>NC_059128.1:45363027-46613027 GCF_020740605.2 Lemur catta | reverse complement strand
GAAAATATTTGCAAGCTATACAACTGATAGAAGACTAATAGCTAGAATGCACAAAGAACTCAAGCAAATCAGCAAGAAAAAAATCAAACATCTCCATTAAAAAGTGCGCAAAAAACATGAACAAAAGCTTCTCAAAAGAAGATAATATCCAATAAACATATGAAAAAGTGCTTAATGTTACTAATAATCAGGGAAATGAAAATTAAAACCACAATGAGATACCATCTTACCCCAGTCAGAATGGCTTTTATTAAAAAGTAAAAAAATAAAAAATAAAAAAAAAGATGCTGACATGGATGTAGAGAGAAAGGAACACTTATACAGTGTTGGCGGGACTAGAAATTAGCACAACCTCTATGGAAAACAGTATGGACTTTCCTCAAAGAACTAAAAGTAGACCTGCCATTTGATCGAGCAATCCCACTACTGGGTATTTACCCAAAGGAAAGACACCTGCCTTGAATGTTTATTGCAGCACAATTCACAATTGCAAAGAAGTGGAATCAATGCAAATGCCCCTCAATTCATGAGTGGATGAACAAAATCTGGTATATGTATACCACGGAATACTCCTCAGCCATGAAGAAGGATGACTTAATGCTTTTGCAACAATTTGGATGGAACTGGTGTCCATTATCCTAAGTGAAGTATCTAAAGAATGGAAAAACAAACACCACATGTACTACTCACTATTAAATTTGAACTAACTGATGAGCACACATGTGCATAGAGGGAAGTATAACTCAACGGAAATCAATCAGGGAGGAGGGGATGGGCAACAACCTACCTAAAGGGTACAATGAACACTATAATATCTGGGTGATGGACACACTTATAACCCTGACTAAAACATTACAAAAGCAATCCTTGTAACCAAAAACATCTGTATCCCTGTAATATTTTGGAATAAATAAATAAATAAATAAAATTAAATAACATTAAAAAGTCAATTTTTCAGTAGATCTGAGCACATTTTAAGTGCTCCATAACTACACCAAGCTGGTGTTACCATACTGGACAGCACAGGTCTATAGTATTATATATTACTATTATTAGTTGTCTTATCAACAATTAACAAGTATTAATTAGCCTAATACAGTTTTTTTTAATATCTGCGCACACTTCTATTCTTCTCTTTTCCTGCATTTGTTATATTATTTTAAGGAGGTGCAAGAATGTAACTACTTCATTAGGTCTTTTATTGTAGCTAATTGTTTAATAATAAATCATGCTTTTCCCCTTTACAGCTAGAGCATTATATTTATTCTTTTGAATCAACATCACGTATAATTTTGTATCAATAATGTGTGATTTTGAATTATTCTAATGAGTGGCTTTAGGTTATATTTTTCTATAAACGTGCTTTTAAAAAAGCAATAGACTGAATGTGTCCATCCAAAATACATATGTTGAAACCTAATCCCAGTGTGATGGTATTTGGAGGTAAGGCCTTTGGGAGGATGGAGCCCTCAGGAATTTGATTAGTGCCCTTATGAAAGAGGCCAGGGAGCTGGCTAGCTCTCTTTCCAACATATGAAGCTATAATGGGAAGTAGTTTGTTTGCAACCCAGAAGAGGGCTCTCACCAGAACCTGATCATGCTGGTACCCTGATCTTAGACTTCTAACATCCAGAAGTGTGAGAAGTAAATTTCTGCTCTTTATAACCCATCCAGTCTCTAGTATTTTGTTATGGAGCCTGAACTGATTAAGACAGACAGTTAAGTAAACTTTAGAAAATACTATAGAATTTTGAGGCACTGATCTATATGAATACAGTAATGGTGGTTTCCTTCTGTCTGTAGCAGGAAGAACAAGCCATGTTTGTGGGATTTGAAGAAAGAATTGTACTGATTGGTTTGTAGACTTGTTAAACTGCTACACCAGATCCACTTTGAGTACAACAAAACCTTACTGGATATTATACGAACCTTTTTTATTCAATTATTCTCTCTCTCTCCCTATCGTCATCATTTCTGTCCCTCTCACATTTTCCTTTAGCACATTATATATATGTGTCTTCTAACTAAGTGGTCTAAAACTTGAAGTAACAGAAACTGAAAAAAACATATGAAAATGGATCAATGACAATATGATAATAAAAATAAGACAAAATATATTCAGTATTTATTATGTTTTAATTATGTCTTAAGGGCTTAATATATATTAGTTGACATATCTACAAGCACTCTTTGAAGAATGTACAATTGTTTCTGAGTTTGATATTTCTTAGGTCAGATCAGTAGTAAGTAAGTTGAGAATCCCACCCAAATGTGTAGTTGGGCAAACCTTGATCCTAAGCACTATGATATACTGCTTCACAAGAGAACACGAACCGTGAAATACAAACCTGCTTTTAGCAGATGGATAGATGCTCCACACTAACACACCTGTATAGAGTACAAGGGAAGATTATTACAATTGTATATTATGTAGCTTGGCTTTCACCCTTTTGTTTTAATCAAATAAACTATTGCTGGCAGTCCTGAAAGGAACAACACAGATGCATTTATGTAACAATGCCCCATGACCAAAAGATAATGTGGTGCTTTGCTATCTATTCTGTTCTACAATATTAGGTCTGTGCTCATCATACAGCTGTTGCAAAATACAGACTCCCCAGAACTGTCCCAGTTAATATTGGCTCCAATCATTCTGTTGCCCTGTGGAGTATTAGAGCATGACAGGGCTGCAGTCACATTTCAAAGGCAATGGACCTCATTGTTGTCAGATCACACACAGCTATTACTCTGGTCCTACAGAACTTGCCATGCTTTTTTTCCTCTGCTATTACTTTGCTCTTGGTGTATGCAGTCATTTACCTATTGAGTTTTATAACTTTCTAATAAATCTCATAGTTTAATTTTATTTTTTTTTAAACTTTAAATCACTTGGGTCAGCTTGCATTGAAGAGAAGTAAAGATGTTAGCAGCATTTATTTCCTTAAAATATGTATTCTGTACGTTAGGGGGCACTCGTGTTTTTGAGGGAACCAATTTTAATAGGCTGATTTTTTTTTCTTTTGGTCTTCATTTCAAAGGAGAAGCATTATATTCTTACTTTGAAGTGTTTTTCTAAGTAATTATTTAACAGAAAATCTTGGCCACATTTTACCCATTATCACCTTGATACATGGAGAGTACTGACTTTTAGGAAAGTGGCTAAAATAGCTCCTTTTAAAATGGTAAGGGAAAATAATATCAATTTGAAAACTTCTGAATATTTTTCATTATATTTATTAACCATAATAAAAACATATTTTATTTAAATGCTAAATGAATGCATTTTATTTACTGATATTTCCTGTAAGAAACTTTACCTTGGACATATCAGTAAATAAAATGCATTCATTTAACATTTAAATAAAATATGTTTGAAGTTCTGACTTGGGTGGGGCAAAGGCAATATATGTACCCTAAACATTTGTACCCCTGTGTAATATCCTGAAATAAAAACAATTTAAAAAAAAAGAAAAAAATCAATCAGTGATAGTCACAAAATATATATATGCTAAAATGTTGAATTACTTTTTACTGAAATGTCATGTCACATGTAATCCAAGCCATGAATTATATTTGCTGATATTTATGACTTTGAGGTTATAAAATATTTATTAAAAAATAGTAATTAATTTTCATACTCAGGGTCATGGGGTGACTGCATCATGGCTTGTCTTGGATGAACTCTAACATCTAACATCTAGGCTCCAGGCTCCCAACTCTAGAGTACAGACTGGTTTCAGATCTGCTCTATGATGCTTAATCTTCTGGGCTTAGCTACCATTCAGTGCATGTGTCCATTTCTCTGTATCTTACTCTGTGATCTAGGGTGAAGGACAGTGGCTTACTGGGGTCATTTTCTTCTCTTGGTGGATCACCAGTGTTGAAGAAGACAAGCTGAACACCACAGCCTCATTTCAGCCTCTGCTTATGCAGCCTACACTTACATCCCACTCGCCAAAGAAATTCCATGCCCAAGTCCCCAGTGTCAAGATTAGGACAAGTACACTTTAACCATAATAAAGCTATACCATGGCCATAATTGGATAATTATATCACAGAGAAGTGCAGAATTGGAAAGAATCTATTATCTAAGGTAAGTGATTTGTTAATGAGATGTATGTAGTAGGATTCAAGCAAAAGGCAAATGTTTTGTTTTGTTTTTTTTTTTCTCATTTCAGGTCTTACAATTTCCATATGTAGAAACCTCTTTCCTGGCTCTTGGTGAAAAATCAGGCATCTCTCCTACTTTTTGGCCAATCTGACCAAAAAAATAGAAAACTCAAACTTTAATACAGTTCAAATCTTTCCCTCTCCATAGATAAGGGGAAAGCCTACTTGAGTAAGGCTTAGAAGTCTACAATCGGTGGAGGAGTGAATGTTTTAATGTTTGACATCTTCTCTCTTGCCCCATTTGTTCTCTTCCTTTCTTCCTTGTAGCTGTTTTTGTTTGTTTGCTTATTTTGCCATTTTAAGGCTGAAGAAAGTAGTGGAGGACCAGAAAACCTAAAATGTCTTAGACAAGTACAGTAGTCATGAATAGGGCATTGGATTATTTTGTGAGGTAAATGCAGAATTTTCTGTTTTTTAAATTGTGAATTATTTAGGGGATTTTTTTTGGAGTATGATTTTCTCCACATACAATTCTTTGATTCCAGTTGCCAACAACCCCCCCTTAGATAGATTTTTTGGATTGGTTGATTCAACACCTATTCCCACTGCTTTCTAGGGTGCTAAAACTAAAAAAAGAGCTAAAAATACTTTTCTCCAGCTGTCTTGTTTCTAGTGTTCTGGATATGATTGAGCTTCCAGCAGAGAAGCATATCACACAAAACAGGAATAGAGTGGTAGATCTAGTGACATCCATTTTAAGAATGCCATTTGTAATAGAGGCTACGTAGAATTTTCTCATACAAGATGATGCATGTGTTCCTCAAAATATTTGCGTTCTGATATGTTATTAATGTAGAGGCAAAATACCTAGAGAAGGGGAAAGACGCACAACAAGCACTTCCAAGATTACCTGACACATGGAGCCCAGGAAAAGATGGGGGTGAATGGATACTATGTTTAGGGAGACAGCGCCACCTATTGGTGCTTGCTGCATTACACTGTATTAGTGTACTGTGCCTTCAAATGCTATTGCTTGGTGTAAAAAATTAACAAACTGGGAACATTTTTATGAACCGTTTTACACTATGTTCTTACCTTATTCAACATTCATATATAATTTAATTCATGCAATGGTATCATGCACTATAGCAAAGGATACTGTAGTAGTGGCTTCCCAATTTGTCAGGCAGCCTCTCCATCTTGGCTAGAGCAGCAGTTGGAGATCAAATTCCACAGAGTAGCTTTGGTCCATTCCTACCAGCTCAGGGTCTGTTCTGTTTCATCAGCCCTTCCAGCAATTCTGTAAGCCTTAATACCCTGCAATAAATCTCCTTCTGTTTAATTAGCTAGAAGGGATTATTTTTTCTTTTACTGAATATAGACGTATGGAGTAAATATTGCATAGAGATGTGAAAGGCCAGAGACTCTCAAGAAAAGAGAAGGCTGAGATTGCTAAACTCATCTGATTGGGTTTGAAAGTAGTAAATATCCTTCTAGTTAGATCCTAGAATTAAATATCAGAGAATGAGGCAATGCTAGTATGTAGTCCATATTTGTGAAAGAAGTACTTATATTTTTACCTGGAGTTACCTAGAATGAAGTGCTTATCATGTAATATAAATACTGCGTGTTAAGCTGGCTATTTTTTGCTTTCTTAGGGGGCTTACAGAAAAAATAAAATCATAAGCTTAGAGCTGTAAAATTCTTCCTCACTGAATTATCAGAGGATTGGAGATCTTCTATGGTACCTCCTAATAGAATCTATCTCTTGGAGGTAAAATACTATTATACAAAAATCAGAAACAAAGTCTGATCCTGTGGATTGCCAAATTATAAAATAAGTTGAAATCATAGCTTTTCTGAACATCTTTTTAAATTTAGGGCATCCATTGGAAAAGAGTGGTACTCTGAGAATTAATATGGGATACCTTTGTGTATTCAGATATTTCTCAGTACCTGAAGTCTAAATTTCACTGAATTTTTCTTGTCAGCAGAAGCAAACCCTCCCTCTCTGATAAGGTTGTGTCTGCCTTGTCTGAAGTTGTTGTACTATCTCACTTGAGATAGTTGACATACAAAGAGATATTACACAGTATATTATTTTTTGTATCTGACACTTTTTGTTTAGTATAATATTTTTAGAATTATCTGTATTTTTGTATGTATTAGTAATTTGTTACATTTATTGCTAAATAGTATTTCTTTAAATGTATACACTACAATTTGCTTATTTATTCTCCTTTTGATTGACATTTGAGCTATTTTCAGTGTGGGACAATATAAATAAAGCTACTATGAACAATCCTGTGATGTTTTCTTTTGACATATGCTTTTATTTCTCTTGTGTAAATATCTAGGAGTAGAAATGCTTGATAATATAATACAGGTTTAACTATCGAACAGTTTTACAAAGTGGTTGGATATGTTATAGAAATTTAAGAGTCTGGTTGCTCCAAATCATTGCCAATATTAAGAGTTATCAGTCTTTTTAATTTTAGCTATTTTAGTGGACCTTATGTAGCATCTCACTGTAGCTTTAACAGACTTCCCCGATTACTAATGCTGTTAAGCAATATTTCATAAACTTATTTATTTTTGTTTATATTTTTAAATTTATTTTTATTTTTATTATTTATTTATTTTTTAGACAGAGTCTCACTCTGTCACCCTGGCTAGAGTGCCCTGGCATCAGCCTAGCTCACAGCAACCTCAAACTCCTGGGTTCAAACAATCCCCTTCCTCAGCCTCCTGTGTAGCTGGGACTATAGGCGTGCACCACCACGCCTGGCTAATTTTTTATATTTTTAGTAGAGACGGGGTCTCGCTCTTGCTCAGGCTGGTCTTGAGCTCCTGACCTTGAGTGATCCTCCTGCCTCGGCCTCCAGAGTGCTAGGATTACAGGCGTGAGCCACCGTGCCGGGCCCTGGCCATTTGGTATCTTCTTTTTTGAAGTGTACATTCTTGAGACTTGCCCTATTTGTTTTAATTGGATTTATTTATTTATTATCTTGCAAAATTGCAAGAGTTCTTTACATACTTTAGATTTTTAATTTAATGATGTGATTTTTGTGACCTGTCAAAGACAGCAGTGACACCAAGGTCACAAAGATTTTCTCTAGTATTTATTTATAGCAGCTTTATATTTAACGGCTACTTATATTATCAGTTCTTTATGGTGGTGCAACAATCTTAAACCATAATAAATTCAATGAAAATAAGTTCTATTTTACCTGCTATTAAAATTTATACTCTTGCCTTCCTTTGGTTCATTTTTCTTTGTGTATCTTCTTCCATTCTTTTACCATCAAGCTTTCTTTATCCACCACTGCCCTCTTTTAAAATGTATTTCTTGGATACTGCATAATGCTGCATCTTGTTTTCATAAATCCATTCTGAGAATTTCTATTTTGGTAAGTGAATTTAACTCATTACATTTATTTTAATCAATGAATGGATATAAATTCCTTCAGCAGACATGCAAAATTTATGAATTTGACTTTTTGTTCTTTACTGATATTTTATATATTAAGGTCATTTCAAACTTTTTTCTCTATTACTTTCCTGACATAATGAAAATTTTCTTCTCCTCAAAATACTTGGCCTATATTCATTTCCTGATTGTTCACTTTCTACCCTAACCTTCAAAACCATTATTTTGTTATTATTTTGAGTTTTGGTTGTGTGTTCTTTTGAATATTTTTGCTTATTGTGTATTTAGACAATAGTACAATCCAGTAAGTTATTTATTCACCTTCATATAACATTTATGTATTAGCATCCTCTTGGATTTATTTTTGTAGTTGTTTGGCTATTTTTTCCATGTGTAATTTCAGGTAGTTTCTTTTGTTTTAAAACTTTTGAGAGTTGTGCAATTTAAAATATTTTTATTTTGCCTTTTTTAAAAATGAGAGTTTGTTAGTATAAAATTCTGCATTAAGATATTTTTATTTTTCTTCCATAATTTGAAAATGATGTAACACTGGTTTTTCTTTCTTTTTTTTTTCCCCCTACAGTATCAGTGATTCCTGTATCAATCTGTTGCTTGCTCTTTTAGGGCAGATCCACTTTCTCTAGATGCTTGGGGAAATGTCATGTTATTTTAGATATTCTTGAATTTTACTGTAATTTATATGAATGTGCATGTGTAAATCTTTTTGGAGTTTTTATCTTTCATATATAGATGAAAACATACAAAAGATAAAAACTATATATAAAACTATATAAAAACTTTATATAGAGACAGAGAAGAGGAGAGAGATTTATTTTAAGAATATGGCTCAAATGATTGTGGGGTTATAAGGTTGCAGGATCTCCAAGTTCAAAATCTGTAGGACAGGCCCACGGGCTGGAAACTGAGGCAAGAGTTGGTGATGCAGTCTTGAGGCAAAATTTCTTCTTTTCTGAGAAATCTCAATTTTCCTCTTAAGGCTTTCAACTTATTGGATAATCCCTACCCACCTTATCTAGGATAATCTTTTACTTAGTGAACTGATTGTAGATGTTAACACCATGTGCCAAATATACATCACAGCAACACCTAGATTAGTGTTTGATTAAATAACTGGTTGCTATCCCCTAGCCAAGTTGACACATAAAATTAATCATCAGAGCCTTCTTCCCAGTTTTAAGGAGACATTGGCCTACCTAGTAAAGATAGGAAATAGAAAAGAAGAGAAAAGATCCCCGAAGTGTTGCCCATCTGGGATGTCCAACCAACTTTTCCATACTGCCCATTTGCACACACACTGAGTAATCACCACTTTCTTCCTTGGTGAAAGTGCTTTGTACTTTTACATTTTGTTCTTTAATCCATCAATCTTTTTTTTATTTATTGTATACCTGGGACTGCCTTGGGAGAAGGAGCCAAAAGCCTATATGGGTTTTTCGTATTCTCTCAAAATGTTAAGACTTTAAAGAAATTTAGGTGTAAAGGATACATTGTGATTTCTTCTAATTTATCTGGAGTAGACAATCATGCCTCATACTTACTCTCAAGGAGACTTTGCTTAAGTCGATAATAAAGAGATAGTGAGCTATTAGGAGGCCTTCTGGTTACAAATTTTTGTCGTGGGAATTTCTTCATTTGCAGTGATTGTTCTCTGGTACAGATAAAAGTGGGCATATAGAAGTTTTAATTTTGGGAGTATCTTTCCATAGTTAAAAACTCAGTATCACCTATATGCTAATGATTGCTCTGAATCCTAGAAGAGCCTACCAAAAAACATCAAAACATCAATAAAAAGACTGACGTTGATAGTAAAATATACTTGAACTATGTGATCTACACCTTTTAATGAGGTTCATTTCACTCACTCATTACTGCGGGGAGGACACCTGGCCATTCATGAGGGACCCATTCCCATGACCCAAACACCTCCCAGTAGGCCCCGCCTCCAACGCTGGGGATCAAATTTCAACATGGGATTTGCTGGGGACAAACATCCACACTACATCGTTTCTCCTTTGCTTTAGCTTGTTTCTCCTTCCCAAAACATTGCTCTCTTTTTCTTATCCAATTTTTCTTTACTCTTGCCTTAGTAAATACAAATTATCTACTCATAACGGTTCTCGTATGAGAGGTGAAAAGTCATCTAGTCTAATAAAACATGCCTTTCTTGAGAGGAAATTTGCTGGTCTATCTCATATGCTGATGACATCATACATTTTTAAAAGCAGAGACACTTGGCTTTTTGAAAAGGAAATTTAAACTCTGGCTGGCATTCAAGGATCTACATGGCTTGCCACCACCCTCCCGCTCATGGCTTACTTTCCACTATTATACTTAGTACCTAACATACCCTAGAGGAAGGTGAGTGTGGTTAGGCTGAAAATGCGCTTCATTTTCTAGCTACTGTCCTGTACTTAAGTAGTTCTCTCCACTAGAAATGCTTCTTTTCATCCCCAGGCTCTGTCCTTTTTGAAATCTTTTAAACCATTAAAACCCACCACTGATTAATTCTTCTTTAAACCTTCCCTGATAGCTTACAATCACTATTCATGTTCCTCACTTTGGGGGATTCCTCAGGGTATTTCATTATTTTTTAATTGAAATGTTTTATTCTTATATCTAATCTCCTGTACTGGATGGTGAGCTTCTGGAGTAGATCCTGAATCTGATTTTTTCTTCATATCACAGTAACTAGCAAAGTATCTGGAACATAGTAGGCCTCTAATATGTATTTTCGTTAAAGTTTATAATATATATTTGTGTGTATAAAATATTAAAAGTAAATAAAAACTAATTATATTTCTGAGTGTTATTTCATAAGCAAGTATTGCTCCCATGTTTAACACGTCAAGGTGTTTCCTCCTGAGATAAACACGAAAAGCACCAATGTTAGGAAAGGCAAAAATAGTACAAAAACATAAGAAAATAATTATATTTTTGAATTAGTAATATGCTGAATATGTACCATAAACATATGCTATTACTTGATAATTGTATCTTACTTAAATCCAATAAAAAATAAATTATATTCCTTATTTAAAAACTGTGAGGGATTAGAATTGGGTCTTGGAATTATATTTAAAATTATGTTATTATGTTTAATATTTTGAATGGCCAGAAGCACTTTGTACTTGGAGAATTTTTTTCTATTACCTTTCTCTAAGATGCTTGATTTAACTCTATACTTGTCCCTTTTTCTCTATTTTAGCATGATGGAAGGTTATATGATTTTTGTTTTATAGATGTTTAAGCTCCATCATTAAAACATGAGCATTTAAGTTCTTAATTTTGCTTCTATTCTCTGGTGCATTGTGAATGCATATGTACATCACACACATCAACTGATTTTTTTAGGAGGTAAGATAATTTAGTATTTGGTGAATAAATTTATATCAGCACAAAATGCACAAGTATGAGAGTGAAAACAAGATAAACTTTATTGGTGTGGAGCCAAATGAAGAGAGGATCAGAGTGATATTAAAGACATGTTTGGAATAAAAATGGACTTCAGAAAAAATATGAAACAACATAGGAATTATTAAGAGCAAATGATGTGGAGGCTGATTGACAAGTTAAATTCTAGCTCTGATACTTACAAGAGGTATGATCTTTGGCAAGTTACTTATCTTTATTCTTTAGTTTCCTCTTTGGTAAAGTATAATGATAGAAGCTACTTCATAGGGTTGTGGCATTAAATTAGTGTATTTCCATTAAACACTTTGACCTCACCATTTCTGTATAAACAATAGCTGTTATTATCTCATAGAAGCACTTCAAATATCCAGAAACAACAATCCTTAACACGTTTCGTAGAACTAACTCTGTGCCAAGCACTGGACGCACAGTACCTCACTTAATCCCTTCAATTACTCCCTGCCAACAGGAAAGTTATGGCATATTCAAAACAGCAATATAAGGAGAGCTGAATCTACCTCAGGAAGGAGTACTGAAAGCATAGGGCTAGCACAGTTGGGGCCTTTACTAGACTAGGCCTGAAGAGGCAAAAGGAAAGAAGAGTTAATGGAACCTGCAGTTATAGGAAGAGTGTTACTAACCAGAAGCTGTGGCCTTTGGTTGGTGGATGCAGCCAATCTACAGTAATCTGGCAAGAAGAAAGCAGAATAAATGCCTTTACCTTACACCCCACCACCTCCTTCTCTGGCCCAGTGGGAAGCTGGAAGGCTAGAGAGCCCATTCATATGAGTAGGCCTCCCTGAGCACAGTGCAGGCTGGAGGCATGTGCAGAAGGGAATCTGATGGGCAAACATACGATAAATGGCACAAAACACTATGGAATAGGAACTATTGTACTACTCAGGTACAGATGAGGAAACTGAGGATCAGGAAGGTTAAGTGATTTGCCGAGTGCCACAGCTACTAAGCAAGTGGCAGACTCAAGGCTTGAACCTAAGCAATCTGGCTCCAAGGCAGTGGTGTTAAACACCATGCTGTACTGCATCGTGCATGTATACCTGGCAGAATCAAATGAAGCCACATTCATCTTTCTGGGAAGAGTAATTTCAGAAGATAGAGGAAGTCATGCGAAAGGTATTGCTGCTATCATTTATTTAAACTAATAAGAGGTAACTGAGGAAATAGAAGTTTCAGAAAACAGGAAAAGTGGAGCTTTAAGGTTCACAAAAATCATTAAGTGTAATATATAGCAGGGTGGTTATGAGCTGCAAGTGGTAAAAATTTTGACTAGAGACAGAAGGTTTTAATCAAACTGTAAATTTACAATAAAAAATTAGAGGGATAAATGGAATATTACATATAGAGATATACATAAACATTGAAAAAGGGTGCTCACTTGGACCAATATAAGGTACTTTATATTTGAGTGAGACTTTAAAAGTGCTAAACAGGAAAACAAAGGCATGCTTACACTTTGGACTTGGTTCAAGAAGAAAAACTTGGGAGGGAAACTTTTATGGCTTAAAGAAATCCATTATATTGTTGGAGAGTAACTTGCCATTTTCTTTCTAACTTCTCTGTTAGGAACTGGTAGTCTGAAACTAACCATGATTAACAGGGGAATGAATCCCAAGACAGTTAAGAAGATTGTTCAATAGAATTGAGCCATATCAAATGAGTTGAAGTCCTCAGCTCTAGATAAATTACCTTTGTAAGGATATTTCTACAGTTTTAACCTTTTCCCAACTCCATGCAGGACATTTTAATACAATGTTTTAAAGGTATCTCATTTTTAACCTGTAAAACTTGTTCATCCTCCACCCCAAACTTGCTCCTACTTCTCCATTATTTTTAACCTAGTCTCTTAATTCACATGATTCTCCTAGTCATGTGTTCCTCAACCCTCAGGAATATTATAGCCTCATAGTCAGCTCTGTCTTTTCCATTTGATGAGTCTCGATAGCCAGTTATGTATCAGAGGCTGCTGGCAAGTATTCTACCATTTCTTTCTATTTTTTTTTTTTATTTTAGCTCTTCATGGGGGTACAAAAGCTCAGGTTATATACATTGTCCATGTCTCCCACCCATCCCCCTGAGTCAGAGCCTCAAGCGTGTCCATTCTCCAGACAGTGCACCTGGCACTCACCATGTAGTCATACCTCCATCCCCTCCACCCACCCCCCACCTCCCCGAGTCAGCGCCTTCAAACATGACCATTCCCCAGACGGTGCGCAACACACTCATCATGTAGGCATCCCCCCGCGCCGGCCGTCTCAGTCTGATATCCAGTTGGTATCCTTCCCCGATGTGCATTTAGGTGATGATCAGGGAAACCAATTTTCTGGTGAGTACATGTGATGCTTGTTTTTTCATTCTTTGGATACTTCACTTAATATAATGGGTTCCAACTCTCTCCAGGAGAACCAAAGAGATGTCGTATCACCGTTATTTCTTATAGCTGAGTAATACTCCATGGTATACATATACCACAGTTTACTAATCCATTCGTGGATTGATGGGCATTTGGGTTGTTTCCACATCTTTGCAATTGTGAATTGTGCTGCTATAAACATTCGGGTACAGGTGTCTTTGTTATAGAATGACTTTTGTTCTTCTGGGTATCTGCCCAATAATGGGATTGCTGGATCGAATGGTAGGTCTACTAGAAGAAAATGTAGGAAAGACTCTTACAGACATTGGTCTAGGCAAAGAATTTGTGAAGAAAACCCCTAAGGCAATCACAGCAACAACGAAAATAAACGAATGGGACCTGATTAAATTAAAAAGCTTCTGCACAGCCAAAGAAACAGTCATGAAAATAAACAGACAGCCTACAGAATGGGAAAAAATTTTCCCATACTACACATCAGATAAAGGACTGATAACAAGAATCTATTTAGAACTCAGGAAAATCAGCAAGAAAAAATCAAACAACCCTATCAAAAATGGGGCAAACGACATGAATAGAAATTTTTCAAAAGAAGATATAAGAATGGCTAACAAACATATGAAAAAATGCTTAACATCCCTAATCATCAGGGAAATGCAAATCAAAACCACAATGAGATACCACTTAACTCCAGTGAGAATGGCCTTTATTAAAAAATCCCAAAACAGGCTGGGCGTGGTGGCTCACGCCTGTAATCCTAGCACTCTGGGAGGTCGAGGCAGGTGGATCGCTCGAGGTCAGGAGTTCGAGACCAGCCTCAGCAAGAGCGAGACCCCGTCTCTACTAAAAATAGAAAGAAATTATCTGGCCAACTAAAATATATATATATAGAAAAAATTAGCTGGGCATCGTGGCGCATGCCTGTAGTCCCAGCTACTTGGGAGGCTGAGGCAGTAGGATCGCTTAAGCCCAGGAGTGTGAGGTTGCTGTGAGCTAGGCTGACGCCATGGCACTCACTCTAGCCTGGGCAACAGAGCAAGACTCTGTTTCAAAAAAAAAAAAAAAAATCCCAAAACAACACATGTTGGCGTGGATGTGGAGAGACAGGAACACTCATACACTGCTGGTGGGACTGCAAACTAGCACAACCCCTGTGGAAAGCATTATGGAGATATCTACCACTTCTTAAATCTCCTAGGTCTTTGCCATCCCTTGAGTAATTCTAGTTCAGTCTTTAAGACTGCTTGTTGAGGGTGTACTATTTACTGGGAAATATAAGAATGAATAAGATGCTGTTTATGCTATGAATGATCTCATATTTTAGTGTGTTTCTCTCCCAGACTATTGTAGTCACATCCTTTCTTGCTTCTTTTTACCTGTTCTTGTACCAGTCTAATTTATCCTACACACTGCCAACAGCTACAGTCCAAAAATACAGATCTGATCATGTCACATCCTAATAATCTTCACATGTGCCTTTCTTCAATCACCAAAATTCCATTACAAATGAGTAAACAATATGGAACTTGTTTTAAAGTTATATTTCTTATTTTCTCAAGTGGAAGTGCTGGCGGGTAGGCAGTGAATACAGAAAAAGAAAAGTATATTCTTTTGTAGGAAAATCCCTAAACTATCTGGTTATCCTATGCTGACAGATGATAAGAAAAGAGAAGCTCTAAGAAACTCTTTTAAGGCTAACATCTGGTTTATGAGTTTGGACACAAACATGTCCTTTTCTAATTATTTTAAGGTACTATGAATCTAAAAATTTTACAGAAGAAAGTGGTACTATAACCTTCAAAAATTAATTATGCAACTATTTAATAGGATTTTTAATGCTCACTTGTCTTTTAAGAATGCATAAAGCAGGGAGAAAATAAAATAGCAAATTGCTGTATTAAAGGCTAAACTATAAAATGAATAAACGCTTAAGTAGTTTCTTTCCTAGCACTCTTAAAACCCCCTTTTAAATTCTATAATAAAATTATCATTCCACAAATTTAAATACTCTAATGATGTTAATGATATTAGATTCAGCCACTTTCAACATTTCTATTTAAACTTTACTAATTTTAAGAAACAAGAGGGAAGACAAGATATATAGTGATGTATGCCAGAGTACTGGTTTAAGGGAATATTATAACCTCTCAAGAATAAGTATTTCTCTCCCAAGCAGAATCCAGATAGGGCATTTCTAATTATTATAATTTATTAGACTTAACAATTTTACTCACAACAGAATGAGACAGCTAAAATGTCATTTCACAGATAAGGAAATTGAGGCTTATCTCAATAAATATCTCAATAAAATTATCTCAATAGAACTGAAATAATTTGCCCAGGGTCACATTGCTATTAAGAGCCGGAGCTAGAATTTAAGCCCCAGTTTTTTTGGTTGTATTATACATTCCAAGATCTTTCCATTTTGTACCATTCTCCCAATCAATATTTTTACTAGACTATTTATCACTGCAAATATTCCAAATCCAATTACAGAAGCACTCAGGGGTGAATTAAATCTTGGCCTTCGAATGCTACTCTCTGGGAATGTGGTAATAGTCCCTCAAGAACTGTCCTGATTTATCCTTGGTCTTTCCTTTTGACTTGTTTCAGAGGGTTTAAATGCTGCTTCCTCAAATGTCTTGCTGTCCTATTAGCATCACTATTTCTAAGGTTTCCTTATACTTGCAACATATTCCTTCAGACTTATTTTTTCTTGATTTCTATTTCTTCGGCATAATCACTTTTCTGTGTTTCTTTAGTTTTCTCCACACAACTTAGGATTCACTTTCACTCCTTGCTTTTCCATTCTACAGTCATCTGCTCCTACTGTAACCTTGCTTCCTGCAGTTGTATTTTATTTTCTATTTCCAGTCCTCATATAAAGATCCTTCCTTTTCCTTTAAAGACCTTGATATTTAGAAGGAAACATTTTATTCTTTAAGTCTCGTGAGGAAAACAAATACTCTCCAAAACAACACAAGTGTCCTCACTGTGGCTTATTTTACTCTGCAAATTTAAACTACCTTCTGCTCACAAGAACATTCACGTAAGTAGTTCAAAGATTGTCAGACAGAAATGCCTGGTGAATTAGTAAATCTGCATTTTAATCCTCTGCTATCCTTTACTTACATGCGTTAACTTTACAAAAACCTATATAGTAATGATGTTTAGAAAAATAATACAAAGCTGTTAAATATTAATAATTGTTATGGTTTGAATATGTCCCTTCCAAAATTCATATGTTGAAACTTAATCCCTACTGTGGTGGTATTAAGAGATGGGGCTCTTGGGGGGTGATTAAATCAAGAGGGTGGTGCTGTCATGAATGGATACCTTTAAAATGGCCACAAAGTCTTTGTTGCTTCTCTCACGAAGAGGTGGAGATTATTTCTTTTCTCTCCAATCCCTGTGATTTGCGATGACCAATAGAACAAGATAGAAGTTAGCTTTTTGTTACTTCCTAGGCCTGGCCTCAAGGGGTTTTTGCAGATCCCATTCTGTCCCACTTGGAATGCTGCTTGCTCCATGTAGGAAACCCCAGCAGGCCTCTGAAGAGGCCTCGTGGAGGAGATCCAGGGCATCCCCACTTATCGCCAGATACGAGAGTGAGGTCATCTTGAACCACCTAACTGTAGTGACACTTCCAGATGATGACAACTACATGAAAGGTCCCAGGAAAAAGAGAGCAGCAGAAGAGATGCGTCCTGATCAGAGCCCAAATTGTAGCACCGTGAGCAAATTAAATGGCTGATATTTTAAGCCATTTAGTTGGGGCTTGGTTTATTGCCACAAGAGATATCTGACACACTTTTGTTTTTTACCTATTATCTACTATGCTACTATTACAATTTTTATTGTGATATCACTATCCCATTTTACAGATGAAGTAACTGAGACTCAAGACATTAATAACTTGCCTAAGGTCCTAATAACTTGCCTAATGCCCTAACAAGTGGCATTCCTCACATTCACGTATAGGCAGAATTTTACGACGTAGGATGGTAAGAAGGTGATTATTTTAATATTAAATGTTCATATTTGTTAAGAAAAAGTTGCCAGTGTTGTATTAGTCCCTTATTATTTTTTTAAATGCCAGTAGTAGAATTAAAAAGTTTAGAAATAGTCTTTTAATATTCATCATATTATAAAGCATGAGACAATTACATTTAATAAAGACTTTCAATGTGTCCATTGTTCTACGTCTCATTTACTGTCTTGTCTGAAGTTCTTGAAAGTCAAGACTGGGGGAAAGTTTGGCATGCAGGTAGTTATTTGGGAAATGACCCTAGGGAGCAGGAGTTAAGAAATAAAACAGGGAAATGAGAAAACTATCCAAGGATGATATATCAAGTTGATATTTGTTACTAGCCACTTGATCTTTTTATGCAAGTGGAGCTCCTGTGGGGTTTTATGAAATTAGATCTGGAATCCCTACAGTTGGAAGAGGGGGAGAGAAATTATCTCTATTAGTTGAGAGGTAATAGGATACTTCCAGGTTACTTCCTGGTTACTTAGGATAGGTAATAGGATACTTAACAGGTTACTTCCAGGTAACCTGTGCATCCTAGGGCAGGAGAAAAGAAAAGAAATATAAAGCACTGGCATGAGCCAAGGCACTGACAAGTACATTTCACAAAGCTGGTCAGAGCTTGCAAGGAAATGATGACCAGAACATTGGCTTAGGAAGAGGTCGGACCAGGAGGGTTTAAAGCGGCAACAACAGGCATGTTGTACATATACTTAAATACTTACACTTCTCTGGAAAACATAACAAGAATATTGCTTTGTATAAATTCTCAGTAAGGTTAAATAACCTTCGGTTGAATGCTCTACAACCAAAATTGGAAAGCTTAGCACAAGGAAGAAGGCATAAACATTTTCTTTACATTTGACTGCTACAGACTTGCTTCCTGCCCAATGTCAAGAGCAAGCTAAAAGAAGCATTAAACTGCATGTGGTATTTGACCTTGCCTGAACTTTCACTAGTTTGCAGCCCCTCCCTCACCTGTTTATGTTTTGGAAAGCCAACCATTAGTAATATATCCATGCAAGAGAAATGCTGCAACTCTCTTAATGAGCTACCCTTGCATTCAGCTACATAAGGTCAAAGGAAAGTGCACTTTATATTTGAGCCAAGCCAACTACTCACACAGCAATGTCAGTGCAAGAGAGACAATTTGAACTTACCATTAATTAGCTTTTTAGTGGGCTGTAAAACTTGCTTAAGGTATGAAGTACTTCATAATTATAGGAGATTGTGGTCATATTCTGAAGAACTGAGACAAAAGGAGCCTAAATAAAGCAAATTGCATTTAAGTCTGAATTCCAAGAAAATTTAATGTGCTTCATGTCTTTGGGAATGTTTGGAACATGATTTTAATATTATAAGTTTTATAAACTTTTAAGAGATGTGAAATAATTGCATTGAACATGCAATGGCATAAATGTAAATTAATATCCCCAATTCATAATAAGTTACATGATATAAGATTTCTTAACACCTGGCACTGGCTAAATTTTTCAAAGAAATCAATCTACTCACTGCAGCTATAGTATGGTACTGAAGACATATTATTTAGCAAGGGCATGCTTTTACATTTATAGCCAAGTATAAGAATTTATGTCCCTATATTTGAAAGGGACAGCTGCTTTGCTCTTCACAACAAACTTAACTTCACTATAGCTAAGTAAGAACTTTAAATATTCACAAATAACATACACTAAGTATTGCTACCAAGATCAATGCCAATTTCCTTCTCAAATACTTTGGGCTGAGTGTGGTTGCTCCTGCCTGTAATCCCAGCTACTCAGGAGACTGAGGTGGAAGGACTGCATGAAGCAAGGAGTTCAAAATGAGGCTGGGAATATAGCAAAACCTCATCTCTAAAAAAATTTTCAAAAATTTAGCAGGGTGTGGGCTCCTGAAGTCCCAGCTACTCAGGAGGCTGAGGCGGGAGATCACTTGAGCACAGGAGTTTGACTCTGCAGCTAGCTATGAATGTGTGTGTCACTGCACTCCAGCCTAGGCTACAGAGGGAGACCCTGTGTCAAAAACAAACAAACATATTTGTACTGTTATTTAGTGTCCAGGAGGGTAATTTTAATCTTATAATCAGAAAACTGATGTGGAGTTGATGAAATTTAAGGATTAAGGTACAGGAGAATAGATACAACCACTGAGTTATTAAAACTAACTTTTATTATATGCACCTAAACTATTATTGAAAAGTGTAAAGAACTTTTGTGAAATGCTTTTGAAATTAAGTATTTTTGAACTCTAGTGAAGGATGCAAAAGAGATGTCCCAGTGCCATTCACAAGGCTGTTTTACCAATATTAATTTACATTCTCCAAATAACATGAGGAAGGGGAGAATCTAATATTTACCCTCCTTTGCTTTCTAAGAAATTGCACATGGTGTGACGTTAGTGAATGCAGTTTACAGAGAATGTTTTCCCCTAATTACTGAATGACATTGATTTGAATGATAAAGCAAAGGACCCCTTATTTTGCAAAGAAATGTTGGTAGCTTTGTATATGAGGTATACATTGAAGACTCAATCCAGGAACTTTTCAAATCCAAAAAAGATGCTGAATAGTTCTTTAGTGATCAAGCACAGTTTGTAATTAGGCTCCATCTTGGGTTTGGAGAGAAAAGAAATAGTGAAATGGTGATGAACAAGTAAAGTTAAATGTCAAGAATTCACGTCTGCTTACTTAAAAATCTAAATAGTATAGCCATGTTACAGAATTTGCAATGACATGCACTGTTTAATTTGATCTATAAATTGATGTCAAATCTTTCCATTTAGAGTCAAATGCCAGGCTGCCTTTCTTGACTTCCTGTTCATTGCTATTGTTAGTACGTTTTCAGATAGAATCTAGTGTCAGATTTTGTATCTATATTATCAGCAATTCAGCACCATGGCCTCAAGGAAAACAATGTCAGTGGTCCCAGTGTCATCTTTTACCTCTAATTGAGACTTTTTTCCTTTGACCTTTACTTACTTGTGTATACAAAAGGCCTCTTTTACACACATATATGAATGTAAATACATTATGTTTTGAAAATTTAAAGTAATTTCTTTTTAGCGAGTTACTGATAAAAAGATACGTTTTGGATATGCAAATAAATTTCATATAATGGGCACATATATTTAAAAATACAAATCACTAAAAATTTAGGTCCATTTTGTTTCATAAACTGGAAACAAGAAATAGTTATTGAGGATAAATGTTAGTATTACAAATATTATAGAATCTCAAAATTATTAGTAGAAGTCTTCAAAGTTTATAGATTCACAAGTTTTTATGCAATATCTTCAATAAATTGTGAAACAGCATCTATAAATTCCCTAATGAAGGTATACCACCATTCCAGGTACACTGGGATAGCCTAAATTTTAGAAATGTTTTTCCTAAAAACCTGTATCTAGAATGACCCAAAAGCTAGACTTTGAAATCGTTGTAGAAACCATGGGAATCAGTAAATGCTCCCTATCAGCCCCTCCCTTACCTTCACCTTAGAGAACAGGTTGTTAAACATTTATTAACAAACTACTTTGTTTTAGATTTATGCTGTTGTGTTTATTAATAGTTCATTAATTTTCATTGCTGAGTAATTTTCCAGTGAATTAATGTACCATTTTACTTTATCTGTCCCAGTGGGTCTCATCTGGAGGGGATTTTGCCCCCTCAGGGTACATTTGGCAATGGTAGGAAGGTAGTTTTGATTGCCCTAACCATGGGATTGCTAGTGCCATCTAGTGGATAGAGGCCAAGGATGTTGCTAAACATCCCGCAATGCACAAAATAGTTCCCACAAAAATCATTGTTTGATCCAAAATGTCAATTTTGCCACTCTTAATTAACTATGTTATCTTCTCCTTTTGGTGGACATTAAGCTTGTTTCCTGTTTGTGGCCATTAAAAATAAAGTAGTGTGAGTATTTTTAATATCCTTTCTGCAGACAGGTACATTTATATCTCTTGGATAAATAAGTATGGGAATGCCAGGTCATAGAGTATGTGCATATTCAGTTTTAGTAGACAATGGCAACAAATGGCACAAAGTGGTTGTTCCACTTTACACTCCCACCAACAATATAAGAAGTATAGCTAGTCCACATTCTCACCAACACTGGGACTTTTTGGACTTTCTTTTTAAGGTAAAATTTACATACTGTGATAAACTCATAATATTTTAAGTGTATGATTTGAAAATATTTGACAAATGTTACAATATAGAATATTTCTATCAACCCAGAAATTTCTTTTTGTGTCTTTATCTCAACCTCTATAAACAATCATACTTCTGATTCTAGTAAAACATATTATTAATACTTTGGCCAATTCTCAAAATTCATATAAATGTAATCATATTGTTTGTGCTTTTTGATGTCAAGTTTCTCCTGATTAACATAATATTGAGATTAATGCCTGTTGTTGCATGAATCAGCAGATCATTTTTTTCTAAATAGCATTCTACTCTGAACACATCAGAATTTGTTTATCCATTCTCCTATTGATTGACATTTTTTTGGCAGTTAATAATAAACCTACTAGAACATTTAATGTGTGATTATTTTACTGTATATATATTCTATTTAGGGAGAGATAAACCCAACAAGTGGAATTACAGGGTCATAGCGTAAATATATATTTTGCTTGATAAAAGACCACTAGGTTTCCAAAGTGATCGTACAATTTTACACTGCCCAGGAATGTGTGAATGTTCCAGTTCCTCTACATCCTTGCCAATATTGATTTTGATGTTGAATTTTAAGTATTCTAGTAGATGACAAGTGGTATGTCATTGTATTTTTAATGTAATTTCACTGATAACTGAAGATATAGAGCATCACGTTTTCATATACTTATTTCCCATTTATATCTTTCTTTGTAAGATGTCTTTTCAATTTTGTTTTGCCCAAATCTTGAAATTTTTTGAATAATTTGTTGGAGTTCACAATATATGTTGGATAAAAGCATTTTGTTGTATATATGTATTTGCAAATATTGTCTTTCAGACTGTGGCTTTTATTTTTTATTTCCTTAATGACTTTTGATGAGAGTTTATGATATTGATGAAGTCCAATTTATCATGTTTGATAGTTGGTGCTTCTTCTGTCTTTTCTAAGAAAACTTTGTTTACTGTAAAGTGTGAAATATACTCTAAAATGAAATATATTCTAGTATATTTTCTTTTAGAAGTTTCATAGTTTTAGTGTTTATATATGGGTTTAAGATTGATTTCAAATTATTTTACTTTTGTGGTGTGAGGTCAGGGTCGAGTTTAGTTTTTGCCGTGAATTTATGCAAGTGGTCCAGCAACACCACCTGAAAAGTGTTTGAATTGCTTTGGAGCCTTCATAAAAAATCTACTTACTTTATACGTGTAGGTCCATTTAGGGACTCTATGTTCTGTCTCATGATCCATTTTTCTGTCCTACATCAATGGCACATTCCCTTAAATATTGTTGCTTTAATTAAGTTTTAAAATCAGATAAGATGTCAAAATACTATTTCAAATTTTTATTTTGTTAAGATTCTTTTGGCCATTCTAGGTCCTTTTCATAGCCATATAAATTTTAGAGTCGTCTTTTCCATAGATACAACTGTTGATATTTTAACTGAGATTGTATTGAAACTATAGAGCTATTTGCAGAGAATATACATATTTACAATTGAATTTTCTAATCCATGAGCATAGTATAAATTTTTATTCATTTAGATGGTGTTTAATTTCACTCAGGAATTTTTCATATTTTCAGTTTTAGGGCTTACGTGCCTTTTATTAAGTTCATTGCAGTATATCTTTTTGATGTTACTGTAAGTGTCATTATTTCCCTAATTAACATATTCCAATTTTTTTCCTGCTAGCATAAAAACATACACAGTGATCTTACACATGGTGACCTTCCTAAATTCATGCCTTAGTTATAGAGACTTTTTTGGTAGACTCCTTGGATTTTATAGTCAATCCTGTGAACTGTGAATAATACAGTTTTTCTATTTCCTTTCTATTCTGTGTGCCTCTTGATCCCTCTATGTGCTTTACTGAACTGACTAGCTCTTCCAGTACCATGTAGAATAGAGGTAATGTGAGCAGACATCCATGCCTTGTTTGGGGGAAAGTTTTAAATTATGAATTTAATGTTTTTAGTTCATATATAGTTAGTTTCATTTTCTGATTCTTCCTAACTCTTCATTGTCAATTTGTGTCTTTCAAGAAATTTGCACAAGCCATCAAAGATGCTGAATTGATTAGCATAAAGTTGTTCATAATATTAACAAAATATTACTTGATATTTATAGAAGCTGCAATCATTTATCTACCTGCATCTTGATATTTTTAAAAAGTCTTTTTTCTATTTTTTCTAGTATTTCTAATGACTTATCAATTTCATTAATCTTTTAAAGAGAAATAGCTTGTTGTCATTGCTTGTCTCTATTTTTTGTTTTCTATTTCTTTAATTTTAACTCTTATTTTTATTCTTATTCCTACTTATTGCACTCTTTTCTAGTTGCTTAAGGTGGAAGCTAACATAGTCAACTTTAGACATTTCTTATTTTCTAGTCTGAGCATTTAAAGTTATAATTTTACTAGCAGAAATCCACCTGAAACTCAAAACTGCAGGACACTGTGAGAGGTCAAAGGACTCAGCAGTCTCAATTTCCAACGGGGCTTAGGTTGCAAGATAAGTTAATGTATTTATTAATATTCTATATGTATGTGAGGGTGGAGCAGGTTTGGTGAGTCCTGATGCACTGATTCCTAATAGGGTCACTTTTGCAAAGTGCAGAAAGAAGCTAACACCTCAAGTGATGTGAATCTATAGTAAAACAAGCAATTAAACAAACACACAAGAAGGGATATCTTCACTACAGTCATGAAACCCCCTGCTAAAAGAAACCTCCAACTGTAGTTAAGTCTTACTTACACACAACTGTACCGCTTAGCTGGCAAAAAAAAAAAAAAAAAAAAAGTAAATGAAGTATTTCTCCTTTCCCTCTTACTAGGACCTAAAAGATTTTAAAAGATTTTAACATAAACCCACACACACACTTAGAAACAATTTTACTTCCTCCAGACATTACACATACACAGGGAAAGCAAATATATAAAGTTTATTGGGTATGTGAAAAGACTAGAAGGAAGCCACTTTGAGGAATCAGATACAAATTCTGCAAGTGAACTTTAGTCTGATAAAATATTTCATTCACATTTAAATTGTTTTAAAATGAACTTCTAGATATGCATATATAGTAGAACTAAGTAAGACTCTATTTCCAATTTTTGAGTAGAAGAATAAATTTTCCACTTGTCCAACAGAGGAATGTGATATACTCCCAATAAAAATTCTCTTTTAGATATGTTGTAAAACATATTTTGATGCAGAATATAGGCCTTAGACAAAAATGTGTCATCAAATGTCATTATAACAGCTAACATGATTAAAGAGAAAAGTTAAATGTCACATTATAGCCAAAAAGCCTATGGTATCATTCTGAATCAGTTGGGAGGATTTTAAGGTGACTTGCATTCCTACTATTCTTTGAAATATGATTTATAATAATTATTATTATCATTGTTTTTTTATTCACAGATGGTATAAGTCAGGAAAACTGAGGCAAATATTTGTTAATAATTGTTATATATTTCTATGTAAATTTTAATCTTTACCATTTCCTTTTAGCCATGTTTGGGAAATTAAAATATTTCCAACAGGCGTTAAGTATTAAAAATAATTTAATATCTGCTGTAACATTCTCCCAGGGTGTGCAAACTTAACAGTGCCTCTAGGATATGAGAAGTGGAGTAATGTTGTAAGTTATCATGTCCTGTTTTACAACAAGAATAATCCATGTTTGTTCTAGAACTAGTGCTCCATCCTGAACAAAATGAGTGCTACCTAATTTGCTTTTTTAGCAAAAACCAAAACATTTTATGTTTAGAAGTATATACAACAGAAAGTAACAATGATTGCATTTTTAGGGAAATCTGTGTGAAGTAGTAGTTAAATTGGCTAGAAGAGGAATGATTTAATGAACTAGCATGTTGTCCTGAAGAGTTCACTATACAAGGATCATGCTGAGAAAACTGCAGGCTCCCAGCTTAGCTGTGACTGTTCCTATGAATCAAGGCTTACTCCCCTAACTGTGTCACTAACAAAGTCATCATTATTACTGGGTGTTAACATTCAAAAGAAAGCAAAGACTTTCCAAAAAACAACAACAACAACAAAAACCCACTAAACTACATAGGAAAATCAGGTATAATATGAAATTGAATTTTTATTTCATTCACTGTACATGACTTTAAAATATTAATAAAAGGCTTACTAGCCATTAAAATGGGAATTTTAAAAACTGTACAGTGCTTTATCCAAAGAGATCTATTTTGTCATTCTTATTATTCCTATAATATTTAGGGCATTTTACAGTTTTGGTACATTATCAACTCTAATTTGAGCTCTTGAACTAGAGGAAATAAAATAACAAAATTTACCCTTAGTGAGAGCTGAAAATGGGTATTTAATAAGTTAGGTATCTTTATATCTTATCTTCTTTAATATCTCAATCCTTAAAATTACCCCAAACTTAATAATATAAAACAACAACCATTATACTATGCTTACTAATTCTCTTGGTCAAGATATGAGGGCATATCCCTGTTTCATGATATTTGGGGCCTTGATGGCTTCCCACTTGAATAGCAGGAGTTATTCAAATTGCTGTGGGCTAACATCATCTAGGGACTTCACTCAAATGTCTGCTGCCTGGGTTGGGAGGAGTCAAAGGCTAGGCTAGTTAGGGTTGTCAACTGGAGATCCCAACTATGACTTCATGAGATTTGGGCTTCTCACAGAATGGCAACTGAGTTTCTGGGAAACAAACATTCCCAGGGACCTAGCCAGAAACTTTAAACCTCCTTCTGACCTAGTCTAAAAAATCATGTAGCATCACTTCTGCCACATTCTGTCGTTTACAAGCAAGTCACTGAGGCCAGCCCAGATTCAAGAGGAGAAGGATTACACGTTACCTCTTGAAGAAGGCAGTGGTAAAGTCATATTGCAAAAAAGCATGTGGGATAGGAGCTACTACTGTGACAGCATTTGGAAAATAAAATTAGCTGAATAAAATGTTATGATTTTAATTTTTACCGAAAGAGCTAAGCAAATGGATTTGAAGCCACCACCAGTGCTTTCTCATTCCAAAGTCCATTCTCTTCTACTTTTCCGTCACCTTCAGCAGACAAATTTCCATATAATGTGCAGTGTTGGGACTTTTGTCAGTGTCTTTTTAGAGGTAGATTAATATTTCCTCACTTAGCTATAACTGATTGCATTGTATATGCTTGGATTCAAAAATGGAAAATAATTTGCCTTATTTTTTAAATTAGAGTAAAGCTAGAATGATAGTTCAATTTAATAAACAAAATATTCTGTTTTGAAACATTGCTAGCCTCTGGGATCCTTAATTATAGCCAGTGCAAGGATTAAATCTGGCATTGAAAAGTTATAGTAAGATAGGAAAGATTTCTGTTAAGTTCCTATAGCATCTTTCAGCTCCTGTTCCCCAATTTCACCAAAAAGCAGAAGAGTTTATATAATGGAGATCTATCTTTAGCTGCCTCATGTTAAGTTGTAAAACACAGTACTGGAGGTTTGTGAACCAACACTTTAATTCTTTGTGATTGCCGTTTCCACCATTTTTTCTAGAAGATTTTCACTTGTTTATTCTAATTCGTGGTTATCTCATTGTTTTGAGGGTAGTGAGGAATATGATTGGTCCACTGAATGGGATATTTCTTCTTTCATTGTTTTACCAAGTAGGAAATGAAGTGAATGCCTTGGTTTTATGAAATGCAGGTAGGAGTTCCAAACTCTTATAGTATTTTTGGTTTTAGTAATTTATATATAGCATAAGAGGAATTGGCTTCAGTCACTAATTTACAGAGTCAAACCCAGAAAATGCATAAATCCATTTAAGTCTAACAGGAACAGTTAGTAATCTGCCAGTGTTGTCTACCTGTCAGTAATGTGCTTGACATTGACCCCTGGGGAGATGTGCCAGTGTGAACTGCAAATTCTTTATTTCCTGTTGGAAAACAGGGCAAGTTTTATTAAACATTTGAGTTCCAGAGGACCCAAAAATATGCATTGCTTTTACTCTCTACTTGTCTTTAAAGTGTTTTTTGTTTGTTTTTGTTTTGGTGAGGTAACATATAGGTGGTTTTTACTTTTTTATCCAATCTGATAATCTCTGCCTTTTCAGTATGGTGGTTAGATCATTTTTACATTTAATGTGACTATCAATATGGTTACATTTAAATCTGTAATCTTGCTATTTGTTTTCTATTCATCCCATCTATTCTGTCTCTTTTACCTTCTTTCTTTGTGTTTATTTCTCTGAATCAAATGAGTATAATTCCATTTATGTCCTTTACTGGTTTATTAGCCATAACTCGTTTTATTATTTTAGTAGTGCTTCAAGGTTTGCCCTATGTATCTTTAACTTATTTCAGTCTACCTTCACATGATATCATATCACTTCATATATAATAAGCCTTACAACAGTGTAATTCCATTTTTTCTCTCCTAGACTTTTTTGCTCTTTTTAAAGATTTTTAAATAGTATGTAAGTGTATTTACCTCATATAGTTACCATCATCAGTGCTCATATAGTTACCATCATCAGTGCTCTTCATTCCTTTGTGTTGATGTGTATTTCCATCTGGTATAACTTTCTTCATGAAAGACTTCCTTTAATATTTCTTGTAGTGCAGCCCTTCTGGAGATTAATTTTTTCAGCTTTTGAATGTCTAAAAAGTCTTTAATTTATTTTGGTTTTTGAAAGAGATTTTCACTAGATACAGAACTCTAGGTTTACAGGGATATTTTTGTTGATTCAATTCTTTAAAAATGCCACTTCATTGTCTTTTCACTTGCAATATTTTCAAAAAGAAATATGCTGCAATCCTTATTTTTGTTTTTATGTGTGTGATTTGTGTTTTTTCTCTCTTTCTGTCTTTTCTCAAAATTTCCAATTTTGAGTGAACTGATTATGATGTGTTTTGGTATATTTTTCTTCATATTTCTTGTGATTGAAATTTTTCAGATTTTTGGGTGATTTCTAAGTTTATAATTTTCAAATTAGAAAAAATGTTCATGTATTTTTCTCTCTCGTACCTGTATGCTACACCTTCTCCTGCAGGGACTACAATTACACAAGTATTAGGTCATTTAAATTTGTCCCACAACTCACTAATGCTTTGTTCATTTTCTTTCAGTATTATTTCTATTTGTGTTTCATTTTGGACTACTATGTCTTCAAGCTTACTAATTTTTTCTTTTGTAATGTCTAAACTACTCTTAATCACATCTAGTTTTTTAATAATAGATATTAAAATTTTCATCATTAAAATTTTTCAATATCTTTCATTTTCTACTAAGCTTTTGCACATATAGAGTTATTACAACTATTTTCATGTCCTTATTTGTTAATTATAACATCCATGGCAATTCTGAATCAGTTAATTTCAATTAGTTGATTTGTTTGGGGAGTAGTGGTATATGAATACATGTATAGTGTATATACAACCATGAAGTAACTTTAATATACTGAAAGAAATCATATTGTCCATGTTGAAGAAAAAATGAGTTTACCTTGATAACTTTTACCAGATAGAAACATTCAGGAAAGGGCTTTCTTCTAACAGAAAGTTTAGCAATCTATATTAAATACAATTATGTATCTGTCTTCCTTGCTATATTCTTAACTTCGTTATGTAGTAATCTGTTTGTCTATGTGTGTACACATGCTTGTTTCCCAGTACATAGTATATCTCTGCCATGCGGTAGCCTTTCAATTAATAATTTGTTGAATAAATGAATGTCGAATGTACAAATGAATGGATGAATGAGAAGTGGGAGAGGGTTTAATACACCCATTCACTGCAGAAAATTTTAGGGAAAAAGTTTAGGGAAAAATTTTCTCCCTTGTATGCTGGCTGAGGAGATTAAGTTGAGTAATCAGATTATAGAATACACTTGATTTTTTTAAGATGTGTATTAGACTCTGGAAAAATACTATTTAACAATATTGTATAATTTAATAAAAGAACTCTACTATAGGAGGCCATGTGAACTCTGGTGTTTTGGAGACTTTTATCTCTATAATTCTTAAGAAATTATTTGTATTTTATGTGACTTGAATATCATCTTGAATAAATGAACCTTGAAAATGTATTCCATCCAACACATTTTGAAAATGAATCACATATTAGATTGGTGCTCAGATAAAATCCATAAAAATATAATCATATATAATTCATGATCATCAAAATCCTATTATTGTATATACTTTCAGATTGGAAGTGTTTATATCACTTAGAGTTCTTACATTAATAGAATATTTTTACCTCATGAATAACTTCTAAGAAAATATATTAAAATATTTTGTTTTCTGGAAGATAACTCAGTATCTCCTGGGACATATAAGAGCACCACTTAATTTTATGAGTCTTCTGTTTCTTTCAGTAAGACCTCATGTAATGTGTGATTTTCCCCAGTGATCATTCAGCATTTGAATCAAAATAATTTTATTTAGAATCTCAAATTAAAGAATTAGGAAGAATTTATTCTAAACTCTAGTAAGGTCTCAAAAATATTAACCAGTATGACATATATGTATATATTTTATATAATACATCTGTGACATACAAATGAATATATAATATGATGTATGATTATAAAAATAAAAGGAATAAAAACTTTTCTATTATTCATTTAATTCTCACCCATTCCCAAATAGATAAAAAAATTAGTCAATATGTCCATTTTTGCCATATTATAAGACCATACTTGCTGTCAATTCAGCTTACCCAGAGGAGGCAAAACAAGCTAAAAACAAATCAAATATTTGGATATTAAATTATTTGAATCACTTGTAAATTAAGACGGCTTACCTCAACCTATTTCTTTCTTTACTTGCTGTGTAGATTGTCATTTTAATCAAGTTCTGACATTGGGTTGCCTGGAGCCAGAGTATAGAGAGGGATTCTTGTATCGTATTTATAAATACACCAGCCTGAGCAAGAGCGAGACCTCGTCTCTACTAAAAAAAAAATAAATAGAAAGAAATGATCTGTACAGCTAAAAATATATATGGAAAAAAATTAGCCGGGCATGGTGGCGCACACTTGTAGTCCCAGCTACTTGGGAGGCTGAGGCAGGAGGATCGCTTGAGCCCAGGCGTTTGAGGTTGCTGTGAGCTAGGCTGATGCCACGGCACTCTAGCCTGGGCAACAGAGCAAGACTCTGTCTCAAAAATAAATAAATAAATACAGTCATGCGTTGCTTAACAATGGAGGTACGTTAAAAAAAATGTGTTGTTAGGTGATTTTGTGTTCATGAAAACATCACAAAGTGCACATACACAAATCTGGACAATGTAGCCTATATACCTAAGCAATGTGGTATAGCCTATTGCTCCTAGGCTACAAACCTGTACAGCATGTTAGTGTACTGAATACTGTAGGCAATTGTAACCAAATGGTAAGTATTTGTGTCTCTAAACATATCTAAATATAGAAAAGGTATAGTGAAAGTATAGTATAAAAGATGAAAAATGGTAAACCTGTATAGGGCACTTACCATTAACAGAGTAGACACACACATTAGCCTAGGCTAACACAGGGTCAGCATCATCCAGCTATCACTAGGCGATAGGAATCTATCATTTAATGGTACCACTTTTGTATATGTGAATTGTTATTGACCAAAATATCATTATGTGGCCCATGACTGTATTTAAAAGTTACAAAATAAAGCAACAGTTTATATTATAAAATATGCTGTATCCTCCTAGTTTCATAAATATCTTCATAAAAACATGGATGTTCATGTTTGAATTTATACTTCTTGGAATCCTCAGAGTTCCATGCCAAAATATGATGTTAAGGGAAGAAGGGCTCCTAAATTTCTCTTATTCTCTACCATGGTCCCTCCACTTGTCCCCCAAGGGTCTCCCCCTTTCTTTCCTTTTCAAGGCAACAGCTGCCTCCTAGTTACCCTCAGGTTTAAAGGTGTACAATCCTCTGCAGTGGTTGGACTCTTCTGGCAGTAGTTCTTTGGAACAGGAAATTCCAGGTTCCTGTATACCCACAGAATAGATTAAAAGGCAAGCCACAGACCTAAGAGGGAGCATCATCTCCTTGACTCTTAAGACTCCTCACATTGTCGGGAGGATCGTGATAAGGATCAAGGCTGAATGTGAGCCACAACTGGGCCTTCTAAACCATGGGTCCAGGCAACTAGGTGCCTCTCTTTCTTGGGTCCAAGGAAGCGAAAAACTGTAAAAAAAAAAAAAAAAAAAAACGCTGAAAATCTAAGACTTAACAGTCTCATCAGGTCACCCTCAATTAAATGAGTATATTATATTAGTTACACTTTCAAATTATGAGCACAGTTCGGAGTGAAAAAAACCCTTTTACTTTTTATTCTGAATAATTAAAATCAGTAGCTAAGTATGTGCCTTTACACAGACAATACAACTAATTTCAAAGCTTTGTCAAATATAACAAGCAAATATCAAGGAAAGAAACATACTAAATGACATGAGTTGTCATAAAACATTTTTTAGTTTGTCAAGTATGCTGTATTTAACTTACAATGAACAGTTGGAAGTTGAAATATTAATACACTTTTTGACAAATCTAAATTTCCAAAGCTACATGATCCAGAAATTGATGGCATATTTCTAAAGAAGCACTGAAAATATCACTATTTATTAACCATGTAATTTACTTCTCTGTAAGAACAAACTATATTTTTTACATAATTCCATTGCATAAATCAATTTTCAGATTTAATTTTACTTCAGTGAAGAATTATTTTTCTTCTATATGTTTAGTTTCAAATGATACTAGGGAAATTCTCTCAAAAATGTAATTTTCTTGTGTAGCTTACTTATTTCTTTATTTGGATTAGCTTAAGTATTAGCTTAAGATTTTATTGTTAAGCTGCATGAAAAATGAAGAAAACAATTTTTTTTCACAAAGCATCTTAGAGTAAGTTTATTTCAGTGATATATGTATATATAAACTATTATTATTCTCGAGCATATTAAATTAAATTGGAAAATAAATGCAGCACAAAATGCTTCATATGTCATATGTAAACCACTATATGAAATTAATTACAAATAGACTTTATGAAAAATTTCAGGTCCATTAGAAAAGTACATTTGGCACATCTCAGCTAACAAAGTAGAATCTTCCTTGGGATAAACTCTGTTCCTGCAGAACATTTTCAGATTTCTTAAGCAAATGAGTGTGAGTGTGAGTGTGTGTGTGTGTGTGTGTCTAATTGTTATTCTGCTAACACTTGGCATGGACCATTGATCTGCCTCTGAATGTGTATTTCTCAATCCATACATCTCCATGCCACCTTTCCTGAGGAACAAAATGATATTCTTACCATATGAGAGTTCTCTGGAGATGCGTTAGGGTGTGTGATGTGGACAAGCCTGGCGGTCTAGAGACACAAATGGAAGAAGACCTCCAAACCCTTGCACCTGTTTCCGATAGAGACGTCTGCTTTTATGCTATATATGTTGAGGTGTTATGATTTCATTTGAAAAAGGTATTCTATTTATTTAAAACATTTGACAACACCTGGGCTAATGTTATTAATTTAGATTTCAGGAAATTGTTGTATAATTGTGAACTGATATCATCATAAAGTTGTAGGCATTGCTGTCATTTAAGTACAGTTAAATCAAGTATAACCAGTGTTTCTTCCCTTTGATGAAGCAGAAACATCTACCTTGAAAAAATAAATAGAAATTCATACAAATATTACATCAGTAAAACAGGAGATTATAAAAAACATACTTTTAAAATTAACAAAACATGTATCTTTGATGAGATAGATTGTCTAGGAGATATTAGGTAAAATTGTATACTTTTACAAAATTGTTTGACTGATGAACCCAAAGAATATTGATTGAAAGTTATAGGAAATTCCCAGAGGAAACTGACAATGCACTAATCATTAAATGTATCTCCTTTTATAAACTAGAGGAAGATATCTCCTGTGTGTAGGATGCTGTATTTGTAAGTCTTTCTATGAAATAAATGATACCATTTTATATACAATTAGAAAATTGGGAAATATTTTAGATTAATTAGTTGCGACTAGTTCATAATTGGAAAGCAAAACAGCAAGAGAGCCAGTTTTGCATTCAAAGATAAATACAAATGAATAAGAGTGAAGCCTGTTCATAAAATGGTTTAAATAACCTGATAAAATTTACAATCACATTTTACTACTATTTTACTATATATCTATTATAACAGAAAGTACTAAAATATTATTACATTAGATTAAGAATTGTGATTTTATTTTCTTCTCATATTAATGATAAATAACTTCATAAATATCTTTTGTAAGCAATGATAGAATTTTGCTTTAGGAGAATCCAACATTATAAGATTCTTAAAATTGTTTCATATTTCTCGCATTATTATGCTTGAAAAATTAATTCACAGTACCTGTGCTATGAGTATTGTCAGAAAGATTGACAATACGGTAAAGGACAGTAAACAAAGAATCATGAAAAATAGCAGACTGTCAAGTGGAAGGGAGCTGGTACAGGGATCAATCTTAACATGAGCTTTATTAATGATGTGGAAAGTGATGCAAAATGGCAATTAATTAAATCTTCAGGTAATAAGTGATTTATTTAATGTTAAAAAACAGAAAAATACATAATTGATGACAAGCATAGATAAGTAAGAAAGAGAAGCACCACACAAGAATGGAAATACCAACTGCTCTTCATATTGAGAACACTGGAATACACATCTATGATGTTTAAAATAAAACGTAGGCAGGCAGTAGTAAAAAGATATGGAGATAAACTATAGATGAAATGAGTCATGGCCAATTGGGTACTATTTGATATGATCTAAATACTAGATATATACTCAGATAAATGCTTTTTTCAGCGATGCGTAGGAAGAAATATTATTTTCTAGAAAGTTCTTTCTTAAAAATGTGACTTTTTTAAACGATAATAAATACTGTTCTATAGAACAATAGTTATCAATTGCAAAGCTATAAAAATAAATATTTACATAAACTATGCCAACACTGTATTTTCTTATAAAAACATACAAGTCATACTAAAAATGTAGAAATTTGAAACTTTTTGTATTAGTTTCTTTATATTTAGGTTAATGAGAAAGCAGATAATATTTCCAAAGGAAGAAAAATGTGGACTCAGTCCCATATGCGGGAACAAGCCTGTCACTACTATATAATAACTGAATAATTTAAATGTTTATTAAGTATTGTTTTTTCCTACTTATTGTGAGAATATTAGTTAAAATATAACTTATTTTAAATAAATGTTTATTTTACTATTTATTTTGATGAATACATTTAATCATATAATTTACTCACTAAACAGCACAAAAATAAAATGGATTTCCCTTATATATATGATTATAGTATAGTAATTTCAAAATATATCTTGCCATGTTATACACGATTTTCAAGGTTTTCAGGGCAATAAATGGACCTCGGGGTATTCTCAAAGATAAGGGTGATCTTTAATATTTCTCTTACGAATCAGTACTTCAGCTCCCATCTAGACAGCATGTCACACTAAGATGCATGAAACTTATTTTATCATACAGATTGTTTTGATCAAGGTGTTATCCCAAATCACTATGAAAACATAAACAATTGAATGAATGATATTTTGTCAACTGACTATCATATGTGTACAAAATTATACCTTCATTTCACTCTATGGAAACTTAATAGATTTCAAACCAAGACAAGCTGGGCATGGTGGCTCACGCCTGTAATCCTAGCACTCTGGGAGGCAGAGGTGGGTGGATCCTTTGAGCTCAGGAGTTCAAGACCAGCCTGAGTAAGAGCGAGACCCCATCTCTACTAAAAAATAGAAAAAAAATAGCTGAACAACTAAAAATATATAGAAAAAATTGGCCGGGCATGGTGGCGCATGCCTGTAGTCCCACCTACTTGGGAGGCTGAGGCAGAAGGATTGCTTGAATCCAGGAATTTGAGGTTGCTGTGAGCTAGGCTGACGCCATGGCACTCTAGCCAGGGTGTCAGAGTGGGACTTCGCCTCAAAAAAAAAAAAAAAAAAACCAAGACAAACTTAAAACGAAAAAGCCTTGAAAACTTTTAGATTATATTATGGTAGAGAATCTTTATGCATTTCTGCTAAAGATCAATTTTAAAAAGTGCAGTAGAAAGAATGATCAAAGGCCTCTCTCCCCCTTTTCTCTTGACTCTACTTCATCTTTAGCTTTTTTTCTGAAGACATTTCCCTTTGCTTCTCTTATGGGAAATATGGTGCTGCATCTCCCACCACTTTTCGCTTAAAATTCTAAACTCTATTCACTGTCTTGAGTTTGAAAATCCCAGTGAAGTTTTGAGATTAATTCAGCTTCAGATTAGAAGTCTTTCAAATACCTTCTATTACTTCTTTCCTTAAAAAACTCCAATAAGTAGACATCGATTTGGGCAGAGATATTCTAACATAATAGTGTCTAGGCTCCAATGTCTTAAAAGAAACATATGAATGCTACATTGTTGTCTTAAATAGGAAACAAGGGCTGATTAAATGCTTCCTCTCAATGGTATGAATCCAGGTATGGAGGTAGCTCAACTGTAAAAAGAAAGGATTATGAGTTGAGCTATTTTAGGTTTTATTCTGATTTCAGCACTCGTTTGCTGGTAAACCTAACAAAACTAGTTACTTTGTTTTCCACATCTGTAAAACGCATATTATGAAAAATTCTGACCATAATGGAAAAAGAGTATATGCAGAACCCTAAATTCAGAAGATATGAGAAATTGAAAGTTGTCAGTGTGCCAGAAGTAGGAACAACACAAACAGGATAACCACAGAAACCAATAGATACACCGCACAAGGCTGCACTTGTGATTGTTGCCTCCAACTCAACTGCACCATCAGCAAATGACTGTGCCATACCTAGAATAAGCTATGGGCCTTTTGTGGAGTTTTTTCTGGCTTAATAAATCTGACATCAGCTTCCTTCCTCAAAGCACTATCTCAAAAAGCCTAATCTTGAAATACTGTTTTCAGTTTGCCCCACAGCTCACTGATGCTCTGTTCTTTTTTAAGTCTTTTCTCTCTTTCATTTTATTTTATTTTTCTTGTTTCTTTTTTCAATATATTTACTTTTTAAATTTTTTTTCTTTCTGCTCTCTTTTATTTCAGAATATTACGGGGGTACAAAAGTTTTGGTACATGAATTGCTCTTGTACAGTTTGAGTCAAAGTTGTAAGTGTGTCCATCACCTATATATAGTGTGCATTGTATCCGTGAAGTGTGAATTTATCCATCCCCTCCTCTCTGCCACCTGCTTGATTTCTGTTGAATTTTACTAACATATGTGTGCTTGAGCGTTGACCTGTCAGTTTCAATTTAGTAGTGATTACGGATGGTTTTGTTCTTCCATTCTTACGGAAGTATGAGAGCTTCATTTAAAAGGATGGTCTCCAGTTCTATCCAGGTTGTTACAAAAGATATTAGTTTACCATTTTTTATGGCTGAGTAATATTCCATGGTATACATACACCACATTTTATTGATCCACTCATGTATTGATAGGCACTTGGGTTGCTTTCATAATACTGTGAAAGCCTTAGATGAATATTTGATACATTCTTAAGTATTTGATGACTACCATTTTTTTCTTTAGTATAATCCTCCTGTAAATAATCAAGTTGTTAGGTATATTGCATTTCAATGCAAAAATTTACAACAAATGACTTGAACTGGTGTTTTATTATATCTAATTCAATGGTAAATATGTGTTTGGCAGACTTCTTGAGTTAAACTAGGCATAGTCATTGCTAATTAAATTGTTTCGGTTGGGGAGGGTGCTTTTTCATTTTAGGCAAATCACCTTAATAGCTTGGGATTTAGTTGTTAAGGAAGCAGTTAACTAGAAGTTAATATGATACTAGAAGGTAATATATATTGGTAGGTGTAGAGGTGCTGCAATTATATGCCTGAGGAAGTTTGCTTTATTTGTTTGTAGGGTGGAGTGAGGAAGCAAGAGAAATATGTTTTTGTGTGTGCTTGAATGAGAGAGGTTATTTTTGTAGTGAGGTGATTTTTATTGTTGATTTTTGCTTTTGAGAGTTACTTGCAGGATATAAGCAGAAAAAATTATTTTCAAGAGAAACTTTTTGAAACTTTGGGCATAAGTATTTTTGGTTTAAGGCGTGGATAAATAATTTTAGCTCAGAGGTGAGAGGATAGCCATTCTCTCTGCTGACACTCAGAACCTGACACTGCACAGAGAGGGAAGTTTTGGAGTATCAGAAAAAATATCCCTGGAAAGGACATTATTTGTTTTAAGAAACATCACTCTCAGGTGGAAATAGGCCATCCCTTTAGGGTGATTGAAGGGACACTGGGCAGGGGGAACTGAAACAGCAACAAAGGAAGACCCAGTGCTGCAACTACATGGGACACACTACTTTGTAAGAACAAGTGACACTCTCCTTTAAGGACCCCGGCAATAACTGAAGAACATTCTGTCTTGTTGGGAAGTTTGAGATGTAGCAATCATGAGGAGGAAACATAAACTTTTATAATATGGAGATCTGACTTTATATTTATTTACAGATTGGTGAAGCCTGAACATTTGGGCTACTCAACAATTTGCATTTCACTGTTAAAGAAAAAAAAAAAAAGAACTAGGATCAGCCAGCACATGCACATTCTTGATGTGTATAATCAATAGATAACCTTTATTGCATAGGGATTATCCTCAAGAGTACAAACACAAACAATTACAGCTCAATTATCTGCCAATTGCCTTTTCCTAAAGGTATTTTATGTTTTGATGAAAACTGGGCTAATATTTATATTAACAAAACAACTGCCTAATGAACAAAATAATGTTGAACATCTATCTGATACTGAACATCATCCTATATATCTCCCATTGACATGCTGCATACACAAATGTCCAAAAAGGGGAGAAATTGGTAGAACTGGATGCAGTTAGGATTTCAGCCCTAAAATTACATTATTAATGTGTATATAAAGGCTAAGTATCTTTAAAAAAACACTATAATGTTATAGATTTTGCAGAAAGCAAAATTTGTGGGAATAAACAATGACTTTGAAAAAATGAGAAGTACTAACCGCAGATCAATTAACCAGATAATATGAGTGGACATAAGTTTTAAGTTTGTGAATTTTTCTAAAACTCAGAAATAATCTACTAAGCAAAATCTTGAGAAGTAATGGGCATTTAACTAAATTCCCACGGAATTATCCAACAATTCAACATTCCTTACAGATATAAATGTTGCCCTGGGCATTTGAAGCATTTTCAAAATGGTGTAACCTGTCAGGGAAAGGATACAGGTTGCAGTGCCAGTTTCCCTTCAGACATGGATTTAGCTGAAGTCACAGTTCACCACTGTGCCTCTGACAGAAGCTCTCACACTTTGTATTTGACATGTCGCTTAACTTGCTCCCCAATCTAACAGGCTTTTTTAAAAAGAGTTTTAAAAATCATAGGATAGCAAATCCATTTCCTTGACAGAATTTGACCTCTTATTATTTGAGGTTAGTCCCTGTTGCTTTCTCAAGTGGCTCATTTAAGTAGTCAATTTGTACTTTGCCCTGCCTTTCAGATAAATACACAAGGGCCATCAGCACATTTAAGAATCTGGATTTTTTGTGATGCTTTTTTAATACCATAAAATAAAAATATGACAAAAACAGCTACAGTAGGTCCTGGTAATCTAAAAATATATAAAATTTAATGTGACTTGTTTTAGCCAGAATTTCCTGAAGAGAGCTATCTTACAAAATTATTTGTTACATTTTAATTGACATTGGGAAAACATCACAGTATATATTAGTCATAAAGAGGTAGTATAAATTTTAGATTTATTTTTGCTAAAAATTAGTAGTAATTTATAAAAATATATATCTTAAGAAGTATTGATTATGTGTGTCTTATCCTAGAAACGAATGTGTCACCTAAAGATATTCAAAACATAAACAAAAATATTTAGAAGGTAATAATCCTAAATGTATAAATTCAGTTCGTTAACATTTACCTATAAATCTTAATCTATACCAAACTAATTTCATGACTAGTCTGAATAAACTAGTGTTTCTTCTGATAAAAATGATCCTAAAAGGAAATCATTGAAGGTATATTCATTCTCTGAAATATTTTTCTTTAAAATGCTATGTCCATGTTAGGAACTAGTTTGAACCGTGGGCAAAAATTGGCAGAGTATTAAAGTAAATGAAGATGGTAATTATTAAACAAAATATTGATAAACAAGGAGTTTGGAGTTTTTAGGCTATCTTCACTTTTGAATTATTTTTCAAGTATTCAATTAGTCATGCAAAAGTATGGTAGACAATTAGGGTATATTTTACTTGCTTGGATGAAAGTGCATTCTCAATGCTGCTTTTTTTTTTTCTTCAAAACATTATTTGGTTATCTTTTGCTTTTTATTTTCATCCAACAATATTTTTGGAGATTCTCAGAACACTTTGTCATTATATCAGTCTTTCAGCATGTCTGCAGAATCCCTAGGGATACCATTCCCAGGTGGCAAGTAGACATTCTAAGAACTTGAGGTGAATTTAAATCTGATTTACTAGACTTAAAAAGCTTGGCAGAATTGCAAAAATATAATATTATTCCTGTTACATTACTTTTTGTTCAAACAAATTAACACATATAAAATATTCATAATTATTGGCCAAAAGGAAATAATAATGACATTCTCTATATGTATTTCTTATTGTATTTGGCACAGTCTTTGAGTAATTAACTAAAATGCTTTGTTGTAGACTAAAAGAAAAATTAAAAAAAATATTTTATGGGGGTTGAAGAATTAAGACTCTGAATGTGATTCGTCTATATGTGAAATTATCACTCCTGACATTTTTTCTCAGTAATAGTACGTGGATATTATAGTTTTAAATTTAGGGAATAAAATGTGCATTTTTTTTCAATGTGAACAAATGGTCTTGAACTATTGACCTGAAAATTAAAGAATGATGTAGAAAATATAACTGTTTAGCAGTTTTGTAAAAGGCACCTATAAACACTTAACCATACTATTATCTGAATGGTGTTATTTATGTAATAATTTATTCTGCCTACAAGCAATAAATACTAGATAGAAATCACATATACATTCAAGTTTGCCTAATATTGTAGTCTACTTTTTATTTATATAGCAGAAAGAATCTATAGCCTTGGGGCAAACATGACAAAAATGAGCACTTGTTAAAATATTTAAGAAACAATTTTAGCTAAAGCTAAAAATTATATCATGCTATGAAAAAGAAGTTTCTGGGTACAAAGAATTCTACGTGATTATGATAATATTTATGTAATAAATTGAGATTATTAGGATACTGGAGTAATCTCGTGAAGATTAAGCATATTATTGAATATTAAATTACAAGCAAGATATTGGGCCACCTGACAAAGTTATGAAAATATGCACAATAATTCATAATTTTTCCAGATCTGAAATTGGAAGCAGATTGTATTAGAAAAGCAGTATATAAGTAGTATCTTATTTCTCTGCTTTATTTATGTTATTTCAGTGCCTAATTGAAGTTTGCAGAAAAGTCAAACTACTTAGAAAGTAAAGGAGTTGGTATGCTCTTGGAGACCATGGTTATAACTGGAATATTCATTCATTTACTGAAAGCACAGTAAGAACTCATCATGACATGGATTTTGGACACAATCTTGCCTTTTTGAGGATTACAGTCAGGTGTTAGAATACAGAGAAGTAAAATGAACAACAGAGCTTTATAAGTGCTCAAATATGGGCATGAGAGAGGGCTATGAGCTTGCCAAGAGGAACCTGTACCCAGAAAAAAAGAAGAAAGGTACTAGTGAAAGTTTCCAGAAAGAAGAGGCATCCAAGCTGAGACCTAAGCTAAATCAGAGTTAAATTTCCATACCTTAGAAAATGGCATATGAGAAAAGCCAGTTGTGAAAGAGAGCACAAAAAGTTTTAGAAATATAAAGAAAAATAAAACAAACAAAACAATGAAGTTGGATCACACAGCTGTGTGGGAGGATAAAGGCTTTCACAAGATGGGTCTGAAAAGAAAAACTGTCCCAAAGGGCTGTTAAATGATTTGACTCCGGTGGCATCTTTAGATATTTATTCCCCTATCTTTTCTCTGTTTTACGTTTTGTCTGGAATTTATATAATGAAATTTTAAAAAAATCATATTTGTTTTTTATTATTTATTTTGTATTTTCAAATATTGATTCTAACTTTTGGGAGATTTTTGAGATGTTATCTCTTTTTAACCCGTTATGGATATTATCATCTTTTTAATTTCTAGGAATTCCTTTTTATTCTTTGTTCATTTATTTTTCATTGCATAAATTGTAAATTTTTATATCTTTTGTTTTACTTTTATTAAAGCAGCATATGAACATAATTTTCTAAATTAATAGAAATAAATGATTTAAAACAAAAAAACCAGAATCCCCTGGTCACCTCTTTTCACTATTTTCCAGTCTCCCACTTCCTCTGCAACATTGACTTAGCTGATTTTTTCATTTTCATATTTTCATAAATCTGAATAACATACATACACTGTTGTCTTTCCATTCATCAATTTTAGAAGACAACATTGACTTCCTGTTATGGTAGATGAGTATTGAGATCTTTGGCAATTCTATTCTTTCTGCTTTTATATTCCCATTGTCTTACTGTGGTTATATTAAATTTTAGTTAAATCAATATTGAATGATTATGTTATTATGCCTATTCAAATATTACTCACAGCTGAAATTTTAGTCTGATGTGATTATGTTTCCTTATTACTTTCTGGGTTAGCTAATAATTGCCTTGTTTTATAATTTATTCAGTTCTCTTTCTACCCACTGATAATTGATGGAGGTATTAGTTTTTTAGGGAAGCCATAACAAAATACCTCAGACTGGTGGCTTAAATAACAGAAATTTATTGTCTCACAGTTTGGAGGCCAGAAGTCGAAAAACAAATGTTTGGCAGGGTCATGCTTTTTCTAAAATCTGTAGGGGAAAATCCTTCCTTGCCTCTTCCTAGCTTCTGGTGATTCGGGGGAATTCCTCAGCTTGCAGCTGCAGCACTTCAATCTCTGAGTCCTTCATAACGTGGAGTTCTCCCCTCACCCCCGCCACTCCTGTGTCTGTGTCTCTTCTCCTGTTCTTATAATGACACCTGTCATATTGAATTAAGGGCCTTGCTTCAGTATGACTTCAACTTAATTACATATGCAACAGCTCTTTTTCCAAATAAGGTCACAATCTGAGGTACTAAGGATGAGGTCTTCAATATAGTGTTTTTGTGGGGAGGGGACACAATTTAACCCATAACTATGAATCTCCTTTTTTTTTTTCCTTTTGGAAACAATTCCTTTCGGAATCTCACTTCTTCTTCCATCTGAATTACTTTCTCTTGGGTCTACTGCACAGCTATCATCCTAGGAATTTTTTCTGCTGTTATTCTGAGAAATTCTCTGTTGGCTTTCTCCTGAATCAGATTATAGGGATCTCATAACTTCTTCTAGTGGCTTAATTGTGTCTTTCTCATGATTCACATTTGCTCTTATTAAACAGTAACAACAACAGCAGCAAAATATAGAGCTCAATAGCACCATTGGTACAGGTGAAGAGAAAATTAATTAGCAGTAATTTCAACAGGAAAAATTCTTTCCAAGTGTCAACGATGAGCAAAGTAAATAGAAAGCATGGAAGAAAAATTAAGAGCCTGGGAAATAGTTCCAGAAATGACAACAACTAGCAAAGACAACTTTCAGAAAGAGAGAACAGGAAATGAACATAAGGTAAAACTCAATGAACGACAGAAGGAAAGTGCCCCAAACTGAATAATGTCAAATGCTCAAGCTAGAAGAACTCTCCTAATTTATAAGTAACATTAAGAAAATTAATTCATTCTCTGGTGAAATATCAGAACTCATAAGGTGATGAGACTATCTTAAATGCTTCCAAAGAGAAAATGTATGTTGTAATATAATATATCGTCAGTTATGAAGAAAATGAATTTAAAAACTACAGTTGTATACTCACTTTATCATTAAGTGTGAGATCAAAGTAAAGACATTTTTAGACTTTCAGAGTATCAGAAAATTTACCAATTATAGACAGTCTGAAAGAATTATTACATGGAGAAGATAAATGCCAGTAAATATTTATTAAAGTATTAATTATTATATTGAATAAAAGAAAAATGACAAAAAATAATGATGAATAAAAATTAATATCAATTAAATCAATTTAAATAGTGATTATTAAAAATATAATATTTAAAATATCAAGTCTAGATAACATCAGCTTTGGGGATGGTAATGGAGAAGGGGAAGAGAGCAGCAAGGACTAAAAGGCATTGGTATATGGTGAGGGTGTATAATTTGAAGTCAGGTAATGTGATGAAATTTAGAATTGCTTTTTCTAGATCTGTGAAAAATGACCTTGATATTTTGATGGAAATTGCGCTGAATCTACAAATCACTTTGGGCAGTATGGACATTTTAACAATGTTGAGTCTTTCTTTTCACGTTGCCAGAGTTTTATGCTGGTTCCTTCTCATCTGGAATCTCTTTCCTCAGGACAAAACAGAATGCTTTGCAGTACACCTTTTCTCCTCTGGTAGGAACTCTTGTTGCTCCATGAAGAGAGGGAGAGGTCCCTGGATGGTGTGCTTGAGTTGTGCGCCAGCAGACTGACCAGGCAGGAGAGGGGCCAAGGCACTGTGAGCCTGGTAGCACTGCTGCTTTCCTGCATCTCCCTATACCCTTGTGGTTATCACAGTCCAAGCAGGTGCTGCGGGATATTCTTCTGGAGGGGTGGGCTGGTCCCCAGGTCATTGCTGAAAACTCAGGCAGGGGCAGGGTGAGTCCCTCACCATAAAGGCAGGTGGCTGTGGGGGTGTCCTCCACCACTGGCAGCACTGCAGTGGCATGGGCTTTCTTTCTTCCCAGGTTTGCCAGCAGCTGTGCCACTCAGGCAGTGCCAGTCAGTGCCAGGGGCTGTTGATGAGCACTCCATCTGGGTTCCACAGCAGCAGTGTCTTGGTGGGGCTACCTAGGCTGCAGCAGTTGGTGCTGGGGGTGGACACAACTCTGAGTCCCTCAGTGGCAATGGGGACACGTGGCACCCACTCAAGGGGGGCAAAATGGCTCCCAGCCTCCCTGCTCCCTCTCTGGCCTGGCAGGGGATATGGGGAGGTGGCAGAAACAGAGCCGAATTCTGGACAGATGTAGTGGCCCTGGGGCTGGGACCCCTAGAATGCTGACAGCTGCAGCACCCAAAGTTCAGAAGCCAGCTGGACCCTCATGCCTTCTCTCTGGAGCAATGCCACCACATGGTCTCCATGTAGCTTCCTGTGTCAGTCTGGATGTCTACAGTGGTGGAGAAATCCACCTGCAGCTCAGATCGCAATGTCTGTGGGAGAAGTGTGGAGCCCTGGGGTCTGGGTGTTCTCTGTCCCTTCCCCATGCGAGGGTTCCCTTCCAGGGTACCTCCTATCCTGCCAAGTGGGTCACCCCTCTTCCCTCATATTCACCTGGGGCACCTCCCATTGCCTTTCTGTTGATTCACAATATTCTCTCCTAGATGATCCATCCAAAGGTGAATATCTATTCCCGCTTTCGATCTTCTCTGAGAGAGTGGCACGTGCAGGCTGCTTCTAGTATGCATCTTGGCTCCTCCCCCTTAATTACTCTTTAAAGAGTTTATCTGCATTTCATCCATTTTAATCTTTACACTGTGGCTAGAGTGATTGTTTTAAAATTTACACGCTTATCTCACCTCCCTACATAAAAATATTCAATGATTCCCTGTAACTTGTAGGCTAAAATTTTAAGTCCTTAACATGCTTATGAGTAGTTGACGGTACATACTACATTGTTCAAAGCAGTCTCACTTTATATCCGTATCCTAAGTGGCATAATTGTGAGTAGCATCCCTTTCACTCACAAGTGTACATAATTTGGCCAATAAATTTTATGGTCACCCTAACTATCAGGCTCTTTAGTATCTGCCTTCTCCCTACCTCTTAAGCCTCACTCTGAGCTTTGCTCCTTCTCACTCTCACAGCTCCAGCTTTCTGTTCATTTCCTAGTGTATACCACACTGGCTCTCACCACAACGTATTTGCATGTGCTGTTTCCTATGCCTGAGGCTAGTTTTCTTTATTCTTCAGATCACAAGCTGACTACCATATTCCCTAATTAAGAATTCTGTGATCATATAAAATGTTCAAGTCTCACTATTATATGATGTATTTTTCATTTGTGCTACTTATCACCATAGTAATTTTACATTATTTGTTTATTTTGTTAATACCTGCTTTCCCTACTAACAACTCACTAGTGTATAAGCAACATGACAGTGCTGAATAAATAAATTTGTTAATTTTAATTCTTGGTACAAAATGATGAGTAAAATTAGAATTTTGTCCATCATGCACAACACAGTTTTCATGATCAATCACATAATCATTTTCTTGCACAAGCACTGAACTTCCTCGCCCTTTTCTTCCTTTTTCATATGTAAGTAGCAAAATCTCAACCTAGGAGAGAGCCAAATACTAATTACCAGTAGGTCTTTAGTGCCATCAGATAATATTAATAACTTACTCTCCTACCCTGTTAGAAAATTGTTTTGTATCATATTCTCTCATTTCAATTCTTTCATATATCCTTCCCCATTTATATCCTCAGCTGATCATTTTTCTTCCTGTTCCACTGAGAAGGGAACTTGCATGAGCTCCCTCACTATATTTACATACATCACACATATATCTACTCTCACACTCTTATACTCTACTTTCCTCCTGTTAATATGGTTGTTTCCACATTCATATATTGATTGACCCATTATTATCTACCACTTTACAGAAAAAACTCCGAAGTGTCATCTGGACATTCTTTCTCATAAACTATTTAAATTAGGTCTTTTTTATCTACCACTCTATGGAAAATACTCTTCTCAAAATCATTCTACTTAATAAAAATGTATTGTACTTGGCTGATGGATACTCTAAATACCCTGACTTGAAAATTTCACATGTATCCCACACATTTCTACAAATAAAAAATCACTAATCACTTTCCTATTGGTAAATCCAATGGTGATTCATATCTTCATCTTGTGTGGCCTATCTGGAGTATTTTAAAAGAAATGATCACTCTTTCTTCTTTGAAACATGTTCTTCACTTGTATTCTGAGACTCCCTGTTTGCCTGGTTTTTCTTTTATCACATACGCTGCCTCTTTTCAGTCTCCTTTGCTGGTTCCTCCTAATTTCTCCAACTTCTTAATGTTTGAATGCCCAGAGCTCAGTCCTCAGACCTCTTATCATGTCTATCTATATTAAGTTCTCTAGCAATTTCCCTTAGTCATATGGCTTCTGATACTATCTGTGCTCTAATGACTCTCCAATTTATATCTCCATATAGATGCTCTCACCTGAACTTTACACTCTCATATTGAAAAGCACACATGGCATCTCTATTGAAGATGGAATAGCCGTCTCAAAATTAACACGTCCAAAATGAAACTCTGAGTTTTCCCCTAAGCCTGTACTTCTTACAATATTTCTTTTTTCAGTAATTGTTAAATCTATCCTTCCAGTTTGCTCATGCCCAAAACATTTTTCACTCCTCTGTATTTCCTAATTAATACCCATTCCAGTTGCCAGTCTTACTGACCCAACTTTCAAAGCTCACACAGAATCTAAGCACTTCACCTCATTTCCACCACTGCCTCATTGTGTAAGCTACTATTGTCTCTCAACAGAAGTTTTGTAATAGCTTCTTAACTAGTCTTTTGGTTCCATCCTTATTTTTCTACGAATCCTTCTCTACACAGACTATGGAGTGACCCTTTAAAAAAACATGTTATATCATGTCGCTTTCCTGCTTAAAATCCCCATAACTTCTCTCCTTACTCAAAAGAAAAGCTAAAGTCCCCATAATGCCCTATGAGGCTCTATAAAATTTGTCCTTCCTTGTTTCCTTTCTAATGATGCCCTTTTATGACTTGCTTGCTCAATCTGCTCTGTACTCACTGGCCTCCAGGTATCCCTGAACACTCTAAAATGTTCACAGCCTGTGTTTTGCTGACCAGGAGGTTTTTCTCCATTTAATAACATCACTGTCTCCTTTATTCTTCACGTCTCTACTCCAGTATCAACTTATTGAGAAATATATTTAATCAATCATTTAAGAATAGACACTCCTCACCCCCTTCCTTATTGTTCTATGTTTCCTCAAAACAATCATTACAATTTGCATAATACACATAATACACGTTAAACTTCTGTATTTATTGTCTGTTCCTTTTCACCATGAAATTAGTGAATTTTTTTCTCTCTTTTTATTTTCTTTTTCACTGCTGTATTCCTCAAATTTAGAAGTGTTCTTGGTACATAGTGAATGAATGAATAATTAATTAATTAAAGTAATGTAGAGGTTTAGATCCACTGACTGATATGGCTGGTTTAATTGATCCTAGTCCATCTCCTGTACCTGCTATAGATTTTCCAAACACCAGGCATGTATTTTTAGTCAGGCAATTGGAAAGTCAGGTGACTTGATTGCTGAAGGCATAGGAAAAGGCTTATGTCATTTAAATATTGCAGCACTTGTCCCCAAGGGATTACTGAGAGCTAGGATAAATTTGGAGGCAAAACCAGAAGGGAGCTAGTGTTGAGTGGACTTATACAGTAGGTCACAAAGGATAAACATTTAAACTCATTATATAAATGACAAATTACTTACTTGCACTGTAGACATAGAATGGAATGTTATTTTATGGCATTATTGGGGAGATTTACCCAGATCTCAGTGTGTGATTTAAAACCAGCCATTTTCTGACAGTGATGTGGGAGTTCAGGATCAGGCTGATACAGATAAAGTTATGTGCCAGGACCCAGGGGGCATAAGGAGGTAGCTGGATTAATAAGTGTACCAGATTTAGGCTACTTAAATGCGGTCCCAATACTGGGCATAATGCAGGACAGGGGGTCTTTATGTCCTTTACATTCACATTTAATATACAATAGCTTATTGTGAAAAATACATGCCTGAAAGAACAGGGTTGCCAAAGTAATCCAGAAAGGTTTAATTTGAGGAGTTAATAATGCCAGTTAGCATAGTTTGCAGCAGTATATGGCTTTATAAATAAAGCATTCTACCAGGAATTGGATGTAAGCTATACATAGAACTTACAACTTTGTATATAGGTGTATATCATTAGACCATTTAGGTAGCAGTTTAATAGGTTTATCAGTGTGTAATTATCTAAGAGATTGCCTAAATATCTGAGTTATACAAGTCATATATATACATATATATATATATATGTATATATATCTCCAAAGTGGAACAAGAAAGAAGGAAAGAAGGAAAGAAAGGAAGGAAGGAAGGAAGGAAGGAAGGAAGGAAGGAAGGACGGAAGGAAGGAAGGAAGGAGGAAAGGAAGGAAAGAAACAAAGAAAGAAGCACAAATTGGAACACATGTGGGCCAGCATCTCATAAATATTTAACTACGATCACATCTTGAAGACAGCAGTTCATACTTTTTGAATTTTGAAAAAAGATCCCTTTTAAAAAAATATAGAGAAGATAGAGTAGAAATACAAATGGATTCAGGGAGACCAGTTAAGAGATTATTGCATTTGTTTGGATGAAAGATGATCAATGACTACTATGTGGCTAACTCCAATTGGATTTTTTCATTTATAAAACTTTTATTTTTTTTTAGAATTTTCTCTCCCATTTATTTCTCTGACACAACCCTTAATTGATTTTTTTCCTACCTCATCCAACATCTTTACCAATTCATTTTCATTTACCTGATATTTAGATTCATGATCTTAATTCATGGGTCAGAAAATTATCCTGCATAAGTCAAATCCAGTTTGTTTCCTGAAATTTTAAATCAAGCTTTATTGGAACACAGTAACATCAATGGATACAAAGGAAAAAAATGTAGTACCTACATTTTTTATTTTCTCAACGGTTTTTGAGGAAAAAAGAAAGATCAATGACTCAGGGGTCTTTTGTCTAGCAATATGTGGAAAGTACTGATTAAAGATGAAATAACAGAAGACTAACAAACAGTCTTTTTTCCCCATAATACTGACTTGACCAGCTGTAGCAGCGCCATGAATGTTCTTCAGTTTTACTGTATTTGAGAAATTATATATTCTATCAATAGTTCTAAGATAAGAATAATGGAATAATAGTAACTGACAGTGAGGCTGAGGGAGTGATTAAGAGCCCGAGAAAACATACTAATAACAACTAGTTTTCTGACCATAAGTCTAAGTGAAAAAGAGTTTTAGAGCACATTAAACTCACCTGGTGGGCTATAAAAAATCCTGATACCTAGAATGCACTCAAATCAATTAAATCAGAATCTCTGGGAGTGAAACCCAAGTATATCTTAAACTTTCCATATAATTATCATATAGGGCTAAGTCTGTGAATCAGATTTAGGGACTAACGCACAAAAATATTGTTATAAGCATCAATGAGAAAGGAATTTAATATTTTGTCTAATATCTGCACAGTTGAACAACTTTTATATGTTTTCCTTTTTAGATAAAATCAATCTTTAAAGAATATTGACCTGATACTGGCAAATCATAACAGTGAAATTTGTTAGAATTATTTGACTGTAGCAAGAAAGATCTGATGTGTTATAATGAATAATCAACATCGAAATTGGGCCAGAGCAGAAAGCTCTAAGAATAAGAAAAATTGGTTAATACATAAAAAAGTTCGAGGTCATTATGTCTACTTGTACCTAGGTATTTATATTCCTTTAAATCTTTCTCTAATTTTGAATATCAATTAGATAACTCCAAAGTACTAATTACTGATTTTCTTTAGCTGTTTACATAAAAAGTTAAAACATTTAAATTAAAAGGCATGCAAATAACTTTTTTTCTAAATTAACATTATATGTTCAAAGTTTTCTCTTTCAATCAAACAGGTTATAACCAAGACCTTGAGTCAGATTTTCCTATTCCAGTGTTTCTTAAAATATGGTTTATAGTTCACATAAATCAGAATAACATAGATTGTCTATTAAAAGTGAAGATTCATGATGCCTGCATCAGATATATAGAATCATAATCTCTAAGTAAAAGGCTTTGTAGCTTACATTTTCCACAGATCTTCTAAGAAATTGTATTGCACGTTAAATTTTTAAAATCATTGCTTTACTTCCCTCTAATGTGAAACTCAACATTGTACTTTCAACACTAGGATTAAATGTTTATATGCCACAGTAAGCCAGGAGAGGGCAGCAGAAAGCTGGAATTTATGGGAAAGAGGACGACTCGAGGATTCTTGGACGCCACCTATAATTTGAGGGAAGATTCATCTAGGAAAGTAGATGAGCATTTGTAACTGCAATTAAGAAGCAAATCTTTTGGTCCATTTTGGCAGATAATTAAAGGGAGCTTAAAGAGGTAGGAAGAGTTAATTCAAAACCCATGTGTTAAAGTGGAAATCAAGTCAACTGGAAAACATTCCCAAGAAACAGATTTTTAGGTTGTGTATATACCCATAATAAAGAAGACAGAGGCACTAGGAAAAAGTGCTGGAACCAGAAACAAGCTGAACAAAAAAAAGTATGACAAGCTAGTGGAGATGATTGTGAAAATATAAATCCATTTATGTATTAACTGAATTCTTTAAGGAAAAAAATGGTCTGTATTGAATTTAAAGGGACTTTGATCTGAGTTCTAACTTAAAAACTGATAATGCTGAACAGATAAAAAACAAAATCTTAAAGCGTGGATTTGCAAAATTCTTATAAGTGAGTTGAAAAACCTTTAGCTTTGTTTAATCTAAAATAGGTTTTCTAGAGATTCCGTGAATCTTAACAACTACTTCCTTAATCCTCAGTTTTCCTGCTCACTGTTTTTTTTTTTGTCTAAGCAGTGCCTCTAGCTAACAATTTGAATTTCCCTTTCTTTATATTTTATATTTACCTTTTATCTTACTAATGTACTTTTCCCTATTCTATTGACCTCTGCGCATAAATGACAACTTCTTTTTTGTGGACTGCGTACACATTGTCTAGACACTTGTAATAGTAACATCTCTTGCTAGACTATGTTCCTGAAATCTTTCTGCACTGAAATATCTCATGGTAATAATAATTCCATTGAAGTTATTGGCAAGTTGTTTTTTGTTAGAAGGAAAAGAAGTTCTTTACCTCAATCACCCTAATCCTTCTACCAGTAATTGTCTCAGATGTTTGTTCTTGCCAAAGGACAATGACTGGCCAAGTCTGCTTCCGCATCTTGTCTGTTATGACTTATGCTGCCATATTTTTATTACCACATATAATATTAGATATATCCTGTAGATACATTAGATACATATTGTTAATTATTCCAATATTCCATGTGCTTAATTCCTTTAAACTAGTGAAACATAGTTTAACCTAGTATATTGCCAAATACATAAGGACAAGAGTGAATAGTTGTATGCAGAGATTTTAATGACATGGATAAATGACTTTTAATTATAAATATAACAAAGGAAAACAGCTAATCTATGACTAGTGTTTGTTTTATAGTGGGAACATGTAGTCAAAAGGTAATATCTATTTTCAGAAGTGGCTTAAGAAGAAAATAATGCTGTTTTTTGATGAAAAGAGAGAATTTTTATAGAGTAGCTGATAATAAATACTTAATTGGAAATTTTTTAAATTTTTGTAAATATTCTTCTGTGAGGGTATTTAGGAAAGAAAATACAGACTAATTATGTTTTTTTCCAGAAAGCCTGAATAGCCAATTGAGCCTCAAGTTGAAAGAAAAGTTATTTAAGTGGATTATTTATATATGGTCTCAGAAAAATAATTTATATGAAAAAGTATGATGCTATCATAGTATATAATGCCCACATAAGATAGTTTAGAGATATAAAACCTATTCCATAAATTAAACAGTTGAAACATTGCCATTAAAAGCCCCTTGCCATATATATATATATATACACACACACACACACATATATATATATGTATATGTATATATATGGAGGCCTCAAAAGAAAAAATAAAAATGAACTTTTATTTGATTGAATAATTCCAAATGAAGAATATAGAAGAATGTAGGAGGGTAAACTGTGTCAGGTGAAAAGTTAAAATACCTACCAAAAGTTCTATAGTATAAATACATTGAATCAAGGACATAGGTTAGGAAGAGAAGATTGATGAGCTAACATTCAATATCTTTTCAATGCAGAGAAGGAATTCAGAAGCCTATCAGAGAAATTTAACAAACATATTGAAAAAATAAAAAGGGAATCAAGCAGAGATTCTGGAGCTTAAGAATTCAATTGACAAACTGAGAAATGCATCAGTTTCTCGAAACAGAATTGGCTAAGCAGAAGAAAGAATTAGAGAACTTGAAGACAAGCTATTTGAAAATCCACAGTCAAAAAAGAAAAAAACAAGAAAGAATAAGAAAGAATGAAGCAATCTTACAAAATCTAGAAAACAGACTCAAAATGGCAAATCTAAGAGTTATTGGACTTAAAGAGGGGGTAGAGAGAGAGATTGGGGTAGAAAATTTACTCAAAGAAACAACAGCAGAGAACTTTTGAAACCTAAAGAAAGATATGCATATTCAGGCACAGCAAGTAGATTTAAATCAAACAAGACTACTTCAAGCCATTTAATAATCATCATAAAACACCAAGAAGATTTAACCCAAAGAAGACTACCTCAAGACATTTAATAATCAAACTCCCAAAGGTCACAGATAAAGAAAAGGTCCTAAAGAAAGCAAGAAAAAAGAAAAACATAACATATAAAGGAGCTCCAATACATGTTCTGGCAGATTTCTCAGTGGAAACTTTACAGGCCTGGAGAGAGTGACATGACATATTCAAAGTGCTGAAGGAGAAAAACCTTAACCCTAGATTATTATATCCTGCAAAAATATCCTTCAAACATGAAGGTGAAATAAAGACTTTCCCAGAAAAACAAAAGCCGAAAAATTTTATCAACACCAGACTTGTCCTACAAGAAATGCCAAAAAGAATTCTTAAATTTGAAAGAAAAAGACTCTAATGAACAATAAGAAATCTTCTAAGGTATACAACTCACTGGAAACAGTAAGTACACAAATTACTAGTGATGTAATTGCTGTGCTTAAATCACTCATATCTTGAGTAGAACGACTAAAAAACAAACCTATCAAAAATAACTGCAATAAATTTTTGAGATACAGATAGTATAAAAAGATATGGATGGAAACAACAAAAAGGTAAAAAGCCAGGGGGTGGGGGATGGAGTTAAAGTGTAGAATTACTGTTAGATTTCTCTTTGCTTGTTTATTTATTTGTTTGTTTGTAAGATGCTGCATTGTCATATGTTTAAAATAATTGGTTATGAAACGTATTTTGCAAGCCTCATGGTAACCTCAAATCAAAAAACCTACATTCAGATACACAGAAAATAAAAAGCAAGAAATTAAAACATGCTGCCATAGAAAATCACTTTTAACAAAGGAAGACAGGAAGGAAGTAAGAAAGAGAGGACCACAAAACCACCAGAAATCAAATAACCACATGGCAGTAGTAAGTCCTTACCTATTAATAATAACATTGAATGTGAATGGACTAAAATTTTCAATCAAAAGACATACAGTGACTGAATAGATAAAAAACAAACAAATAAATAAAAAACAAAACAAGAGCCAACTATGTGTTGTCTATAGAAAACACACTTCACCTATAGAGACACAAATAGGTTGAAAATAAAGGGATGGGAAAAGGTATTCCATACAAATGGAAACCAAAAAAGAGCAAGAGTAGCTATATTTTTATCAGATAAAATAGATTTCAGGAGAAATCCTGAAAAAAAGACAAAGAATGTCATTATATAATGATAAAGGGTCAATTCAGCAAGAGGATATAACAATTCTAAATATATGTGCATCCAACACTGGAGCACCCAGATATATACAGCAAATACTATTGGAGCTAAAGAGAGACATAGACCCCAATATAATAACTGGTGGAGACCTCAGCATTCCACTTTCAGCATTGGACAGATCATTCAGACAGAAAATCAGCAAAGAAATATTGGACTTAATCTGTAGTATAGAACAAATGGACCAAATCGATATTTACAGAACATTTCACCCAACAGCTGCAGACTACACATTCTTCTCCTCAGCTCATGGATCATTCTCAACAATATACCATACTTTAGGCCACAATACAAGTCTCAAAAAAAATGGAAAAAAATTGAATTCATAACAAATATTTCCTCTGATCTCAATGGAATAAAATTAGAAATCAATAACAAGAGAAACATTGGAAATTATATAAACACATGGAAATTAAACTATATGCTTCTGAATGACCTGTAGGTCAATGAAGACATAAAGAAGGAAATTTTAAAAATTTCTAAAAATAAATGAAAATAAAAGGTTTTGAACATATCAAAACCTATGGGATACAGCAAAAGCAGTAATAAGAGAAAAATTTGTAGCAATAAGTGCCTACATCAAAAAAGTAGAAAAGGCTTCAAATAAACAACCTAATGATGCATCTCAAAGAGCAAAAGACAAGAGGAAACCAAACCCAAAATTATGGGAGAAAAGAAATAATAAAGATCAGAGCAGGAATAAATGAACTTGAAACCACAAAAAAAAAATACAAAAGATCAATGACACAAAAAGTTGGGTTTTCTGAAAAGATAAACAAAATTGATACAGTTTTAGCCATATGAAGAAAAAAAGAGAGAAGATCCAAATAAATAAAATCAGGGATGAAAAAGGAAACATCGCAACTGAAACTGTAGAAATGCAAAGGATCATTAGAGACTATTGTGAGCAACTATATGCCAATAAATTCAAACCTAGAAGAAATGAATAAATTTCTAGACACAAACAACCTACCAAGATTGAACCAGGAAGAAATCCAAAATCTGAATAAATCAATAACAAGTAATAAGATAGAAGGAGTGATAAAAGGTCTGCCATCAAAGAAAAGCTCAGGACCTTTTGGCTTCACTGCTGAATTCTACCAAGCATTCAAAGAACTAATACCAATCCTACTTAAAGTATTCCAAAAAATCAAGGAGGAGGGAATACTCCCAAACTCATCCTTTGAGGCCTGTATCACCCTGATACCAAAACCCTCCAAAGACACAACATAAAAAGAAAACTATAGGCCAATATCTCTGACGAACATAGATGCAAAACTCCTGGACAAAATACTAGACAGCCAAATTCAACAACATGTTTGAAAGATTATTCATCATGATCAAGTGGGATTTATCCTAGGGATGCAAGATGTTTCAATATATGCAAATCAATGTGACACATCATATCAGACATGGAAACAGGTAGTGGCTTCATCTAAACATGGTGGCTTCACAGGCTGTTCCACCAGTGACATATCACAGTAATGGTGAGCTATGTAGAACTCTCTCTTACTCTCACTTCACGATGTCAATTTGGTATCTAAACATTTTTTTTCCACCTGTAGTAGCATTTCAACTTATTCCAGTGCATACAACTAAAGTTATAATGACTATTTTATAATCCTCTTGTTGTAGCATTCCAGGTCTTTATTTCTCCAATCTCTCCAACATCTGTACAAATCTCAAATTCCATAATAAAGCCCTTTGCTGTAATAACTTTGGTTGGCTCTGTTATACTATGCATGATCAATAGCAGTGCTATGTGCTACACCACACTGGAGCCTTAGTCAAAGGGGAAAATCAGTAGCACTGACTGGTTATTATTTAAAATTTTAGTGTTTTTATTATGGATTTTTTTATCAGTTTGATTTTTTAAAATATTACTCTAAATATTACTTCTCTCACGGACTGAATTTTTTGGCATCACCTAAATTTTGCTCTGAGGAGAGTCCATCACTTTCCTCACCTTGGTCCTTGTCCTTGCCCCTGGTATATGTATACATCATTTTTTTCTGATTTTTTTAAAAGACAAAATTGTTTAATTTTGAATGTCTTCTGTGTCCCCCATATCTAATCTTCTATTTTCTTATCCTTTGCATTTCTCTGTTCCTTCACTTTGAATTTTGGGAAGAATTCCTCAACTTCTTTTCTATGCCAGTAATATACTTTTACTAAAAGGTAAGTTCTGTAGCTAGGATATAATTTTCTTAACCTATTTTTTCTTTGAAATACTTATTTGTCATATACATTCATATTTAAATCTCAGTTTCCTTTATTTTGTGCCCTTGATTATCTTTTGTGACTTTCATATTGTCTCCATGTCAAGAATTTCAAAGAGGTTTTGAAGAGTTGTTCTGCTTTTTAGCGAACAACCCTTTCCTAGTTAAGATCATCCTTTGAAACAGTAGGAAGCCATTCTATTTTCCATGCCCTTGAATAGGTTGTCTGTGATGAATTATCAGGGTTTTTGCTTTTTCTCTTTTCTTTTTTTCTTTTCTTTTCTTTTTTTCTTTTTTTAGATGAGGTCTTGCTCTATTGCCTGGCTAGAGTACAGTGGCGTCATTATAGCTCTCTGCAACCTCAAACTCCTGGGCTCAAGTAATCCTCCTGCCTCAGCCTCTTGAGTAGCTAGGAGTACAGGTGCATGCCACTGTGCTTAGCTAATTTTTCTATTTTTTTTTTAGAGAGACGGGGTCTCACTATGTTGCTCAGGCTGGTCTTGAACTCCTAGTATCAAGGATCCTCCCACCTCAGCCTCCTAAAGTACTAGAATTGAATGCATGAGCCACCACGTCCAGTCAGGGTTTTTCCTTTACTTATTCTACCGAACTCATCCTTTGAGGCCTGTATCACCCTGATACCAAAACCCTCCAAAGACACAACAAAAAAAGAAAACTATAGGCCAATATCTCTGACGAACATAGACGCAAAACTCCTGGACAAAATACTAGAAAGCCAAATTCAACAACATGATTTTGCCTATAGACAGGCCATTTGCCTTGCTTATTTTTCATTTTTAGGTTAGATAGAAATCTAATCATGATTTTGCCAATAGACTGGCCATTTGCCTTGCTTATTTTTCATTTTTAGGTTAGATAGAAACCTTTATCACAGCTAGAATAAGAGTGTGGACTGATATTTAAAAGTTCTGTCCAATACTCCATACTTATTAATAGCAAGCATTCAGCTAGTACAGCCTTACTGGGTTAAAGTGGGATGTTCCTTAAACTCCTTTCCTGATTCCTTTCAATTAGTTTCTGATTTCTCACAAAGGGAATTTTTCAGTGTTTGTTGCTGAATCAGTATGTTTGTGGGGGAGAAGGAGGGTCCAGGGCTTCCTATTCCACCATCTTGCTCTTGTGATGATTCTTATATTAAATTTCTTTATTTATGAAATCAGAGATAATAAAATGATACAATGGCATATCATTGTATGCATCCCTATATAAACACATGGATATATACATATATATGTATGCATGTGTGTGTGAAAGTTAAATATCTAAGAATACATTAGAAATGATAAAAAAAAAAGATCATGAGAAAAGCAAGATCTCTGGATTTTATAGCTGATTTAGCATTTTCCCAATTTTTCCATGTTTTACTACATTTCTAAAAGTTTCTAAATATAAACATTTCTAATATATGATTTATGTCACTATATCTCTATTGAATGTTTAAAAGATATTTTTTGTTTTGACTCTATGGACATGATTCTATGTCAGTACAGTAGTTGATTTTGCAATAAGTAAACATAGAAAAGTTTTGTTTCTCTCTTCCCTCCTCAAATGAGTGCTTGTGGCATAAATTAGTCCACTCATGGTTATGCATCATTACTCATTGACATCTCCAAGTGACAGAAAATTTTTAAAAAATCACCTTGAAACAAAAGCCAAGCTGTGAGATACCAGATGGGAAATGGATTTTTAAATATGCTCTGCTATTTCTTTTCAGATTTAGCTTACAGTTCTTTCATAAAACTGTACAGATAAATGTTCAAACATTCAAATTTTGACAGGTGAGTCATAGAGACAGTTGACAACTTTAAATGATCTAGTTATCAAGTTGTATCAAATATTTCTTATTAAATGATCTCTATTGCACATTGTTACTATATAAAAATTAATATTCTCTAATTTTCTGTTGGTTGCATTATTGAATAGTCTATTTTTGTAATTTTAAATATTTTTGATCCATTTACACTCACTACCACAATATAAAATGTATTACACTATAACAATCTCTTTTACCTTAGAAATTTGATTAATTTGGAAATAAAATGTATTTTTTAAACTTTTATGCCATTTACTTAAATTATCCATTTTATCACATAAACTCTGAACTAAAAATCACTCCATTTGCATATTTTAAATCACAGGAATATTATAAGAATATAAGGTCTGAGATTCGAACCTTGAATATAAAGTCATATTGAGAGGTAATGTCTATTATCCTCATTCACCCATGTTTTTGCTGATTGATTTAATAGAATTAAACTGATGTCACATAAAGTTGATCATATTTTGGCCATATTAGCATCATTCCATTTTGTAAAAGGAAATAATTACTGTCCCCGTTTACTTCCTTAACCTGGTTTCATACATAACTATATTAAAAGAAATTATTTTATTTTAAATGTACTCATAGTCATAACAGTTGAAAGAAATGCAATTTTGATAATCCCTTCTTATCTAACCTAATCAATCCATGAAAGAAAAAATCTTCTTATAATTCAATCATCAGTGATCTGAAAAGCAGATGATTAAAACTATCTAAAAGTATTTCTTAGCCATCTGGGAGTGTACAGATTGGTAGAGCAACCACTGACATAATGATGAAAGAAATTCCCTAAAGACATTTTGACTGAGAGAGAGAGGGAGGAGGTTAGTTCCAGATGAATTAAGGGAAAGAAGAAAAGAAGGGAGAATGGGAGAATGTTCATGCAGACTAAGGACAGGGTCTAGGAACTAGGTGGGGAGCTCAGATCAAGAATATAACTTTAGATTTGGGCTGCTTATAATTTTAGGAAAGGCATGGAAAATTGAGGAGTCTATTCTTGGTACAAAGATCTTATAATTTTTAAAATATGGCATTAAACTTATACCGTAGGTTTGCCATCTTTATTTCCAAGAAACAGTAGCTGGACTGAGAGGAGTCACTTAAGAAAAATTAAGATGATGATTTTTATTCAGCTATTTCACTGAGCCCTAATGGTCGTTAGAGCTGAAAAGGAGGCCAAAGGTACCTCTAGCTGATAAATAAGCCATGTGCTACATGGAATACTGTCGAAACCAAGATAGTCAGGATTAATGACTAGGGGTTTAAACAAATCAGTTATGTTAAAAATCCAATCAGAAAAAAAATATAAAAGTAGTTAATAACAGTAGTTGAGATTTGGAGTCCAAAACAACAGGATTCAAATCATGTTTTTCTAGCATTATTAGCTGTGTGACCAGATTTAAACTATTTACTCTCTGAAACTCACCTTCTTCATATAAAATGAGCAAGTAATATGAGCATGGTAATAATAGACTTAAGGGGGTTAAATGAGATAAGGCATAGTAAAGTACTGGGCACAGTGACCGGCACATGGCAGATACATATTATATTTTGGTTATTGTCATTGTTATCAATATAATAATTATGATGTCTGGTTTGTAGGTGACAGCTTCCAAGTCTAGAAACATAAAATGATTATGGTTCAGACTTAAGCATGAACAATACATAGACCCCAATCTATCAATTTTCCTTGTCAGGAAACATGCTGTAGCTCAAAATTAAACAATAATGGAGATTAAAATTTGATATTACATGTAGCATGGCAAAACCGTCAGGGTGGCGGATGGCCAGATCTCATCCTGGCAGCTCAGGGGACAAGGTGGGAACCTGCCCTGGCCCAGACGCCATCCCACTGCAGGGTGCAGTCACTCGCACACCCACACTCACTCACACACACTCACTCAGTCAGACTGGAACCATGTAGACATATCAGTGAATGTGTACACAGCTTTGGGATGCGGGAGGAAGCTGGGGTACCGAGAGAAAAGGCACACAGACATGGGGAGGACATGCAAACTCCACACAGACAGTAGCCCTGGCCTGAAATAGATTTTTTTCTAGGCAATGTCATAACAAAGCAACATTGAACTCCACAACGTTATTTGAGCAACTATTGTATATTAAGAAAAAAACCAAGTACCTTTGAAAAAAATGATAATTAGGATTTCTAGAAAATATAGACATTACAGTGAATATGCAGAATACTAGACATTGTTTCAGAGAAAATTAGTTATTTAAAATATCTAAAACATAAATGAAGGGATGAATATACTCAAGAAAAATTAAGAGATATGGAAGACATAGTAAGAAGGGCAAAACATATGTCTGATTGGAAGAGCCTGATCCAGGAACTCAAAGTTTTCTGTATAGATACAGTAGAAATTTGGCAGAGGTTAGAGCTAGAGGTAGACATAGAGCTAGATAAGAGAGGGAGGGAGGAAGTGGAAGGAGAGAAGGAATGGGAGGAGAAAGAGAGAAAGAAAGAGAGAGAGAGGAGAAAATGTGAACAACATTATATATTTAAGTATAAACAAAATAGATGAAATACTTTCCTACCAGTGTTTATAATTTACCATAAATGTTTCCAGAAAAAGAACAAGGAAACTTTATAGATCTATAATAATGAAAGACATTTAATTATTAATATTAAATGAATTCTTTGAAATGCTTACAGGTAAGGTTTCACAAAATCTTCAGAGAATAAAAAGCTCTTTCATATAGATATTCTTCTTCACATACAGATTAGAAGAAAATAAAAACAACCCCAGGATGGACCATCGAACTCATAAGGAAAATTACAGTTCTAGAGTACTATTCTAAAATCTCTTGGGCTAGATATATTTTAGCATTCACTATTTGCTTTATGTTTAGAGTGGTAGTGTTTATACACTTGCATATTATGCAATATTCTCAATAATGTGCAGCAGTCTGTTATAGTAATAAACAACTTGTTTATATGAATAAATATTAATATTTTCACAAAAAGTGTGACTATTCACACTAAATTTGACAAAGACTTTTATATGAAGCATTATTACCCTATTGTATTCAATCTGGAGTTGGACATCTCTTGATGATGATGGAACAGGATACTTTGGGATAAAATAGCACTACAATAGCTCTTTTAAAAACCTCTTAAAAGACTATTTCATTGTTATCTGGTCCACTAATGTGGTTTTCTGTCTAACCAATCCTTCTTTAATTGAGTAAATGGCCTTGAATCTCTTGCTCACTGATAAATGCAGACTGTTCAAGGGGAGCAATTCACAGAATACACATTTTCACTGTATCACTAAGAGTGGTTTTATCACCTGCATTTACATCCTTACCATCTTCTTGAATATTTTATGCTTATATTCATTTAACAACAGTAGGAAAATTTTCTCATCATACACAAAAACATAACTAATATTTCATTGTTCATCATTCTCTATGTCAACTTCTAACTTACTTACATTGTTGTTTGATAAACTTTTAGAGTTTGATACAGTTTGATTTTCACTTCTCATTAATGAAGCTCCATTTGCAGTTTCAATTTCAAACATCATTATGGGACAAATTTTACACTAATCATTTGTTAATGCTGGTTTATTACCATTAGCGTTTATTTATTATACATTTATTATACATGAGTATCCTTAAGACTGCATTGTTTCAGGAAATAATGATTCTTCATCTTTATTCATTGCAGGAAATATGCAAAGTAAAAGTATACTTTAATGCCATGGGGATTAAAATATTTCATCAAAAAGCTCTTTAAGATGTAATTTTGGAGCTCAAGTAAATGTTGAAATCTTAGATTTTCACAAAAATCTAGGAGAGGGATGAGTAGATCAATGCTTTTCATTCTTTGTTTTTTAAATCTAGGTATAATTTATAGAGAGCAAAACTCACACTTTTTGTTTACATTTCTGCAAGTTTTGACAAGGGCCTGCAGTCCTGTAACCACTATCAAAATTACTCTCCCTCCCCAGACTCCGCAATCCACTTTGTAGTCAACCCTTCCCTCCATACCCAGCTCCAGGCAACTTTCTGTCACTGTAATTTTGCCTCTTTTAGAATGTCATATAAATGGAATCATATATTATATAACTTATTGATTATGTCTTCTTTTACTCAGTGTAATGCATTTGAGATTTAACCACGTTGTTGCATAGATAATTTCTTTCTTTTTATTAAGGAGTAGTAGTCTGTTGCATGGATGTACCACAATTTATTTATTAATTCATCAGTTGAAGAACATTTGGGCTGTTTCTACTTTTTAGAAAATATGAACAAAGTTAGTATACATGTTTGCATATAGATTTCTGTGATACTTGAATAATACCAGGAAGTAGGATTGCTGAGTCATATGGTAAGAATATGCTTAACTTTGTATGAATGTGCTAAACTGTTTTCCAAAGCAACTGTACTATTTGCATTTCCAACATCAACATAAGAGAATTCCTGTTGCTCTGCATCTTCACAGACTGTGAGCACTTGGTATGGTATTTTCTTTGTGTGTGTGTGTGTGTGTGTGTGTGTGTGTGTGTGTTTGTATGTAGGAGTGTTTTAAATAATTGTTAGTTTTGTGGTGGTATCTAAAGATGTTTTAGTTTACATTTCCCTGACAACTAATGGTGTTGAGCATCTGTTCATGTGTTTATTGACCTCTGTATATCTTCTTTGTAAAGTATCTTCCAATCATCTGCCCATATTAAATGGGTATTTTGCATATTTATTATTGAGTTTTGCTAAGGATTTGTATATTCTGTATCCAAACCCTTTATCCAGTTTGTAATTTGCATTTTCCCCATAATATGGCTTGTCTTTTTGTTCCCTCAGTAGTGTCTCTAATTTTGATGGAGTACATTTGTTTATTTTTTCTTATACAGGTGTGTTTGGGAAATTGTACTGTGATATCTTTCCTTAACTCATGGCCACAAAGATTTTCTCCTGTTTTCTTCTGGAAGTACTTTCAGGTTTTACATTTAAGGTCATGATCCAGTTTGAGTTAATTTTTGTATAGAGAAAAAAGTATGAATTAAAGTTCTACTTTTTATAAGAATGTGTGTTATTGCACCATTTGTTAAAAATACTGTCATTACAATGTAGAATTGCCTTTGAATGTTTTCAGAATTCAACTGACTATATACATGTGCCACTTTCAGTACTCTAAGTTCTGTTTTATTGATCTGTATCTATACTTCTCCAACACCACAATGTCTTAATTACTGCAACTTTACAGTGAGTCTTAAAGGCAGTTAATGAGCATCATAAAATTTTTATAAAAAATATTTTATATAATTTTACATTAGCATAAGAATTACAAAAGTAGTACAGAGTCAACTTATATCTTTCAGGCAGCATTCCCTAATGTTACATCTTATCGTACAAAAATAAATTATTATTGGTACAATATGCTTAACTAAACTACAGACTTTTCCAACTGTTCTAGGATCTAATCCAGAATACCAAGTTGCATGTAATAGTCATGGCTGATTACTCTGCTCCAATGTATGATAATAGCAGCACCACCTTTTTGTTTTTTCTGACTTAGACACTTTGAAGAGTAGTGATCAGGTATTTTATAAAATGTCTCTCAGCATTTTCTCTGATGTTTTCTCATGACTACATGGAAGTATGGATTTTAGGTAACAACATAACAAGGTGAAATGTTCTCCTTATCACATCATGTCTGATATTAATGTTGGTCCCGTGGTAAAGGTGGTGTATGCCAGGTTTCTCTGCTGTAATGTTAATTTCCAAACTCTATTGTTTTTTCATTCCTGAGATACTTCACTTAGGATAATGGTCTCCAGTTCCATCCTAGTTGCTGTAAAATACATTATTTCATTCCCTTTTATGGCTGAGTAGTACTCCATGGTGTGTGTGTGTATGTATGTGTGTGTGGGGGAGAGTGTGTGTATATACACACCACATATACACACACACACACACACACACACACACACCACACATTTTCTTTATCCACAGGTTTTTTCAACCAGAGGTGGATCAAAACTACAGTACACCTGCAATCAGAATACTGTATTTTTGATCAGCCTTTGGTGGGAAAAAATCCACATGTAAGTGGACCCATGCAGTTCAAACTCATGTTGTTCAAGGATCAACTGTACATTTCTATCATTATTTTAGAGTATATTCCGACTTTTTAAAAAGATGTTAACTGTAAAATAGCCTCAGGCATGTCCTTCAGGATGCATTCCAGAGAAGGCATGTTATCGTAGGAGATGACAGCTCCATGAATTTTATTGGCCCTGAAGACCTTCCAGTGGAATTAGATGTGGAGATGGAAGAGAGTGATATTGATGATCCTGACCCTGCGTAGACCTAGGCTAATGTTGTGTGTCTATGTCTCAGTTTGTAACAAAAATGTTTAAACACTAAAAAAATATAAAATTTAAAAGTGGAAAAAAACTTATAGAATAAGGATATAAAGAAAGAAAATATTTTTATATAACTATACAATGTATTTGTTTTAAGCTATATTTTATTACAAAAGAGTAAAAAGTTAAAAAATTAAAAAGTTTATAAAGTAAAAAAGTTACAGTAAGTTAAGATTAATTTGTTATTGAAAAAAGAAATTTTAAAAATAAATTTAGTATATCCTAACTGTACAGTGTTTATAAAGTCTATAGTGGTGTACAATTATGTCCTGGGACTTCAAATTCGCTCACCACTCACTGACTTTCCCAGGGCAACGTCCAGTCCTGCAATCTCTATTCATGGTAAGTGCCCTATACACGTGTACTATTTTTATGTTTTATACCATGTTTTTACTGTAACTTTTCTATGTTTAAACATGTTTAAATACACAAATACTTACCATTGTGTTATAGTTGCCTACAGTATTAGGTACAACAACATGCTGTATAGGTTTGTAGTCTACCATATAACTTAGGTATGTAGCAGGCTAAACTATCTCAGTTGGTGTCAGTACATCCTATGATGTTCACACAATGCAAAATCACCGAATGATGCATTTCTTAGAAGGTACACCCATCATTAAGCAATGCATGACTCTATTTTGGAATTTCTAGGTTTTAAAAATTCCAATACTCCATAATTTAATTCTGGCTTTGATAAAACACTATTCAAAATCCCAAACTATTTTTGTGATACTGACAAGCTGATTGTAAAATTCATAGGGAAATGCAAAGGACAAATAATGCCAAATTAGTTATAAAGAACAAAGAGTATTATTTACATTATCAGCTATAGACACTACAGACATAGCTACAGTAATGAAGACAGCCTAGTTTTTGCTTGAGGATAGACACATGGACAGATAGAATATAACAGAAAACTTAGAAACATATGGACAATTGATACATGAGGTGGTATTGCAGAGTAGTGGAACAGGACAGCATTTTAACAAAAATGCTGATATAATTGGATATCCATATGAAAAAAATGAAATTGGATTATTATCTCATTCAAAAATGTGTCTAGTCTTATCAGAGAGTCAAATGTGATAATCAAAACTGTTCACATTCTAGGACATAATATAGAAAATTATCTCCAACAACTTATGGTAAAAAATTACTTCTGAAAGAAGTGATAAAAACACTAAACATAAATAGAAGTAATGATAAAATTAACTGTAATATAAATGTGAAACTTTTGAAGAAACTTCACATAAAGAAGGCACTTGTTATATATATGGTAGAAAATGAACTACTACCTAGACTATATAAGGAATTCCTACCAATTAACGAGGAAAAGAGAGGTAACCAGGACTAGAGTAAGTCCTTCAAATGTGAAGAAATACGAAGCTCCAATTAACACATGAAAAGGTTTTCAATACTACTGATAATCAGAAAAATGCAAATTTAAAATATATGTTACCTTTACTCATCCACCAGAATGGCAAAAATTTTGATGTGATAGATAACTACTGGCAAGATCATGGGTACTTAGTATCTTCATATTCTTCTAATTAGAATGTAAATTGCTTCAACCACCTCAGAGAAGAGTTTCACATTATTTAACAAATTTTTAAGGCTCACAGAAGTCTGATCTAGCAATTTTTCTCTGAAGTATATATGCATATCTTCTGTTATGTGTTCCTTAAGATACATGGAAAAGAATTTTCTTTGCATATTTGTTCATAATATTTAAATTTGATAACTACTTATATGTTATCATTCAAAATGGATAAATACAATATGGTATATTTGTTCAATGCAAGAGCTTTAACAAAGAAAATTAAGCAATGTAGACTAAACTATACTTGCACTTCAGAAACTGAATATTTTTGAAGAAAAAAGACAAAAAAGAATTCATATGATTACCTTAATCTAAAAGTACAACTAAAAGAAAATAACTATAGAAGAGAGAAAATATGCATAATCCAATATACTTCTTGATTTTTTATTTTCTTTCTTTTTCTTTTCTTTCTTCCTTACCTTCCTTCCCCCACCAAATAATCTCCTCGAATAATATAATGCATTTTATCTTATGGCTATATAAACTTGGAATGTAGTTTCAGTACCTAAATATGAGCAGAAATTCATCAGTAGATCTTAATCATTTTAAAACTTGCATATGAAAACATTTTAAAAATGTCTCTAATACACAAACTAGCCAGTTGTAACTTTGCCTGCTTCAACTCATGTCTTCCTGTGTGTAAGTGTTGTTTCTTTCTTTATAATAATGTATAGAACTGTTAACCCTATTTTGTCAACAGGCTGGAAAAACTATCATAAGCCTATGTCTTTCAGATAATGATTCTTTCAAATAATGGTTAAAGTTGGATTGATGGTTGTGAAAATTACGACTTGTCTATATTTTGAATTTATATTTTTCCACAATACTTGACCTATAAGTTTTTTTCTATTTTTGTTGCAATTGTCTTAGCCATTTTACAAAAGCATTCTACTTTTTAAAACAAATTGACAACTCCAACATTAGTTCTATGATCACTTTGGTGATGTCATGTGAACCTCAGTGTTTTTTCTTGCACATAGACAATGAAGAGTTCTCACACTTTTGCTCTTAAGCATTTCCTACAGTAGGGCAGAAAATTCCTAAATTCTACTTGAATGTGAATTCACTAAGGAAGATAATAGGAGTTAAGAAAAGAATACACTAAAACTATTGCCATAAACTACGACAACATCATGTGTGTGTGTTTGTGTGTATTTGTGTATTCTCATAGATTATTTCATTTCCCAGCACAATTGACTTCTGCATTAGGCCAAGCTACGTATCCAAAATAACTCAAGAAATAAGAACATTCTGGTTATGAGGTAAGCCCCATACAGCAGACTATGACAGATCGTCTCAAATATAGGGGAGCCGCTGACATTCCTCAGGTCTTATCTCTCAGGCTGTTGGTAACTTTGAAATATCTACTCATTAATTGTTGAAAAAAAATTCATTGTAAAAGGAAAAATAAGCTTAACATGTATAATTCAAAATTATTTTCTGTGATTCCCTTCCTATGAATTTCTTTAGAATTCTAAAAAGAATATTCTGCATGTCCATGACAGCAATATTCAAAGAATCTAAATTAATTCCAATACAACAGGCCAATCCCAGATTGTAGTTTTTCTAAATGCCTATTACAGGTTTGAATATTAATGACTTCTCAAACTAAAGAACTGCACATTTCCATCTGCCCTGAGCTCTAAGAATTCCAACTGAAATCCTTAGTTCCTGACAAACATGACAAAGAGGTTGCTCTGAGCTGCTCATATGTTCATATTTAATATGTGAACTTTCTTATGTTAGCCATCAAAATGGCTGTTTTTCTAAAAGGAGTGTCAGTGTAAGCTACTAAATGAATAAAACTGTCTCCAGTGCAACGTTGTTCCAGTGCTGTTATGTAAAATCTTTATGCTATGTACATGAAGTGAACAAATGAGAAGGAATGGATGTGCATTTTAAAATGTTATTTTAAAAGGCAAGAATATACAGATTAGTATGGCTGCAAGATTTGTTATATATTTTATAGGGTCTTTTTTCTTATATTGGTGACTGCCGTTTGAAGCAATGCTGTGAGGGTGCTGTAGTTAGCCTTCACTTCCACATCTCATCTGGGATTATTCTACAAATAAAGTGTAGAAGAATCTGTTCTTAAACGGCTTTTGTTAACAATGTTGCTAGCATCAGTCTTTAATTTATTAAAATAATAGCCTCTTTAATATCAATTGCAGTTAGCATTTTACATCTCCCATCACATTGGGACATTTCAATTTGCATAGATTTGAGTGATTGTTTAATTTTGAGAAATTAAGCTATCGCTTTTAACATTCGACTCACATAAATCACTTTTATGGCTAAATGTTGAAAAGGACAAATGTAATAAATGCTCGGAGAAAAGGCAGAAGTATCTTACTTCTGTTCTTGTAAGTTGCTATTTGACAAGATATCAATAATGGAGGCAGACATTTTAAGAACAAAGAAATCACTGCTTCAGTGATTCTAAAATACATACACATATACAGGTATAAAAGAAAGAATCTTAAAGTTCACATTTAAACAGAAAAAATGTTGATAGGTTTAAGATTGGTAGAGGAAATTAGCTGAATTAATAATATTTTAAGGGGCTGATGAAAATAACAATAATGTTAGCTATGATTTATTGAGCATGTACTAAATGCCAAGAACTGTGCTAGGTGTTTGACATGAGTTATTGTTAATATTAACAGGAATTATGCAAGATGGATGGATTTAGCCCCATTTTACAATTATAGAAATTTAAACTCAGAAAATTTAAGTAACTTAACTAAGCAACAGAGCAAAGCTCACTTCAAATTCAAGTCAACTTTGTCAAAAGCCCATGTTTTTACTGTTGCATAATCTCAGAAGAAGACTTTCAAATGAAATTAGAATAACCACCTTTATCTGCCTTCTTCCCATCCACATCAACTCAGAAAAATGATTGCTGAGACTAAGATGAATCAAATTTTTTCTAACAAGAGTACTTTGGGGTTTAGTGAGAAAGATAGGCAGAGTTTGCAGGGTAATATTTCAGTACATAGCATGTCCACGTGTTCTAAACACCCAAGGTTATGCTGGTTTGGGACTTTTGTCCTTGCCTGACTTTTGTCCTTGCCTGTTTTTAGGGAATTCAAAAGTGCCAGTTAGTGGACTGAGAAAGAGAAGGTGATGGTGTTGAGGGTGATGAAGCTCCCAGAGTGTTCGACCTGGATTTGCATAATATTATCTTACATGGGAGCTTAAATATAGGCTGCTAGCTTGATTCAACCAAAACACAAGACAAGTAGTGCCCTTAACTCATTAGCTTGTATTTGTTAGTCTTAGGGATCAAATCATGATTTTAAGGGCTACAAGATGCGAACATAAGCAGCAAAAAGAGAATAGTTGTGTTCCTTCAATCGCTTAGTTTTTAGAACAATAGTTGGCAGCTACCTTTTCCCTTTTTTTTTTTTGAGACAGAGTCTCGCTCTGTTGCCTGGGCTAGAGTGAGTGCCGTGGCGTCAGCCTAGCTCACAGCAACCTCAAACTCCTGGGCTTAAGCGATCCTACTGCCTCAGGCTCCTGAGCAGCTGGGACTACAGACATGTGCCACCATGCCCGGCTAATTTTTTTCTATATGTATTTTTTAGTTGGCCAGATAATTTCTTTCTAATTTTTTAAGGAGACCGGGGCGGGGGGTTCTCACTCTTGCTCAGGCTGGTCTCGAACTCCTGACCTTGAGTGATCCACCCGCCTCGGCCTCCCAGAATGCTAGGATTACAGTCGTGAGCCACCGCGCCCGGCCTCTTTTCCCTCAGTTTTGATTGCAGTTCTATTTCAAAACAAAGGTATATATTAGCAACTTCTTTAGCCTGATGATTCTTATTCTCAAAATTTACAACTGTTTTTCCTTTTATGTCTTGGAGAACAACACATGAGAAATACAACATGAAACGGTGAGTAGATTTTGTGCATAGTGATGAGAATTTGTAAAAACAGAAGTTCTTTCTTTAACCTAATTTCTTATCAAGTTGTTTACTTCATTCTTAGTATCTGTTGAAATTTTAGAGATGTATAATGTAATGACTGTCTTTTATATGTTGAGTTCAACACATTATAATGAATATATTCTGATTAAACCTGTACAAATTATGACCTAATTTTTTAATCAGCTGAATGATGTGATTCGCGAATATGAACCAGTGTTGATATACTCACAAGCAAATCAGACACTCTCTTACTAAACCAATTATAAATGGCGATTGGTCACCAACATAAACACCTATTTCTTGTTTTAGTACCTTGAATAAGATGTTAGAATCTCATTCTAAAGTTATCTGAGTCACAAACATGACTCCTTTGATTCCTGCGTGTCTGTTCACTTTTTTTTTTTTTTTTTGCTGACACCCTGGCTGCTGACTAACCTCTTGTCTTTTCCTTCTCACCAATTTCACAACCCAGGCAGTTGAAGAGATCAGAGTGGATTCCTGAGAAGTCCCAGTTGTATTTCTCAATAAAACTTCAGAGCTAAAAGCTTATGGAATCCATGAGGGAAAATAAGAAAACTCAAGGCATGACACAAATGAAAAAAATTCTTTCAAAAAATAATCCTGTGGCTTCTACAAATTCTCAGGTCCTCACTCCTCTCTGGTGTTGGTGAACCATAGTCATCTGGTTGCTTTCATTATTTATTGAAAAGCACCTTGGGGAATAATGTGTTGCTCCCTATGGTGTTGTTCAATAATGAATTAATGAACAGAGGAGCAAAGAGATTTGTTCATCAGGAGGGAAGAAAAAGATATTTGTGTGCAGTAGAGAAAAGACTAGGAAAGAAAAATAGACAGCAAATATTCCTAATGCATGTACAAAGGGGAGATCTTGTCTCCATACCTTACTTTTTCCTCACACATAACAAAAATAATGAGAAAAGAAAACAAAATATAACAATCCTATTATTAAAGAGGCCAGATGGACAAGGATGGCTTGTCATTTTTTGTGGTTTTATACTGATCTAGTAAACTTGTGTCCAAAGAAAAAACAACATACAAAATAATTTTAATTCAATGAATGAAAATTATTTAGTGAAAATAAACAACTCAGGAACATCTAGTCATTTATGTTTGACTAGATGTCACACAAATAACTCGATGTTGTCCTATAGTAAACAGAGAAGACCAATATAGAGACTTGATGACATTCACAAAATCCAAATTTTAATTTTAGTCCAACTCTGGACTCTCTTACTATTCTTCCAGTATGAAGATGTTTCCCCTGACTCAAGAGGTCTGTTTTCTTCTAAGACTTTTGAAACATTAATACTGCTGGAAAATCTCTTTTACAAATCTTTCTTGTGGTTTCCTTGCACACAAACAGATCTATAAAACTGTTATTAAATGATCATTTTATTTCATTTATATTATGATTTTATAGATAAAGCTTCTTCATATGGAGTCCAAAACCAATCAATCTCTAGTGAAATGTACCATATCAAATTTCTAATGTATTTTGACTATTATAATGAATTTACCAAACAGAATCCTATTTCAAATATTTCTTATTATGATACTGAACATGAGAATGGTACCCTGTGATGCTACAATTTTCTTTTCCAAAACAGGAGGAGTTGTGTTTCTCCATCAACTATTTTGAAATGGTTTTAGCAATAAGAGCAGGTGGATATAATGCTTGGCTCATGCATTTACATGAGAGGTAAGTGGGTATTTGCATAAACTTAAATATAATGTGTACACATAAACATATATATACACACACAGGGAAAGGGAGAATAAAAATCATTTTTGGAGCCAGCTAAAGGGTGAAAAAAGCCTAAAGATAACTGTCAATAAGTAGGAGATATGAATAAAAACAAATTATTTAAAAATTTGGAAATGTGTAATTAAAATGCAGGGATATGCAAAGTATAGATTGTGAATCTAGAAGGAAAATTAAGACTGTCATGACAAAGTAGGGGACCAAGACAATGTCTGAAATGTCAATGTCATTGTTCTTGTTACACTGAAATTTGTTAAGTGTTATAAGTTAAAGAAAGTTGATTTACATGACACTTCTAAACAATAAACTTAAGCACATACAAATATATAATCACCAATGCCATTATGGTATACATATATTAATAGTATGATTGACATTAACTATCAATAATTCCTTTTTATAACCAAGCTCTCCCTTCCCACCTTTATTATTCTGTAGTGAAAAGAGCCCATGTTGTAAAGGAATAGAGACTAGACTCCGAATACCGGCTGTGCTGTATGTATTCAGTTTGTGATCTTGGGTCCAGTCTCTGAGTTTACTGCTAAACCTAAAATATTTGGGTAAAAAGTTCCAATATTAGAATTTTGTTAGCCAGAGGCTATATAAATATGTAAAATGCTTACAACACCTGGCACAAAATAAGTACCCAACAAATGTTAGCCATATTATTTATTTTACGGTGTTTTAAACATTAATTCTTATTATTTTATAAGGTCATATGATTTTAAGTTTGCAATATATTTTCTAGTACTTATTCAAAGTGTATATAGTATTACGTTTTTCTTTTATTCTTTATTCTTTTAAAAATTATTGAAAAAACCATTTTTAATCTTAATTTTTAATTTATTTTTGTGATATTTTAGTCCATTTAAAAAAATTTTATTTCATTTCTTGCATAGTATTTGTATTCATTTCCTTTATTTCCAGTAAAAATCCTTACGAATTATCTTGGTTTCAAACTTAATTTTTCTTTTTATGGTACCATTGTATTTTTTTAATTCTTTATTTTTAGTTTTTAATTCTTGTTCATTGATTTTGTTTCTGTTTGTATTTTATTTTACAATATTTATTTTCAACATAAATACTGAAGAATATAAATATAAAAACTTAATAATGTTTCTTATTAAAATGTATACACATCTTGCCTGTAGAGATTTAAAATGATAGATTAGGTATGGTTTACTTTAAATGCCTACATTCCCCACCTGATCTGTACACTCCATGTCCAGGGCTCTGCAATAAACTGCCTATGCAAACAAACAAATGAAACAAAGTAATATTTCCATGGGTTACATAGAAAACCTGCTAGTTACTTTGTGATCTTTCTAGAAGATTCATAATACCTTCAGCATAGATAGCACATTAAATGGCCAGAGTGTAATGTATTGACATCATGCGCCATCTAAAATCTTTATCAGTGGCTCTGTGCTTTGGAATCCATCTGACATATAAAGGCCATAGGTTTTGAGCAAGCTATAAACACGCTCCTTCATTGTAGGGCATATTTAGAATCCAGATAAAGACTGGACAGCTGTGCTTTCCAGATGATTCCCATAATCACTGGTCTCATTAGAATTCCACAACTAATGGAAAATGAGTTTCCACTTCTCCATGCCACAGGCCCATAACTATGAGAGAAATCCCAAAATCATGGCTAATAGCAGAATCTAGGCTTCTGCTCCATGATGAAATGGAAAATGTCCTATTACTTCATAACCATTCCAATGAGATTTTCCTTCTAGCCTTTAATTGTGAAATTTCTCAGAGCCACCTTTTAGCTGAGAGTCTGGCTTTTCAGACATTTCCTCTTCAATTCTTCTTACCACCTTTACTGTGATCTCTGGCAAGCTGAGAGACAGCACAGGTACTCTGTCTTGCTTATACAGTAATTCAGTTCCCTTTTATGTTGACTATAAACTTCTGCCTTAGTATTTATGAGGTGATATGACATAACTCAATTCATATGATTCATCCCATTTAAAATAAAATTTTTTTCCTGAACTTCCAAATAATTTGCTTTTTGTATTTTGGTGAAGTATTTATTTTCAGAGTTTGGAAGCACTTGGTATAAGTTTAGTCATTTATTTTCTCTCTATTTTAAACTATTTACAATCAAAATAAACAGAAAAAAATAAGAAATTTAAGAGTTTAAGAATCTTTGCAATGAGACTAAAAATTGGAAAACACAGAGAAGAAAAAATTAAAAATGCACAAACCAAATACTGTACATTGTGATGGCATGGTAAAGAATTGGTATATACCATTTCAGATTATTTTTCATATAAATAAACATCACTTTAGAGACAGTAGTTCATTAATCTAAAAGTTTCATGTATGGCATAGGTTTCATATATGATATATAAGGCTAATATTCTTATATTAGAAATTTTTTTTGATATCTTTTTCTTGAGTTTTCTACTGGTCATGTTGGAATAGCTGCTTTTACTATGAATGCTTATATTCTAACTACTGGGTATTTAAATTCTCTTAAAAAATATCCAATACTTCTTCTATTATTAAAAATGTATTCCATTATTTCTACTATTCATAGAATCAATATTTTAGTTTATAACTTGCCTTGAGAGTTACAATGAGGGAAATCACAGGTGACTATACATTATGATTTACTTCAAACTTAAATATGACATACAACTAGCCTTGGTTAATGCTTCTGTAGATATTTGTGGATTCTTGGAAGGAAATCAGTCATTCTACACCTTTTGATGCCTACCAAACAGCATCTAGTATAAAGAGTACAAATGTCTGACCTGGCCTGATTTTCTAAAAGAAATTGAATCTACTTCCAACATTTAAAACTTGGGAGATTTAACATGAAAATCTGGATTTCTGTTTTTTTCCTGCAAAATTTAGAGTTCTCAGAAAAAAAAAAATTTAGAGTTCTCACCATACTAGCCACATTTAATCGTCAGCGTGACGACCACGTTACAGTGAGTATGAGCTCTTCAGGTCACCACAGTGAACTACTTCCTGATAAAGATTCAGGCCATTACTACTCTCTATTGAGGATACAGACTCATGTGACTTCATGTTTTTGGGTAATCACTTGACCCCTGTATGTATTGAACGTGGGGATCCCGGTTTTATTGCTTTTTCCTGTCTTTCACCATCAACATCCTTCCCGTGAGGCAATCACTTTGATGCCCTGAGGTTTGCCACATCTTGTCATACCTGGTTAAACATGCTGCTTACTATAACATGATCTTTATGTCAGGGCTGCAAATACATTTGTAACAAATATGATTTCCTTTGTAAAGATACAGGGATATCCTTTATTTTCCAATTAGAAGCAACTAATGAAGTATGGTTGTGATTATCATAGAATATATACCTGAAATGCATGCATTCATTGGTTGTATCAAATTATACTCCTCCTGTGGTAGTAAGGTAATAGTGAAAGCCTTGCTTGGGTCCATGTTCACGAATGTTCCATCAAATACAAAAAGCAAAGGCAAACCTCAGGGATCACTATGTAAACTGCTTAACCTTGGGGATGCTTTTGTGATAACAAACAGCAGGTGCTGATGAGAAATGGCAGCTTTCCACCTGCGTGAGGATCAGCCTGGCCATCAGGGCCCACAACTGTTAAAATAGAGCTGGGCAGTGAAGAGTTGAATTGATTCCAGAAAAAGTCTGGGGGAATTAATATTTTAGGAAAGGCCAGAATGAGAAAAATATACTATGTAGGAAAGAGTAATTTTTATAAAGTATTGTAAGAAATAAAATGCTAGGTAAAATGTAGAATAGTGTAAATAGTAGTGACTTTGGACAGGAAAATGTGGGTTTAAATCCTTATGCTTTTGATATTTAGCTATTTAGTGAGTGACTATTAGCCTGGCAAAATTAGTTAATGTCTTTGACCTGTAGTTCCCTCATCTTTATAGTTACGACTATATCTGCTTAGAGAAAAATTTTTGAGACCTTTACTCATGTATGTATTCGTATATTCACATATATATTATATATAAGGCATACAATTAATAGCATCAGGTGTTGTGCTGCAACATAGTGTTGAGCACATGAAGTTTTCATGAAGAAAACATTCATTATTATTCCATTAAAATAAAGTTCAAAATCAGCCCAAACTAATCTATAGTGTTAGAAGTTAGCAGAGTATTTTCCTTTGGGGAGCAGAGTAGGAATAATATGTGAAAAGTTATTTGAAAGGAGCTGCTAATCTGTTGGTAACTCTATATCTTTATCCATGTCGTAGTGTGTAAGTCACGACATGGGTAATACAGATAAAATCAACAACGGTGTGTCACTTTGGAGAGCCTTCTAAATTGAAAAGGAAAAGTTTTGTTTTATAATCTTTGTCCCATCTTCTCAGGAAGAGTTGGCATGTCATGAAGTCATGGAATACCAAGTAGTTGTATATGCCTAAAGTGAAGTGGGGTGGGGGTGGTGGAAGTCGGGGGACAAGTGGAAGGAGCAGTAGAAAGATCTGAGAGCTACAGCCAGACATCAGATTATGGCACCAGGTCATGCCATATGTTATGAGAAATGTTTAGAAACTTGCAATTTATCCAAAAAGTCATGAAGAGAAATGGAAATATTTTAAATTTGACATTATCAGTAATGTAATTTAAAAAGATCACTAGCCAGACTGTCCAATATAGTTTAGGTTATACTTGAAGGCAGGATACGCAGCATGCTATGGGAGAAAGCCAGATAAATAGACTGTCAGTAGTAGTGGAAACAAAGAGAGAAATGGTGAAGATTTTAAAAATAGTAAACAATTTAAATTACTGGACTTGATGATTAAATGTAGGAAGGCAAGACATAGGAGAAGTGAGATCAGATTTACAGGTTTCTGGGTTTTGCAGGATGAATGGTTTTGCAATTCACTGAGATAGGAAATACAAAAGGAGTAAGAGAAAAGCCTAAGAAATATAGAATGTTTTCCTTAATTACTTAACAAACTAGTAATTCTATTAATAGTTTGATGTTTTACTTACATTATTCACTGAAATGATGTTCTGATGTTTGTTTCACTGGTCTGATAGAGCCAATCAATTTAGATCTACAAAGGACTAGTGATGTTGTCTTCATGCCTTATGGAAATCTCTATGAATGGTAAGAGCCTCTTAGGAAAACTGAGCAGTTTAAACTAAATACACTAATTTCACAGCCGATGACTTGAATAATCTAAACAGGCTCTGTATGACAGCCTCCTGTTTGACATTTCAAGGGGATTCTATAACCCAATATAAATTTTCTAGAGGCAAGCTGTCAATCTTTCAGTTTTGCTTGGCTCTAATGTAGAAGGACTCTGATAACCAGAAACACAGGATTGAAAATGATGCATGAAACAAAATGTCTAAAATATATTGAAAAGTGAAAGGGAAGATGAGACTGGATGTGTGCCCTAGTTACCAATCTGTTTCCCTTCCTAAAGAATCTCAGCCAATGTTTCTTCCAGTATAGCCATGTTCACACTGGCATACCCAATTCAAAAGCAATTTTGGTTGTTCTAACTCTGATGATGAAAAAAAGAAATAGTCCTCTCTTACTTAATTCCTATCTTCCCATTGTATCTTGCTCTACACGTACCATGCATACATCCAGATAAGGGGTCTTTATTACTGTGAATGGCTGCAAAGGAAGCGTGAGAACGCCAGATAGAGACAATGCATCAGGATGTAAAGAACATGGAATTCAATATTAGGCATATCTGGTTTCAGATCTAAGCTGTGGTTCTTTGTGGCTGTGCGATGATGATCATATATCAACCTTAGTTTCCTCATGTGTAAAATGGAACTAATATTAAATAACTCAAAATTAGTGGGCTCATGCAGTTAAATACATACCTTAAATTTAATGATATTAGAATCAAAATCTCAACAGAACATTTATAAAATTATTGGTCTACCACAAATACTCTTTAAGTTAATGTTAGTAATGTTTTGAGAACTTTATTGTTCCCAAATTGTCAATACCATTAAGTATTTGCACTCAATTTTACAATTTTTATATAAAGGGTAACTTTATTAGTTTAGTATGTCTTACTTTAAACATCATATTTAGAATAATCTCAGAGTTAAAAACTTAAAGGGAAATTGTTAAAGAAAGTATCAGTAAAGATTATTTAGGACCAAAAATCACTCTAGGTCTGAAATATACAATAATTAAAATTATTTTAACTTTAACTTTAAGAGCAATTATCTAGGTTTAATATACAAGTAAGCCTTGATGTATACTCTTCTTAGAAGAATTGAATAAGTAGAAAATTACTTACAATTATAGAATATTACATTACATATATTCAAGTTTCTTCTACTAATCTCCGTTGAGTATCATGCAATCTCTACTATACATCTTCTAATAGAAAACTGTCTTAAATTTTTGTATATTTATCTATCTGTGTATATGTTCATGTCTGAATGAGGGAAAACATTATCTTCGTCCCCTAAAATACAATATGTATGCATTTCCATTTGAAAACTTCCAAAATTAGAAAAAAACGCTAGTGATATGCCTTAAGTTTGAAGTGTTTCATGCTGTTAGAATAAATTGCTTTTGAACATTATTATTTTAATATCATGATTTGTTTTTCAGTATTGCTGCCCAATAAATAGGTATTAAAGAGAGAAAAAAATAGGAGGGGGAAAAAGCAAAAAAAAAAAAAAATCACAAAAACATCTAGAAATTTGAAGTAAATATATCTCCAGGACCAGATGGAATTTTCCCAAGAGTTTTGAAAGAACTCAAGGGTGAAATTGTTAGCCAAAGTGCATTACCTGTTGGAACAAAAACTGCGGAGTGAGGGTACAAAAGCCTGCCAATGTGACTGACATCCAGAAGACACTCTGCAAACATAATTGTTCAGATTTGATTCTTTGGTGCCCAAGTTGGTGTAATATATAAAAAAGAGTTTTATTATGAAAAAACAACCTTATATCTATTAAGAGAAATATACCCTACTAAATTTTTATTTATAAATTAATTTATATAGAATTTCAAAGAGTCTTTTTGACATGCCCTTCTTCCAGAGATTATGAAATATTTTTCTATATAGAAGGATTATCTTCATTATGTGTATGTACTCTTTAGAGACTGGAATTACAAATGAGTTCATATAACTAGATGTCAATGTCAACAGTGATGCTTCACTAGAAACATGTTGTCTTGAGTCTTATTTATATTTTTAAATATTATTAGGAAAATAGAGTACAAATAATAAAAATCCCAGATATAAAATAATTTAAAAGTATGGAAGGTTGGATGACACATTTAAGGTCAGAGAAGTCATTATCAGATGAGGTAACCCATTCACACACATACAGACACACACACAAAAGTACACAGTACAGACTAGTAGACTAAAATCTCATGCTGAAATAAGCATTTTTAGAAAAATAAAGCTAAGCCGGTGACAAATTTAATAGCATCATTATCCAAAGTGCTACTGAAGGCTGAAAATAGAGACCTAAACACATATGAAAGTAATTCATGAATTAGCCGATTTTTAACATGAAGTTGGGGATGTCCCCACATTCTTAAACCTTATAAATTTCCTGGGCTGGAGGAATTATTGATTAGAAACAGGATATCATTAACTTATTTATTTTCTCATACAGACAGTTTTATGTAATAGCCAATTTTGTCACTTTGTCATAAATATGTGCAAAGGAACTCAATCTTAAAGGTTTTGGATAATGAGTTTCTAAATAGTAGTTATTTAGCATGTTAGTCACTGAAGACAGAAAACAAATAAGAGACAGCTTGTGTTTTTGAGGGTCACACAGGCATTAAATAAAGCAACACCCAGGTATATATTACATCTCTCCCTTTAAGCATGGCTTCAGTCATGATACTAAATGTGAGAGCCTCAAAGATGCCTTTTACATAGTGTTCTCTGGACGATTAAGACAGCTCTGAGGTACTAGCAATCTGGATCAACTCTAGGAAAAGTTCTCTGACTGATTCTATCTAGGGGGTCATCCAATTCTTGACCTCACAGTTTGATTTCTCTTTAATATAAAGGAAAAACAGCAGCAGAGAGGGGGGAAAGCAATTACCTTTTGTTGATATAAGTGATAAGAGAATGGCATATTGAGCTACATACACCCTTGTATCCCCTCTTACAAACAGAATGCTCTTATAGCCTCAAATATGGAAACATCTTTCAGGGAAAAGGGAATTTTCATTCCTCAAAAGGGAATGTGCATTCACATTTATTTTGGGGTAAACCTGAAATGGATAGCGACAGTGAAATGTAGCCAGAATGGAAAAAAAAAAAAAAAGCTTCATTAGGAGGTAATATGGAAAATGGGAAAAGAAGAAAAATGGAGAGTAAAGCTATTTCATTTCTTTGAATTTTCTTGAGAGAAGCTAAATTTTAGCAAGTTGGTTTGTTTTCAAAACATCTGTCCAAAGTTGTTCTCCTGTGATTCTTACAATTGTTTTGGTAGTTAGCACTGTTTCTGGGTTTGCATATATGGAACTGATTATTTGTCACAGTGGGAGTGGGGTATATTTAAATTTCTTCTTGGCTGTTGAGGAAGAACTGTGCTGCTTTATGACAGTACAGAAAGGGGTCAAAGAGATCCAAATATTAGAATCATTTCCAAACACATAGTGCTTGCTATTTCTTAAGTAGCAGGGTGACATTTATTTTAATGCTATTTAGATGCATCTAGATTCTACCACACTGCTTCACATGCATGTATTCATGAGAAAGTCTACATTTGGTGCATAATGCATGGAATTTTGAGCTAATTATGTCCTATTTTTACATAGTTATTAAATATAAAAATATGTTTTCATTAATCAGCTGGCATTTAATTGATGTAAAGTATCCATCTGATTAAATCTCAATTAGATGCCTACTCAAAACAGTGACATTTCATGTGTTATTGGACAACCTTACTGCCCACACAGATGGCATGCAATAAAAACATTAGCCAAATATTATATCATGACTGGTTGAACAAACTAAAGCACATCCATCTTAATAAAATACGTTATAGATCAGGCCTCTGCAGTACATCCAACAATGAAATTATTATCATAACAGATTGCTGCTCACTCTGACATATGCTACCAATCAAACATATTTTGCATTTGTGTGTGTAACAAGTAGATACAGATGTGTAATAGTCTGTCTTTGATCTTGAGCACATTTTATTTAGTATTAAGTAACAAACACAAAAACAGATGGATTATGGAGTTATGAAATTGAGCATATCTGATGACCACTTGGGATACTTATCAGAAGTACGCTCTTAGCATTATTTAAAAGGGTTTATTAATTACCATTTTGATATTCAGTAACAGAAAGATATCTATTTTTTCTTTACTAGTACAATATTTGGACAAAAATATTCCTAAAACAGAACACACTATTTTAACACTATCTTAATGATAGTCATAATATACATTCATTATTAGTGTGATTCTTAGAGTTTTTTATCTGGATTATGTCTAGATTATAACCTATATTTTACCTAGATTACATAATTAAATACAACAAGCTGAAAAAATGTCAGTGTTACCATCCATATATTTCTGATGAAGAAACATAAGCATAAAAAGATGAATTAAACTTCCTTAAAGTTACACTAAAATAAGTTTGTCATACTGGTGGGATTCAGATTTAGGCAGTCTGACTCCAAAACCCATAATTTAAGAAATCTGCTACACTTTCTTTTTGAATATACTCACTCAAAGCCATGACAACAGTGTTGTTCATTGACCCTATAGCATCACTCTCCAGAGAACTGCTTTATAGAATAAACTGTAAGGTTATCAAGTAAAGAGATAATTCTTATTGATTACTATAATCAAGATACCTAGTATAGTGTCTAAAATAAGAATAGACATTCAATATGCTTAAATGATTAAATAATTAACCGAATGAGCTATTGATGGTTGAATAGCAGACCCAGGTGGTATCCTGGGGAACGGGGACCTTTTGAGACATCCTTTTTGGTCATATTCTCATACAAATGTGTTGCTTTTCTGGGTTGATACTTATAATTATAAGGGTCCTTAGAATTGCATGCATATTAATGCATGCACCTATACATATATTTATACATACACATACATCTACATATTATGTAGATGAAAATATATTTTACATATTATTGCAATGATTAAAAATAAATAGAATTATACTATCCACTACTTGCAATAGATTCTCTTTCTCCTGTTTCTTCAGTGAAAGAGAAAACTGTTTAGAATATAATTTTAGAACCTGCGTGCACTTTGGTGAGTAAGTGCATGCAGTAATTGCTGACTTCTCACCTTATCTGCTACAGGAATCTCTCTCAGCCATTAGCTGGTATGACAGGTCTGGTTTCTCAGTTTTCCTCTAATCATGTAGCTCTATTTACCTTTCTTTTGGGATACCAAGGGTGAATTGGTTGACATTTATATAATCAGTGACTCAGCAATGAAAAATTACATGGTACAGTGTGAGATCGTATACTAGATAGCATCCTATGCGTTATTCTTAGATACTCAAAAAAAAAGTCTCACAAACCTTAACAATTATTTCCATTTTATTTCCACGTATCTTTAATTAGTTTAAATGTAAGGGACATTCTGTCAGTATTTTTCAAAGGAATGGCTTGTGTAGTCCACAGAAACACATTATTCACTGTAACGTTTCTTTAAAATATGATTTGGGAAAGTTACAATTTTCCTAATTCTTTGTTGATCCTTCAGTGAATTGTTAAGTCTAATACTTTCTTCATAAGCATAAGCATTTCTTTGGTAAGTATTAGTCTATCTGATCCCATTTTCCTCCAACTCTCTCTTTTAATCCATTTTTCATATCACCTCTAGATTGATGTGGTTTATAAAATGTCTCATTATGTAGCTATCTTCCCAAGCCCTCATTATTCTCATTGCTACCAGAGATAAACTTCAAGTCTCTTCTCACAGCAAGGAATAGACCTCAGAGTTTGCTTCCTTTCCCTCCACTCTTCTTTGTTCTCTCTGGCTGCAATGTTCTTTCCTATTTAGGATTCGTCTCTGAGACAAAATGACCAGTTCAATCAACCTCAGAATCATTTGTGATTTGGAGGTTCACATGGGATAAAGTCAGATTAGAGCAGTATTCAAAAAACAAACAAAAAATCACAAGCATATTTCTGAAACAAAGACACAAGACTATCTTCAAGAGAAAAGCTGTGTTCAGAATCAGAAGGCAGTTATGTACAGAGGTCTGCTGAGAAGGCAAATAGTAGTATAAGCAGTGATGTCAGCACATTGGAAATCTGAGAAACATAAGAACAAGGGCAAAGTACGAATCTGGTTGAGCAGTTTGAGTTTTTCACCAAACAGAGATATATTATCAGATATATTTTTATATAGTGCCCACACACTGGGTTTCAGTATGGGTGGGTAGCATGGCCACTTAAACACTGAGTTGGAATGAGCTTAAGTTCACTAAGACTCTTCTTCACAAGGCTCTTCTAAATGTGTTCTATGAAAGGCTGAAGCACATTTAAAAATCCTTAAAGAGTAAAATGCGAGCTCTCCTTGACCCTAATATTGAACTGACATCTGGGGTATAAAAAAGCAAGAATCAACCATATGGAACACTGCAGTTCTTTTTTAAACTTTAATCTTGATTTTCAAGGCAGAATTGTCAAAACAGGAAATCATGAAATCTGGGTTCAGAGGAGAATAGTGAAATACAGGCTGGGTATGCTTGAGGGTGAGTAGCTATAAGCTCTGAAGTTAGAATTGATAATACAGCAGGACACTCGGAGTGTGCCAAAGTGGCACAGGTGAATACTGGAAGGGATCCTCGGGAAAAGGTATTTCACACAAAGCTCTGATAGAAGGCTTGCCCCCTAGAAACAGCCTTTTAAAATTTTATAAGCCTGGAGTTTTGGGTCGTCAGAAAGTTTTTTGTTCTATTTGACATTTCAGAAATGAATGATTGCAGGGATCATAACTTCCATGAAAGTTGAAATTTATGGTTAGACTTTCACAGGTAGACTTGATCATGGGGAGAGGATCAACATGTTTATCCTATCAGGAGGAGACATATCACATAAGGATGTTGTTGAAAATCTGAATAGCATCTTCCATCTAGATTGTGGTCTACAAGAAGCAAATGTTGGAAACAATTTCTAGAGATACTTAAAAGGAACTAAAAAGAGATACATGTTCAATAATACAAAAATATTATAAAATTTCTTTTGGTATTTTAAATAGCATATTCTTAATTATGTTTTTAAGCATTTTTGTTTGGAAGTGCCAAATAAAAATGTTAATTTTATGTTGTTTTCTAAATAGAAAACCTCAAAGGAACTATAGAGTTTATTATAAATTATAGGAATTTTACAAATGATTGGATATAATCATTAGCAATGAATAGTGAATAGTGACAGTTTTGTTACTTCCTTCCCAACAGTTAGGCATTTTATTTAATTTTCTTAAATTATTTCTTGGCTGGGTCCAACAATATATGTTCCATGTGTATCTATCTATCTGTCTACACACACACACACACACACACACACACACACACACACACACACACACACATGACCTATTGGGTACAATGTACACTATTCTGGCGATGGGTACACTAAAAGCCCTGACTTCAGCATTATACAATTCATATGCCATGTAACAAAAAAATACTTTTACCTCCTAAATCTACTGAAATAGTAAAAATAAAGAAGTTCCCTCAGGATGTTCTCCAATAAAATGCATGATGTATCCATCAGGATTCTTGAATGCAAGTGACAGAAGCAAACTCTAGTTAAGTAGAAAAGGGATTTATTGTGAAGTTACTGGGTAGCTCACAGAAGTCTGGAGAATCAGGCCGAGAGAATGGAACAGGAGCTAGAAAGGCCAGGTAGGAGGAATCATAGCTAAGGTTCCACCATAGGAACACCTGATCAGAAGATGGCTCCTGGTACTGCTGCCCCCACTGTCCTAGCAGTTGACGGTACCCTACCTTTACATGCTGCTACAAAGGCGCTCTAAACATCCCCATGTCTGTTGTTCTGGTTTATTTGTTGTGGACTTCAGAGTTGAGTTAATCATAATCTTCAGTGCATGGCACATTATTATCACTTGTCCACTGAAGGCTGGTCTCTTAACTTTATTCTGTTTTATTACTATTTTCCTCCATCAGTTCCAGTCCTCAGTCTCATTCTCCTGCCCATTCTCCTGAGCCTCTCTGGTATAATTAATATGTGCACCTTTACAATCCATCTTTCATATGTTTATTTAAGTATATACATATCCATGAAAATATACAATGTTTATATAAATAGTAAAAAAAATTGAAACTAAAAAATATCTGTAACTATGTATATATATGGAAAAATAGGTAGATGATATATTTCTTTTTATTATTATTGCACAATGATCTATTTGGATAAAAATTTCCTTATTTAATAAAATATTTTTATATTATAAGGTAATAAATCATTAGTCATACATAGATCACAGAAATATACTGATGACTGTTTTTCCTTCTGAGATATGTTTTACATATATTTGATTCATGAGTATATTTCTTTTTCTGTCATGAATCTATGAAATATTTCTTTGATTTTTTTGTAAATGATTAATTTTTATTTTAACTTCATAATTGCAAAATTATTGGTTTCTCTATGTAAATAAATTAAAACTTACTGAATGATGATTAACATAAATATATATATATACTTTTTTTTGAGAGAGAGTCTTGCTCTGTCAACCAGGCTAGAGTGCAGTGGTGACATCATAGCTCACAGCAACCTCAAAACTCCTGGGCTCAAGTGATCCCCCCACCTCAGCCTACCAAGCAGCTGGGCCTATAGGTATGCACCGCCACACCGGGCTAATTTTTCTGATTTTTATAGAGACAGGGTCTTGTTCTTGCTCAGGCTGGTTTCAAAATCCTTGCCTCAAGCAATCTTCTGGCCTCAGCCTCCTAGAGTGCTAGGATTACAGGTGTGAGCCACCATGCCCAGCCAAAATAAATCCATTTTAAACAAGAGAATTGAAAATGCTTTGTATTTTTGAGCAATTGGCTTGAAATCAATCCAAATCAAATAAAGCACATTTTAATTTAAGACAAATAGTTGTTTGTTTATAAACATTATAAGATAGAAATACACTGCAGAAATATGTCAAATATTAAAAATATTTTATTGGAGTTCAAACTTATACAAATAGCTAAAGCATTTCTTAGAAAAATATTAGCTTTTAGATGTCAAATTTAATTGAATGGTATTAAACATATTGTTTATGAGATTAAATTAATTTGAGATTCATGAAAAACATGCCATTTATTTTGGAAAGTGGTAATATTATATTTCATATCTCTGACTTCAAGCCTTTAATTTTTCTGAGGATAGAGATTAAGGGACTTGTTAAAATTTGAATTGCAGTCTAGTACTTGTTCTACCATTTAATCTTAGTACGGCAGTGATATTACCAACTCATTTTATTACTTTTGATATTCTCCACCCCTTGGGGCAATCATTATTTCTGAACACCTTACCTAAATTGAGTCCACAGACACAGATATCATAATATTTCATCACAGCACCTATTTTTTCTTTAAATCTTTCAAAGGAATTATCACTATTGTAACCATTTCTTTATTTTTTAATCGTGGCTACCTGACTTCCCTACTAAGCTCCCTGAGTCCAAAGGACCTATCTACCTTGAGTATGAACAAGATATTCTTTTATGTTTAGAAACTATCACAATTACGCTTGCCTCTACTTAAATGTTTCAAACTTCTGCAAAAAAGAGAAAGGAGGCCAGGAGCTGGTGAGGGTGAGGTAGGGGTGGGAAATGAGGAGATGGTCCTCAAAGGGTACAAAGTTTCAGTGAGACAGGAGGAATAAATTATGAAGATCTATTGTACAACATGGTGACTATAGTTAATAATAATGTATTGTATACTTGAAAATTGCTAGGAGAGTAGATCTAAATGTTCTCACCACACACACAAAGATAAGCATGTGAAGTGATGGAGATGCTAATTAGCTTCATTTAATTATTTCACATATACCAAAACATCACATTGCATACCATAAATATATATGATTTTTTTATATCTTTATATCTTAATGAAGCTGAAAAAATAAATAAGTAAAATAAAAAATAATACTGGAAATTACACTGTTACTTTATAGGTTAAGCAGGGTTAACCCATACAGGTTAAGTAGAAAAAAGAACTTAGCCTTTCTGAAGGTAACAACAAACAAACAAACAAACACATACCTGGAAGTTTATTTTAATCATGTCTAATGTCATCAGCCACATAGGCAATTGCCCAGAGAGGACTCAGCACATGATTCTTGACTGAGGATTTTCAAAATTATTCTTTTGAAATGTGGAAGCAGAATAAAGGGTAGGGGAGCAAATTTCCAAAAGTCTTTTCTTATCTATCAATGCTGGCACTGCTAAAGGTGCCAGAGAAGATACAGAAGACTTTCAAAGAACTAGAATGTACTACTAACATTAAGAGGTATAAATGTGGCTATAAAACATATCTTTAAGATCTCTTTAACTACTTTCATGGTCTTATCTTTATAGCTCTTTTGTCCTGCAATATTTTATTCTAAATACTTATGTTGGGGCTACTATTTGAAGAATTTCTTCTCTGGAATTAATACCCACAATAAACTTTGAAAAGATTTTAGATATTACCTTGTGTATTCAACTTAGATACTATTATTTACATTTATTAATATTATGAATTCCCATTGAGGTCCTATTTTTTCAGTGGTGTGATTCATTAATATTTTTCTTAGTAAACATTTGTTATACGGGTTATGTTTCTTCAGTAATTTAAAAAAGTCACAAAATCACTGTAATATCTCATCCAGGATTACTATTTGATATAGTTTATTTTAATATTAATATCTACACACACATGCAGAAGATTGAAACTTGATCCCCACCTCTCACCTCTCACAAAAAATCAATTCAAGATGGATAACAGACTTAAACCTAAGGCATGAAACCTTAAGAATTCTAGAAGAAGATGTTGGGAAGACCCTTTCTGACATTGGCCTAGGCAAAGAATTTTTGAAGAAGACCCCCAAAGCAATTACCACAGCAACAAAAATAAATAAATGGGATCTGATCAAATTAAAAAGCTTTTGCACAGCCAAGGAAACTATCGTTAGAGTGAATAGACAGGCTACAGAATGGGAGAAAATGCTCCCTACACATCAGATAAAGGTCTGATATCAAGAATCTATCTAGAACTTAAGAAAATCAACAAGAAAAAATCAAACAACCTCATCAATAAATGGGCAAAGGAAATGAATAGAAACTTTTCAAAAGAAGACAGAATAATGGCCAGCAAACATATAAAAAATGCTCAACATCTCTAATCATTAGAGAAATGCAAATCAAAACCACAATGAGATATCACCTAACACCAGTGAGATTGGCCTCTATCAAATTGTTTTATTTTTGTCTTCTAATTTGGTGATGTCATCTAGTAGGCTGTATTGAACTGATCTGCATTCCTGAAATGAACTCCACCTGGAAATAATGGATTACATTTGATAAAAAGTAATATTTTGTTTTTATATTTATAATTTAACACTTATATTTGCAAATGATATTGTTTTATAATTACATTTTTACTGAATTTATTTGGTTTTCACACTAAATTTCTGTCTATAAATATATTACAGGGTCTTATATATTTTCCTGTCAATATTAAGTCATTGTACATTTTGCTATAACTTAGACGTTATGGTACGAAGTATTTATTTTGCTGCTTTTTGGGTATTTTAAGTTTTTTTCTTTCTTTCTTGATCTATTGTTTATTGCATATATGTTTTTTAATCCCTAAGTAGTAAAACATATTGATCACATTTTCTCATTTTTTTTCTCACTGTATTATATTACGACTAGAAAATGAGGCTATTTTTTTTAGGTTTTATTTTGTTAAAAAGTTACTTGTGGCCAAATTCATGTTTGAATTTTGTAAATGCTACCTAGACTTACAAAAATGTATATTCAGCATTTCTGGTGATTTACATTTTATATATAAATAAATATGACCTTTGTTGTATCATTTAATTTCTGTATGTCCTACTTTTTATTCACTAGATTTGTTCAATTCCTAAGAAGTATTAAACATTCCCATTATAATTATATTATTATAAAGTTTCCTTCTGTTTCATTAGTTGTCTTATTACATATTTATTACCTAGGCCAATATTACACTTCAAAAGTGTCTGTGTTTTTATCACATAAAATTCTTCTTTGCTTAGTATTTTTTACTATTTTTTTTTCCTTTTTAAGAGGTTAACTTTCCAGTATAACTCTTGATTTTCTTAGAATTTCATTTGTTTGATATATTTATGGTCATTTATTAATTTTCAACTGTTCTTTATTGCTTTAAGTTTGATATGTTCATTGATGACAGCATAGAAATGGATTTTATGTATTATTTAATATGACAGTTTTAATCTTTAAATTGATTTCTGCTTGCTCATATTTATTGTGAAATCTATTTGGGTTATTTTATTCCTTTTTGCTTAGCTGTTATATGTTATTTATTTTATTTTTCTCTTTCTCTTTTCTCACTTTCCTTATTTTATTTTGTCTGATCCACTTGGTAGTCATTACACTTTTTGTGATTTTAGAGCTGGAAATTCTATTATAATTTTCTTTCCTTATTGAGTTTACATTTATTTTGCTAGCAATTTTTAAATCCTTATTTCTCTATTATTATATGTCAAAAAGATACCAATTATTTCCTAATCAAGAAGCTCTACTTTCCTCTGTTTTCTGCACCCAACTCAACTACCAACCACATGTATTAATATTTTCTATAGTTTCACCTCACTTTTTTTAACTTATCCTTTCCGACCCCTACCCTTCTTTCATGAGAACAGTGAAACATTACCTCCTTTACCACCAAGCACACACAGTCTAAATTTGGCTGAAAAGTCTTAACATGCTTCTTTTTTATTATTGGAATTTCCATTGTGCTATTTCTATAACCAGTATGTAGCACATATGTTAAACAGTCTAAAATGTTCTTTCTCCCTTTCATCCTCCCTTATCTTCAGGTCACTCCTCTGATTCCATTTCTTGTGTCATTACACGTCTTTCTTGAGAATTTTCTCATATGCAGCTTATTGTTTGTATTTCTGTAAGTATTGTTATTTTTCATTTATGGTGTTGTTGCCTCCTCTGTGTTTTCTACTTCAGAGCTTACTTTATGTTCTTCGGTCTTCTCTTAGTTAGGTAGATTGGCTTTCCAACAACTTGTTATTTTTCTCTGTCACTTTATTGTGACTCAAGTCTAGCTGATGACTCCAAATGAAGAGAATCATTCCTTCACGAAAGCTTCATGAAGAAGTCATACCGCCCCCAGTCTTCTGGCACTTCCCCAGCCCCAGAAATAGGAAGAATCTAGCCCAACCTCTTAGGCCTTCCTTGAGTTCTTGGTGACCTGTGAGAGCAGACTCATTCATGTTAGGTAGTGCCAAATTTACTCACATGATAATGATTATAGAACCAAACTCTTTCCAGAACGCCTGGTGTTTGAATCTTTAACAAAGATTTCATTAGTAATGGCATGATCTCTAGACAATGATCTGCCAATCTAGAGAGAAGAAAATGCTACAACAGCTTTTCCTACTGAGGACCCCATAGTGTCCTACACCTTATTATCAACCAGTGGTCAGCAGGCTTGGAAGATTCTTGGCTCTGGTGAAGAATACAGAATAAGGAGGGAGGGGAGTGAGAAGAATTCACCAATTGTCGCAAAAAAATCTCATCTATGATTCCACTGATTAGGTAGAAAAACATGAGCTAGGAAAATCAACATGTTATAATCAAGTAAATATTTAAAGAATAATATCATTTTACTTAAAGTCCACACATGTACCTTTTTTCTCTTCAGAGCCTGGATAAATAAGCTTGTGCTATTTCAAAGCAGGTGCAAAAACATGTTTATGCACAGACATAATTCATATTTATGATCATATATACGTATTTCACATCTTATTCTGGTTGTACTGCTTACCATGTCCCTTGCAGCCATCAACCCCAGTGCACTGATGGAATGTAACAGAAAAGTTGTACTTGTGTTTGGAATTATTGCACTATAAACACAGTTGTTATGTTCCCTAGAAATAAACCTTTCTTTATTGATTCTTTAGGTTGTTTTCTGCTGTAAGTTATCAGAAGCATTTTTACTGGGCATCTGCATCAAAATTCATGTGCAGCTAGCCTGCCTAGTGAAGCATTGTATTTTTTACTTTATATTCAAGATAGTTGAATGGTTCTACTTAGTTTGAGTGGCACTCAGCCACACATATATTACAAAGCGAGGAGAACTTGGAAGAATCGCTGAAGCTAACCATACATTACATGCATGGTGCACTCACCAGATGTCTCTTGCTACTGTGTTATGGTTTCATAAGCTACACTGACATTGTCATTAAGTTCAGAAATTTGATTCCGCTCACTTTGCTATCCTTAAAATAGATGCCTCTGAAAGCTGTTGCTTTAACAAATAGAATTTGCACACAAAAGGAGTTCTATCACTAACACTTGTAAATAATTATGTTATTCAACTTATTCATAATACGTAATAAAAGAGTCAATTCAAAAGTAAAAAAAAAAAAACAAGCAAGAGTGTGAAGAAATTCTATAAATTCTACCACTGAGTTTTCTCGTCTACGGTGTTCTAATATAAAACAACCATTTCCCTACCTCTCTTTTACTCGGGTTCGGAGGCATTTGTTTTTTATGGTGCTTATTAACATATGTGACTGAGACTGTAAAATGTCACAAATTGGATCAGACTGAAGCATTCTCCTCATTAAAGTGTACGTAGCTTAGTTATATGGGTGAATTTGGCTTTGTGGTATAAAACTAGAAATGCTAATCTCAATTTTGCCATTGATGGCTTAAGTTCTTATGGACCCGGTATCTAAGCACGCCTGTGTGAGGCTGTGACTGTGCAGTGTGGGGAAACACAATGCTCAGAGCACTGCTTTTCCATCAGGCAATTAATCCTACAGCTATTTTACCTACTGACATTAATACAGTAATCAAAAATTCACATAAGATTAAAATCTTACTGTGTTTATAAATAACCATTGTATAGAAGGATGTGTGTTGGGATAATTGAAGGATTCAGTATATTTTATCATTTGTTTATGTATTTCTGAATAAATTCAGCTTTGAATTAAATTTTTCTTTCAAAACATGAATTAAAACACATATGTATTATTTAAATACACTTCACTCTGAGCTTACTACTAATATCTCACTTGTTTAATTTTGTACTCCTATTCACATTTTTAGAGATGAAGGTCTCAGAGACTTGTGTTTTATTACTAGCCATTAGTACTTTTCTTCTTTCCTTCAACATATATGTCTTTGGCATTGTGAGGATATTGGAATGACAATTTTTCTTGAGTGAGCAGATTTATTCCCACAGAGGCTGGATATTGACTTGTGCTTTTTTCCATTAAATATGTTGTGGTAAATTACTAATTCTAAGTTTTATGGAGAATAATTTTCTATGATTATGATGTTCATCTTAATCTTATCCATTTCTTTCTGCATTATCTTGCTTTGGTTTACTTTTCCTGCTCATTCTTGCCATTTAGAAATCACGAATATTTAAATATGTTAAAAGTAGGATTCAATGATGCATTCACCATTTATTCCACCTTGATCGAGTATCTTTTGAGAATACTAAAAGGGAAAAACCTCTTATTCTCTATCTGAATTTACTATTGTACTCTTTCAACTTTACTCACTGTTATTAAATAATACTATTATACAAAAAGATGTTTTTAAAATTTGAGATATTATGTGATAAGAATTCCAAATTCTCTATAGATGACTAAATTGATATTATATCTCTATTATAAAGTACAATTTATTTTAGAATTTTCTATTGTCCAATACGTAAGGCACTTCATTTTCTCTTTTAATAATAAAGCTATAGTGGTGTATATTAAATAAATTGTAATATGAAATCATGAAAGTAACTTTATTTTTGTGTGTGACTTTCCTTTTAGATTTATTTTGGGCAAATGTTTTCTTCCTGCCTAAGGTCCATGACTTGGTAGTCACTCGTTAGTAATAATGAGTTGCACTTCATTTCAAATCAAAAATCAAATATTCAGTTCAATAATTAAAATGTCTACTCACATTTGTTAATCGAAAGTTATTTGTTGATTTGGAAACCTCTCTCAACCCCCAGTATGGAATTGTCATACATCCTAAGACTGTAGTTGGGAGCAGAACATTGTTGATTTTTAATTTTTCCTTATGTAGTGTTTCCACCTGTGACTCTTTGAAGACGGAAGCATGTATGGCAAGGAGACATGGGAGCAGGATAGTTCTTTCCTGATGGCTGTGTCAGGGTAATCCAGCATTAGTTCCTTCTGAACTGAACAGATGCTTTAAAAAACTTTTTAGATGCTACCTGTTATCTTCTGATCTCTAAGCAACCTTTTGTCAGCACCTTCTAATCAGTTTTTGTGTGGTCCCCTAAAGATTAACCTTTTTTTCTACCACCTTGTTTTAAAAATACGTGCAGAGATCTAATATCTCCCTTTGAAACCTGGCATTTATTATCTTAATGCCTCAGCCAAAAGCACCCAGTTTTGACATTCTGTTGCATAAATACTCGACTGCACCTCTAACTCGTTCCTGTTGTTGCATTTTTTTTATTTCTCCTTTTGAGGGTAATTCCTAAAAAATGGAACTGCCCTAGAAAACAAAGGACATTTCTAAAACTCATGAGATACATTGAAATGTAATTTTTTTCAGAAAAGTTGAACCAACTTGTAACCCACTAGCCATGTTTGAAAGTGCAGTTCACACTAAATTCTAGCCTCCAACATATCATTATTATTCTTTTGATGATTCAATGAGTTAAAAATAGATCGTTATTGATGTTTTAATTTACATGAGTTCAATTACTGGCAAGATTGAACCTCTTTGCATATATTTACCAGATGTCTGTCCTCTCTCATGTTTTATCAAACCATGTTACTTGTCCATTTGCTGAGATAGCAATTTCACTCAATGCTTTAAATATATACATATAAAATAATGTATAGTACAGTTTAAATAACAGGCCTAATGTATAATATAATTAGTAACTATTTAACCATAACTGAACATAAAAACTAAAGTGTGGCCAACACATTTGGAGCCCATATGGTGTGAACCTTATGTTATAAACACACAACTTTTTATCAACAATATTTTTAAAAGTATTTTAAAATTGTTCCTTTTGTTATAAATTTTGATATATATATTTCTTTGTTATGCTGAAAAATTAAATAAACATTTATCATGTTGTTTGAAAATGAATTTGAAATATAATTTATATTGAGAACAATTTACATCTTTGTAATTTTGGTCTTGCCATCTTGAAGCATCTTTGCACTTATTTCAATAATCTTAAATATCTTTTTGTAAAGTTTTAATAATTTTTCAGGTTCTTTATATTACTTCTTAAGTTTGTTTATTTCAAACATCATTTGTTGTTATAATAAATAACATTTTATTGTGTTTTCTGATTTTTTTAGTGGTATATTTGAAGGCAATTGATCTTTCTAAGAATATTTAGTGATTGGACAGATAATTTAAATTTTCTTTCATTTCTAAATAATTCTCATCTGTATACTTGAAAGTCAATTATATCATATTATATTAAAGTGATTCTGTATCATATTTTCCTATAGCTATTTATTTTATTATTGATTCTTATCATATTCTACTGGATAGGGTTTCTCTTGTGATAACATTTTATACTCCTAGCTTGAAAAAAATATTTTTGTTTCTTTTAATATTGTTTATATTTATTGCAGCACATTATTTTTAAAAAGAATGTTTCTCTATTATTGAGTAATTTGTTATTTTGTTTTTATCAGAAATGGATATTTATTTTTTAATAAATATATTTTGGCATGTATCTGTCAACCATCTGTCTGTTCATCTATAATGGTGTTGCTATTGGTATTTGGTTTCTTAAATATCCACATTTGTTAAACTGATTTGTAATAACATATATGTTCTACTAAAATTTTATTTTTGAATAAATATCCATTTTTTGTATCTACTATAAAAAGTGGTGCTTTACTTGTTTAAGGCTAAGATTTACAGGCAATTAGGAATGGGTTGTATTAATAATTACTGGCATGTTGGTACATGTATATTCTATGAGATAGAGCATGGCAGAGTTAATGAGGCATATATATTGATTCAGAATTTGCAAATCATCATGAATAATTTTATTATAATAAAGTAAGTTAAATATCACCTCATAAATTCTCTTCAGTTTAATTTTTAGTATTAATCTAATTTATAACAGAAACATATGAACTATAACAAATTTTCTCTTCAGAGATGTCTACTTTCAATTTACTCAATACTCATTAAGCATCAGAGGAACATCCCCTATGTACCATGCACCATGTCAAGCACTGGGAATACAAAGATGAATAAAACAGTCTCCATATTAAAGGAGCTCAAAGTCTACTAATGAAAATGAAAATAATAAGATAATCTAATTCACTAGAGTAATTACAAAGCTCTTATTATGCAAAAAAAAATTACTGAAGCACAGAGGATTGAGACAAATTCTGGAGGAGTCAAGGAAGTTTTCCTGATGAGAATCAAACCTAAGTTTAAACTTAAATATGTCCATTTTTCTTAACATTTTTTATTCACTTCTTAAGCCCTAATTAATTTGAATCCACATGGCTATTCCGCAGGAAGAACATCGCAAAGTGTGCTGGTAAAACGTGGTCACAGTCACGCTAGAGAGCAAGGAATAGTGAATAGATTTTTATTTTGTTCAGAGCAAAACGGTATCCTAATTTTCAAATTTGCCTATGATATTTAGTTAACAAGTCAGTGAAACAAAGTAAAAAATATGTGAGGTGCTGCAATTGAAAACAGAACAAGAAAGGGCATTATTGTTAGAGTAGTAAAACAATTTGTTTGAAGAGGAAAGAACTCCTAAAATGAAGATGGGACTGAACAAGATGAGATAAATAATTAATTAAAATTCCATTGGTTCTAAAATCAAAATCCTACAAAGATGCCAAAACGGTTCCTATGTTACAGTCAGGACAACTTTGCTTTCCTTGTCTCATTAACTCTAGTGAATACTTGATTCTGAATAGTCTGTTTTGTTATTTTTCTCTTTTGAGACTGACCCTGTGCTACAGTATTGTTCATTTAAATGTTATTTTGCATTTGTTTTCCACAAAGTCTCCTAAACTTTAAAGGTAGTAGGTTTGTAGACATCTACAATATTTCATGGAGTGAGATCAAAACATTCATAGGTAGTTTTAAGTTTCAGTATCAGCTTTTGATGGCTGCTACCTTGATAATTACTGTCTTTTATAGTTTGCAGAACACTTTCACTTATGTTTGCTAATTTTACCCCAAAAATACATTTTGAAAGTTATTAAAAACAACTTCAGATAAATGCATTGATTCATTCACATTACTCTGCCCCTAACATAGACTATATAAGTAGATTTTGACTTCTGAAAATTTGATTGTATTTCTTACTATTTACAGCCAAACTATCAAGTAACCACATTTATCACAGAAGTACCATATATTAACTTTCTTCAGTCATTCTAGTCTATGTAATTCATATAACTCTACAGTGAGTTATAGTTCAGGGCTGAGGCTGGAAAGCCCTAAAAGAATGAGATGGATGCAATCAAGCTAAACTAAGTATTGGGAGGAAGAAAAAGGAAAATGAAAAGAACACTGGAAGTTGTATGCTTACTGTAAAGTAGAGGATTAGTTTTGTTTCTTGGGCTTAATTTTATATCTCTGGTAATAATTCCGATGGAGCATTTTTGAAATATTTTAAGATTCTGCAATATTGTTTGAATAAAATTTCTACTTTTCTCAGTATTTCTATAAGGAATGGTTCTGAAGGGGAAAGATACACTTTGATATTATTATTCAAAAAAACCCTCCAATTCAATAATTAAAATTCCTCCACATCATAAAAAAAAAGAGTGTGATAAAAATGATGGGGTTATTTTAATAAAAATAGCAACATATGGATGTCTTAGTATATTTTAAATGTTCCTCTGGTTGAGATTAAAAAATTTGATTTTGGGTCAGAATAGCAATTTTGAATTTTGAATCATTTGGCTGGCATTAGAAACAAATATGAGAAACTTTGACAATAAAACTATTGTCAAAATAAGATCAGATGAACAGACCCAAAGGAAAGTAAGCATTAGCCCATGCATTAGAACAGCAGATGGACTGTTTCCTTTATCATTATAAGACGGTGTCTCTTGAAGAAAAATATTCTCTGTTCTGTACCAGTCATTACAATAACCAATAAATTAAACTCAATTGGTCATGCAATCATAGGAGAAATTCACAAAATAAAAAAGAAATAAACAGAAAACCATGTTTCTAAAATAGCCAATGGATAAACCAACTTATTTTTAAAACTTCCTTGAACAGATCAGTGAGACACTGCACAAAGAAAACTTCCCATGATTTCAATAAAGGGGTTTCTTCACTATCTAATTTTGCTATTAAAAAAGTAGGAATTGTATAAGTGATAACCATTTCTTAAAAATGTAGATATAGTAATATATTAAATAAAATTGCATATAATTTATTTTTGATTATTGTTGGTGCATTTAAATACTATTATAATTTTTATCTTACAGCTAATCACAAGTAGATCAATAATTGGTTTCATAAATTTTATTGTCATTTTTATTTAAAAAATATCAGTAAGGGGCCCATTCCCTAGATTGGAAAATTAAATTTGACTTGATCAGTTCAAGACCCAGCAACTGTTAGGAAATAAAATCTTATCTAAACAAGATGACTATATTCTGTTTGAGATTTCTTCTTTGCATGATTTTTGTAATGGTAAAAGACCCTTTTTCTTACTGTAGTGAAATAACCTTGAGATCCCCCCTATAGCATTTTCAAAATAATATATAAACAATGGCATATCTTTCTGAAACTATGAAATGATGAACATATCAAGTCAATGAACACTTGTGAAGTAGATTTTGTCCCAGATTCTTAAATTTTGAAATAACAGAAAAAGTGTGCAAAGACACTGAAGTGGGAAACTGCCCAGATAGTTTGAGGAACAGTGTGTGCTGGTGCTTGCAGGGTGATGGTGGAGGGAATTAAGGAGTGAGGGTATAGAGGAGAGAAAAAAAAGGAAAATAGAATGAGATGAATTTAGAGAAGTAACTGGGTGAAGGTGGTGAACACAAATAAAACAGAGTCTCTTTATTTGTAAAATGGAACTAATCTTATCACCTCTTGCATGGAATTTTTGTGAAGATTAAACGTGGTAATCCTATTTACCTCAAAGACCTTAGCACTATTTCTGGCAAATAACTAGCTATTACTAACAATATTCTTTAAATGCTAGCATTAAACAGTGACATTATATGAATATAATGCTACTGTTATTTTTGACATATATCTATTTATAGACACTTAAATGGAAGAAATATTAAATTTTTGATGCATACTGCTGGGTGTAAAACCCTTTGCCTTGCTTAAATCAAAGACTAACTTAGTAACATCAAGACATACTTAGAGGATCATGGGCTAAGGATTTGGAAATAGCAAGCATGTTTACAAAGCCAATTGGGGTCTCTGCATATAACAAGATGTTGAGCAATGAACAAGCAGAGGGTAGATTTTATTTTTTTAATGAAAAGAAGTTATCAATAGCAGTGGTTTTACAACAAGGTGATAGTAATCTCAAAATAATTAGATTTTAAATCAAAAGATGGAGATGAAAAATGTTATTAGTAAGATTAAAAAATGCACATGATAGAAAGTGCAATGTTTTTGTATTTAAAAAACTATAGAGGTTAATTGGGAGCAAGAACTGAAGAAAAACTATTAATGAGAACTTGGAAATATTCAGAACATTGCTGAGAAAGCAGATAGAATTTGAGTCAAATGCCTATATCTACTAAAATTCACATACAGATTTCTCTGCTAATAATAAACTGTGAATATTTCAGAAGCATTTATAATATACATGTTTTATGGAGAAAGTTAAGAAATTAAAAAAAATAGACACTTGAAAATCTAAGACAGAAAATAGCATTTTGAATGAGTTACAGTTTGGTGGGAAGACACTATAGTTATCTACCCACAGTAAAATTAGATTATAGTCTCCAAATATTTATCCAAGGCTGTAGAAATAATGAAAATTCCATGCTTTTCTTTTTATAGAAATGTTTGAAAACATTGGTGTTTCTTTTTTTTGAGACAGAGTCTTGCTTTGTTGCCCAGGCTAGAGTGCCGGGCATCAGCCTAGTTCACAGCAATCTCAAACTCCTGGGCTTAAGCAATCCTTCTGCCTCAGCCTCCCAAGTAGCTGGGACTACAGGCATGCACCACCATGCCCGGCTAATTTTATCTATCTATCTATCTATATATATTTTAGTTGTCCAGATAATTTCTTTCCATTTTTTAGTAGAGATGAGGGGTCTCACTCTTGCTCAGGCTGGTCTTGAACTCCTGACCTCCAGTGATCCTCCCACCTATAGCCTCCCAGAGTGCTAGGATTACAGGCGTGAGCCACCGTGCCCAGCCGGTCTTTCTTAATCTTAAACAAATGGTAACAACAAGTTTGTCTGGGGGAAGAAAGTGTTGCTAGGTCTCAGCTCTTCCTGAGCAATTTATCTGAAGTAGGCTTTCCTACTCTTCACAAAGACCATCTTCTGTAAAGGTAAAATAAGACAAAGAGTAAGGACTAAACTATGCCTTTTAAGTATAAAAGCTAGTGACATGTTTTTTCCAGGTCAAAAGCCATAGTACTTTATTTCCTGATGTTAAATTAAAATGTATTACTTTGAAATTCCTAAATTCAATCTTACTTGATAATCAAATATTGTATTACTGAAATGATATATTCTAATAAAAAATCTATAAAAATAATCTAAAAAATCTAAAGTTAATTAATCTAAAAAATATTTCATTGACTCACCTAAAATGTAACTTTATTTCTCTGTGATATTCTATTATTTAGTAATTCAGTCACCAACAGAATATCCATATTTTCCCTTTGATTTTATAAGCTTTGTGGCTTTAGATAGAAACTGTCAAAAGTGAATCAGTTTTTATAATCCTCTGGTAGCCTTATTTTTATCCAGTAATAAATAATTGATGGAAAATGCTTTCGACAATATAACAATTCATTCCTTTGTTGTTCTTAAATGTGCTACCAACATTGGAAATATGATTACAAAGATAAAGGAACTAATTTGATAGTGAAAATGCTATTTTTCAAAGCAATGTACATATATTTAGGCAAAAAATTGATATAGATGAATTTTAACTGACATTCTGAATTTATAGGTAAGTTTTATCTTTCACTGAGGCTGTTTTTATTCATTTGAATAATTAATTGATTAAAGAAGAATTGGACCCAATTTTACCACTGAACTTGAAATACTATGCCTGGCGTCTTATCTTTCACAGTTGCTAGTCATGTAGCTTAGGAAAGTCATTAAGCCTCACTTTATAAATTGCTATTAAAATTTCAACACACTGCCTCCCTGACAAATTTCTGATTCAGTTTTAAAACTATAAAAAATTGTTTTTCTTTTATTTTCTTTCTAAATATTTTCAACTGTGACATGTTTACATAAAGTTAAAAATATGAATACCCTACGACCCATTGATTTCTTTTTTAGGTGATATTGTACACTAGTATATGAGTACAAGAGTATTGAAATCAGTGCTATTTGTAATTGCCACACACTGGGAATTGTTCAGTTGTCAATCAGACAGGTAAAGGTATTGATGCATAGTTCTTCAATGAAATTCTACACAATAATAAGAATAATAAAACTAGAGATATATTGAAAAACATTTATAAATTTCTATTTTAATGCCATATTCATCTATAAAATGAATTATAATTTTGCCCTAATACAACAATTAATGACACTTTTAAGAAATCATAAAACATTTGATTAGACAAATGCAAAGTGATTTATTAAATATTTGTCAGTCAAATTCATATATTTTATAAAAGCTACATGTCTAAGACGGATCCTTTAAAAGTTCCATTATAAGGATTTTAGACCTATTAGAAGGACTTTAAAATTCTTTGAGTATGCAAAAGCAAACAGGAACTTGTTCTTGTTGCACTCAGAAAAATTGGAACTGCTAATTTTACAAACATGCCTTCCTTCTTTCTTGCCTTGGTTCAAGAGGTGGCTGTACCTGGTATTCTCTAATATCCTATCTGATTCAGTTCAAATTCTATCTTTTGCATGGAGTTTTTTATTTATTGAAAATGTATCATGCACCCCAAATTATATTTGGTTAGAATAAGGCTTTCTGCTAGTATGTTAGATAAACTTACCTCCAAAGGATTTAATGTTAGTATTAAAGATAATTTTGTCATAAAAAGGGTAGAGGTAAAAAAGAAAGATACATTCAAGTGTCAAATATGTTAGGGTGCCACCTATCGGGCTATATGTTAGGTAAAAATAAATGTTGATATGGAGATCTTAATAGAGATAATTTTTGAATCACATAATGATATTTTTATCTTTCTCTACACAATCTATTTATGTACCATGTGCTATAGCAAGGGCATCACCATAAAAATGCAGACAAACTAAAGGACCTAAGAGATGAACTAAAGTACTTATCTTCAGTTGCACAGAATGTTAAAAACAGAACAATTAGAATCCAATATAACTGTTTGGTAGAGTTGTCAGTCGCATTGGTTACAACGGCAGTGGGTGGCAAGGTGGCAGAGAGGATGATATTACCACTGTCTTCTCAAGGCTTTGGCACTGAACGCTGGTGCCCTTGGACTGTTTATTTTGCCCTGGGGATCAACCTCTACAATAGCTGATCAGACATGGGACTGCCTTAATATTAGCAGAGACTGAAGAATCATTTCAATCAGCCAGAGTGGGAAGAAAATAAAAGCCAGGTATTACGGTCTCTAGACTATTGTTTCCCTGAACTCAGGTAAGATTCTTTTAGGTAATTATTAAGAAGAAATTAGGAAAAGATGAGAATACCCAGGTGAAGATGACTCTGCAAAAGATGAAATAACATTGAGTCCTTATTTTCTTTTTAGTGTACTTACAGTGATAAGAAACATGAACTCAGCCAGGTTTGTTTCTTTGAGGTATTTTAATCCTAAAGTAATTTTCCCTCACATGTAATAACTACTATATTCTTTAAGGCAATTAAGAAATGAGAACTAATGCCTTAGTACTGTTTACTTTGTGAGATTTATTATTACAAAGAGTTCTATTTACCAATGCTATATTTTTTCTACTAATTGATGGTTAATTTTATAACTAATAAATCTGAAGTAAAACTTTAAGTATTGCTTAAAAGTTATTGAAATGTTTCTTTTCTAAGCTACTTGTAATCACAGTTAGCTCATTAGGACTCCAATATTCAACCCATTTTTTTCTCACAGAGAAATGAAAACCGACAAGGTTAATATTCTATGTTACTACAGTTTTAAAAAGCAAATAAAAATAGTTTTTCATCCCTTGTTTCCTGGATAGCTGAGGCTGAAAGCATTGCAAGTTCTTCTGTAAGAAGAAAGTGGTCATAAATTGTTCAGAAGATTAACTTAAGTGAGTTCCAGCAGAAGCAATATTTAATCTTCTTAATTTTAAATAAGGATATGAATATTAATGTTTCAGAAAAAAATGTTTATTCTAAAATTCATTATAAAAATATAACTTCCTTTTTTATCACACATTCTAAAACCTGTTCAGATCGTTAATATTATAATATTCTTCTTGGCCAGCTTTTGCTGATAGCTCAATTTATATAATATTTCTACCCTTACAGCTTAGATTCCTTGAACTTCAACTTAATATTTTGATTAAAATGATATGGAGTGTAGATGAGAAATAGGTCCAAGGCCTGCATACAGATTTCTGGGATGCAGCATGAAGTTTAACCCTGATCTCACACACGAGCTGTGTTAGCTTTGCCCTTGTCTTGCACACTTCTTGCTAGTTGTCTTTTTGGTACTCTCTGCCTCTTTAGGTTTGGGGCCTATATTTAGCAGGTTAGACTAATTTATGTTGTGGCAAGAAAAACATCCAAAACATCAATGGCTCAACTCTACAAAAGTTTGTTTCACCACAGATGATAGCTTCCATATGGGTCTGGTGGTGCTCAGGTTCATAAGGATCTCTCAGGTCTCCAGGGTGTAGGAAGCACCACTGTGTAGATATGTGATTGTGGCCTAAGTAGTTCCCTCTGTCAATTACAGGTGGAAAGACAAACCTGGAGAATCACCCATAGGCTTTTCAATGCCTTAGCCAGGAAGTGTCAAACCCCTTCCATTCTTATTTCATTGGCCAGAGTTAGTTACATGCTCTCAATCTAATTTCCAGGGGGGCTAGGAGAAGTAAGGTAAGAAATGTGAAATTTGGTGAACACCACTGCTTTCATCACAATGGTCTTCTTCTTTTTTCTTTTTCTTTTTTTTTAGAATATAAAACAGGGTTTATTTCATCTTTAACTCACTATTTTTTTTTTTTTATTTCAGCTCATCATGGGGATACAAAAGCTCAGATTATATACATTGTCCATGTCCCGCCCATCCCCCTGAGTCAGAGCCTCAAGCGTGTCCATTCTCCAGACAGTGTGCCTGGCACTCACCATGTAGTCATACCTCCATCCCCTCCCCCCACCCCCCACCTCCCCGAGTCAGCACCTTCAAGCATGACCATTCCCCAGACGCTGTGCAATGCACTCATCATGTAGGCATACACCCATTCCCTCCCCCCACCCCCCGTCTCAGTCTGATATCCAATTGGTATCCTTCCCCGATGTGCATTTAGGTGATGATCAGGGAAACCAATTTTCTGGTGAGTACATGTGATGCTTCTTTTTCCATTCTTTGGATACTTCACTTAATATAATGGGTTCCAACTCTCTCCAGGAGAACCAAAGAGATGTCGCATCATCGTTATTTCTTATAGCTGAGTAATACTCCACGGTATACATATACCACAGTTTACTAATCCATTCGTGGATTGATGGGCATTTGGGTTGTTTCCACATCTTTGCAACTGTGAATTGTGCTGCTATAAACATTCAGCTACAGGTGTCTTTGTTATAGAATGACTTTTGTTCCTTTGGGTAGATGCCCAATAATGGGATTGCTGGATCAAATGGTAGGTCTACTTGAATCTGTTTAAGGTATCTCCATAATGCTTTCCACAGGGGTTGCACTAGTTTGCAGTCCCACCAGCAGTGTATGAGTGTTCCTGTCTCTCCACATCCACCCCAACATGTGTTGTTTTGGGACTTTTTGATAAAGGCCATTCTCACTGGAGTTAAGTGATATCTCATTGTGGTTTTGATTTGCATTTCCCTGATGATTAGGGATGTTGAGCATTTTTTCATATGTTTGTTAGCCATTCTTATATCTTCTTTTGAAAAATTTCTATTCATGTCCTTTGCCCACTTTTTGATAGGGTTGTTTGATTTTTTCTTGCTGATTTTCCTGAGTTCTAAATAGATTCTTGTTATCAGTCCTTTATCTGATGTGTAGTATGCAAAAATTTTTTCCCATTCTGTAGGCTGTCTGTTTATTTTCGTGACTGTTTCTTTGGCTGTGTAGAAGCTTTTTAATTTAATCAGGTCCCATTCGTTTATTTTTGTTGTTGCTGTGATTGCCTTAGGGGTCTTCTTCATAAATTCTTTGCCTGGAGCAATGTCTGTAAGAGTCTTTCCTACATTTTTTTCTAGAATTCTAATCATTTCACATTTAAGGTTTAAATCTGTTATCCACCGTGATTTGATTTTTGTGAGAGGTGAAATCTGTGAGTCCTGTTTCAGTCTTCTACATGTGGCCATCCAGTTTTCCCAGCACCATTTATTGAATAGGGATTCTTGTCCCCAGAGTATGTTTTTGTCTATTTTTTCAAAGATTAGATGGCTATGTGAGGATGGTTTTATGTTTGGATTTTCTGTTCTGTTCCACTGGTCTGTGTCCCTGCACTTGTGCCAATACCAAGCAGTTTTAATAATCACAGCCTTGTAGTATAGTTTGAAGTCTGGCAAATTAATACCTCCCATTTTGTTTTTATTGCTTAAGATTGCTTTTGCTATACGGGGTCTTTCTCTGATTCCATACCAAGTGTATAATTATTTTTTCTAAATCTGTGAAAAATGATGTTGGTAATTTAATAGGGATTGCATTGAATCTGTTGATTACTTTGGGTAGTATAGATATTTTAACAATGTTGATTCTTCTGATCCATGAGCATGGTATGGTTTTCCACCTATTTACATGTTCTGCAATTTCCTTCCTCAGTGTTTCATAGTTCTCCCTAGAGAGGTCTTCTTTATTCTTGGCAGTAACTGAATTTCTATCTCTGACAACCAGCACAATGTCTTAGAAACTGATCTCTCATTCTCTTTTATCCCTGCATCGATTTCCAAAGATTGTTTGCTTCTCTCAACTTTTGAAATGCTGTCTTGATAGCCATGTATGGATGTGAGAATTCTTTATTGCCTGTTGTAGAAAAGGACTATACTCATTCAGTGTTTCCAAGCACTCTGAATTATGGAAAAACCTCAAAACAGACATTAAATCAATTTTTAAATGTATCTCTACTTCTAAACTTTGGTAACTTTCTATTACCAACAACTGCCTCTTGTTCCCATGACCCAGAAGATTTTGGAGGATTTTGAAATCCTTCATCATTAGACACTGGAGAAGCCAAGGAATAGCAACACGCGGAGTCAAATTTTCCTTTTTTTTAAAGGACTCAACATTTTTATTCTTTCTTTTCCCCTGGAATCCTTATATATATGATAAAAGTTTAGTAATCTTTTTTTTTTTAGGATATTATGGGGGTACAAACATTTTGGTTACCTGTTATGACTTTGCCTCACCCAAGCCAGGATTGGAGGCATGTTTTCCCCCATACAAATTTTCTTTCTCCTACTCCGTTCACAATTTTTCTGGCATAGAATGTCATTTCTCTATTTGTATGAATTTTAAAGTTGCATTAAGGACAAAGATAAATGACATAAGGGAAGATACAAATAGTGAATTAGATAGAGATCTGGTTGGTTGTTTGGCTAGTTTCCCTTTAAGGAGATTTGCTACTGGAATTTCCATAATACATCATGTAGTGAATGAAGACTCTGGCAAAATGTGAAACCAGAAAGACTGCCTTTATAAAGCTTATCAGAGAAGATACAAAAGTATGGGTATGCTCTGACCATAAGCTAACAGGAAAAGAATGGGGAAAAAGAAGGTTGAGATGCAGTACCTAAACTCATCAACTGAATTAAATGACCACTTCTGCCCTGAGGAGGAGACACAGCTGGGGAGAATGGCAAGAGGTGCAATTGTTATGGGGAGCCCCACATAAAAAATAGTAAGAAAGTAGAAATAATATTCCCCAGTTTTTTCATTCTTAATTGTTTATGGCTTAGCCATTTAGCCTATGATTAAATGGGGATATGATTAATGCTCCATAAGATCTTTTGTTCCTTTCTTCTTGAGGCCAACTTCCTGGAACAACCATAGCTTTCTGCATGTGTCATGAAATAAATAATAGAAGATAGCTTAGAATTGGCCCTTAGAAGATGCTGAATGGCCTAAATAGTAAGAGATAAACTTAAAGAGTACTTTACTCCTGGCCAAAATTGAATTCCTTCTTTTATTTTCTTTCTCAAAGTATGACAAGAAAATTCCTCTTTTGACCAATACGGGGTCATAGAGACTAGATATACCCTGCCTGAACAATAGCAGTAGCAAAGGAATATAGAAAAAGATGTAATGTTTTCAAAACACTGGAAATTAGGCAATGAAGTAAAGGAGATGGGAAATAGATAAGGTGAGCCCTATGATTGCCAGGCTTGCTGCCTTTTCCAGGCAGTGTGTGTTTCTAGGCTACAGTACAGGGAACAAAAACTGAAGTGGAGTCTAGCACATTTCCTCAATTGAAGGATCAGAATAGAGAGTCTGGAGAGACCAAGGTAGCTAAATTTCACAGGACAGGATGGCAGAAGGGAACGTCAGAGAGAGAGAGAGTGCAGGAGACTTGCAGAGGGTCCTCCTAAAGTCTTTAGCAAAGTACTAATCAACACATGCATGAGAAGAAAGTACATGAAGGGAGGGAAATAACCATCCTATTTAAAAAATAGGATAACAATAACTAATGCTTAAACAAGGCAATGGACAATGTCTTTCCTACCAGCTAAACTGAAAAAATTTATGAAACACTGAACAGTATTCAGGGTGATCATGATTTAATAGTGGAGAAAACGAAATCCTAGTATGAGCAGAGCTCCAGAACCACAGAGCAAGTTACAAGAGCAAGACTCAAGAAAACAAATAGTGTCCAAGTAACTTTACTGCACATCAGAACAAAGCTCAAGAAAAATTTTAAGAATAAAAAATTATCCAGTATGGAGTAAGATAAAATTTACAATGTCAGCAATCCTTCAAAAATTAGCAGGCATGAAAAGAATAATAAAACAAAGCAATCCATAATGAGGAGAAAAATAAAACAATCAAGACCCAGAACTGACACAGATGTTTGAATTATCAGAAAAAATCATTAGAACAGTTATCAAAATTGTAATAAAAAAGTAAAGATAGGGAAGATTTTTTAAAAGATCAAAATCAAATTTCTAAAAATGGAAACTATGATGAAAAAATTTTGGATGGGATAATGGTATATTAAATATAAAATAAAATATTAATGATTTTGAGGACATAGCAATAGAAAATATTCAAAATGAAATACAGAGAGAAAAAATTTTAAAGAAATAAAAAGGGAGTCAGTAACTTACAAGTCAACTTCAAGAATCCTACTATATGTATAATTTTAGACTCTGAATAGGGAAAGATGGGACAGAAAAAAGAAAACAATTTGAATAAATAATGGCTGTTTTTCAAGCATGTTGGAAATTACGAACTCGTATAATCCAAAAACTTCAATAAACTCTGAACACCAGAAATATGAAGAAAAGTATTTGATTATGTTATAATCAAATTTCTCAAAACCAGTGACAAAAATAAAGCCTTTAGAGCAGGTGAAGAAAAAAGACATGCTATATACCAAGAAACTAAGATATGGATGACATTATTTCTCACCAGAAATAATGCATACTATAAAACAATAATGAAATACGTGTAAAACAGGGGGAAAAGGTTGGGAGTGGGAAATGGAGTCTTTTATAAATGTATATGAATGATGGGACTGTTGTCAAAGTGACTATGGTGGTGATAATGATTCTATGCATTTGTCAAAACCCATATAACTATAGGATACAAAGACTGTTATATTATTATATGTAAACAACAACAAAAACAACAATAACTGTAAACCAGTTGTAGGAGGAAAGATGGAATGTGGACTGTGACTAATGTGTCTATTATAAATGAATCACGTAGTCACACTGAAGTGAATGAGGAAGAAAACAGGTGACCTGAGTAAAATTAGAAAACAGTGCTTTGACTACAGACTGTAAGGCTAAAGATAAAAACAAAACAAAACAAATAAAAATACTATATAAAACACTATACTCTAATTGTATTTTTCTGCATTTAACATGTAAAGCTTGGCATACATTAAGTACTCAATAAATGGTCAGTAATGTTCTCCATCTGGGCTCATTTGATCTTCTATTTCACAAAATTGGCTAGAAAATCTTCCCAAATTTGAAGCGTACTGGGGATTTGGTGTGACAAACTTGTAGACTATGAGTTATGCTATAATCAAATTAATTTTTGAAGAATCCTAGGAAGCATCTTAATTAAGATTTAAGTGCTATGGTTATGATATGGTCTAGTGTTTGGTGTTAAGATGGGGGCAGAAATCAGTCATTGGTAGTGAGGAGGTCCAGTAATTGATAGGCTGAGCTATTGGAAGGAGGGCTTTAATCACAGTACTGTGGCACGTTTTATGATGACAAAAATAAGCATATGCAAAGTGTACTATTAATCGAATAGTTTCAATATGTCTTGTTAGTCTTTATTTTTTTATATTGTCTATTAGAAAGGAGGGTTCAAGAGCCTAGCTTCTAGCAGGTGTGAAGTAAGATCTTATTGTGGTTTTGATTCACATTTTCCTGATGATTATTGATGTTGAGCACATCTTCATATACTTGTTGGTTATCTGTATGTCTTCTTTGGGAAATTCTATTCAGGTCCTTTGCCCATTTTTTAATCAGGTCACTGTATGTGTTTTTGGTGATTGATTTGTGTGTGTTCCTTGTGTATTTTGGATATTAACCTTTTATCATATATGTAGTTTGCCAATATTTTCTCCCATTACATAGGTTGCCTTTTCAGTCTGTTGATTCTCTCTTTTGCTGTGCAGAAAAGCTTTTTAGTTCAACACAACACAACTTGCCTATTTTTGCTTTCGTTGCCTGTGCTTTTGGTGTCATATTTAGTATGGCTATTATCAAAAAGACAAAAGATAACAAGGGTTAGTAAGGACCCGGAGAAACTGGAACCTTTGCAAATTGTTTGTGGGAATATAAATTGGTATAAGAATTATTTTAAAAAGTTTGGAGATTCATCAAAAATTAAAAATAGAACTCCTATATGATCCAGCAAATGGACCATATGGTCCATTTCTGAGTACATACAAACGAAATGAAATCCGAATCTTATAGAGACACCTGCATTTTCATGTTCATTGCAGCATTATTCACATTAGTGAAGACATAGAAACAGCCTAAATGTCTATCAATGGATGACTGGATAAAGAAAATGTGGTACATATAAACACATATAGATATATGTGTGTATTAATATATATATATATGTACACACACATACATGCACAATGGAATAATACTCAGCCAAAAAAAGGAGATTCTGTCTTTTGCAACAACATGGATAAACCTGGAAGACCTTGTGCCAAGTAAAATAAGCCAGACACAGAAAGAATCCTGCATGATCTCAGTTATATGTATAACCTAAATTACTCAAGCTTATAGAAGTAAAGAGTAGAATGGTGGTTGCCAAGGGTGGCGGAGGACAGTAGGAAAGAGGAAATGGGAAAATGTTGGGCAAAGGGTATAAAATTTTAGTTATGAAAGAAGAATAAGTTCTGGAAATCTAATGTACAGCATAATGACTGCAGTTAACAACGTTGTATTGTATACTTGAAATTTTTTGAGAGAGTAGATCTTAAATGTTCTCACCTCAGAAAGAAAGAAAGAAGCAAAGAGAGAGAAGAGAGAGAAAGAAAGAGAGAAGAGAGAAAAACAGAAAGAAATAGATAACTATGTGAAGTGGACATGTTAATTAGCTTTAGCTTAACTGTGGTGATAATTTTACACTGTATATATCAAATGATCAAGTTGTACCCTGTAAATATAAACAATTCCTATTTGTCAAGTTTATCTCAATAAAGCTGAAAAAAGAGTAAATATGGTTATAGTGAAAGTAGGGACCTGATAATTATTAAAGCCTAAGGAAGGAACATAAAGAACAGAAATTAGAAAATGTAGAACAGAGTTGAAGTTATCCACATTGTCTTTGTTCATGTGGAAGAATATTATAAAAGTATAATTTATAGATAGTCATAATATCACTTTGCACAGGCCTTATTTTGTCAACATTGAATAATTCTATAGGAAACAATTCTTACGAAAAATTCCTTAACAAAGCAAAATATTCAAATCCTGTTTATAAAAAAAAGCAGAAATCATATTTATTTAAAGAACATAAAATCTGGCTCCAAGGAGCACATTTAACTTTGCTGGAAGTGGAATTTACCTGAACAGATGTTCTGGTACTTTTATTTGAAGTAGCAAATGAGGCCACATGTATTTGCAGAATTAGCACACAAAAAAGATGAAAATTGGACGTTGTACCCATTTTCACTGTTATGGGGATTGCGCTATGAGACACCCCAGATGTTACTCTTTGGCAAACAGTTGTTATTTTTTTGTTTTGGGCTCTGAAGATTATTTTATGATTCTGGATATGTACCAAACTTTCCCTCCAAGCGTCTGGCCTAATTTAGTCAAGCAGATAATATAAATGGACTTTCTCACTAACAAGGTTATGTGTAAAGTGACAGTTCATGTGGTTTGGGAATCCTTCATAAATAACACTGTTTTTCCCATGCAGGGTGATGTACTTCACTGTTTAATGAATGATGGCTGTTTGCTGAACAGAAGGCTCCATGTTCAACACAGAGACAAATTTCTTAATTTATACTGTGTGTTACAACTTCCTTTGGGCTCTGCTTACTTTCATTATAGGATGAGATTTTAGTAGATGCTGAAAAGCAGGCTGATTTTTATCCAACAATATTACTTGGTTAGTTTTGCTTATATTTACATGTTTACAATATCATGTTTTTTCATAACTTTAATTTATATGTTTAATAGTATTCATGATATTTTTATTTATAATATTTTTATTTATTTGCTTAGCATTCAATCTATTTATTGAACCTTGGCAATAAACCAGATAGGTACTATGAAAACATTTGTGTTTCATCATTCTCTCAGCTTGGTTGGATGTCCAAAGTTGCTTTCATCTAGCCAAAATATGTCAGTTGCGGAAGCTTTCCTTTTTCTTCACTAATGCTCTAAGTACATAATGCCTCACTCTTCATTCCAAGGACTTAAAAAGTTCTCTGGGCTATTGGATGGATGTTTCCTCACATGGGTCAAAGTGGAGTAATTTCTCTAATCAATAGTTACATTAAAACAGCCAGAAGTTTTGCTTTTTTGTTTCAGTAAAAAAAAATTACAACCAGCCTAGCATCCACTATTAGAACTAACACTTAACATCATACTAGTACATTTTAATCTATTATGATCCATCTATCTTTGCTGAAGTCATGCAGGTAAAATGAACAGGGATATGCTGGGAACCGCCACTTTGTATTCAAGGTTTTAAACGTGGCTCTAATCTCTGCAATGCCAACCTGTGTGTATTATAGGTTCTCTTGGCTGGGAAGAGAAAGAAGTTTTAGGGGCTTCCATTTGATTGTCTATAATGCTTTTTTCTCCATGAAGATTAGGAGACCAAAATGAGGGTTCTGTTAACTTCAAAGCAGATTCATATCAATTCTCTACTAAGAATGTGGGTATGTAAGCACAAGTTGGAGCTATGATTCATTGGACACTCTGTGAGACAGATTTTGGCAACAGTACATCTATCAGTGCTATTTCATATTTTGCCAACTTAACGTGGGGGTCATGACAATGTTTCATATAATCCAGTATTGGAGTCAGTTCTAGCTTTACATGCAAGGACCTTCAAAAGATCTGGGTAGTCTGTCTTCCCCAGTGTATACAGTTATTCTGATAATTGACAGCAAGTGCATTTGGAACAGGATGGGGTAATATTTACTGGTGGTGGTAGTACAGATTATTTTTCAAGAGAATCAACCCGTATTTCAATTGGTGGTATTTGATTGACTCAGAACTGGCCCAAAGTTTGAAACTAGATGACACTTCCATTCACTAGTTTTTATTTTTTCCTGGTTGTACAATTAAGTTATCCATTGTCGGCTTCCTAACTATTTTATATCATGTTTATTAATGGATTCCTAGTTTCCATTTCAACCTTGCTACTTATAATAGTAATTATATCCACCTGGCCTCTGACATGTAAATAGTGTAAGTACCTTCACTTTTCTAATCCAAATTCTAACTCACATAGGCATGATATCATTCCTCTGGGTTGTAGAGGGCACCCACCACAGAGATTCTCAAGTATGTGCCACATTAACTCATTCCTTATTGATTAATAAAGAAAATATACTCTGAGATCTCTTGATGAATATAGTTAGCTGGTAGATTCTTTCATCTCAAATAAAAAAGTATCGCCACCACATGGAGCCTTTAGATGCCTTTGTAATACACTAGGGATTTAGCATTTCTAGCACACTGAACTTTTGGATGCCTTCACAATACACTAGGGGTTGTCACTTACCACAAATGAGGTGGTACTTTTTGTCATATAACTGATGAGTGATCCATTTCTAGAACTCAATCACAGAGTCTGCCTCATAAAATAATTTCTTTTACCAATTTGCTTAGTCAGGTGTTTTCCTGAAAGCAGAACCTGAGATAAGCACTTAAGTGTGGTTTAAATTGTTTGAGAGGTGACTCTAGAAAGTTGGAAGGATGGAGTATGGAGAATAATTAGGGAAGTAGCTAAAGCCAAAGACTGCATTACTGAGGTCCTACCATGAGCAGTGGTGACCTAATTTACCAGACTTTTTGAGGGGTTCAGAATGCCTACTGAAGGTATCTGCCTGAAGGAGGGGAAGCTGAAATATTTATCCACTGCTTCCACTGCCCTTTGGTTAAGCTTTTGTCTTCTGGTCTGTACTTGAATGTTGAATGAAGCATCAAGGAAAGTCTGGAAGTGAAAATGAAAATCCACACGTGGTTTGCACTTTGGGACCAAATTCTCAGTGCAAGGTGAGTCTGAGCTTGCTAGCAACTGTCCATTATACATGTGGATGAAATAAAAAGTGAATTAATGTATGTAAGGCTGGGCTTTTACCCAGTACTAAGGAAAAAAAGTTTTTAATACAAGAACTCAAAAAATACTGTACTCTTGAGCCCTTCCTGAAGAATATTTTATGGGATTAATTCTAGCCAACCAAGACAGAACTGGGGAAAATTTAGCAACAGGACTGCTAGAGAGAATTAAATATATTCAGTTGGAGATTAGAATAACACCAGTGGGTAAAAGGGTGTAAAAATAGTATGTAAATATTGTATATTCTGAAAAAAATAAAATAACTAGGTAATAGGTGGGAGCCAAAGCATCGTATTTAAATATGGCAAGCCAAGTTGTAGGAAACAAAGTAAGGTAGGGGGAACTGGGAACATTATAAAAAGTATGAGTAGAGTGGAAAGGTTAACAACTAGGAAAAAACTAGAAAATCCTTCAATACAGAAAAAGAACAAAAAATGAGCCATATGAAAAAAGAATCAAAGTAAATATGAAATAATAATATAAAGTTTTGAGCAAACATTTCAGTCCCCTCCATTAATGTAAATGGGTTTTATTGACATACTAAAGAAAGAGATTCTCAGAATGGCTCAAAAAAAAAAAAAAAAGAAAAGAAAAAAAAAAAGAAAAGCCTTACTCCATTTTGTATACAATAAAAATATCTAAGAAAAGTAGTTCAGAAAGGCTGAGAATGAATATACGTGCATGTACACATATATACACACATATGTAATATATACAGAACTATGTATTGGTAATGACAGGGGTACATTCTGAGAAATGTGTCCTTAGGCAACTTTATCACTGCGCAAACATCATAGAGAGTGCTTACACAAACTCAGATGGTATACACTACTACACACCTAGGTTATGTGGTATATTGAATTTATTGCTTCTAGCCTACAACATGTTTCTGTACAGTGTGTTGCTGTACTGAATACTATAGGCAATTTTATCACAATGGTAAGTATTTGTGTATCTAAACATATCTAAACACATTAATAGAAAAGGTACAATAAAATAAAATATGGTAGAATAATCTTCCTCACCTGTCAGAGGATGCTGGTCTTGTTATCCTGGAAGATCATGTAACAACCACATCTAAGTCAATAACTTTTCAAGAGGGTACCAACTTTCCTCTTGCTCTACCAATGCCACCTACCATTACTTCCAGACCTATAACTGGAGTCAGATCTGTGCATCCCCCAAGGACAAGTTATAATACAATTAATTCTGAAGGAGAAAAACAGAGTTTGCTAATATAAATCACTCTTAATCTGAAGATTATGTACAAAAAATGGATTGCAATTATACTATACAAAAGAAGACACAAAGTCCTAGTTCAGACTGAAGTTATTACTATTGATATACTTCCCAGAGACTCTGAATTATTAATAATCTATGTGGTAGGAATGGTCTCATTATGCACTTGGCTAATTGGCCAAAGCTACACTCATGGTGGTCTATGATGAATGGATTTGAGATTAAAAATATTATTTGGTTGTGGTTTAGTGTAGAACACAAGTTTTCTCCTAATAGAATCCAAATGTACAAAGATATTTATCCTCTCAGAACAGAGTGTAAAAGTGTGAAGGTAGGACTTAGGGTGGCTAGAGGCCCAATTTGACAGACAATATTATCATTTTCTATGTGTGTCACCATGGTGTGAGAAAGGTTAATAAATGTCAGCTAAAAAATGAATTTGCACATTTTTTAACATGAAAATGTTACACCAAATTTATCATGAAGACTTTCTGATTTACAAATTAACTGTGTCCTTTGGAAAGGTCAGAGAAAATTTTCTTTACCAAACCCTTGAAAATACACTGGAAAAGAAAATACAGACATCCATGAAAGGATCTTCAATGACATAGAAAAGCACATTCACCCTCTACAGTCTGAGAAAAAAGCTGGGAGATGCTGCCATTGTACTGGTTTGCTAATTTCAGCGTGGACAAAAGAATGCTAGTGTAGGAAACCATCAGCCTTTAAGATATCAAGATCCCTTTGAATTAAAGGAAGGCAAGTTACACATGAGACAGACACAGCCTTACTATTGTAACGTCATATCGCAATTCTGTAAATGTTCCTCCTACTCATCTTCAAAGGGAGCTGTGGTCTTTATCAGAGTAACTATGCACTCATATAAAAGAAATAAGAAAAATTAGAGGATGATTAGAGAGATCCTGATTGCCATGGCAATGTACTCGTCAGAGAGGGGGCTTAGGAATTTAGGCAAAAAAGTGTGGTTTTGGTCTAAGCTTGTCTCACATTAGTTTTAATGGTATAGATGAGGTGGTAAATCCATTATGTGGTTATTGCCTCAATAATTAGCACAGTTGTTATGGATTTACAATAATGGAGTATTCACCCTGTTTTCATGACTTGTGGAATGAGGGCCATAGGGATAGAAAGACTCAAGTAGAAATCCCTGGATTGTTCACTTCTTATCATAAGGATTATTCAGAATATATAGGATGTTCTGTTACAGAATTAGAGAGACTGGGCTTGTCACTAAACCTTGGAACATGCAGGTGTTGTGACTCTCATTACATTCCTATTTAGCTACCACATCTGTACTTAAAGGAGACAGATGATTCTTAAAGAATGATACTGATTATTGAAAACTTAGCCTTCTGATGAATCCAATTTCAGCTGTTTTCCAGCTATATTGTCTTTATTGGAGCAAATCAGCACATGCTCTTTCATCTGATATATAGCCATTGAGTTGGCAGTGCTTTTCAAATTTATATTAAAAAACAGTTGTTTTCACCTGCACCATTATGCCTCAGGTTTGCATTAATTTTCCTTCTCTGAGCCATCATGTAGTCTCTCCAGGCATAACTATTTTCATGAAATGGTGATCATCATCTCAGTTCATGTTTTCATTCTTTTACTTCACATCAGTGTATCCACAAATGTTAGGTATCGTCTGATAATCCACAAGCGTTATAGAAAAATGGTAGTCTTCTGTGACAGATTTTGGACTTTTTCCCCTTAGACATAGTTCTCAGATTTTTCCATCTTGATGCATGTTAACTCTACAGTATTTAAACTCCATATTTCACTTTCACATTCTAGTGTGTGTGTATATATATATAATGATAATAATTTTAACCATTTTATATTAGGAACATTTATGTGTTTTCAAAGATTTTGATAATATGAATTACACTACAATAAATATTTATGTGTTCTTGGGCACATGTGCAAAATTCCTTCTAGATTATGTAACTAAATTAGAATTATTGGGTCATGAGATATGTAAATGTTAATTTTACTATAACATTGAAAATTGTATTCCTAAGTGGTTATGCAAATTTACACTTACTGGAGCATTGTATAAAAGTTTCCATAGTTTCATAACCTTGCCAAAACTTTGTATTATAAGACTTAAATTATTTCCAATCCAATGTATATGAAATTTGGTAACAATTGTATTTCCTTGATGAATAGCAATTTTGGGCATTTTCTCTGTATTGTATGTTTATATCTTCTGTGTATTTTTCTATTAGGATGTTGGTCTTTTTCATTTTTCTTTTTATATGCTAGATATTGAAGCAATGGTGAGTGGATTGCAAATATCTTCTAGTCTGTTGATTTTCTACTAATTTTATAGTGTTTTGGTGACAAAGCTTTAAATTTTGTTGTTCTCTAATTTTTCAATCTTTCAACATATTTGTTCCGATTTTTAACATTTTTTCAAAATTGATACACAGTATTTGTACCTATTTGTGGGGTACATGTGTTGTTTCATTACATGCATAGAATATGTAATGATCATGTCAGAGTATTTAGAATAGCCATCACCTCAAACATTTTTCATTTCTATGTGTTGGGAACATTTTAAGACCTCTCTTCTATTGTATAATATACAATACATTGTTGTTAATTATAGTCACCCTACTCTGCTACTGAACATTAGAACTTATTTGTTCTATCCAACTGTATGTTTGTCCCCATTAACCAACCTCTCTTCATTCCTCCTCATCCCACATACAAACTTTCCAGCTTCTGGTAACTATCATTCTACTCTCTACCACCATGAGGTTAGCATTTTTAGCTCCCACATATGAGAGCTTATGATATTTGTTTTTCTGTGCCTGGTTTTTTCACTTAAGATAATCACCTACAGTTCCATCCATGTTGTTGCAAATGACAGAATTTTATTATATTTTATGGTCAAATAGTATTCCATTCCACATCACATATTTTTTTTTTAATTCTTATTTCACATATTGTGGGGGTACAAAAGTTTAGGTTACATATATTGCCCTTGCCTCCCCCGCCCCTAAGTCAGAGCTTCAAATGTGTCCATCCCCTAGACAGTGCGCATCACACTCATTATGTATGCATACACCCATCCCCTCCCCTACCCACATCTGCCTGACACCCGATCAATGTTATTCCTAAATGTGCTCTTAGGTGATGATCAGTGAAACCAATTTGATGGTGAGTACATGTGGTGCTTATTTTTCCATTATTGGGACACATCACATATTCTTTATCCATTCATCCATGGATGGAAACTTAGATTGATTCCTTATTTTTTTTTTTTTTGCTATTGTAAATAATGCTGCAAGAATGATAGTGCAAATATCCCTTTGATATACTAATTTCCTTTCTTTTGGATAAATACCCAGTAGAGGGCTTGCTAGATTTTATGGTAGTTTTATTTCTAGGTTTTTTTGGAAATCTCCACAATGTTTTCCATAATTATTGTACTAATTTACATTCATTCTCACCTATAGTATATAAGAGTTCCCATTTCTCTCTATCCTCACTAGCATGTTATTTTTTGTCTTTTTCATTCTAACTGAGGTAAGATGATATGTCATTGTGGTTTTGATTTGCATTTCCATGATGATTAGTGATGTTGAATATTTTTTCATATACTTACTTTTTGGCCATTTGTATATCTTTTTTTTGACAAGTGTTTATTCAGATACTTTCTCATTTTCTAATAGGATTATTTGTTTCTTTGCTGTTGAGTTGAGTTCCTTTTATATTCTGTATCAGTCCCTTGTTGGATGAATAATTTGCAATCTTTTTCTCTCACGTGCAGGTTGTCTCTTCAGTCTATTGGTTATTTCCTTTACTGTGCAGAAGCTTTTTAGTTTAATATAGTCCCATTTGTTTATTTTTGGTTTCGTTGCCTGTGCTTTTGAGGTCTTAGCCCTAAAATACTGGCATAGACCAGTATCCTAGAGTATTTTCCCTGTATGTTCTTATAGTGGTTTTATAGTTTTGGTCTTAATGAAGGACAGATGCCTCATTTTGTACTTCTTCATTTGAATATCAGTTTTCCTAGGACCATTTATTGGAGAAGGTGTCCTATCCCCAATATATGTTCTTGGTGCCTTTGTTAAAAATCTGTTGGCTATAAATACATGGATTTATTTCTGGGTTCTCTCTGGTGTTTCACTGTATCTATTGGTCTTACCCTCATTCCAATTACACTTGTATTATTTCCACATCCTATAACTAGACTGTTTATTTTTTCTTTATTTGTATAGAACCCCAATATGCCATCAACCCAATAGCTGTTTTGCTAATACATGTTCTCCTTAATTCTGTAGTCTTTCATTATTTCACCAGAAAGAACCTCATTCCTGATTGATTCAAGTTGCATGATCTTTACTTTTACATATACATAAATGATAAATGCAGGACAAGAAAATTACACAATATATTTACTTGATGTTATAAGAAGTATAATTTCTAACCTAAAAGAGAAATATAATGAAGAAGTAATATACAAACAAATAATTTTGCTGGAGGAAACAGGAAACTGAGTTTTTTCAGTTGCCCATTTATTTCTAAATGAAATAGGAGGCAAATTACCTGCTGCAAAAGTAGAAAGACTATGAGAAATGGAAAAAATAGAAGTTAGGTTTTTATTTCTACAGAAAATTGAAATTATAATTGGCTGTATTTAACTCTATTTTCAACATAGTGTGTGTGTGTTTGTGTTTTATTATGTATTTCACTAAGGACGGTATACTGCAATTTTCTGGGAATGCAGCAGAACAAGATAGATAGATATCATTTACCTCAAAGAATCTTAGAATCTATGAGAAGAGATAGATATTTTTTAAAAAATCGTAGTGATAAAACAATTATTCATTTATAGTTGTAATAACTTCCTCAAAAGAAAAGCAGATTGTATAACGAGAGCATGGAATATAGTCAGTTGACCTAACCTGGTATAATTTCCTGAAGATTGATCAAAAAAAGTTGCTAGTTAAAATAAAAATACCATGGGGCAGGAGAGAAGAATATTGCAATAATTAAGTTTAGCATGTAATGGCAATTAAATGGAAAGATGTCTGTTTGTCTGCAAATAAGTAACCAAACAGAGGACCCTGAAGTGATCTACTTCTATTTCTACAGGGTTCTTTACATCTTCTAAGAATTTGAAAGATGTTTTTAAATGTTAAAAATTTTGAAGAATGTCTTAAATTTTAAGATTTGGAGGAATCTGGAAGATTGAAAGACATTTAACACTACAAGCATTTAAGTGAGATGGAAGTATCGACATGTTAGCAATTTAAGTCCAGCTATTCCAGGGACAATTATTGTTTTGAAAGAGAAGACAATATTATATAGGTAGAAATGTGTTTGTAGGTTATTGCAATACTCCAAATAAGAAAAATGATGATAAATTATTCCTTAGAAAGAGTGAGGTAAAGGTGGTCTCTTTTTCTTTTGTTGTCAAGAATCAATATCAAATAAATACCCTGCACTTTTCTTGGATCAATTCTAATAAGAAGATATTCTGTATTTGTTGTTAAGGGTGATCTGCCAGATGGTGAAGTTGATCAACTCCTGCAGATGATCAAGGTCCAACAGAAGGATTGACCTAAACTTATTGGAGAAGAATTAGCACAACTAAAAGATCAGAGATTGAATAAATCTTAGAAGGAAATTATGAGGTCACCACAGAGTTGTTTAACTCAGTATGCAAAGAAGTTCCAGAATATATTTCAAGATAATCCACAGACATCAAGTACAAATCTCACTTCAGAAGAGATACAGAAGAGAAGAGAATCCTACTTTGAAAAGTAAAGTAATTGGTACAAAATTAAAATTGCTTATTTAATATACATGTATTTTAAAATGATGGTGGCTTGGGATATAATGGCAGCAGTTGGTCTCTGGTTAGGGGAAGTTAATTAGAAAGGAGTATGAGGAAACTGTTTCGAGTAATTAAATCATATATGCTTTGATTAGATTGGTAGTTATGTTGCGAGTATATATATCTGTCAAACTCAAACTGTACAATTAAATCACGTACATTTTAGTATGTAAATTGTGCTGCTGCCGTAAAGACAAAAGTCTCAAAAAAGTTAATTTTTATGTAAAAGTTTGACAATTGGTTGAAGGAGAGAAGTGAGAAAAATTAAGCATGACTTTCAACTTTTCTGAATAGCTGTTTTGAACAGTGATTTTGGTGTAAGGCTTGATGGTGTGTGGTAGATTAGGGAAAAGAATATATAATTACTCCAGTGTTTTACTCATTGAACTTTTTGTTCCTGAGGTTATGCAGAGAGATGTGAGGAACTGGATCTAAGAGAAATTTGTGGTTGAGTTATAAACCAGGAAAGACTTATATATATCTAGTAATTGACAATATAGGGATAATTGAGTGTGTCCAGGGATAGAATATAATAACACTGAAGAGAGAAGAAAATCTAGACTGAAATCTGGATGAATTTCAACATTTTAACTTTGGGCCAGAAAAAGAGACTAATTAAGTGGCAGCCATAATGATGAGAGAAAAACAATTTAAACCTCAGCTTTCAATAAGCAGAAAATGGCCAAATCAATTAAGTCTAATAAAAATTCAGAATTAATGAAGACTGAAAAGTGTCCATTACATTCAGGAAATTGGAAGTTATTGATGATTTCAATGATAATAGTTGCAGAGGTATGTGGCATACAAGGAAGTCTATAATTTTTAAATTTGGAGACATTAGAGAATGTTTAAATGCTAATGGAAAGGATCTGATATGGAGTGAAATGATTAAAGTTACAGGAAAGTAAGAGGTAGGTGGAGACTTAACATTATTGATGGAGAAGGGGCTAAGATTTAGAAGATACGTAAAAGATGAGTCTGAAGATTGGCATTTTTTAAAATTGCTATTGGAGGAAATAATAATGATAAATAGAGATTAAGGTAAGTGTGCTGATTTGATGCCAAAATTGCAGGAGTTTTAACTGAATGACTTATTTTCTAAATAAAGAGCATTTCAAGGTCATCCTTATAGTGTTTGGTTAGAGGTTGATCACAGTACCCATGGTCTGACAGTCTAGAGAGGTGAGGGACTGAGCTGACTAAAGATTTCCTTATAGAATTGAAGGTCATGTTTGAGGTCTTTAATAAACCTCTTTACATTTATATAACATAAATACACACAAGGTGAAATGCAACTAAAGTTCAAACATGCCTTTTCTTAGAACAAGGAAATTTTAATTACATAGAATTTCTATGTGGAAATGGAATGATTTACTTGTCACACTGATAATATTTTCACATCTTTACTAAATATTTGTAATGGTGTGTTAAAAATATACCCGGAAAACTTTAATTGATGGTGGTGACTGAGTGCTAACACAGAAAGGGAGAGGCCAGTGCCTCTGAAAGAAGATTTCATTACATTTCCCAAGAGAAAGGGAAACACTATGCCATGTAGGGCCGCAGGGGAAATACTTGGTTTGGTCAGGAAGAAGCAGGAGCAAGGCAAAAGTGTAGGCCAAAACCTTTATTGGGGTTTCTGCAGGAAAGGTAAGGCAGGGCAGAGTACACTGTTTAGGATTGGCCAGTTTGAGTAATTTTATGGGCTGTATGGGTGATCTCTAGTTGCCTAGGACCTGGTCATAGGGTGATTTAGGATATAATAAATATTGACCTGGTGTGTGAGAGTTAGATAAGGAGGTGGTTGAGTCTATAGATTCAGGATTGGTTAGTTAAAAGACAAGGTCCTGCCAGGCCAACCCCTTTGCTATCTCTAGGAATTGACCACCTCTGGTAGAGGCAGTCTATTTTCTGATAGCAAGCTTTTTAAGAAGTGAAAAACATTATAAAATCCAGAAAATATAAAGAAAAACCAATTAATACAAATGGTGTCAATTTATATTTTTGTGTTAGTTTTCTTTGAGTAATTCCAACTAGTCATTCTAAGTCAAAAAGAAAATTATGGCTAATCGTTTCATCCAACATTTTGAGTTTTCCAGGTTTCGTAAACATAAGGAGTAGGGAGAACAAAGAGTAAGAAGTTTAAACTAATTTGCAGAGAAGTGATTACATTAACAAAACATGAAGTTTAACACAGGTAGGAAGAGACTGCTGGAGAAGGAGACAAAAGAGAAAATGACAGGTGAGTTTCTGAGTAAGCAAATTTGAAGAATTAGATTATGTTTAGAGAGTGGGATGTTTGAATTTGTGATTTTGTGGGTGATAAGTTTTGAATATTGATAGGTGCCAAGCAATAAGAAAGTATAACTTCACTGAAGATAAAGTGTCCAAGGAGCTGAAAGGTTACAATTGGACAGATCATCAGTGTGAAATGTGAAGACATCTAGGATGATGGCAGAAAAATTGTGGTGGAAAGAAAAAGAATGTGAGTTAGTGACTGAAGTCTTTAAATAATGAGAAATGGCAAGGAACTAAGTAAATGACAGAAATAAGAAGGAGAATATAATTTTGTGACTGTGATTCTGATAGAAAAATAAAAATTTCCCACCACTGGCTTTTAATGTTTAACAGAACTCATGTTGGTTTCTTTTGAATTTAGAGATAAAGATCAAAACAAAAAAGCTGAAAGAAATATTAAGCACAAAGGGTATTCTTAAACAGCTCCTTTTGGGTAGATGGTCATAAGTCTTAAGACCAGTTAAGACTGTTTTAAGCTTCCTTAATTGCCTTAGTATCCTTTAGTTAATTGTAGTACTAAAGTCCCTGCCTAATGGGAAGTACTGAATATGCTTAGCCTGTATTGTATATAAATATACAACGATGCAGAGAGAGCTCTGTGTCACTTGCCAGAAAGAAATTTAAGGCTCCACAAACTGTCAGGCAGTACAGATTTTACTCTCCAGAGAACTTCTGCTGCTGTCCTGGAGTGAGAGCCCTGTGTGAGTAACCTGTAATAAACAAATCTAACCCAGCAAGCTGGATTTGTCTGGATCATTTCTTTGATCTCTTGGCACCATCTCAGTTTGGAGTGTGGCTTTTCTATTAATATACCACCCTTGGATTTTCTCAAAATAGATTCTCAGTGGAGAAGGAGTAGGGGCATTTAATATAATTGGAATGACACTGGGATCAGGACCTTGATGTATGTAAGATGTGAAAGAATGCACTTGAAGTGCAAGGTAGATGGTGTAAAGGCAGTCATCATTTGAGTTTTAGAGATGGAAATAAAATTCAGAGGTGGCGAAGAGAGGGAATTTAAAAAAATTTTTGCAGTAGAAGTTCTGAAAGGCATGAGGAAAGATTTAGCCAGGATGGGAGGAGAAAGGATTGGATACAGAGCAAGAAAGACTAGATTGTTCTAAGGATTACAGTAGACCAGAATATAAATAACAGGAAGGCATGTTACTACATTCATCATTGAGCTACAAGAGATGCATTAGGATCGTGGTAAATTTCTTCTTGATGATGTCTTGGTGGTTTGTGTTTATGATAAATTGTCTGCATGCTCAGAAGGAAGTCCTGCTGTTTGTTATGGAGTGAAGTATCATTTTCTTTCATAGGAGTTGGCATCTATATGGGTGCAGTAACTATGAGTGGATGAGATAAATCTTTGTTGGTCACTGTAAGATAGGAAATTTCTCTAAGAATATTAGCTTTAACTTCAAAATAGATTCAAATAAGGTTATTGTCAGTTCATTCCTGTTAAAAGTCTTTATGCTAAATATTATTAAAATGATAAATCATTCCTTTTCAACATAGAATTTATTAACCCTTTCTTAGTGTCTGCTTCTTGGAGGACTCAAATTAATAAAGGCACCAATTTCCAATAACAGAATTAGAAATAAGAGCACTGTAAACTCTAAACAGTATCATGTCATTGCATTATAACATTGGACATATTTTGCATGATAGACTAGGCATATGCTTTTGATATTCAATCTCTGACTTTGGCACTAAATGAATGAAGTTTATACTTTATATTACTATATTTAAATACAGCTTTCAAGAATTAGCACAGTATTGAAATGATTGTTTTATCCTCAAAAACTTAACTAAATTTGCCAAAATGATCGTCAGTAGGTGTGTATGTGAAATCTGTCATGAAAGTCAAAAGATGCTAACAATACTACTTATTGCTAAATCAGGTATCAGAGTATTAGTTTAGAAAACTCGTAATTTTACACAAGCATTTCATATAAGTACATCACGGAAACTAAAGCAAATGTGTCAAGCAATTGATGTATAATACATCATCACAAAAGTATGTTTTAATGTATTCTTTCATGCAAAAAAAAAAAAGACCTCTTTGAAAAGAGTAGATAAAAGAAATCATGGTGGTCACAAAGATAGGCATGGAAAAATAAACTCATGAAAGAAAATGTAATTGCCATAGAAAATATTTTCAAAAGATATTTGATAAAAGGCTGTTATCACAAATACACAATACCCTTAGAACTCAACACTAAGAAAACTAACAACTTGATTAAAAAATAGGCAAAACACCTGAACAGATAACTCATCAAAGAAGATATTCAGATGTCAAATAAGCATACAAAAAGAGACTCCACATCATATATTATCAGGGAAATTCAAACTAAAACACTACCATACACTTACACACTTGTTAGAATGACAAAATTCAGAACACTGATAACACAAAATGCTGGCAAACTTATGGAGCAACAGGAATTCCTAAACATTGCTGGTGGGAATGTAAAATGGTACAGCCACTTTGGAAGACCATGTGGCTGTTTCTTACAAAACTAAACATATTCTTATCATACCGTTCAGCAATTGTACTTGTTGGTGTTTACTCAAATAAATTGAAAAATATGTCCACACAAAAACCTGCACACAGATGTTTACAGTAGCTTTATTAATAATTGACAAAACCCATAAGCAACCAGATGTCGTAAGCAAGTGAATGAGTAAACTGTGGTACATCCAGACGATGGAGTATTATTCAGCAATAAAAAGAAATGAGCTATCAAGCCACAAAATATAGAAGAACATTAAATTCATATTATCAAGTAAAAAAGGGCAATCTGAAAATGCTACATAGTATATGATTAAAACTATATGATATTCTGAAAACGGCAAAACTATGGTAAAAAGATCATTGGTTGCCAGGGGCTACGGGGAGGGCAGGGATAAACAGGTGGAGCACAGAGGATTTTTAGGATATTCAAACTGTTTATTATGATTTGATAATGGTAAAAGCACATCATTATACATTTGTCAAAACCCATAGAATGAATATGAAACACTAAGAGTGAATTCTAAGGTAAATGGACTTTGGGTAATAATTTTGTGGCATTATAGGTTCATCAATTAACAAATAATACCACTCTGGCTGGAATGTTGGCAGTGGGAAAGGGTGTGGATGAAGGAGATACATGGGAACCCTTTACATTCTACCCAATTTGCTGTTAACCTCAAACTTCTCAAAAAATAAAGTCTATTTTTCTATTTTTAAAAATCAAGCAATAAAGATAATCTCTTGGTAAAGATTCAAATACACAAATTATAAGGTAATCTCATGCCATTATATATAAAACACCCCTCAAACAAACGGACTTTTCATAAAAAGGCTCAGAGTGAATTTGCTAGGCTAGTTAAGAGTTACAGTTAAAAAAGAAAGGAATTGTCTAAAAAATACATTTTTTTCTACCTATTAAAAAATCTAACTTGGATGAGCAGTTTTTAGAAGGTTAATTCTCTCCAAGATGCAAAGAAGGAAACATTAGCTGTACCTTTTCAAACTTTGTTTTCTTATTTCCAACTAAGTGCTTTGCAAATACGTCAATGAACACGTGCTGAATCCATTATTAAGTTAAAAATGCAAAATGGAAACTTTGCAACAAACACCACCATTCAGACTTCAATGAAATAATCTAGGATTTGAGGTGATTAAATCAATATGCTCATTTAAGCCCTTTACTTTTCCTTTCTGTTCTATGATCAATGTACTGTTATGATATTATAGTCATGTGCTGCATAACATTTCAGTCAATAATAGATCATATATACGAAGGTGGCTTTATAAGATTGCAATGGAGCTGAAAATTTTCTATCACCTAGTGATGTTATAGTTGTCTTAACGTCGTACTTTTAATGTACTACCTATGTGTTTTGGTGGTGCTGGTGTAAAGAAAGCTACTGTGCTGGCAGTCATAAAAGTATAGCACAAACAATTAGGTACGATACATAATACTTGATAATTATGATAAAATAATCTTAGATGTATTTCTGTATTTACTATACTTTTATTATTATTTTAGAGTGTATGCTTTCTAATTATAAAAAAAAAGTTAACTTTAAAACAGCATCAGGCAAGTTCTTTAGGAGGTGTTCCAGAAGAAGGCGTTGTTATCATAAGAAATGACAGTTCCAGGCATGTAATTGCCCCTGAACATCTTAGAGTGGGACAAGATATGGAGGTTAAAGATAGTGATATTGATGATCCTGGCCCTGTGTAGGTCTTGGCTACTGTGTGTGTTCGTGTCTCAGTTTTTAACCAAAAAGTTTAAAAAATTAAAAAATAGAAAAATAAGGATATAAAGAAAGAACATTTTGTCAAGCTGAACAAAGCTTTTGTGTCTTAAGCTAAGTGCTACTATAAGAGCCAAAAAGTTTTAAAAATTTTAAAGTTTATAAAGTAAAATAGTTACATTAAGCTAAGGTTAATTTATTATTATTATTATTTTATTCAGAATATTATGGGGGTATGAACATTTTGGTTATGTGTAAATAATTCTATGGTTCGTCTGGAATCAGAGAAGACCTCATATAGCCAAAGCAATCTTAAGCAAAAAGAACAAATTGGGAGGCATCAGTCTGCCAGACTTCAAACTTTACTAAAGATTAAATTATTATTAACAAGGAAGAAACATGTTTTATGATTTTAGTGTAGCCTAAGTGTACAGTGTTTATAAAGTCTGCAGTAGTGTACGGTAATGTCCTAGGCCTTCACGTTCACTCACCACTTACTGACTCACTCAGAGCAACTTCTATTCCCACAAGCTGCATTCATGGTAAGTTCCCCTTTACAAACCATTTTTGATCTTTTATACTGTATTTTTACTGTATTAGTTTACGTTTAGATATATTTAGATATACAAACACTTGCATAATGTTATAATTGTTTACAGTATTCAGTACGGTAACATGCTGTACAGATTTATGGCCTAAGAAAGATAGGCTATACCATAAAGCGTAGGTGTGTAGTAGGCTATACCATCTAGGTCTGTGTAAATATGCTCTATCATGTTCACACAACAACAAAATTGCCTAGCAACTTATTTCTCAGAATTTATTCCCATCATTAAGCGATACAGGACTGCATTTTCATATCGTGTTAGGGAAGCCATAGAAGCTAATTGCAGAGATGAATTCCTACCACCCATAATAGCAGGTCTTAATTCTTCTACACACGACTATTTACTGCATTCAGCCATGGGGATCTTTTAGCCAAATATTTCACAGGATTATTTTTTCACTGAGTTCTAGATGTCATTTGATGTTTCAGAGTGCTGACTAAATGGCACATCTTGGTCATTAGTGTCTCTCAGGATATCACTTTCCTTATTAATGTCTTGGACAAATAGAATATTAAGGTATTGATTCCATTTGCTCCATTATAAATAAAGACATATGTAATAGAAATTAAACTTTGATGGTATGCAAGATAGAGTTATCCTAGAGTTGAACAGGGACTGTTCTATTTTTAACCCAGGAATGCCATGGTATTGAATTTTGTCCAAATAAGAATGAAATGGGCTATCTAATAATTTGTAAAGTGTTGTTTGTAACCCCAAGTTTGAAACCTAAGACAGTCCCCCGGGCCAGCTCGTTTAAAGTTATACCTATGTGGGCTGATAACAGAGACCTGCTTTAACCAGTCAATGTTATACCAACCTGTTTTACTGAGGTAACTCAGGTTACTGAGGCAGCTCCGTGATAATCTACAGAAAGGGAAAGCAATGAGCCCTCAGGGATTCTGAATTTGTCTTTGATCTTTATATAACCCTGGATTTCATTTTAAAAATTCCAAAATGCAGTTTTTAATAATGTCATGGCATGGAATTATGTTGAGTAAATAAACACATATATAAATATGTGTTCAATATCTGCATCTCTTTGGGCAGATTTGCTTAGAATTAAAGTGTTTGGCTGATTTGTTATTTCCAGTTCCTTGAAGGTTAACTTATTTATAAACATAAATAGTTTCCATTGTGATTGCATAGAAAAAAAAAGTGGAAGCAATGTACAATTAAAGTTCACTTTGGAAATCTTGTCAATAAAGAGAAATTTATTATTTAAATTTGGGGTATAAATGACAAGTTAGATCAGTTTGAAAAGAGGAGTGTGGAAGATTTTCTTGAGATTGTATTATGCATGGCCAGTTTCAATGATAAACACACATATGTAATATGATACTTTTAAAGGCTTTAAGAATACTGGGTATAATTTTATTTAATAGAGAATTACATTGCTTAATTCACACATTAAATTCTAGCACCCCAGATCATTTATCAGTTCTGCCTTTTCTTCTATGCACCTGATATGGTACCAGGTTATTCAAATGCTGTCCCTCTCTTGGGAAGCACCAGACTTAATCATAAACATTGTATTTTCTTTTGTATAGGCAGATACTTCCTTTAGAAAGTCCCCTTAAAATGATCTTTGCCTCCCTTCTCAATCCTCCATCCTAGCAATCTGCATCTTGGCATCTGTGAAGAGAGATCTAGCTTCCAAAGCAATCTGCAAAAAGTGATCTTTGCTGCTACTGAGATACTAAGTACTGAGTACTCCAGGAGTTTCAAAATGTGAGAACTTTCAGGACAAGTTTTATTAGTCATGAATCACCAACTCAAGTATCATTAATAGTTTCTTTCCCATGTTGGTGTTCAGGATTTGGAAATATTTACAGCATTCTGAGGCTGCTGAGACGGCAATGGGGGATGTTCTTACGGATTGCTAAAGTACAAGAAATGGTCCTTGCTTTTGGCCATTTTTAGGAGTCTATATTGTCATCAAATAAATATCATTACAGGTCCAGCTCCAGGGATTCTTCTGACATACAATGAACGCTTTGATTATTTTTTTTCCCAAAAGTGCATTTTTAAAGACTGTATCAACTCCAACTATGGCAGTTCCCTGGTCCCTCTGAAAGACAGACAGTAGAGGGATTTTTTTTTAATAAACAATATTTATTTTACTATGTATAAAAGATGTCTGCTCTTTCAAGGAAAATGGTGGACCAGTGAGTTAAATGTAATGTACCATGTATTTGTTAGGTGTGGGAGCAAGTAATAGTTTTAGCAGAATATATTAGATTTATTTTCTTTTTTCTTTCTTCTTTTAAAATATTTTCAGATTTGTTTTGGAAGAGAAAATTTTCTACCTGATGAATTTTAACTATTATAAGTCTGCATCCAAAATTACCACAGTTTTCTTATCCCTTTAGTTACCACAGAGATTTTAAGAAATTACCATAGGAGTATTAAAGTCCAGTGTTTTGGAAAGTGTTCTGCCACATTGCATGTGCAGATCATGGACATGCACCTACTCATGACAGAAAATTAATAGACCATCTTAATGACCCTCTGATTTTTCCTGTTGCTCAAGCAGCTGACTCAGTCCCCAACAGCTATAATTAAACACAGCAATCTGTCAAGAAAGATAGCTGCTCTTGTTAATTTGGTAAACCACCATATTGGCTTTCCCTATTATGCTCTGTGGTTGACACAGAATCTTGAAAGCTTTTTGCCAAAGCAAACTGCCAGGGAATAAAACTCTAAACAAACAGCTTGTGGAATGAAGGTGAAGATGCTGGAAAATTGTAGTATCACCTCACTATTTTCAGTTTTAAAACTGCCTGTTCCTGGGGAAAATACAATAGAGAAATGCCATTGTGTTTATAGGTTAAAAAAAAGCCCAAGAATTCTGGCATTACATTGTTCTTCTGCAACTGAAACTCACAATGGATCAGCTGGAAGCTACTCTTTTATTGTAGTGGAGATAGATGCTTCAAGCAGTTTGTTTCCCTGAAAACTGTTATGAGATAAGTCAAATTCTCTTGTTAAATGAATATCTCATATTCTTTGGTGCTCTCTCATCTTCCCACCATAATAGATTATAGCCTTTATCTATAGTCTACTTTGAGCAGGCAGGTCCTCCATGTCTAAAAACAAACTTATGTGGAACACAGAAATAGTTCAGCTCAGAAATAGGACCAATTTTATATTCACAGTACTTAACACATTAAAAAAATACTACACAGCACAGTTACTATGCAATGTTTATATTTGGTGTTTAGTAGGTAAATAGCAGTGGAAATTAGAAGGAAGCTAAAGCTTTCTAATTAAGAAAACATCTAAGAATTCACACATTGAGTATAAATAAATTGCTGAGTTGACTTTGCAACTAGAGGTTTTATGACATCTCTATCTTTTTGATTGAGCTCTTCACAAATAAAATGAAAATTGTAAAACCCTCCTTTCTCTGACTACATATGGTTTTCAATAAATAAAATTATTGTGCCAATTATTTTACAGGGGCTGTCAATCTACATTGTTTTTATTCCTCTTGTCTTTCCTTCTTTGTAAAATTTAAGCTCCCAGATGATGACAAGTATAGTATCATTTAGTCTCCCTTTTTACTTCTATGACCATCATTTGCCATCCAGCTAATAGTTAATGTCCATCTTCACTCTCAACAATTTTTTAAACAAGAAATAGAATATGTTCCACATCTCGTGCGAGATTAGAGTTCACAACCAGAAACTCCAAATGTTGCTCTCCCTCTATGTAACATTGTTTTGCCTTTCTATGAGATATATATATATATATATATATATATATATAAAATTTCTTTTTATTTTTAGTAGAGACGGGGTCTCGCTCTTGCTCAGGCTGGTCTCGAACTCCTGAGCTCAAACAACCTGCCCGCCTTGGCCTCCCAGAGTGCTAGGATTACAGGCGTGAGTCACCGCACCCGGCCCGTTGTTCCATTTTAGAGACATTCTTTTATTAAAAACCATATTATTAAGGACATTCCATTATAGGAGAAGAAAACTGTCCCTCTAAATGAAATATATGTATTTCATACATTTTCACTGGCAATGAAACTGGACAGAAAAATCAATTTTAATGAACATTTTTTGGGCATTTCTGGGTCATTTTGACTCCACTTCGGTTGTAAGAGCTGGAAAGAAATATTGGCAGACACAAAATGACACATGAATTCTTTTTTATAAATAATTTTAGAAGTGCCACATAAACATTCGTGTTTAGTAAGATAAATCCCCCATAAAGCAATTTTATATTGCATACCTGATATCCTGACTGTCCAAGTAGCAGATTTGTATGAGTAATGAGTGGCTTATTAGTTATGCCACTGTGCACTGTCATACTTCTTAAGTATCCTGGAAGAAAAGAAAATTTTTAGATAAATTTTTTCAAAGAAAAAAATCCGTGGAAAAAACTTAAAAACTGTGCATGTACAGCATCTATTGCAATTTAAATTTGAACCTTTTACATTGCTCTCTGTAAACTTTTAATCAAAACAACAAAACAGTGAAGAACTGCAGCATTCAAAACCAATAATCAACCCAAATGGCTTAGTTGCTCTTCTATATCTCCAAGTCTCTTTTGGTCTGTTTCAATCATTTTTAGGCAATGTCTGTTTTATTGCTCCAATTTATGGTCACTGTTATGTTATTAATTACAAAGAATGCTCTTTTAAAATTTAAGTTATTGGGTGAGATTTCATAGAATGGCCAAGATGACTATAGGATCCACTGAGGAAGATTTGACACCGAAGAACTCAGTGTCAGGCTTGAGGATTTTAGGAAGCTGGTACTTTCCAATGGATTTTTCCAATTCTTGCATTACTTGGATCAATAAAAGAAATCCTAGGAAAGAGAGTGTCTGTTTTGCTAGTTTGTGACCTATGCCCACATCTAGACTTTGGACAGCCAAGGCACCTCAAATATAGAGCTACCATACTCTCATGAAATAAAATGGGAAGGAGAAAAGTGGTGTGATGTAAGGAAGTGGGAGTGAAAAGAAAACCATATGACCAAATTAAACAATAGCAGCATCCAACAACAAATATTCACTCTGCTCAGCTTCTGAGGTATTGAGCTTAGCAGTATCATATTTAGTATTAAAAAATACTTAGCTGCAGTTTGTTTGCAAGAATGGGATACCTGATTTTGACATTTATTTCTTTATTGATAGAGAATCAAGTAAGGAGAAGACAAATGTCCTTTCACATCACCCTCAACAAAAATCAGTAAAATAGCCCCCCAAAATGCCTTGCTTGTATGTAGAGCTCTTTGCTGTTTACAAAACATTTTATATCTTATTTAAGTCTCAATTCAACTATAAGTTTATGGTAAAAGTGGTTTTTTTTTAATTTTACAGATGAAGGTGACTTGATAATCAGCAAAATAGATCTAAGCATGGAAAGGGCAGTTCAAGAGATAGGAACAATATTGTCTCCTTTTCACTGCACTAGTAAAAAATAAAAGCAGATAGTTCCAAATTGCTAGGTACTCCAGGAACATCTTATATGCTGTTTGTGTTTGCATTCACCGAAATGTTACTGCAAAGACAAATCACAGCCAATAAGAAATATTTAGGGTGGTTTAGCAAAACAAAACAAAACAACATGGATACATGGATACATGGAACTGTGGTCCTCTTCATTTTTAACCCACAAAGGTCTTTTTGGCCAGGATTGATTTAATTACTTTCCTTGCATGCTTCATATAATATATTCTGTAGTCTTTTGATACCTTTACATATTGTATACTATGTAGACACAATTCATTCTGGAGAGTAGTTTCCATATGAGAAAATATAAATCAATATCCAATGTTATTGTTAAAAATATAAATAATTCTAGACATGAAGCCGAAACCTAGATACAAATTACTTACCATTCACTAATAAGTAAAGGAACAAATTTCCAAATTTCCTGATATGTAAGACTAAGGTCAGACCATTTGCTAGTATTAATAGAAAACTGGATTTTTCACTGGTGTTACATAATATAGAACCAAATACATATTTAGCTTTCTAGTAGATATGTAACTGATTCTGCATAGAGAAACTACCTTCTGATCACAAAGTTTGTTTTTTTAAAGTTGTCTAATTTCAATATTGAGTAGACACAAAATATTATAAAATTTATACAATTTAGAAAGGATGTTATAACGATCAGCAATACACTTACCACCTCGTTTAAATTAAAAGACTATTATCCTTTTGAAGTCCCTTTATGCCATATTTCAATCCACTTCCTTTTTCCTCAGAGGTAACCATTATCCTAAATTTTGCTTTTTTTTTTTTACTTTTTTAATAATATTATCACATGTGATAGTATCCCTAAACACTTTTTCTTCATTTTTTTATATTTCTAACTTTATAAAAAGAGAATCACAATTCATTCATTCTGCAAAATGCCCTTGTTTTGAGTGAGCATTCACTAGATTTTCATTAGTGATGACCTGGCAGACTCATCAACGAATTTTTCTCTTACTTTGTGATCAGCACATGTTTTATCACCACAAATCTTTAAAAATTTAATGGTGTAACTTTTCTTAAATTTCTTCAACCATTTTAATATTTATAGTTCCTTTCAATGTACAGTTCATTGTGATAGATCTTTGCTTGTTTCATGATCAGCATACTGTTAAGTGGAATGCGTTCACTGTGATACTGATGGATTTATTCTTTCAATACATGGCTGATATCTTCATTTTTAGCTTTATGCAGTGTTTTTATATTTTTCTATTCATTTTTGTTTATCACTTTCAGCATAGAACTTCAACCATTTATCCTGTTTCTTCAGTTCAGATAGGATGGTCATTCCAACACTATACTCTTGTAAGAGGTTTCACACTCACACCACTGTGCAGTTTCTCCAACAGCTTGACTTTCTGTGCTATAGGTAAGCATAAATCCTTCCTCTTTTCTAATCACTGTTATCCATAGAGGTATCTGCATACCATTTCTACATTTTCAACAATATCTTTACACTACAGAGCAGAGAATAAGCAAAAGAACACAGTGATCAAGGCACGTAGGTCTTGTCCCCGTGTGGGGCAATGTGACGAACCTGCTGTTGGTGTGCCCAATCTGCATATGTGCTATGCTTGCATAGGGGAATCTGGGCATGCATGGAAAAGATACATCACTGCTGAAGGGGGCTGGGAGGGTCATTTTTGCTTTAGGCATACTGAATAAAGTGTGTTTTACACCTGCATTTTGACTGGGACCCATCACATTAGGTCAGATGTGGAATTTTCCACTTGTGGGTTCATGTTGGTGTTCAAAAAGTTATGGCTTTTGGAGTATTTTGGATTTCAAATTTTCAGATTAGGGATGTTCCATCTGTATTGGTAATTTGTGTCTTCTTATAGTCTGGCTAGAGATTTATCAATGTACTAGCCTTCTTAAAGAATTTTTTCTATTGTTTTTCTATTTATATTTTGTTGATTTCCATTTGGATATTTTGAATATCCCTTTCTGCTTACTTTTATTAAATTTGTTTTTCTAATTGCTTCGGGAGGAATTTAAGGTCATTGAATTTTCTTTTGTAACAGAGGCATTTAGTGCTATGAATTTCCCCCTTGCCACTTCTGCAGCTGAATCTTGAAGTTTTTTTTTTAATTTTTGTTTTCATTTTCATTCAGTACAAAATATTTTTTAATATTAATTTCAATTTCTTTTTTGACCCATGACTACTTAGAAATGTGTTTTTTTCTCAATATTTGAGTATTTCCAGAGAACTTTTTGTTATCCATTTTTTATTTTTAGTTCCATTTTGTTTAGATAATTACTTCATATGATTTAAATCCTTTGAAATTTATTAAGTGTTTCCTAATGGCCAAAAATATGGTCAATCTTTATAAATGCTCTATGTATACTTGAAAAGAATATGTACTCAGCTTTTTGGAGTATTATATAGAAAATCTGATTAGGTCAGGTTCTTTGAACATGTTGTTCAAATATTCTATACCTTTTACTAATTTTCTGGGGGTTCTATCAATTATCAAGAAAGGGTATTGAAATCTCTGAGTACAATTATTGTTTCACCTATTTTTCTCTGCAGTCCTATCAGGTTTCGCTTCTTACATTTGGAAGACCTTTTCTTATGTGTTTAGGATTATTATGTTCAAAAAGTTTCAGATTATTATGTCCTCTAGATGCAATAATCCCTTTATTATTATGAAAAGATTCTCTACATTCCTGATTATATTTTTTTGCTCAGAAATTTCTTTGTCTAATACTAAAATAGCCACTCTAGCTTTCTTTTCATCACTGGTCAGTGTTGGCATGGTGCATCTTTTCCCATTTTTGTAGTTGAGGGAAATAAAATTTTCCTGCATTTCTGGGTTCTTGGAAAGTCCCGGCCTCCTGAGCCATGGAAATTGATATGCTCTAAACACAGAGCATTTTTTTCTTTTTCATTTCTTCAGAAACATTTGCACACGCTCTCTCTTGCTCGCTCTCTCTCTCTCTCTCTCTCTCTCTTTCCCTTATCTGCCCTGAAACTAAATGCTTACATTCTGGGGTACTGGGTTAAAGAACAAACTTTGGAAATAACTTCCATAGGGATGCAGGCACTTATCTCCCTATGCATTTATATTTCAAAGGAAGATGATAGTTTCATCTTCCTCTTGAAGACACTTATTTACATTACAAAGGGTAAGATCCTAGGATACTTCTCTTTGTATTTTAGATGATGAGAGTTGGTCTGTATTTAGGAGCAAAGTTTTCTTTTCTTTTATCAGTCTGGGAGAGGGAATTACTACCTCTCTTGTATACAAACTCTCAGATTCATATTTGTAACATGTATGTCCTGTAGTTTGATCTTACCATCCAAAAAGGAGTATCCATCTGCCTCTCACCATGTCACCTACAGGGTGCTACATGACAATGTTACTCTAGCTGTTACTTTTGCTTTGAGTAAATAAAGCTCTGGTCTTTGACTCAGAACACCTACTATTTCTGCCAATCTCTATTTATCTCTCTCTGTCTAGCTATATACATATATATATTTAGTATATAACTCTACGAGTAATGTAACTTCTTAGTCACTTCACATCTTCTCAATAAACACTAACTTATTTGTTTCTCTTTGTTTTATTTGGCTTTCTTGAATACAGCACATAGTTGGGTCTTGTTTCTTCATCTAATCCGATAATCACTGGCTTTAACTGAAATGTTTATGACATTTATACGACATCATTTTTCTCCTGCCAAAAGTTCTTTTATTAACTGGTTTTCTTTTAATAGTTCAGGTCTGCTGGTGTTGAATTTTTTCAGAATTTGCATGTGTGAAAATTATTTATTTCACCTTCATATTTGAAAAATATATTATCAAGCTAAAAAATTCTAAGTTGACAGATTTCTTTCAGTTTTTTGAAATAACATTGCTCCAGTATTTTCTATCTAGAATTTTTTTTTCCCCGAAGACAACTGCTGTCATTCTTATCTGTGTTCTCTGTAGACAATGTATCATTCTCTTGAGTTTCTATTAAGATACCATCTTTATCTCTGGTTTTAAGCATTTTGCTTATTATGATGGACCTTAGTTGTCCTTTCCTTCCTGTTTCTTGTACTTGGGGTTGGTTGAACTTCTTTATCTATGGCTTTACAGTTTTTAAATCAAATTTAGAAGTAAAATCTGGCATAACTTCTTCACATATTTTTTCATCATGCACTTTTTTTGCTTCCCTTCTCCCTTTTAAGGGACTTCAACTACATGTACATTAGACTGCTTGACACTGTTGCACAACTCATTGATACTCTATTCACCTTCTCCCCCTTACCTCTGTTTTCTCTGTGTGTTATTTTGGATAGTGTCTATTTATATGTGTTCAGGTTCACTAATCTTTTTTTCTACAATATCTTGCCTGCTGTCAATACATCCAAAGAATGTGTTTTTTTTTCCTCTCAGTCTAGTTTTCATCACTGGCAGTTGGGTTTGTGTTCTATTTGTATATCTTCCTTTTCTTTATTTTATTTGTTTATTATTTCCTCTAGCTTCTTAAGCACATACTATAAATCTATAATAATCCTTTGTATGGTCTTGCTTACTAAATCCATCATTTCTGTCACTTCCATATCGGTTTCAATTGATTAATTCTTCTCTTTATTATGGGTTGTATTTTCTTACATCTTTGCATTTCTGGTAGTATGTATGTATGTATGTACATATGTATTTTGAGACAAGGTTTCACTATTAGGGATCAGGCTGGTCTCAAACTCCTGGGCTCAATCCTCCTGCCTCAGCCTTCCAAGTAGCTGAGATTACAGGTTCATGGCACCCTGTCTGGCGATCTTTCTGGTAATTTTTGATTGAATAACACACAATATAAAACTTGTTAGGTGCTAGATTATTGTTATTCTTATAAATATTTCTAAGCTTCATTCTAGCCTGCAGCTAAGTTAACTTGGAAATAGTTTGATCCTTTCAGGTCTTGTTTTTAAGAATTGTTAGGTAAGATGTGGGCAGCATGTAGTCTAGAACTAATTTTCTCATTACTAAGGCACTACCTTTCTGAGTACTCAATCCAATGCCTGGTAAATTTTGAGTCTTTCCAACCTGACTGGTGGTAACTGGTACTACTTCTGGCTATGTGTGTGTTCTGCAGATTTTTTTCCTCTAATAATTTTGAGTGGTTCTTTCCTTGGGTGGTAATTTTCTCAAATTCTATGTATTAGTACTCAGCTGAAGACTGGAAGGAAGTGCTCTGAAGATTCCCGAAGTTCTGCATCTATGCAGCTCATTCTTTTGTGCTCTTGATTGTGAACAGTAGCCTTTTTGGCTTCTCAGGATTCCCAGCTCCAGCTCCTCAACTTGTATCTCTGCTGGGTCCTCCTATCTGTGCCACTGGTGGACATTTTCTTTGGGCAGTAAGCTAATGCAATCATAGGGCTCATCTTGTTTGTGCCCTGTCTCTCAAAGATTATTATTCCTAATCCTTTGATGTACACAGGCTTACAAATGGTACTTTTGTTTTATATGGCTTGTTTGTTTTTTTAAGTTTTTTCAGGTAGGAGGATAAAGTCAGTCTCTGTTACTCCAGTTTGTCTGGGAGTAAAAATCAACACCCAATTTTTAATAAATATTTCAGGCACATTAAGAAAGGTCATGCAATGAAGCCTTGACCCTGATTTTGGGTGGTCAATTCCCATTCCAAGTTTTATCTTCCTGATTGGTCATTTTGATCTATCACCATGTTCAAATATGAGACCAGATTGTTTAGGTGAAATGAATTGACAATGATTAAAAAGTCAATTTTTCTGAAAACAATTCTCTTTTGCCTTATTAAGCAATTTCAGTTTTACAATATTGTGAGATATTTAGTATAAAATAAAGAAAGCATGCCTTTGTATTATGTCTAAAAATTCCATGTCGGTTTTGGCTGTTTTTGCATACCACAAAATTATTAATATATTCCAAAAGGAAAGAAAAGGTTGCCGTTAAACAGAAATGTGGTATTACTTGTTGCTTCATAGTACATAAAATATGATTTTTAAAAAAATGTTGCTCTAAGTATAAAAGAAAACTGACCACTCTACCAGGCACCACATCAAATTATATCCACAGAAAACAGTTGAATAATATAAAATATACTGAAGTAGTATGTGTTCTTTTTTAGAAAAAGAGAACATAAATTAAACATATTTTAAGATTTAAAGTAAGTTAAATAATTATTTATTTGACTATATTTTCCTCACAGATCAACTAATAGGAATCTATCTTCTCTCTGAATGTATAATCAAATGTCACAATACCTGATTAGTTTGCATGATAATTTGATGCAAGTAAATGACTGATTTACAAAATATGTTTATAAAATACTTTTGGGTATATGAACTATATAAAAGTAGACAAAAAATATATTGCCTTAAGGAACTTCATTTAAGGAATATATTAAAAAGTAGTCTTCAGTAACATTACCAATATTTATTTTAAAAACCCTATAAATTAGGATAGTATAGTTTACAGTTTAACCATTTATAATAAACTCTTATATTCAGGGGGAAAAATAACCTTCAAGTACACCCTGCATGCTACATTAGAGGAATCCCTTTTAAAAGCTAACCACAGCTAATTGAGTCTTAGACTACCTGTGATTTTATTAATTTGGAAAAATATTTATCCAGCCTTAATTGGTTATAAATATCTAGGACAAATAGGCTGACAGGACACTTTAGTAAATTAATGTGAAAAATATTCTAGCTGGTAAATAATTTTACCTATTATCTGTTAATGTTATGCATATAAAAAGAAAAAAGAAATTAGTCCCAATAGTAAAGAACACATTTCCTAAAGCAAGCAATCAAGAAAAAACAAATGGACACAAGAGCCATATCCTTAGGAATCATTGCCTATCCCAGAGTCCAAGGTTTCTTATCTCCAGGAATACAGAGCAATGAATTCGCCATTCTCTGGAGGCAAATATATTTGATAAATGCTTCTATTAATTGATTTCACAAATTAACTACTAATCCAGAGATTTTGATTATGAGTACTGCTAATCAATTTATTTGATAGGAAGCTTTCAGCAGTTTGTAAATTAAAAATTGCCAACATCTTTCTGGGTTGGCTTAATTAACAGATTTATCCTAGTTGTGAAAGGCAAGATCTTCACTTTTAATTTCCTCTTGACCTGCTTTCTCTCTCCACAGGGTCTCCTTCAGAGGTTTTTCAGAAGGAGAAAATTAAAATGCTGTCAACAGATTTAAACACTATTTAGCCCAGAGGAATTTTTTCCAGGGCCTACACATTATGTGGAGCCATTTTAAGACTGCTTTCATGGGAAAAATATTTTTCCAGATAGCCAGGTTGTGCTTCACGCTAATGCATCTGGATGAAAATCGTCTCCTGCACTGGGTCAAAATGCTGACATCATTATACTTGACTGCATTATCTGTTAGAGAACCAAAGAGAATCTTAGAAATAGGCTGACTCCCTGGTTGTTTGTTTTTGTGGTTACACACCTTTATCTGTATGGAGGGAGGAGAAAGAATATACTGTTATCAGCCTAAATTTTATTAAATTGTTTATAGCCACATGATTTCAGGAGGAATGAGATTTTAGAGACCAACAATTGTGGATCTGCATCTATCAGTTATATCCATCACAGAGCTATATATATATATTTTTTTGGTCATATTATTCTGCCATTTGAATCGGTAGAGCCAAAGCATTTCTTATTTTTTGAGTGCAATTGACATATAGAATTTACAACTTGTTAACATATATTCATAATTTTAGGTGCAATATAGTGAATGCATATCCACTTTCACCATAGATTTTAAATTTTAGAGGAATGATATTAATACTCAGGACCCTTGGACCAAACATTAAGAGCCCTTGCCATAGACTTAGTCCTAAAACCTAAAACCTAAATATAAGAGCAATTGCCATGGGAAGAACTAAGAAATTTAAAAAAAAAAATACCTTTCTAGACCTTTCAGACAGTATAGGCAGAATTATGGCTACAAGATTCTCTGTCCCCCTGGTGTATAAAACCTTTTCTAAGGTTATTCAATAAAACACTGCCCTAGGTATTGCTGTGAAGGATTTTGCAGATGTATTTAGGTTCCCAAATTAGTCTACTTTAAACTAGAGAGATTATGCTGGTGGATCTAAATTAATCAGGTGACACTATAAAAGGTACTGGGCTCTTGCTGGCGGAAGAGATTAGGGCAGTGAACAAGACTCAATGTAGGAGAGCTTTTCCATTCATTGTTGAATTTGGAGATGGAGGTTACCATGTGGCAGGGAAGGTTGGAGTGAACTCCAGGAACAGTGTAACCCCTGACTGACATACAGCAAAAAGATGAGATCTTAGCTTCCCAGATGCAAGGGACTGGATTCTGCCAAGAGCATGAATACCATGGAAGAAAATTCGTCCTTATTGAAACTTCCAAAAGATAACACAACTTGGTCAACACCTTGATTTTGGCCATGGAAATCCTGAGCCAAGAATGCAATCAGACCTTTCCTCAAATTTTGACCTGCAGATATGTCACCTAATAAATGGGTGTAGCTTTAAGTCACTAAATTTGTGACAATTTGTTATACAGTAATAAAAATCAACACAATATCTAATATTGATCATACTGGAAAATCATGAAGTATCTCAATCATGAAGCCAAAATAGACACAGAAATTTTGAACCATGAAGTATTGGCAGTGTCTGCTATTGTCATGGTAAGAATTTTCTGTTGCTGCTGTAACAAATTGCCAGAAATTTGGACCTTAAGACAAACAAACAAACAAAATTATTAGCTCATACTTATGTAGTCAGAAGTTTGATATGGGTATTTCTAGGCTAAAAACAAGGTTCCAACAGTTTGCATTTTTTTCTCTAGAGGCTGTAAGGGAGTTCTGTTTCTTTGCTCGTTCAGGTTGGTGGCAGAATTCACTTTGCAGTTGCAGGACTGAATCTTACAATTTTGTAGGTCAGAAGTCTGACAGGTGTTTCGTGGGCAAAATTCAGTGTTGAAAGGGATGTGTTACTTTTTGGAGGTTCTAGGAAAGAAACAGTGTTCTTGTCTTTTCCACCTTCTAAAGGCTACCATTTTCTTTGGCACATGCCCCTTCCTTCATCTTACACTCAATACTGAACATAGTTCAGGATCCAGTAACTTCCACTGGGGTCAGAAAATCAAGGTACCCACAAAGAGATTGTTAGTTAATAATAAAAGCAAGACTTTCAGGAGGAAAATGAAGTCACAGAAAAATCTCAGGAAGAAGTAACTATAATGATACTTTGTAGCAGGATTCTATTGGATTTAGTGACGGATTTAACACAGCATGAAGGAGAAGAATGAGACTGCAATTTAGGAAATTTATGTTGCCATTAACAATACACAAGATCATAAAGGGTAACAGATTTGGAATGAGATGAGTGCATTTTTTCATTTTGAGGTGACAGCAAACTACCCAGCAGGCATTTGAATAAATAGTACATTTTGACATTTGAGAGGGATAGATCACAAAATAAGAATCTCCACATTTGTGAATACCATGACGACACAAAAATCATCTATTTGACTATATCCCCCACCCATAGGTTAGGAATGTTTTTGAATTGTAAACTGCATGGCTACTATGTAGGAGCAAGTAACATTTCTTCTGAATGGATTAGATTATATGTGTTAAATCTTGAAATGCCAAAGGATTACTGTTAGTGGAGGAAAGCATCAGTAAGTTCACAAACTTACATGTAAAGCTGCTTGAAATTAAACATAATAAATGTGCTTAAATATCATATTTAAATGATATTAAAGATGATAAATGTTTACTTAGAAAAATATTTTGAAGTAGGCCTCAACAAATCTATTCGTGATATAAAATGTTAAAAATTTAATAATTTGGATATAAAAAGCAAGTAAGAATATAAAAACAAAGTAACTGCATTACTTTAATTCTACCAAAATATTAATGTTAAAATATTACTGTAAGGTTTCTTTGAAGAGTTGAAAGAGATAAGTAAAGAGGCTTTATTGGAGCGCTCCTGGGTGGGGGTAATGAGTCCCTGAGAGAGGGACCTGGGCGAGCCTCAGGGGACCCACGGAGTGGTACCAGAGAGGCCACCCCGCCCAGAAGTCTGAGTGGGTTTATATAGGTTCTTAGGGCTGGGGGATGGGAGTTTCTTCAGCCAGGAGATGTCGGTGCCAGGAGTGAGGAATTTCTTTGTTTCAGCTTTGGGGCGGGCGGGTATTGAGGGATAGGAGGGACTTCTTCTTTTTTCATTAAGGAAGGGAGGGGTACCTGCCACCAGTCTTACAATTACTGTGTGAATAAATGTGTGTCCCAAAATCTAGCTGTGTTGTATGGCACAGAAAAAGTTAGATTCCTGTTTAATAAAATATTTATGAAGCACATTGCTTTAGAAGCACCAAAGGTCTATTACCATTACATTATGTTAAATTTTGTGCTTTTCCCTTTAGTACAAAATTGGGGAGGATGTGAAAAATCTTATGGAGACTTTTATTTATGCACTGAATCTCCTGGAGGGAATTCTTAGAAATACTGCAAATATTTATAATAAAAACAAAGAGGCTTTTTGTTTGTTTTTTAAGAATCTTCAAAATATTCATTCACAGCAGGTCAATTTTTCAATATCTTTCTTAAGTTCCTTTTATCTGCTCTCATCAAATTTGTAATAGATAATTTTTCCTTTACCCAAGGAGATAGAGTGTAGAAAAACATTTATATTCGAATTCTTTCTTAGCGAGAGCAGGATGGAGAATGAGAGATATACAAGGGAAATAGCAGAGAAAATAGAATAATTAGTTCTGAATTACAATTTGGTAGGCCACTTCATCTCAGTGTTTTTTTTTTTCAAATCACATTTGATATGTGACAGTATAATTGCATTTCCTATTTAAAAACATTCCTTTCTGAAATTCATTACCTTCAAAGGGTTTGAATATCAACTTGAAATTAGTATTGAACTATGTTTTTTTAATTTAATAAAAGTATCTTTTTAAAAGGCTAACTCCTAATTTTGAGCTGAAAATGGTTTTATGGAATAAAGTCTTTACTTTTAACTTTAGCTCTTATTAATTAGGGATACAATTTATGAGAATTAATTTTAATAATATTGACCAGCTTCTCTTAATTTTTGCTTGTAGGGAATAGATGGGATGAATTTCTTTTTGATATACCACTTAGTTACTAACAAGTCAAAACCATGAGGGATTAGTGTATTTGCACTGAACTAAGACATACAGTATACATAGTTTATAGAATCTTTCCACTTCCATATGGAATGAGTAGAGCAACAAGAATAACACACAGATGTCTCTTGGTAGAAATGGAACTCCTTATGAATGCTAGCAGTAATTTTGGATAGGCATTAAGGGGAAAGATGTTGACTGCAAGAATGACAAAAGAATGGGCATTAAAACTTTGGAATGAGTGTTGCTAAAAGTTTTCCCCTAGAGATGTTAGTGTAGATTTGGAAGTCCAATAATTGTAAAAGTCAGAGTACAAAGGAAATGAGCTAAGAAGATAGTAATGTATAGTCAGAGAAAAGTTTGCTTGAAATTGAGATTATGGAGTCAACGGCATGATCAAGGGAGTGAGTGGATGAGAAAGACTGAAGTACAAGATCATTGGAATAGATCTTGGCATAGATAGAATCAAACAGATTGATCATTAAAATAGAAATGTGATTTGCTCCTATATAGTGGCCTTGCAGTTTCAAGTTCAAAACTTCTTCAACCTTTTCTCTTGTTAATTTTACTTATCCTTCAGCAAATGCTTTATCGGTTTCTCCTAATTTCTTGCCCAAATTAAGCAATAATGTCCAAATTTCTTTGTTCTGGTTCAGCCACAAAACTCTAATTCATCATCTGTATGACTTCAATAGAGATATGTATTTCAAGGAATTGTTCCATTTCATGTAAGTTATTGAATTTGTGAGGGTAGAGTTGTTCATAATATTCTTTTAATATCTTTTCAATGGCCCTGGGATCAATAGCGATGACTGTTCTTTCATTTTGATAATGGTAATTTGTGAGGGAGGGGAAGCATTCTAAAATCTGATCAAATCCTAGTCTTTCAGAGGGTATATGTTATGGTCTGTGACTTCTCAGGTGTTTTATAGCTCCTGACCCCCTTATGTGGGACAGGAAACCTAAGTGAGGCTGGAGATTAGATATTTCCCTACCTCCTAGGAGACACACAATCCTGGGAAAGTCTTTTCTCTTTGAGAGTAGGCCTTTATCATCAAGAAAGCTCTGGAATATTTCAAAATTCTTTATTTTCCCCTCCATCCTCCCAAACCCACGAGAGAATTTTTCTTGGCTCATCTATGTGAAATTTTGGTGGAATTCCTAGAGATAAAATCCATGTAAGTTTTGGAGCCACTTAAAATTGCGGCATGTGGGAGTTTCTCACACTCACACTAATACAAGCTCAACCTGTAGACAGTCTCAAAATGACCATGTAAGTGTTCAGATGTGACTCTCCAGTGGCTCCTGCTCCAGGTAAACATTCCAATTGCAATTTTCTGTATTCTCCTGTCTTTTCCAGTTTTTAGGGTGACAATTTGCACTGCAATCTCAATTCTCTGATATGTACAAGAAAGTCACTGATATTTGGTTTGTTCAGCATTTTGTTGTTGTAAGAATGGAGGTGATGACTTCCAAGCTTTTTAAATGTCAGGGTTGAAGCCAGAATTGGTTGTGATAAACATGTTTAAACACAAATTCTATGATCTAAATACATCGATTTAAAATGCTTCAGTTACTCCCGATTATATATAGTATGCATATGAAATCCCCAAATATAGTACATAAGCCTCTTCAAGATTTGAACCTTGTTTATATCTCCAGCTAAGGTTTTATTACTTCTTAAGAGGCTCCTCAACCCTAATTTAATATAACGTTTACAATTCTTTGAATGGTTCATATATCTCAAGCTCACATGTTTGGATTATACATGATTCTTTTTTTCTTTTAACAGGTCACAAACGTTTCTGCTTGTCTACTTTTTATGTTTATTTCAACTCCAGTACTATATTTCAGAATTTCTAAACTTCCTCAACCTTCAAGTTTTTCCCTATTATTTGCTCCCATAGCAATTTATGAATATTTATAACAGAGTGTTTATTTTGCTATTGGCATTGATATTTTATCTGTTCTCCATGTCAGAGAGTAAGAATCCTGAGAAGAGACGTTTACATTTTAATCTCTGTACCAGACCAGTGGCTGAATGATAGCAAGTGTACCATGAATATATTTTGCATGCTGCAAATGAAGGACTACATTGGATTTGGTTATGGAGTTGAAGGAAATGGATAAGTAAAGGGCACAGATTTTGGCTTTTATTCCAAAGTCTAGAATAGCATAAAGTACATATTTAGTCCTTTATTCAAAATATGTATTAAAATATATATATACATCTTTTTTATTCTGATTTAGAAGGCTATTTTAACCTGAAAAATGAGTGAAAATTAAAGATTTCAACCTTGACACATCAAACTTAGTGAAGATACTTACGTAATTTTTTTCATATCATGGATCAGCATGATTTTCTAAAGAGTCCTAAAACTCAAAAAAACTTTTTTCTATTTTTCTTGGTCTTTCCCCTAATTATTCTAGATTTTCTGGCAGATTCCCATGGCTCTACATTGAGTATTAATGTGGTTGCAGAAAAAAGTTCCTAATAATTCACAGTGTACATATTTGTATTATTTATCATGGCAAGATTACTCATATCTCTCAAGGCAGAACAAATGACTATACATAGCTTCCTGTAATCTATGTTTTTATTCAATGATCTTTAAGCTTAAAGTCCTTTAGGGAGTGTAGTGAATGCCTAGGTCTTTCCTGAGTTGGAGATTTTGCAAGTGAATTACTGTGCCAGCTGGAAGATGTATTGAATCAAATTGAACATGACTACTTTCCATTGACTATGTATCAAAATATACTTGTATTGGTCATTTTATTTTAGCAAGAGCTGCAATAAATTATACATACACACACACATATATGTGAAAAGTTCCTTATACATTTGTTAGAGATGTTTTGGATACTAATCATGGAATAGGTTAGCCATTGTGTTGGAATGAACCAACATTGTAATAATGTCATTGTTGTAAAAGGATGCCCCTTTCTGGGATGCAGCTTATACTTTTAATTTACAGATGGTTTAAATTCAGTTATAAATTAGGAGTAAGTTGATAAAGCATATCCATACAGAGAATATATTAGTTTTGATATCAAATATTTAGTAGTTATTATTCTTTATCTTTTACAAAATCCTCACCAATAAGGAAGAATATTGTTTCATATTATCATATGCCCACCTTTTCCCCCACAGGTAACTCCAAACCCAATTTGTGTTTGACACTTCATATATCCATCACCTATTTGCACTTTGACTCCTTTGCTACACTGTTTTATTATTCTTTTACTCCTCTTTCATGTGTGCTCAGAAAATGAAAACTGTTGGATCATGCTCTCATGTTGCTCCCTCAATACCCACGCCCTTTGATAGAGTATTTTCCAACCAAGGACACACAAAAAAGAATTGTTTGCTTTATTCTAGTCAGTAAGCAAAGTATTATTTACACTTACATGTCTGTTTTCCCCTTAAAAAGTATAAAGCAGTATTTCAAAGATTATTTTGTGAATTTTCTAAACTAATCCCTGTGTTTTATCTATGAGTGGATCTCAATATTGTGTAAATATTAAAATTATCTGGAGACTTTTAAAAATTAATTATGTTTAGATCCTACCCCATAAAATAGATTTTAATTAGTCTAGGATATTATCTAGTCATCCAGTTTTTAAAAGCTAATCAGATGATCCTAAAATGCAGCTAAAGTTAGGAATCACTTGTCAAATAGAAAATGTCAGATGAAGTACCAAGGTTGGTACTTTTATTATTAAGGAGATATTACTTTTTAAGATATACTTTATAAAATAATATGCTCAAGCATTCTTAATATAGTATTAAGGGAATAAAGAATTTCAAAACATTTTATTTTAAATATTTAGAAGTCTTGGCCATGACAGTATTGCTGATATTATACTTAAGTCTCCTGCATTAAATAGTCATGATCTGAACAAAATATATAAAACCCTGTTTTCAGGCATAGACTCTATATTCACCAAGGGGTTTCTTATTTAGAGCATATTTCCAGCACACTAATGCTGAAAACTGAAGCCTAAGCAAAGAATGGCAATCTTGCTGGGTAGTGGAAACAAAGATTAGAGTTCAAGACTATTAAAGCAATTGGAATTTGAGGGACAGGGTACTAGAGAGAATCATTACAGAGAAGTAGCACAAAAATTATGTTACAATATTCCTTGGCTCTTTAAAAATTCCTAAGCTGTGTATATGCAAGGCAATAACAACTGCTGGATGAACAAGAGTAAAATAGAAGTTTTAGATGCTGCACAGCATTAAAGTTCTCACTCAGTTAGATGTTTGGTAATTATTCTAGATTTTAGTGGATATTTCAGGAAGACCAAGCTTTATAAGAATGGACCACATGCTATTTAGTTAGAACTAAATTAGATCCATTTGAATTAAGCCTGAAAATATGTCTCCTCATGATCCAAAAGATCATAAAGTGATATAAAGATAATTTACTACCTTCCAGAACAACACTGGGTACAGGAAGACAACATAATTGAGAGGCTTGAAAAGATATTGATGGGAATAAGACCACCGGGACTTCGGGACCCCATTTCTGAGGCCTTGGGAGGAAAGGAGGTGAAGGAATGCTGCCTGAGCAGGAGCCGTAGATAAGAGAAGTTAACTAACTAGTTGGGGGACATTTCAACGATCTGGGAGTACAGCAAAGCAGACTCCCACCTTAAAGCCTGAGGGGCTTCATGCCTAAAAAGCCACCAAGCAGCTTCACATGAAAGCCACCCACAGCTGCAGAGGAAGATTGCAAAATGTCAGCCCGGGAGAAGGGACCCAGGCTCCAATTCTTAAAATCACCAGGTTGAGCTCCTTCCTTCCCCTTTCTCAGTAGAAGCTTCAGTTAACAGGGAGCTAATCTCCCAATAAGAAGTACTAATCTCTTTGTTCCTCAATTGAATGGGCCACAGCTGCTGAGTTCAGAGATGCTATCTATATATACCTTAAGGCACAGTCGTGCTTAGTAATGAGCTATGTGTTCCTGCTTCTATAGATAAAAGAGTAATTAGCTAAGATATCTTGTGACTATTAGGGGAGACTTGAAACTTCTACACATTGTAACCCATGAGCTTTTCACGTGAAATCACTGTAATATATAGCATGAAAAAGAGAATAAAAACGGGTGCTAGATTTCAGTCAGTGCCACCTGGCTCATGGGAATGCTGGTGGTCCCCTGATCTTCCCTGCACCCTTTCAGCTTACTTTTTGTACCCATGTCTTTGTCTCTCCCATCTCTTGCAGCACACACTGCCTGGAGAATGGTTATATCGGGGGCGTCATGAACCCCCAATAAGATATCATATACAATATCAGCATTGAATTTTAAGAAATTACTGTATATGTGAAGAAGCAGGACAATGTGATACATTTAAGAGTTGACAGCATTAGAGAGAAAGATAATCTACATATTGCAGAGAGTAGACAAAAGTTTAAAATAATAAAAATTAATATACTCATGGGAATGAGAGAAAAATGAAAAATACTGAGAATTTCAAGAATCAGAATCTATTAAATATATCATTGTCTACTGTAGAACTTCAAAAATATATAAAGTAACAACAAATTGAATGCGTTTAAAAATAGACTACAGCTAACAGAAGATAGGTATAGTAAACCCAAAGATAAGACAATGGCAATATTTAAACTATAGCAAAAAAAGTAAAATAAAAACAGTGTTAGGGAGGTGTAGGACACAGTTAAAAAACCAATCTAACCTGTGAATAATTGGAACCCAAGAAGAGAAGAAAAGAGATAATGTCAAGAAGCAATATGGGAGGAAAACAAAATGGCTGAGAATTGTCCACACTTCTTAAAGTATATCATCCCTCAGGCTTAGAAAGCTTAGAGAAATCTAATTAGATCAACTTCATTCATCAGCAAACTTACATACACCAAGGACAATCTTCTATAAGGCAAAGATAAAAAGGAATTTTGAAAACTAGATTTGGGGCATTGTAATAAGGATAAATGACTAAACAAGAATTAGAAAGCAATCTGAATACGGATAACTTTAGTTTTTGTCATCATTCTTATTCAGTTACTAGTTTCTTATTAATAGTAACATTTTTGTTAATACTATTGAAAGTTATAAACATAAATATGAATATATGTGTATATATAGACATATACACATACATGATAAAATATATGCTTAAGAGGCAAAATATATGTATCTTTAAGAATTTATTTTTACCCTTAATTGGCTAATTGACATTGGGGAAGTCAGTTAACTTTGGTGAGGCTGCCTCCTTCTCTGTCAAATGGTGGGATTGGATAAGAGAACTGAAAGTTCTTTTAGTTCTAGAATTCAATATTTTTGTTCCTACCTTCTGACTTGTGGCCAGACCACACTCTTTTTTATCTTTCTTCATGAGTACATATCTGTCTCTTTAATCATTTAAATTGGTCTTCTCTGGACTTGCTTCAATATCTCTGCATCATTTTGCATGCTGAGGTATCTGAGGTTGGCTGCAGGATTCTCCATATGCTTGCTGATTTCTAGGAGAGTGAGCCCATAAGTCAAGTCAGAGGCAACACAAAAATAAATTTTTGATGGACTTTGTCTCTATAAACTTGATATTGGTGCTCTCTTGTTCCTTAACTTTTTTTTAACATTTTCTCTTTCTTATGTTTTCCTCTACCACTTAGACTTATGGGCTATGAAGCCTAAATAAAGACACATCTTTCCTATCTATATAACATTTCTAACTATATAATATGAATTTCATTGCCTCTCAAGATACTACATCAACTTTTAAAATCCATCACAATTAGTACAAATATTGCTAAAAATTTGCTTCCAATACAAATAAATTTTCCATTCTATGGTTTTATTATTCATAGTCTAGTTGTTTTTAAAACATGGAAAATAGATCATATCCTACTTAAATTTATTTAAACTTTAATATATGCAGTTCATTTGCTCCAAGGAATTAATGAGTTCAGAAAAAAAATCTATGTTTCTGTTTGTTTCCTTTATCATAATTAAAAATAAAATCTATGAGAGAAAAAGGATGATTTAAAGAGATAAACCTTAGTCATGCATTGCTTAATGATGGGGATGCATACTGAGAAAAGCATTTTTAGGTGATTTTGTCATTGTGCAAACATAGTAGAGTGTACTTACACAAACCTAGGTGGCATAGCCTACTATACACTCAGGTTACATGGTACATAGCCTACTGCTCCTAACGTATAAACTTGTACAGCATGTTCCTGTACTGAATACTGCAGGGCAATTGCATCACCATGGTAAGTATTTGTATATCTAAACATAGAAATGGTACAGTAAAAATATGGTATAAAAGATAAAAAGGCTACACCTGTATAGGGCACTAACCATGAATGGAGCTTGCAGGAATGGAAGTTGCTCTGAGTCAGTTAGTGAGTGATGAGTGAATATGAGGGCCTAGGACATTACTATACACTACTGCAGAATTTATCAACATTGTACACTTAGGCTACACTAAATTTATAAAAAATATTTTTCTTTCTTCTTCAATAATAAAATAAGCTTAGCTTACTGTAAATTATTTTCTTTTTTTAAATGTTATTTTAGGATAGTATGGAGGTACGAACATTTTGGTTACATGTAATGTATTTGCCTTACCCAAGCCAGGGCTGCAAGCATACCCTTCCCCCTTACAAAGCGCTCAGCCTCCACTAGTTGTGAATTTACCACGCCCCACCCCATCTGCACTCAAATGTTTACGGCAGCACAATTCACAATTGCAAAGATGTGGAGACAACCCAAGCGCCCATCAATGAGTGCATTAATAAAATGTGGTATATGTACACCATGGAATACTACTCAGCCACAAAAACCAGTGGTGATTGGTTATATACTTCTTATATTATTCTGGATAGAGCTTGAGTCCATCCTTCGAAGTGAGGTATCACAAGGATGGAAAAACAAGCACTACTGTAACTTTTTTACTTTGTAAACTTTTTGTTTTTTTAACTGTTTTACTCTTGTAATAACACTTAGCTTAAAACACAAATACACTGTACAACTGTACAAAATATTTTCTTTCTTTATATCCTTATTCTGTAAGCTTTTTCTATTTTTATTTTATTTTTTTACTTTTTAAACTTTTTTGTTAAACACTGAGAAACAAACACACTCAGCCTAGGTCTACATGGGGTCAGGATCATTCCTATTACTCTTTTCTACCACCACATCTTGTCCCACTGGAAAGTCTTCAGGGGCAATAACATGCATGGAACTGTCATCTGCTGTAATAATAATGCCTTCTTCTGGAATACCTCTTGCGGGACTCGCCTGGGGTTGTTTTATAGTTAACTTTTCTTTTTAAGAAGTAGAAGTAGTACACGTTAAAATAAAGAAAAATATAGTATAGTAAATACATAAATCAGTAACATAGTCTTTTATTATCATTATCAAATATGTATTGTACATAATTGTATGTGCTATATGTCTGGCAGCACAGTAGATTTGTTTACAACAGCATCACCACAAACATGTGAGTAATGTATTGTGCTACAGTGGTAGGAGGGCTAGGACATCACTAGGCCACAGGAATTTTTCAGCTGTTATAATCTGTGACCACCATCACACAAGTGGTCTGTCATTGACTGAAACATCACGTGGCATATTACCATACTTATTAGAAGGTGACAATTGATATTAATATTATGGCAGTAAAGATCTTAAGTGATTAAAGAAAGTGTTTTAGATCTAGGCCACAGTCTGAGTTAGTGATATTTACATGTTTTCCAGATTAACTCATCAGAACCATTCATTGGACTTTGTAGTCAAAGTCCTTGCTAATGTTCTGAAGAGATTTTTGCCTCAGGAATCCTCTGCCCAAATGTATATCAGAAATCTCAGAAAACAGTAGAAGGGTGACCAAAACTCTTAGATTCAATGTCTTTGTTATTTCTCATTTCCTTTTGCTCAGAGATGCTAATAATAATTACTTTTATTATTCAGTTTTTCCGTTTAGCATTGTATAACATCTTGAAAGGTAATATATTAATTTGGTATAATTTGTATCTTTTTTTTCTGAATGAATGTGTCATTACCACAAAAGACAAACATAGGAAAAAAGCTGCCTATTCATAGTACAATTCGTGGTCTACAGTTAAAAATAAGTAATGAGCATATAATACCTGGAATGGAAAAATGAGGAGTTGAGTTCTATTCTTCCCTACCCACTTTAGAATCTTTGTAAAGGTAAATATTTTCAAATCAACAAAGCATGATAAATGAATTTTTGGATACTTAAGAAGTTGACAGATATTATTGCAAAGTCATCATTATTATTTTGGGAAACTATAGAAGGCATTTGAAGTACCATGAAGCTTTCCAAAAAGAAAATGGAAAACCATGAAAACAGAGAGTTTAAATAGATTTCTTATGGCCATATAGCTAGTAAGTGGTCAAACCAAATACTTTACAAGCAGAATATGAACTCTTAATCACCACTTTATATAGTTGTACAAAAAGACAAATCAATTCAGTTAACTCAATAAACTCAAATGGAGCAACTGGTATATATTTGGCAGAATATGATTGCATATTTAAAGCTATACAGGGCAGGAGGGAAGAATCAGGGACCTAATTTTAGATCAGATTAATGATTTGGAAAATATAAAATGTTAAGTGAAATATACTAGTTCCTAAATATCATAAAATCTCTGTTCTCTTTTCTCTCTTATTTTATTAAGTTGACTAGTTGAACCATAAAAAAGTTGTCACTATATCAGCTCTTTTAGGAACAAAAAGAAATGACTGGAAATTCTGTTCACAATTAGAAAATGTAAACTATTGAGAATATTAAAGTAGCTGTGGCAATTCAATCAAAGGAAAAGTGGATTAATATCTGAAGTTGTAACATCAAAAATTTTGGAAACTGGTTAAAGAATCGTGGTGCAAATTCTTGGCACAGCCAGGAGATTTGACAGATGTAGGAAGAAGATATTGTGAGGTATGACAAGTAAGTAGCTGGCATGGAGGTTGATCAAAGGCAGGCCAGACACAAGCTGTGTAGACAGCTGGTTCAGGTGTTAGTCAAGGTCAGGTTGGAATCTGAGAAGTTAGTTTAATATCAGACCACAAAGACCAGAGGTCAGATTTTAAGGCAGCAAAAGAGGTATTTAAGTCTGGCTAATAATCAAACAGCTAAATACCTAAGACAAAAGCTATTCAAAATTAATCAGAAACATTTGTTCCATAAAAAGTAAGTATTTTTTTCTTTTCCCAGGAAAATACTTGCTGAGGGGCTACTCAATGGTCATGTGATTTTCAAACACTAAAGAATTATGTAATAAAAATATAACAGTTAATAAGATATAGCCTTTGCATGAAAGACTTTAGAGTCAGTTGATGTACACAGAATCCAAAATATCTAATCAGAATGAAAAAAATAGTAGAATTAGGACAAAAGTACAAAATAAAAATGAGATCAATGAATTAGTAAAATCAGGATAAGACAGTCTTGAAAGATAAGTGGGGTTTTAATAATGTTTACCCTGGAAAAGGAGTATCCAGGAAAAGGAATGAAAAAAAATGCACCAGAGAAAAAAAATGTAGAGCATATTTGGCAAAACTTGAAAAAATTGAGTCAGATTTTAGGCATATGAGACATAATTTCTTTTACACATTTTGCTTATTTCTATACAGAGTGCATTTAGAATTCAGTGTTTAAATCCACTTCAGTCTCAGAACTTGTAACTTAGAGGAGGAATATTTATGATGACCATCTGATAGTTCTAAGAAAGCCGCACCACTAACTTCTTCAAGAAGGGCAGACTTGACTGCCTCAAGGAAGACCTAAAGGAATAGCGTCCTTTACCAATTCTAACATCAAACAGCATAGATAGAAGAGAACCCAAAATTTTGCAGTGAAAAGATGCAACTAGAAATAACGTGTCTTTCTATTGCTGTAGAATGAATCAATTTGACTCTAGCTTTCTCATTGAGATGCTCATTTGATTTGTCTAGGTATTAAATCAGTAAGGTTTTTAAGAACCAGCAGATGCTTTGATTTTTTCACCTATATCACACCTTTAGTGTCTCCAACTTCAGTGTCTTCAGCCCTGTTGTACTCTGCTATATTCACATATTAGGCACTACTAAACTTTTATGCTATGGGTGGAATCTTGGCTACCTCAGAATGCCAGCATCTACACTGGGTGAGTTCCTCAAAAATACCAAAAACCACATTATTTCACAGTCAAAGATATTCGCTTAGGATTGTTGATGGGCAGCATTTTAAACTAATGAGTCTATTACAAGTTGTGAAAAGCAAACTTCTGATTTGAATATTACAGGAAGAGTTGCTTGCTCTTCCCTTTGAAGTATTCTTTCTTATTTATACTTGTGCATGACATTAAAATATTTGGCAAGTTAGCTATAAAAAGAAATACTGCTTATTTAGTATCTATTATGTGATAAGTAGTATATTAACTAATTTACATGTGTATAGTCACGTCATTTGAAATTATTTATTACCCCAAATTTTTATCATTCAGAGTAATTCTATAAGATTTCACAAAATTTATTTCAATATTTGCTGAGAAGCAAGTAAAAATGCAGTTAGTTGTTATCTCCCCTACGGACATTAATTTTGAGTTTATACAAATGATTAGCAGCATCCCTGAGATAAAAGAAGAAATACATCTCTATCCCTGCAGGAATTATATTACTGCTAAAATGGATAATTGATTTTGCTTCAAAACAAAATTAATAGGAATTAAGGAACTTTGCATGAATATTCATCCTCTAATTAATAAGGCTTCCTTCTCTTTCAGATGAGAGTTTATTTCCTGAAAGACTCAAAGACTGACTTATAAATAAGTATCATTCTTTTATTAATTGTGGGCTTTTGTATATTCCAGTTGAAAACAACCCGGAACATTCTTATATATATCATATTTTTAAAATATTTTCTTCATGTGCATTTAGAATCTCATCTTTATTTCCCCTATCTTCTGTCCTCCACAATGCCAGTCATTTTGTAATGCAGTTTCCGGTCTTTGACTCAATTTCTTAATCTCAGTGCTATTCATTCAAAATTCTCACTTTCTCTAAGGTAGATGAATAGAAGCTATTTTTAATCCATATGTTTTTACTCATTTTTACATTCGTTTCTGGTGGACTTTTCTTGAAGGTCTCTATTGAAATGTTTGCTACATAAAAGGTGTAATTTACAGTCAGTATAAAAATTGCCTTGTGTTTCCTTCTTTGTCCTCTATTCTTCTCTTAAAATGCAACTATTTCAAATTTTAATATAATACTTTTGTATACATTTTGCTAAACAATGTTAGGAAAGTGCACAAACATCATATTCTCTTCAGGTCTTAGTCATTATTTTACAAAAAGAATCAAGTTAAAATTCCCAAAGAAATGTCACTTAAGGATCATGAGAAAACTATCCCCATCATTTTATTAAATAGATAATGACATTCTGATGCTAAGAGGTTGTAAAATACGTGCAATTTCACTGGAAAGTCTGCCTCTGTTTTAATATATTTAAACATGAATTTTTTTTATTTCTTTTTATTTTTTATTTTTTTTAATTTCAGCTCTTCATGGGGGTACAAAAGCTCAGGTTATATACATTGTCCGTGTCCCGCCGATCCCCCTGAGTCAGAGCCTCAGGCGTGTCCATTCTCCAGACAGTGCGCCTGGCATTCACCATGTAGTCATACCTCCATCCTCTCCCTCCCCACCTCCCCGAGTCAGCACCTTCAAGCATGATCATTCCCCAGACGGTGTGCAATGCACTCATCATGTAGGCATACACCCATCCCCTCCCTCCACCCCCCATCTCAGTCTGATATCCAATTGGTATCCTTCCCCGATGTGCATTTAGGTGATGATCAGGGAAACCAATTTTCTGGTGAGTACGTGTGATGCTTGTTTTTCCATTCTTTGGATACTTCACTTAATATAATGGGTTCCAACTCTCTCCGGGAGAACCAAAGAGATGTCGTATCATCGTTATTTCTTATAGCTGAGTAATACTCCATGGGATACATATACCACAGTTTACTAATCCATTCGTAGATTAATGGGCACTTGGGTTGTTTCCACATCTTTGCAATTGTGAATTCTGCTGCTATAAACATTCGGGTACAGGTGTCTTTGTTATAGAATGACTTTTGTTCTTCTGGGTATATGCCCAATAAAGGGATTGCTGGATCAAAAGGTAGGTCTACTTGAATCTGTTTAAGGTATCTCCATAATGCTTTCCACAGGGGTTACACTAGTTTGCAGTCCCACCAGCAGTGTATGAGTGTTCCTGTCTCTCCGCATCCACGCCAATATGTGTTGTTTTGGGATTTTTTGATAAAGGCCATTCTCACTGGAGTTAAGTGGTATCTCATTGTGGTTTTGATTTGCATTTCCCTGATGATTAGGGATGTTGAGCATTTTTTCATATGTTTGTTAGCCATTATTATATCTTCTTTTAAAAAATTTCTATTCATGTCATTTGCCCACTTTTTGATAGGATTGTTTGATTTTTTCTTGCTGATTTTCCTGAGTTCTCAATAGATTCTTGTTATCAGTCTTTTATCTGATGTGTAGTATGCGAAAATTTTTTCCCACTCTGTAGGCTGTCTGTTTATTTTCATGACTGTTTCTTTGGCTGTGCAGAAGCTTTTTAATTTAATCAGGTCCCATTCGTTTATTTTTGTTGTTGCTGTGATTGCCTTAGGGGTTTTCTTCATAAATTCTTTGCCTAGACCAATGTCTGTAAGAGTCTTTCCTACGTTTTCTTCTAGAATTCTAATCGTTTCCCATTTAAGGTTTAAATCTGTTATCCATTGTGATTTGATTTTTGTGAGAGGTGAAATCTGTGGGTCCTGTTTCAGTCTTCTACATGTGGCTATCCAGTTTTCCCAGCACCATTTATTGAATAGGGATTCTTGTCCCCAGAGTATGTTTCAAGGTCATGGAAGCTAAACAACCTTCTCTTGAACAACTGTTTTGTAAAGGAAGAAATCAAGTCAGAAATCAAAACATTCTTTGAATTAAATGACAAAGGAGACACAACTTATCAAAATCTATGGGGCGCAGCTAAAGCAGTCCTGAGAGGAAAATTCATTTCCATAAATGCCTATTTCAACAAGACAGAAATCTTACAAATAGACAACTTAATGAATAGACTCAAAGAGCCGGAGAAAGAAGAACAGACTGACCCCAAACCCAGCAGAAGGCGAGAAATTAGTAAGATCAAATCAGAATTAAATGAAAAGGACAACAAAAATACTATAAGGAAATTAATAAAACAAAAAGTTGATTCTTTGAAAAGATAAATAAAATAGACACACCACTGGCTAGACTAACCAAGAGCAGAAAAGAAAAATCTCTAATAACTTCCATCGGGAACATGAAAGGAGGAATCGTGACCGATGCCACAGAGATACATGACATCATCTATGAATTTTACAAAAATCTTTATGCACACAAATTGGAAAATGAGGAGGAAATGGACAAATTTTTAGAAACACACAGCCTTCCCAAGCTCAATCAGGAAGAAACAGAATTCCTGAATAGACCAATATCAAGAACTGAAATTGGAACAGCAATAAAAAACCTTCCCAAAAAGAAAAGCCCTGGTCCAGATGGGTTCACACCCGAATTTTACCACACATACAAAGATGAACTGGTGCCCATCCTACATAAACTATTCTCCAATATCGAGAAGGATGGAATTCTCCCCAACATATTTTACCAAGCCAATATAACATTGATACCAAAACCAGGAAAGGACGCAACAAAAAAAGAAAACTACATACCAATTTCTCTCATGAACATAGACGCAAAAATTCTCAATAAAATCCTAGCAAATTGTATCCAAGTGCTTATTAAAAAAATAATTCATCATGACCAAGTAGGCTTCATCCCAGAGATGCAGGAGTCGTTCAACATACGAAAATCTATAAATGTAATTCACCACATAAATAGAAGCAAAAATAAAGACCATATGATCCTCTCAATAGATGCAGAAAAAGCATTTGACAAAATTCAACACCCTTTTATGATAAGAACGCTTAACAAAATAGGCATAAACGGGACCTACCTAAAAATGATACAAGCCATATAAGACAAACCCACAGCCAACATCATACTGAATGGGGAAAAATTGAAAGCATTCCCACTCAGAACTGGAACCAGACAAGGCTGCCCACTGTCCCCATTACTTTTCAACATAGTATTGGAAGTCCTTGCGAGAGCTATCAGGCAAGAGAGCAGAATCAAGGGTGTCCAAACAGGGAAAGAAGAGATCAAACTCTCACTCTTCGCTGATGATATGATGTTGTATCTGGAAAACCGCAAGGACTCAACCAAGAGACTCCTGGAATTAATTAATGAATTCAGTAAAGTCTCAGGTTACAAAATCAATACACACAAATCAGAGGCATTCATATATGCCAATAACATTCAATCGGAGAACCAAATTAAGGACTCAATACCCTTCAAAATAGCAACAAAGAAAATAAAATATCTAGGAATATATTTAACTAAAGACGTAAAGGACCTCTATAGAGAGAACTATGAAACTCTAAGGAAGGAAATTGCAGAACACGTAAATAGGTGGAAAACCATACCATGCTCGTGGATTGGAAGAATCAACATTGTTAAAATGTCTATACTACCCAAAGTAATCTACAGATTCAATGCAATTCCTATTAAATTACCAACATCATTTTTCACAGATTTAGAAAAAATAATTATACACTTTGTATGGAATCAGAGAAGACCCCGTATAGCAAAAGCAATTTTAAGCAATAAAAACAAAATGGGAGGTATTGATTCGCCAGACTTCAAACTATACTACAAGGCTGTGGTTCTTAAAACTGCCTGGTATTGGCGCAAGGGCAAGGACACAGACCAGTGGAACAGAACAGAAAATCCAAATATAAAACCATCCTCATATAGCCATCTAATCTTTGACAAAATAAACACGAATTTTTAAATATTTATCATTGTGATGTGTATATGATTTCCCAGAGAAAAATGAATTTACAGCTACATTCTATAGAAAATGGCTTTTACTTGATGGGAAGACTCAACATTAAGACCTATATAACAGGTGAACAATCTCATGTGGAGAATCATACACATCCCTTAAGACATATGAATAGGGAAATATTGCAGGTCAATAGAAAGAATATAATGTAATTTTGAATAAATAATACCATATATTTGTGCATATATTTTTATAAATATAGTATGTTTTGTAAATGGGCATTCTGAATCATTGTAAGTTTTTAATTTTGAGTAAATTTAGGATAAAGAATAGAAATCCATCACATTTACCTTCGGGTAAATAGGACATAGGCCTATCTGTGTTGTTAAATTTATTGCCGTAAACATGTTTCTTTTGAAATTTTAAAATAATAAGGACATGAAATATTTCTGCTGTTTATTTATGTATTTCACATTAACTGTATTAGTCATGATAGTCTTGTTTATACTGTAGTAACAAAGAGTCCTAAAATCTCAGTCGCTTTCAAAACCAAAACTATGGGTCTTTCCCACGCTATTTGTCTGCGACACATTGTCCAGGATGATAGAATAGCCTGGGGCTGGAGAATATACAGTTCTGTAGGCAGAGGGAAACAGAATAATAGAAAACTGCATTTTGGTTCTTAAAACTTCTGATAAGAAGTGACACACATTACTTGTGCTCATATTTCATTGGCTAAAGCATATTATTTTCCCATAGCTCTGTTCAACAAAGCCGGGATGAATAATCGTTGTTTGGGGTAGGGCACTGCAGTTATGAACACTGAATTGGACCCTTTTCAATTCTCTACTACCTCTTTGCCCTCTGAAATTAATAACTGCTCCTTGAAGGCAGAAAACATGTATAAGACAGTTTAGCCCCTACTAACCCAATACTTGTTTTCTAATAAGTAGAAAACAAGTCTCAGTGATTCACATATTAGTGGGTTCACAGTTTAATTTAATCTTATTGTGTGTATTTGCATTTATAGTATGCACTGTATTTGCATATTATATGTTTGCCATACATACATATAAAATTTTCATTTGTGCACAATTCATTCAGCCAATCAGAAAGAGTGTCTGCTTTAACTTTATTGATATTTTAGGATTATTTAAAAGGTTTTTAGTCCTCAGTTATGACTATTGTTTTACAACCAAAGGTATCAAATATGTTTTGGTCTAGCTGAAATTAGAACGTGGTAAGGTACATTTACCACTCTTAATCACGTCTTGGATATAGTACAGTGTGGACAAATGCAAGAGATGTGTGCTTACCCCGAATAAAGCCTATCCAAATTACATATAATTTGTAATATTGTTTCCTAATTTAACATTTCCCCTTCATGGGTAATTTTTATTGCTTTAAACATATTACACAATGTTGTAAGTTTTAAAATGTGATTATCCAAAATTTTAAAAGGCCATTTTATAGACAATCCTAATACTTGTCAAGTACAGAGACATGAAAAAATATCTGAATTTTTCTATAGCTACTGTGTTATTGAGGAGCATTGTAAGCACAGTACAAAAACTCACTAAGAAACAGAAATATAACTGTGTAGAAATTTTTATAGGATATTAATAAATTCAATTAGTCTGTACAGATGGAGATTTCTACTTATTAATGCCTTAATTGTTTTTTTCCTAAGTTTAGTACATGAAAAGCTTTTAGCAAGGTTAGAATGAGTGGCTTTCTTATATTTTCTCCTATAAAATTAAGTGATTGGCATAGCCAAAGAAATTGTTAAACACCTAGAAACACACAAACATGGAGGGATACATTTAGAACCAACTATCAATTGGTAACACATGACACAATGATGTAGTCATATAGGAAAAAAACCCAAGCATATCAAAGCTTACAATGCATATTATTATAAGTAAGGGTAAAACATGGCCTACCAACACTCTTCTGGAAGGTGATAATCAGAATGAAAATTGATAAGGGAAAAGGCAACCTGTACTGTTCTTCAGATATTGTCAAATAATGGCAAACTGAACACCGGTGGCCCCATAGATGAGTTCATCTATCACTGCATAACACTGTGCATTTAACTGAGGAATGCGCAGGAAATACATACTACAGGTAAACTCTTATACTGAGGAAATATTAAGAGAGATGTACGATGTTTAAATTAAAAAATTCCTGTCATTTATGTTCAACAACTACTTACTGAGTGTCTAACATGCCAGTCCCTGGCCTACGTTTTGAGAATACAACAGTGGTCAAATTAGTGACCTGGCCACATGGAATATACTTTCCAGTGAATTGACACATAGAAAAAACGATAGCCCTATAAAATTAGCATTTGAGGTAAAAAGCAAACTCTCTTGTTTCCCAAGTTTAATGCCAAATAATGGAGAACTGTTATTTTTTGTTATTCACAAAATTGAAGAGATTGAGAATTATCTTAACAATTTTTTTAATCTGCATTTTGAAAATATTATTCAACTTAATTCTCCTTTTTTTGTTGTTGTTGAAGCATTTGTTATCAGTGTAGCTATCATTCTTTCGTGGGTATTTTACTTTAGGGCTGTCTTTAAAATTTCTCCTTTTGTTTTTGATCCTTAAAACATTTTTACTAAAAATTGTCTGCATATGGGTATTTTTGTATATCCCACTTAATATACACCTTGGTATCTGTAATCATAGATTTGTATATCTTTTAACATTTCTGAAAAATTCTCAGACATTATCTCTTTGAATGTATTTATTTTGTTCATCCTATCCTGACTTTATTTCTTGTAGACTTATATTTTCTCATTTAATCATTAATATAACTTATTTTCTTCTTAATATATTTTACCTACTTTTCTCTGTATTGTATTGGTGATCATATATTCAAATGTACCTCCAAGTTCAGTAATTCTATCTTCCACTATTTCTAATCTACTAATTAACCCATTCATTGAGATTTTAATCTCAATGTATAGCATTTATTTATAAACTTTTGGTCATTTTTATATGTTTTCTGCTCATTTCCAATATTCTCTTATACTCTGATCATTCTTTAAATACTATTTTTTTTTACCATTTACTGTGTAATAATTAATATTCCATATCTTGCATTTCCAGTATTTGAAATTTTGAATCTTCATCTCTATGATATTGTTTGTTGATTTGATCACTGGATTGCTTATTTTCCCATTTTTGTTGTTTTTATTTTTAAAACTTTATGTTTCATTCAGTTTAACTTGTGGGAATCCTGAGGGTCGAAATTAGTGCTGCTGTCCTGTGGAGATTATTGGCATTTGTTTGTGTGGGGAACTGAGTACCCTGAAACCACATTCATTCTTTGAGAGCCCTGGTCATATGTAGGAAATTCAGACTCAGTTTCCCACTTTACTCTGGACTCAAGGCTTAGTTCCTATAATTGCTATTAGAACTTTTACCCTTTTTATTGTTTATTAGCTCATAATTTTTTCTTAGTAAACTGGGAAAATTTCCTAACTTTTTTTTTAGCAAAGCAATACTTTAAAAATGCATGTTTGCACATCTTTGCAATTGTGAATTGTGCTGCTATAAACATTCAAGTGCAGATGTCTTTTTTATAGAATGTCTTTTTTTCCTTTGGGTAGATGCCCAATAATGGGATTGCTGGATCAAATGGTAGTTCTACTTGTAGCTCTTTGAGGTATCTCCATATTACTTACCACAGAGGTTGTACTAGTTTGCAGTCCCACCAGCAGTGTATGAGTGTTCCTATCTGTCTGCATCCAAGCCAACATTTATTGTTTTAGGACACTTTGATAAAAGCCAATCTCATTGGCATTAAGTGCTATTTCATTGTAGTTTTGATTTGCATTTCCTTGATTGATTAGAGATATTGCAAAGATGTGGAAACAACTCAAGTGCCCATCAATACATGAGTGGGTTAATAAAATGTGGTATATGCATACATTCGAGTTCTATTTAACCACAAAAAACAATGGTGAGCTAGCACCTCTTGTATTATCCTGGATAGAGCTGGAGCCCATTCTACTAAGTGAAGTATCACAAGAATGGAAAAACAAGCACCACATATACTCACCATCAAATTGGTATTAATTGATCAACACTTATGTGCACATATGGAAGTAACATTCATTGGGTGTCGGGCAGGTGGGAGGGGGAGGAGATGATGGGTATATTCACACCTTAATGAGTTCAGTGCACACCCTCTGGGGGATGGACATGCTTAAAAGTCTGACTTGGGTGGGGCAAAGGCAATATATGTAACTTAAACATTTGTACCCCCGTAATATGCTGAAATAAAAAAGATAATTAATTAAAAAAAGGAAAAAATAAAAATTCATGTTTGTTGTACTGGACACAGGGTCTGGTTACATGGTAACATGAAATCTCATCAGATAATTAAATATAACTACTGGTTGCTATCAGTGTCATATTCTACTTCTCTTACACTTATTTTTCTAGTCATCTGTCTAATTTTCTGCTTCCCTCATAGATAAGAAAAATGGATCATAATTGAACAGATATAGGAACGTAATAACTTAGTGGAGTTACTCTGTAATAGTTTTAAGAATTCCATACTGACATGATATAAACATGTGTATATTGTGGAAAATGTAAATAAGGAAAAGTTAGTAATGAACATTGCTTCAGGTGTCAGTCAGAAATCTTGCAGGAAGTGGAGGTAAGCCATAAAGGGTAGCTCGGAATCAATGGGATTAACATCTCTGCCTCTGCAAATACTATTACAGCAATTGCTTTCCTACTACGCTTTCTGAGGACAGTATGAAGTAACCACACACTCATGAGTTACCATAGGGTGTATGAGTCTCTTCAGAAGAATTCAAGGATGTTTCAGATCGACTCTGATTTTTCCAGGCCTCACACTTTGACTTGGAATGCTGGATGACTCCTTAACATTTACTTCCCCAGAGGATTTCAGGCCCAGAAATGAATGTGATCCCAGAGCAAATGCTACTATTTCTAAGATTTTTTTTTAAACCCAAGTTAAAATTGGGCAAATTTCCATTCCCTTAGACTTGTTCAGCATTCTTAAGGGGAGTAAAGCATAATCAAAGGCAGCAAACAGGCACGTATCAAACAGAATATGAGTCAGGGCCTTATTTGTTCTGATAATTGCACATTGCCATGAGTCAGTCGGGCTTTTTTTAGTGAACTTACACCTGCAAAGCTTTTATTAGAATAAACTAAAGTGATGCAGGATATTAATGCTTCAGAAAAAAAGAAGTATATGTGATATATGTGTTTAAATTAAGAATACTGAGAGGTAATGGAATAATTATTTTCTAGCTTAGAAAAAGAAAGTGCATTATATAAGCTCTGTATTTAACATTAACTCAGCAAAATATTCATTATGTGTCCAATACTTTAGGCACTGCACTAAATATTAAAGATTCAGCAACAAACAAAGTAGAAGAGATCTCTGTGGTGATATAGCGTAACAACTTAATAAAAAGTTATCTTTTTGATGAGTAATACGAAGAAGGTGTTCTAACACTTACACATTGAAACATATATCAGGGTTTTCAACTGTAATTTGGAGGATCAGGAAACACTACTTTAAGAGTAACATTTAAGTTGAGAACTAAAGGTTGAGTTAGTTAGGACATGGGGCCAATGAAATAAGGGAGAGTTGGGAGGGGACTGCAAGGGAGAAATAACATCCAGCATTTATATTTCAAAAAGAACAGTTTGTGGCTATCTCCTGAAACAAGAAGCATTGCAACTTTGGCATCTAAATGTATGAATGAGGCAGAGTGACACTCTTTAAAAACTATCAGTGTCTTTACTTAATAATAAAACAATTATTATTAACAATAAAAGCACATAGTGAAAATAAGATATGTAATATTTTAGTGAAAACTTATACATTACATTGTTACAAGCAAGTAAGTGGCCAGTGGCCAGTATGAAATATTCTCATAGGAGTAACCTTTCACTTGTATCTTAACAAATTATATATGCATTGCATTTCTAATTTTTAAAAACTCTACAACCTAAAGAAGTAATTTTAACTTAGGAACTCTCTTTTCAAAAAAAAATAGATGTTTGTGTGGATGTGTTGAAAAGAGAACACCTAAAGAATTCTTTTAAAAACTATTTTTAATGAGGTAATCTGTATAGTAGTTAACTAGAATAAAAATAAATAAAAATTAATAGTTGTACTTTGACCATCATTAACCAAAAGAGGATGTAATTGAAAGTGATGGGAAGGTTCTAGGGCAACTACCTGTCCTTCACTGACAGGAAAGAGAGATATGCCAGAAACTGTTTGAGGGCAAGAGAAAAACAAAGTACTGTTTCTTGATTGCCCTACCCTAATTTTATGCCATTTAATAAATTTATTTCAGCTGTGTTCTAGAAACATTATATTCTGAAGTGATCTTAAATTCATTCTAATCCATTGGAAAGCCTTAAAAATGCTGATTCTTAGTCCTGCCCCCAGTGATTCTGCTATCATTGGTCTGGGATATATCCTGGGCATCATATTTTAAAACGTCCATAGTGCAGCCAAAGTTGAAAATCACTATTCTAATCCCCCAATGTTTGCTAGATATTCAGTGAAATAAACTTTCTGAATCCAGGTATATAGTCCACATCCTTCTGATAACTGCAAAAAGGTAAGTGAAAGAAAATAAATACACATGTAGGAATAATAAAGCCAGTATACATGCCTGATATAAGCAAACTCTACCAGACACAAAATTAAAAAACTTAAGGACTGAATCACATCTTGCTTTTAAGTTTCAGGAACAACCCAGGACTGCATAAAAAAACTGCCCTCCAAACTGAGATGGATTCAAGAGACCAAAGAATGACTCAGAGAAGCCTAGCTTGGCTAGTTAGATGAGTGTATTAGAGGCTACTTATACAGGGTGCTCACTCCTGGGTACCACAGGGATTCTCCAGAGAGTAAGATCTGTGCAGCCTACCCATTGTGTCCCCTTAAGTCCCTTTCCAGTGAGTGACACAGAGATCTATTGCATCATCACATGTTCACATATAAAACAGATTAAGCATGTGCAGTACAATTATGATGTGTCTTCATATAGCCCATGTTATGTTAATGATTTTGTAATTTTCAATTAGTTGGAGATTTTATTTTATTTTATTTATTTATTTTATTTCAGCTCATCTTGGGGGTACATAAGTTCAGGTTATATACATTGACCATGTCCCGCCCATCCCCCTGAGTCAGAGCCTCAAGCGTGTCTATTCTCCAGACAGTGCGCCTGGCACTCACCATGTAGTCATACCTCCATCCCCTCCCCCCACCCCCACCTCCCTGAGTCAGCACCTTCAAACATGACCATTCCCTAGACGGTGCACAAAGCACTCATCATGTAGGCATACACCCATCCCCCCCACCCCCATCTCAGTCTGATATCCAATTGGTATCCTTCCCCGATGTGCATTTAGGTGATGATCAGGGAAACCAATTACCTAGTGAGTACATGTGATGCTTGTTTTTCCATTCTTTGGATACTTCACTTAATATAATGGGTTCCAATTCTCTCCAGGAGAACCAAGGAGATGTTGTATCATCGTTATTTCTTATAGCTGAGTAATACTCCATGGTATACATATACCACAGTTTACTAATCCATTAGTGGATTGATGGGCATTTGGGTTGTTTCCACATCTTTGCAATTGTGAATTGTGCTGCTATAAACATTTGGGTACAGGTGTCTTTGTTATAGAATGACTTTTGTTCTTTTCCCCAGAGTATGTTTTTGTCTATTTTTTCAAAGATTAGATGGCTATATGAGGATGGTTTTATATTTGGATTTTCTGTTCTGTTCCATTGGTCTGTGTCCTTGCACTTGTGCCAAAACCAAGCAGTTTTAATAATCACAGCTTTGTAGTATAGTTTGAAGTCTGGTAAATTAATACCTCCCATTTTGTTTTTGTTGCTTAAAATTTCTTTTACTAAATGGGGTCTTCTCTGGTTCCACACAAAGCGTAGAATTATTCTTTCTATATCTGTGAAAAATGATGTTGGTAATTTAATAGGGATTGCATTGAATCTGTAGATAACTTTGGGCAGTATAGTCATTTTAACAATGTTGATTCTTCCAATCCACGAGCATGGAATGGTTTTCCACCTATTTACATGTTCTGCGATTTCCTTCCTCAGTGTTTCGTAGTTCTCCCTATAGAGGTCCTTTACCTCCTTAGTTAAATATATTCCTAGGTACAGTAAAAGTAGTTAGGACTGGTTGAAGCCAGTCATCTCAAGGAAGTGCTGAGGTATGTCTCTTGTGCTTTGTAGTTTGTTTTGGCATTTGCTTAATCTATTTTATAACAATTATGAGTACTCCCAGTTAACACAGTGTTTCTCCCTGTGTGGTAGGTAACTTGAATTTTTTTCTCAAGAGTCCAATTGCTTCTGAGGTCAGATTCCCATAGTTGAATGGGATTTCAAAGTTATAGCCATATTACCATAATAAACGGGTGACTTTTTGAAAAGTTTTCCAAAGGGAATTTTTTAAAATTAAACATTAAATGTGTTCCAGAATACCTTTTCAAAACAGTATCACAGAAATGGGAAGTGATTAAAATTCTTCAATCCTTGCTCAGTTTTCTTCACCATCATTACTACTGTCTAAACATTGTGAACCTAATGATACGTAGAAAACTTCATGTCATAGGTGATACAAAGTAAATTCTTACTCTTGCCTTAGAGGGCTAACTCAAGGATGAATACAGAATTTTATTGTTATGGCATGCTGGACATGCACCTTGCAACTCGGGTTCCAGAAAAGTGGAAAGAAAGAAAAAAAGCTGTAGCAAGGACACAGGAAGGAGTAAAGGGAAACAGAAAAGACTTGAGAAGTAAGAAAATAAGTCCTGGTAAGCACAGACTGGTACAGCGAACTAGATATCCATCTGAGAATAGTGTGAGTAGGTCTCTGAACAGGGAAAACTAATGGATTAAGAGGAAAGGAAACTGGTTTTGAAAGGAAAACGGCTCCTGAGAGAGAAGGCCAAACTCTGAGAAAAGACAGGACTAAGGGAGGTGGCAGGAATTTGGAGCTGGTCCCAGATTAGCTGCTTTTCGTCAGCTTCTAGCCTCCACTGTCCATTAAAGAGTTATAAGAAAGAGGGAGCAGGGAGTCCACTGTGGCTCACTGAGTTCAGGGATTGATATTAAAATTTCTCAGGTTAGAAGTATGAAAAGATGATAACTTTAACCTGTCTAACATGCTTCAACAGTACCACATATAGCTGAAAAGAAAAGAATCCATCATTTTGAAGTTAATGAGAAAAAATCAGTACATACGGACTAGTTTACTACCCACTTAAGTTTTATTGTTCAAACGCAATATTACAGATATTTCTAGGTTTTCCATTTAACATATAATCTTACCACTTATTTTTACCTAAATAATATTATTTGTAAATAACTATACCCAAGCTTATAAATTACCATTTGCTTCATCAAAATACATCCATTTTAAAAATACATCTGAAACTGTGTAGAGAAAAATGAAATAATGCATACTTTTTTAAACACAAAAATTAAAAATAACTCTATTTTATTCTATAGAATCTTAAAAAGTATAGATATTTTTCATAAGTATAGATATTTTCAAAAGTATAGATATTTTTCACACAAAAAGTGTGTGACAAATAACAGTGATTGATAAAAAATAATTTAAGGTTAAAGAATTGTAGAGACAAAGAAAAGAAATTTAAGAGGTAAAAGAAAAATAGCTGTTTTTGAAAAGTTATTTTCTGGAATATAGACAATGAAAAGTAGTACGGTAGAGCTGTTTTTCCTAGACTGGTTATTTAAAGCCACAAAGAGTTTGCAAAGTCAAAAAGACTTCCATGATCACATGAATTTAGCAACTTTTGAGTTAAGCCAAGTAATACTCTTTGCTTGCGGACTTTTCTGAGGCTTTAATAAGCAAGTTAGCAGTCTATCCAAGCAAGAATAGAGAATAAGAATGTTTCATACTTACTTGGCTGCACAATATTACCCATTAATTAATTAAATAAAATGCTGAGTAATATTGTGGTTATTTGAAAATAATATTCCCTGGAATCATAATTTGAAAAGGACTGCTGTGAAAAGTACAAATTACCATAATTTATAAACATTTATATTTGAAGTCAACCCATGTAGCCACATAATAATGACCCATTTATTTCTTGAACAAAAATGAAGTATAGAAGATACCAATATGACTGATGTCCTTATAAGAATATGGCTACGTGTAGATACAGAGACATAATGAAGAGGCCATGTGATCACAAAAGCAGAGATTGGAGTTAACACAGCTGAAAGCCAAGAAACAGCAAAGATTTCCCATCAACTACTAGCATCTAGAAAGAAGCAAGGAAGAATTCCTCTACAGGTTTCAGAGAGAGCATTTCTTTTGAACTTCTAGCCTCCAGAACTCTGAGATAATAAATTTATGTTGTTTTACACCACCCTGTTTGTGGCATTATTTGTGATAACCTGGGAAATTAATACAGCAACTTAGTAAATTACGGAAATATTGATGTATTTGTTACATCTCTTATTATTCAATGGAATTATCGTTAGTTCACTAATGATGTTAAGAGAAATTCCTACTAAGGAGACCACAAATGATTTGACAAATATCAGTTTAATGGGGCTCATGAAGAGGCATAATTTAGTTAGTAACAGCCACATTAAACAAAAGATTGCACCAAAATTTCTAAAATTCAACAAATGAATTGGAATATATCAGAAGATGTGATAAATGATTTACTCTGTAATTTATATGACTGGTTAAGCAGTTCCATATAGAGTTAATTTTTTAATTACTATGTTAATAGTACTAAATTACTAATTTATATTATTAAAATGAACATTTTAATGTTTTATCTATTTATAAATATAATTATATTAATATTATGTTTTTATACTCAATATATTTTAATATTCCTATATATTTTGAGTATAGCCTCATCTTAGAGGATTGTATCTATAATACCTTTAATTAGGATGTTAACATGTCTATCGTGGGGGACACAATTCAATCTATGACAGTTAGCAAATTACTATTTTTTTGTTTATGCCTGATTCTTCATCTAGTTGTGATGCATCATGCTATGGTCTCGGTATATTTCCCTGGGTTTCTGGCTTCTACCTTCCAATTTGACATTCAGACTGTCACTTCTTTGAAGGTAATTTTGTCTTTTTTCTTCTCTGGATACTTTTAGAGACTTAGATTTGTAGCTTATATTTTTGCAGTTTCACTATATGCTTCTAGGCATAGAATTCTTCCTATTCTTGCCTGAGATTCACTGGGTTTCATGAATATGTGATTAGGTGTCTTTTCACAAGCTCTGTTCTATTCTTCCCACTTTTCCAGAATTCTTATTAGGTATATGTCAGACCTTCAAACTCTTTCCTTCATATTCTTTACTTCTCAAATAGTTCTCATATCTTTGTTCTTCTGTGCTGCATTCTGGATAATTTATTTGACCAATTCTCCAGTTCCTTAATTCCCTCTTCAGAATATTCTGATCTTTACATCATTAAATAGAAGCTTTAAATTTTAATTTAATATTTTTGATTTTTCCAATTTTAGAAGTTTTATTCAGTTATTTTTAAAATATGATCATTTTAGTGTTTCTAATTTTCTATAAATATTCAAAACATACAATTCCTTTAAATATTAATTAATGAATATAGTTATTTTAGGTTATACAATAATATGTTTCTAAAGCATCTAAAATTTTGCTTATCTATTTATCAGATATTGTTTGGCTTGTTCTCACCCATGATGCTTTGTTAATAACATTTATTTTTATTTTAAACTTGTAGCTTCCCATATAACAATATGTGTGGAAATTCATTTAGGTGTACAGTAAAAATGTATCCCTTCCATGCAGAGCAATGGAACACCTGCCTGGCAAATTTTGGATAAAATTTGTGGCTCAGATGTTTTGGGCTGCCCAGGCAATGGTAATTTGGGTGGCAAATCCTTGAGAGGGGTGACCTGGAGTAACAATTTCATATTTGTTTTTCCTCCCTGATTTTCTTAGCAGCATAGGCAACATTTCTTGCAGTCACTTGGTTGGCTGTGCTGTATGGCATGTTTACTTCCAGATCACCATTAACTTGTGTGTGCTGCCTTTTGCATTCTCCAGCCCTTTTGGTTTGTCTCTTTTAGTCTGGACACCAAAGCTAGTGATTTCTAGGTTCTGAAAATGTGCTCAAATTAAGGGACTTCAATCCCCTCCTAATTTCTCTAGACTTCTGGTTTACCTTAGATATTGACACAATTATTTCTTGCCATCTTGTCTATGTTTTTATGCTTTAAAAAGCTTTGAAAATATATGTCATTCAGCATTTTTAGTTGTTTTCAAAAAAAGGATTAGCCCAAATATTTTTCCAGCCTTATTACTAAACATATAATTCTTGTTCATTTTATTTTTATTAGATGAATAATCAGTTCATCTGAACCAAAGAAGTAAATTCATATGTACTAAGCTATAAATAGTCATCTAAAAATACATGAGCCACATTTAATCATTTAGCTTTAAAGAGTCATACAAAACACCAAACATAACAACTGTGACTAGATCATATATTTTAAATTGTTACATAATTTTGTAATAAATCATTTATATTAAATATACTAAAATAATGTTTTAAGGAAGATTAATATAATTAGTTGGCAACACAGCAAAAATAAAAAATATTCTGACCTCTTATTTAGATATTTATTCTCATTATACATTATAAATAATACTTTATATTAGTCAATCATTACATTGTGAAGCACATTAGTATTTCCAGAGAATGTAAAATATTTAAATGGGAAATAACTGGAATGCGGAAGAGATAAACAAGGAAAGTAGTTAAATACTGTTAACATCACAGACATTAAAACTCAGTATTTAGACAGAACTGTAAAACGCTTCTGTGAATTCACTCAACCTGTCATTTATCTATTCTAAACTTACATTTTTCTGACATCTTTAAGCATTTTTTGGTGTGTTTGTTCAGGAAGTTTTCCTTCACTGACCCCTCTCTGCCCCTCCTACTGTGTCAGTCTGATCTCTGGCCCCTTATTTTTGTTCATAAAAATGCAATCAACAGCTAACTAGCTATTATCACTTTATTTCATTGTGTTTCAAGAATTTGGTAAACCTTTCATATGAATTAATTTATTTAAAACTCACAGAATCCCTGAGAGTTAATTCTCTTATTAGCCCATTTTAAGACGAGAAAAATGAGTTATATAATAAGCCCAAGGTCACTTTAGATATTAACTGAATTCTATTTGACTTTAAAAGCAGATGCTCTCCTGCCTCCACAGTAATGAATGTGTGGTATTTTAAAAGGGAATAAGAAGTAAGTAAAATAAGTTTAATATTATCGTGCCAGTATTGTCCCCACATATTCACAAAGACCTGTTTTGTGTATCTGTCATCCAGTGTAAGCCACATCCTAGCTATCAGTGATTCAGTTTCAAACTAGCATCACTTTCAGAGAACTATAGTACAAGAGCCACAGAGGTTAATTTAAAAGGAAATTCAATCTTTAGTCACATCTTTCAAAGACATTGTTGGGATTTCTTACCAGTGTTAAACACTGATAATTTCGTTTTCTCTTGTTACCACACTTTCTTAAACAGTTCCCAAAGCATCTCTCCCTTCTTGCCCTTCATTACATAGATTAGTAGAATTTTGAGTGACGTGTCCTTGCAAACCTCCTTCCATCTCTGTGGTCTTCATTCATTTTCAAGTTCAGAACTGGAATAGTTAGGCACTAGGCTTTAGGGAGGAGTTTCCTCAGGAAGATAAGATAGGCTTGAAATATTTATACTTATACTTTATACTTATATATTTACATATCACGTATATAAAATAGAATTTGGGTGTTGTAATGCCTAAAATATGGGAAAAAAGCCTGCAGCAGCTAGGAGTTGAACATCAGTAACATGGAGCCAGGAACACCAGGTGGGTGTGGGGTGTGAGGGCATATGAGCGCAGATGGAACAGATTTGCTGCTCTTGTCCCGATTCAGTAGATTTTCTTGAACAAAGGTTTCTTCGATTGTTGTATGCACATGAGACAATTTTCAGAGACTTAAAATTGGATATATGTATGTGCACGTGTGTGTGTAAGTGTGGGTGTATATGTTATAGTTTTCACCAGATAAATGGTTGTTTTGCTGGGGAGAGGGTTTACTGAGCTTCTCACACTACCATCCCAGGGGTCCAGGCAAACTTTTGTAAATCCTCAGAGATTTAAAAGTTCTTTAGTTAGCCTTAATTAGCCATGTTCATATAATATGAGAGAATGGGTGCAGGAATATGTCACAGGTATAAGCAAGGCCAGTGTTTCTCAACTCTTGTGGCACATTATTCTCACAAGGGGAACTTTTTAGAATCTATTGATAAATAGGCCATATCCCAAGATATTTTCATTGAATGGCTCTGGATAGGAACATTAGAAATTTGTTTTAGATTCCTGGAATGTTTCTAATTGGAGCCATATTTGAGAACCACAGAATTGGCATTTTAGAGGGGATTCAAGCATCATATTAATAGTTGAGACTATACACCTTTTAAATTTCTTCCAAAACTTAAAACTCAGAATATGAACTTTCTGAGGGTATCTTTGTGGTGGACTTTTATTTCTCCCTTCCACAACTACCAATAAATAAATAAATAACCATAAATAAATACATAAATAACCAAGTCTAAAGTTTTAATAACTTTTGTTTCATGAAAACACTACTTTCACGAAGTCTGCATTTCCTTCCTAGGCTTTTTGGGTTGAAATATTACACAGTTACCTACACAGACATGCTATTATTTATAAACCTACTAAGAGATCACAGTTATTATAGCAAGTAAAATATGTTGGCAGAACTTAGTAAATTTCATATCTGTACAATATGGCAACCACATATCTTCTGGTTGCTTTATGACAAGTATTGCCAAAAAGAGATCTGGAAGCATATAAAAAATTTAAGGAGAAGAATATGGGGAAGCCCTACCATGCTCCGGATAGCCTTAGTCTCCTAACTTTATGTACTAAGCCCTATTGTCACCTAGGTGGATAGTAGCAGAGTGGATTTGACTCAGAAGCTTCTAAATATTATGGCTTTAATGTATCCAAAATGAAAGAAAAATTAAAAGCAATATTTTTAGAAACCTTGTTGTAATCATTAGACCATTCCTCCCTGGAGAATGGACATTTCATTTTACAGTTGCAGCAACTGTTATTTTCTCCTTTGTGATTTAACCTAATTACATAAGTGGACTACATTTTGTATAAGATTATTATCATTAGTATGACAAATTTCTTCCCAAGTTTTAGTTTGTGAAGAACTTACTATTAAAACTTATTGGCTTTTTTATTCTTTAATCCTCTTAAAAATCAACTAATCAAAACAGGGACAAAACTCTACATAAAGATACATGTTTTTAATTTGAAAAATTGTGATAAACAATTTAATTAAAGTTTAACAAGAAACCAATATATTTTAATCTACATAGTAAGAAGTTATTAATTGTACTGTCAAAGGCAAAATATTACCCATCATTCTTGCCACAGTCATTCTGAAAAGAAGGTTAGGCTCTTTAACATGCTAATATCTTAAGAACACACCTTCTCAAGGTCTTTTTTCATGGCTCTTAACAATATTAGGTCACGATATGTTGGTAGACTAACTTCATAGTAATTAAAAGTATATAAAATTTAAAATAAAATAAAATTTTAAAATTATATAATCAATTGTTTAAAACAAAAATAAAATAGAAATAGAAATAAATATGACCTTTAAGTTTTTTTATAATTTTTATTGATACATAATCATTGTACATATTCATGGAGTACATGTTATATTTTGATACAAGCATATAACATATAATGATCAAACCAGGGTAATTGAGACATGATTCACCTGAAATATTTATCATTGCTTTATGTTGGGAACATTTGAAAACTTCTAGCTATTTTGAAAGATAATAAATTATTGTTAACTATAGTTGCCCTATAGCACTATTGAACACTAGAACTTTTTCCTTCTATTTAACAGTATTACCCATTAACCAACACCTCTTCATTATCCCTTCCCACCACTCTTACCAACCTCTAGTAGCCACCATTCTATTCACTACCTCCATGAGATCAATTATTTTTAGGTCCCATATATGAGTATCAAAATTCAGTATTTGTCTTTCTGTGCCTGGTTTATTTCACTTAAGAAATGTCCTCCAGTTCCATCCATGTTTCTGCAAATGACAAAATTTCCCATATGTGCACATCAGTGTTAATGGATTAGTATCAATTTAATGGTGAGTACATGTGGTGTTTGTTTTTCCATTCATGTTATACTTCACTTAGACGAATGGGCTCCAGCTCCATCCAGGATAATACAATAAGTAGCTCACTGTTTTTTTCTTATGGCTGAGTAGAACTCCATGGTATACATATACCACATTTTATTAATCCACTCATGTATTGACAGGCACTTGGGTTGTTTCCACATCTTTGAAATTGTGAATTGTGCTGCTATAAACATTCAAGTACAGATGTCTTTTTAACAAAATGCCTTTTTTTCCTTTCGGTAGATACCCAGTAGTTGAATTGCTGGATCAAATGGAAGGTCTACTTTTAGCTCTTTGAGGTATCTCCATACTACTTTCCTTAAAGGTTGTACTAGTGTGCAGTCCCACCAACAGGGTATGAGTGTTCCTATCTCTCCATATCCACACCAAAATTTGTTGTTTTGGGACTTTTTGATAAAAGCAGTTCTTACTGGAGTTAAGTGATATCTCATTGTGGTTTTGATTTGCATTTCCCCGTTGATTAGAGGTGTTGAGCATTTTTTTATATGTTTCCTGGCCATAAGTCTGTCTTCTTTTGAAAAGTTTCTGTTCATGTCCTTAGCCCACTTTTTAATGGGGTTGTTTGATTTTTTGGCTGATTTTCCTGAGTTCTAGTTATTAGCAATTTCTTGGATATATAGCATGCAAATATTTTCTCCCATTCTGTAGGTTGTCTATTTTCCCTAATGATAGTTTCCTTGGCTGTGCAGAAGTTTTGTAATTTGATCAGGTCCCATTTATTTATTTTTGCTGTTGCTGTGATTGTCTTCGGAGTCTTCTTCATAAAAATTCTTTCCCTAGGTCAATCTATATAAGAGTTTTTCCAACATTTTCTTCTAGAATTAATATGGTTTCATGACTTAGGTTTAAGTCTGTTATCTCCATCATGAGTTGATTTTTGTGAGATGTGACAGGTGCAGATTATTTTTCAGTCTTGTACATGTGGCTATCCAATTTTCCCCAGCATCATTTATTGAATAGGGATTCTTTTCCCCAGTGTATAAATATGTCTATTTTGTCAAAGATCAGATGGCTATATAAAGATGATTTTATATCTGGGTTCTCAGTCCTATTCCATTGGTCTATGTCTGTTCTTATGCCAGTACCATGCTGTTTTGGTTACTATAGTCCTGTAGTATAGCTTGAAGTCTGGTAAATTGATAACTCCCAATGTGTTCTTTTTGCTTAAGATGGCTTTGTCTCGGCCGGGCGCGGTGGCTCACGCCTGTAATCCTAGCACTCTGGGAGGCCAAGGCGGGTGGATTGCTCAAGGTCAGGAGTTCGAGACCAGCCTGAGCAAGAGCAAGACCCCGTCTCTACTAAAAAAAGAGAAAGAAATTATATGGCCAACTAAAAATCTATATAGAAAAAATTAGCCGGGCATACTGGTGCATGGCTGTAGTCCCAGCTACTCGGGAGGCTGAGGCAGTAGGATCACTTAAGCTGAGGAGTCTGAGGTTGCTGTGAGCTAGGCTGACGCCACGGCACTCATTCTAGCCTGGGCAACAAAGCGAGACTCTGTCTCAAAAAAAAAAAAAAAAAAAAAAAAAGATTGCTTTGTCTAAACAGGGTCTTCTCTGGTTCCATACAAAGCACAGAATTATTTTTTCTATATCTGTGAAAAATGATGTTGGTATTTTAATAGTGATTGCGTTGAATCTGTAGATCACTTTGGGTACCATAGACTTTTTAACAATGTTGATTCTACTGATCCATGAGCATAGTATGGTTTTCCATCTATTTACATCCTTCCTCAGTGTTTCATAGTTCTCTCTGTAGAGTTCTTTCATTTCCTAGTTAAATATATTCCTAGGTATTTTATTTTCTTGCTATTGTGAAGGGTATCGAGTCTTTGATTTGGTTCTCAGTTTGACTGCTGTTGGCAGATAGGAATGCTACTGATTTGTGCATATTGATTTTGTAACCTGAGACTTTGCTGAATTTATTTATCAATTCCAGTTGTCTCTTGGCAGAACCTTTGGGGTTTTCTAGATGTAAGATCATATCATCAGCAAAGAGTAATAGTTTGATCTCTTCTGCCCCCATTTTGAGCCCCTTGTTTTCCTTCTCGTTTTTGATTGCTCTGGCTAGGACTTCCAGCACTATGTTGAATAGAAGTGATTATAGAGGGAAACTGTCTGGTTCTAGTTCTAAGCAGAAATGCTTTCAATTTTTCCATGTTCGGTATGATGTTGGCTATGGGTTTGCCATATATGGCTTTTAACATTGTTAGGCAAGTGCCGTCTATGCCTATTTTGTTAAGAGTTCTTATCATAAAAGAGTGCTGAATTTTGTTGAATGCCTTTTCTGTGTTGATTGAGGGGATCATATAGTCTCTGTTTTTACTTCTATTTATGTGGTGAATTACGTTTACAGATTTGCATATGTTGAACCATCCCTGCATCTCTGGGATGAAGCCCACTTGGTCGTGATGAATTATTTTGGGGAACTCTCTATACTTTCTGCTCAATTTTTCTGTAAATATAAAACTGCTCTAAGGTCTATTAATTAAAAATACTTCCAATCACATTTTACTGTTATGGAATATAGTTGAAACTCTCTTCACTTTTCTTCAATGCCCCACATGCTCTGCTTCCTACAACCATTTTTACTTTATTTTTTTACTGCCTTTCACTTCCGAATGTCCATTTTTCTGTTAATCAAACATAACAAATTCTTTTCAATTCAGGACTGTGGCAAGTGTATCCACTTGGTGAATTTATCATAAATCATCATGCCTTCTCTTCATTCAGATGCCTTCAAATAAGCCTTTAATTATAACTACATCTAAAGATTTTTTCCCTCGACAGGACTTACTAATAGCTGATATTTTCTTAGGTATTCTTATGATCTTTTACCTACCATAAAAATGAGATTTTATGTGAGTAGATACCTCATCTGTCCTGTTTATAACTCTCACTTTCGAACTGTTTTACAGTCTAGAATAGTAGCTGATGTGTAGACATCACAAACTTAACATTTATTTGATAAATTAATTATTATTTTATAGGTGAAATAAATAAGAAGTTGAAAGGTTGGTGACTTGTTGATGTTTATACAGTTTGATTGTCATAGGAAAGGAATTTTATTTCCTGCTGTCTCTTTGAGCAGTGGACATTCTATAATAGGCTATGGTGCAGTGCAGCATAGGATATTCATACATCATTGCCATGATTTTAAGGAAAGAGAAGTCATTTTCATGAAGACTTTAATGATGTTTCTGTCAAGTAGTATGTAATAAAGACTTAATTCACAGTCAAGATAATATCAATAATATATGTTAAGTTAAAATACATGAACTTTTCCAAAAAAACTGTAAATAATATATTGTATACCTATTTTATTTTCATTTATATATTTAACAAATCAAAATACAGTTACTATCATTATGGCTTACAAGTACTAGGTCACCAAAACTATTGCTATTTACAATGGTAGGCTTTTCCTTATCGGCTCCTAAGTCACTGCTAGTTCCTCATGCTCTCAGTTAAACTGTGTTTGAACAGGAGAAATTAGTGAAATGCCAAGAATTTTGTGACCTGAGGATTGGATGATATATTGCCAGGGATCAATAAACAAATATTTGAAATCTCTATGGATAAAAATGTTACACTATGGGCTATACACTTGAATGAGCAATTCATTTTTTTTTCAGATGTATGCACATTTCAGGTCATTCATTTAATGTTAGAATGAGATCACAAAAGTCAGAGGAAAACCATAAAATATATAGTGGATTATTAGGTTAATCCTTAATGGGATTTAAAACTTTTTGTGTCACTTCTCTGCTCTCTTACATTAAATGCCCAGAAATGTCCCCTTTTAATAGGTCTAAAGTTAATAAAAATTTGGGAGGATATTTAATTAATTTTAAATCAATGTTTTCAACAAAATTGAACTACGCATAAACATAAAATATTAATTTAATTGATATAACCATTTATAGCAAGGTAATATAAAGGGGTAAAATGATCATGTTACCTATGTTATGATACAGTTCTATTTCCCCCAAATAATTTAAGTTGATTTTATTGAGATAATAAACATTTACTGATGAAATGAGTAGCCCGTTGTACATAGTAGCATAAAATTTAGACTCTTTAAAACTTGTTATTGCTTTAAATGACATTTGAGTGTCATTGTCATTTTATTAAGATTGCATATCATTCTATACTTCAATTAGGTAACTGCAGATCTTAATGAGATTTTAGTAGTGACAATATGCACTATCATAAAATTTGTGAGCTCTCATTTTGAAATTAAACTCTGATGCTGATATTGAGTTGTAAACTTCCTGAGGCAGCCCAAGTAAATGGGGACTTGCGCCCATGGCTAACTGAAGGCAAAATATATCTGATGCAGTTTCATGTGCTTTTTCTAGATTCTCTGCCCCTTTCTGCACAATCAATTTTCACATCAGTACTTGAGCCACAGGGCACTTGATGTCCAGGGGATCTCCTTTAAGTCTTACGAGGAGTGGTAGATTCTCAATAATTTAACCCATTTTACTTACTTTGTGTAAGAAGACACTAAAACCCAGAAAGGCCCTGATCAATGTTATACAGCTAAGGTATTGCAGAAATAGGCCAAGAAACAAAACTTTCTAACTCATATGCCCTGTGTAATTGTGTTGTTTCAAATCAGAAGTGAGCAACTTGCAGCCATAATCTGGAAATTCACTGGCCAGAGCTCAAATGTATGAAATTTTAAGATGATAAATAGAATTACATTTTATAGTGGAGAGGAAGAAATGTTTGTGAGGCTAATGTCAGTGGCAATTGCATTCCAGAAAAAGAGAAGTTGGATGGTGTGGGCAAGGGTTTGAGTGGGGTCATGTTGGGGGTTGGGGTGGATATGGTGGTTACATTCTTTTCTAAGCTCACCAGTAACCTACATATTATTGTATTAATATTAAATACTCATTAAATAACTCATATTACTTGACCTATCAGTAACAATTGACAAAATTGATGATCCCACTGTTAGTTTCCACGGCTTCATGTCTTACTAATTTTCCTCTTACCTCATTGGTTCTCCTTGATCTCCTTTGGTCCCTCCTTAATCTCCTCATCTGCAGACATGGGAGTGTCCAGGGCTCAATCCTTGGACTTCTCTGTCTATACTCAAGCTCTTGGTGAGATGAAATTTAGTATGGAATTTCTGCTTCCATCTTCTTAAATTTGTTCTACTGCCCATCACAGTAAAATTAAATACTATCTTTCTAGCTGTTTCAAGCAAAATTCTTGGCATGATATTTAACTTTTCTCTTTCTCTTATAAATTGTATCCAGTCTATCAGCAAAAATATATCCAGATGCTGACCACTCTATTAATAGTTCTGCAGGTACCACCATGGCCCAAGCCACCGGTATCTCCTCCCTCCATTTGTGGCTTGTCTATCTGCTTCCACATTTGCCTTCCTACAGGCTCTTCTACACAATACATCTCAGTTATTATGCCATTCCTTGCTTGAATCTTTTCATTCGTTTATTTATTTCTTCAATAAATATTCATTTACTCCCCATTTTTGACTGATTTATTAATAAAATAGTTTCATATTATAGGAACTCTTTTTAGAGGTTTGGAATCTATCACTGAACAAAGCAAGAGTGATTCCTACCTTCAAAATCTTGCATTCAAGCAAGAAAGAAACACAAAAAGACAATAAATATGATTTAGAGCATAAATTATATATTCTATTAGAAATTCTGTGAAGAAAAGTAAAAGTAGATCAGGGTAAGAGGGATCCAGAATGCCAAGTTGTTAATGGGGGTGAGAGGAACAGACAGGCTGCAATATTAGATTGGGTGGTTAGAACAAGTCTCATTGAGAAGGTGAGATTTGAGCATAGATTTTGGGAGGAAGATAAAACCTTAGCCAAGTGTAGATCTGCAGGAAAAGTGTTCTGGCAGAAGGCATAAATAGTAGGGCTCCTCCTTGTTGCTTGAGTTTTCTACCCAATATCTTGCCTCAACTGTTCATTCTTGCTTCCTTATTCTGTGAATGCACTCCTCAAAATATTTTCAAAGCTCATATGTGAAACCCTTTCATATCTTTGCTCAAATTTAACATCACTGAGGTCTTCCCTGACCATATTCTTTAAAATTGCACCTCTTCTCCCTGGCACTATCCATCTCCCTTCCCTACTTTAATGTTGTCAATACTACTCAGCACAGTCTATTATGCAATAAAATTTATTTATTTTATCTGTTGTCTGTCTTCCACTTTCATGTCTGCAAGGATTTTGCTTGTATTTTTACTGCACAATCCCCAAGATCTAGAGCAGTACCTGCACTACCTCTTTGGGCTATTCTCTATTTTTATCTAATGAATGAGACTATTAAAGCATTGAATAAATAATCATTGAATGAAAGAATGGATGATTACTTTAGCAGCCCTAAAATCTAAACTAACATGTGCCCATCAAAACAAAACTAGCAGATAAATGCCCATGGTAATGTAAGATGTTAACTTTATAGGAAGTTAGGTGAGGAATGTTATTGTACCACTGTTTTTGCAACTCTTCTAAAAAAAGTAAAGTCATTCCAAAGTAAAAAGTAAAAAAACAAAAACAAAAAACAGCTTTTTATTAGTCTCTGTCCTCAAAAAGGCCTTGATCTCAATGGCATGATTTCCTCTAAGAAATAAGTAAAATAAAATGTACAACAGCTATTGACTACACTTGTCTTATCTAAATGAACTATTAAATTAATCAGACATTTATTCTAGTTAGGCTCTGTTAGCCAATACAATTTAAACTTTTGATTTATTATCTTGAAAAATATACTCACTCTCCATTATCTGAAGGTTGAGATGTTCTTCAAAACAAATCAACAGAACAACCTGTGGAGGTGCATTTCCATGTGCATGTCAAATACCTTTATATCTTTACTCCTTTTTCAAATCAAGCCCTAGAGTTGAAGATCATCTTTAGCACTTTTTACAGATTCCATGAAAGACCTTCTAATTACACAGGGAAGAGCAATTCTTACCATGTTGGCTCTTATATGTTTCGGCTAAGTTAAAGTTGCCTAGTAATCTCAAATTTTAGAATTGAATTTTGCTTGATCTTGAAGAATTCCAAATCTCCATTTAGTACAACAGCCTTAGTTAATAACATAGGTGCAAAAAACCATTTGACAAATTCAGTGCCCTTGTATGATAAGAACTCTTAACAAAGTAGGCACAGACAGAACATACCCCAGTATTATAAAAGCCACACACAATAAACCCACAGCCAACATCATACTGAATGGGGAAAAACTGAAAGCATTCCCGCATAGAACTGGAACGAGGCAAGGTTGCCCACTGTCACCCCTTCTGTTCAACATGGTGCTGGAAGTCCTCTCCAGAACAATCAGACAAGAGAAGGAAATCAAGGGTATCCAAATTGGGGCAGAAGAGGTCAAATTATCACTCTTTGCTGATGATATGATCTTGTATCTAGAAAACACCAAAGATTCTGCCAAGAGACTCCTGGAATTGATAAATAAATTCAGCAAAGTCTCAGATTACAAAATCAAAGTACACAAATCAGCAGCATTCCTGTACACCAACAAAAAGTCAAGCTGAGGATCAAATCAATGACTCAATAACTTTCACAATAGCGACAAAGAAAATAAAATGCCTAGGAATATATTTAACCAAGGAGGTGAAAGACCTCAACAGGGAGAACTGTGAAACACTGAGGAAGGAAATTGCACAGGATGTAAAAAAAAATGGAAAAACATATTATGCTCATGGATTGGCAGAATCAACATTATTAAAATGTCTATATTACCCAAAGTAATCTACAGATTCAGTGCAATCCCCATTAAAATACCAATGTCAGTTTTTGTATATCTAGAAAAAATAATTCCATGCTTTGTATGGAGCCAGAGAAGACCCCAAATAGCCAAGGCAACCTTAAGCAAAAAGAACAAATCAGGAGGCATCACTTTACTGGACTTTGAGCTATACTACAAGGCTATAGTAACTAAAACATCATGGCATCAGCACAAGAACAGAGACATAGACCAATAGAACAGGACTGAGAACCCAGATGTAACAGCATCCTCATATAGCCATCAGATCTTTGACAAAATAGACAAAAAGATACTCTGGGGAAAAGAATCCCTATTCAATAAATGGTGCTGGGAAAATTGGATAGCCGCATGTACAAGATAGAAAAATAATCTGTATCTCTCACCTCTCACAAAAATCAACTCACAATAGATAACAGACTTTAACTTAAGCATGAAACTATAGGAATTCTAGAAGAGGGGGTTGGAAAAACTCATAGATATTAGCCTAGGGAAAGAATTTATGAAGAAGACCCCAAAGGCAATCAGAGCAACAACAAAAATAAAAAATGGGACCTGATCAAATTACAAAGCTTCTGCACTACCAAGGAAACTATCATTAAAGCGAATAGACAACCCAGAGGATAGGAGAAAATATTTGCATGCTGTACATCTGTTAAAGTGGTAATAACCAGAATCTACAAAGAACTCAAGCAAATCAGCAAGAAAATATCAAACAACCACATTAAAAAGTGGGCAAAAGATATGAACAGAAGCTTTTCACAAGAAGGTATACTAATGGCCAATAAACATTAAAAATGCTCAATGTCTCTAATCATTAGGGAAATGCATATGAAAACCATGATGAGATATCACATAACTCCAGTGAGAATGACTTTTATCAAAAAGTCCCAAAACAACAGATGGTGGCATGGATGTGGAGAGAAAGGAATACTCTTACACTGTTGGTGAGACTGAAAAGTAGTACAACCTGTATGAAAAGTGGTATTGAGATACCTCAAAGAACTAAAAGTAAACCTTCAATTTGATCCAGCCCTCCTACTACTGGGTATTTACCCAATGGAAAGAAAGACATTTTATAAAAAAGTCACTTGCACTTGAATGTTTATAGCAGCACAACTCACAATCACAAAGATGTGGAAACTACCCAAGTGCCCATTAATACATGAATGGATTAATAAAATGTGACATATATAAACCATGGACTATTACTCAGCCATAAAAAAATGGTGCACTAATACCTTTTGTAACAACTTGGATGGACCTGGGGACCACCCTTTTAAGTGAAGTATCACAAGAATGGAAAAATAAACACCATATGTACTCACTACTAAATTGGAAATAATTAATCAACACTCATGCACATATGGTAGTTAAATTCAATGGAAATCAAGCAGGTGTGAGGGGGAAGAATGGGATGGGTAAATGCACAACTGACGGGTACAATGCACATTATCTGGGTGATGGACACACTCATAACTTTGATGCAAACTGTATAAAAGCAATTCATGCAAACAAAACTTTTGTACCTCCATAATATTATGAAATAAAAAAATTAACTAAAAATATAAATATCTACATAGTAATGTTATTAGATTCTTCACAAACTGAAAATCAGTTGTGTGGGTAAAATACGACTTTGCAGAAGGGGATCTTAAGATCCTGTTTAGCAAAAGCAATTTTAGGCAATAAGAACAAAATGGGAGGTATTAATTTACCAGACTTCAAACTATACTATAAGGCTATAGTTATTAAATCAGCTTGGTATTGGCACAAGAACAGGGAAATTGACCAGTGAAACAGAACTGAGAACCCAGATGTAAAACCATCCTCATATAGCCATCTAATCTTTGACAAAGCAGACAAAAACATACACTGGGGAAAAAAAACTTATCCAATAAATGGTGCTGGGAAAACTGGATAGCCACATGTAGAAGACTGAAACAGGACCCACACCTTTCACCTCTCACAAAAAATCAAATCATGGTGGGTAACAGACTTAAACCTAAGATGTGAAACTCTTAGAATTCTAGAGGAAAATGTGGGAAAGACTTATAGACATTGGCCTAGGCAAAGAATTTATAAAGATCCCAAAGGCAATCACACCAGTAACAAAAATCAATAAATGGGACCTGATTAAATTAAAAAGCTTCTGCACAGCCAAGGAAACTGTCATGAGAGAAAACAAACAACCTACAGAATGGGAGAAAATTTTTGCATGCTACACATCAGATAAAGGACTGATAACAAGAAGCTATTTAGAACTCAGGAAAATCAGCAAGAAAAAATCAAACAACCTTATTAAAAAGTGGGCAAAGGACATGAACAGAAACTTTTCAAAAGAAGACAGAACAATGGCCAACAAACATATGAAAAAATGCTCAACGTCTCTAATCATCAGGGAAATGCAAATCAAAACCACAATGAGATATTACTTATCTCCAGTAAGAATGACCTTTATCAAAAAGTTCCAAAACAATAAATGTTGGTGTGGATGCGGAGAGATAGGGACACTCATACACTGCTGGTGGGACTGCAAACTAGTGCAACCTTTGTGTAAATACCCCATTCTTAAGACTGAAATAACCATTCCCTCTTTTTATTTTTCTGTAACCATTTTCTCCTTATTGTTTTTCTATAACTGCTTTCTCCTTTCTGTTTTTCTGATTTTCATTACCTCTCACTTGTTTTTCTGTCCCTCACAGGTGTATGACTGGCTACAGCATTAATGTCTTTTAGAACCCCACTCATCTCAGTTTCAATCCTCTCAAGTGAACTTGAACTTCTGGAGTTGTTCTAGAGATAACTTCATTTGTTCAGGGAATTATAAGTAGTTAAGTCTAAAGCAAACAGAATGAAGAAGGAGTTATAAATGAAATATGGCTTAGTGGCTAAGTGGGGACCTGAACAGAAGATAAATCATATTAAGATATTAAACATTTCTTGAGAGCAAAAGGTATGATTTTGAAGGGTTCAAAGAGGGAAATGGCATGATTGTATCTGTGTTCTAAAAACATAGTCAGAATATATTAAAGCCATTTAAGAGACTGTAGAAGTGAGAGATGATGGCAATAAATTTAAGTTATACAGTTTGCTATGGAAGACAAAGGGTGATTCCAAGAATTGTAAATAAGTTGAGGAGAAGGCAAAAATGTAACTTGAGGTAAGTAAAAATGTAACTATGAGTACAAAGGAGTAAAAAGAGCAGCAAGCTCACTATAGGGTCCAAGAGTAAGATAATTTAGTCCTTAAGCACATAGTGATAGTCTGGTGTGGAATATATTAGATACTAGTTGTCTGGAATAATAGAAATCATTAAAATAATTAAATCAATATAATCATCCCTTTCAAGAGTTTTTAAATTACTTTATATTTCTATACAGATTTGATATTTACCCCCATACTTTCTATACTCCAAAATCTGTTGAAGGTTTTAGAGATTTGTTATTTTCACTCTATCTTAAGAAATTATGACTTAAATCAATGAACTGTCATTTCTCAAAGATTATGTTAAATTCTAATCAAAAGTCCTGGAGAGTGGAATTAACTGCCAATATGGTCTTTTAAATGATAGCCATAAATATTCTCTTCATAAGCAATGAGTACACTTACTGGATTCTATAGTCTAAAAGTGTAAGGACAACTATGGATTCAAAATTTGCCAAATGATTTCCAAGAAAGTAAAAGGAACATTGAAATATTGCTCATACCCTTAATTCTGCTTCTTTCTTTGATCATGAATAGGATCAGAAAGAAATACATTAAAATTAATATTTTGCTTTTAATTTAACATTTCAGAAATTATTAAAAATTTCTCTTTAAAGACCTCTTTGTATGCCACTGGGTAAAATTGTGAACTATCACCGTTTGCCAAAAGAAATATTTGAGAAAACCCTTTACTCATATATGAATTGAACTTTATGATTTCATGGAAATCATTGTTCAAAGGAAATTCTAGGATTGGTTTTTACATTTCTGAGTAACTCCTTTTGCTCAACAGATGACTATGTATAGATACAGTTATAGATAGACATCGATATATATAGTTATTGATTAGGGCAGTTATTGTTATCAGCATTTAGTCATACTCAAATTGTTTCAGAAAATAACTGTAAGTATTTCCAGCACCCTAGATATTTTAACAGGAAAAGATCATAATATAGAAAATTAGGTGTGCTTAGGGAAATGACAAAAAGACTTGGAGAAGGGTCAGAGAAATTTGTCACTGCCTTTCAGGAGATTAGGAGGCTACAGAAATTACACAAAACTGGTTCTAATGATTTCTCCAACCTGCAGCAACAAGTGAGTGATTCATTCTCATATGAGCTTGGAAGTTTATACAATACTCATATGTCTGGCCACCACTGCCAAAAGAGGTTAATGGCTTCTCTTCTGTCTTCCAAATCTTATGTGAGTGCCTCTTATTGGAACAATCCAACCTGGAATCCTGCTGGCAAGAGATTCTGGGAAAGGCATGTCCAAAAATTTTCCTGTGCTATGTAGGAGAAAATGTTGAAGTGGGTGTAATTGATGACAATTTGACAACTTACAACTTGGCATAATAACACAGAAAGATACAGTATGGCTATAGATATATAAAAAGATATGTGGCAAAGGTTTATATATATAGGGAATTTATTTGAAAGATGGGTACAGCTACATATGGAATTTATTTATTCTACTCAACAACGAGAAACCCCTAAATTCACAAATATCTATTAAACAAATACTAGGTGTTACTCTTAGGAAAACTGCCCAAAGAATGGTCAATGAAGGAATTTTATATAGTACAAAAGAATAAGTTTGGAGAGAGAAATAAGATCTTTTTTTCCATTTACTAAAAGGAAATAATAAAAACAACATAGTTAATAATGAAAATAACTGTAGCATGATACACATTTTAAATTAGTAATCATGCATAGTTTTTTCATTATTAGCTTGCTACAATACCTTTTTATGATCATTTTTCCAAGGCTCTTAATTTTAAAATGATAATATCATGATTTAGTAAAATTGAAATCATGTTTACCTAACACATTTTCTGTTACAACAGTCTTTAAAACCATCCTTAAGGCAGCATTATATCTCACTTGGTTGAATTATAAAAATTAAGGTGTTTATTTATTTACTTTTTTTGCTATTGTTCAACAGTTAGACTCTTTGACATTCTTACTAATTTTTATAATTCAATGTATAATTTTATAATTCAAAGGTATTTTAGGCAAATACCTTTTTTTACTGTTTGAATGAGTGTATTAAGAGAAATTCGTAGGAATGGAAAACACAAAAATTTATGGCTCTTGATATACATGACATTATTTTAATTTATGCCCACTCTATAACTAGGAAAGTAGAACATGTATTTACATATATTAGCAGACTCATTTATTTCATGTAATGTAATTTTATCTTTATCATTTAATTAATATAACAGATTATATTTGGGGTTTTATTATACATAGTATATAATGATGTCTCATATATATGCATTATATTCTCTCGTTACACCTCTGGTCACATATATTTTACAGTTTCTACTCAAACTCAAGGTTCTTGTGGTTAAGATCTCTGCTTTGTTCATTTTTCTATTACACAGTGACTAAACCACTAATGGTTAGTAAATATATATTAAATACCTTTCAACAATATGAATATAAAAATATAAAAAGCTAAAAAGAAAATTCGAATTATCAGAATGGAAAAATATGTCAAAGAATTTTTTCCTGATCATCATGTATTTTCCCATTATCCTTTTTATGTATTCTTGTGGGCTCTTTAATGGTTCATTTTCTAAAATATTTCTTCCCACTTTACTATATTAGGATTCAGGAAAAGAACCATAGGCCACATTTTATAGTATTAATATCTGGTCAGATAAATAAGCAACTTGCAAAATGAAACAAGAGTATTTCCTTCAGTTGATTGAATTTTGATGCAATAAATTAAAATACAGAAAAATTGTCTGTAGTTTTCCCACAATCAGATTCCAATGTTTTTAGGAAAACTCTTCTAATGTGCCATGTGCTCCTAACATTTAAGAGCCTTGCTCAGGTTTATAACAGAAGAAAGAAATAATTTTTTTGCGATATCTATGAGTATTAATGGCTCTGCCATTCAGATATGAAGGCTGAGATCCAAAATATGACTACTTTCACCTTGAAAGTTAATCTATATGCCTCTGCTTGCTTCTCCTACCAGAATGCACTACATTTCAAAACTATTTCTCTGATAACCTTATAAACATTACACTTTTACCACTGAAAACACAGAGATATTTTCTTAACTATAAGAAGAGCAATCTTTTTCCTTCTCAGTTATTTTCCATTACTTCTTTTTGTTACTTTTCAGAGATAACTTAAAATTTTCATACTTGTTAAAGAGGCTGATAATTCTAATACATTTATTTTAAGAGCAAGATTGTCCTTCAGTCCCATGTAAAATCAAAGCCTGTAATTCATTCATTTCATTCCATTTCTTCTTATAGATAAATAGAATTTTAAATTTTAAGGTCATAATTTTATGTGGCTACCTGGCCTTGAATGATATCAATCTCTCAGTGCCATACAGCAGAACATGGAGGCTCTTCTATGTTCCTTTTAAAGAAATATCAAGAATATGAACATTTCTAGGGTAGTTATTGAAATCTAAGCAGGGAGTTGTTGAGCTATTTTTTTGATGTTTAGATGAAGTCCAGAAATTAAAGCAGGCATGATGGAAAACTCAGCTATAAAGCAGATAATTTACAACCTTGAAGAAACAGAAGGAAAGAAGCAGAAGAATGTACAAATGGTTAGAAGAAAAAGATCATAGAAAAATTGAAATACATATGGATAGCAGGATAGTTCAGAGACAAAGTCTGTGACCACCCTCAGTTTCCTATGGGTTGTCTGCCATCACTAATCTGAGTCATGTTTGAAAAGGAACAAAGCACATTCGGCACTTTTTTCTAAATATACAAAACGGGAAACAAAATTTTAAGTATTTTCCTTATATTACACTTGTAAATAGACCAGATGTTTGTTCATCTAAACTCAACTAGATGATACTCACTGAGAGTAGTATACACTTCTCTCATTTGTTCTTTGGAATATTCTATTGGAGTTGGGAAATAAACTCATTTTCAAAACTTAACCTTGAATGCTGTGAAGTTCCTTTTAAGCCATAGTTTTATATTCTATCGTTTTCCTCAGGAAAATGTAAAGCTTAAAGTAAATGAAAGAAAGCATGTTTTGGCCATTTTAAGTAAATCAGAGCAATTATGGTGAGAGAATGAAGGATAGAAGAAGAAAGGGAAGATTCAATTTAATAGTGATGACGTGTGGTGTTTTTTTCCATTCTTGAGATACTTCATTTAGAATGGTCTCCAGTTCCATCCAAATTGTTGCAAAAAGCATTAATTCATCCTTTTTATAGCTGAGTAGTACTCTACGGTATACATATACTACATTTTATTAATCTACTCATGAATTATTGTGAAGAATATAAGATTTATAAAGAGCCAAATACTAGCTATTAATCTTCAAAGGTTATCATGTTGATTTTCCTGGAAAGAAAATCAAAAAGAAAAAGTAATAAAAATCAACCTCTTTCTAATACTTTTTGATTAAGTATTTATTATGTAATTTATTTTTTTTAGTATTATAAAATCTTACAACTTCATATTTGTCTCATGGGCAAAATTACAAACATATTTAAAGATATACATTTATGGTCTGGATATTCACACATGTCAATTATCCAGGGAGTGGCAGAGATTAAAAGAGAAATTTGAAAAATATTTTTATATGTATTAAAATAGATTTCCCCCTTTTTGATGTTTTCATTGTCAGAATAAATATTAGAATATCTTTCATTAACATTCTACAGATTATTGTTTCTTATAGCTTAATACTGTAATTGGCACAAAAGATACACAATCCTCACATAAGTTATGTGTGTTATTATTGAAAAAAATCCAAACTCAAAATAAACTTATTAGAATCAATCTAAGAATTGGATCCTTACTGGGTGAAGGCTGTTACTATTTTGCTTAGTGCATTATCAATTCAACAGATTCTTGAGAAATGATATTTTCTGAAGTCTAAAAAGCAAATCAAACCAAGTCCTTTGTGTACAAATAGTCAAAAATTATTTAAATACCAAATCACAGACAAATCTAATGAGAAAGTCCACATGTAGTAATATTCTAATTAGAAACTTCTTTAAAACGCAAACAATCTTATTATTGTCAGATTATTGAGAACTGCATGTTGAGAGACAGTTCTCCAAAGATTTCTCATATGTCTGCACATCTATGAACAGAGGTATTAAGAGTTTATGTTCTGTATTATCTTTTCAACGAGGATTGTATAGTAAACAGTTGTGGAAGGTGGAAGATAGAGAAAGTGGCTTTTTCTGACACAAAGTTCAGAATTGTTTGCTCTGCAAGATAACAAAGATTATGTTTTCCTCTGAGGCAAAAGTTAAGATTTGCTAGCAGCTCCCTTTAAAATATTGGGATTGTGGAAAGCAATATGGAGATACCTTAAACAGATACAAGTAGACCTACCATTTGATCCAGCAATCCCATTATTGGGCATCTACCCAAAAGAACAAAAGATATACTATAACAAGGATACCTGCACCCGAATGTTTATAGCAGCACAATTCACAATTGCAAAGATGTGGAAACAACCCAAGTGCCCATCAATACATGAGTGGATTAATAAAATGTGGTATATGTATACCATGGAGTACTACTCAGCTTTAAGAAACAATGGTGATATAGCACCTCTTGTATTTTCCTGGATAGAGCTGGAACCCATTCTACTAAGTGAAGTATCCCAAGAATGGAAAAATAAGCACCACATGTACTCACCATCAGATTGGTTTCACTGATCATCACCTAAGAGCACATTTAGGAATAACATTGATCTGGTGTCGGGCAGATGTGGGTGGGGGAGGGGATGGGTGTATACATACATAATGAGTGCAATGCGCACTGTCTAGGGGATGGACACGTTTGAAGCTCTGACTCGGGAGGGGGTGAGGGGCAAGGGCAATATATGTAACCTAAACTTTTGTACCCCCACAGTATGCTGAAATAAGAATAAAAAAATATATTGGGATTTCTAAGGTGCAGGTTTCCTCAGCTGCAATGCAAACCCACTGCATATGCAGCATCGACCTGGGCCTGCCTCTGTATTACCTCCACAGGATTTGGGGGCCAAGGAGAACCAACACATATAATGCCAAAGTTGCTTGCTATACTGTGAGTAATGAAGTGTTTCAATGTTGGTCACAGTATACACAATTTCAGTTAATTGGGAGGAATAAGTTCAAGAGGTCTATCATACAACATGGTGACTATAGTTAATAAAAGTATATTGTATTCTTGAAAATTGCTAAGAGAATAGATTTTAACTGTTCTCATCACAAAAAATAAGTATCTGAGGTAATGCATATGTTAATAATTAATAGCTTGATTTAGCCATTCAATAATGTATACATATTTCAAAACATGTTGTATATGAGAAATATATACAATTTTTATCAGCTAAATTAATTAATTTAAAAATTCTTCATATCTGATCCAGGAATCTTGTGTCTTCTGCTAATATCTAGGAGACCATGGCAGGCCAACATGTTAGCACACAAGCAGCATAAAATCTCAGACCTTTCACAATTATTGACGATGCACAAAGTTAGTGTGGGGGTGAGGTTCTGACTTTAAGGGACTACATTTTTGAAACTTTGTCCCACGATATTTATTTACATATCCTTCCTGTCTTCCAGCACATATTCATATATATTCAAATTAAGAATTGAATAGCATGCAATCTTCTTCCCTGGGAAGCAATTGCTTCCAGCTGATCCACCCTTACATATCGCCTACCTGATGCCCACAGCTTCACCTGGTGACACAAGGTGCTCAATCTGTAAATAAATGAATTTACCTAATATGTTTCCTCACTTTAAGTTCTCATAATGTTTCTGTAAACATCATAGTTCTTATCGTTGTCTATACGCATTTCAGTCAGTTTCTACAGATCATTTTAACATATACTAAATTTTTGTGTATACCATGGAAAATTTTTGATTAGCACAGATATTTCTATTTCTTTAGAGCAATCTGAGTCCAATTTGAGTCCAGTCCTGCCTGTACAACAGTAACAACAGTACATATATATTTATACACTCATACACACACATACACACATATATGAGAGACAATAAAATGACAATACTTTTTTGCTCTTTTAGTAGGAATGAAAATCACCTTTGAAAATCCTACAAAAATTTAATGTGAATCTATTAATCTGAGCTTCACTATGCCAAAGCCTGTTAACCTGTCTATGACTTCTGCAGTAGAATATTAAAAATAAATCTTTTAGTGTTAGCATGTTTCACATTTATTTCAGAAATATTTTAGTTCTAGAGAGTATTTTGGAATCCTATCAGGGTATGTTCATACAGTTTATAAAGCTAGTGATGGGTGTTTTTAGGAATAAGAGGTAACTCTAGAGTAGGGAGTAGTGACTTCTATAGAAAATTTTAGCTATGAATTTACAGAACTTTATATTTCCTCATATTCACCTCCTTTTTATGATAAAACACTTGTTAAGAACGGGAAATTACTTTGTGTTTATATGACAAAGTGTAATTTAGAAAAATTAGTATTTCTAATTAATTAACTTGTAATTCTTGATTGATGCTAGCTTGTTTTTTTAAGCTGGATAAATTAAGGTTTATATTAAAATATCTGTCTAGGACAGAGTAGAGCATACTAGTTAATGATGCAAATAAATATTGTTTATGTTTGGTCTTTCAATGACTAAATTATCTTCTGATAAATATGTTTAGAAAAATTAAATGTTAATAAAAATAAACCTTAAAAATCTCTCTTTTCCAACTTCCCACTATTAACAGTTTCTTATGTACTCTACGGTACAAAAAGAAATTAAGCATTCATACATGTCTATGTTGTAATAATTGCTGCAGCCTGGAATTGAAACACTTACACTTGCAGTGAATATGCATGCTTAGTTTACCAAGTGGCCCTCAAAAAGGCTTACTCAGGTCCTGAAAGGATTCTAAAATTTTATGTAGATATTACAAATAACAATATATAATACAGACTATTCCAATTTTTCCCTCTCTCTTAATACAACATCTTGGATATATTTATTAGCTACATAATAATTCTTTGTATAAGTATATTATAGCCTATCTAACCAGCCTGATTATGTTAGCAATTTCAGTTTTGTGCTCTCCATTGCTTTAAAAAAATCATACCACGACTATTCTATCTAAACTAGTTTAGCAACTGTAGTATTATATTTGTGGTAAAAAAAAAAAAAAAAAAACCCTAGAACTGCTGCGTTTTGTTTGTGGAAGAATGTTGAGTGTATACTTACGTGTGTATTCCTCTGGTAAAGTCAAAGCATTTTTCTCTCGCGCTATCTTGCACATACACATGGAAAAATGTCATTATCTTTCTATTACATGACATTATTCCCATATTTGGTAAATCATAAAATTTCCAATTTTGAGGCAGGGGCTTTAGAATATGTAACAAAAGCAAAACGTTGCATTACATATCTATGTAAAAATATTTGGCAACCATGAAAAATCCATCCTACTTTAAATAATTCATTGGTGTGCACTTGATTTTTGTTTTGTGTACTATGCACTAAAGTTCACCCTGTTCCAAGTTTACTTCCCTAAATCATTATCTGCTGTTAATACTGTCATTCACATTACTAATAAAACAGTTTAGTGTGCTTTTTTCTTTTAATTAGAAAGTGAAATTTTGACATTGTGATTCTCTACAAATGTTCTTAAAGTGCAATATGGTGCCAAAAGTAAAAAAATTAGGTATGTGGTACAGCGAGTAATGTATATTTTATAGTAGGTATGTTGAACTATAGGTATTTTAAAAATAAAAGGTAAAAGATTAAAATAAGATATCTTCCCATTAAATTCTCATGCTTTGTTTAAAAATCACAGTCATCACTTTCTCATGTATTTCTTTAAAAATGATATATGCCATACCATATTTAATTCAATGCAAATGATTATATATAATTTATTGAGCTGGTATGAATATAATGAGATAGATATATTCTAAAGCATATCACACTAAAACATCATTGAGAATTAAAATAGGTATTAAATTCACCAGAGGACCTCAGTGTTTCAAGAAATCTAATTTTATTTTGAAAGTAAAAATAATTTTGCAGTGTGACATTCATTGAGCATTTACTGTACAATTCACATTATTTGATTTAATAAATATAAATTTATCTTTTCAATTAAATTCTAACATATCTTCTTATGGTGAGGAAAATGGTAAATTGTATAGTCTCACACAGCTAAAAAGTGACAAAGCTGATATTATAATGCATTTTTTAAATTTTTTAAAAGGCTATACTCTGAACAAACTATACTAACAAAATAAGATTCATATAGCCATCTAATCTTTGACAAAGCAGACAAAAACATACTCTGGGGAAAAGATTCCTTATTTAATAAATGGTGCTGGGAAAACTGGATAGCCACGTGTGGAAGACTAAAACAGGACTCAGAGATTTCACCTCTCACAAAAATCAAATCACGGTGGCTAACAGACTTAAATCTTAGGTGGGAAACTATTAGAATTCTAGAAGAAAATGTAGGAAAGACTCTTACAGACATTGGTCTAGGCAAAGAATTTATGAAGAAGACCCCTAAGGCAATCACAGCAACAATAAAAATAAACGAATGGGACCTGATTAAATTAAAAAGCTTCTGCACAGCCAAAGAAACAGTCACGAAAATAAACAGACAGCCTACAGAATGGGAAAAAATTTTCGCATACTACACATCAGATAAAGGTCTGATAACAAGAATCTATTTAGAACTCAGGAAAATCAGCAAGAAAAAATCAAACAACCCTATCAAAAAGTGGGCAAATGACATGAATAGAAATTTTTCAAAAGAAGATATAAGAATGGCTAACAAACATAATGAAAAAATGCTCAACATCCCTAATCATCAGGGAAATGCAAATCAAAACCACAATGAGATATCACTTAACTCCAGTGAGAATGGCCTTTATCAAAAAGTCCCAAAACAACACATGTTGGTGTGGATGCAGAGAGACAGGAACACTCATACACTGCTGGTGGGAATGCAAACTAGTGCAACCCCTGTGGAAAGCAATACGGAGATACCTTAAACAGATTCAAGTAGACCTACCATTCAATCCAGCAATCCCATTATTGGGCATCTACCCAGAAGAACAAAAGTCATTCTATAACAAAGACACCTGTACCCAAATGTTTATAGCAGCACAATTCACAATTGCAAAGATGTGGCAACAACCCAAATGCCCATCAATCCACTAATGGATTAGTAAACTGTGGTATATGTATACCATGGAGTACTACTCAGCTATAAGAAATAACGATGATACGGCATCTCTTTGGTTCTCCTGGAGAGAATTGGAACCCATTATATTAAGTGAAGTATCCAAAGAATGGAAAAACAAGCATCACACGTACTCACCAGATAATTGGTTTCCCTGATCATCACCTAAATGCACATCGGGGAAGGATACCAATTGGATATCAGACTGAGACGGGGGGAGGGGGGAGGGGATAGGTGTATGCCTACATGATGAGTGCGTTGCGCACCGTCTGGGGAATGGTCATGCTTGAAGGTGCTGACTCAGGGAGGTGGGGGGTGGGGGGAGGGGATAGAGGTATGACTACATGGTGAGTGCCAGGCACACTGTCTGGAGAATGGACACGCTTGAGGCTCTGACTCAGGGGGATGGGGGAGACATGCTCAATGTACATAACCTGAACTTATGTATCCCCATGTTGAGCTGAAATAAAAAATAAATAAATAAAAATAAAATAAAATAAAAGACTATACTCTGAACAAATTGTACTAACAAAATAAGATTCATATTTTGCTTGTATTTGTATCATTAACCTTAGATTCAGTTTTTGTCTGTATCCAACAAGGTACTTGACAATGCAAATCTATTCTTAATGTCCTATTTTCTTTTGTGAATCAATGTCTTTTTTAGAATTTTCTAGGCTTAATTTAAATGTTAACATCTTTATATTATTCTTCAGATGGTGCCAGAAGTTGAGATATTGCTTCTAGTCAGCAAGTATTTACTCTCTTCTGTATTATTTAAGTCAAAGAAAACCTAAGTCTATTTGGCAACACACTAGAACCCAGAAAACATGAGCACGATTTCACAAGAGCAGTGAGTAAAAAAAACAATGTCGAAAAACAGAATGTATCAAGTATCCAATCTCCCACTCTTCTTACTGGATAATTGAGGAATCTACTGATTAATACTTAGAAGTAGTTTGGTTATGAATATATTTTAAAATACATAAACTAATGTCATTAATACATAGAGAAATAGCTATTATGAATAAAATGAATTATACCATTTTCTTCCATAAGGAGTATTAAAAGATCATGCCATTATGTGGTAAATCAGAAATAAGGTACACTTCATAGAAATGACTGTCTAATAGTCGTTAATATCTAATTTTACCATTTCATTAGATATAGGTTTATTCCTGAACACCATCTTGTTTTATTATAATAGATATGCCTTCAGTCTACCTTCCAAATTTTCCTTATAAGTCAGCTTTAAAAATGCTGTGCTCTTATAATCTTAGTGACTTGGGGAGAAATGTATATATCCATCATCTATGAACAGCAATGGTGGATTAGAAAGGGCTAATATATATATATTATATGTACATACATATATACACATATATATTTTTTCTGAGACAAAGTTGTTGCTAGAAACAGATCCATGAGACCTTGCCTAGTACTACTTCTTCTAATCCATGTTACATGAGTGGGTTTAGTCTCATATAGCAAGAGCACAGTTCAGAATGGAGAACTTCAGAATGGCCCATTCACACATTTAGGAAGCAGTAAGGTAATTGGACAAAAGAATTCTTTTTTTTCTCTTTTCTTTTTTGGAGCCAAAATTGTTTTGGGACATAATTAGTAACAATGACCGATATTTTCTTGTGAGCATGATTTGTTTTTCTCTGTTGATTATATTATTCTACTCTTTGAAGCAAAGTTTTCTGAACTTATGATCAAAGATGATAGACTGAGCCTATGTGTTTAATGCACTCCCCCCTCAACAAAGATCCTCCTTTTTGAATTGCTGACATTAATATAAAAAAGAGAATAATGTAGTATCACTTCTGTAAAAACAAAATGAAACTATAAAATCTATATGCCAAAAGCCTCAGCAAAATTCTGCAAGTTCTAGGGCACATCAAATCTTTTGAAGAAAAGTTTCTCTTATTTAAGACTAACCACATGTGAAAAAACAACAAAGCTGAAAAATAATTAGAAGACATGGTAGCAGAAGGCCATGAAAACTCCTTAATTCAGAATAGCACAAGCTGGAAATACAAAGTTTGCCTCATTAAAGAGAAAGAGCTTAAACAGACTAATTTCCATAGAAAGAATTGGGTAAGTTTTCACAGGAGCATCCTATAAAAATGTGCCAGGTTGAATTTATTTTACAAAGAAATCCTACCTAACCTTCATAGATCAGATAGTAACAATTTTCCATAAATAGTTCCAGAGAATTAAAAATTAAATTTAGAAAATCCTATTATTTTTCTCCAATGTATTGTTTGAATTTCTAAACCTGATAAAGAGAGCACACACATAAAGGAAAGTATAGACCAATATCACTAATGAATATCAATTAAAACATATCAAATAAAATATTAGCAAATAGATTATAACATCATTTTAGGAAAATGCATCACTAGCATGTGAAATTTATTCCAGGTTTTACTGTTTTGCTCAAGAACCTTAAATCCATTATAAATATATGAATAGATCTAAGAAAAATATTATCTCTGTAAATGTTGATAAAGTCGCCAACATAATTCAAACCCACTTGTGGAAAATCAGGATATAAGAATTAAATGAATAACTTCTTAGCATAGCTTGTACATATCTGTATATTAATAGCATATTGTTTAATGTGGAAACACAAAAGGTACTTCCAATAGGATCAAAAACAAGGCAAAAATGCCCACTAGCACCACTTCAATTCTACATACTACTAGAGATGCTCAATTAGACACATAAAAATTAGTAAAAAAGTAAAACTACCTCTATTTGCTACAGATTTCATAGTATAACTGTAAAATACTTGACAATCAATGATACGATAACTTGAACAATAAAAATATTTATAAAGTTGCAGGATATAAAGTTAACATACATAAACAATATCCTGGATATACAGAACAATAACCAGCAGATGACAAAATGCTAGAAAAGACCCAATTTCTAATAGCAACAATAAAAAAATTTAGCAATATACTTAACAAGAAATTCAAAAGCCTTATAGGAGGAAAATTTTAAAGCACTCCTGAAAGACACAAAAGTAACTTGCATAAACGGAGTCATTCCCTTTTCTTGGGTAGGGACTCACCATGGCGAAGATATCAGTTCTATCTAAAATAGGTTACACATTTAACTGATAAGCTTTGTTATGGAATTAGACAAGTTGATATTAAAGTTTATAAGAAAGCAAACCATCAGAAATGTCAATATAAACAATTCCAGAAGAAAATTTCAAGCTGCACCAGCACTACCAAACATTAATACGTGCTATAAAGCCTCTATAATTAATACAGTGTGGTTTTGGCAAACAGTCAGACAAGCAGACCAATCAAATAAAATTGAAAGTTCAGAAACAAATTTGGGTACCTGTGGAAATTTAGCAGATGATAAACATTCTATCTGAAATCACTGAAGCAAAAATGGACTTTTTAATAAATTGTGCTTGCACGATTGAGTAGCCATTTAATGAACATAAAATTAGTTTAATCATCAGTTTTTGTTTATCTGTAACCAGGACTCCTTATAGGCAGAGAAAGAACAAGATGAGCTTGGAATAATCTCTGTGCTAGAAAAAAAGGAAGTGCTAAAAGATGAATGAGGACAGGAGTCAATTAGAAAGAGGTTCCCACTAGCCATATATTGGACAATTTGAACATTAAAAACTTACAAATATTAAAACACAGTGCATAAAAAAGACTTCATGAGTCAACATTAACAAGCAAATAAAAAAAATGTGTGGTTGGGGATGGTTTGTTTTGACCAAAGGATGTAAACTGATAAATATAGAAAATATAATGTAATTGACAAATCTCCAATTTACAGACACCAATGTAAAAAACTGATTTAGACAAGTATCCATAAATAGATGCTAAGCCATTGTGTGAGTAGTTACTGGGAAGCAGGTACTCATATCGTCTGAAATATTAATATCACACAACAGATTAACTAACTAGAGTTCCTATTAACTGGACATGTCTCCTGATATACATACTGAGGAAGAATGAATACATCATTATTGTGATGTTCTTTGTAAACGTTTAATTTAAGCATGATCACAAGATAACAGAAAGACAGATTTAGATTGTGGAGCATTTTACAATCAAACAGCCTGAACTCTTTAAAAATATCAATGTCATGGAAGTTAAGAGAATTAAAGACTAAAGATACATGCAACCAGATAGAACATGTAATTCTTGGTCGAATCCTAACTACAGTGAGAGTAGCAGCTAATTTTATGGACTATTAGGGAATTTAAATATGGACTGCATATCATATAATATTACTCTATCAAAGTTAAATTCCTTGGTGTGAAAGAGGGAATAAGTGGTTATGAAGGAGATTGTCCCTGATCTTAGAAAATACATGATCGAATATTTTGGAATGAATGGCATCATGCTGGTAATTTACTTTTGAATAGTTAGCAAAAGAGAAAGAGAAAATGAATGTGCCAAAAGTTAACAATTGGTGAATCTAGCGGTAGATGGTTGTTATTCAAATTTGACTTTTACTACAACTTTTCTACAGGTTTGACATTCTTCAAAGTTAAAAAAAAGGAGACATATGTCAAAAACAGCAAAATACAGAATTTCATAGATTCCTAAAAAGTAACCTTCATTAAACCTATCTATTCTGTTACCAAAGCCTTATCTTATATGATGATTTTAATATAAGACATTTATTGTTATTAAAAAATTTCTCAAGTCATTTTAAATCATATTTTCATAACATTTATTTATGCAATAAAAACTAACTCTCACAGACATAATATCTACTTGCCTCACTATGGTGTTTACAGCTTGCCTTTCTTTATCCCATCATTATATGAAGTAGTTATGGCTTCATGCATAATCCCATTTAATTTTTAAGCTAAATTTACTAATGTAACCACTATTTTTCTAATGCTATGAGAAACAAATTCCCTCAATAATAAGTTAATATTTTCATAGCATTTTCAATAATATAAGGCTGAAATGAGGATGACATTTCCAATTTATATTCAGATTAATATTATTTCTTGTAGTAACAGAAAAGTAGGAAATGGCCAAGAGGGAACCGCTAAAAACTTTAAACCATGGCAACTTCAAAATTGGCATAAGAGAGCTAAAAGCATAGGAATAATTTTAATGTTGAGATGTACAGTAAGAAAGTCATTACTTCTATCATTTTAGTGACAGGAAGGGAAGTAAAGGAATTCACTTTGTGTTTTTAGAAAAGAAAAACCATTTGGCACTGTCCTATTGAATTGCATTAATGCTAACTTTTATTTGTAATTCAGAGATTGCACTGTGAAAATCCAAGGCAGGATTCTGAAGAAGCTTTATGTGTTCATTTATTTGGACCATTAACATGAAAATATTATCATTGTTTCCTACGAAAGATGCATACACTTGAAACTCTGCATTTCTGCTCTCTAAAGAGTGACATAAGTTTTAAAAATGTTATCTCTTTAAAAAAGGTAGATAATTCTGCACATAATTTTTTCAGAAAGTACTCATTTATATCACTGAAGTATAATCTAAGTCAGTTATATATTCATTGACACAAAAGGTTGGGTGCAAAACTGATACTGCTGTAGAATATTTCAATCACAGCTGTACTTTTCTATATTAGGCTTTCAAATGGAATGGGCATAAATAATAATATCCTTATTCTATCCCCAAAATTATGTTTCTCTATTTTTTTTCAACTAAATATAGCCCATTCAGCACCTGCTAGAGCAATGTTTTTAAAACTGTGAATCATAGTCCGATGACATCAATTCAGTGCCTTGAGATTCGCATTTATTTTAATAAATCAGAGTAGGATGGGCTAGAATAGAAGAGGATAGGATGGAAGGGATGGAATAGGATAGACCAGACTACATCTACATGCATCACAGGTAGTAGGCATAAATGTTGTTTAGCGCAGGTGTGTGTGTTTGTGTGGGCAGTGTTGCAAAATGAAATGTCGTACAATTTGTTGAAGTTTACAAAGTTGAAAGCAATGCCTTTTGAGCTTTCTCCGGATAAAATAAAAGGACTTCTACCTTCAGGAATTGTACAGTGTAATAGCAAATTTTAATGGAAAATTTTCCAAGCACAGCAAGATTCAAATTATAAATCTTATTAAAATAAAAATTTTATAGTTGTATTAAAATGTTCTCACATTATATGGGAAATACCTGCTTATTATAAAATAAGAAATTGGAAGAATCTGAAAATTAATAATAAGTGAAATTGAGAATCTTCTGTAATATTCAAAAGATACTTGCATTCTTTTACTGAGGACTCTACAGTTTTTAAATATTCTTCTGAAGAGTGGTTAATATTTGTTTTAGTGAGAATATTTATCTATCATAATTTGCAAATATTTTCCCTATATGTATATTATGTTTTGATTTTGTTTATTCAGACATTTTCAAAGTATATGTAGTCAACTTTATCATTATGTCAATTATTTCTGGGTTTGTCTTTTTCTTATAAAGTTATTTTCTGCAACCAGATTGTATGTTTCACTTTCCCATTTTATCTACTGATACTCCTCTTTTTTATTAAATTTTTAAAAATTTACAGGGTACAAGGGTTTTTTTTTTTTTTTACATCAATTAATTGTATCATGCTGAAGTCAAGGCTTTTAGTGTACCTCTTGCCAGAATAGTGTACATTATAGTATTCTTACATCTCCTACTCTGTACCTATGGTCTTTTTCTTAACATACCAGAATTATACCACTATAAACTCTATTTAATCTTGGAAGATTTATAGAATGTTTTAAGAAGTCATAAGTTAGTCTCCACACATTACAATTATAGTATATTTCTGGTTATTTTTCATTACTTGTTTTTGATTTTTTAATAATTGAAAATAATTTTTCAGAAGTTTAACGTTAAAAGTGCACAAAATTACAAAGCGTCCGACGAATGATTACAATCTATAAAAACTTGAGTAATTAACCTCAGATCAAAGGATAAATCATTACCACCATTTCTTGTTATTATCAGCCCACACAGGAGACAAATATTCTAATATTTGTAATGGTATTAATAGTTTAGTTTTGTGTGCCCATGAACTTTACAAAAATGGAATCATTCAGTACAGGTTGGGCCTCTATTACTGAACATGATGTTTGTGAAGTCCACATAAGCTGCTGTATCTTGCATTATTTTGCTAATTTTCATTGCTGTATGATATTGTATTATGTAAATGTACCAAATGTGGATCAGTTTGTGGATTATTTCAGTGTGTGAATTTCATGAATACTACTACTATAGACATTTTTGTACTTTCTTTTATATTTTTACTCATATATTCGGCTTAATGTGTTCATTTTGGTAATTTTTGTTTTGCAGGACTTTTTCTTTCTTGATTTAAATATTCAAATATATTGGCATTTACACAGCATCTAAATTTTCAAATCAAATGTTCACTGGTTGTAGCTCTTCTATTCTCTATCTTCACTAATTCTCTTGAATTAATTTAGTTTCTCCTCATCTGATAATGATTCCCATATTCCTTCTCCAGCCAGGAACTCTTCTCTGCATTCCAAACTAATATGCCCATCTACTTATTCTAAATCTCTGCTTGGATATATAATAAGCATCTCAGAGTTAACAGCTCCGAATCCAAGCTCTGATATTTCTCCAAAATCGTTTTCTCTATGAGACTTTATTTCAACAAATGGCAACTTTCTTACAGTTGCTCAGACCAAAAAACTTCAGGTTATCTAATTTTTTTCTCATGCTTCTCAGGTATCTCTCAGCAATTTCTGATGATTTTACTTTCACAGACCAACCAATACTTAATTTCTTCCATTGCCACCATTCTAGCATAAGTTGAAATCACTTTTTGCTGTAATTATTGCAATAGACTCTTGGCTGGTTGCTCCTTCCATCTCCTTCCCCCACTCCTTACATCTTCCCCTCTCTCATTTCTCCCCTTTTTTATTATTATTATTCTCCTTCCCTTCCTTCTCCTTTCCCCCTTTCATTTTTCCCTTTCTCCTCCTTCCTTTTTTTCTTTTTCTCTCTATCTCTGTTGTCAATAAAGCAGCTAAACTAATCAACTACACTCAGATCATGTATGTAAGTTTCTCTACCCAAAACTTTACAAAGGCTTCCCATCTTAATCACATTAAAAGTTAAAATCCCTAAAGAGGACTACAGAACAGCTGCAGGATTTCCATCCTTCTTCATTTACTACTTTGCCCTCATCTTCTCTGACTATTTTGACCTCATCACTGTTTCTCAAAAGACAGCACATGCTCCTGTGTTGAAATTTTTTCATCTGTTTTTCCCTGTGCTTGAAATGCTTTTTCTTTACTTATTCACAGAGCTCCCTCTTTATGAAGTGTTGACTCAAATATTTCTCAATGAGTTTTCCTCTTTTATTGAAAATCACAACCCTACCCCATGCATGCCATAATTTCTTCTCTGATTTATTTTTCTTATTATCTTCTAACATATGTGTCTTTTATATATTATGTATATGTTCGTATGTATTCATTCATTTTTACTCATTTACTTATTTTTTGTTCATCCATCTCACAAATGAGAATGTAAATATAATAAAAGGAAGGATTTTGTTTATATTTTCAGGACCTAGAAAAGCACATAGTAGGAACTCTGAAATATGCAGTAAATTGATGGTTGGGATTAACAAAGTACTAGAATTATCTGTGGTACAGGACATTTATGCTAAATTCTCTATACTTTTTAATTTAGAAATATCTTTGTTTTACTCTAACTTGTAAAAGATAGCTTTTCTTTGTAGATAATAAATGGTTGACTAACCTCAGCACTTTGAAGATATTATCTACTCTATTCTAGCTTCCCTTTTATTTTTATGATGCTTTCTGTAAGTCTGGTTGTTGTTCAGTTGTTAAGAGACCTGTCTTTTTTCTCTGGATGCTTTTAAGATCATCTCTATTTTACTTGATATTATACGCCTCCATGTCAATGTATCAAAGTGTGGATTTTATTTTTTTAATACACTGTGCTTCCAGTTTCCACCTACACATCTTTTTTATGACCTGAAAAATGCACAGCTATGATATTTTAAATTTTGCCTTTGCTCTTATTCTATTTTCCACTCTCTCCAGATAGTTTTATTAGATATACATTAGAATTTTTCATTCAATACTTCATATGCATTAAAATGTACTTAATATACATCTCCATGTCTACCTATATTGATTGCATTCTGTGATAGTTTACATTTTTTAAATTCTCTAAAGTATCTAAGCGGTATTTTCATTTTCAACTGTACTTTTATTATGGAATTTTTTATTTGATTCTTTAAAAAAAAATCCTGACCATTTTTAATTGCCTTTCATTGATCATTCATTTTTCTGCTTCAAATTTTTATTTGATTGAACATTTAATGTATATTTTAGATTGCTTTTGATACTTTTTATATTTGAAACTCTTATGAGTCTATAATTCTGTTTGATTTTTTGTTTTATTTCAGGATATTCTGGGGGTACAAACATTTTGGTTACATGTTATGACTTTGCCACATCCAAAGCATGATTTGAGGCGTGCCCTTTCCCCCCTACAACGCTCACTATGTCCATTAGTTGTGAGTTTACCCACCGTCAACCCCCAACCCACAAAGAATAGTACAACTGTGTGAGCACCTTAGTGTTGATCAGTCAGTGCCAGTTTGATGGCGAGTACATGTGGTGCCTATTCTTCCATTCTTGTGATACCTCACTTCAGAGGATGGGCTCAAGCTCTATTCTTATCTATTAATTCTCATTTGTGGTTATTTGTTTCACTACCATTTTGAAGATCTTTGTTTATAATTGTATGTTTAGTCTATCCTGATGTGTGGAAAACTTGGAAACTTCCTCCAGGTTTACTTTCCTCCTAGAGAGTATCTGTGTTTGCATCTGCTGTAGGCTGGCAGGCGCTACAAATATGGATTCCTTTAGCTATTCAGATTCTTCATCTTTGTGGGAGAAGAGGGTGAGACCAGGCTTTCTCTCTTCATTTACCTCAGAGCAACTCTCCTTTCTCCAATTTTACTGCTTTTATCCTAATTTGGGCTCCAGACACTGATTATGTTGTTTTTCTGGCAATTACTTAGTTCTGTGAAATTTCCTCTATCTTATGGAAGACTAGCAGTAAAATTTAAATCATGTGTTCCAGAGTACTTCATTGCTGTGTAGCAGAACAGCCCTGAAAATGTTGGGTCTGCCCTAAAGCTACAAAGAAAGTTGTACTATGTATGTTTATATGCCACCTCAAATTATGTTTCAGTAAAGCAAGATATAAATAAACTGAAGAATACTATAGAAAAATGTGAAAAATAATTATACAAGTCCAATTTGCAACCTGTAATAGAAGTTATTTAGTTATCTAAATGAGTATTTAAAATTTCCCCACACCTGAAGGTTTTTCTTTTGAAAAATGAAGTTACTTAGTTACATTGGCATTTAAATATGAGACATCATTGTATTGTTGTTATTGTGTTAACACCATATTTTATAACATTTAAAACTGTATGTTTCTGCTAAGCATTGCTTTGTCTTTGGAAAATTTCAATATATTTTATTTTTATTACTGTATAGTTACAAATATTTGAATCTCCTTTATGATTTTGTTTTACACACTAATTATTTATAATTATTTAAATTCCAAATAGTTGGAGGTTTTCAAAATAGCATTTTTTTTTTAGAATTCAGTGGCTTTAATTATATTCAATGGCCTTAAATATATTCACAGAGTTGTGCAACCATCACAATAAATTTTAGAACACTCTCATTATCCCCAAAAGAAACCCATACCCCTTAGCAGTCACCTCCACTTCCATGTTCATAAGATAACCTACACGGTATGATCTTTTTAAATTTATTGAGATTCATCTTTTGGCCCAAGATAAGGGCTGTCTTAGGGCATGTTTCATGTTCAACTATATTCTGTTATAGTTGGGAATAGTTTTGATTGATATTCTCAAATCTTTTATAACTATACTGATTATGTCAACTTTCCCTTTTGATTACTGAGGGAGTGGTGCAGTCTCAATACTTATCTGGAAGTCTAATTGGTCTGAGATTAATGTAGCCTTCTTATTGTCTTTGTTTGCCTGGTATCTTTTTTCTTTCATTTACTAGCAGTGTTTTTAGATTTCAAGTTGAATTTCTTATAGACAGCACATAGTTCAGACGTGCATTTTTATCCATTCAGGAAATCTCTGCTTATTTAAATTGAATGTATACTTCATTAATATTTAATATTATTATTGATGTGTTTGGATTTAGTTATATCATTTTATTTGTTTTATGTCTAAATATAAAACCACCTACCTACAACGAACTGATCTTTGACAAAGCAGACAACAACATACACTGGGGAAAAGAAGCCCTATTCAAGAAATGGTGCTGGAAAAACTGGATAGCCACATGCAGAAGAATGAAACAGGACCCCTACCTCTCACTACTCACAAAAATGAATTTGAGATGGATAAAAAGACTTAAATCTAAGGCATGAAACCATAGGAATTCTAGAGGAAAATGTAGGGAAAACTCTTCTAGATATCGGGTTAGGAGGCAGAGAATCTACGACTAAGACCTCAATGACAATCATGGCAACAACAAAAATTAATAAATAGGATTTGATTAAACTAAAAAGCTTCTTCATGGCTCAGGAAAGAATCAACAGAGCAAACAGACAACCTACAGAATAGGAGAAAATATTTGCAAGCTATACACCTGATAAAGGGCTAATATCCAAAATTTACAAATAACTCAAGCAAATCAGCAAGGAAAAAAAATAAACAACCCTATTAAAAAGTGGGCAAAAGACATGAACAGAAGCTCCTCAAAAGAAGAAAGACAAATGGCCAATAAACATATGAAAAAATGCTCTACGTCACTAATCATCAGGGAAACACAAATTAAAACCACAATGAGATACCACCTTACCTCACTTAGAATGGCTTTTATTAAAAAGTCCAAAACCAATAGATGCTGGCAATGGATACGTAGAGAAAGGAATGTTTCTACACTGTTGGTTGGACCACAAATTAGTACAACTCCTGTAGAAAACATCATGGAGATTCCTCAAAGAACTAAAAGTACACGTACCATTTGATCCAACAATACCACTATGTCTTTTATTTTTTATTCTTTTGTATTGATTAAATGTAGAAGACTTGCAATGCCACAGGTATATTTGCCAATTTATTATGCTATAGTTTCCATAAGCCATATATATGCATAAGTATATCCCATATATATATTTCCAAAAACTAAATTTGAAAGTTTTTGTTTCAAAGAGTCATGTCTAAAGAAATTAAGATAAAAAAATTATTTTTTCAGCCTAAAGAACTTTCTCTTGTTTCTCTTCTAGTGCAGATCTGCTGATAATGTTTCCCCCAATTTTAATATATTTGAAAATATCTCTGTTTGCCTCCTTCTTTTAAGGTTACAGCCTGAATTAAGAAATCTTCTTCCTTTTTTCAGTAATGTAAATGTTTGTTCTAGTGCCCTGTGATCTCCAAAGTTTCTAAAGAAAACTCAGTAAGGTTTTTATAGATTTATAATCATGCAATGTGTGATGGTTAAACTTATATGCCAACTTGACTGGGCCTTGGAGCACCCAAATATTTTGTTAAATATTATTTCTCGGTGTGCCTGTGAGGTTGTTTCTGGATTAGATTAACACTGAAAATTTATAAACTGAATGAAGCAGATTGCTCTCTTCAATGTGGGTGAGCTTCATCCAATCTGTTAAAAGCCTGAATATAATGAAAGCCTGAATAAGAAAGAATTTTCTGTCTTTGCTTGTTTTGGAAATGGGACATTGGTCTTCTCTTCCCTTCAGACTTGTACTCAGACTAGAACTTACAATACCAGACTTTCTAGTTCTCAGGCCCTCAGATCTGGTCTGGAATGTATACTACTTAAACCATTGGCTCTACTGGATCTCAGTCCTTTGGACTTGGACTGAAAGTATACTGTTGGCTTTCTTGTGTCTCCAGCTTGGCAACTGCATATGTTGGACTTCTCATGTGAGACACTTCTCTTTCTCTTGCTCTTCTTCCCTCTGTGCGTGTGTGTGTGTGTGTGTGTGTGTGTGTGTGTGTGTGTGTGCGCACGCGCGCATGCATGTTTTTATAGAGAATTCAGACTAACAATGAGTTTTAATACCAAGAGTGGTTTTAGAAGAGCATAATTTAAAGGATGGGTGTGATGAATTGGTTATAGGGTTTCTGTAATTGGCTCCCCATCTGATTAGACTTAAATACTATAATGATTCTATCTTCAGTAGTAAAGAGAACATTGATAGTCTGTGGCCTGATCTGGCAATGGAGATATACAAAATATCTCCAGTAGATATGCCTAAGCAACCACGTGTAAGAAACAAGTATCTGAGTGACTGCATATACACTTTCAAACATTTTTGGAAATCTAATGAATATAATGAAGTTGGCTGGTTGCTACTAATGTTACTAGACAAAATGATGAAATGAAAGGATGAGCTCAGGGATTTGAATTCCCAGCTCAAGCACCACATAAATGACCTGAAACTTCTATGTGTGCTCTAAAGAAGACCCTTATCTCCTGTAACTATAGGGCTGAGACTGCTGAAAATCAAACACAAAATCGCAGCTGGAGATTCATTGAATTACAAAGCAAGTTGATCTCCCAGCATGCAGAGTGTCTACTACTGAAGTTAGGGGCACTGATTGGGAAATAAGGGATCCTGTTAATTAGAATAGGGGCATGCGGAAGACCCTGATGAAACTGAGGACATTGAACTGCTAAATTCTGATGCCTTCTTTTCCAGTGGAAGAGGCATCCCCACCCCCAGAGAAAGAAGCCTCTTAATACCCAATGCTAGCAGACTTTTCAGCTCCATCTGAGGGGATTAACCATGTTTTGCTTAAAGAAAATGTAGTGGTCTGACTGAGACAGCTACCATACAAGACAAGACCGATTTGATTCTCCTCAGCACCCACTCACCACTTCTTTTTGCTTCTAGACCTTTAATTAGACTCAAGTCCCAGCAGGTCCCTAAGGTGAAGGACAAAATATGACCCATGAGAATGTGTGCTGTCTTTCAAGAGCATTACTTGAGTTTTGTAATTTAGAGACACAGAAATCTGGGGAACATATGTGGGAATAGATAGAGAGCCTACTAAATTATTTCTTGATCTGTATAAGCAGAAAGGTTCCAGGTCAAGAGAACAAAAGTCTAACCTGATTTATGAAAACAGAGAATCATGTATCCTCTCAATCAATTATAGACTCAAGCCAGTTTACAGACCCAGAATCCCCTGAATTAAGGGGATGCTAGTTCCCCTTGAGGAAGGATCCCAGTAAACTACCAGAAATTTATACTGGTAAATTTTTACCTAGCCTTACCCTAAGGGACCTATGGCCCTTTACCAGGATAATTGTGCATTGGGGAAAAGAAAATAATCAGAATTCTGGGGTCTACTGGACATTGGCTCTGAACAGACACTAATTCTAGGAGACTCAAAACATCACTGTGGTCCAGCAGTCAGAGGAGTGTATTCATGGAGGTCAAGTGATCAATGGAGTTTTAGCTCAAGTCTATATCACAGTGGGCCCAGTAAGCCCTGAATCTATCATTACGTAATTTTCCCTGTTCTGGAATGCATAATTAGAATAGACATATTTAGTAGCTGGCAGAAGTTTTGCATTTGTTACCTGACCTGTGGAGGGAAAGCTTTGGTGGGAAAGGCTAAGTGGAAGCCATTAAAACTGCCTCTACATAGGAAAATAGGACACCAAAAGCAAGACCACATTCCTGGAGAGATTGAAGACATTAGTGCCACTATCAGGGACTTGAAAGATGCAGGGATGGCAATTCCTACCATAGCCCCATTCAACTTGCCTATTTGGCCCGTACAGAAGACAGGTGAGTATTGGAGAATGACAGTCAATTATCATAAATTTAATTGGACTGTAATTCCAATTGTAACTACTGTACCAGACATAGTTTCATAACTTGAGGAAATTAACACATCTTCTGGTACCTGGCAAATGCTCTTTTCTCCACATCTGTTAGTAAAGACCACTAGAATCAGTTTTCTTTCAGCTGGCAAGGCCAGCAATACACTTTTACTGTACTACTTCATGGGTATAGCAACTCTCCATTCTTATATCACAATTTGGTTTGCAGGGCTATTGATTGCCTTTCTCCTCCATAGATAACACACTGGTCCATTATATTGATGATGTTATGTCTATTGGATCTAGTAAGCAAGAAATAGCAACTACTCTAGACTTACTGCAAGACTAGAGTGTAATGAGTAAATTCTTCAAAAATGCAGAGGCCTTCTTGTACAGTGAAATATCTAGGGGTCCAGTGGTGTGGGCATGTCGCGATATTTCTTCCAAGATGAAGGATAGTTTTTGTGTCTATCTCTTCCTCAACCAGTGGAGGCACAATGCTTAGTGGACCTCTTTGGATCTTGAAGGCAGCATATTTCTCACTTCAGTACGTTATCCTTGCCTATTTACCATGTGATCCAAAAAGCTGCTAGTTTTGAGTGTATCCTAGAACAAGAGAAGGTTATGCAACAGGTCCAGCTACTGTACAAGCTGCTGTACCACTTGGGCTATATGATCCATCAGATCCAATGATGCCATCCTCTGCAGATAATTACTCTCCTTTTAGGAAAAATCTCTTGGCCATAGTAGAAACTGAATACTTAATCATGATTCATTAAATTACCATACAACCTGAGCTGTCCATCAGGAATTGGGTATTATCTGACTCACCAAGCTGTTGGTTTGGGCTCCAACATTCAATTTATGATTCTCATCTTAATTGCCATAAATGACTGTAAATAAAAACAGAGTATATGAAAATAATTTTTATTAGTACTATTAAGGATAAATATTGAATAAATGCCAAATGTGGTTCACTATACTGGTCCTTTTATATACATTTAATCATCTTAACACTTTCAAAGTAAAGTTGTACCAATTTATCAACTTTTCAAGCAAAATCAAAACCAAGCAAAAACTGTCACTGAAATTAAGTAACCTGCCCAAACAATCCATGCAGCTAGTAAGCAGTGAAATCTTTCTCAAACCAAAGCTGGGGGATTTCAATAGTAATTTTCCAGATTCTACTCCCAGTACATTTATTTTCCTTTTTTATTTATTTATTTATTTATTTATTTATTTATTTGTTTGTTTGTTTGTTTGTTTGTTTTGCTTTGTTTTTGGTAAAACAGTGAGGAAGGAAGGGGTAGAATAAAAAAAATAGAGGATAAAATTCAAAATTCAACAATTTGGTTTACAGGAAGTTGACAGAATATTTGGAATCCTCAACCTGAATACAAGGAAATTTTAGGATTTAATGAATTTATAAGATTAAGAATATGCGGAGAGACAGGAACACTCATACACTGCTGGTGGGACTGCAAACTAGTGCAACCCCTGTGGAAAGCATTATGGAAATACCTTAAACAGATTCAAGTAGACCTACCATTCGATCCAGCAATCCCATTATTGGGCATCTACCCAGAAGAACAAAAGTCATTCTATAACAAAGACACCTGTACCCAAATGTTTATAGCAGCACAATTCACAATTGCAAAGATGTGGCAACAACTCAAGTGCCCATCAATCCACGAATGGATTAGTAAACTGTGGTATATGTATACCATGGAGTATTACTCAGCTATAAGAAATAACGGTGATACGACATCTCTTTGGTTCTCCTGGAGAGAGTTGGAACCCATTATATTAAGTGAAGTATCCAAAGAATGGGAAAACAAGCATCACATGTACTCACCAGAAAATTGGTTTCCCTGATCATCACCTAAATGCACATCGGGGAAGGATACCAATTGGATATCAGACTGAGATGGGGGGTGGGGGGAGGGGATGGGTGTATGCCTACATGATGAGTGTGTTGCGCACCGTCTGGGGAATGGTCATGCTTGAAGGTGCTGACTCGGGGAGGTAGGGGGTGGGGGGAGGGGATGGAGGTATGACTACATGGTGAGTGCCAGGTGCACTGTCTGGAGAATGGACACACTTGAGGCTCTGACTCAGGGTGATGGGCGAGACATGGACAATGTATATAACCTGAGCTTTTGTACCCCCATGAAGAGCTGAAATTAAAAAAAAAAAAAAGAATATAGTCTTTTATATTTCACTACTCACAGTCTGATGACAAAGTGTCATAGCACTGACATTATTTACATTTGAATAAATTTATTTTTTTCAATTTATGAGAGAAAATTTATCAAAAATTGCAGATTTTGTTTTATTAAAGAAGAAACTTATATACTGGGACAGAATTTCCCAAGCAGGTATTCTGATGATATATGTGGGTATTGCTTGGGATTATTTTCTCATTGTGGCTATTTATATATCTCACTAATTTTTTGAAGAACCTTTCTAAATTTACTTAAGAAAAATAAGAAAACAAATTTACTAAAAATTTATTGAACTCATTTGGTCTATTCACTTTACTGTAAAAAAGATGCTGCTACAAAATTGGTATAAAAGTTACTTTTAATTGGAGAAACTGGGCAGACGGACTGAATGTCTTATTGAAAACAAATAAAACATGCTAAACTGTCAAATTATCTTGTAGATTTGTTATTATTTTTTGCTTATGTGGATCCAAAAATACCCAATGTTCAATGGTTATGTTGGATGATTTCTTCCCTGACTTGCAATTTTTGAAAAAAGCATATATTAATTCCCCATTATGTAGACAGCAAGGAAGTAATGGTGGGAGAGAGGAGATGAAGAGTTTAAAATAGAATCAGTCTGATCATTACAGGAAGAGACTCCAGGTAATTCACATTTCAGCATGACATTTTTAAAAAATTTTATTATTTCATAATTTTATTTGCATGGAAATTACATCATTTTGGTGTTCTAAAAATAAATATGTAAAAGTGTTTGGTATAAAAGATCTCATTTAAATAAGGATAAAATCGGTTAACTTAAAATAAAATACTAAGTAAGAAAATATATCCAATGATTTTATTTTATCATATGGGATCTTTACAAGAATGCACCCCTTCATTATGCAAGTTTATCATTTATCTATAATTCCCAGTTTATTAAATATAAACATAAGATAAACTAAGGCATTTAGAAAATAATGGCTGTGAATAATATATTGTTAAATAAAATGAAAGCCAATTCATGATGAGATCAAACAAAGAAAACTAACATTATTATACCTAATAACAGTTGTGTCATATCACCAAAACCTTAGTAAAGCCCTGCGGGTTTTCTGTTCCTTCATTGCTCATTGAAAATCAAACTAAGCTCTACACAAACTATTATTAACAGATTAACAAAATCTGTCCAAGCAGAATATTCTGTTTAAATCTTTACTGTGATAAATTTATTTTTCTATTCTGAAAAATGTTTGGATAGTGTAAATAATATTGGTCTGACAATATTCATGATGATATGTTTTTATTTAATAAGCATTTTTATTATATAATGGTAGATATTAAATAAGGAAAATATAAATATATAGAACATATAATACATAGATTATATAGGAAGGATAATGGATAAAACAAGAATAAAGCAATTACATTTCTTTTTATGCTCCTAGGTTCAGTGTAGAAGATACAAAATAAATTGAATATAGTGAAGAAACATAAAATAATTCTCTTCATAGGATAAAACAGGCTCAGTGGAAAAATATAGAAATTCTTCTATCAGGAATGACATTTATTGTAAACTCCACACTTTGAAGCTTTTTGTATTCTGAAATAGCATGTTTGTAAAGAAAGAAATGTGATATGTTTCAAAGAATATTTGGATAGTTAACTTGATTTGCAAATTAATTTTTTATATCTTAGCTGTTATCTTTAAAGAAATTGTTTTTGTATTGTGTGTGTGTGTGCGTGCACCCACCTGTACATACACACAAATTAGAGAAATCAACTGAAGATATAAACAATGATAATCTGGCTGTGGCTAAGAAAAAAAAATCTGCTCTTTGACACTAATTTCTTAATTAAGAGCTTTCAGCCAGCTTCTATTTCAATCATTTTGTTTTTTTTTTAATTTCAGATCTGCCAGTTAGAGAACATGGTGTCAATTATTTATTATAAAGTTATTTAGCAACTAAGACTGAAATAGTGGAAGCAATGTATGTTAAAGTATCTTAACATTTATTTGTGAGAAGGCAGCATTCAAGTAGCCTAGAGGGAATAAATCCCTTTAATTTCCAGATTCTCCAGTAATGTTTTGCATGTAGTTTAGGATCTCCAGACCTCTAGGTGCTTCTAAAATCTTTTAGCTGCTGGCATAAGGAATAAAATGCCTCATAAACATTTTTCTAAATTCTGTTATTAAGGGATTTTAAAATAGAAAATGTTTAGATATTGCTTATCCAGGTGATTAAAGTCCATTTATAATGATAAAATAATTAAACACATTAAAATAGTTATTAAAAAAGATATTTTGTTTTCTTTTTAGAAATTTCTTCTTTTCAGAAAACCGGGCCTCCAGAGGAAGCCTCTGATTCTGTTTCTTGTTTTGCAACTATTTAAGTACCTGAAACTTGAGTTTCTAAATTCTTATTTCAGGAAGTTTTAATAACCTAATTAGGAAAGGGTTTCTCCTTTGAAATTTGTAATTTAAAGACACAATAACATATTTACAAAAACAACAAAATAACGTCTTTCTTAAACTATAGAAATGGTCCCTAGTTGATATAAATATTTTTTGCATTTTTCCAAATTACCACCTTTGCATAAACTACTCTATAATTCTTTTAATAAATATAACAGGGGTTGAATCAAATCTACTGTGTAGTGATCTAAATAACTGTGTGGCAATTAATTACATAGAACATAAAAAAACTGCAACTCACCATGAAATGGCTCTTCCCTTTATGTTTTATAGACATAGTCAAAAGTTCTGCTTATAATATTTTCTTGTTTTACCTATTACCTCACCTTGTAGAATATTGGTAAAACTTATTTGGTTGTAAATGGATATTTTTCTATTAATAGAACAATTTGGACTTCTTATTTTCTCCTATTAGTCCATGTACAAACCTGAAATTCAAACTAATTTAAATTGTTTCCTATATACCTCAGAAAAAATTCAATGTTAGCGAAAAAAAGCCATTATATAGTGAAAACTTAAATAGGAATTAATGAAATATTTGTCCCAACAGCTAACATCAATCTGACTCACAAACTTTGGCGTACTTCACTATTTGCACCATTGTACATAATCTGATGAGTTTGCAGTTTAAATATGGTGTCTCAGTAAAAATGGAATTATAGTGATGGGCCATGGGAAAGTGAGGGATAATTTCAGAAGCTCTCTGTCTCTTTCTTTTCTGGGATTTCTTTTTAGTGATTGTTGCCCCAAACCATGTCTGCTGGTTCTTCAAGCCAACAAGACTAAAAGTTTTCTGTTGGAGTTAGGCACTCTGTGCACTGCAGCCTGGGAACTGCTATTTGAATTATTATTATTGTATCCTCCATGCTACCACCATCCTCACTGTAATTGTGAATGTTTTAAAATTAGTAGCATTTTTCTTTATGCAATTTCTCTGGAGGTATCTAGGCCAATACTCAGAAAAACGTCATGCAGGCAAAACATGTTTTCTGACTCCCAGTCATTACCACTGATGCATTTCCTGCTCCATTTTCAGCTCCTCCTTCAAATTTCAGAGGTCTTGCATGCTTGTTGGGCTCAGCTGCACTGATAAGATAATAATATAATAATAAACTTCTCATTATAGATATTGCATTTTTTCCACTCAGGAGTTCTTGTATTTTAAAACAGCACTACAAAAATAGGGCCATGCTTTATCAAAAGTAATAACTTGCTAGTAGAGAAATGATATATGCAACTGAAAGATATTCAGTTAGGTCAGTGACACATTATACTTGATTGGTGACCCATATTCTGATTGCTCTTAATGCTAACTTTGTGAAACTCCCATGGTTTCATTTTTTTCTGAATATTTAAGTATAGTTTTGGAAATGATATAATTTGCACATCAAGAGTAACGTAAGTGACAAACCACAAATGAGGAACTATGTCTTCTTGTATTCTTGTTGAAAGATACTTTGACAGAATTTATAAAGAATCGCACAATGTAAAAGTACCTATTAGTGTAGCAGAAGAATACAGATTCACTTTGTTAGAATGCTATGTCACACTCTTTTCTTGAGATAGCAGAAATCTTAGTCACACAGGAAAAGATAAAACATAGAATTACTATACATTTGAAAAAACCATATTTTGATGGTCCAATTTGGATATATAATACATTTTCCCAGTCTTTTATCTGTCTCAGACTAACTTATAAATATTCTCCTGGAGGTATTCCCTTATGCTTCTGAGAAAAGCTGTGACCAAATTTGCAGTTAATGAGGGTTGATACAGCCAAATTCCCTGCTGCTGTTACTTCAAATGCCCACCCTCTGCATTAGCATAAGCTCTTTTTCAAGCTTTTATTAGTAGGAACATCCTAAAGCTCAAGGTCTTTAAATGTAGAGGTCAGTCATGTCAAATTCTTAAAAATCAGTTTATAGAAACGCGAATTCACTCTTTATTCTTAATTTCTTTTTCCTTTTACCCTTGTTTATTTTCGTGATGCCAGGATGTTAGTTTACTGATGCCTACTAAATTGAATTGGAGATCAGCCATTGAATAATTGTCATCTAATCCCTTGTTTTTAAGTTTTCTTAATTATGGAAATTCTGTTTGAAGATATGAATAAACCTGCTGTAGCAACTGGACAAAAGTGAACCTAATTTTACCAAATAAGTTCAAATTTTGATATTTATTTACTATGAGAACAGGAAAGAAGAGCTAAGAAGCAGTTTTGATTATCACAAAATTTGTTATGGTGATTTCAGATCAGAAGAGCAGTACCGTCTGCCTCATTATCTAATTTATTGCTGCATTTTTTGTTGTCACAAAATAAGGAAAGAATCTTTATACAAACAAGTGATTACAAATAGAATTTTTAAATTAACTGTTATATCTGATGAATATTTTTCTAATAAACTGATCTGAAGTTTCAAAAATGAATACTAGGATATTTTTATTTTAAACCTGAATTCGAAACACTACCTTAATGAGTGCTCAAATTATAAGGAGTCATTGATTAGGTTTAACAAACAATTTAAGCATTAAATATTAGATAGAAAATACTTATAAATATGTCTCATATTTTTTAGAAGTTCAAATATGCTATATAAATAAGCATAGCTATTCTCTGTCAGATATAAATTCAAAATTTCTAAAGATTTTAGTCAAGATTTTCAAGTTATGGCTAAGTTTAAGTTTTAATGCATTGCTATCTTATTCCTACATTTTTAGGAAGGTAAAAGTAACCTTGCATTTCCAAATTGAGGCCATAAAGCTTTTCAAAAATATTTCAAAAAATCAAGTTTATGCAACCATGATATATTAGAGATCTAATTTGTGAAATATTTGTGAAAGCAACTTCAATGCAGCCAACAAACATTGGCACAAAAATAAAAATCCTAGAATTCACTAAGCACATCATTGTGGATTATCTGTTAAGTCTACAATTTAAATATTTTGTCTCAACAAAAACGGCAATCTATATGGCATTATGCAACATTTTAAAAACTAATACTGGCAGTTCTCATAGTTAATATTTATCAATGCCACATATTGTGGTACTAGAGAGTGTAGTAACAACAACTTTAATATGAGCCACAGAGTTCATTGCTGCTTTTTCATCTCATTGTTTCCTGTGCTATCACTATATACTTGGACTGCCCAACATAGTAGCCACAGAAAATGTGTGGCTATTGAGTACTTGAATGGGGCTAGTCTGAATGGAGGTGCTACAAGTATAAAACATACATTTTTTATAACAGTATAATAAAAAAAATAAACTGTATTAATTTTGTTTTGATTACTTTTTAAAATAAACATAGTTTTAATAATTTGGGTTAAAATATTTTTATTTTATGTTGATTTTTACATTTTAATAGGGGTACTAGTAAATTTTGAAGACCTAGACAAATATTATTCCCATAGAAGTTGAACTGTAGTGGCAAACAATTTTAATTTCAAGTATGAGGCATGTTGTTTTAATCTGTATACTGTTGTCACATGTTTTAACTCAGTAAAACTGTCTTTGAAAATACTTTTTTTATTGCATCCTTTACAGTTTAATCAAAATGTCATTTATTTTTACTAGTATCAAGATATTTATTTGTCTTTAGTTTCCAAAATTTTGATTATAGTGTGTCTTGGTATGGATTTCCTTTGTTTAACTAGCTTGGATTTGCTTAGCTTCTTGAATCTATAGGTTTAATTCTTTTGCCTAATTTATAAAATTTTCAGCCATTATTTCTTCTAGTATCTTTTCAGCTCTGACCTCTTCCTCCTCTCCTTTTTGAACTTCAATGACTTAAATACTATATCATTATTATAGTCTGGGAGGCATTCTTGTTCAGTCTATTTTTTCTCCTATTCCAATGGTGATTTCTATTGTTCTGTCTTCAAGTCCATGGATTCTTTTCTCTGTTCTCTCCATTCTCCTGTTGAGCCCAACTAGAGATTTTTATATTTTGGTTATTGTATTTTTCAGTTCTAAAATATCATTTTATTCCTCTATATGTCTATTTCTTTTCTGAGATTTGTTGTCTTTTCATTTGTTTCAAGTGTATTTGTAATTTCTTGTTGAAGCATTTCTATGATAGCTGCTTTAAAATTTTGTCACATAGTTCTAACATCTGGGTCATTGTTGGTGTTTGTTGATTGTATTTTCTCATTCAAGTTGATAACTTTCCTGATTTTTGATATGATAACTGATTTTTAATTGAATCTTGGACATTTTGAGTATTGAGGTTCTGATCTTATTTTATAACCTCTATTTTAGCCAGCCTCACTCTAAAACCACAGTGAGTTTCTTTGCTCTAGATTCATAAGGTACATTTCCTATAAATGCAGTTTTCAACCATAACTGATCCAAAGTCCACTTTTATTAAAACCACTTCATACCCCTTTCACATTACAGTCATATGGCACTTGATGGGGATACATTCTGAGAAATATCTATTTCTCACAGTTCTAAAGGCTGGAAGTCTGAAATCAGGGTGCCAGTATAATTGGGTTATGGTAAGGGCTCTCTTCTGGGTTGCAGACTTCCAACTTCATGTTTTATCTTCAGATAGCATGAAGAACACAAGAGAGCTCTTTGGGATTCTTTTCATAAGGGCACTAATCCCATTAATGAGAGCATTACCCTTATAACCCAATTACCTCCCCAAAGCCCCATTTCCTAATACTATCACCTTGGAGTATACAAGTGCATCATCATATGAATTTTAGAGGGACATAAATATTCGGTCCATTGTACCCTCCCAAAATTGATAATAATAGATGGTCCTGCAAATATTCAACACCTCTAATGGGAATCATATTGTAGAGTCTATAACCATATATGGAGTAGCAGTTCACAGCTTTGCATTTTTATAAGATTAATTTATTTTTTTTTCAATGTGTGAGTTGTTATGTTTAAGTTTCTGGAAGGCCATATAAAATCGTTGCGTCTTCCATGGCATCTGGTACCATGCTTTCTTGAGTGTGGATTTTCAATTTGAAAGTTGCTAATAGTGATTAATTTACCTGCAGATGGTATTGGAGATTATTCTTAATTATTGGCAAAAACTATTTAATTTTATTCAGAATTCATTAGACAAATACTACTGTGCAATTTAGGGATTATTGAGAATTTTTGTAAGTAAAAGTAATTACACATTATGGTGGGTGCATTCAGAGATTCAGAGAAATTAGGGGCTAGAAGCTTAAATTAACTTAAAATACAGATGTTTTGTTAGATAAATGATTATCTCAGAATATGATGACAATACCAACAAAACATCCTATGAAAATACTGAGTTATATGTTCCAAAATACTCTCCTAACATTATCAAATTATAATACTTCTAAGTTCAATGTTTGCCAGGAAGTAGTCAATAATCACAGATTTTAAAAATAAATAAGAGCTGTCTACCCTAAAAAAAAATCTATAGCTTAAAAAGTACAGAGCTTCAGCACAGCCTTTTTGATTAGTATGGCTGCTTTAACAACTGATGCACAAAGCAGAGTTGATTTGTCTGTAATGACTACTGTTGATCACAAATTGGGGGAAATGATTGACTCAGCTACATGGAGGACACTAGAGCTCCATTTGTCCTTGAACAGATAGTGTAGTCCCCACATAACTTTAATGAACTTTTAGGAAGCAACGTTGCATATGAAAAGGGAAATAAGCTTTGGGGTTGGAACATACTGTCTTTGATTTCCAACAATGCAGCTTCCTAAATTTTTTTTTTAATTATTTATGTTTCTTTACTTTCCTATTTTCCATTTTATTTTCTTTGTGTACTGCATTCTCAGTAATTGCCTAAATTTAATTTTCAGTTCATCTATTTTCTCTTCTGCTCTGCCTGATCTGCTGTTTAACTTGAGCACATTTATTATTTTTTTTTGGAAACCAACCTGACCTGGCAAAGCACACTTACTTTTTACATTTTTATTTTTATTTATTTTTATTTTTTTTATTTCAGCTTATTATGGGGGTATAAAAATTTAGGTTATGTATATTGCACATGCCCCTCCACCCCCGAGTCAGAGCTTCAAGCATGTCCATTCCCCAGACAGTGCGCATTGCACTCATTATGTAGGTATACACCCATCCCCTCCCCCACCCATCTGCCCGACACCCAATTGGTGTTATTCCCAAATGTGCACTTAGGTGAACTTAGGTGCTCCCAACCTCTGTTTCATTAATTATAAAATAAAAGCCAACTGTCTTCTATCTTCTTCATAGTTTTTAAGACACTTGGAAGCAACATGCTAATATTATTCACAATATTTCTTATGACAAACATAAAAAGTATAGTCAATGATAAGGTTATTAGCAAACTTTATATGTCTAATACACATAAAACATATTGTGACAATAATAACCTTAGGTTTTGCTGATTTTTCTGTTAGTGTAGACCAGGAGTCTGCAAACATGTTTATAAAGGATCAGATGGCAAATATTTTAGGCTTTGTGGTCATTGTGGCAACATTCCAATCTGCTACTGTAGCACAAAAGCAGCCATGGACAATACATAAAATAATGGACATGACTGTGTTCCAATAAAATGTCTTTTGTGGATATTGAAACTTAAATTTTACATAATTATTATGTTTCACAAATAATATTCTTTTTATTTTTTCAAACATTTTAGAAAATGTAAAACCATTCTTAACTCATGAGCCATGCAAAAAGAGAGAGCAGGACAGATTTGGACTATAGAACAGTTTGAAAATGGTGTGGACTAACTGAATCAGGAGAAACATATATATCTGGCTTTTTAAAAAATATTCTGAAATCTTTCATACTGTTATTATTAACAAGGGACTAAAATAAGACTCAAATCTCTCCATTTCCAGCCTCCTCATCTCTGGTGAACTTTATACTTATTCTACTAATATCCCAGATATCTTATTCCATGGCCACACCTTGATTCTGGTCATTATTGAAAACTAGTCTACTCCAGAAATACAAACTTTAAGCATCTTATTCTATGATCATTATCAGTTTTCCCTCTCTTATTTCATTATGTTCTCTTATTTTATAAGGCACTTTAATCCCTTCACATTTTAATTGTCAGCAAATTCATGTCTCTCCATCTTTGGTTTACTAACTTAAATTCCATCCTCCATTATTTCAACTACTTTTTACCTTTTCTTCATTATTTGTGTTTCCTGAAATTGTGTGGAAAATAAATTCCTAACCATTTATTAATACAAGTGTCTTCCTTCATTTACCCATCAACTGGGATGCTAAGAGCTCTTGGAAAAAATAAATTGTAAATGTAATAAAAATAAAACTTATAATAATGATATATGATAAAATAATTAACATCTAATACTAAATATATGCTAAAATAAATAAAATAATCAAAAAAAGAAAAACAATACAATTTTTTTAAAAAACCATAAAGATTAAAGCCACTACCAAACATGCTCCGTAACCCCAATGGTCCATTACCATTGCCCAACCATCTTCATCAATTCAAAAATTATTTATTGAGCACTAAATGTAAGCTAGATAGCCTTCTAAATACCAGACACTTAATTATTAATATATCCACTGTCACAAAGTCAGAATACTGTGCTCCAGGAAACAAAAAGTGGAACTAACTTGATCTAGGAAAGGATATTTGTGCTAAGTCCTTAACAACAACAACAAAAAGGGATTTAGTTATACGAAGATGAAGAGAACGAGAGCTCTAGGAAAAAGTGTCAGTGTTTGAAACATGGAGAAAAGTTAGTATTTGAAAACAGAAAGAAAACTCATGTATCTGTAATAATTAGTTCTGGGGAGAGAGGTGAAAGATTTGAGGATAAGAGGGAAGATGAGGCTAGAATGTGGAAGACTTTGTAAGCTATTTAAGGACTCTGGAGGTTTTTCCTAAAGAAAATATACTTTCATTACTGTATTTTGATCATGGAGGTGAAATTATTCTGTCTACATAATTAAAAGATCATTTCTGGCTGCAGAAAGAATTGAAGGTGGCAAATCTGGAGGCAGTGAAGCCTGTAAGGATATTATTGCTGCCCTTATAGTAATAATGCTGTACACAGCATTGCTGTTATGCAGATGAGATATCAAGCTGCCATGGACTAGGGTGAGGCCAGTGGAGATGATGACAACCAGGGTTGGGCTTGAGCAACTGGGTAGGTTGTGATATCATTTATGGAAGTGAGAAACACTAGACAAAGAACAGGTTTCAAAGAAAGATGAAGAGTTCAGTCTGTAGTTGAAATGCATTAAAAAAGGAAGGAAGGAAAGGAGGGAGGGAAAGAAACAAAGAAAAATCCAGAGGAATTCCCAAGTAAGCAGTTGGTTATACAGGCCTGGGACTTAGGAGAGAGGGCCAGGCAGAAATATTTGAGAATTGTGAGAATATTCTTGGGCTGAAGCCATGGGTGGGAACGAGATTCCTCAACATCAATACACTGAATATGGTGTGGGAGCAGGGACTGTGCCTGCTTTGTTCTTGACTGTATCCCTGTGTGCTAGAAGAGCATCTAGCACATCTCAGTTGCTTAATATAAATTTCTGCTTTTTCTAACAGAGAGAATAAATAAGGTGCAATGAGCAATGCACATTGGCTCTGTGGGGATAAAAATAAAAGAAAGAAAACAGACATAAGAAAGCCCCCAAAAGTAAGTCTGGCTTTTCTTCACAATTTTTTTATAGTGAAGCAAAAGTGATGATTTTATTATATAATCCAAATTATACCATGCCATTCTCCTACTTACATCTCAGGAACTCTTCATTGCTCATTAATGGAGATTGGTGACTGTCTGCTCACCGCCCTCCTGCATCTGTTTAATTCACCTCCCATGTTATTTGCATGGTTTTTTTTTTTTAAATTTCAGAATATTAGGGGGCACAAACTTTTTGGTTACATAAATATACTTCACTTAGAAGAATGGTCTACAGGTCCATCTAGGTTAATACAAGAGGTTCACCATTTTTTTTATCGCTGAGTAGTACTCCATGGTATACATATACCACATTTTATTAATTCACTCCATGTATTGATGGGCACTTGGGTTGTTTCCACATCTTTGCAATTGTGAATTGTGCTGCCATAAACATAATCCCAGCCTTTGAATAGATTCCCAGAAGTAGGAAGACACTACTTGTTCTTAACTATCCAGTGCAATCTCTCTTCTTTTACCACATGGTTAAACATGTTTCCTAAGATGATCCAGTTGGAATGATTTTGAGTGTTTTCATTTAATAGGTCTCTTTTATGAAGGCCATATGAAGTGTGCATATGGTACTTGCTGCAGCTATTTTGTGTCCATATTAGGAGTAAGCTTTAGAATGATAGCAACTTACAGAGAAAGCTGAGAATCATCGATAAGCAAAAATCATAATCCTCATCAAAACTTAACTGATATTTGCACTCAGCACCTCTGGATTTTCCAGCTAATAGTTATTGAAGCATGCAATAAATCCCTTACTATGACATTTAAAGCTTCTCATCATCTCTCCTGATTTGCTTGTGGGCTTTACCTCCCTCATTTTCAGCTCTGCTATATTTGCATCTAATTCAACATTTTATACCCTGACCATCTTCTGAGAAATAAGAAGAAAAGTAAAACTAAAGATCCAATAGTCAAAATAAATGGTTTTTAATGAAAAAAACATGATCAAAAATTATCTTTAAAAATATTTTTTCTAAGATACCCTCAATATAATTAAAATACATAAGAAACTAGTTCTGCCTTTTTTTGTGGTAGACAGAAGCAATACACTCAGGCTTTCCTTTCAAGTCTCTTTTCAGGTCGATGGATACATTTATAAGGGAATATTTGAACAGAATCTTGCCAATTATGGATTCATTTCTAAAAATGGACTATTTTGCACATACAGCTTCTATTTTCTTCATTTAAATGGCAAAAATACAGATTATGTGGCATTGTTCAAAAAGCATAGATATACTTTGTACTTTGCTGCACTAATGAATGGTAGAAAATAAAATGGTGGCATTTCACTGCTAACAGTAGTAATCAGAGCGCATCCCCCATACAGGCCCTTGATACAGCTGTCTGTTGAGAAATGGCAGATTAGTATCAACAGCTCTTCATTTGTCTTTTAATAAAGATATCAAGAGCCATTTAATTTTTTAAAAATCACCTCATTTGGTTCAATTTATTGGGCCTTCATATTCCCATTTCTTTCTGAAATCAGTTCTGAGCTTGCACAGCCTGTTTTATGTTACCATCAGAACCTTTACTCTGAGCTAAAAATGAATGTCAAAGATTTAGCCTAAGGCTCCCTTGAATCATTTCCAAGGGATAGTTATTCTTTCTGAAATTCTATTCCTATTAAAAAAAAATCTTGCTGAACAAAAAGATGTCAAGGGTAAGAACAGCAACTCCTGGATATGTGCCATAAGATATTTTACTCCCTAGAATATGAAAGCTTGCTTATTTATAGAGGCTTCTCATTCCTTTACTTCACTTTCAATGAGAATACTAAAATTTTTATTTAGGCCAATTATGAAAAAATAATTATAAAAACCTTCAAATAAACAAAGTTAATATTTTAATAAACAATGATTAATCTGTTTAGTAATCCAAAAGTCTTCAACAGTATAGATATCTGAATTCTAAATGGAATCAAATAATTAGTAGAGAAAATAAGGCTAAAGTAGAAGTTTAAGTAGAACAGACTCCAGGAATGCTCAATTCCATTTAATTTAACACATTTTTGAAGAGGCCCATAGATTTTGGGCATTGGTGAAAGCAAACAAAAATAATAATAAAAAAAAATTTAGTGTAAGTCTTTGAGATAATTTTCATTATCATCCACACCATTATTGGCATCACTACTATCAAAAGCACTTGAATGCTGAGTTGTGCACTAATTAAGACAATTTGGTGTGGCAGTGAAGAGCACAGTATCTGGATCTAAAGTGTTTACATATGGATCCCAATTGTTTCACTTGCTACCTGTGTGATATTGGGCAGGTTACAAAACCTCCAGGGGTCACATTTTCTCCACCAGCAAATTGGAAGCAATAAATTGTATCTACCTGTTAGATTTTTATGAAAAAAGATTTAATATAGGTAAACATATAGCACATTGCCTGGCATATAATTAGCACCTCATAAATGTTTATTGCTGTTATTATTTTTGTTATTGATATTTTATTTTATTTGTATTATTTGTTAGGCCAAGAGAACTGTATAACTTCAAGTCTTAATATCTAGAAATTGTCAGAGTGGGTCTGAGATTTTCTTTGCTTCTGAGAATCACTTCCATATGGTGTTACGGAAGGTTTATGGTATTGCACTATACATGATGACAAATACGAGAGAAGCACAAGAGATCACATTTTACTGGGATATGCAATTTACTGGGTAGACGAACTGCTCGCTAGATGACTGGTGCTACACGGTGTTTTAAGCAGATACTTGCTATACTTGAGCTCACAGTAGTAGCAATAGGAATACAATATGTATTATAGGTTTGCAGTTAAGACTTAACACTACATCTTTAAGTGTGTTTATATTTCTCTCAACTGTGAATGGCATCATGTATGGTCTGTGTTTGTGTACATAAGCTTTGATATATTTTATCATTTCATAATGGATTTGTGTATATTTTATGGTATTAAATGATAAAATACAGTAGTATCTATATATTTTATGCATTCAAGACATACCAAACTTTTTCTTAAGTTTTTTGATATGTCTAGGTAAGTGATTTTGATTTTTTCAAATTGTCACAAACCTACAGAAAATTTTCTGATATATTAGTAAAATATGAAGATATCCAAGTCCATGATACTGAGATGTTTCATCAAAGTCCATATTGAACTGAAATAGATTATAGCATGACCTGTAATTCAGGTATGCATTAAAAGAAAGTAACAGAAAAATGCAATTGAAGAGAGAGCTATCTAGCACTAAATTGTCAGAGTGGTAGCATATAAATGAAAATAGCTACTTCAATTAATTGTATCAATCAAACAGGAAATTTTTTTTGTGCTCTTAGTTGACAAAATAACCAAAGTTATGACATTTCTTATCAGCTTTTATTAATTTAGTTTATTCAAATTATATGTATTGTATTCCTACTATGTGCTATGATGGATTGCAAAGCTGAATTTAATATGAGTACTGTTTCAAAATGAAATTATATTTTGGGTAATAAGCTGATAGGATACTGTAAGCTAAAGGTCGATTTTATGTTTAATTATTTCATCTAGAGTTGAGATAGCCAATTAAAATATTGCCACTTTTAGACAATGTATAATTATTCAAGTATTTAAATGATTTAAAGTTGTGAAGTTATGATGACAATACAAGACATATCTTGAATAGAAAAGAATGAGCCTGAAACATATCCTACTACCTTAAAACATTTTTAAATTTCTAAACATATAAATGATATGTTTTGTTTCCTTTCATACATACAAAGGTTAATAAACTTGAAATAACATATGAATCATCTAATGTAAAAGTTTTTAAAATTAAGGTTAATGCTTCAATAAACAATAAACATAGAAACTTGCCTGGTGGAAAAAAGAAAAGAAATCCATGTAAAAATGGATCCATGCCATTTAAGTTTGTGTTGTTTAAGGGTCAACTTTATTCTCTCAAGTCTCAATTTGTGAACGTAATGCACTGATTTGTAATGATTTGTCTTTTTTGTAAAACATGTTCTTAAAGAAATAAACATATATATTTAAGTGAATCTCATTAATATGGCACACTTACTTGATTCTCTTTTTATTTTATCTTCCCTGATATTTATTTTGGTTAGCCAAAATCTTCTTGGACTTATCATTTTTACAATAAAGTAAAGGTAACATGATCATTTATGGATTTTGAAGTACATTATGAATCTAACTGAAGTCTTTTAGAAAATTTTATAAAGCTATGTTCTACATACTTAGAGGTGGATCAGTTTGAAACAGTAAACTTTGTTCATATTTTAGCCTTGAAGCCAATCTATTGTTGATTAGTTATAAAAAGCAAAAATTAGTTGTGATATGCCTTGGTAATAATTAATTCTGAGCTGTGTTTCTCTAATATTTTCTTTTGAATTCCTTTCATTTTTATATTTTTAGAACTATTCTGGAATTGTTGCTTATATATTTTTTAAATGATAGCATTAGGATACTATGACACTAAAGAAAACTGTAATCAAGCAGTATGAATACATTTTTAATTTATTTTATAAGTGTTGATTTGAAATAGTAAAAATCTTCATACTAAGTAATTCACTCCTATCCTGAAGCTTATGATAGTCACAGGGTACTTAGTATTTGTACTACAAGTCTTGTAATGATTTAAGCCAAAAATCAATATATTTTACTTGGCTAAATGAGGCCAAAATAATTACACTTTATTTCCCCTTGTTACTAAAGTTTATTTTTATATTTAATTAGATAATCTTAGTGCTTGTTATTACAGTAAGTATTTAACAAATGTTTATTCTGACATGAATAAATGGCAAGAGCTTAGTAATTTGTTTTTCTCATTAGAAAATTAAGATGCCTTTTAGGATCATTTTAGACTGAATATTTATGTTTCCATGCAAAATTATGTTTCCATGCAAAATCAGCAAAGTGATGGTATCTGCAAATTTTGTACTAATATTAGTGTCTCAGATTCTGTTAAATAACAGGGTTTTAATGTTTACTTGTGCATTTTAGAAATGAACATTGCTGTATGTTATTACAATATCTACCTACAAACATGTATAGTCATAATGCTGAGAAGATTATCATGTTCAGAAGCACTTTATATATGAATATAGAAGTTGGGTCCTTACTAAAATGGTAGAAATACTCAGAAAAGCAGTTCAAGTGACCAAAATGAATTAAACATCAAAATAAACCTGCTAAATAATTTCTGATTTTATTTATTTTTCTTTTCATTTTTAATGGCTAAACAGAAATTTTGTGAATAATAGTAACATATTTTCAACTGAAATTAAAGTGAATTTTTTTCTGGAAATGACTTAAACTTCTTGATAAAGGATGCCCATAATAATTTTAACTTGAAAAATAGTGTATATAACAAGCAGAACTATTGTGTTTGTTTCTTTCTATTAATTTTCATTCTATGTATATCTTGGAAACTAAATCAGGAAATGATCTTTGTTCTCATGTTTTAACATACAAATATTTCAGAATCTAGGTATTAATATAACATCTGATCATGGATCAGAATAAATTTCCTTACCTTGGCTATCTACAATTCGGAGCAAAGTGGCAAATTGTATTAATTGCTTTATAAATGAGGTTTAATGTCTTTGTTCCTGGAATTAACCATCAATAACCAAATGGCAGATTAAAGATTTATTTTGAATTGAAAAGGTCTGTAACATTTGGCTAATTCCTCATTTAAATTACAAATGTAGATTAACAATTGTGATATGATATATTCTCCTTTTCTTCTTAAGAATATATCCAACTCTGTTAAGTACCTAAACTTTGAAGTGATGACTTGAGGCCAACAATCTATATTGTTTAAAGGGCTGGTAAACTGAAAGCTCCTCCACAAAGTTTCATTACTTATAAACTTTATTTACCTTTCTCTCCTCTGAAAATTCAGTGCTTAATTATATGCTGGCTTTTGCTATTTACAAATTATTACACAGGGTGGGACTGGTTTCAGTAAAATTGTAGCCTAATTGTACAGACAGTTTTTCTTAATTTTTCTGTATTCCCCACTTCAACAAACATAGTAGTAAACAAATATCTGCAGAACAATTGATATTTCCATTTAAGAAGAAGACTTGACTTGCAATTTTGAGCAATTAGCAATCTTAAAATTTTTGTTTACTATTGCTTTAAAAATATAAGATACAGAAGTGTTGCAATTGAGATAGCATAGTTGGAGAAGAGAAATAAAAACATAATTTATACTCTGTCTTGACAGAAAGCCTATCCAGGATGTAGAGAAATTTAATGACTGAGTAGATGAGATCATTCTAATTATATAATATTTAAAGAAAATCACGATTTTGAAAAAAATGCTAAATAAAAAATATTATTATAATAATTGAAAATTGAGCAGAGAGCATTTAATTTTGTACAAAGCCCCTTAGAGTATCATGTGTTTTCCTAAGGGTAGTAGAGACAAGTAGACTTTACCTCTATCAAGGTCCCTTCTTTTTCTCCAGTATGTTGGAAGAGTAAACTTTCTAGCCTTCCCTGAGGATAGAAGAATGTCATAACTAATTTAAACAAAGCATTGTGAATGGAAATGTAGGTTATCATTTCTGGAATAAGGCACTAAAGACCCTGTGTGCTAACTGGCTGCTCTCTCCTGACACTGCAAATGTGGAGGTGATGTGTTGAGATGGCGAAAACAGAAGCTGGAGGAACCTTGGATCCCAGAGGCACAAGATCAAGGAACATCTTTCCTTCACCTTCTGCCAGCCCATGTTACATTGAGCAGAAGTGAGATTCAATATAGAAATCAAGATAGATTTCTTTTGAGCAGAGTCACAGATCATTTGAGATTTTTCTGTAATTCAACTAGTAATTATCTTTTGGCTTTAGATTTGAAAAACAGCTTCCATGATGATTCTAGTCAAGTAAAATCTCCCAACATTTAAAATAGTAATATGAAAGAATGTCAGCATTCATGTTCAAATTTTTTCTAGATAATGCTCTTTATTTATTATTTAAAAGTACAAAATTTAAGAACCATTTTAATAAATTGGTTAACCTGAAGCTAAATTCCATTAACTGTAAAGAAGCATGATAGCTTTCCATTTTATCCTCAACATCACTATTTACAAAACCCTATCTTTACTTGTGAAGGAGAACCAAAATGAAGTAGTTTCTAGTGTTTCATTGTTAATTCTGTTTTTCTAAAATGCTTTTAAATACTGACTCTAGTAATAAGTACAAGCTTCAAGAATGAAACCCTTTTAGTGTTTTGCCAACAAGGAAGTAACCTAAAAGAACTAATACAAAGATCTTGCCAAAAACAATATAGATTTTGTATCTAGAAATATGTATTACATATGTATATTATGGGTAATACATATTATTATATATTCAATATGATATACATTAAAGAATATGACTGAGAAGAATTCATGCTTTCCTCCTGAAGTTGCTTTTGTCAGGTCATTAGACCTCCTTGTAATATCCCTAAGACACTGAAAGCTCTGATTATATTTCCCTTTCTTCCACACAGGTAGCTCTGTGGAAGTCCTTCCTTGCTCTTTTTTGAGGAGAGTTCTACTTTTTCCTCAAAAACTAGCTTAAATGTCAGCTTCTCTGCAAATCCTCCTTGATATGGGTATCCTTGCTAGAGCATCTTCCTTCATTCAGCATTAACTTAACAAATGGTCATTGAGCACCAACTATGCTCTTGGTAGGGTGCTGAGGACATAGCAGTGAACAAAAACATATAGAACCTTTCCTTTCATGGAGGGACAGGGGGAGATATAAGAGATACATAAATTACTGAATAAATATTTCAGATAATATAATAAGTATTATGAAGGAAGAGAAACCAGAATAAAATATAGAACATGCTAGAGTGGAAGGGAACAACTTTTATAGGAAGAAGACAAGGGAAGGCTAACTCATAAGTGAATTTGATCATAGACCTAAATGACATAATGATACCAGCCATGTACATATTTCAGAAAAAGAAGTCCAAGCAGAGAAACGAAGATCAAAGGCAGAAGCATGCTTGGTATGTTCAAGAACACCAAAGAGACTGTTAAGTTTTTAATATCTATATATTATGTTATTAAGAATTCACATATAATGTCTCTGGAACAGAGCAGATTATTATTTACATTAAGCAAATAACTGTACAGTTTCTCTGTGTCTCAATTTTTCCCCCTGAAGTGATACAACAAAAACCAAATATCATCCTACACATTATAGGTGAGGAAAACTAAAAAAAGAAAGAAGAACCTGGGTGGTGTTACTATGGGAGAAAGAAGCAGTACTCCTTCCATTGACGTTGGTCTTTTTGAGAGAGGGCTTTGTGTGGATATATATTTTCATTTATTTTGGATAGATAACTAAAGACAGAATTTCTCGGTCTTATGGTAACACTTTCAATTAACTACCAGAAAGACTCTTTTCCAATATGGCTACATCATACTGCAGTCCCATCAGCAATGTAAGAAGTTTTCTTTCTTTACATACTCTCATCAACATTTACTATTTTCTGATATTTGTGTATAGCCTTCCTAGCAGGTATGATATGATATCTTACTGTGGCTTTAATTTGTATTTCTCTAATGACTAATGATATTGAGAATCTTTATATGTGCTTATTAGATATGTATTTATCTTCTGTGGTTAAATTTACTTTCTTTACTTGTTACAGGTATATTCAGATTTAATCAGTCATAGTTTTACTTCCAGGTTGGTCATTTAGCTAACGTCCTAATCATTCAAGCAAATTGGCTCTGAAACACCTAACAGTTCAGAAATGTACAAACAAACAAAAAATATTTATTCTACAGACACACAGAGGTCAAAGTAGCTGTGTGGAATTAGTAAGAGCAAAACTTTGAGGAGATGATATCATAGAAATTTAGTGATTAGCCTTGAAGCGATTTCATGGACTTTACCTTTTATCCTGAATAAGACAGAAATCCATTGAAGAGTTTAAAGCAGAGGACTGGCATGATAGAACTTAGATTTTACAGTTTATGAATGTTTTACACTCATATATATTTAAAATATATCTATTAATCATTTTTGCTAAAGTATATGGACATAATTTATTTTTTTAATACTAAACCTTTAAACAATGATTGCAATGATACACTTAGATATCACAGCATATTTACCAGTTGAATTGCTCATCATAAGTATTGGATTCCTACCATATCCTTTCAGGCTGTTTTTCCTTCTAATAGAGGTATACCTTTGGTATAGTTTGAATGTATGTGTCCCTCCAAAATTCATATGTTGAAAACTAATCACTAAACTGATGGTATTAGAAGGTTAGGCCTCTGGGAGTTGATTAGGCCACCAGGGCTCCACCCCTGTAAATGAGACTAATGCCCTTACAAAAGAGATTTCAGAGAGCTGCCTCCCTCTTCTACCCTTCCACCATATGACAGTGTTCATCCCTTCTGCCATGTGAGGACACAGCAAAAGCCCTCAGTAGATACTAAGTCTGCTGGCACCTAGATCTTGAACTTCCCAGTCTCCAGAACTGTGAGAAATAAACTTATCTTCTTTATAAATTACCCAGTCTGAAATATTTTTATATAGCATCAGGAACAAATTAAGACAACCTTAATAGTTTACCTGCTAAATCACTATGTGATAAAACTGTCAGTCTTTATAATTAAGTCTTGAGCCTGGTTCTCACCTTGTCTGCCCTTCAGATACAGTTAGAGAAGATTAGGATTTCCATAATGCTGTCTAGAAGTCCTCTGGCTTTAACATCTTACCTTGCATTAATGATTACTAAACATAACTTTGTCATTGTCTTTCTTCAATGAATCTACAGCACTTTGCATAGTTACATTTCTCTCCTACCTTTCAACTGCCTAAGATAGTACACAAGTCAGCATATTTCATTCCACCATAACCATGTCCCAGTTTACTACCAATGGAAGTTTTCACAGTTGAACTGCTGCATCATGTAATTACCAGCTACTGAACTCCTAGGTTCCTGTCTTCTCACAATCGAAGAATGAAAGCAAGATAGTTTTGAAGCAGCAAGCAGCAAAGTTTATTAATTCGAAAGTTCACTCTTAACGGGGTTAAAAGTGGGCACATATCCGAGTGAACTATGACCCTGGGGTTTCTGTGTCATAATCAGCAAACAATAGTACATAGTACACTCCAAAAGGGGTATGAGTGGGCACACATCCTGGCGGACAGTGGCATTGGGGTCTCTGTGTCATTCCTTTTTCTCTTGTCTGGCCTCTGCTCCTTTGCGATATTGTCTCTTCTTTTTTTTCTTGACCAATGGGGATGTTGTCTCCTTCCTGCTATTGGGCAGGGGAGTTTTTCACCTTATATGGTTAGGCCCAGATGTGTCCTGGTGTCAGAAGCCCTTTGGGGGAAGGGGCAAACTGTAATGTACACTGTGCCCTGTGTTGTTTCCGTTATGTTTCCTGTGGCAGTTGTGGTTACCCTTTATCTTGTTATTGTTACAGTATGTTCTTACTCAGCATCCCATTTATTTAAATTGCTTGCTTTCATATTTTCTCTGCTCTCGTCTGGCTTCTCTTACCCTAACATTTTGTGACACTTAGCGCTACTGTTATCTTGCAATGTGTTCTCTTACTCAGTATCCCATTTGTTTATGTAGCCCATTCTGTACTTCCTCTGTTCATGCCTTACTTTTCTACCTATGCTAACAATGCCGGGGGCTATTCATACTCTAGCTACCAAGAACGATAGGTTATTCATTGACAGACAGCCAGTAAGTGACAAATCTCCAAAATTCCACCTAAGAATTTTCTTTTAAGGTCTGCTCTTGGTATCAGTTCTCTTAAATTTGGCTCCATGATTATAGACTCTAAATAAGGGTTGTGTGTAGAGTTTTACTGGTAAATACACTTAGGAGACAACATGTAAAAACAAAAGGCAGGATTAATCACAAAGGGAAGGTAATTTGCAATGCCTAATCAATACACTTAAAAAAATCAGGGATAAACAGTCAGGAGGACAGTCACCTTAATAAAAAGTCATGATCCCTTGCTTAATTTCTGAACCTGGAGCCTCTTTAGGTCTTAAGTATCTATCTTAGAGCTGGTGGTCTTATTAATTTTGGAGGAATTACAACTTCATTCTTCACTAAGAATTGCTTGATCCACAGAGAATTGAGTCACTAGTTCTCCCACCCCCAGGGGGTGGCTCAAACTTAATGACTGACTGATGAAGGAATATAAGACATGTCTTCTTTGCCTCAGCAATACTGACAACCCAGCTCCAAAGATTTACATAGGATTGGGTGAAGCCACAGTTGCAGCTACATTGTAGGTTAGTTTCTTCCTCTCCTCAATCCTACTTCTGTTTTTTTTTTTTTTTTTTTTTTTGGTATCTCAAAAGAGCACTCCACAATAAACTTCCTGTCTGCTATCCAAGAGAGCTCAATCTAAAATAAGTGGTGTCTGCAATCCAAGAGAACTCGATCTAAAATAAGTGGTATATTCAAATAAGATTTAGGGTTAATTATTTTGAACAATTTAAGGACAAAATACAAAACAGCTAGAGTCATCAGCTTCTAGTTCCACACTATCTCTAGCATTGAGTTTTGTTGGTATACCAGATGCCCTAATCCAAAAAACTTGTTTGGCTTGCACTTATCTCTTTTTTTCATACTTTAACATCCATCATTTCCTTTTCCTCTCAGGAGTCATTCTGCATTTCCTTTTGCTGCCTTAACACTTTAAGGTTTCATTTAAAAATTAGGGTATAGCAAGCAAACTAAGGACAGAAACCTTCAATTTCTTACCATTTTCTTTATAGCATTGTGTACCTTGAGGCTAATTCACTTCAGTGTTTTAGATACTGAATATTAAACAGAACAATTGTAATTGGTATCTGCCTAAAAGATTTAGAGAATAGTAAGTGTTCCTGATGTAGTTATCAAGTAGTGTACATAACATGCCCTTAGAAATTCCTGTGAAGATGATATGAGTAAGTGCAGGAATCCTGTAGGAAAACGTTGAATGTTCCCTCCTTGTGCCTCTCTTGATAATTATTTCACTTATTAATTATTTTAAATCTTTTGGTGGCAAGACAAAGTTTAATTAGAAAGGGATTGGAAAATGTAATGTTGTTAGGGGAGTAAAATCTACAAACTTCTGGGAATGTTCAAACCTCTGAGCTTGGCTAGAGGTTTTGCAGTATGCTCACACACTGCAGGCAGGTACCTTGAGGTCAATAAAGTCTTTTAATTCTTTATGCCAAATTGATTTTGGTCTTTTGTAAGTTATCTCAGGCCCTATAGGAGGTTATAGGTAGACCACAATCATTGAAGACTGTGAAAGGGAACTAGAAAGGGCAAAGAGAAGTCTTACAGTACTAATACACACATCTTGGGGTACACTGAAGAAGTATGAAGTACCCACAAGATGCAATGTCCAAATCAATTTGAAATAAACAAAACAAACAAAAAACTATGAATTTAAGAAGCTATAATTTTAGAGTTGTACAATATACATGCAAAATTTTCTAGGCCACAGATGTGAGTTTGTTGTTCATAATGATGATGTATTGTGTGTGTGTGTGTGTTTTATAAAGAAAAAAAATCACACAGGTTGCCTATAATAGTAAGACAAGTTAAATCAGTATCATTTTCTACTTCCTTGGCAGAAATTCTCACTAACTTAAAAAAGTTAACTATTTAGAAGTTTAATTTAAGGTCTTGTACTATTTTAGAAGTTCAACATAGTAAAGTAGAAAGGTTGATCGGGAATCATGAGCCCTGTATTTTAGCTTCTACTTTGTCACTAACTAGCTGTGTGACCTTGGGCAAATCACTTAACCTCTAAGATCTCTATTTTCTCATGTGTAAAATGAGGAGGTTGAACTATGCGATCTCTGAAAGTGTTGAACTAAATCTGCAACTAAATCAAAATATAGAGAATTTGATTGAAATAGCAGCACACAGAAACTAGTATTGAATAACAGAAATAGAGAGTTAGAGCCCATTCTTTGTATTTACAGGCTTTTTTTTAATCCTTAATGTTCACTGTAGGCCATCCCTAATAATTTTTCCATAAGTGAAGATTCTATAAAATAAATAAAATACTATTACTTTTGTATATTTTTTAGTATAACTGAAGAACACAACAATATTCCACATATATATCTTTTAAGTACATTTGTCTAACAAACTTGACGTGCATTCCTCCCACATTTGCCTTATATTTTATTTATTTCTGATATCTTACTGATAAGGTGTGTTTTCTAGTATGGAAAAATGAAAAATACCAATATGTTGCTAGCAATGGCGGCAGGTAAACAAATATCAGTGTCTGTCTCTATTAGAACCAACAGGTAAAATTTCTATATTTAATCTACCCCTGGGGCCATGTATTGAAAACTTCCTTTACCCAAACTATTACTAATTGATAAATAGAAAGGGAAAAAGCAAATGGATACACTCCAAGTTAGCTTTTCTACTCACAGGTCACTAAGCATGGTCACAAGCATCCCAATGTCTGATTAAAATGTCCCTGGGTGACACAGAAGTATATCCTATGATGATAAAGGAATATTACAAAAGCATTCTGAGATTTCAAGACTATCACATTTGCTGCTTCATATAATAGCTTAATTCAGACATGCAGATCCCCTTGGTTGTATAGTTGCTAACAAATTGTTTCCTTGTAGAAATTTCCTTCCACTTGAATTACTTAACAGGTTCATATGTCTTACCTTAATCAACAGCACTATGATTTCCATTCTAACCATATATTTTTGTCTACTCTACTATATGGAATGATATCTTTTATACACTCAGAGACTTCCTCTATTAGAAAGTTGAATTTCTTAAACTAATCTTTCTCTTTTATAATGTAGAATAGATTTTACTTAATTCCCTCAGGGTTGAATTTTCTTTCCCCTTACCAAGTAACTGGCAAAGCAATTCAATGACAAACTGCTACCCTTGAGCTAAATTGTCAACCTAGTTGTTAGAATAAAGATTCAGAGAAATGAAAAGGAAAAATGATGTATATTACTACAGTTTTAGAGCAAGGATCTTGTAAAAGGGCAGAAAAATTTAAATAAAAATGTTCTGATGGCACATATTTTATTAATTATATAATAAGCTTATATTTAAAGTAAATAAATATTAATTAATAAAAAGTATTTATAAGCTAAAAAGAATAAATCTACTAAGAAATTTTAAAAGGACATGCATGAGCAGTACATAAAAGAAGAAATTTAAATGGCTAACAAATGTATGGAGACATTTTGAAGCTCACTAATAAACCAAGAAATAAAAATAAAAATGTTCATGAGCCACTAGTCTTTAATGATCATATCATCAAGAATTTTATAAGTGATAATATTCAACGTTGGCAGTAAAAAGAGAAAATGTAATATCTTATATGCTGCTGATGGTAGAATAAAGTAGAATAAGCTTTCTGCAACACAGTTTAACAATAAACACCAAAAGCTTTAAACTATCTCCATACATAAATCCTCCTTCCGGAAATTAACCTAATGGATTAACTACAAGACTGAACAAAGATTTAGTTTCAAGTATGTTTATTATAAATGAAAAACAATGCAGGAAACAAGCTTTATGGACAAAAATGATGGTGACTCCTTAAATATTTTATAGGTATAGATATGTATAGATATATTTACATACCCGCACATATATATCCATATTCCATATAAAACCATGATGATGTACTTATGGAAAGTGTGTGTGTGTGTGTGTGTATATATATATATAAAATTTATTCAGTGAAACAAAATTTAAGAGTAGTATTCATGTCTCATTCATTTTTTCTGTATACTCCAGTATCTACCAGAGTGCTTTTCCCAAAGTATAGAACATGTGTTTGTTGAATGAATGGATGAATACAAATTTGGTAACTTTTAAATGGATTCTTCGCCATTTATGCATCATGCCACTCATACAGCAGTAGATACCATGATATCTAAATTCCTCTTGCTAGTCATAATTTTCTTAACCTTCTACCAAATTTTGTCTGGAATCTGTTACTGTAGGAAGCATTTAAAATCTACTTGAGATTTAACATCTTTAGTGTGTAGCTCCTATATTTGGTATTCACCAATATGGATAAACAATATCACGTTCATGTTTATACTCTCAAAGATAGCAATGTTTTTTTTTTAATTATTTTTATTTTTATTTATTTTTTTATTTTTTTATTTCAGCTCTTCATGGGGGTACAAAAGCTCAGGTTATATACATCGTCCGTGTCCCGCCCATCCCCCTGAGTCAGAGCCTCAAGCGTGTTCCACCTGCCCCAAGTAACAAGAGATTATTATTTCCTGCCCTATGCCAAAACTCTTAACACCAGATTCTTTCAAGGAACTCTATGGGTGTCTAGAGTGAGTTCTGGTCTTCTACCCCATGAGCTAATAGAGCAAATCTCATAGATGCCACAGAAAGCAGAGAGTTTCATGCCATTAGCCAATTCCTGCTGCTTTTGTCCCTGTTTCTCAAAACCTATGAAGTAGGAATTTTGTACATTTCAGTTGATAGAACATGAAAGTCACCAACAGAGAGATATATATCACAGTTCCTTCCATGTCATCTTTGATTGACAGGAAGTAAGGTGTTTCCAGGGGTAGGATGGGTACTGGGGAATGCAAGGTAAATGAAAGTAATAAACTGAGTCTTCATATTAATTTTCTTGGAGTGAGTCTCTGAAGTGTGTTAACCCTGTAGTGAAATTGTTCTTGCTTTCAATAATATTCCTAGCCATGCCCCAGGCACCGATAATGTTTTGTTATATTCTCTCATTCTAACAGTGTTGCTGCTCCAACTGTTGAAGTCAGAAGCTCATCATCCCCCTTAGCAGACACTATAACAGTTTGTATATAACAGTTTCTACCATTTTTCTAGTGGACTCTACTAACTGTTATCAGGAAATATTTCTTTGAGTTGTGAGAGAGGATGCTCCATCTTTCTCTGTTTCATCACTCAAGATCCTCCAAGCCAAAAGTGGCTTGCAGTTACATTGTAGGGTAATAATATTTGGACATGCTCACAGAACCATCTCTCTTGGGCACTGGTCTGCAAGCAGGTACAGAACTGGCACCAATCCTCCTGAGAAGTTATTTCAGAGTCAAATCCTGGTGCCCTTTACTACTACCCTCATTGTAAATTATTTCTCAGAAGTCCAAATGCCCTTCCAGTAATCTGCTCTTCGCCAGGTTCTCTCAGTCCCCTTCTGTGATTATGATTGTTTCCCAAATTCATCCCCATTCCTGGCTTTGCTATTAACCACACAGTTGGCATTAGAGCCTGCCACAGTAAGACTCTGTCTCTCTGCTTAAGTGCTTGATTGTCCTTAAGTGTCCTCTGCATCCTCTGAACCCAAATCTGACTTTAGTTAGTCCTATTTAGTAGAAAAGAAAAAAATAGTATTTTTTTTCTTTTTCCTTGTAGCTTCTTTACTGAGACACAAAATTAGCCAGGACCTAGTAATATGGACTTTGCATTTATCTCCTTCTACAATTCTCTATCATTCATCCCTGCCAATTTTTAAATTCTAACCAAATGGCAGGAGGTAATAACTGACTGCTATGTCTTCTAAAGCTATCAATCTAGTTTTCTACTTCTTTACAAATTCACATAAAGGATACAGAATTTTCGTTGCAAGAGGAATCTTACAGACCAGTTGGTGGAATCAACTTAGCTTAAAATGAAAAAAGGAGGTGCATGTCCAGTAATGGGTTAGCAAAGATTACATTAATTTATAAAGTTGGGGATAGAGCACAGGTCTCTGTATTCTTTGGCACAATATTTCCTCCTTTTTCTTTACCTGAAAAATATTTAAGTATATTTTAATAATTGCACTTAATATATTTCATGTGGACTATTTCTGTTGTGGCCAAGAATCATACTGAGTTTTAAGTAATAGTGCTCATTTCAGGTGGAACTCAGAAAATGTGTTGTAATACTTGACATGAAAAGTTTATTCTTAAAAGGAAAAGAATTTGGAAATGTTAATAAAATTACTAAGATTTTTTTTTAATTTCCAAAATTAGTGGAGAAGTACCTCTAAGTGCTTTTAGCATTCAATGGAAAAACAGCAAATATTGAAATGGGCAGAGTAGAAGGCTGCCTACATATTACTATTTAAATAGACTACAAAGGCCTCTTTCCTGAACATAAATTTCTCCTACACTAAGCAGCCATTGTGTCATTAGTCAAAACTTATTGACTGCTTTCAGAAAGCCCTTGTTAAATGCAATCTTATTAGCCAGGCAGCATGAAATATGTTCTATTATCCAACTCTTATTATCACTCACACCATTTGTCACATTAGCAGACAATGTGTCACCAAGAGAAGAGCACACAAAAAAATCTTAAAATAGGACCTCGACTGATTATAGAAAAATAAAAGTTGCAAAACATCCTCAATGTGGGATAGCTGCAAGCCAGAGAGACCAATTATAATGCTGCTTCTCGAGTAGTCAAAAGACAAAAAGAAAAGCGAGGCTGGCAGAAGGGGGCATACTGAAAGGGATACTACAATCAAACTGCTACATGGATTTGCCCATGGCACATCCATTGAAGACAACAGCACAGTAAGTTGAAAATAGATAGTGAAAAGGTATCTATTTAACAATTACAAAATTATGAAAGACATTGGTAAAGGAAATGTGGGTGACAACAATCATTTAAAACTAGTCTTTAATGTCAGAGTGAAACTTTCCCTATTGGAATCCCAAACTCCGTATTGATTATTGACAAAATATAAAGGCAAATATTTCAAAAGTCACCCTGATCCTTAATTGCTAACAATTACATGGCAGTCAGAATTCTTTGTACCCTGCCAATTTCAGTCAAATCTGGGCCTATTATGGGCAAGTGAATAGTACAAATGTGATGTGGGCCATGCTTACTTTTAGAAACACCATACTAATACACTAGTATTCTAAAAGTTGTATTAAAATTATCCTCTCATTTGTCATAAAAAGGACAAACACATAGAAATAGAATGATTATCTACGGAATTTTGGAAAAAGTAACTATTGATGCAAAGATGCTTCAAAATCAGTGACTTCACCATTGACCAGAGGAAAATATGCTGTATAATTAATATTGGGATAAAAAAATGTTTATATAATTCCAAAAATGATATAATAAAAACTATGGTTAGTTATTGTTTAGCAGAACTATCGAACTTCACATTTTTAACATGCAGATATATTCTTTTGGGACTTTATTTCTTGAACATTATGTGACAGAACTAAGAATTTTGTTCTTACTGATGAGGAAAATTTCTGGTCCTCTGTATTAGGATGCCAGTTTATTTGTAACAGCAATAAAAGCACTTAAAATCATAGAAGAAGAGAAGTGTGGTAGATGAGGTGTGGAAGTACATTAAATCCCTTGTTGAAATAAATATTATGCTCGTCTTATGTTTAACTCAGCTGGCCTCATCTTGAGCTTGTGGTTTTAGAGGAGGGTAAGTCCTTGGACAGAGCAGGAACAGTCCAGAAGTAGGTGTAAAATCTTGCAAATCTAGTAACTGTTCTCTCTTACTTATAACAAAGGTCAAAATACAGCTATTTACCAATCAAAAGGTATGCCCTTTATGCCAGACTAATAAATTATTTCCCAAATTGATAACTTATTATTTATCATTTATTTATTTTTCTCTTCCACCTCCCCCTAAAAAAAGTTTATAAAACAAATAGGACCTTAACTGAGAGTGGGTTCATTCATGATTTCCCCTTAGGATGACATTTTCTCATGTCTCAGCACACTCTAAGAAAAGTATTGCAAAATAGCTTTACTATTCTCCACAATAATTTATTTTCATACACTTTTAAATTATGAATTTATTCTAATATGTATTTAAAAAATTTAAGACATCTTAAACTGAAAATCCTTTTTTTTTTTCACTGAAGAGGTCAGTTATTTACTGAGATATTTGTATCTCCCCTACTTTCTGCAAAGGATTAACAGAATTGTGCAGAGTGATGCATAGTGGCATTATCAAACCAAATTGATCTAAACCTAAGACAGAAAAAAGAATTTTATGTAGGATGCAATTTGCAATTTGGACCATACAGTCAGATAGCAGTCTCATCAGCATGGTCTTCCTGGAGCTATTGTGCTGAGCAGCCACAATGAAAAATCCTATCCTAGCGGTATTCAAAGAATTAGCATATTCCAACATTAGCACACTCCTGACTTTCCTCAGTTCATTACCACAGTTGAAGGGCATGGGCACTTTTTCTATTTCCTTATATTCTTTTTTCCTAAACTTTCTCTTCCATCAAGTTAGGACCAAAGTTTCAAGCTTTCACTGATAACTGTAGCTAGAAATCTGGCTATGCAAACTCAACCAAGAGAATGTCAACTGTATTAGACAATAAAACACAATTGCACCTCATTTGTTAATTATGTGAATATACAGAAGATTCATTTTTTTAATCTTAAGGTCTTGTTATAAATATGCTTTCTTGACTACCATAAATAATAAACTGAAAAATGGAGCTCAAATGATAAAATTACTATAATCATCAGATTTAGAGAACTTATTTCTTATATATTATCATAAGTATTCTACGAACAGAATTTAATTCACTTGAATCCGTTAATTTGAGGGATACAAATGTAATTATGGTTATTCAAATGAGACTATATCATCTATAGTGACACATTTTGCCATATTTTTAATGTAAATAAGACATTTTTAATTGTGGAAAGTCAAGAAAAAAAAATTTAAAACTAAGAAAATTACCACATCTTGATTAAAAATGATTGGAAAATCAGCATCACTGCACAAGCCATGAGGGAAATGAAATGGCAAGTAACTAAACCAATTCATCCCAATGAGCAGCAACCTCTGGGTGGGAAAACAAGGAAGGAAGGAAGGGAGAGAGAAAAGAAAGGAAGGAAGGAAGGCAACAAAGAAGGAAAAAAAGAAAAGAGGATGACAGAAGGGAGAAAAACTAAATGGGCATTAATATTAATATATTAATTGTGGAGAGGATATCTAGACCTGAAAAGGATTTGCCTGAACAAGATACTTAATTGAACAGGAAACTGAGAAGGAAAATACATAGGGGCAGGGAGTGGTTAATTTTAATTGATTCTAATGATTTTAAATTTCTAGAGATAAAGTCTTGTGCCCACTTCATTTTTAAATCTTTAAGATCTGACTCAGGTGCTCAATAAATATTTGTTAGAAAAAAAGATTGCAAAGTAATAAGAAGTCCACTTTAGGAAACTTCTAATGCCTAATGCATTTATATGGAGAAGGCCTAAAACCAATGGCTATGGATTTAAATAAACTGACTTTATCTCAACTTAAAGAAGAACTTTCATTTCTACTCAAAGGTAAAAGAATCTGCCTTAAGAGTAATAAGTTTCTTACTCTAAATTGAGTGATACAGATAGGAATGAATGTCAAGATTTATTCAAAATTTTAGATTATAATTCTGTGATTAAAAGTTTCACAAAAATAAAATATATTTTATAAATAATATAGCAATAAAAGTATTTCTGTAGTATTAACATGCAATATTGTAAAATCTGAGTTTAAATAAGTATTTCCCTAGAATCAAGTTTTCTAGTAAGAGTTTAAAAAATTCAAGTAATGGTTTAGCAAAATCAACACATTTTTTGGTGGTTCACATCCATTAAATATGTTTAATTTTTATTAAAAGAATCACCAAAATATATTTTAAGGAAGAATGATAAATTTATATCAATGAACAAGTTAGAAACATAATAACAGCCATATGATTGAAATACACTTTCAAAGAAATTAGTTTCTGCTAATCAGCTTCTCTATGTTAGGTAACACTAACTTCCTCAAAGTAGAAATTCTTTTCTTCAGCATCACAACCATGAACACAGTATTAACTATAGTGCTCTGCACGTTAGCTTCCTGCATTGTAAACAGTGAAAATAAGTTTTCTTGTTGTATTCAGTAGAAAAGAAAGTTCCATTTGTCATCAAGTCATCATATTTCAGAAATAACAGTCTTATATTACTAGACTTTATAAAGGTCATCCTCAGGCCAAGCTGAAAATTGGGGACTTTAATGGTTTTTGCCATTATGGTTTTTGTAAATTTCTATAATGTGAATTCTCAAAGAATCTTGCAATAGTACTTGGATCATACCTCTAATTAGAATTTAAAGTAAGATAAATAATTTCTTCATTTATGCCCAGTTAATTTTATAACTGCAGAAATATGTGAGGTATAAAGATTCGTTAGGAAATAATTGATTTTCACTCTTGAATACAAGAGGTCAATCTATTCACTTAAAACCACTTCAGAAAAAAGTACAAATAAAAAGGATACAAACACATTAGGCTTTACCTAAGAATGACAGAGAAGCACAACTGATAATGTTTGTGAAAAATCAAAGACACATACATAAAGGGACAAAAGTATTAGGGAAGTTTGCTGCTTCTAACAACCAGTGACTATGTCTTTCATTCACAATTTCTTGATTATCCTAATTTGATGTTCAAGAGTACTTTGTACCCATGCTATTGTCTTCCGGGTTTTGATGTTCAATGTTTTATGAAAGTTCAAAAAACTTGACTTTGGCAGCAAGATTATAGCAGCAAGCAGAGGCAGAACACCAAAGGCTTTTCTTTTCTTGAGTAGGTCAAAATAATTGCTGCAGTATTTCAAGGAAAACATTTAAATGTTACAAAAGAATGTTTCAGTGTTCCATTCCTAAATTCTCTATGCATCCCTACTTTTTCTATTCAATGTTGCTGTGACGGAAGCCTTTGCTTTACAACAAATTTATCCACGCAGAATTGTGCCCCCAAACAAATTAGGAATATATATAATATATTTCAAAAGGAGGGGGAAGGAAAGGATTTAAAAATACTCAGACCTTTACCTCCCAAAGAAACCATAAAACCAGCCTAATAGTGTCTAATTAGAATAAGGTAAGAACATTGTTACTTTGTAAATCAAATCTTTTTTAGTTTTATGACCAAAGCTTCCAATAGGCTGTTTATTTTTTCTGTTCTTGCTAAACATTTATCTAATGGAAGGAAAACTGAAAATATATGTTTTATACACTGATGGATGAGTATTTTTACATCTGAAGTTATGCTTATATAATCTCAAAATACCCTTTTAAAAAATGAAAAATTTCAATGTGTTGATATTGAGAACTTTCCAAATACCCAGAAGGCAAGCATACAATTTATTTTTTAAAAATTTCATTCAATAATTGATGTATACCTTTTCACAAATATGTACTATTTAAATAAAATTAAATTTACCCAATTATATACATTTACATTTCATTCTTAAACTACCATACTTAACACTTGTTCTGTGCAGTGGTCCCCAACCTTTTTGGCACCAGAAACTGATTCATGAAAGACAGTGTTTCCACTGATGAGTGGCGGTAGGCAGAGCTCAGGCAGTAATGCAAGCAATGGGGAGAGAAGTGGCTGTAAATACAAATGAAGCTTCCCTTGCTTGCCCCACTCACCTCCTGCTGTTGTGCTCCCCTTTAAATTTCATGGAAGACAATTTTTCCATGGTCAGTCAGGGGAGGGGAGCAGTAGAATTCTGCAGCCTAGTCCCTAACAGGCCTGGAGGTTGGGGACCACAGTTCTGTAGGATATAAAAAATAAAACTGCAATATATAGTTTCATCTTTTAGTTACATATTTCCTAAATCTCAAATTGTTTTACCACTACTATTTTATTAATCTACTAAATTAGTACTAAAGGAGCACTGTCCAATATTGCAATAATGAAATGTTTTATGTTTGCTCTTTCCAATATGGCATGTGGTTATTGAGCATTTGAAATGTGGTTAGTTTGATTAAGGGAGTTAATTTTTATTTGTATATTTAAATAACCACCATGCCTAGTGGCCATGATATTGGACAACACAACTCTTTAGCATTTGAAGATAATTCAAGAACTATTATTTGTTTTTACTGTTCATTTTCCAGTTTTGAATTTCATTTACCCTTGTACAAGTTTCCTCACAATAACTGTGTACTGAGAATACTAAGTGCATTTTTGTCTTGTTTTATTGGTATCAACCCAAAGTACATTCATCCATACTTTCAAATGGAATAAGCAAGCTGTGCTTTCTAATAACCCAAAGAATCATTATTATCAGCTATGCAATTACAATGGCAGACTATCTTACAATACCAACAATAATTCTTTCTCTCTTCAGGACTCACCTTTTAAAAAAATAATTTTTAGTTCAAAATATTAGTGGGTACAAGTGTTCTTGTTATGTGGATGAATTGTATAATGCTGAAGTCAGGGCTGTTAGTGTGCCCATCACCATAACAGTGTATATTGTAACCAATAAGTAAGTTTTTATCCCTGACACCTCTCCCATCTTCCCCCCTTTTTAGTTTCCAAAGTCCTTTACACAACTTTATGACAATGTTTATCCATCTTTTAGCTCCCACTTATTAGTGTGAACATGTGGTGTTTGTTTTTCCATTCCTGAGATACTTCAGATAGGATAATATTCTCCAGTTCCATCCAAGTTGCTGCAAGACTTCCTTCACTTATCCCTCTCTAAAACTTGAGTCCAAAAGACAGGCAATAAAATTCATTCCCTCATTTTTTCTACAGAGATCTTACTTTCAGAATTGTGTTTGGCTTCTGCTTTGCCTCAGTATATTAATAAAATTCACTTTATTTGTATCCCAATGGGTTAGTTTATTTGAGAATTAGGCTTTCCACATTTAAAAGTTATGGGAAAAAATGAAAACCTGTCCTCTATTAGAACTTCTTCTCATTTAAAATAATTTGATAAAAATAAATATTTGAATTATACCAAGTTTGTCTTAGACATATTATCTGAATCCATCCAGAAAGAAATTATATTTAAAAATATTTACATACTTATAAAGTGCAAATTATTTTTTGTTTTGATTGTGAGAATTATATATACATTGTATATGGGCTATTTGAGCAAAATCTTTGTATCTTCTTAGCTATTAAAAATGTCAACATGAACTATTTGGCAGAGTTCTTCGTTTTACATATAAGTAATAACGTTTTAAAAATTAAACATATATATATCATCACATTTTAATAATTTTATAGCTTGCTAAATTTGCAATGAGCTCTAATCTTAATTTCAAAAGAATGTACCAGCCAGCTAACTCAGTTTGTTGTCAACATCAATTTCAACCAAATTTTACTCTAGTTCACAAATTTAAACATTAATAAAAATATTACATAATATCCCAGGTGACAGATTGAATTTGGCACCATTCTCCTCCTACTCTGAAGACTGAGAAGTTGAAAAAAATTCCAGTTAAAATTTAAACACTGGTCATAAGCACTGGAGTCAAATAGTTCTGAGTTCAAATTCCAGCTCTCACTTTTATGTGAGTTTGGACCAGTTGCTGATTTGTAAAAATAGCATAAAGATGTTACAAGAATATTATGAGGACAAATTAAGAAGTTATCCAGCATGAGGTTTTCACATATAGTGTACAGAATATTCACACAGACATGTAAGAAGGGACAATTTTGCCATGGCTAAGGTAGTAGATACCAGGTTTAGTATCCAACACCATGGATTCAGCATTGGAAGCAAAAGTAAACAGAAAACTGAATGCCAAATGAAAGTGAAGTTGCATTTTAATGGGAAAGTCCAATGTGTTGAGTTCATATAAGCAATCAAGAGAGGGAAGAAATCAACCAACATCAAAGAATTTGCAATGGCCAGCTGGCAAGAGAAAGCTGGTATGTTCGGTTGCTAGAACATTTAAGAGGTTTCTACAAACAGTAGAAACAGAGTTAGAGAGAGAGCCTACGGTTGCTTTGATTTTAGACTTTTAATTGTTATAGGCAACTTTAGACACCATTCATATACTCTATGTATTTGTCCTCTTGTAATTCTTTCCCTACCTCCTCTCTCCTTTGTCTCTAACAATATTCCTATCTTGAAAGCACAAATTTTTACATTTTCTCTTAAAAGCTATTGTCTTTTAAACATTTTATTCATTCATTTTCTCTTGAGTTCCCATGCAAACCACTCCACCAAAACTGATTTGTCAATGACATCTTAGTTCCAACTTTAATGCCCTTTATATTCTCTGCTTTCCAATATTTCTCATTCTTTGATTTATTTGAGGCTTTCTTTTTTTGTTTCTTTTATTATTCCTTCGCCTGCATCATCTCTGGCCTGAATAATTCCTCCTCTTTATAATACACAGGTAGAAGTATGTTTCAAGTATCTTTCTTGAAACCCTTGCATCTTACTTGTTAACATTTTGCAGCTTCAACTATCATCTTCACCCAGCTGATTTTCAAATCTATATGTTTTACTTCAGCTTGAACTCTAGTGCCCTCCTATGGTCTGAATGTTTTTATTACCCACCCCCAACAAAATTCATATGCTGAAATCTTCACCCCCAAGGTGATAGTATTAAGAGGGTAGGCTCTTTGGCAGAGCCCTTATGATTGAGATTAGTGCCCTTATAAAAGAGGCTGGAGAGAGATGTCTTTCCTCTTCTACCTCGTAAGGACATAGAGAGACGTTGTTGTCTATGAAAAATGGGCCCTCACCAGACACAAAATAAGCTTATGCTGTGAATAGACTAAGACACCTCCTATTTATAAATGACTGCTGATTCTTACCCTAGGATCAATGCTTCTAAATTGATTTTTTTCTCTCAAGATGACATTTGACAATGTCTAGAGACATTTTTCATTGTCACAACATTGGATGCTACTGGCATCTAGTGAGTAGAGGCTAACACTGTGGCTAAACATCTTCCAGTGCATAGAACAAACCATCATAACAAAGAATTAATAAAAATTCACACAAAAATGTCTATAGTGCCAAGGTCAATAAACTCTGTCTTCAATACTTTCCATATAAGTCAAGGATGATATATATATCTGCATTAGTTTTCTATTGAAATTACTATGAATTTAGCAGCTTAAACATGTCATTTATTAACTTATAGGTCAGAAGTCTGGCCAAGCACAACTAGGCTCTTGGCTAAGGTTATCAAAAGACCAAAACTAGGGTGTCAGCCAGGCTGAGTTCTCATCTGAAGGTTCTGGAGAAAAATTCATTCCCAAGCTTATTTTGGTTAGCTGAATTCAGTTTGTTGAGTCTGTAGAAATGAAGTCCCCATTGCCTTGCTGGCTATCCCCCAGAGGCTGTTTTGAGCTCTGAGAAGTCACCTGCATTTTTTTTTGCCATTTGGTCCACTCAGTCTTCAAGCTATCAATGAAACATTCAGTCTTTCACATGCTTCGAATCTCTGACTTCCTTTTCTGCTACTAGCCAGAGAATATTCTCTTCTCTTAAAAGGGCTCATGTGATTAGGTCAGGCCCACCTGAATGATCTCCCTTTCTTAAAGTCAATTGTGCTATACAACATAACCTAATCTCTGGAGTGAAATTCATCACATTCTCTGTCTGAGGGATTATGCAAAGTGTGCACTTTAGGGGTGGTGGGTCTAGGAGGCCATCCAAAAATGTTGGTTACCACTATATTCAGAACTGAATTCACAATATTCCTTACCAAATGAACTCCTCCTGCTGCTTCTATTAAAGACTTCTTCTCATTCAACCAGAACCAAACCTCTGCCTTACCATCATAATCAACTGACTTCACTGTTTATAATTTTATTGTAATATTATTTCTTCAGGGACCTTCACCTCCATTCCCACCAAATAACTTATCTATACCATTGTACCCCACTGTCTACCCATCCTGGTCAAATCCAGTTTACATGCTCCTACAGAATTAATTTTTCTGAGGCCTATTTCTGTCCTTTACTAAACCTTTCACTTTATCTCACTGACATAAAGAATGGAGTTCAAATTTCTCAAGATCAAGTCCAAATTTCTGAATTTTGGTGTCTTTCATCTACCCTTTACTTAAGCCAAAAAAACCCCAATGTTCCTCATAAAGGCCTCACTCTTTTCTTTACTTTTTTATTTATGCTATTTCTTTTGTCTGGGATTAAAATCTACCTATTTTATAATCAAAACCCAGTTCAGTTGCCACCTCCGTCACAAATCCTTCCCAAATATCCCAATTATTGGCAAGGGCTCCTTTTTCAGAATTCTGAAACTCTATTTTTAAAAAATGGTTATTGATTTATCATATTATACCTTGTGTCATTACCCCTGGTGTACATAAGATATTTTCTCCCTAGAAAATAATTTATTCATGAATACTATCCAACAATTCCTATGTTTTATACATTATATGTCAGATTAAGATGAATTGACTTGGCTAAAAAACTAGGGCACTTAAATTTCCTTTAGCGTGGGGTACAAAGGGAATTATAACGGGTTAAGGGCCAATATGTGCTTAGACCAGGCTTGTCCTCAGGAGGTTGCATGGATTCTTTGAACATAGAAAGAAAAGACAGACACTGAAGTATTGACAGGCACTTGGGAGATCTTGAGTGCAACTGCCCTCAGCTCTAGCCATCCACAGGAAGTTTGTAAAGCCTATTTTGGTTGCCTTTATAATCTCCCTTTTCCCAAATATCACTTTTATATTTCCCATGATACTCTCTATAATTTCCATCAATATGCTTTGGATATTGTAAAACCCTATAACTCCATTTAGTGATTAGCATATCTCGTTCACAATTTCCAAGAATAGGATATTTGCTAAAAACAGCTATCTCATTTAATAAATAACTTGTGCTGTATCCATAATATAATTATGTGAGGTATCACTTAAAAATTTAGTCTGTTCCTTATAAAAATTTCTTTACAGAAGTTACTAATCATCATGGTTGGAACTACAAGGTAGGCTGGATCCATTTAGAAATATTTGTAAAGTTCTTACCTGTTGGAAGCCTTTGAAATGATATTTTATTCCTTTACTTAATTTTTCCTCTCCAGCATTTTTGATATCTGTGCTTTCACTGACTGAAGAGGAGCAGGATGCTCCATGGAATCCGCTTACTGAGTTGTGGGCCATTCAACTTATAAGAAATATATATGGTAGGAAGGACTGAGCAACATTGGAGGGAGGGTAGTTGTTGTGGGCTGAATGGTGCCACCCCCAAATTCATATGTTGAAGTTTTATCCTTAGTTCCTCAGAGTGTGACTACATTTGGAAACAGCATCTTTAAAGAGGTAATTAAGGTTACATGAGGTCATCACATGTGTGGGCCTTAATCCAATATGACTGTTGTCCTTGTAAAAAGAGGAGATTAGGACACAGACATACAGAAGAAAGACCATGTAAGGACAAAGGAAAAAGAAGACCATCTACAAGCCAAGGATAGAGGCCACAGAAGAAACAAATCCTATTGACATCTGAATTTCAGATTTCTAGCCTCCATAATGATGAGAAAATAAATTTCCGTTGTTCAAGCCACCCAGTGTTTGATACTTTGTTATGGCAGTTCTAGCAAACTAATATAGTAGTCTTTTGGAACTAAGTACTATAATACAATTATAACTATTCATTTTTTTTAAAAAAAGGTAGTGTATAATTTAAATAAACTTCTGCTTTTACGCACAATAAATACACAGTTGGCAAGTCTAGATTTTAAATAGAGAATAAAGTGGCTGGTCTGAAAATGAAGCATTTAGGCAAACAGTCAGGTGTCTTTATATATAAAGTCTTCTAAATGGATTTTAATGTTTTCCTTCAGTCTGACATTGTAACTGCTTTTCCATTTATTGAGCATCAGAGATGCTATACTTTACTAGTAAAAGTCTTGGATAAATATCACTGTCCTTGTTGATACCAAGGGCACATGAAATCCAAACACTAATACTATTAAAGAACACTGTATCTCTTGGTTCACCTCTCTTCCCAATCCTAAATCTGCATTCAATGAACATTGAGCCTTTGCTGCCTGCATAGCACACAATCAATGAAACACTATGCAGATCTAATCATGTACCGAGGGAATTAGGCTATGCTGATAGGACTGCACTTTTGTAGTTCTTTAGATACATGTTACATATCCTAGAAATTTAGCAGAATGTCATTTGCTCTCTAGACTCAAACAACAATAACAGTGACAACAAGCAAAAATAGTTTCCTTTCAAGGCTTTGGAGATGATGATTATTTAATAAGTTAAGCTGACATAGACATGCTTTGTTGCCATGTAATCCTTTGTTTATATCATATAAGTGATGTGGTATTGATTGTATTGTTAACTTTTAATCGCTAGACATATAGTCTCCAGTACCGGATGAATTCTTTTTGTTTTCATTTGTATTGTGGTAAGGACACTTAATATGAGCTCTATCCTCTTTAACAAATTTTTATGGGCACAATACAACATTGTTAACTATAGGCACAAGTTCATACAGCATATCTCTAGAACTTACATTATCTTGCATAATTAAACGAATACCCATTGAACAACATCTCATTTCCCTCTCTGCCCACCCTTTGGCAACCATCATTCTATTGTATTGTATAACTATGACAATTTTAAATACTTCCTATAGTTGAATCATACAGTATATATCCTTCTGTGACTGGTTTATTCACTCAGCATAATGTCCTCCATGTTAATCCATGTTGCCAAATGTGGTAGGATTTCCTTCTTTTCAAGGCTAGAAAATATTCTATTGTATGTATATACCACATTTTCTTTATTCATAAGGAAATGTATTTGTCAATTATCTGAATAAGCATTGAAATGAATTCTTTTCCAGTGAAGCCACTAGATAAGAACATAGTGTAGTTGACACTTTAATTGCAGAGTTGTCAACCCTGAGCAGAGGACCATACTAACCTGTTTTCAGACTCATGAAAATGGTTAGATAATAAATGTATGCTGTTCCGAGTTATTAAATAATTTCTTATGCAGCAAGAAAAAATGAATAAAATACAATTTTACAAATTGGAATTAAAGTATTGCACTAGAAGTATATTACCATAGCTGTATTTGTGACCCAAGAATTGGTTTAGCAAAGTAGCTTTCATTCCTGTTTACTCTTTACTCCTTCCCCTGTGAGGTCTTCTAGATATTTTCATAATTCTCTCTTTTTTCCTCTAGATATAAAATAGTTTTATGTGAGTGAGTGAAGTAAGATAAGCATAAAAGTGTCAACAAGAAAGGTGATGTGTTGACACAAAACTCAGAAAACAATTAGACGTCATTGTATGTTGGAGAGAAACAATTGATAAGAGACTGGTGTGGTAGGCCGAAAAATGGCTCCTCAAAGATGCCTAATGTCCTAATCCCCAAAGACCTCTCTATGTTTTCTGCTTCTGCTTATAAGGACCCTTGTGATTACATTGAGCACATCTAGATAAATCAGAATAATCTTCTCATCTCAGGATCTTTAATTTTACTCACATCTGCATAAGTCCATTTTGCCAGGTAACTCGGAAGAAAACTGGTGCCACAGATATTCCCTATTCACAGTGGCTTTCATGAGGTAAAATGCTCATGAAATGTTTGCTAAAGAATAACCAAAGAAAGATACAGATTCCTGAATATTGTCCATTGATAAAACACAGGATATACTTGATGTTTCTTTTAGAGGTAGAAGGAGTGAGGTTTGCTGGGTATCTGATTGGGGTATAGCAAAATACGGATGCATTTTTCTTTCATTGTTCTTCAGAGCCAAAAATATTCATAGCTGTCACAATTGATCTCAAGAAGTCAATAAAACAATAAGAAAGTGGGGTTTCCATTCCCCTTAATTGCTACCATTAAAAAAGGCAAGAATTTAAATCCGTATTATTCTAATACCAAAGTTTTTCAGATCCTAGATATTTATATTTCCAAGAAGGGGGAAAGAAAGGCAGAACTGTGGTGAATGAGAAAGAGAACCTATCTGTCCATATTAGTAAACTCTCTCGTTTGCTTATAAACAACTGAAAACTTCTCTTTCAAAGTTAGTCAAATATGAGAAATGCTAAGTGGCCCAACAAAATTGATGGTAATGTAAACCATTGGCTATATATATTTTTTTCTGCACTGAAATAAGAATTAATTGGCTAAGGCTGGCCTCTTATCCATTTTACAAGTAAGTCTGCATTTCAGGTAGCTATCATCAGAGGATAATAATCCCATTAGAGTTATGCAGCCAAGTCTCTGTGACTCAGAAAACCAGATCATTCAAGAACTCAATTTATATGTGATCCAAATACTTCATTATCTTTCTTTTAAAATAAATTTTAAAGCCAACAATGAATTAAGTACTTTTCCAATGAGATCAATAATTAAACTGAGAGGAACAAAATAATACCTTGTCTGAATAAAGGTTTATACAGTTTAGATGGCTCAGACATATAGAGCTTCTTTAAAATAAGAACTCTATTTTTCAGAAATCCCTGTTTTACTAAGAATACTAGTGCACATGGAATGACTATATATACTTGTAACCAATAGCACAGAAAATTCTGTTCACTGAGTTCCTAGCAATACGCTCTTTCCCATTGGTTCCCATCAGGAACCTTCTGAAGTAGTAGGATAACGAGCATTTCCCAGTATTCTGTAGTTCTGGGGCTGGGTAGACCTCTAATGTGAACATAGGGACATTATTAGTTCAAATTTTTTGTCAAGATAGTTCAATCTAACACTTCATCTTCTTTAAGCCTCAATTCCTCATCTGTAAAATAGGAGTGATCATAATATCTATCTCATGGAGTTATTGTGAAGTAAGTAAGATTAAGTACATGAAGAACATATGCTAACACTATGCCTCAATATCTATTAGATTTTACTCACATTATTATTATGTAACTAAAACTCAGATTATAAATTGATGGTTTACCATCTAATAAATATTATTTCTACTTCCAGTTTTACTGCTTTTTCCAGGGCAGCATGGCCAGTTTGGGCTCCTAAATATTAGCAGTTGATCTACCACTGCTGCCTTGGCTGCTGAAATTGGCCTCAATTGGATGTTTTCACTAAGACAAAAAAAAAGGAAAGGAAAAGGAAAGGAAAAGGAAAGGAAAAGGAAAGGAAAAGGAAAGGAAAAGGAAAGGAAAGGAAAGGAAAGGAAAGGAAAGGAAAGGAAAGGAAAGGAAAGGAAAGGAAAGGAAATGCAACAAAAGCACAGAAAACCAAACAATCCTTATTTCAGGTCTATTTTCTCCATGAAATATTCCTGAGATATATTAATCGCTGGGAATTTCTTTCAGAGAGAAATACTATTTCTCCTCTATCCCTACTGAGCATAGCTCTTTGGATGGTGACATCAATTGGATACAATTATCTAAATAAAAATGGTAGATTTGGCAAGAATACCACTCATGGTGGTTTTCCCCTTTTAGGATAAGTTTTGTAACCTTGGGAGAGTTATTTGCCCAGTTTCTCCCTGAATTTCTCAACTACAAAGTGAGGAGTTTGGCCAGATGTTCTCCAAAGTTCCAGCCAGATCTCACAGAATAATTCTATGCTTCTTTGAGCCCTGCCAATTTCATGCTTGGCCAGGTGTCTTCCCTGATCCTGAGCACCAAGATCTTCCATTCATATTAATTAGCAAACAAACTCAGCTTTACATAATTGGGTGCTTCTATGGATTTCTACTAAACAGCTTCCAAGAGACTTTGCCCTTATTGCTTCTCTTTAATATTTTAATTTTTTTTATTTCAGCATATTACGGGGTACAAATGTTTAGGTTACATATATTACCTTTGCCCCACCCAAGTCAGAGCTTCAAGCGTGTTCATCCCCGAGATGGTGCCCACCGCACTCATTAGGTGTGAATGTACCCATCCCCTCCTCCCTGCTCCCATCTGCCCGACACCTGATGAATGTTACTACTATATGTACACTTGAGTGTTTATCAGTTAATACCAATTTGAAGGTCAGTATATGTGGCACTTATTTTTCCATTCTTGGGATACTTCACTTAGTAAAATGGGCTCTAGCTCTATCCAGGATAATACAAGAGGTGGTAGATCATCATTGTCTTTTGTGGCTGAGTAGAACTCCATGGTATACATATATTACATTTTATTAATCCACTCATGTATTGATGGGCATTTGGGTTGTTTCCACATCTTTGCAATTGTGAATTGTGCTGCTATAAACATTCTAGCTCACATGTCTTTTTTACAGAATGTCTTTTTTTCCTTTGGGTAGATGGCCAGTAATGGGATTGCTGGATCAAATGGTAGTTCTCCTTGTAGCTCTTTGAGGTATCTCCATATTACTTTCCACAGTTTGTACTAGTTTTCAGTCCCACCAGCAGTGTATGAGTGTTCCTATCTCTCCACATCCATGCCAACATTTATTGTTTGGAGACTTTTTAAAAAAATACATTTGAACCTACAGAACAGAATAATTTTTTAAATGGTTACACAGTAGCTTACCCATCGTAACAAGTAATACTTAAGTGTTTCCACTGATTTACTGATAAAATGAATAATTCTTATATGAATATTGGGGATGTCTAGTCTTCAGAGACCTGAAAGCCATGTGCCCTAATTTATAAACTTCAAATTATTTTTTATTGTCAATACAATGTGTGTGTCTGCATGCACAAACATACACACAAATCACTATATAGAAGAACAAGACAGGCCACTCAGCTGCTGTATGCTAATTGATGACTGTAAAAGAAATGAATAAAAGGACTGTAACATGTTTATATCTAATTTATTCTACATGATCCATCATTAAATTTTGTAATGATATTTTGTATTTCTGTGGCATCAAATGTAATATCCCCTTTTTCATTTCCGATTGAGCTTATTTGGGTCCTTTCTCTTCTATTTCTGGTTACTCTAGCAAGAGGTCTATCAATTTTGCTTATCTATTCAAAGAACTAACTTGTTGTTTCATTGATAATTTGTATTGATTTTTTTTGATTTTCCATTTCATTTACTTCTGTGCTGACCTTAGTTATTTCTTTTCTTCTGCTGGCTTTGGGTTTGGTTTGCTCTTCCTTTTCTAGTTCCTTAGATGTCACATTAGATTGTTAATTTGTGATATTTGTGTCTTTTTGATGTAGGCATTTAAAGCTATGAATTATCTCTTAGGACTGCTTTTGCTGAATCCCATGGATTTTGGTAGCTTGTGTCCCCTTTGTCGTTCAGTTTGAGGATTCTTTTGATTTCCATATTAATTTCATTATTGATCCAACAATCATTCAGTAGCAGGTTGTTTAATTTCCATGATTTTGTATAGAATTGAGTGTTTCTTTTAGAGCTTATTTCTAGTTTTATCCCACTGTGGTCTGAGAAGATACATGGTATGATTTCTATTTTATTGAATTTGTTGAGACATGCTTTGTGGCCTAAGATATAGTTAATCTTGGAGAATATTCCATAGGCTGATGAAAAGAAAGTATATTCAGTGATTTTGGGGTAAAGTGTTCTGTAAATGTCTGTTAGGCCATTTGTTCTAGAGTCCCATTTCAATCCAGTGTTTCTTTCTTTATTTTCTGCTCGGATGATCTGTCCAGTTCTGTCAGTGGGGTGTTAATGTCCCCAGCAATTATGATGCTGCTGTTTATCTCTTTGCTTAGATATAGTAGGGTTTACATTATGAATCTGGGCACTCTTATGTTAGGTGCATAAATATTTAAAATTATAATATCTTCTTATTGAATTGTTCCCTTTACTGCTATATAATGACCATCGTTATCTTTCTTTACTATTGTTAGTTAAAGCAATTTTATCTGATATGAGAAAGGCTATATCTGCTTTCTCTTGGTTTCCATAGGCATGCAATATTTTTTTCCATTCCTTTACCATGAGTCTGTATGAGTCCTTGTGGTTTAGATGTGTTTTCTGGAGACAGCAAATACTTGGGTTGTATTTTTTCATCCATTCATCTAGCCTGTATCTCTTCAGGGGGGCATTCAGACCACGTTCACATTGATTGATACAATTGATATGTGGTATGCTGTTCTGTTCCTCCTGTTCTGTAGTAGCTTATTACTTTGTTTAACCTCTTGTGCTCTCATCTTACATGAACTCTGAGCTTTAGGTTCTCGGTAATTTTACACTGGTGGGTGTCTACTGTGTTGGTCCATGTACAATGCGGTTCTGAGTATTTCCTGCAGGGTAGGTCTGGTCTTGACAAATTCCATCAGTGTTTGCTTGTCTGAAATAGCCTTATTTCTCCTTCATATATGAAATTTAGTCTTGTAAGATCCAAATTTCTAGGCTGGCAGTTGTTTTGTTTAAGAAGACTGAAGATGGGACCCCTATCCCTTTTGGCATGTAAGGTCTCAGTTGAGAAGTCTGCCTAATGGGTTTTCCTCTGTAAGTTTGGTGTTTTTACCTCATAGTTCACAGGAATTCCTCCTTCATGTTGACTTTGGCCAGTCTGGTAACTATGTGTCTTGGTGATTGCCTCTTTGCAATGAATCTCCCACCTGTTCATGTAGCTCTTCTTGTACCTGGATGTCTAAATCTCTAGCAAGACCAGGGAAGTTTTCCTCAAGTATTCCATCAGATAGGTTTTCCAGCCCTTGTGCATTTTCTTCTTCCCCCTCAGGGATGACTAGGATTCTTATATTTGACTGTTTTACATAATTCCATATTTCCTGTAGGCTTTGCTCATTCCTCTGTAAATACTATAAAAATCTCTACACGTATAAACTCAAAAACATAGAGGAAATGGACAAATTCCTGTAAATACACAACTGTCCAAGACTCAGTCAGGAACAAATGGAACTCCTGAACAGACCAATAATGAGCAACAAGATTGAGGCAATAACAGAAAATCTTCCAAAGAAAGAAAAAGCCCAGACCAGATGGGTTTATAGATAAATTTTACCAGACTTACAAAGAAGAGTTGGTACCCTTACTGTAGAAATTATTCCATAACATCAAGAGGGAAGGAATCCTCCCCAACTCATTCTATAAAGCCAATATCACCTTGATACCAAAGCCAGGAAAGGAAACAACAAAAGAAGAAAACTACAGACTAACATCCCTTATGAATAGTGGCGTAAAAATCCTCACTAAAATACTAGCAAACTGAATTCAACAGCACATCAAAACCGAAAACTACCATGACCAAGTGGGCTTCATCCCAGGGATGCAATAATGGCTCAACATACATAAATCGATATCTGTGATTCAACACATAAACAAAAGCAAAAACAAAGACCATACGATGATCTCAATTGATGCAGAAAAAGCATTTGACAAAATTCAGCATCGTTTCACAATAAAAATCCTCAACAAACTAGGAATAGAAGGAACATATCTTAATATTGCAAAAGCCATATATGACAAACCCACAGCCAACATCATAATGAATAGGGACAAGTTGAAAGCATTCCCACTGAGAACTGGAACAAGATAATGATTCCCCCCTGCCACCACTTCTATTCAACACAGTGCTAGATGTCCTATCAGAGCAATCAGGTAAGAGAAGACTATTAACGGTATCCAAGTCAGGAAATAGAAGGTCAAAGTACTGCTTTTTGCTGGTGATAAGATCTTGTACCTAGAAAACCACAAAGACTCCACCAAGAGAATCTGCAGATTTATACATAAGTTCAGCAAAGTCTCAGGTTACAAAATCAATATACACAAATTAGTAGCATTACTATACACCAATAACAGTCAAGGTGAGACTCAAATCAAAGACTCAATACAATTCAAATAGCTACAGGGAAAATAAAATACCTAGGAATATATTTAATGAAGAAGGTCAAAGATCTCTACAAACAGAGCTACAAAACATTGAGAAAAGAAATCGCAGATGACAAAAACAAATGGAAAAACATATCATGCTCATGGATTGATAGAATCAACACTGTTAAAATGTCAACACTACCCAAAATGATTTATATATTCAATGCAATCCCTATCAAAATACCAATGTCATATTTCACAGATCTAGAAAAAATAATTTTATGCTTTGTTTGGAAATACAAAAGAGCCCAAATAGACAAAGCAATCTTAAGTGAAAGGAACAAACCTGGAGGCATCACATTACCACACTTCAAACTATCCTATGAGGCCATAGTAACCAAAACAACATAGTATTAGTACAAAAATAAATACATAGACCAATGGGAACAGAGCAGAGAACCCAGATATAAAACCATCCATGTAAAGCCAACTGATTTTTGACAAAGCAGACAACAATATTCACTGAGGAAAAGATGCCCTGCTCAATGAGCGGTGCTTGGAAAACTGGATAGCCACATGCAGAGATTAAAACAGGATCTATATCTCTCACCACTCACAAAAGTTAATTCAAGATGGATAAAAGACTTAAATGTAAGAGTGAAACCAAAGGAAAGGAAAACCAGAAGGGCTGAATAGAAAACAGATAGCAAGATAATAGACAATCATATTAAATGTAGTCTCTTAAATTCTCCAATGGAAAGAGATTGTCAGACTAGATTAATAAAAAAACAACAAGAAAAAAAAATTTTTAGAAGAAAATATAGGAAAAACTCTTCTAGATATCAGCCTAGGCAAATAATTTGTGAATAAGACCCCAATGGCAATCATAGCAACAACAAAAGTAAACACATGGGACTTGATTAAATTAAAGACCTTCTGCACAGCTAAGGAAATAATCAACAGAGCAAACAGACAATCTACAGAATGGGAGAAAATATTTGCAAGCTATACATCTGATAAAGGGCTAATAACCAGAACTTACAAAGAATTCAAGCAAATCAGCAATAAAACAACAAATAGCCCTCTTAAAAAGTAGGCAGAATACATGAAGAGAAACTTCTCAAAGAAAGATAAATGGCCAATAAACATATGAAAGAATGCTCAATGTCACTAATCATCAGGGGAATGCAAATTAAAACTAGTGTGTTATCACCTTACCCCAGTTAGAATGGCTTTTATTACAAAGTCCAAAAACAATAGATGCTGGCATGGATGTATAGAGAAAGGAACACCTATACACTGCTGGTAGGACTGCAAATTGGTACAACCTCTATGGAAAATGGTATGGAGATTTCTCAAAAAACTAAATGTAGACCTACCATTTGATCCAGCAATGCCACTACTGGGTATTTACCCAAAGAAAAGAAATCATTTTATCAAAAAGGTACCTTCACTTGAATGCTTATTGCAGCACAGTTCACAATCGCAAAGATGTGGAATCAACCCAAGTACCCATCAATTCATGAGTGGATTAACATAAGTGGTACATGTATACTATGGAGTACCATTCAGCCATGAAGAAAGGTTTTTGTTTTTGTTTTTGCTTCAACTGATAATTATGTTTTTGATTCTGCTTCATGCAGAATGAATAGTTATTTGCCATTGGTTGAAAACATGGATGGAAATTGAATATTATGGTTAATCATTTGGTGATCTCTACCAAATGAATAATGGAGATCAAATCTTTACCACATAAAAGATGACAGAGAATCTGGTCTGCATTTATTTTTCTTTGTGTTTTCATTTATCTATTTGTGAGTTCACATTAATTAAGAATTTTGTGGCTCTTGGGGAAGAGACCAGTTCTTTCAATTCCTGACTGGGTTTATCTTTTATCGGAAGCTGAAGTTGTAGCTCTGAAGATATAAACTGTCTTCATGTCTCTGTTTCTGTCATTGAGGAAAGTCTTTTCCTTTCTTTAAGTGAGTGTAAAGTGTTTTTATATCTCTGGAGTGCATTAATAAATTTAACTATTACATCTTTTAAATTATATGAGTTCTGTTCAGATTGATTTGTATAGAATATTTCCAAAATTCACAGAAATTAAGAGAATAGAATTTTTAATATAACAAAGTACTTGACTAAAACATAAAATCATTCTTACTGAAACTGCTTTCTCAGAAACATTTAATGAATCCATATTCACTTAATTAAAGTGGACCTTTGAACAAATTAGAATGGTTTAATAATTTTGATTTAAGACTGTTTAATAAAAGTAGCTTTATGTGTTTTCTCTGCTTTATCATTATTGAATATAGCACGAGTACCTTTTATTTTTATGATTAAACTTATTTTTATCATAAAGTATCTTAGTCTGAATTTCCTAAAATGTTTTATATAAGTTTACTAATAAAATAAGCTTATATTACTCATCTACATAATATTTAACAATTTGAAAAGATATACATAGCACTCAATAAAACTGAATAAAAACTCTGATAAACCTTTCTATAGCAGTATTGTATTAGCATAAACATTACTTCTATGATTTTAGGTAATCCCTCAAATTGAGTAAATATTAAATAAAGTTAATCTATTAATAGTCTTTGGATATCTGTTAAATCTCCCAGTAATTTAGAATACTAAGACACTGGTTACTATTCATAATTTTAAATTTGTACATTTTGTTTCTTATTTTTATGTGTTTTCAAGAGATCATACCTCTGGGTCATGTTAATGAAAATACTCATTTTGCCATTTAAAAAATGTAAATAAAAATATATATAGCAGTAAAAAATTGTGCTATATATATTCAGGAATTTTGATAGTGTGCTAATATGCTCGCATATAACAGACATTTCTCAATTAGCCACCACCAAGAATGTCTCTTAAATTGACATTATTGGCATTCTTCTGGTTAAATGTTATAATTAGTATAAACTGCTGAGATAATACTTGGAAAATGGTAATAGACAAGCACAAATGTGTATACGATGTAACAAAATTAGAGTATGCTTACAGTGTTTCGTTCCATGATATGAAGGAGGACAGTGGAAATCCAGATCTGAATAGTCATGAGAATGCTCGCCAAGTGTGCAGAATCACTTGCCTTGCTTTATAATGTCTGCAAATACTGCAACTGTAAAGAGGCAAAGAGTTGTGTAAATATTTTTCCCAAAGTTGACTCAGTTTAATGTGCTTATTTAAAAAATGCTATGAAGTATTAACTGCCAAATATTAATGCCAAACTGGAATTTGGCTTTCTCACTGTTAAAATGATAAACAATCATGTTTTACCTTCTGTACAATCTGCCCAGATAGCAAGGAATCATAGCCTGCAAAAATAACTGCATCTTCATTGAGATGACTTTATCATGCCCTTCATTATTAAAAATAGAACATAGTTTCTTTACAGGTTCCTTACCTTTTAAGGAAAAGCTAAGCTTCCTTAAAAGTGCATTGCACAAGCATGCAAGAGCCTATCTTAACCTAGTGGCCAAATATTTTGTGATACATCTTGATTTTGCTCTCCAAGATCAGGCCTTCCAGTTAGAACAAGTAGAAATTAAAAGAAATATTTTTACACTTAAAAGTATATTTTATATTTCTCAGAAAGCCCCTGGAAAATCATGCATGGATCTGTTCTTTCACTTTATAAAAAGAAACACCAGAAATAATTAGATTTGTTTTGCCCTATATTTTTAAATTAGCACAATCCAATTGGAAAACTTCTTTAGGAACTTGCCAAATCAGATGGGATGTTTAGACTACCCTAAATTAAGTTTGTACAGCTAAAATATTATCAATAGAAATATTTAAGGAATTGAACACCTTATGAATGTCTGAGAGATTTGTCAATGACTGTGCATTCCATAATTGTTCTTACCCTCACGGGAAACATTGATCAAATTCTAGGAAATAGTTATACACTTTACTTTAATAAAACATTTCATTTTTTCCCTTCTGATATTATTGGTGATGATAAATGGACCACAGTCATTTAGTATTATTATCAAACAGATTTTTGCTTCCCTCTGATGGTTGCCTGAGGCTCTGCCATAAGCTACAGGCAGGCCAGAATTTGTATATTCAATAATAAAAGGACAATCAGAGTACATCATCATATAAGGGACTATATCATGTATCTTAAAGTACTGATAATTCCAAAAATAGACTGTTGAATACAGGTTTCCAAAGTGACATTGCTTAGGCAATCCTCAGACTGTATCAGTTGAGTCATTATATATGGAGTCAGTGTATACTGATTTTTTTAAAGTCTAGAAATGAATGGACTCCATGAAAGCACACTGCTGATCCATAATCAAGCAAAACAAGATGTAATTACCCAGGACTAAACCAATGATGAGTGGAATTTAATTGTGGTTATTTGCTTGAAATACTGTTGATAATGTTTTTAATGCTCTATTTTCATAAATACATGAAGAAGTTGCTACTGCTAACCCTCAATTAATAGACTATGTTTTTTAAACTGAAATAAAACTTTTTCAGTGGTATCTGATTGTCACTGAATCTCCCTTGCTCCTTTCACCCTTATCCATAATTCAGAAACAAACACCTTTTCTGAAGCTCCTTACATTTTATGGCAATAGAGTCATTTGCATCCTTTCAATAAAAATCTGTCTTCCTGTTTACCAGTACATAATTGGATTAATTGATTGCGTAACAAAGTCCATAATGGGAGTGTCACATTTGAGAATGATCCTCATTTAATTAGGCCTGGCAAGTCCACTATTAAACAATAAGGATTGACTACATACGTGGAGCTGGTTTTTTCAGCTCATATTCACTAAGGATTTTGTGAAACGCGTTGTCATGTGGCAGATGGAAATGTCACTATGTTGGCTCAAACTACTGCAGCCTGACACCTGGTTTGCATGGTCCCATTTTCACAATTGCTACAAGAGGTTATTTACTGGCAGGTAAGGAACATTAACACATTTGAGAGAACTCAAGAAAAGAATTACCCAAATTTATGAATACTGCAAGTAAAATCTGGCACTGAAAGTTTCTTGGGATTGGTTTCCTGGCTTCAGAATAGAACAGCAAATTAACAGAGGCTTTTCCAAGTCCAATCTGACATTCAGTATCAAAATTTTCAGACAGAAATTAATTCTGTGGCATTTAAACTTGCTCAATATTGAATGGCTCTGGGTTTATACAGCAAACTCAAGAAACCCTGTATTGTTAATTAATGCTCTCAAAATAGTTATGTAAATAATCAGGTCAAGCATTTTTGTGACTAAGAATAATCTTCAGAGATTACTAATGATCACAAAGTGAGATAAAGTCCAAAAAGTATCTGAAACTTAGGTAACACAAAAGGGTATCTTTTTCAGTGTTATATATTGAAAGGAAAATCAGGGATTATCTAGAAGAATGACTATGATTATTTACTGCTGATTTAACAGTCCCATATTTAGTAACACAACATACTAATTTATAGATTTTTTTCCCCCAGTAAAAATTCAATATTTTTTCCTGTCAGGTGGAACAGATAATCCCCATGCTTATAGATTATAGCTTTGTTGGACTTTAACCAGTTTTGTATCTAATGGAGCAGACATATCATAACAGGTTTCATTTATGCATTAAACTGTGTATCTCACTTTGTCCTTCATTATTTAATTAGTTAAATGTTGACATGGGTCTATTTGTTGAGACACATGTTTCTTAATATTTTGAAAATTATAGTTATATATATGGAACTAGAAAAAAGGGAGGAAATGTTTGTTAAAAAGTCCTAAATCGTACCAACTCCCCACCATTATCTATCTATCAGTGGAATGTGATTTTAAATTTATCCAGCTTTATGTCTCTGCTAGACATATAACGAAGGTACTCAAAACAAAGATAAGTACGTCTAAAAAATTTCCTGTTTAAACAACTTTGGAGAGAATAATTTTGGTGGAAAACAATTTGTCTAATAAATGTTCTAATTCATATTGTATGAACTGACACATTTCCAAGTTATTTATATTTAAGTTAAACTTTTCTCCTTTGTGCTTGAAAGCAATGGGCTTATTCTCTAGAATTTTGGTTTTATTGAGATATTTGGAAAATATCTGAAACTTGAAAACTTCCATACAAATGTAAGTTATTATTATTTTATATTACCCTACCAAATTGATAACTAAAAGCTTTTTCCATAGTAATATGCTTTGTCCGGTTTTGTATTACTTTTTGGTATGGTGGTGTTATACACACTCAGAATTTAGCTACTATGAATGCCTGTAACTGATGCCAACTCTATCTCTAGATAACCAATAAAGAAGTTTTCAACTAATCCCCAAAGGCTTTTATTTTTGGAATGAAGGGAACTCATCCCATAGTTAGTCCTTGAGTTTTTTGAAGAATTGCTGTGAAAAGATCAATCATTTCCTCTGTTACCAATTTCATCTTTTGTCCTTGTCATTTTCATCTTGCATCATAAATTTTGGCTGTCTACAGTGATATTATCTCAAATTCCAAAGACATGCATATGAGGATAGTCATTTTCATTTTAACAATAGAATATTTATACTCACATTGAGATTGGGCAATGGCAAAACATTATTAATTCAATACACTCAATGTTCACTAACTCCATAATTCCAATATCACTTTTTAAAATAAGAAGCAAAAGTTAAAGGGTATCTTTTAAAATCACAAAGAACCTTATTTCTTATGCTTTATTTAGCATAATATCCCTTTTGAATTCATTTTCCTTTTATGGAGATGAATCCCTTGAATGTTATAATTCCAGGACATTTATTTTTTACTGTTTGTGAGAAAACAAGACTTTGTATTTTAACAGTTATTTCCATACAATTGTCAAAATTTCAAACTGAGTTTTCCATCAAATAATAACAAAAAAAAGGAAGAACTACTTTTTAGTAATGTTGACAATGGCCTGCCCTGTAAAATATCATAAAAGTATGCCTATAGGGATATGATTACCACAGTGATTTATTCTTATAAAAAGTGATTCATTAGAATAAAAATATTATTAAAATGTGGAGATTTTTGCAAATTTGCTCTAACAAAGCTGTACTTTTTATTAATAATGAGCACCTCATGATTTCAAGAAGGCAATGATACTTCCTTTATGTTTTACAAAGGCATTGATTTAGTCTCTAAATGAGTATAACACTCATTGTCTAAGGACAATGAAGCAAGTTATTTTGAGTGTTATTTTCCTAACAACATAGAATATCTCAGCACCATAATTTAATAAAATGTAGTATTTGAACCAATCTGTTGGCAATCAAAGAAGACAGGAAACCTGCTGACACATATGAGTGCTCTAACTTAAGGGGTTGGCAACCTTTAGCACTTGTACAGATGGTGACACGCTACGACATTTGGACTGGCAACCAGCCTCTGGCAGTTGTTCAACCCCCTCTGTCTTTACTACTATTTAAAGTTATTGCTACTACTCCTGGCCACTAACACAGGTACAATCAGTACCAATCTTGGATCTACCAAAGTTATTATGACCTTCAGTTCACTCTACCCCATCTGCTCTATGATAGCAAATAAAATAGTAAAAGATGTTATCCTGAGGAAGGTGATTTTTTAAAGTATTTTTATTCTACCTTAAATTCTTATAATATCTGAGGCATAAGAACTTCAGTGTTTCACAGAGCAATATCTTCATCAAGTGGTTACCCTGCCAAAGTATGACAATCACATGATTGGCATCACACTGCCACTATGTTCTGTGGCAGTAAAGTCTATTTTTTTACAGCAGAAGGCAAGAGGAAGTAAAAGAGTTGAAGCTGCGCTTTAGGGCTCCACAAGTCTTGGCCATGGTGATGTGGATGAAAACGTGCAGGTGAAAATTTCATAAAGTAACTCATTGCAAACATTAAACAGAATAAAAAGAGAATAATGAATTCTGCATCATTACAGGCTCATTTATAATATTCCTTGCATTAATTAACCTATAAAAGATGAACAAATGTGATAACGGCAGAATTAATGTCTCATTATGTACTCTCTAGTGTCTGGTGTGTGTGACATATTTGTTTCTTTCTATTCTCACTTCCTCCAATCTAGTCCAAACCTTCATAGTTTTTTTTCTGTGCAATCACAATAATTTCTCTATTTTTTGCTCCACTTACTCTTTTCATTGTTAAACACACAAAATTTCTCATAAATAAGCCCTGAATGGGATTAAAAAGTCATTAATTTCACACAGGAGAACTATACTTTAACAAAGAAGAAAAAAAAGTCTCCTGGTAGAAAGAGCCAATGGATCCAATGCTCCTTACACCTCTAGTTATTACAAGGCAGTCAACAATTCTGATGTAATATAGTTTGGGTTTCTTAAAAATTATTTCTGACCAAAAGATTTCATATTTGATGGCAAAATCCAGAAGCATTCTAACTTTATGCTGGTTTCAAGAAAAAAGGCTTTAAGAATGCTTCTTAAAAAGGAATGGTTCTTGTTATTTGTGAAATGTCTTAGACTTTTTCATAACTAAAGGTTTGTTTTTGGAAGATACTATAATCCTGAGTTTATCTTGAAATGTAGGCCTTTATAAATATAAATCTCTCTTTTTTAAGAAATATGAAAATCTCTCTTTTTTAAGAAATATGAAAACCTTATATGTTGAGAAACTTTAGATGTAGTTATCATAGCGTAGAACTAGATAGAAGACAAAATGTCCTTTTTTAAAAAACTCTCCCATCCATTCGATGTCCAGAAGCTGGAACAATATTATGGAATGTAAGCAGAATCATTATTCTCATTAAAAATTGGTAATGAAGTTTTTGTGCACTGGACACATGTTCCTTACCATGCTCTACAGCAGATTATATAGAATCTGGTCCTTTTACTTTTCCAACATTAACTCAACGCAAAATGAAATCTATACTAAAGACACACTGCTTACAAAGATGAAATGAAGTCTGGCTTCATAAGCATGATTTTACCATCCAGAGAATTTTTCCCAGGAAGAAAGATAACTTTATTGTTTGTTGCAAAAACTTCCAGAACTGAAAAATAAGTTTACTCAACTTGCTTTCATCAGGGTAAATTATCTCTTTCTCAGAATGATAGGTTATTCAACTATATGCATCAAACTATCTATTCTTCAAGTTCATTTCAAACCTTCAAATCTTTGTTTCCACTAATCCTAATTCTATATGTCATGCAAGAAACTTGCCCATGATAATCAGTCCTCCCACATGACAAGTTCTGCCTTAAATCAGAACCTAACAATCTCAAACATATTTTGCCCTTAACCTCCCCCTTCAGAGGTGCTACTAAGAGTCCATAAAGGTAGTTGTCTCTCTTAATGCAGTAATTAATCAATAACCCTTGACTTAACAGGTTATTTTGATGATCATTTAGAAGTTTGCTCTATAATCTACAGTCATAATATCCTTCTTCATTCTGTTCTCTCTCTCTCCATGTGTCTAAATTAGTCCCTTTCTTCAGAAGTCTACTAAATATTTCCCCCAAGATATTCTCCTCTTACTCCATCTACATAAGACTTGTATGCTCCTTCTTTTTCTCTATTACAGTATAGGTGGAAAACCATACCATGCTCGTGGATTGGAAGAATCAACATTGTTAAAATGTCTATACTACCCAAAGTAATCTATAGATTCAATGCAATTCCTAGTAACATCATTTTTATCGTCATGCAGGTGCTCAAAAGTTTGGGATATTGGAGTATTTAGGATTTTGAATTTGGGATGTTCAGCCTGTAATATTAACTAAATATTAAACACTGAGTGAAAAAATTTTACTGTCAAGTATGAAATCTAATCCAGCACAGCACACAGTGAGGTTCTCAGGGATAAGTTTGAAGGACAAGTTATTTTACATAGCCAGACTTTCACAGCTAAAAGTCTGTGAACTACTCTGCCTGATATTAGGGAAGTCAAGTCTATGATTGATGTTGACTAGGTGGTGATATATGGGTGGCTTGACACTGGCCTGCTAGTTATCTACCACTGCATAACAATTATTCCAAAATTTAGTAACTTAAAACAACAAATGTCTATTAATTTGCACAATTTCGACAAGTCAGGATTTCAGGAGTGATTCAGCTTGAGTTACTTGCAGGGGTCTCTCGTGATGTCTGTCAGGGTCACATAAAGGTTTGTCTAAGCCTGGAAGATCTTCTTTCAAGAAATATGTAAATATGTATGCATATAAATAGACATATATGCTTACACACTTATAAAATTGACCAGTTAAATAGCATTTATTTGATCAGTGGTTTGTTAGAAAGTCTCAGCTTACCTCAAACCTCCAAAAATGTTATCAACTCTTAAAGCCTAAGGAGGAGCTAGTTAATTCTGGAGAGTTTTCTGTGAAGATGTGTGCTAATCTGTCAGTTTTCTGGAGTAGTTTGTAGGAGGATTTGCCAAGAAAAGACACAAAGGGCAATACTTCTAGTACTCAGGCAATTTGAATCCTAAGAGAAAGGTTTCTGCTAAACCAGAGGGTGGCTGCTGTGAATATCATCCTGCTCAAAGCACCTGCCAATTATGTGTAACCTTCCACTACAGGTGATCTAGCTTCATATATTTTGAAATGTATTGTTTCATATCTTTTGTTTCAGCTTCACTTTGTTTAAGGAAGAAAGGTAAATCCATTCTCTATTATTTCATCGTGGTCAGAATCACAAATGTATAACATGTATTTGATTACCAGAGTCTTGTCTTTTTTTTTTTTTTTTTTGAGACAGAGTCTGGCTGTGTTGCCCGGGCTAGAGTGAGTGCCGTGGCGTCAGCCTAGCTCACAGCAACCTCAAACTCCTGGGCTCAAGCGATTCTCCTGCCTCAGGCTCCCGAGTAGCTGGGACTACAGGCATGCGCCACCATGCCTGGCTAATTTTTTCTATTTTTAGTAGAGACAGGGTCTTATTCTTGCTCAGGCTGGTCTCGAACTCCTGACCTCTAGTGATCCTCCCGCCTCCGCCTCCCAGAGTGCTAGGATTACATGCGTGAGCCACCATGCCCGGCCCACACTACTTGTTTTAAATAGAAAGTATTATATTTTAACACGGAGAGCCCCTTTTAGGATGAGTCTTTCAAAATGACCCCAAAACCATTAAGTTCTGATCTTCTTAGAAACCACTTTTCCTTGAGGCTGCTAGCACAGCTATTTCTGAAGAAATAAGTTATCCCTGAAGAAAAAAGTACTACTATTATAATAACTTCCTTTAACATCCAGGAAATTAGAGAATAGACCTGCAAAGGTACTCTCCAGGAATTAATTAGTCAGATCAAGCAACTACCAGTGGTCCTCATGGAAAACAGACATTGAAATATTGCTGGAAGAAAAAAAAAAAAAGCCTCTTGTTTCCCACACATTGTTCACCCAAAGCAAAAACCAAGTTCAGCAAGAAAATGGACAATACTTCATTTTCAAACTTTATATAAAGGGAGATGATAATTTTTATTCAGAACCCTTGCTGCAAAGATTTCAGAAAAATACTGTTATGTAGTTTTTAATTTTTTTTCAAATAGTAATAGTGTAGAATAGAGGTAGAACAAGCCAATCTATAATAAATACCTGGTAATGTCTATCCCATATTATTCTATTCCAACTTACATCACAAACTGAAACAATAGCAACAGACTAAATTTGATATATGTTGTCTCCAAAATCAAAAAGGCTTATCAAGTATTGTGTTTCTTTCTTACAGAATACCAACATAACAGAGTAGCTGTGTTTCATTCACACCGAAGGGTATTTTTCAACATATTCTTTCAAAAATTTCACTGAAGTGGCAGTATTCAAAATTTTCATTGATTTATTTCTTACTTTCTGCTGTGAACGTATCTTTCCAAATACCTTGCGACCTGCTTATTTCTATATATGATTATGACAGAGTAAGAGAGTTGGAATAGCCCCAACGTAAGAAAATGCAAAATAAAAAACATTAAAAATTAACATTGTGAGATGTACTCCCATGCTTATGAAGTAAAAGAAAGTTTCATTGAAGAAAAAGGCATTATCCAGATTGGCAACTTAAATACTTGACTGTAATGGTTTGTGGCAATAAAGTCACACCTGGAACAACAGATTTAATTAAATTTAATATCTGATTAAGTTTATAATATTCTGTAAAACCCATCCATCTACTAAACAAGACAAACATACCTGTTAAATAGAAATGCAAGAGGATTTACATCACTGTGACTGTTAAGACTTATAATTCCTTTACAAATACAGCATTTCTTTTAGACTATGCATATATTTGGAGAGGTTTCCCAAAGTGATTCAGTTGACCCTATCTCCCATGATAGCTCTTACATAATGAGTAAGGAAATTAATGAAGAAATTTTACCAGTTACCGAGTATGCCCATGCCAACCAGGCACTCAAGAACTAGGAAGATAATCACAGCATGGTTATGCAGAACCACTGAGCTCACTGTGAAGTGGGTTTGAGATAAAACTCTACTAAAAATTTCATTTCTAGAACAGCAGTGTAAGATACTTCCCAATGAAACAGCTGTATCATGTAAAAATTATTTAGAAAACAACCACTTACAGTCTCTGGAATTTTCCTAAAGTCATAAAACAAATGAAGAAACATTTGTTCAAGGAAATTAGCATAACTCTTGCGGCTCAGTTAGAAAACTAAGAATCTGTGACACTTGAGGCTTGACCTACTCCTTCTCCCCATCTCTGACTTAGCATAATGGAAGTTTCACTCTGGCCAACTGTGGCCAAGAAGATGGGGCTCCATTTCTCTCTAGTTCCCAGTCTAGGATTATGATATTTCTTCAGAAGGAGCAGCGGACTTCCAGCATTTTTCATCCACTTCTGCTACATGTTATAGAGACTAAATTCCAGGTGAAGTGTCCAAGAGGTCAGGGGTTCCTTTCTTCTACCCAGATACCATTTATAGAGCAGAGATTCTAGACCAAGTGCAGTAGGCCAAAAATTTGGGAGCCTTATCCACCTTTGCCTGAAATCATTCATAAAAAATTATTCCATGTTAGAAGAGGTAACATAAGAAGACCAATGGCTAATGCCCCAAATAGCTCAGAAATCTATGACATCACTCAGAGAAGTGTGTCATTGTCTCCACTTTCAGCTCTGTAACAGTGACTCAGAGCTTTTTTTTTCAGGGAGGGAGGAGGGAGGAAGGCAATAAAAAAATAGAGCTCCAAAGATCTCCCCAAAGAAACTGGCTTTATTTAGAACAGAAGGTGGAGAAGTTCCAGCCTAAGAGCACTTTCAAAGGCAATGGAGATTTTGTTGGCAAGTAATTAAGAGGAGGCTAGTAGCTCCCTGCAACAAGCTAAACCACAGGCCAACTGTTTTCCTGAAAGAACCAGAAAAAGAAACAGCTAAGAAAAGCACAGTTGGGGTCAGAACAAACCTCAAAGACTTAAAACCATCCCTGCAAAGAGACTCAAATTTAACACAATCATATTTTAAAAGCAATTTATGCCCTAGGACATTGTCAAAAACAGGAGAGCAATCAATTAGTAAAGCCCAACACCTAGGTGTGATACCAACAGATGCAGACATATTAAAAGAGAGATCATAGCAAAAAGCCAAAGAGAGACTTTCTAAAATCACTGCTATTGCAAGCAAAGTACAGTATATTAGTTTTCTATTGCTGTTGTATAAAATTGCAACAAACTAGAATATTCAACAATAAAAATTGATTATCTTACAGTTCTGGAGGTCAGAATTACAAAATAGGCTTCACCAGGGTAAAATTAAGCTGTTGACAAGGCTGCATTCCCTCCCATAGGCTCTAGGACAATCTATTTCCTTGCCTTTTACAGCTTCTAACGTCTTCCCACATTTTTAGCTCATGGCCCTTCCCTCTTTCTTCAAAACCAGCAATGCAGGGGAATGTCTTCTCACATTTTATCTTTTTGACTTACCTTTTGCCTTAGTATTCCGATAATAAGAACCACTATGATTATACAGGGCAATCTGAAAAATTCAGGATAATCTCCCTATCCTAAGGTCAGCTGATTAGCAGCCTTAATTCTCTCTGTAACCTAAATTACCCTTTACTATGTATGGTAACATATTCACAGATTCCAAGAATTCAGATGTGAACATCTTTAGAAAATAATTATTCTATCTACCACATCAACATTGGGCCCCCTAAAAAGTGACATCAGAGGCTTCACAATGTGATAGAAATAGACTTTACCAAAATAGTCCAGGCAAGCCACTCAACAAATAAACCAGAAAACCATACAACAGTAAGCCCTTAAAATAGGAACGAGAAATCCAGAGTTTCTATAATATGTAATCTAAACTATGTAGTTTCGACAACAACAAAGCTGAGGTATACAAAGAAACAGGAAAGTGGCATAAAAAATTAACAGAAAAAAGACAATAAAAACTGCCTTTGAGAGGACCTAGGTATTGTATTTAAACAAGGGTTTCACAGTAGAATTTATGAATATGTTCAAAGAACGAAATGAAACCATGCTGAAAGAGGCTAACGGAGGTATGATGGCAATGTCTTATCCAATATAGAATGTCAAAAAACAACAAAGCCTGAGAGAACTGTGAATCATTATTATGCACACCAACATATAAGCAATAGGAATACCAGAGGATAGGAGAGAGAAAGAAAAGAGCATAAAAATATTCAAAGAAATAGGAGCTGAAAATTTCCCAAATTTAATAAAAAAAAATATATGTATTATTCGAGAAGCTAAATGATCTTCAAGTAGGATATATGCAAAGAGATCCACACTCAGACATGTCATAGTAAACATGTTGAAAAACCAAAGAGACAGAGAGAAAATCTTAAAAGCAGCAAAAGAATACTGAAATATCATGTACAAGGGAACCCCTAATCTAAAATGCAATTGCATAAAGTATTGGGTATTGAATAGAACAAGGCCTAAAACAATTAGAAATATAATGCATTTGCTGGCAATAACTGCACAAGGGAGTGGGTAGGAGTAACACTGTTTTAGAGTAAGTAAATGACATGATGGTTACTTCAATTTATAGAAATAAATGAAGAAAGTTAGAAATAATAATATTTAATAGGGTTAAAAAAACAAATTCCAAAAATATATGCATACTATCCTTTCTTCTCTCAGCTCTGTCAAAAATACAAAAAAATTAATGTATACCTCAATTACCCTGATTTGATCAATACACAATATATGCCTATATCAAAACATCACATGTACCCTCTAAATATCTACAGCTATTATATACCCATAATAACTAAGAATAAAAAAATTTTACAAAAGGAATAAAGGAGAGAACCATCCATAATCCCATTATTCTAAAAAAAAGCAATAAAATACATAAAATCACCTAAATTAATAAATATAAAAATGTATTATTGGGTTTGTGACATTTATAAATGTAAATGTACAACAATAATAACACAAAAAGAGGAATGAGGGAATAGAACTATATAGAACTATTTTATTATAACTCACTAAAATTAAATTATTAATAATATAAATTTAAGGTAGATATAAATTAAAATTCATATGGTAATTCTAGAGCAACCACTAAGAAAATAGCTTAAAAATACAGTGAACAAATTATCAAAGGAGTTAAAATGCTACCCTAGAAAATGTTCACTTATTGTAAAGGAAGAATAAAGGAACAAATAAAGACATGGCACATATACAGAACAAAAAGTAAAGTAGTAGCAGATACAAATCCAACTATATCCATTATAACTTCAAATGTAAATGGATTAAAAAGTCCAATCAAAAGGTAGAGATTTTCACATAGGATTAAATGATAAGATCCAACCATATGCTGCCCATGGGACATAAATTTGAATCTTTGGATTAAAAAATACAAATAGATTAAAAGTAAAAGAAAATGATATATTTTACAAACAGAAACCATAAGAAAGCTCAAATGCCTATACTAAAACAAGTATAAAGGGGGACTAGATGTAAAGCGGGGTATTTTTAAATAATAAAAGTGTTAATCCATTAGAAAAATATAACTATAAACATACAGCACTTAAGAGAGCCCCAAAATGCAGGAAGCAAAAAATGAGAAATAATTTGATGATAATAGTTGGAGATTTCAATACTCCACTTTCAGTGACTGATAGAACTAAGTAAAAGATCAAAAATATGTCCATGTTAGTAACCAACTTGGTCCAAACTATAGTTTTATCTTTTCCCTCTTATCTATCATCACTTCTAGAATTTATTCTGATGATATTAATTAACAAAATCTAGTAATTCTCTTCTCAGTTCAGTCTTTGGACTTGTTCCCTCAGTCATTAGGGGTCTGACTCTGATTTAGATCTGGATGCAGAAACGTGGTAAAAAAAAATAGGCAAAGGTACTATGTGTTTTCTTTTTCAAGGAAAATATATAGGTTAAATAATTATTAGGTCCTCATGCAAGTTAGAATTATGCTTAACAGACAGGGAAAGAGGAGATGCTTCTGAGTTCAAGGTATATAACACAATTCACCAAGATGTCTTCACTACATTTATCTAGGTCTCAGTTTTTCCTAATAAATACAAAAATTTTACCTGCACATTCAGAAAGATTGTACATTCAATATACTTTGTAATTTAGTACCTGCCACACCAGACCTCATTGTCGGTTTTTGTTTTTCTTTCTCAGTAAGATTTTAAAGATGCAAGATCTCATACAGTAGCCACTTTAAAAAAATCTTGTTCTCAGAATTTCCCTTAAGCTACCTGTAACTTGCCATTTTCTTTCTTTATTTAATCAAATTCTGTCAGAAGCAGCTATCCCATCTCAATACTTGTATAAAACACTGCATTGTTCTGAGATCAGTGTCAAAAGCCAAAAAGACTCTAGCTATCTTAAGTAGGAATAGAATTATAACAGTTGATTTGATGTTTACAAAATTAGTGGGAATCCTGAAAAATAAAGTTCCAAAGTAGTTCTTCTTTAAGTTACACAAAATAATACAGAATTGTCCCACTAAGTCTTTCAGAGAGGTATGCCTAATGCAAGAAGGGGCAATCATTCCTGATACAACTGCCTCTCTCACCTGGGAAGACAGAGAATAAACAGACACTGAAACGTGTGGGGCTACAGGATGGCTTTGTGTGGCCCCAGTATTGTATTACTTGTCGGACACATCTGCTAGCAGTTGCAGGAATATGACTCAATTCCAAATCTCACAGGAGTACATATTATTTGTCAGAAAAGTATTAATAAATGCAAGGCAACCTAAAAATGTAGTTTGTGTTCAATCTATCCAAATAGATAAAAAGTAGAATGGGGGGCAACTTTAAGTTGAATCTAGAATACTCAAAAATAATTGGAATTTATGTGTCATAGTAATGGTATTCCCTCATAATTCACTTACAATATAGCTGAATTATAACTTCTTTAGTGGTCATTTATTTTTCTGGAAGGACTCATATTTCCAGGCAATTTCCCTCAAAGAATTTGCTCATATACTATACCATATATATTTGTAATTTAAAACTTTGTATTAACTGTGCATTTCTATTTCTCTGCAACAAATACATATGTAGAATATACTTTACATATATAGAATTACCATTATGATTTAAAATGTTATATTGAATAATTATTCTCATTATATTTACAATTATTATTGAGTTCATATTTAATCAAAGCAACAAAATATATCTTGCATTTTGAAATATAATTATCAAATCAATTAACCTTATATTAGGAAACTATAATGGGGTGAGTAAATCATTTAAAACTTTTCTATGCATCTATGATTTAAGATTCTTTAATGTACGACAAAACAGGGTTTAGTGATCCATAGCAAGGAAATAAAGAGAAGGTGTGGCACTATTATGGGTCAGGTTATGGAAGATGCATTTAATGATTGTTGTTAAGTGTATTATTTCAATGAAATCTACAATATATTTCTATTAAATTAATGTAAATTTAAAAAATTCATGGTAGGAATAAACAAATGTAAAGAGAAATAGTCCAGGAATAGTTATAACAAAAGTCTTGTTCCAAAAAGAGGAAAACATTACATTGCAATAAACTTCTAGAAAAAATTATGAAAAGTAACTTCTATAATTTAGAAAAAATGTCAGAGAAAATATAATATTATTGCTTATTAGAAAAAGCAGTTTATAATATTTTGGGATGTAAATTTTGACTTTTTAACCACCTCTCCTTGAACTATGTAACAGATACAGGTGAATGAAAGCGTTCACTAAGCTTTTTCTCATTACTCAGAATAGTAAAAATTCAGAAAGAATATGCTTCATAGAAGTTTGTTATTTCCCAGAATACTTTTTATAAATTTTAAATATTCAGATACTAAAATAGAGAAATACTGTATTGTTCAGTGTCATTCACTTGTTTTCTGATTGACATAATTTGCTAACACAATATTATTTGGATACTCCCATTACTTTGTCTCACAGGAGAAGCACATAGTTTCACAACAGAGAATAGAACAGAGAACTTCATTAACATAAAATAGTCTCTTGCCTCCCTTGACCATGGCTGATGGAAGAGCATTTGTAAAATTAGCAAATAGATTTACAGTGATTTTCGCATTAAACCCTTTTTCATTTTATGGCTTAATGTCATATTGTACCTATGAAAGCATTTCTAGAAAACAAAGTAGATTGAATTCATGTCAAGAACAGTAGATGACATGTACTTCTCAAAGCAAATGACTTTAAAGGGAAAAAAATCTCATTAAATATGTTTTTAATCAGAGATTAATGGATATCTCAGTTTTTCAATGTACTATTTAATCTCAAGAAAATTACTAGACAAAATTTCATTTTGTTTTAGTGCTAGGATTTGCTGCCATTTCCTAGGTTACATCAGGAAATTCTTATCTCTTAGATACAAGAGTTTTAATAATTTGATTATCTTATATAAATGAGAACAAAATTTAATATAGAAATTACAGAAGCAATGCTTTCTGTTCTTGATATATCTGCATTTCTTTCTGTTTACTAGTGCCCTACTATTTTTGGCACCTGAACAAATATATTTCAGTTCTATAGCCTTTTAATCTTGAAAATGGAGTTTCAAAACATGTAGCAGCTGAAAGCTTTATTGTGCAGCCTCATACATAATCACATAATCCATTGGCAGAGACACAGAGTAGAATTGAAATAGCATTTTGTAGGGTTAAGTTGGTTTCTGGAAAATGCTGAAAATTATAGCTAGTTTTTTAATAACTATTTTGAGAATACAATTGTATGTGGTTGAAACAAATTTTTTATCCATGTGCAATGTAGATTTTTTAGTAACCTGGTGAAAGAGATGATCACATCTCCTTTATTTACAATAAAAAAGTTATATTTTTGTCCAGATTAATAATGGAATTTTAGAATTTTCTGCTCAAATCACACAGTATCAATGCACTCAGGTGCATGTCCAAGAGTAGGAGAGAAGCTATTTTTATGTAACACCCTTTTTTCCTTACTTCATTTCCTTATTTCCTTCTCTCTCTCTCTCTCTCTGACTTCATGTTTTTTCTTGTAATATTCATGGTAAATTTGCACAGATTTTTAAATAGAATAAAAATATGTGATTATGGAATATGAAAATTCAAAAAATATAAGAATTAGATATGTTAAAAAATGTTTCCTTATATGGACCTCATATTTGAGCCTTGATTCATTCCTTTATTTCTCCTCTCCCAGAAGTGACCACAGTTAATCACCTCTCATGCAAAGTTCCAAATGTAGTTTTATCTGAAAATACCAGTACATCTATAACGTATGTGTGTATTTATCGATGTTTTTAGTATATGCAGTTAGTTTATTTTACTCATCAATATATTTTTTAAATGTTTGATATTTTATGTGTATATATATTAAAGTATATGTAAGTGTATACCTTAATCTGTTTTATGTTTACATAGAATTCCATATTATAGACAAACTGTGAAAACTACTGATGTATTGATAGAAATTTAGATTATTTTACAATGTTTTCCTGTTATAGAAAATGCTGAAATGAAGCTTGTGTGTGTGTGTGTGTGTGTGTGTGTGTGTATCTTGGCACATATATAATAAAAGTATGTATTAATAGTTTTGAAGTATCCTAAAATTTCTGATAAATGAGTGTATTTTTCATTCTGTAAATTCATATTCCCTCAAAAACATCCAAATATTTTAATTACTTTAACTTTAAAGTTCATTAATATTTTCCATGTTTAAATTTAATAGACCATTTTACAAACTTGGAAATTGCTGAAAATCATAACAAAATATTCCTATTGTTCTACTATGTATTAATATTTGCTATTGACACTTGAATGACTCTCTGCCCAGAAATTTTGCAGAGAACATGTTTATTGTCAGGTAATAGAAACTCACTGAAGTTAACATAAGCTAAAATGAGTGGTTAATTATACATATAATGGTTTTTATTGAGTTAAGCTCAAGACTGCAGCTAGGGCTCAGACATAAGCTAGATCCACAGACTGGAATGTTCTAAGTTCTCTTGTTCAACCTCTGATCTTTGGTCCTGAGTGTTGGCTTTGTTGATGTCTTTTGCCACAGAACATTTTTCTATTTCCCATACCACCTAGCAGATGTTATTCTGGACATCTCACAAGTTTACAAACTGCTGACATAATTAAAGAGCAAATTTATCTATCTGAGAAGATATTTTGAAAAAAAAGTCCAGATGGAGTGAGGTGCTCATGGCTGCCTAGATCAAGCAGTTGTGGTTAGGCTAAGATGGGGGTTCTATCATCAACAAAAAGGGCATCTAAGAAATGAATCCTGAGGATTTGGGTGGAGTGAGATCTAAATGTAAAGAGCAGTTCATTTTCTGCTGGGAAACAATTCAATGTATACCTTCTGTAATTACTTAGGTTTTAACACAAAAATATAGGACTAAAGTATTGTAATTTTTGTTCAATTGACAAAATGTTCTTAACATATTTTCATCATATTTAATATATTTTACATCATTTTATTAAACATCCAGTATTTTACTATATAAACATGTCAACAGAAAACAACCCAAACTCTTTAAAATAATTTAAAGAGGTTTATTCTGAGCCGAGTATGTGTGAACATGGCCCAGAAAGCCACGCCCAAAAGGCCTTGAGCAAGTGGTCTTGCTGTGGTTGGGTTACAGTTTGGTTTTATAAATCTCAGGGAGACAGGAATTACACATAAAGTCATAAATCAATACATGGAAGGTGTACATCGTTTAGGCCCAAAAAGGAAGGACATCTTGAAGCAGGGGATTGATTACTGGTTAGAGGTGAGTTTAAACATTCTTTGATTTGTGATTGGTTAAAGAAATGAAGTTTTATCTAAAGGCTTGAAATCTTTTTTTTTTTTTTTGAGACAGAGTCTCACTTTGTTGCCCAGGCTAGAGTGAGTGCTGTGGCGTCAGCCTAGCTCACAGCAACCTCAAACTCCTGGGCTTCAGCGATCCTACTGCCTCAGCCTCCCGGGTAGCTGGGACTACAGGCATGTGCCACCATGCCCGGCTAATTTTTTGCTATATATATTTTTTAGTTGGCCAGATAATTTATTTCTATTTTTTTTAGTAGAGACAGAGTCTCACTCTTGCTCAGGCTGGTCTCGAACTCCTGACTTTGGGCGATCCACCCACCTCGGCCTCCCAGAGTGCTAGGATTACAGGCGTGAGCTACCGCGCCCGGCCAAAATCTTTTAAGTTAAGGTAAAGAAGTCTATTAATCAGAGATAACCTGTCAGAGATATACCAGACATATATCCAGACTCATGTTCTCTATTAAGTTAATTGAGAACCTTCAGGTGTGGTTTAAGGTTTCTCTTGTTTAGCCTTAGGCTTGTTAATGAGCTACAAATGATATCTCCAAGAAAGGAGGAGGGTATGACGAGGCATGTCTGACCTCCCTTCTCATGGCCAACAACTCAGCTTTAGGGGATTTCTTGGGGCTCCTTGGCCAAGAGGGGTTCTATTCAGTCAACTGGGGTGCTTATGATTTATTTTAGTCCAAAAACATATATTATTTAACTAGTTCTATATTTGGCATTTGGAGTCCTTAAAATTTACGTCCATATAGATAATGTTTTATACATAGCCATTATTTTCCTAAAATAAATGCACAGAAAGAAGAATTCATAGATCACAGTGTATGCAAGTTTTTACAGATTTATATATTATCAAATATCTCCATTCCACCAGAAATGTGACAATTTGTTTTCTCACCAACATTTAATAGAGTATCTATTCCCTACCCATATACCAACATCATTATTCCAGACATCTCATGATCTTAATGTAATACATCTTTGGCAATACCTATTTGAAGCAAATATTTCCTTACTTTTTCCTTTGGCAAACCTGTGTTATTTTTCTCCAAATCTAGAGAGGAGGTATTTTTCTTTGGCTTCCCGTTTTATTCCTGCAGTCCAATACCATGTAACTATTTGAACAAACTGTGTGCACACTCAAATAATTGGACTTTATTCCTGCAGTATTTCCCAATGTGGTGAAAATACAGAAATGAACGTTGTAACTGCTTTACTATCTGTTGGGGACAGAATGAATTTTACAAGCTTCTTGAATCATTAAACATATTTGTTTAAATACACAAAAGGAATTACTTATTCATGTATGCCTTACTGGTCTCAGAGATAACTTTTGTGACAAGGACATAATTAGATTTATTTACTCTCCTCATCATTTGCACTTGTTTTATCTGGAGATGTGCTCTTTCAGGCTATTGATTTAACAACTTGGTACATTTTACTCTGGAATCGGTCTAGGAAAGAGAATGAGAAACAAAAAAAAACATAACACTTCTAATTTAATAGAAATATCAATAGATTTATTTAGTGCTATTCTGATATTTTTTGAAATATTATTATTCCAATTTCACCAGTAAAAGTAGTATAGTAATACATAGTAATTTATTTACCCTTGGATCATGTATGTAAGAATTGTGTGCTATAATTAACACTTATATCAGGGACAATTCATTTTATCTGTGAAAATCATTATTTTCTTTTCTTCAGCTTTATAGAAAAATAATTGACAAGTAAAAATTGTATATATTTAAAGCATAAAATGTGATGTTTTAATACACATATACATTGTGGAATGATTACTGCAATCAAGCTAATTAATTTATACACCACCTCACATAGTTACCTTTCTTTTGTGGTAAGAATAGTTAAGAACTACTTTTTTGCCAATTTTCAAGTATATATTATAATTAACCATAGTAATCATGCTATCTATTAAGTCTCCAAAACTTATTCACCTTATGGCAGAAACTACGTACTCTTTGACCAACATCTTCTCAACCCCCAACCCACCTCCAGCCTCTGGTAATTAATATTATACTCTTTACTTTTATGAGTTTGATGTACTTAGACTCCACATGTAAATGAGATGATCTAGTCTTTGTCTGTATGTGTTTGGCTTATTTAACTTAGCATAGTGTTCTTCAGGTACATACCTATTGTCTCAAATGACTACAATTTCTTTATTTCTTCATCTGTTAATAAACACTTAGGTTGTTTTCATATTTTGGCTCTTATAAATAATGCTGCAATGAACATGGGAATGCAGATATCTATTTGAGATACTGATTTCTTTTCCCTTGGGTATATAACTAGAAGTGGGATTGCTGGAAAATATGGTAGTTCCATTTTTTAATTTTATGAGTCACCTCCATATTGTTTTCCATAATGGCTATACCAAATTTTTATTTGTATTAATTTATGGGGCACAAGTAAGTGTAATTTTGTTAGATGCATACATTGCATAATGGTGAAGTCAGGACTTTTAGGGTTATTCGTCACCTAGATAATGTACATTACACCCATTACATAATTTCTCATCATCTGTTCCTCTCCAAAGCACTCACCCTTCTGAGTGTCCATTGTCTATCATTCCACACTCTATGTACATGTGTACACATTATCTAGCTCCAACTTACAAGTGAGAACATGCAGTATGTTTTTTTTCTGTTTCTGAGTTATTTTGCTTAAGATATTGGGCTCCAATTCCATCTATATTGCTGCAAAAGACATGATTTCATTCATTTATGGGTGAATAGTATTCCATTGTGTATATGTACCACATTTTCTTTCTTCAGTCATCCTTTGATGGGCACTTAGGTTAATTCCATATCTTTGCTATTATCAATAGTGCCATGATAAACACGAGTGCAAGTATCTTTTTTGATATAATGATTTATTTTTCTTGGTGGAAATTCCAGTAGTGGGATTGCTGGATCAAATGGTAGTTCTATTTTTAGTTCTCATAACAGAATCCCTATACTGTTTTTCACGAGGTTGTACTAATTTACATTCCTACCAACAGTATATAAGAATTTCCTTTTCTCTGCATCCTCCCCAACATATTTTTATTTTTTGACATTTTAGTAATAGCCATTCTGACTAGCATAATATTATATCTCATTGTGGTTTCAACTGCATTTCTCTGATGGTTATTGATGTTGAGTATTTTTCATATGCTTGTTGGCCATTTCATGCCTCTTTTCAAAAACATCTGTTTATATCTTTTGCCCACTTTTTAATGGGATTACTTGTTTTTTGTTGTTGTTTTTTGAGTTCTTTGCAAAATTCTGGATATAAGTCCCCTGTTGGATGCATAGTTTGCAAATATTTTCACTGAAGCTTATCTGTACACTCTGTTACTTCTTTTGCTGTGCAGAAGCATTTTAGCTTAAGTCCCATTTGTCTATTTTTGTTTTTGTTGCCTATGTGTTTGAGTCATGCATTCTTTGAACAATGTCTTAGAGTTTTCCCTAGGTTTTCTTCTAGTATTTTTATAGTGTCAGGTCTTACATTTAAGTCTTTAAACCATCTTGAATTGAATTTTGTATACAGTGAGAGATAGGGGTCCAGTTTCATCCCCTATATATAGCAAACCAATTTTCCCAGCACCATTTATTGAATAGGGGTCCTTTCCCCAGTGTATATTTTTGTCGATTTTGTCAAATATCAGTTGGCTGGAAAGATGTGGCTTTATTTCCAGATTTTCTATTTTGTTCACTTGATGTACATGTTTATTTTTATACCAGTACAGTGCTGTTGTGATTACTATAGCTCTGTAGTGTAATTTTAGGTCAGGTAATGTGATGCCTCAGCTTTGTTTTACTTGCTTAAGATTTCTTTGGCTATTCGGGCTCTTTTTTCATTTATGAATTTTAGGATTTTTTTAATTCTGTGAAAAATGATGTTAGTATTTTGATAGGGATTACACTGAATTTGTAGATTGCTTTGGGCAGTATCGTAATTTTAATTACACAAATTCTTCCAGTCCATGGGTATAGAATGATTTTCTATTTGTTTGCATCTTTGTAGAGATCTTTTACCTCCTGGTTAAATATATCCCTAGGCTACACCAATTTACAGTCCCATCAACTGTGTAAAAGAGTTCCATTTTCTCTACATCCTTGCCAACACTTGTTTTCTTTTGATTTTCTGGTAATAGCCATTCTAATAGGTGGGAGGTGATATCTCACTGTGGTTTTAATTTGCATTTCCTTGAGGATTAGTGATGTTGAGCACCTTTTCATATATCTAATGGCCATTTGTCTTCTTTGTAAATATGTCAGTTCAGATCCTTTACCCATTTTTTATTATTTGTTTTTCTGCTATTGAGTTGTATGTGTTCCCTATATGTTTTAGATATTATTAATAATTCCTTATTGATACATAGTTTGCAAGTATTTTCTGCCATTCCATTTATTGCCTTTTATTTTTTTTTCTTTGTTCTGCAGAAACTTTTCAGTTTGATGTAGTCCCACCTGTTTATTTTTGGTTTTGTTGCCTGTGCTTTTGGTGTCATATCCAAAAATTCATTGTCAAGACCAATGTCATGGGGATTTTCTGTGTTTTCTTCCAGGAGTTTTATGGTTTCCGGTATTATTTAATTCTTTAATCTATTTTGAGTTGTTTTTGTATATTGTATGGGCTAATGGTCTACTTTCATTTTTTTAAATGTGGATATCTAATTTTCTCAACACCATCTATTGAAGACACTATCCTTTCCCCATTGTGTATTCTTGGCACCTTTGTTGAAGATCAGTTGACTATATATGTACAGATTTATTTCTGGGCTTTCCATTTTGTTCCATTACCTATATGTCTGTTTTTATGCCAGTGTCATTGTTTTGGTTACTACAGGTTTATAATATAATTTGAAATCAGAAAATATGATGCCTCCAGCTTTGTTCTTCTTTTTCAAGATTCTTTGCGTCATTCAGGGTCTTAGAAATCATTAATACTTCCAAAAATCCATAACAGAATATGATTACTCCTTAATAACTCAAAATTAGTAACATATTTAGTAATCATTATCACTCTATTAAAATAGCTATTTTGAGATTTGAAACTGAACAAGGCATAGAATTCTGAATATAGCATTCACAGTTAGAAACATAAGTCCATACATTTCCATTACCACATTTTCAAAAATTTTAAATTTCATGTTAATTTTCTATATGACTTTGAAGACTCTAACTTTCATTGTTTTGGCATCTGAAAATACTTCATTTCATAGAGTTTTTCCAAGGGCGCCATCAACTTAAATCTCCCTTCAGAATTTCAAAGACAGAAATTCCAGATTTTTCTGGAGGCTTCATAAAGCTGAGAGGCATTCATTTACATGGTGTTACAAGGGTTTCCAAGAAGCTCACCCCTACCATTCAGTACTCTAAAATGCATTTTAAAAAGATTTTGTTTTGTGAATAAGTCACTATTATTATATTGTGTAACATCTGAAAATTTTGCTTTAATTGGTGAAATACATCCAAACCCCAAACCTCACCAAACTCTACAGAACATTTGGATCCAGGCTGCATTTTATTGAAGAGGTTAGCTTATTAAACACATTCAAAAGAAATACTAGGATTGGGTTGGGTTTGGTAGAAAAATGAACAGCCTGGCATTTCTTGTTACACTCTTTCCCATTGTAGAATACACCATATCCATTTATCTTTTTTTTTCTGTGTCTTCCTGAGAGTTCTTATTGTTGTAACTATGTGTTTGTGTGTAAGGGGACACTAGTGATGAAACTAGCTGTGCCCTGGATGAACTTTAGGTTGCACCCCCTGTGCTTCTCCAGAAGACCAGAAAATTAATACTCCCCTGAGTATTTTTGTTGCTTTTCCAGGATGCAAAAATGATGGGCAATATTTTGGCCAATTTATATAATCTTTGTGTCCTTCATCCCTACAGAGGCCAATGAATCCATTATAAAGAATGCTAAGCAAACCTCCAGACAGTTATACCATTTGTCCTATTTGTACCCCTCCAGCAAGTAGGGGGAACTTGAGGGTGAAGAGGAAGTCAAAAGTTGTTTCACCATTGCAATTTACTCCTGTGCACGACAAAGTAAGGAAATGATCAGATGGCTAGATGCAGGGGACTATAATATTTTGTGAGTTAGAGACTATAATTTTGTGATTCTAGGTCATAGTACCTGCCCTGGATGACTCATGGAAACAATTTAAAAATGGCAAAATAGTTTATAATGTCTTTACTTTATTGTACTATCAGTCAAGAATCTAAAAAATAGACCTGGTCCATCACTCAGGTGTTTTAAAATCTCATGAAAAGAAATTAATGTTTATTTCATTATCTACTATATATTAGTTAAAATGCTAAGTAATAGGAAAGCCACTCTTTCCCCGCATTTTATATAATTTAAAGAAATTACATTCTCATTACATTAGTGTCTGATTCTTTTTACAAGTATAACTTTTTAATTAGAGAGTCATGATTTTGTCATTTGATACACATCTGTTTTCAGTGTGCCATGGAAACAAATGAGAAAGAAAGGACTAAGCCAACATAGAAGTGAATCAACTATTTCTAGCCCTTAAATAGGTAAAATTTTAAAGTAAAATTATAATATCATGTGCAATACTTTAGTAGTTATATCTATACATGATTTAATCATTTTACTAAATGCACACAAATATTTGTGTTAATCATATTCCTTTCTTTGGATGTTGTGTTTAATTGCCCATTTTATCAAAGAACCTTTTTTATGGTAGCCTTTTTCCTTTCCTTTGGGTTTTGAACTTCAAAGCTCTGCACTGTTAAAATTTTAAGGTATCTTTTAATTAGGCAACTGTCTTTGTTCTCTAGTTGTGTGTGTGTATTTTTTACCTGCTAATTTTTTTTCAAGATTTCTCATGTTATATTGAAATTAATAATTCAGGGCCTGCAAGAAATTTCTAATTTGTATTCTGTACAATAGATTGCTTTTTATAGAGTTTGTAAAAATGAAAATATATAGCATATACTCTTTATTTTCTAGTTTCCTTTACTCAGAGTAATTATTTTGAAATTCATTTATGTTGATACATGCATTACTAGCTCATTTCTTTGTATTGCTAGGTAGTTTTGCATACTATAGTTTGTTTTTCCAGTTGCCTGTTGATGAACTTTTGGAATGTTTGTAGCTCTGTAGTATCTTGAAGGAAGATGCTGTGAACACTCATGTACAGGTCTTTGTGTGGATGCACACATTCTTTTCTCTGGAGTAAATACCAGAGAGTGTAATGGCTGAAACATAAACAACTGTCATTTCTGGTGTTCTTCATTCCTTTGTGTAGATCCACATTTCCTGCTGGCATTATTTTCCTTCTACTGAACAGACTTTTCTTAATTTTTTTTTTTGTTGTTGTTGCAACGATGTGCTTTTGATGATTTCTTTTTTCAGTCTTACATGTCTTAAAATGTCTATATTTCACTTTAATTTTTAAAGAATATTTATGAAGAGTATAAATTTAAATTGCCAGGTGCTCTTTTTTTCTTTCAGTACTTTAAAAGTGTTCTACTGTTTTCTCACTTGCATTGTTTCCAACAAAAAATTTGCTTATCATTCTTACCTTTGTCTTAAATGTATAAGACTTTTTACTTTGGCTGCTTTTAAGTTGTTGTTTGGGATTTTTTGATAAAAGCCATTCTCACTGGAGTTAAGTGATATCTCACTGTGGTTTTGATTTGCATTTTCCTGATAATTAGTGATATTGAACATTGTCTCATATGTTTGTTGGCCATTAGTCTACCTTCTTTTGAAAAGTTTCTGTTCATGTGTTTTGCTCACTTTTTAATGGGGTTGTTTGATTTTTTTCTTGCTGATTTGCTTGAATTCTTTATAAATTCTAGATATTAGCTCTTTATCAGATGTATAGCATGCAAATATTTTCTCCCATTCTGTAGGTTGTCTATTCCCTATAACGATTGTTTACTTGGCTTGCAGAAGCTTTTTAATTTGATCAGGCTGGATGTGGTGGTGAGTGCCTATAGACTCAGCTACTCACTACTCAGGAGGCTGTTGCAGGAGGAACACTTGAGTCCCAGAGTTATAACTGGTTTTGAACAATTTTAACTTGATGAGCCTTAGTGTGGTTTTCACATGTTTTGTGGTTGAGGTATATTAAGCAGGATTTGTCTCAATCCATGGAAACCTAATTTCTGTACCACTCGAATTCACTGAAATTCTTGCCAACATTGGTGATGTTTTTTCTTCCTATAGCCACTAAGCATCTCATTGTTTTTCATATGTCTTGCTCTCTAAGCAGTGCTTGAAAAATGTAGAACTTTGTCTTCCTTAACATCCCACACTCCTGATTTTTTTCCTATTTCTCTATCAAAGCCCACTCAATCTCCTTTCTTCCTCTTCTTTTCCTCCTTTACGTATTGGTAGTTCTTATGCCTAGTTACTCTTCCTTTCTAACTCTGACCAGTTTTCTAATCTCCATTGTCTTCTCTTACTTCGATTATCATTTAGATACTGACCATCTCAAACATTTCTCCTAAGCTCCAGCTGTACATATCCATTTGTCCATTGCACAATTCTACTTGGATGCTTTGTAACATCCTCTTCAAACTCTGCTGTCCTTTAGAAACTCTCTCTTCTTCTCAAACTCTCAACTACCACACTGAGCACACTATCATCCTACTAATTTGACTACTTCCCCAGTGTTTTCTGTTTCTGGGTGCTAAGTAAATGTGTGTAATTACAGTCTGTTCTTGATTATCCTTTCTGGGCTTGCCCATCAAACTACTTAATTTAATACATCTGCAAAACACTGTTACATCTGACCTAAGTCCCAGCTCTAGCCACTTTTGGCTAGTAGTGCATGTTGCCATTTATACTCTGGAAGTGACCATAAATAAACTTCTATGTTGTTATGTAAATCTACTGTTAATATTGAATAAAATAAAAAATAATTATATACATATTTTTCAAATGTATTATACTTAGCAGAGTAAAGGTTTTGTAATCTCAGAATTGTTTTAGAATAATCCCAGATGATATAGAAAAATTGCTCCCCAAACTGAGAGGATACCAAGAGACCAAAGAATGATAAGGCCAGCTTGATGAGTCAGATGAGTTTCTTTGAGGTTATTTACAAGGGCACTTGTGCCTGGGTGGCATAGCAATTTCTTCTATGAGAGCTTTCTTGCATGCAAAATCTACATAAGCCCACCCTGTGGTGTTGCCTTAAATTTCTTCCCAAGGAATAATGCTGAGCTTTTATATTGTACAATTGCTTGTTACCAGTGAAACAAATCACATAAGTACAGTACCATCATCATATGCTGTCATGCAACCCATGTTATGTTAATGATATTACTATTTTACACTAGACAGGGATTTTAGTATTACAATTAGCTAAAAGTCACTATACGGTAACCATAGCAGCTCAGCTCTAAAGCAGTTAGGGAAGGTTTGAGCCGGCCATTTCAAGGAAAGAAAGTGTTGAGACACCCAAAAAAGTGATGGACACTGTTCCTGAGTCTAGTAGTTATCTTGGTACCCATCTAGTCTACTTTTTAACAATTTTGTGAGCACTCCAGGCTAGCACAGTGTTTCTGTTATGTGGCGAGGAACCTGCATTTTTCCTTCAAGGGACTGGCAGGTATGTTTAGAATTCAATAATCATTTCTAGATACTATAATTTGGAGGCACACACACAGTTAGTTACACATGTCTTAAAGTTTTCAAGATATATGTACTTCAACATACTAGCAAAATGTTACATTTTTTTTTTCAAAATTTCTAGCATTTATGTCACTTAGAATTTACTTATGTTTTAATTGGACTTTGCTGTTTTATTTTTAAGTAAAATGTTATTGATTCATTTAATGTCATTACTCCTACATTGACTTAAATGACATCGGTTGCCTTTCAAACTTGATTAATTCAAATGTGTTAAAAATTTTTATGACATTTAAAAATATTAAAATTGTGTATAAATTCTCTCTGTACAATTGTATTTATATTGCAACAAATAGAACTTGACTTATATTATTATTCAAAATTGAGTGCTAATGGATTTCAACACTTTCATGTTGCTATTCAAGAATTTATGTATATATTTTATGGCCCATACAATCTATTTTTATCAGAGTTAAGCAACTTGTAAAGAATAAATTCATGTCTTCTTTCTTTGACTACCATTTTTCATTTATGCTTTTTAAAAATAAATAAAATTCTTATATAGTAAGTAATAGGCACTAATGATAGGATAAATTTCTCCACTATGTTTGTACCACTCAAATTTCTAATTAGCCTCAAATAAATGTAATGAGAAATATTTTGACATACTATTAATAGACTATGTTAAGCAACAGAAACATACTGTAATACCAGTTTTTTCAAAAGAAAACTCACTGTGAGGATTAAGGTCTCATTTAGTCTACATTGATTTGGCTAGTGTATTTAACACTTAGAAGATACTTCATAATAAAAAGAAAACCTTGAATCAAAACTCATATAAATACCTCCCTTCAAATAACTTGTAATCTAGGAGATTACCAGAGAAGACCCCATAGAGCCAAAGCAACCTTAAACAAAAAGAACAAATTGGGAGGCATTAATTTACCAGATTTCAATCTATACTACAAGACTATCATAATCAAAGTAGCATACTACTGGCACAAGAACAGAGACATAGACCAATGGATCAGAACTGAGAACCCAGATATAAGACCACCTCCATATTGCCATCTGATCTTTCACAAAGCAGACAAAAACATACACACGGAGAAAGAATCCCTATCCAACAAGTGGTGCTGAAAATATTGGACAGCCACATGTAGAAGACTGAAACAGAATCTGCACTTCTCACCACTCACAAAAATCAACTCATGATGGATAATAGACTTAAACCTAAGGCATGAAACCATAATAATTATAGAAGAAAATGTTGGAAAAACTCTTATAGACATTGGCTTAGGCAAAGAATTTATGAAGAAGACCCCCAAAGCAATCACAGCATCAATGAAAATAAATAAATGGGACCTGATCAAATTAAAAAGCTTCTGTACATCCAAGGAAACAATCATTAGGGTGAATAGACAACCCTCAGAATGGTAGAAAATATTTGCATGCTATACATCTGGTAAAGAGCTAATATCAAGAATCTATAAAGAACTCAGTAAATTGACAAAAAAATCAAACAACTCCATTAATAAGTGGGTAAAAGACATGCACAGAAACTTTTCAAAAGAAGACAGACTAATGGCCAAGAAACAAATGAAAAATGCTAAACATCTCTATCATCAGGGAAATGCAAATCAAAACCATAATGAGATATGACTTATCTCCAGAGAGAATGGCCTTTATCAAAAAATCCCCAAACAATAAATGTTGGTGTGGATGCAGAGAGATAGGAACACTCATACACTGCTGGTGGGACTGCAAACTAATACAACCTCTGTGGAAAGTAATATGGAGATACCTCAAAGAACTACAAGTAGAAATACTATTTGATCCAGCAATCCCACTACTGGGCATCTACCCAAAGGAAAGAAAGACATTCTATAATAAAGACATCTGCACTAGAATGTTTATAACAGTATAATTCACAATTGCAAAGATGTGGAAACAACCCAAGTGCCCATCAATACATGAGTGGATTAATAAAATGGAGTATATGTATACTATGGAGTACTACTCAGCCATAAAAATGGTGAACTAATACCTCTTGTATTAACCAACATGGAACTAGGGACTGTTCTTCTAAGTGAAGTATCACAAACATGGGAAAACAAACATCACATGTAGTCACCATTAAATTAGAACTAATTGATCAACACTTACATGCATATGTGGAAATAACATTCATCAGAAATCAAGCAGGTCTGGAGGATGGGTAAATTTACATCTAATGGGTACAATGCACACTCTGGGTGATGGGCATACTTTGACTCAAACAGTACAAAAGCAATTTATGTAACCAAAATGTCTGTACCCCCATAATATTCTGAAATAAAAAAATGTAATTTTTGACAACATAAATCTCTATTGATTAGCGCAAAGATATGTTTATAAGATACAAATATGTGTCATCACTATTATCTTTAGACACATTTTACCTCTAAATCTCCTAATTTTGATAGCTTCTTAAATAATGCTTTAACAAAATTTGCAATTATTTATTTACTTGTAAAACAACGTTACCTTTTCATACTTTTTTTCTGAAGTATCCAGAGCACTTATAACATATCAGATGTTTCCCTTTCAACAGAATACACATCAAGTAGATTTATATGATTCTATGAAATGGATTTGACTTACATGTGAGGCATCTGAGGAAACTGATAAATAACTGGTATCATCTAACTCTTTGTAGGACTTAGTCTCTTAATGGAACCAACCCATTATAAGCTACTGCTTTATCCTTCATCATGAATAAGAAAACTTGTGATGAAAAATAAACAAAGTGAATTTAGAAATGTAATCATTTGGTCTAAATGAAAATCACGCTTCAGAAACATAGATTTCACATGGTATGATGCCTTCTCTATAAAATAAAAAAACTTACCTACATAGTACAGTAGTCAGTTGGTGAAAATTCATTGAACATAGACATATTTGTACTTTTGTATTAACATATGTGTATTATCCTTAAATAAGAGTTCATTTTAAAAGTCATGCATCATAGAGTGATAAATAAACACAACTTCTAGAGCTGCATATGGTAAAAGGTCATCTACAGGCACAATCTGCTTAAATTGAACACTAACATTTGAAATAGATCCAGATATTTTCTCAAAAAACTTAGTAGTTAATGGTGTTCATGAGATGTTTATCAGTATGCTATCTGTAAATGTCAACAAAAGTTTGCACAGTTACACATTTATTGACTTCTTAAGAAATGCACTTCAGCACTTAACTATTCAATATATGTGCACTTTTGTTTTCACTGAGTTGAATCTTATTGAAAGAGTTTATTCTACATAAAATATTGTAACTAAAACCAAACACAAAGTAAATAAGTGGTTACAGATTTACCTCATACCATAAATGACAAGCAACTTTATCAAGAACATTCCAAATACTCCCCATGGAAGGATTCTTCAGTTTCTATTTCCCCCACATATATCATATTCACCTAACTAAAAATTTCCCACATTTCCCACAGCCATAATTATGGCCCAACTGATTAGTATAGCAGGTGCTCAAAAAGGACAGTAAGGAGAATGTTTGTCTCACTTATACACAAAACCTAAAGAAGTTAGCTGCCCTGACCTGCTCACATCTGAAAACTCTGTTTTATGCATAGTGTCTCTTCCTGAAAAGTGAGGATAATTTCACATCGCATCTGAAAAGATTGATCAAAGAAGGAGAGTTATCAGTAGCATTCTTTCAGATTTAACCACATGTAAAACTAAAAACTCTGTTCACCTCTCATGCATTTCATACACTTATACAGAAGGTTACGGCAGAAGCTGAAAGTACAAAGTAGAGGTCTACTAGAACTATTTTAAAAACCTTATTAAAAGTTTAAAATAATGAGACAAATGCTAAATTGGATGAGATGCCTATAAAATAGGCATAAGCTGTGACTTCTCCAAGCAAATCAAGATATATGTTTTCCCTACCTATGATCTACAAATTCAACTGCTATGTTTATACTTCATATGCCTTGCTTATGTTTACTAGAATTAATGTAGTACAGCATTTATAGCAAAAATTATTGGACTGTAAGACACAATTATAAAAAGTCGTATATTCAATGAAAGTAAAATGCATAAATGCAATATTTTATAACATTGAAAAGAAATGAAGTATAACTACTTGCAAAAACATGAATTAATATTAAAATATCAAAGTAAACAGCAAAGGATCATATCTTCTTAAACTCCACATTAGGTCTACCCACTCTATTAATGAGTCATTAAAATACGTCAGGTTGCAATCACTATAAAAGCTATAGCTTGGTAGTTTCTAGCTACAGCTCTGGCTTCTGTAACTCATCATGACTTTGTAATCTATACCCATCTTGAGTTAATAATCTATTATACTTTCCCTTCACCATGACTCATTCTAAATTTCACTCATGCTTGGCTAGCCCTTCGGGTGATCTCAATTCCTGCCTGATTAGTTAACTCATGCCTTCACTCTTAGGGAGGCTGTGCTTTGATGGCTTTGTCTTTGTTTAGCTGGGATTGCTACATTTTCTAACTCATTGTTCTTACAGCTACAAAAGCACCAAAAGACTCCTCAGTGAATTCTCCAAGTTTCAGATATAGTCTTCCCTACCTCTTCTAAGGGAAGCAGTAACCCTACCTCCTCATGATCAGGAGAATCCAATACTCCTACCAGTAGAGCAAATCTTTTCTGGCCTGTTGATCCAAAAGAGATATACAAAACATTCAAAGCCTCAGGTTCAGATTTACTGTGTTCTCTGATGATAGTGTTACTCTGTTGGGAACCAGGACCTCACATCTGCAAAGCCTCAGCTTGCAGAAAAGCAAAGCAAAACTTCTAACAGTGGGTCACTAAGAGTTATAAAGAAACCAATCTTAATTTCATTCTGTGGTTCCTAGACCATGCCTCTACATATAGAGGACATAGAACCATATAATGGCTGTTGCTTTAATACATATACAGATGCTCCTCAACTTATGATGGGGTATGTTTCAACTTACAATATTTTCAATTTATGATAGGCTTATCCAGATGTAACCCCATCATAAGGTGAGAAGTATAGTGATTGAATACATATGGCTTTCACAGTATCATAAAGTTGAAAGTGAAACCATGATAAGTTGGTGACCATCTGTATAACAACATGGAGGACAACATCCACAGTGTTGCTCCGCAAGTTGATGCTTTACTTAAATGATGGTCTTAGACCAGATATTTCCAGGTAATTTGGATATAGTAGAAACAATGTCTCATTTAGACATGCATTCATTATTGTATATACTTCACTATAAAGTGTCTTGTTTGGTCTGAGGCCATACTATATGGGATTCCATGTCAGTGTATCAGTCATTCTCTAAGCTATTGGATAGCAGTGACTGCAGAAACACTTGGGGCCAGCAAGGAAATTCATTTCTGGAGTGAGGCATCAGCTCCAACAAGGAATCTATAAGTGGAAGAAATACAGCATAATCACATGTTAAGTTGTTCTCCTTCAGGACTCAGTGCTGATGAAGTATTCAACATAGTGGTCATTAGATCAGCCTTGGTGAAAGGAAGCACATGCTCTTGTCTCCATGAATAGTCTCATCTTTACCAACATGACCACTTAATTCAGTTCACTGTGCAAACAATGTTATCTCTTGGTACAGAGGCTGGGTAGAATCCACTAGATATGCTATCTGTCCACCTGGTTGTTGAGTTATCCCTCTGCATTGGATCCTACCTGCTACTTCATCTACATGCCTCTACTCCAGAACCCATTTTCTATTACCTATTAATTTTGCTCCTGTGGATCCTCTGAATTCTGACCAGCCATTTATTTTCTTTTTCTGTTATTTATTTATTCAGGATATTATGGGTATACAAACATTTTGGTTACATGTAATGCATTTGCCCTGCCCAAGCCAGGGCTACAAGCGTGTCCCACCCCCATACAGTGTGTTCTGCTTCCATTAGTTGTGGATTTACCCCCCAACTCCACCCCGATCGGCACCCAATAAGTATTACTACCATGTGAACATCTTAGTGTTAGTCAGTTAGTACCAATTTGATGGCAAGTACCTGTGGTGCATGTTTTTCCATCCTTGTGGTACCTCACTTCGAAGGATGAGCTAAATCTCTATCCAGGATAATAAACAAGGTGCTAGATCATCATTGTTTTTTGTAGTTGAGTAGTATTCCATGGTATACATATAACACATTTTATTAATCCAGTTAGGTATTGATGGGCACTTGGGTTATTTCCATATCTTTGCAATTGTGAATTATGCTGCTACAAATATTCAAGTGCAGATGCCTTTATTATAGAAAGTCATTTTTTTCCTTTGGATAGACACCTAGTAGTGGGATTGCTGGATCAAATGGTATTTCTATTTTTAGCTCTTTGACCAGATATTTATTTTCCACTACCCAATAATTCATGTACATTCTTATATCAAGCGCTATCTCCTTTCTGTGAAGTGAGTTTCAGTTTTTCCCTACGATGCCATGGGTTTAAATTATGGAAGGAAGGGTCATTGTAGCAGAGGTAATGGGGCTATGAACCACTTGTTCACATAATTTTCTGGACCCTCTCTAAGAGCTTGGGTCCAATTCAGAAAGTATCATTTTCATCATACAATGGATTATTGATGCTCCTTCCCCAAATGATGACTTGATGGGATCTTAACAATATTCATTTGGTGATGAGTACCTCTGTTCACTTGGTCACTTAATGTCCAATGGCCAGACTTTCAGTCACAATTAGTACTCAGTAGCATGCAAGGAAGTGATTCTCAAATAGTAAATAATTTTATCTTGAAGAAGTCTCCACCTTTTTCTAGAACTTAAGAAGTTTTTATTGTGACTCTATGATTGAGTTTTGCCAGAGATTACACACAGAATCCTTATCAACCATGGATATTTCTTGTAGAATTAAATGTGATCCTGAACCACAGCTTGGACCTATTAGAGGAACCTCAATTTATTCAGGTCTCAGTCAAAATTCTCAAACTTCCAAGTCACCTGAAATATTTATGGGAACAACATTTCCAAGTGCAGTTTCTTTAAATTCATAGAAACCTGTCAATTGCTGTGTTTATTAGTGGTCAATAGTATAAGATGCAAAAATTTGACCCTGCCTTTAATGGGGCATTTTTGCAAGACCCTCCTGTACTTTTCAAATAATAGCCATTATTGTAGGAAGGGTCAAATGAAAGTCCCTAAACAGTTTTTTGCAGCCAATATAGAAAATCAGATACCAGGTAAATATTGCAAAAAATATTTTCAAAGGGCCAATTGTATCTAATTTTTCAAATTTCATACCAGCAATCTTAGTACCAGGTCTAGGTTTCTTCCTATCAATGTTTACTATCAACAGTAATTTTACTTCTGGTTCTATATTAAAAAATATACTAATAATCTAACACAAAAACAAGAAAAAATTGACAAAAAGGGACATAGACAAATATTTATCCTACAAATACATTCATTAATTCATCTCAACATTATATATAATATAAAAAATTTCCAAATTGGAGGTAAAGGCAAAAAATGGCATGTGCTTTTGATTATTCAAAATATTAATCATGTAGGGTTTAAAAAGTAGAATGCGTAATTGCATACACAGTCTAATACAAATATAGACAATTCATAATGTCTGAAAGTACAAGTTTCAAAATGTGAATATGGCTATTTTTAGGTAATTTTAATTATGATAATTTATGTTTTCTTCCTTATAGTATTCTCTTTTTTCCATTCTGGTCCTAGAATTTTTCTAGAAAAAAAATTAAAGATATATTAATAATATATAAACTAGAAATTCTTATAAAAATGTAATATGTTTTATGTAGTCAAGCCTAGAGTATTTTTGTTAAAATACACCATATGCAAAAATTGTTTAAACTGTGTCTTCAGTTAGTTTTCATCTAATAGAATATATTAAGACACAAAGGAAAAGAACAGATCTAAAATCACTTGAAAATCACCAAAGAGTTGGCTTCTTTCTCCTGATTAAATAAAGGATCCAACATTCGGTTTCATTAAAACCTGATTTATATCCAATTACCATCCATTAATTTTCTGTATTCTTGAAAACCTTAATCTATGAAATATTTTGTACTATTATATAGAAAATTTCAGCAATTATTTTATAACCTCAGGTAGCTAGCCTTAATGGGTACAACTCTATCAGAAGAAAGTATAGATGGTACAGTGCTATTTATTTAAGAAGGAAAAAAGCTTTCAGTGAAAATTCAATGGAGAATCAAGTTTATCAATGATTGAATTAAAAGCTAAGAATGTTAAGATAGTGTACTCATTATCTTTAGAAGAGTCCAGTATGACATATTATTAGATTGTCCACCCCAAAAAGAAGACAACCCAATATTCAGCATTATACTAGTAATGTCAGAAAGCAATTATTCCCACGTGCTAATGAGGATTATACTTTAGTGCTTTTAATATGCTTATAGAAGAAGGAGTTTACTCTCTTAACTATCCTCTCCGTTATACTAGGTATGTGACAGTAATTTCAAAAGATAAAGTAAATATCTATTATACCTAATACAGTGTTGTAACTTTTAAATTGGCTTTATCAAGTGGCCAGATGGCAAGATTTTCTTAAAGTGATAAGTAGGTAACTGAAGAATATACCATCATAAAAATGAATGGAAGTGAAATCATTTACGATAAAAGCGATCAGGTTGGTTATGAAGAATCAAGGTCATCTGAGCTTGTATCTGACAAAGATATGGCTACATTCAATGAACCTAGTAGTTAGATGAGTAAAAGTTCAGGTAAAACAACTTAAAGGTTAATAGATTTCAATAAGCTCAGACCAATACATAGCAATGTTTCTAGTAAGGCTGCTGCATGATTGAAGAAAGTTTCCTCAGGTCATGCTAAATATTAATACTGAAGGAGCTACAAAAATAATAGGCAGGTTTATTCTTTTTGCTTAAGATCACTTTGAATATTCAGGCTCTTTCTTGGTTCCGAATGAAATGTAGAATTATTTTTTCTAGATCTGTGAAATGTGACATTGGTATTTTGATGGGGATTGCACTGAATCTGTAAATCACTTTGGGCAGTATGGACATTTTATAATAATAATGCTGATTCTACCAATCCATGAGCAATCTTAAGCAAAAAGAACAAATCTGGAGGTAATACTATACCTGACTTCAAATTATACTATAAGGTTATACTAACCAAAACAACATGGTACTGGTATAAAAGTAGAGACATAGACTAATGGAACAGAGTAGAGAACCAAGAAATAAAATTATCTACCTACAACCAACTGATCTTCAACAGACAATATACACCGTGGAAAGGAAACCCTATTCAATAAATGGTGCTGGGAAAACTGGATAGCCACATGCAGAAGAATGAAACAGTACCCCTATCTCTTGCCATATACAAAAATTAATTCAAGATGGATAAAAGATTTAAATGTAGGGCATGAAAACATAAAAATTCTAGAAATAACATAGAAAAAAAATCTTCTAAACGTCAGCCTAAGCAAAATAATTTATGACTAAGACCCCAAAGGCAATTACAGCACAACAAAAATAAACAACAAATGGGTTAATTTGCGTGAGTGGTGAGAAATATGGATCCTGTTTCATTCTTCTGTATGTGGCAATCTAATTTTCCTAGCACCATTTATCAAATATGGATTCTTTTCCCCAGTGTATATTGTTGTCTGTCTGTTGAAGATCAGTTGGTTGTAGGCAGATAATTTTATTTCTTGGTTCTCTATTCTGTTCCATTAGTCTATGTCTCTACTTTTATACCAGTACCATGTTGTTTTCGTTATTATAGCCTTTTAATATAATTTGAAGTCAGGTAATGTGATACCTCCAGATTTGTTCCTTTTGCTTCAGATTGCTTTGGTTATTCGGGCTCTTTTCAGGTTCCAAATAAAGTGTGGAATTAATTTTTCTAGATCTGTGAAATATGATGTTTCTTTTTTATGGGGAAATGCATTGAATCTGTACATCACTTTGGATATAAAAGACTTGAATGTATGGCATGAAACCACAAGAACAATAAAAGAAAATGCTGGAAAAACTCTGTTAGATAATAGCCTATGCAAAGAATTTATGATGAAGACCCCAGTGTCAATCACAGCAACAGCAAAAATAAATAAATGGGATTTGATTAAATTATAAACCTTCTGCACAGCCAAGGAAATAATCAACAAAGCAAATAGACAAGCTATACAATGGGAGAAAATATTTGCAAGCTATATATCCAACAAAGGGATAATAACCACAATCTATAAAAAAACTCAAGCATATCAGCAAGAAAAAATCAAACAATCCCATCAAAAAAATGGGCAGAAGACATGAACAGAAGCTTTTCAAAAGAAGATAGACAAGTGGCCAATAAGCATATGAAAAAATGCTCAACATCACTAATCATCAGGGAAATGCAAATTAAAAGCACAATGAGATAACACCTCACCCCTGGCTTTCATTAAAAAGTCCAAAAATAATAGATGGTGGCATGGATGCAGAGAGAAAGGAATGCTTCTACACTGTTGGTGGGACTGCAAATTAGTACAACCTTTATAGAAAACAGTTTGTAGATACGTCAAAGAACTAAAAGTAGACCTAACATTTGATCCAACAATCCCATTACTGGGTATTTATCCAAAGGAAAAGAAGTCATTTTCTCAAAAAGACACCTGCATTTGAATGTTTACTGCAGCACCATTCACAATTGCAAAGATGTGGGAATCAACCCAATTACCCATCAATTCACGAGTGGATAAAAATAAAACAGCATATATAAACATACTGTTTATATACAGCATATTTATATATAGTTTATATACAGTATATATATAGTTTATATGTTATATATATATATATATATATGTATATATATACATGCACACACACACACCCCCCATGGAGTACTATGTTCAGCTATAAAAAGGAATGAAATAATGCCCATCAATTCATAAGTGTATTAACAAAATGTGGTATATGTATGCCATGGAATACTATACAGCCATGCATAAGGATGACTTAATGCCTTTTGCAACAATTTTGATAGAACTGGAGACCATTATCCTAAGTGAAGTATCTCAGGATTAGACAAACACCACATGTACTCTCTAACAATTAGGAGCTAAACGATGGGCACACATGGGCACAAGGAGATGTAAAAGACATTGGGAACCAAGAACAGGGAAGAGGGTGAGGGGGAGAGGTGTAAAAACTTACCTATTGGGTATAATGAACACTATTCTGGTGATGGGCACACTAAAAGCCCCCTACTTAAGTCTTATACAAGGAATCCATATAATAAAAACATTTGTACCCCTTTAATATGTTGAAATAAAAAAGAATAATAATTTCTGCACAGAAAAGTTGGGAATCACCTTAAGTACATGACTTTATCTTAAATGGGGATAAAATATAAATAACATAAAATATAGCCTTTTAACCACTGTTACATGTAGAGTTCAGTAGTGTCAAGTACATTCACAATGTTGTGCAATCTCCAGAATGCTTGTTATCTTACAAAAATAAAACTCTATGCCTTTAAACAGAAAGTCCTCATTTTTTTCCTTCCCCCTCTCCTGGCAAATATTATTCTATTAATACTTTCTGTCTCTTTGAATTTGAGTACTCTTGGTACTTCACATAAATGGAATCATACAGTATTTGCCTATTTGTGACTAGCTATTTTTTTCTGTTTTTAAATTAATTTATTTAATAATTGACAAATAAAAAATGTAAATATGTATAGTGTATGAAAAAATAATAGGCAGGAGATGTAGTCCTAGATAAGGGAGGTAGCCTCCATTTACCTCAAAAAATTTCCAGTAGTAGGATTTGTCAAAAATTTTTCAGTTCACTCCTGAAAAATGCTAAAGGCTGGTCACATGTGCTGTGGTGTGGCGTGCTATGGTTATATCTTGAGACGATTTTCTCTCCTGAGCCAGTGGAGAAGGCCAAGGCCAAGGTAAAACCCAGGATCCTGACAGTAATAAAGAAGCAGGAAAGAACTCAAAAATATGAATTAAACTAATCAAAGTCACTAATTTACTCCAAGAAGAGCACAGAATTTTCTTGGTCCATCTATCTCTCTCTTATTTACTCTTGCTCTCTTCCATTATTTTTCTTCCAGAAACCTTTTGAAAAGAGATAGATCTTCATGGTTCAGGTAAATAGCTATTGTAGACCACCTTATTTATATTGTTTTCCCTATCAACTTGCATTGTTTAGAGTTTAGATCAAGGGTTTGCACACTTTTTCTATAAGAACTGGATAGAAAATATTTTCAATTTAGTAGGCCAAATGGTCTCTGTTAAATCTGTACATGTCTGCACATGTAGCACAAAAGCAGCTATGACAGCATGTAAATTAATGGGTATGGGTGTGTTTCAATAAAACTTTCTTTAGAAAAATAGGTTGACAAGCTAGGTTTAGCCCAGGGGCCATAGTCTGAAGACCCTTGGCTTAGACCATGCAGATTGTATCATTTAGGCATGGACTAAACTGCAATAATCAAAAGATCCCCAAATATAGTAACTTATTCAAGATACACTCCACTTACCTTCAAAATAACTGTCCAGACTTAAGCAGTTCAGGGCTGGTCAGGAGACCATGCCATCCTCAAATCTGAGTCATTCACAAGCTCCCCACCCCTCAACCCTGCCCTTTTGTCAGGTCTGGATTTGGTTCATCTTGGTACAATGATTAATAAACTAGTAGATTATGTGCCTTTGTACCTGACATATAATGGTAGAGAAGAAACAGGGTAACTACCAAAACAGAGAAGCAAAGCAAAAACATAAAAAACAAACAAACAAAAAAAACCTTTCCCCTTTAGAAAAAAGAAGGCTTTGAAACAGTTGTCATTGCTTGATAATATGCATAGCAGAACCAAGAGGCCCTCTGCCATGACCGTGAAGTTTAAGTTCCTTGTGGAGGCCATGGTTCTGCTCTCTGGGAGGAATCTTCTTTTGTCATTATCCTCTGTAATACTGGACATTCCATCTACCTAAGTAAATCTTCCTTGTCCACTAACTTACATAGTCACAGTGAGTTGTATAATACATTGTACAGTATTACCTCCTTGGCCATACTGCACACATTTCACACTTTATTTTTTACAGGTTTGGGCCCTAAGATTACTTTAGAGGTGGAACCATTGGGTTTTTCATACAATGTTTCTGGTACCATTGACAATGAAATTCTTTTGAAAACTCTGTAACTTTCTACTCTATTTGATTTCAATCAATTCTGTGTGAATGCAACTACAACTCAAGATTTATATTAGACATAGGTTTAAGTCTCTTTTGTTTAAATCACTGAATTTTTAGATCTATTTTTAGAGCACCTAGCCTCTACTTTAACAACAGAGACATAGTGCTGTTACGGATTGCTACCGGTGTTTCATGATTTCTCAAACAACGATTTTGTTTATAATATGTTCCCTTAATATAAACAGAACTGAAAATTGCATTGGTAGTAATATAGGGTTATGGATGCGAAGGGCATAATGTCATAAATACAGAGAATGAAACTAGATTACTATATTTGCTTATGAATTTTTCAGTATAAACAATAATGTTGCACTTCTGTTCCAAGTGGCTTTTTATATATAAAAAACACTTTAATTTTTCAACAAAATTCTTCTGAAAACACTTTAGTTAGGAGTTTGTGCAAAATTTAAATAATTCAACCCTCTTCAATTTTTATTTTTAATTATTATGGGTACATAATAATTGTGTATCTTTATAGGATACATGTGATGTTTTGATACAGGCATACAACGTGAATTAAAAACATCTTTATCTACCTAGCTCTAATAATCTCCAAAACTTGATTGAAGCCACAAACCACATATACAAGTCTAGCATGAAAGAAACCTATGCTCAGGTGTGTACATGTGAATATTGATAGCTATCAAAATCATACATTTTGATGATCATGCTAATATTTATACTGCATTTTGATGAGGATTTTCTGTGCCATATTCTATAGTAAGTAATTAGGAGACATTTGGAAGTAAATGAGGCTAATCTCAAGCTAACACAACTAGAAAGAGGCAGAGCTGAGACAAATTTTTAACATTTGAGATATGAAAAAATTCAGTTGGCTCATTCAAGGTATCAATAAGCTCAATAGATAGAAGGCTTTTAGTCTTAAAATAGTTTCCCAAGGTTAGTTATTTCTTCTTTCAGATCTGGTGATTATAGATTTATTAATACAGCTGATACAGTTTGAGGGATTTTTTTATTAATACGATTGATGTAGTTTGAAGGCCTTATATTCCAAGATAAGGTAGAGATTAAGTACATTCATCTTGTTTCCAGGAAATTGGAAATGGCAATAGAATTCTGGAAGACTGAAAGAAAGAATTATCTACCTCTGGATTTAGGGTTAAAAAATGAATTTTACCATGTCTCAGTAAATAATCTGTTTTCCTTTCACACTCTCTTTTTTCCCTGAATATTTCAATTTAGAGAGAGATTATCTTGGTGCAGTGAAGAAAAATTGGGAAATTGAAAGCATATGTTGTGGCCTAAGGGTAAAGTAGTGAGTTCCATTCCAACTGTACCTCCAGTTGAGTAAAGAGAAAGGCTGGATCTATTCTTGAATTCTGGAGTAGTCTGAATTCTTCATGATATAAATTTTGTTTTATTTTTTCAGATAACTGTCTCCATATATATTCTGATTCTTTTTTTATACTGAGCAGTCTTCAAATATCTTGTCTCCATTCCCGAATTTCTGTCACTTGTATTAATAGAACAACCTCATTTCAGTGTTCAGATTTGGTTATTTTTATGTTTAAAACTTTATTCTCACTTCAATTCAAAGTTTTAGCTTTCCCCTTACCCCAGGGCAGGCTACAACCCTGGCCATAGTTCTCTGAAATGGAGGAGAATCTGGTCTGGCATTAGGACACTTTCTCCCTCTCTCATTTTTATGCATGTGTTTGAATGTGGGGTAAACGTTGCTGGGAGAAGGCCCAGAGAAAGCCAGGGGCTTCTGACATGCCAGTAAAGGCTTCACTCTGGTTTAGTCTGCTCTGATTGAACTTTAGCCCTTTGCTTAGGTGGTGGTCTTCACATGGGTATGCTCTTGGTATATGTCACCAAGTTGGGCATGTCTCTGTTTAGCTCGGTAGCTTCCCAAAGCCCCTTCCTCTCTACCCACTGCTCTTAGATGCAGAGTCATAGTGAGAGCTATATTTTCATTTACCCCTACACTTCCGGCCCCATATACAGGGTGAATTATTTTCTACCCAAGCATAGCAAACCACTTCCATTTCCAGCACTCTTACACAGACTGCTTCAACAATCCTTTCTTGTTCAGAAATCCCTATATCAGAGGTGGATACTACTCTTTAGTTTAACTATATACCACCTTTTTTTCCCTTACAATAGGATGGCAGAACTAATAAGTTATAAAACCCATATTCCCAAGCTCCCTAAATATTCTCACAAATGATTTTACCACTCTCTGCTCTTATCTGAATGCCAGGTGGACAACCAGTTTCTGAAGCTCAGCAAGCATTAAGCCAGAGAACAAAGTCACTTTTTGCAAGTACCCTTAGTCTTTGCAAGCGAATTTTTTTTTAGGGGGGTGCTTGGTTTTAGGCCTCTCACCCATGGAACCTGCACTCTCTAAGAAATGTAGAACTCTCTTTACCATCTTTTTATGTCAGTTTGAGCAGGGAGGTGAGTGGAAGGACAGCTGATTGTTAAGCCTCTCAAATAACCCTGAGGAAAACTGGCTGGTCTTACCTGCTCATGGTGTGCTCACCTTACACTGTTGGGTACTTAGTAATTTTGTGCTCAGCTTTGGGCCATGGCATTAATTCTGGGACAAGAAGAAAAAAATCCCATTTAATAGAAGACCCCACTAGTCACTTTGAGGGAGAATGCTGATAGGACCCACTCATTCTACTAGCCATCACAGATGACCAGATGATATATTTATCTCTCATACTAACCGCAAGAAAGCAAAATCCTTTTGTTCCCCTCACAGAGAATGCAGAGCTGCTTTTGATTAGAAGGGAGTACAGACCTCTGCTCTTACTAGTTCTTCAAATGTAACTAATGGAAGAAGAGCGTGGTGGTACAAATCGCTTTAATGAGCACAAAAGAAAAGTGCAATTCCTTTGACAGCTAGGAGAGACCAACTTCTTAAAATCAAGTCATCATATGTCAAAACCAAGAAAAAAAAAAGAAACTGTGTAAATCAAGTCTTATTCTACATTGGAGAAAACCAAGGTTCAGAGTGGAGGAAGGATATGTTGATGGTCTCTCAGCTATTTGGGAAAGGGGAACAAGAAATCCAATTGCCTGACAAGTGATCTACACAGGAGTTCTAAAGGTCTAGGGGCTAGTCCTGTATTTGTACCATTTGAAAGACGGGATTGTATATTGAAATTCTTTCCACACAGAAAACAATAGTTGTCAAACAAATATAAGAGCACAGAGCAGTAGGACCATGCATGTTTCACTGAAATAACACACTCATAGTTGTGGTGAGAAAAACAAAGCTTTTTAGTTTTTTTTTTTTTGCATTGGTATTAGATACCAAACAGGGGAATGCTATTTAGTGTCTCTGCCTGGATGAAACAAATGTCATCCTGGGTCCATCAACTGTTAGGCCTCTCAGGTTTACTGATGGGTCCTCATAGAATCATTCATGCGTATACCAGATAAAAAACAATATGAGACTTTCATTTCTTTGATATATTAATACATCCCCAATAGTATTCATCTTTATTAAGGAATAGTAAAGTAGTAAAGGTATTAAAGAGACTGCAGTGAATGAAAATAGCTGTCTATCTGAAATACTACCCAATGCCAGAAAACCTTCAAATTATTTATATGAGGGTAAAAGAGAATTTATGGTCTTTGTAAAATAAAATCATATGTTAATTTTTCTTAAAGTATAAATTTGAAATCACCCTATTAAACATTAGATTTACTTTCCTTCCTATCCTTCACATTGTTCCTTAAGCAATGAACCTTGCTCAGAATTAGCATCAACATATATTTAAGGATGTGGAAATAGTAATTTAGTCATATGTCCTGTCATGACAAATGGCTAGCTTTAAGATGTCACCTTTTAAAATCTGCTTCAAATAATAAAAAACTGTTTCTAATGAGCTGACATTTCCATCTCCGTGAAGAGGTTCTATAATTAGGCATCTAAAAACAGTGGTGCAGTAATGCATTGTAGTTATTTTTAATTGCTGTATTGCTAATTAGTAAGCATTATGGGTTAACTTGCTACATTTGTAATGTGAGAGAGAAACACCTTGATAAAAATAATGTCCTCAAATATTTTCTTCTCTCCTCAAATAAGTAAAATAACATTATTTTCCCCTTTTCATTTTGTTAAGCAAAGGTAATCTGTAGTGTTCACCTGGCTATTCAATAAAATTTAAGTTTCCACTAAAACTGGAAACTGTTCATTTTTCACAGTGTGGGTAAAATCACTGGGGGCATTTTGAATGACTGCATTATTAATAAAAGGCAGGGGGGTACAAGATTTTGGATGAAATGGGATTGCACTAATGGAATAAAATTTTCAACAAATTCATGGGAAATAGGAAGTTGATGGCAGCAAATTAATAGACAAAACGAAGAAAGAGCTAGCCTAGGTGACATTTTGGTGGAAAGAGGCTGCACAGGAAATGAACAGTTTGCCAGACAGAATGCTGTGAACTTAGCCCAGGTACATGCACACACTCATAATCACCTACAGTCACACACACAGACACACACACACACCACATTTTAAAGAATAACATTCATCTATGCTTGTAATCCTATTCATTCTTATTTCTATATTTTGTATGTTTTCATTATTTATGTATAGTCTTTTTTAGTAATTACTTCTCAATTTTGTTTTTCTTATTTTGATTCATCCTTCAGGATTCTAACAACATACAAAGTATCAAAATTTTATTCAGATGGCTTAATGGTTAGTGTTCTGAATACTTGTGTATGTGAAAATATCTTTCTATGGTTGCCTTCACACACGAACTGTATCATGGCTTCCACACCAACCCAACTTTTCTAAATATTAGAGGTTACTCCATTTTCCTGGGGCATGTAATGTCTTAAAGCAGTCTTCAGCCATCTTCACTTTTATTCTTTTGTAGATAAACTGCTTTCTTTGGCACCTTTGTTCATTTTTATTTGCATGTTTGAGGGATTATTGGATTATTTATTTGTTCTTGAAAGTTAAATATGGATATAGGCATGGATCTATTTTTATAAAATTTACTTACTGTGTACTGGTTTCAGATATTGCTTTGTTTTTTCAGACAAGGAAAGGTTTGTCTTATCATGTCTTTAATCACTTTATATGTTTGATTCTCTCTTCTAGAGACATCAAATATTTTAAGTTTTAAAATATACGGTTTGCCCTGATGCTTGACCTTTTATCCCATAAATTCTACTTTTTAAGCATTTTCTCACTTTCCTGCATGTGATTATCAACTCTATCTTCTGATCACATATTTTATTTTCTTTTATGTCAAACATTATATTATTTTACCATAATGTAGAATATATTAATTCTGGAATTACACATAGTCATATGTTTTCTTGTTTTGTAAAAACACTGTTCTTATATTTTATGTCTTATTTTTCACTATCATTGTTTCTTAGACTTTCCTGATACCAGCATAAGAGAAAGACAAAGGAAAGTTTTTTCTTCAAAAAGTCATTGAAAATAATCTAATATAGTGAAAAAAAACATTCTTCTAAATAGAGCCATCATTTAAAGACACTAGTAGAGAGCCATCAGTTGGGTGTAAGGGGAACAGGAGAATAGAGTAGGAGGAAAAAAGTGGTAAATGAATGGTTCTAGCATTCTGTTTGGTGTAGCAATCCTAATGAGAATCAACTTCCATATATAGAAATAAAGAGGAATATATGTGTTGGGCTTTTTGATGGGCTCAGAATCATCCTTTCCATTCTCTCCCCACCAAATACTTAACTTCCAGGTCATGGAACCTTATCATATCTGATGTAGAAGACTTAAGTCATAGCCTAAGTTCCTCTCAACTTCCTTTTTCCTGCAGTTTTCTTTCTCAACCTAGAGAATTCATATGTCATAGGAGAAATAGGGAAAAATAGGTCCTAGGTACTTTTCTCGTGTTATCATCTTTTCTAGAATTTGCTTCAAGATAAATAACAAGCTAGTGCTTTTGGCAGGGGGTCACAAAAAATCTGTGCTAGCAATTCAAGTATGGGTGTCTCAAAATACAGTAGTGGAATCTACATGACTGCAGCAAAGTTTGTATTAACCTTTCTTTATATATGGGCTATTTATTATCATCACTGTGTGCACACAGTGAGCAATCATCTTCTGTGATGGCAGGGAGCCTATGAGATGACTCATTTGTAAATACTGCAAACAATTGTTAGAATACTGGCAAAGTCACGCAGGCTTTTCTTGCCAGTCAAGCTTATAAATATCTCTGGCATTCGGAAGAATGAGTCTCGTGAACATATTATCATGGAATGTTGACAGAAAATCCAGATTGCTACCCAAACTGTACAGAATACAAATGAAAGCCTTTCTCTCTGGTTGTGCTGGAAAGAAAAAGAGCAGGTTGTATAATGCATATCAATGAATCAAAAGACTGAAAACATAAAACAATTTGAGCTGGTTTAGTGCCGAATCAGATTGTAGCAACAAAAAATGCAGTGAGACAAGCATGTTTAATTAGAAAATTAATGTCATGAATTTGAGACTGGAGGGGATAAACATATTACTTGAGAATTCTTGGGTCCCACTGCTGATATGTGGGTGGCCTGGCAATTCACATTCATATGGGCATATGAATTTGTATTCTCAATATGTACTACTGTCACTGACTATTTCCCATTCAATTTCTTTTAAAATATGCATTTTACTGAAATTAGTACTATTCCACTTGTAAAGATGTACTACTAGTATGCTAATTCAAATACATAATTTGTTTATATTAAAGAAATCAGTGATGTAGCTTTGAGGATCTTCACCTATTTCTGGCTCTGTAAAGATAATATTCATCGATATTCAGGGGTTAGGCTTTAATAACTGTGAAAAGTTAAGAAAATGTATCATTTTTGTCATTAATCATATCCCTTGTTTCTTCTTTATGCATATCATTTTTAAGTTTCTAACTTTCTCATTTAGCAGTGTAGACAGAAGAAGGAAGAGGAAAAATGAGAGTAGAAATAATATTGCTAATACCTTACAGTAATTGAGCACTTAAGTCCCAGACCAGATGCTGAAAGTTATGCATCGACTGCCTTCTTTAGTCTTAAAAAATCCTACAATTTTTTGAAATGCAAGCAAGTTTTAGAGACATCAAGTAATTAGCCCTAAATCTAGAGTTTACATTTTTATCCGCTTTGCTATCCTAGTGGATAGACTTCTACATTGAGTCATTTGAACTACATAATCGCAGCTATGTATCGTCTAATGTTAAATTAGCTTGTCTGTTTATATTTAACTTATATTTACTAAAATCCATCCATGTGCTAGATCCAATGGATACAGTGAACCAAATGAAATGGTACCTTTATGGAACTTAAAGGCCAATATATTGAATTTCAAATTATTCATCTGTTTACCTTCTTTTTGCCATATTTACTAATTTATTAAAAATATGTTAATGAGCATCTATCATGCTTCAAGTACCATGTGAGAGAAATAAGATATAAGGCAAAGTCCCCTTCATCCAAGAATTTTTAAGTCTAGTGATGCAAATAGAATAGACAAACAAACTGAAGATTATGAAACAATGCAGTGGTACTTTGATAGAGAGATGCAATGACTATTAGCCTTCTTATAGGGCTCAGAAAAGGCTGAACTAAAAACAAACAAACAAAAAGATAACAGAGCTGAGGCTTCAGTGGTGACTAAGGGTTAGTCACACAACTCTGGGAGAGGTAGGAGGTGTCAAGTAGAATAAGTAATATGTCCAGATACACAGAAATAAGGAGAAGTATGAATGGAACGATATGGTTTGAAGTAGGACATGTGAGAGAGAGAGAGAGAGAGAGGTTCAAGTCTTATAGAGACTTTGCACTACAATAATGAAAATTGACTTATATCATTAAAGAGACAAATATAATCAGATTTGCATCATATAAATCACTGGTGAGATTGGATCATATGCAGGGAATGAGGTGTGTGTTGTGGGTAGACTGGAGTTCTAGAGACAGGAATGAAATCTATTGCAATTAGATCAAGTGAAAGAAAACTAAGGTTTAAAGACATTTCCATTAATTTACCTTTTTTTTTAAGAGGCAAGGTATTGCTCTATTGCCCAGGCTGGAATGCAGTGGTATAATCATAGCTCACTACAGCCTCGAACTCCTGGGGCACAAGTGATCCTCCCGCCTCAGCCTCCCAAGTAACTGAAACTATAGATGCACAACACCACCCTGTTAATTTTTTGTTATTTCTAGGCTATTTATTTTATTTATTTCAGAATATTACAGGGTACAAATGTTTTGGTTACATGGATTGTTTTTGTTCTGCCTGAGTCCAAGTGTGCCCATCACCCAGATAGTGTACATTATATGCATTAGGTATGATTTCACCCATCCCCTCCTCCCCGCTCCTACCTGCTTCATTTCCACTGGGTTTTACCTCCATCTGTTCACATGAGTGGTAATCAGTTAGTTCCAATTTAATAGTGAGTACATGCGGTATTTGTTTTTCCATTCTTGTGCTATACTTCATTTAGGAGTACTTCATTTAGGAGAATGGTCTCCAGTTCCATCCAGATTGTTGAAAAAGGTATTAATTCACTTTTCTATAGCTGAGTAGGACTCCATGGTATACATATACCACATTTTATTAATCCACTCATGAACTGATGGGTAGGCACTGGGGTTGATTCTACATCTCTGCGATTGTGAACTGTGTTGCAATAAACATTCGAGTACAAGTGTCTTTTTGATAAAATTACTTTTTTCATTTGGGTAAATACCCAGTAGTAGAATTGCTTTATCAAATGATAGGTCTACTTTTAGTTTTTTGAGGAATCTCCATACTATTCATATTTTCCATAGGGGTGATACTAGTTTGCAGTCTCACCAACAGTATATAAGTGTTCCTTTCTCTCTGCATTCATGCCAGCATCTACTATTTTGGAACTTTTTGATAAAAGCCATTCTCACTGGGGTTAGGTGATATCTCATTGTGGTTTAGGGCTGGAAGTCCTAGCCAGAGCAACCAGGTAAGCAAAGGAAATTAACGGTATTCAAATGAGAAAAGAGAAGGTCAAACTATTGCTCTTTGCTGATAATATGAACTAACATCTAGGAAACCCCAAAGATTCTGCCAAGAGACTCCTGGAATTGATAAATAAATTCACCAAAGTCTCAGGTCCCAAAATCAATGTGCACTAATCAGTAACATTCATATACTGCCAACAACAGTCAAACTGAGAACCAAATCAAAAACTCAATACCTTTCACAATAGCTACAAAGAAAATAAAATACTTAGGAATATATTTATCCAAGGAGGTGAATGATCTCTACAAAGAGAACTAGGAATCATTGCAGACGATGTAAACAAATGGAAAAACACACCCTTCTAATTAAAAAAAAATTTTTTCATAGAGATTGGGTCTTGCTATGTTGCCTAGGCTGGTCAAACTCCTGGCCTCAAGCAATCTTGACCTCCCAAAACTCTAGCTTGAGCTACCCTGCCCAGCCTAATTTATTTTTTATGCTATTTCACGGGCCTAGAACAGACATGAATAAACAGTCTGGCATGGAAATAAGTCAAACAAATGTTAAGATTGCATCTGGCAATGCTGATTAAATGTATCCAGTTGAATATATATACACATAATCTTGTCCTATGATTTTCTGTTTTAAAAAAGAAAACTATTAGATCAGTCATTTATTTTATTATACATCTTTAATCTAATAAAAAGTACTTACTAATTTCTTTTGGAATAGGAAAAAAACTTTTGAAATAATTCTATAATATATGTTTGTAAATTTATAATAGCTGCAAGCTTTGTGTTGAGTTAAAATAGCAGGGGAAAATTTGCAGGCCACTTTGAAACATGTTAAAATATCACATTTTATTTGAAAAGATTTATATGACATATTTACCATAGTTTTATGAAATCATACCATTATTCTGCTGCACTTAGCAATTTTATTTCTATGACTTCTTTATTCAAAAATAAAAACTGATTAAGGCCTAATTGTGCTACCAAATATCATATATATATATATATATATATATATATATATATATATATATATTCAAATCTCTGGCTCATCATTATTTGTGGTTTCACTCTGTGGCAGCCCTGGAATAAACAAAATAGGCAAAGTCTTTCCCGTATACAGCTCATATATAGAGCTGAAAATATAGGAAACCAGACAATAAAATGAATAAAAATGGAAAGGAAGCTCTCAGAGAACAAGTACTATTTAGAAAAGAAGGCATGTTTATATTAGAAGGTGGTCAAGTTTGGGGAAATTTTAGATAGGTCATGCAGAAAGCCTTCCTGGAGGAAGTGTTGTTGAAGATGAGAAGTGACTGATAGCAAGGTAGCCATGCCTGGATCTGAAGAACATTCCAGGCAGAGGAGAAAATAGCTTTGGTCCTTTTGAAGAGCAGAAAGAAAGCCAGAGTGGCTGGAACACAGGAGGAAGAGAGAACCCCAGAGGAAAGTGTGAGAAGGAGAGAGGTGCTAGTGGAGTTGTGAGACAGAACAGGACCATGAAGGAACTTCTGTCTTGAGTTAGCTCTATTTGCAAAAGAAACTATTAGCAAGAAAAAATATGATTAAATGTGGCTCATATCTACTTTTCTGGATGTATATACTTGTCTTACAATTCCAGCCTTCAGATTTAATTGGTATAAAATAGTGGACAAACCCCAGAATCGATAAATCATTGTCATGACCAAAGTTTATTTGCTGTGATCAGTAGTTTGGGCAGCTCACAGATTAGACAGATAGGAAGTGAGTTCTACCAAACTTATTTTTGCCCCAAATAATTTCAATCCAAATATACATTTCAATTTCAATTAAATTTCTCTAATATGATTGTGTGCACACATGTATATGTGTACACACATGTATATATTTCCAAGTTATTTTTAACATAATGAGCTTTTTACCCCTTTTATCTCTAAAACAACTCTCAAAATCTATTACTCACATACATTTAACTCAGTTCTCTCCGTAAATTCAAAACAGTACAAAAGATCTCATTAGGTGGAAAAGGGAAAAACAAAATTATTTTTACTTCCCTCCCACATCCTAACCTGCAGCTAGGCTTGACATTCTGTCAAAGGACAATGTCCTGTTACTTTTTAAATCCAGAGGAACTCAAATGAGAAGCAGGTCTCACAAGTTCCAGTCAAGTCCTTTCCATGCTGAGGGTGGCTCTTGTTCTTTCTCCCAGGGCACCCTCCTACACATACGACTTTAGGTTTGACACATATAATACAACCGCAGTTGTGCCTTAGGCAGAAAACTCATAGAAAGAATGAAAGGACCCCAAAAACATGCTTTTTTCTACCCTGAAGGGTGTACCTGGCCAATTATGTTACTCTTTATAACGTCTACTATGGAAGGGGCAAGACAGAACTCTCAGGGCTCAATAAGAATAGCTTCCCTTCCATGTTCTTACCTGTAGCTTTGGCTGAGAGTTGCTCTTTTTCTAAGTTTTTTATGGACTAAGTAGCAGAGCGTATCCTGGCCTGAATATATGTGGGTTTCCCTGTTAAGAAAAAAGCTTAAAGGATGTTGATACCTTTCTGACTTGGAAAGGTTGTTGATATCCTTCCACTGTATTCTCAATCAGAAAATGACAATAATCATCAAATTAAATATGTCCTAATTACTTTTGCTATTATAAGGTAATAATTTAACATTTATCCTTGTGACTCTAAGCTGAGTAGTAATTGATCCACTTTCTACAGCCTAATTCAGGAACTCTAAAAATGCTAAGCAAATTTTCATAGAAATTGAGCTGTGTGAACACGTTTTACCTATTATTACCCCCCTACCTGCAAACAATACAAAATACAGGTAGTTTATTATCATTACCATTACCATTATTAATATTATTAATGCATTAATTGTATTTCACTTAAATAAAATTTGAAATATAAAACATCTTTTTAATTTTTAAAAGATATTTATCTAGCAAGTCTTGCTAATTAGTTTTAATGTGACAGACAAAATGGAAAAATATGAAAAGAACTGCTCATTTTACATTTTAATCATAAAGTAAATAGAAGATGATTTTCAGAATACTAAATTTCTAAGAATGTTTTAGCACGATGAGTTTGAAGATGTACCCGGTATTGTTGTTACTCAAGACCAAATAAATGATAATTTATTATTTCCTTGGAAAATAGGGTGATGAAATCTATGAAATAAAGAATGGATTTTTTGTTTTCTTGTTATATTTCATTGGTTAATATAGGAATAGTACTTTTTAGGAAAAAAATGAAAGTATAATTTTGATTTATAAGAATTAGAGTAAGTGTTGCATCTGGTCAAAGCTCTTTTCAAGTTCAACGAGATTGAGACTACTTTTAGTCTTATAATGAAATAATTAAAATAAAATGTACTTGTCTGGATATATTAGGTGAATACGGCCTGGTGAAAAAAAAAAAAAGCCATAATTGTCAAGTCTAGTCAATGAGGTCACCTTGGTCAAGGGGATGTTTCTACACAGAAGAGACACAAACGGCTACTAAAATGCTTCTGAATATGCTCAAGGACAAGTGGGATGAAACAAGAACATAATGCTTCACCCAACAGAAGCAGTGACATCTTGGCAATCACTATAACTTGACATAGCCACTCTTGATCATCTGGATAGTGTGACCTTCCCTGAATGTCAATATAATGTGAAAAATCCTCATATAAGTGAAGTAAAGAGTAACCAGTGTGAGCAGGAACACATTACCTTGGCAGCTTCATCTGAGAGGAAGATCTGATTTCGCAGGTGTTTGTGCAGCAAATGGAAGTTGAAATTGTAAAAAGGAATTAGGTTATAGATAAAATTGGTAACTGATAGAAAACTGTTTTTTATCCTACTGGCTTAATTGTTATCTGTGCCAATAAATCAGCTGTTCCAAATCTGTATTGCTTCACTTCCTTTGGTGTCAGCATGTCTATTGGAGGGATCTTCAAGGGAAAAGATAGGGCTGTTGGCATGGGTGAGGGAAGGGGCTGGAAATTATACAAATACAATGATATTTTATCATAAGACTTTGAAAGAAAATGCATCATTAAGCTTCATAATTAAGGTAAGATGTTTTATTGAGGACTACATACATTATTTTAAATATTTATGATATACTTTGCTGCTGATGGGTTATCAAAAAAACGGTCAAGAAAATGATTTGCCTGGGGTCACACATATCAATAGAAATTACTCCATGTTTTTATGCATGGTAGCCAGTTAGGACCATGGAAGCATGTTCTCTCCCAAATCATATTTTTACTAGGAGGTAATAAATATATTCTTTACTTCATACACAAGCTAAATTCTTGATGAGGTTAATTTTCTTCACTACATTAAATCCTCTATGAATGATCCGAAGTCACTGTTCTCTGACAGCAGTTCAGTAGTTTATATCAGTGATCACAGACCAGTTCGTAGTATTAATGTGTCCACATCATAAAAGCTGTCAGGAAAATTGATATTAAAGAGAGCCTTTGTTGGACAACTTAGGACAAAGGCCAAGTGTAAAATTCTACGGACAATGAACTCTGTCTTAACTTTCATGGGCTATACCTTCCTATCAGAATTAAAATGAACCAACAGAAAAATTTCATCATGATCACATATTATACATTTGGAAAAGCAGAAGATTTAAATCTATAGTCTCAGGGCTTTCATCTCTTATGGGACACACTTCATTCAATGCAAACATTCTTTAGTATACACTTAGTTAAGCTATTTAAACTTCACCTCTACTGGAACAAAGAACAACTAAGAACACTTTGAAACAGCTAGTTTGTGATGCAAGCATATGACCTCTTACACCCACCTCATAGGCATGTGCAGTGTAAAAACCCAAGAATTAAATAGAAACTTGCTACATCTTATACAAATATTAAGGAACCAAATTATCAGGCACAGAATTACATATAAATCCTCTATAGTCTACTCTTTAGACAGCTACCAAAATCGGTAATTAGTTTTTCTCCTTCAGGGGGTAAAGTATATTTCTGGCATCCTAAGTGGAATTTGAGAAATAAATTGTCCTGGAAGTGTGTAAGAAAAATTGCCTCTGTGATAATCTAAGCACCACTGTTTCCATAAGATGAATTTCAAGTTATAAAGTATTTTAAAAATTCACTTAAAACAATATCCTCATAACATAAGCACTACTTATATTTGTTCTTCCTTCAATATTTTGAAATGTCAACAACTTGTTCTTTCATCAGTAATTTATTTACCATCTGTTTATAACCATACCTTATATGCATGTACATAGCTGCTGAGCCATAAACATGTGGGTGTATAGGTGGATATTTAGGGTTGGAGTTGGGATGGGAATGTTAGGGGGTCTTGATCATTCCAAAGTTCTTAAAAAGAGCCCTCAAATTATTATGTACACAAGACATTATCATTAGAAAAAACTAATACAGTTCACATGGAATTCTTTTACTATTTTCAAGTATAATTTAGGCTAATTCAATACAAATTCATATAAAAATATTGAAGTTTTCAGCAATGCTTTACTATAACTGGATTGTCTACTAATGAAGCTATTTTTATGTAAGGTTTGTAAAACCTTTTGACATTATCCATATTTTAAAATGTGTGGGGAACTACTGCTCAATAAGCTTCCAAACTATGTCTTCCAGATGATACTCCAGTTTCTCTAATCTGGTATTCCATAAATGATAAACAATCTATGTTATGACCAATTTCATTATATGAAGATCCTTTCAAAATTATAGGTTTTTGGTTTACTGTTATACATTCTGGTGTTCCTCTACTCTGAATATGAAGAGTTATATTCATTTAGGGTAAGAACTCATTATATCAATATTTCTTTTAAAAAGCATTACCTTCAGAATACTTATATAATACTTTACATCAGCATATTTAAGAGGTTCCTCTCTACTTTCAGTTCTTTGCGGAATCTCCATACAGTTTTTCATAGAGATTGTACTAATTTGCAGTGCCACCAACAATGTATAGGAGCTCCTTTCTGCATTCATACCACCATCTATTGCTTTTGGACTTTTTAATAAAAGCCATTCTAACTGGGGTAAGGTGATATCTCACTGTGGTTTTAATTTTCATCTCCCTGATAATTAGTGACATGGAGCATTTTTTTCATATGTTTATTGGCCATTTGTCTATCTTCTTTTGCAAAGCTTCTGTTAATGTTTTTGGTCCACTTTTTAATGGGGTTGTTTGATTTTCTTCCTGATTTGCTTGAGTTCTTTGTAGATTCTGATTATGAGCCCTTTATCAGATGTACAGCTTGTGAATATTTTCTTCCATTCTATAGGTTGTCTATTTGCTTTGTTAATTATTTCCTTGGCTGTACAGAAAGGTTTTAATTTGACCCACCAATCCCACTGCTGGGTATTTACCTGAAAAGAAGTCATTTTACCAATAAGACACCTGTACTTGAATGTTTAATGCAGCATAATTCACAATTGCAAAGATATGGAACCAATTCAAATGCCCATCAATTCATGAGTGGTTTAACAAAATGTGGTATTTGTAAAGCAAGGAATACTACTCAGCCACGAAGAAGGCAGGCTTAATGTCTTTTGTAGCAATATGGATGGAACTGTAGACCATTATCATAAGTGAAGTATCTAAAGAATGGAAAAACAAACACCACTTATATTATATTGGAACTAATTGATGAGCACACATGTGCATAGAGGAAAGTATGTATAACTCCATGGAAATAACCAGGGGGAGGAGGGAATGGGCATAAATGTACCTAATGGGAATAGTGAATACTATATGGGTTACAGGAAAACTTATAACCCTGACTCAAGCATTACGAAAGTGATCCTGGTAACCAAAACCATTTGTACCCCACAGTACTTTCAAATTAAAAAAAAGAAAGAGAGAGATTCCTCTCTTCCTAGACCTTAACAAGTAGAACATGAAAGTAAGACAGACCCTACAATGAAGAAAAACTATGCAAAATTAGAGATAGGACTTCTGAAGTACTGAGAGTGCCACCTATATTGAGATATATGTTTTAAAATCTCTACAAATAAATCTCTTCTTCTGCCAGTACCATGCTGCTTTAGTTACTATAGACTGTAATATTGCTTGAAGTCTGGTAAATTGATCTCCTAATTTGTTCTTTTTGCTTAAGATTGCTTTTGCTATATGGGGTCTTCTCTGGTTTCTTACAAAGTACAGAATTATTTTTTTCTAGATCTATGACAAATGATGTTGATATTTTAATAGGGATTGCATGTTCGACATCTCTAATCATCAGGGAGATGCAAATCAGAACCACAATGAGATATCACTTAACTCCAGTGAGAATGGCTTTTATCAAAAAGTCCCAAAATAATAAATGTTGATATGGATGTAGAGAGATAGGAACACTCATACACTGCTGGTGGGACAGTAAACTAGTACAACCCCTGTGGAAAGTAATATGGAGATACCTCAAAGAGCTACAAGTAGAACTACCATTTGACCCAGCAATCCCATTACTTGTCATCTACTCAAAGGAAAAAAGACATTCTATATATGTTTTGTTTGTTTGTTTGTTTTGAGACAGAGTCCCGCTCTTTTGCCTGGGCTAGAGTGCTGTGGCGTCACCCTAGCTCACAGCAATCTCAAACTCTTGGGCTCAAGCAATCCTTCTGCCTCAACCTCCCAAGTAGCTGGGACTACAGGCATGTGCCACCATGCCCAGCTAATTTTTTTTCTACATATATTTTTAGTTGTCCAGATAATTTCTTTCTATTTTTTAGTAGAGACGGCGTCTCGGTCTTACTCAGGCTGGTCTCGAACTCCCAAGCTCGAGCGATCCTCCTGCCTCGGCCTCCCAGAGTGCTAGGATTACAAGCGTGAGCCACTGCACCTGGCCAAGACATTCTATAAAAAAAGATATCTGCACTCGAATGTTTATAGCAGCACAATTCACAATTGCAAAGATGTGAAAACAACCCAAGTGCCCATCAATACATGAGTGGATTAATAAAATGTGGTAAATGTATAACATGGAGTTCTACTCAGCCACAAAAAACAGTGGTGATCTAGCACCTCTTGTATTATCCTGGATAGAGCTGGAGCCCATTCTACTAAGTAAAGTATCCCAAGAATGGAAAAACAATCACCACATGTACTCACCATCAAATTGGTATTAACTGATCAACACTTATGTGCACACATAGTAGTAACATTCATCATGTGTTGGGCAGGTGGGAGGGGGGAAGGGGGGATGCATATATTCACACCTAATGGGTGCGATGCACACCATCTAGGTGATAGACAGGCTTGAAGCTCTGACTCGGGTGGGGAAAGTCAATATATGTAACCTAAACATTTGTACCCCCGTAATATGCTGAAATAAAAAAAAAAATCTCTACAAAAAAAGTTTAGAGAAACTCACTGAATCTTCACTCTGAAATACAAAAGAAAACACTGGTTTCATTCACAACTTTCTTAGTCTTATAAAAATGACTAAAACATTTATCTCTGATTCCTCCAATTTTTCTCTAATTCTTTGACCACAAGATGGAATACACACCTTCCCTGATTCTATATTCTGATCTAACATAACAACAAGTAAACATGAGACAAGCACTATGGGATGATGAATATGATGACAAATTCCTGAAGTGATGAATTGCTTTCTGAAAAGACAAGTACAAATGACAAATGTTTTAAATTTGGAAATAAGTAAGCTTTCTCTCTTTCACTTGCTAGACTCAATCTGTGTCAAAAGTGACTCAAGTTTGGTTTCCACTTAACATTTGCGGAAACAAATCACATTAAATTGATGAGATTTCCTTTTATTTCATACTACTGTTTTTCAAAATTACAAATTGCCTGTCTTCACACTAAGGTATCCACGATGATTAACTAGGCTGTTTACTCAATTACTTCTTTCTAAAATTAGAAACCTCCAAGTGTTTTTATATTTAAATTACAATCACACCAGTAATACTGCTGATCAATCATTTCAAGCTAACAATTAAAACCAGTAAATGTTCTTCCACTCTTCTTAGCTACTCTAAATAGTGTGTCAAACACAGCAGGCTCTATCTATCGTCAGTACATTTTAACATGGGCCACCACATGTAAGAAAGCATAGATTAAACACTCAAATATCAGATATCAATGGTTTTGTAAAAGGGATAGTCCATAATTAAAATGTGTTATTTAGTAAGCCATGTTCTTTTGGGATTTGTTTTCCCCTAGGAATACATTTTGTACTTTGAAAAGCTGCATTTTCATGATTCTATACAGCAGGGAGAGGATGATAATTTTCTAAATGATTCCAAAGGGCACTTAATTATTCACCAAGAATAATGTATGTAGAAGAAAATGAGTAAAGAGTTGGTATATCTCATTGTAGAAACCATAATTTAGATATTATGCAAATCAATTTACTTTAATTAAATTTTGAAATCATTAGTTCAACCCAGAAATGATAACAGTTGTTTATATGATACAAAATAACAATGAGCTATCCAGCCTGAACAATAAATTTATGAATAAGTTGCTTTGTTATAAGTAGCAGTTTCTCATGTCTTCCTAATTTTATAGGATTCATTTCTGAGACATTTCTTCATAGTAAGATGGGAAAAGAACACAAGAGGTATATAATTTGTTTATCAGCTGGCTGTTTTTTCTCAATTCCATTTTCCTTTTTCTTCCCACCATCTTTACATTTGAATATACCAGACCTCAGTCATGCTATGTCTTCCACATCTATGCTTTCTTCCTAGGTGATTTCACTTCACCTCATAGCTTTGTATTTCTGCCATGTCTCACTTGAAAACACTGACAATTCAATGTGGGTTAGTTTTTTGATACTTTGCCCTTTAATTTTTAAGATTTCTTTAAATATTATGGATATTAGCCCTTAGTGGTATAGGCTGTGAATATTATCTGCTAGTTTGTTAATTGCCTTTTGCCTTTGTTTATAATTAATTTTCCCACGCATTTTTCAGGTAATAAGATTTATAACTCTTTTTATTCATTGCTTCTGGATTTTGAGTCAGTCTGTTCCTATACCTTAGTTTAAAAGTACTTCATGTACTAAAAGTTTATTTTAGTACTTGTATGGTTTTTTTTTTTTACTTTTACTTTTAGATCTTGATTTTTTTTTAAGAGATGGAGTCTCAATATGTTGCCCAGGCCGGACTAAAACTCTTGGCCTCAGCCTCCTGGGTAGCTGGGACTACAGGTACATGTCATTGCACTCAACTTTAGATCTCTAATTTATTTAGGGTTAATTTTTGTGTGTGGTGTGAGATATGGGTAAAATTTCATCTATGTGGCTACACAGTTATCGCAACACTATTTATTAAAAAGTTCATCCTAATCCCAGTGCTTTAAAATATCATTTTATTATATGCTAAATTTTTATGTGCCGTGGTTAATTTCTGGACTTTCTCTTCTATTCTAATGGTATGTTTGTCTGTTTTTGAGCCTAGACCTCATTGCTTTAAATTTAAAGGTACTGTAGAGTATGTTTTAATGTGGAGCAGAGCTTTTTCCCTATCTTAGATTTATTTTTCATAATTTCTTGACTATTCCTGCATGTTTATTGTTACATAACAACTTCAGTATCAATTTGATTCATTCCCTATAATAGTTTGTTCACATTTTTATTAGCATTTCATTGACTTTATACATTAATATAGGGAGAGCTGTTATCTTTTTAATGGTGTGTTGTTTTTTAATTTTTTATTGATACATAATAATTGTATATATTCATGGAGTACATGTTGTATTTTGATACAAGCATATAACATATAATGATCAAATCAGGGTAATTGGGACATGATTCACCTGAAACATTTATCATTGCTTTATATTGGGAACATTTGAAAACTTCTAGCTATTTTGAAATATAATAAATTATTGTTAACTATAGTTGCCCTATTGCACTATTGAACACTAGAAATTTTTCCTTCTATTTAACAGTATTACCCATTAACCAACACCTCTTCATTACCCCTTCCCACCACCCTTACCAACCTCCAGTAGCCACCATTCTATTCACTACCTCCATGTTGTTGTCTTTGTTTAATTTTACTTTTGTACCTTCAGAAGTGCCCTAAAATTTTTCCATGTAAGATTTGCACATTTCTTGTTAAATTTCTTCCTAAGTATTTAATTTTTCTTGTTGCTACTGTAAGTTAATTTTCCTACCAATGTTATCTCTTTATCATTTGTGAATAAAAAAGCTATTAATTTGAACATTAATTTTATATTCTGCTGCTTAATTGAATTATTTTATTATTTGAATTGGTTTTATCATTGATTGTTGCTATTGCTGTTGTTCTACGGTGTCTATCTTATTATCTCAAAATAGAGACTGGTTCACTGTTTCTTTATCCATTTGTATGCCTCTAATTAATTCATCCATCTAATGCACTGGCTAATACTACCAATACAATAAGAGTTGACATACTGGGCATCTTTATCTTGACCCTGACCTTAGTAAGAATGCTTCCAGTGTTTCTCCATTAAACAGAATACTGGAGATTCTCAGTAAAATAAAATAAGCCATTCCACCGTGTCTCTCCCATAGAAAGAAGCCGTAAGACCTGGACAGAAAGCCAGGAGAAGCTATTTGATGATAACCATATGCAAACAAGCAAACAAATAAGCAAACGTCAACCTAAACTCTATATCTTACACAAAAATTAACTCAAAATACGTCACAAATCTAAATGTAAAATATACAATTGCAGAACTTTAAAAATTAAACATAGGAGAAAATGTCTGTGACGTAAGGTTAACCAAAGAGGTATTCATGACACCAAAAGCATGATCCATAAGCACCTCTTCCCTTCAGTCATTGTAGCACAAATCTAGGGTGTTTGATTGTTTTGTTGTTAGGGGAAGAATTGTGAGTTGTTTGATTTGATGTTTCTGTTTGCTCTATAGAATCCTAAAATTTGCTTTCATTTTCTTCTTTTCCTCTTCACCATCCCATTGCCAAAAGGTGCTTCTACCTTCCTTTTATCCTTCTGCCTACCTCCAGAAGCTATGCCTTTTGAAAATTCCCCTTTAAGTCTCTCCTACCCCTTTAAATGGCATCTTCCCTTTTAAATTACACTTGCCCCTTTAAATACCACCTCCCCTTTACATTACATGTATTTTAAAATCCTTTCCCTGTAGTTTATGCCACAATCTGCTTAGACATTTATCTGGTAGTTTCAGATATAAAAGGGATTTGATATTTTTGGTGTACATTGAAAATTATTTTTAGGCTCCTTCAACTAATGCCCCTCTTCTGTCTTCCTATGATTTTTCTCATTCTGCTTCTGCTTGCCACAAAGCCTTGTGTCTGTGCAAGAGCAGCATGGCAGCCTGAGAGATCCTGCACTGGGATTTCATGGGTTTTTTACTCTTTTAACTTACAGTTATTTATTGTTTTAGAATTGTATTCAAATTATGCTGTAGGCATAGTTTCGAACAAATTTAATTTTTACTTTTGATTTTTTAAGAATAAAAAAGAAAACTTTACACTTTTCTTTTGATTTGGAGAGTGGTTGGAGTGTTGCAACCACTGTCCATAGCTACCCAGAAGCATTGATGATTCGATTTCCTAATATTTTGGTGAGGATTTTTTGCATTTATACTCATAGCAGATATTGACTTCTAATAATGTATTTATCAGATTATGATGTCAAATTTGTCCTGGTTTCATAAAATATCTTAATTCCAAAACTGAGGCATGTTAGGCACAACAGTATCTAGAAAATTTTGTTATTTTAAAAAGGAAATGTTAAAATAATAATAATAATAAATAGATAGATAGGGGCATATTACAAGGACATGGGAGGCAGTTGTTAAGTGACCACTACCAGGGAAATCTTAGACAACTTGAACAACAAAGTAGAAATCCATAAGTATACAACAATTATAAATAAATAGGCACATAAATGTATGAATAAATAAATGGAGGAGAAGTGATTCTTATACTACAATGCCAATTACCACTTAGTTACTATGAAGTGATTTTAGGGGTAGAAAAATATAATTTTACCACCATCATAGTGAAGACTGATTTAAGCAAGAATCATTAATGGTTGCTAAAGCTAAACTGAAAGTGGGAAAGGGAGAAGGTAACAAGATGAAAGTAAAACCTATAGATATAAAGAAATTTAGCCACATCAAACAGCAGTAATGTGTGGACCATATATGGGTTCTATTCAAAGAAATAAAGTTGTACAAAATACTCCTTTATCTTGTGATATTTAAAAGATAATTGGATGAACCTTGAGGAAATTATGCTAAATGAAATAAGTTACTCACAGAAGTTCAAACACTGCATGATTCCATTTATATGAGATATCTACAATAGTCAAACTTGGCTGGTTGCAGTGGCTCAAACCTATAATCCCAGCAATTTGGGAGGAATATCACAGGAGGGGCCAGAAGTTTGAGACTAGCCTGGGAAACATAGTGAGACCCCATATATACAAAAAATAAAATAAAATAGTCAAACTTACAGAAACAGAAAGTAGAGTGGTGGTTGCCAGGGGCTGAGAAAATGTAGAAATATGGAGTTATTATTCCACTGGTAGAAAGGTTCAGTTATGCAAAATGATTAAGTTCTCTCTAGAACTTAATCTGCTGTACAATATCATGCCTCTAGTTAAAAATACTCTGTTGTAGACATGATAAATTTGTCAAGAGGATAAAAAAAAGTTACCCATAGAAACTTCCCTCCTAGTGTGTGTGTGTGTGTGTGTGTGTGTGTGTGTGTGTGTGTGCATTTAACAGAAATACATAAATATGTTCAGCATGAAACATGTACAGGTATGTTCACATCAACACTACTCAAAATTTCCAAAAACTCTATACAACTCACATGTCCATCTATAGTAGACAGGGCTGCAACTAGAGTGTGGTAAGTGAAAAACTCATTTCAGGAGAAAAATTTAAGAGGCTACAAAAAAAACTCGTTATCAAGATAAACAATGTTTCATGTAATATATTTAAATCGCAGTTAATGCAAAAAACCATGATAAACAAAATATCAAATTTTAAAATGAAAGGTAAATTCATATTATTGATTTTTCTTTTAGCCTCAGGGTCCAACATGGCTCCACATGGAATTGATAAAATGGACAAATAAATTGTGATACACAGTGGAATGCTATACAGCAGTGAGAATGAATGAACTATAATTACACACGATAACATGGATGAATCTCATAGATATAATGTCAAGTAAAAAAAAAAGACACAAAGATTTATACACTGGTGACTTCATTTATATCAAGTTCAGAAACAGGCAAAACTAATCTAGAATATTAGAAATTAACATAGTGGTTGCCCTTGAAAGAGGACAGGAGGAGGTATCTGGAACTCTAGGAATATTCTATTTCTTGGTCTGTATGTTACATGGATTTACACTTTGGGAGAACTCATCAAACATTTCATTTACAATTTGTATATTTTTTTTATATGAGCTACACTTCAATTAAAAATTTTTTAAAGAAAAAATGATAATTGGAAATTTGAACACTGGGTATTTGATGACATTAAGAGGTAGTTGAAAAAATTTTGGTGTGATACGATGAAGTGAGTTTGTAAAAAACTAAAAATAATAAAACTATAATACCAACCATAAGGTAATATAATTACTGAAGTACTACGGATATGGATAAAATGGTGTGAAACATGGGATTTGCTTCAAAATAGCATGGGAACTGGAGAATTGAGAGGGAAATAGATGAAGATAGATTGGCCATAGGTTCTAATTTGCTGAAACTTATTTCTGTGTGCATACTCTTCTGTTTTAGCACATGTTTACATTTTTTGTAATAACTCCTTGAAGAAAACACCTATGATGATGACCAATGAACTACTTTGCTAGACTATAGAAAAAAGCAATATGTTACCACCCAGGTGAGTGCCTTGCTCACAGCAAATGGTCAGTATATATGTGTTGAATGAAAGAATATATTCATATGAAGACTAGAAAAAAGAATAAAAAACCATCATTTAAATTCTCTTCCTAAATATCATTCATTATCCAAATCTAGTCATCAAAAATGAGACCTTGTAAGATAAATAATTACTGTCTAAATATTATATAATCAATGAATTAAACATGAAATTTGTTTTACTGAAAGGTAGCTTATTCTTGAGTAGCCACACATCCTTTTAACAGAATTTAGAATCATTAATCAAGAACGATACACAACGTGTACCTTCTAGTCTTGCCTTCCAGAAATATTCTCTTTATTATCAAACTTTAACAAGAAAAGACCCATTTTTCATTTCCTTTATGATGCCATGTAAAAGACAGTGTTTCAAAGTTCAGCACTGCATTCATTTCCCTACAAAATGTTTTAACTAAAGTCCATTTTTCATTCAAGCATTTTCTACCTCTCAAAGAAATATTTCTTGTCATTAACAGCAATCATGTTATAATAGGGTATTCAGTTAGATGTGAAAGATATGAAGAAATCTTAAAGGAAAGGTATTTTTGATAAAGTGAAATGTGATTTCCCAAAAGTAAGTTAGGTTTGTGTTCCCAAATCAGAGTTGTGTTTCATCATAAAATAGCAGCTGTCAGAGTTTTCCAGACTTTATTTGAAAAGATATTATGTCTGAAGGGTATGGGTCAGTGTAGACACTGGTAGTTCCACTGATGGTTCTATTAGTAGCAAATTTCCATGTGATACCCAGATAGTGACTATAATTTTGGCCTACAGTTGGCAATATTTTACCAGGTTACTTTAGATTTTTCTTTATTTTAAAAAAAAAAAAATCACCCTGGAAATCTGCCTTTTTGTTCCTTGACGAGAATGTAAAGATTCTATTAGTTTCACCAGCACCTCATTCCCATCAAATTCAATTTTTAATTCCTCAGTATTACTGTTATTTATAGTGGGCAGATATAATTGTTTCACTAATTACCTATGGAACCATCAAATAGAGAAATTTGAATCAAACCTTGTTTTCTAGCAGCAGGATCATAGAAACTGCTGTAAGGTCTCCAAAACTCTTGGCTTTTCTCTTTATAAGACTGTTAGGTCAGTTAACCAAGACAGTTCTATCTAAAAATTGTGCATATTATGTTTTGAAAAAGCATATATACTTTAAGACTCCTGACCAAGAGAGTTAATGAAAATCAGTTCATTATCTGGTATTTGATAAGATTATCTGCTTTGATGATAATGGAGCCTGATTTCTCAGAACCCACTCTTCATCATCACCATTGTTCAAACTAATAAAAATGCCCCAGACCAAAATACCAGTGGATAATATGTATGCATAAATTCAACTACTTTACTCATAGCTTCAAACTGTGTGCTTATATTTTATATTTTTTATTGATTAACTAGCTGCTGGTTCACCCACCTGGGACCTCGAATACAGCTTAGCAAGACTCAGCTGTCAAGTACCAAAAAAAAAACCAAAAAAAGTAGTTTCATGTATCACACAGAATCAGTGAGTGTCTCTCCTTGAGACATGTGGAGTGAAAAAGCTTTGGATTTTTAAAATAAGTTCCACCATGACCTATCAGTACACTTTGGCCTACTTCCAAGAGATTTTTGTGTTCACCCATGTTTATTATTATTAGCCCAAGATGAACCTGATTTTGTATCAACTCCCCAATCTCAGTTTCTTGTGAATAAATCACAGTCAGACTTACGGAATGGACTCTCCTTTTAACTGACTTCTCTGCTTTGGTTCAAAGACCTCAATTTAGATTTGACTATGACCCAGCTAAACTTTGATAACTGACTTCACTTTCCCTGTTATATGGCCTCTCTTCGACTGGTACCCCCTCTCCTGTATTTCCCTTACCCTAACCAAACTATTCATTGTGTATGACCCATATGTTTCCAATTCATTTGATTTTGGTCCACATACAACTTCTCTATTCCTTTTACGTTCTTGGTACTGACATTTCAGAGTGGTTGTCGGTATAAATTATAAGAGGTATTTATCTAAATCTTCTAACTAGTTAAGTTTCAAATGTTTGGTGGATTGATATACAATTTCTTTAAATTTCTTGTTGGAGGACATGTAGACAATATTAAACTTATTAAAATATTCTTGAGCTTATAACACTGGTAATTCAAGGAATCTCTGCTTATCCCTGCTGGTAGCATTTTAAGATGCATGTTTCATGGCTTGATATAAAATTATTCCAAGGCATCTCTACATACAATTAGAATATTTTGGGACAAGATACTGTGTTTTCTTTGTGCATTAATTTAACAAATTGGTATTGTGTCCTTATGATGGACCAGGCACTGCGGTAAATACAAGAGATCTCCGCCCTTAAAAATATAGCTGACAGGGATTCTGGATTTAGCAAATTGTTCCTTATTAACATCCCACTATGATACCAGATTCATTAATAATAAAAAGAGTTTTCTGAAAGCTTTGGATTGAGAATAATGTCAATCATCAGTGGATTTCTGAACATTTTCTTTACAAATAGTGAAGGAAACATTATATCCAAAATTAAAAATCCTTTTTAGGGCAAGATAGATCACAGCTGGTGCGTGCAAGCCTGGGTGTGTGTGCTTTCCACAGACAACCTACAGAATGGGAGAAAACATTTGCTTTCTACACATCCAATAAAGGGCTGATAACAAGAATCTATACACAATTTCAGAAAATTAACAAGAAAAAATCAAACAACCCCATCAAAAAGTGGACAAAAGACATGAACAGAAACTTTTCAAAAGAAGACAGAATAATGGCTACCAAACATATAAAAAAGTACTCAACATCTCTAATCATTAGGGAAAAGCAAATCAAAACCACAATGAGATTATCACCTAACTCCAGTGAGAATGGCCTTTATCAAAAAGTCCCAAAACAACAAATACTGGCTACTGGCGTGGATGTGGAGAGATAGGAACATATTACACTGCTGGTGGGACTGAAAATTAGTACAACCCCTGTGGAAAGTAATTTGGAGATATCTCAAAGAGTTAAACATAGAAATACCATTTGATCCAGCAATCCCACTACTAGGCATCTACCCAAAGAAAAAAAAGACATTCTATAATAAAGACATCTGCACTCGAATGTTTATGGCAGCGCAATTCACAATTGCAAAGATGTAGAAACAACCCTAATGCCCATCAATACATCAGTGGATTAGTTAAATGTGATATGTGTATACCATAGAATACTACTCAACTACAAAAAACAATAGTGAACTAACACCTCTTATATTATCCTGGATGGAGTTGAGCCTATCCCTTGAAGTGAGGCATCACAAGAATGAAAAAACAAGCACCACATGTACTCACCATCAAATTGGTACTAACTGATCAACATTAAGGTCTCACATAGAAGTAATATTCACTGGGTGTCGGCCAGGCGGGAGAGGGGTGGTGGGGGTGGGTAAACTCACAAGCAATGGTTGCGGAGTACACTGTATAGGGGAAGGGCATGCTTGTAGCCCTGCCTTGGGTGAGGCAAAGGCATTACATGTAACCAAAATGTTTGTACCCTCAAAATATTCTGAAATAAAAAACAAAACCAAAAAAATGTAACAGGACAAGAAAATTAAATAAAAATCTTTCTTACACTTCTTTAACTCTCTTTCAACATTTTTAAATCATGTGTAAATATTTCAAAGAAAAATACAATTATTCCAAAGACTGCTGATTGCATAGGTACAGTAGGAGACTATGTTGTTCTCTGAGCCTTTTAGCTTGAATGAACAGATTCTAAGCACAAATGCTGCAATGACATATATAAATTGGAGAGTTTCCTAACTTTATGTAGTGTCTCTTTTGAAATAAATGCACACTAAATGTACAAAATTTAAAAAATACAGAAAAGCATGAAGAATAAAAATTCACTTTATTCATTCCTTCAACAAAATTTTAACCTTATGCCTACCATGTGCTACCACGCATCTGCTCAAGCTTTTAGAACTACAGAGGAGAGTAAGTCAGATAAGGTCCCTGTTTCCATAGAAATTATCTTGTATGTGGGTGGGGAGATTAATAAGAGACAAGTAAACTATTAAATTAGATTTGATAAACTACTATTAATACAATTTAAAAGGATAAATAGTATCAACACTATTGCTAATTTGCATGGCTTTAAATAAATGAAACAATCAATTCCGGATTCAGACGGTGCCGTGCTTTCCACCTGACTCTTTAGTCCACTCCTCTATATGGGACTCTTAGTATAAGTGATAAACCCACTTGCTCTGAATGCACAACCATTGTCTGATTATCATCCTTCTAACAAGGTTCACACATCAAAGCAAAATTCATTTCAAAGCCTTTTTGAATTAAATTAAATATTTGAGACACTGCAAAAAATGTCCTCCTAAAAATAATCTATGCTTAGTGAATTCTTTTCATCAAATGCCATGTTCCGACAAAAAGGTAATCAAGGTTATTCTTGCATGACTTCTCCTTCTCATATCCATGCCATCTTATTGGTTATAACTCTGCCAGACTCTGGCTGCTTCTCTTCTCTAATTTTGCATTCTATTAGTTGAAACAGAATTTTATACAGGTAAACAGAAACACTGATATATAACATAAGCCAGACTTAGAATGAGACTACCATTAAATTATTTAATAAGTATGTACAAAGCAAAGAGTAAAGGAAAAAATATATAAAATTATCATAAGTTTATTTTAATATGTTTGGAAACAGATGTTAAGCTATGTTCTAATAAGTAATATTATTTTGTTTGCATAATACAAACCTACTGCCCTTATTTCAGCTGTTGGATAATTGCCCCCTACCTTGGTGCCACTCTGTTAGTGACCCAGAGCCTGTCAGATAAAAATTTTAGTCACTGATGGAAAACACCACCAATGGAAAAGATACGTATCCTATTGACAGGATATTTTCATCACCTTTATATCTAATAAGCATTTTATAGAAACCAATATTCTCTATTATATTTACATAGTTTAGATTTCAAAAGGATCATATCTATGAATAGAGTAGCCCCCCCTTATCTTTAGGGAATATGTTTTAAAATCCCAAATGGATACCTGAAACTGTAGATGGTACTGAACCCTAAATGTATTATGTTTTTTCCTATACCTTCATACCTATGATAAAATTTAATTCATAAATTAGGCACAGTTAGAAGATTAACAGCTTTTCTTTGGCATATATGTGGCTTCACTTTGACATATCTGAATAGACAGCATCACTACTGTTGTACTTTGGGGCCACTCTTAAGTAAAATAAGGGTCACTTGTACACAACACTGTGACATCATGATAGTCAATCTGATAAGCTAGAGGGTTACTGAGTGACTAACAGGCATGTACTGCATACAGCACCGACAAGGTGGATAAAGGGATGATTCACACTCCAGGCAGGACAGAGCAGAAGAATGGTGCAAGATTTCATCACACTACTCAGAACAGTGCACAATTTAAAACTTATGAAATGTTTATTTCTGGAATCTTCCATTTAATATTTTGAACCATGCTTGACCATGGTAACTGCAATTACAAAAAGCAAAACCACAGATAAGGGAGACTACTCTACCACTACAAAAAAGCATCTTTGATACTGTTAAAAAACTGTAAGTCAGAGATAGGAACATAGTTTAAGGCTATAAAGTGCATGAGTTGAAGCCAGAAAATATTTGTGATTATGAATAATATGTATATAATACACAAAGCCATACATATAAAATGCATATTATCTATAAATGTGTATAATACATAAAATATTTGTATAAATATATAAGTAAATTATATACAAAGTTGTTAGTCTCTGCCTCATTTATTTTTATCTTTTGATGATTTCAAGAGAAAACTTATACCTACTATTTTTAATTGATTAAAGCTAAAAGCTTAGTCAAGATCATGTTATGGCTAATTCCAAGCCAGCCATAAAATGCCAGCCCTGGAAATCTACTCTTTTAAGTTTATTTGTTATTATTTACAAACTGAGTCTTTAATTCCAGGTGACAGCTATGTCTTTAGTTTAAAATTAGCACCCATTAATAATAGTTAGCACCTATTATAATAGTTCAACTTGATTTCTGTTGAACTATTATCTCCAATCTGCCATTCATTGTTTAGAGAGTTTGAAAAATTCAGTAAAATCTAGTTTAATTTTCTTTGAAAATGAAGTAAAAGTATATTTGACCTATCAGGATTGCCAACATACTAATGGCCTGAAGGTTTTGAGTTGTATATGATTAATGGTTAAAAATCTGCCTTTTGGCCACTAGAGTTAATGCCAAAAACTTTTCTAAAGATATTCAGATTGAACCTACGACAGGCTGGAAATTAAAAGGTATATACCATGTTCCTATTCCAGGGTGAATAAATAACAGCTTTACCTTTACCGAAGTGTCAGCATGGAAATTACCATGGCAGTAAATTAAAGGTGACATATAATATGCACTTTGGATGCAACGTATTCTTCTACCAATTAATACCATGCTTGTGTCAGTAAATGCTAATTTTAAATGATTTTAGGGTCTTGTACATTTTTATTGATGAGCGTGTCAAAGGGAAGCAAGTTCTGAATAATTGTAAAACCATGCATTACAAACAAAAGTAGTAAAGAGAATTTATAAGGCAGAGAGAAAAAAATGTGAGCTTTGCCTCAATGGCTCATCAAGAATGGATCTCTGGTTTGAACGTATGTGATATCTAAGTGTTGTGACACATGCCACAAGCTTTTACTCTTATTTACTTGATATGTTGATTATAAATTTTTCAAATTAAATAAATTATCAATATTTGGGAAACAAACATTTCCCCTGGTCCACTTTTATGAGATTATTGCTGTTTTGTTGCAGCTGTTCTTGTTGATCATTTTCTTTTTCTTTAGCTTACAGGAAAAGGGAAATTATGAACTTTTCTGCATTCCACTGTCATTACCCAGAAGTTATCTGCAGATGATAATGGACAAAAATACTTACCATAACATGATAGATAGCTTTATTTGTAAATAAATACCCAACCCTAGTGAAAAGTTTATCTTAATTTAAACAGTTCCTTTTTGCTCTATCTGTATCAATTATTTCAATTATTAATTATATAAAACTATTTACTTATTTTATAATATATTTTTACCTATAGATATTTTATTACATTCTATTGAATATGAAATATTTGGTATAAAATGTTTTTAAAAGTCAAAGTAAATTTAATTATTGAATATTTTAAATGCTAAACTAACTATAATTTGACCATCAAGAATTATATTGTTTTCCTAAGTCATTACCTGAAAGACTACAAGTGTTTTGCGCACAAATCTTTATTTAAAAGTCATCCAATCTGTACTTGTATCCCTTTCCACATTAAAGCCAGAGTGATGCCTTCAAACTCAGAAATGATCATGTCACTCCCCTACTTAAAATTATTCTATAGCTTTGATAGCTCCTAGCATACAGGTTGAAAGTCTTACCATGAAAGTCAAGGTTCCCCATGATCTTTCTACGTTCACTTGGTTTTACTCCATCCCTTTGTATTCCAGCTACACTGGCCTTTCAGTTAATTGCCACAGTCCTTTCTGACTTAGGAATTACAAGCACTGTCCTCAGTCGTCCTCCACCTAATCACATACCACTCATTCCTCCTGCAGATCTGAGATGTTACTTCCTAAAGAAGCTCTCACACATTCTGCCCTCCATATTTCCTTACTCTCTATCTAGGTCATGTCTTTCTGACCTAGTCTCGCTGACCTATGCTTTCTGACATATGCTCCTATAATTTTCTCCTTAGCACTTAATACAATATATTTCTTATTAAATATTTATTTGCATTTTTACTTCCACTTTCACCTTCAGTATCTACTACAGTGTTATACATGACAGGTATTCAGTAAATATGTTGAATGTATAAATGAGTGGATTGCAATTATTCAAAGTGATATACTACAAGCTCTGTTGAAGTTGACAGAGTCATTACAAATAGTTGATTTTTGTCTTTCTACTCCAACTTACCATTTTTACTCATCTAACTTGCTTTCATCGAGATACTTTTTTCATTCAAAATCATATTTAATATGAGGTTTAGTAAAGGTTAGGTGAGATGCTTTGACGCAGGGGAAAGCAATCATAGATATTTATATAAAAGAGAAAAAAGAAATGGCTAACCCTTCACCCTATGCTGTGCTATTGATTTCTACATGTTGCCAATTAAATATTTTCAGTTAATGTGTATATGCGTGTAAGTATTTGTGCTCTAGACTGACAATTCTCAGTTGAAACAGGTGCTGCCTTGGCCTTGGAAATTCTCTGCCCTCCTCAGCCTAAGGCAAAATTTGCTTGTCGATGAAAATCACTACTACTATGCTAGTAATATCACTTTCACCCCTGATGCTACAGCTGCTGCCTATTCTGTTGCCTTGAGATTTTCAAAACACAGCAAATGGTAGCTACCCAGAAATTAGACTGAACTATTTAGGAGAGTCAGCATTTAATTGATGGTTTCATCTTTACTGAAATATATAGGTTAAGATAACATTGAAAAGAGATAATTTCAAAAGGAATCAGACAGCTGTCAGAAATATTTTATGTCAAAATATATATTTAGTGATTTTTCCATTCCATTTGGAGGTATCACCATACTGCTCTCCCCCAAAGGAAGAGGGTCTTGAATCTATTTCAATTCTCTATAAAAGGCCATTTTCCCTATGATATAATGACAGTTATTTCTTACCATTGGTGAACATAATTTAGATGATCATGCTTTAACAGGGTTTCAATCTCTTGATACTATCCATTTTTACTAATGTCCTTGGCACATGAGATTTTTAGAGTTTTCACCATGTTCCCATTTGTCAGTGATATATGATGAGATTTATGTGCAAAAATTCTATTAATATTAATGAGATTAGCTCTCATAAATCTGATGCTATTGCTGATAGAGTAGATTCTAGAAACTAAAATTCTCTACATTAATTGTAGAACAAATCGAGTTACTTAGTCAAGTATATAAATATATAAAATAGTTAAATAGTGAAGTAATTAAATATGACTAATTAGTCAAAGTCATGAAAATTCTAACAATTATGATAATAAAGAATTTCAAACAATTACCATTTTCATTTTGACAACTCTTTTTCTTTCAAGCCGACTGCTGTATAGCTCACTTTTAAACAGCGAAAGTATGGCTTACCTAGACGTGCAGAGGACCGATTATTGCTGAAGAGTCTTTATCTGCAGGTTATCAGTCTGCATGAATGCACATGCTATTGCAACTACATCGCCTAGCTAGATCCTCCTCAACTTTGCGGCTTGTTTTTCTGAGACAATCCCCTGAGTCATAGGTATATTCTTCTTGAGGATATATTCTCTACCTTCTTCCAGGTGTCACAGGGCTAACATCAGCCTAGTGGACACAGGTATGATAATTTCTTCTTCCACATGAAGAAGAAACAGCCTTGGCTACTTGACATCCTCAATTCTAAATTTTACAACTCTAAGCATTATTGTTTGATGTTGATTTTTTTCTCCTTGCACAATTCAAATGATTTTCCCTGGGAAGATAATGAATCTGACCAACAACTATAACAGTTGTCATTCATTTACTGTTAATGTATATATTATTTTTCAATGAACAGTTATTGAGCATCTATTATTTATTAATAAATGCCAGGGATGTAAAGGTAAAGAGATTTCTCCCTGTGTTAAAGGAATTACAGACTAGCAGTGAACATAGACATGCAAAGTACCAGTGCAGGTACTGATTATGTACAATGAATTACAGAAACACAGAGAAGAGTAACTCCCTGAACTTATGATGTAGACAGCATAAGCAATGTGGAGAGGGTAGCAATAGCTGAAAAATGAATCTTTAGGTATTCTTGATTTCTGATTAACTGGTTCTTGGTGGACGTAATGATTTCAATATCCAGATATGGAAATTAAAGTAAATAATAAAAAGGCCAGGTATAGTGGCTCACACCTGTAATACCAGCCCTCTGGGAGGCCAAGGTGGGAGGATCGCTTGAGGCCAGGAGTTTAAGACCACCCTGGAAACATAGCGAGACTCTATCTCTACAAAATACTTAAAAACTTAGTCAGGTGTGGTGGTGCATACCTGTAGTTCCAGCTACTTGGGAGGCTGAGGCGGAAGGATAGCCTGAGTCTGGGCATTCAAGGTTACAGTGAGCTTTGACCACGTCACTACACTCCAGCCTGGGTGACAGAGGGAGACACTGTCTCTAAAACAAACAGATAGATAGACAGAAAGCTAAAAGTTGATATTTTTCTTTTAACCAGATCATGCAACATCTTAATCAGTAACTTCTTGAATGGATAAGAAAGGCTGGACAGATGGAATACAGCAAAGAGGTAGAAGTAGTAAATTACTGGGTAAGCTTAGGAAGCTATAAGAGACTACAGGTGAATCTGGTGAGTCAAGTTGAGACTACATTTTTTTCTTTGCCCTCTAAATGACCTTTAAGCTCTCAGGATTATCCCCACTCCAAGTCCCCAAATCTCTCTCACACACTGCCTTTCTATTAGTTTTCTAGTAAATGCAACTTCAAGCATGACACCTCTCTCTAAAACCTTCCCCTCACTCATTCAAACAAAACTCAAGCAACTTGTAAGACCTACCAGGTCTTCAAATTACATGCTCTGCCAATACTTTCAGATTTTATCACCCTTTAATTTCAATTCACCCTTTGCACTCCATCCAAACTGAGTCATGTGCAGTTACCTAAACCTGCCATTCTTTTTCATGCTGTTGTTTGTACACTGATAGCTGCTTTCCCCAACTCACTTCTTTGTTTTCCTTGTGAATACTCATTGTGCCTTCTAGGCTAGCTCAAAAGCCCCTGTGTTAATTTCCTTTTGCTAACATAACAAATTACCATAAATTTATTGGCTTAAAGCAACAAATTACTTTCTTACACTTCTGGAAGTTACAAGTCTGAAATAGGTCTAGGGCTAAATCAAGCCCTGGAAGCTCTAAAAGATAATCATTTCTTTGCCTTTTCCATTTTGGGGAGGCCAACTGCATTTCTTGGCTCACTGCCCCTTCTTCTATCTTTAAATTGCGCTCACCAAGATAATCCAGGTATATCATCCCATCTCTGGATCACATCTTAAACTTGATCACATCTATACAGTTTTTGCCATGTAAGGTAACATATTCACAAGTTTCAAAATTAGGATGCAGACATCTGTGGGAGCAGGCATTATTTTGCCTACCACAACCAGCTTCTCTGTAAAGATTTACATCATCCCCATCTATCACCCAGGGTTAGTTTTTCCCATTCCCTGTATATTAGTCAGCTTGGACTGCTATAACAAAAATAACATGGATTGGGAGGCTTAAACCACAGAAATTTATTTTCTTGTAGTTCTGAAGGCCAGAAGTCTGAGATCAGGGAGCCAGCATGGTAAGGTTCTGGTGAGGGATCTCTTACTGGCTTATGGACAGCCATCTTTTTGCTGTGTTCTCACATGGCAGGGAGAGAACTCTGGTATCTCTTCCTCTTCTTATAAGAGCACCACTTCTATGGAATCAGGGCTCAACCCTTATGACCTCATTTAACCTTAATCATCACCTTAAAGATCCTATCTCTAAATCATTCACATGGGTGGGGGGCTTAGGGCTTCAACATATGAAATTTGGGGAGACATGATTCAGTCTATAGTACCAAGTTTCCCCAGAATCATATACATATGAATCTTCCTTGTACCATAATGAGCCATTTTCATGTGTCTCTTAATTAGATCCTGAGATTATTAAAATTAGAGTCCATGCCTTTTCAATTGTTTAAGTCTAGTGCCTCAAAAATAATAACTGTTTGTTTGACCAAAAGTATTTTATTAGAGGTAAAAAAAATTATCTCAGCTATCCTGTGAGAAGATGAAATTAACTGCATGTGAAATTAATTGTAACAGGAGGAATTGCCAACATAGACCATAGACCAGGCTATAGTCGGCTAGAGCCATGGTAGTGGGAAGATCTCCAATGCTCCATGTACTTGATTAAAATTTACTCAAGCCCATTGCCCTCAAACGTCTCTCCTATTTCTAAAATTCTCTTCCATTTGTCAAAATAACAAATTGTAAAATAATGGGGAACTCTGCCATAAAAGAGCAAAAGAAAAAGTCTTATGATCCAAAACGAATAAACTTTTAACTCATCTCCCAGATAACAGTAATTGCATTTATCGGAAACCATTTGGAATTATAAACCTTCACATCCTGAACTCAATTATGCTTTCCCCTCTAAGTGCATTTTAGAACTTTAGAATGTATGATAAATTCAACATCAAATATATGTTAGTGCCTTAATAAACAATAATTGTAATGAGCAGTTTTAACGATAAAATGTTTTTACTTGATTTTACTAACCAATATATAAAGAGAAATGAATTTATAGCATTAAATTGCTATTAATAATAATGCCTTCTGACATATATCTGCTAGTAGCCAGAAGGAGTTTTATATCTCTTGTTAAGTTCTTTTAATGGACTAAATTTAAATCAGAATCAGAAATAAGATTCTTTTCTTTCTGTTTTTATCTTTTTCAGAACTAGAGCTAGAAATAGTCATATGATTAGATATTCTGTGAAAAATTTGTAGGATAATACTAATATCTTTATTTGCAATATTTGAGAAAAATAAGGTCATAAATTTTTATTCTCCCACATTTTTATCCACCATAATATTTTATACAAGGTAAAATTTATGTCAGTATAAACACTGACACAACACTCATTATAGAGGCAGTCTTAAATACATCAAGTTGCATGTTCAAAAGTACATTGTTTGTTAATGTGAGTTTATTACGGATTGTCTCACAGAAATTATGATTTAATAAACAGTTAAGTTACCAAACATTTTACTAAATGACTTTTTTTGTTTTATAGGACAGAAAGTCACTCAAATAAGGACAAAAAATAGTGTTTATCTTAATAATTGAACAGCATTTCATAGAACACAATGGGAAGACATTTGGCTAACTGAGAAACTGTAGAACAGAAGCCTATTTGACTTATCCACTTTCTATGATGTATAGAATACTGACCTAGTTACCTAAAATTCAATGGAAAGAACCATAAATTTCTACTATTTCATCAGTTCTAAATAATGCACCCATAGGCACTTATTAATTACATTATATCTAAATGTGGCTATTTCTGATGATGAAAGTTTATAGGTGAGGATATTATAGCTTTCAGAATGTGTTAGTTACAGTTAGTTAAAAAATGGTTTATAAATAGCGGATCCATTAATAGAAGACACTATCACCCCTGTTAAGCGGGGTATATTCAGTGCTTGGCAAGGGTCTGAGATTTAGGTTCTACTGATGATTTGACTCTCCCATTCTCTCATTTCCCCATTCCCAAACGTCCAAAATTATATGATCCCTGATCTGTTCACTAACTTTAAGATGTGGCAGAAAATTTAACTTTCATTATTTATAAAGATACATCATAATCTGACCATTGATTGTTTCAGGCCAATGAAAACAAGCAGGAAGTATGTCTCTTAACAAAATTATAGAATTGTCCTGCCTTTCCTATTTTCTTCCAGGTTGTCCAGATGGATTTAAAGTTGTCCTTTTCTTGTAACACATTAACAAAGGCCTTCCCAAGTAGAAAAAAACATTCAGTGTTCTAGCATTTTATGACCATAACTCAGGGGACACAGCCTCACTGGACATGTGCTCTGAGCCAGCAGAATGCCAGAAATACTTTAACAATCTGCTTTCATGTTGCATAACAAGGACTGATAGCTCCTGCCCTGAAGTGCAATTATCTCAATTTTCCCTGCACTATCTAGACACAAAGAGTTCTATATTTTTGTTTTCAACATTTGCAGCATCATGGTTCTGTTTATGTATTTCCATATTTATTAAGACCTGTAGTCTTGGAGAAACCCAACCTGAACCAAATCAGGTTGAAAGAGAAGACCTACAGAGATTCATCTACAAAATCTCTGACACAGCAGAAAGTTTTCTCTTAAAACAGGCAAACTCCTCAGGAAACCAACCTTTGTGATAACTTTTCTTTCTATATCCCCCCACCCTTACCACCTCCAGGACTTAACCCTCTGTTGCCCTGATCCAGTACAGTTTGGTTGTTCCCAGGCTTGCTATACAGATGTTATATTGAAAATTTTCTTCCATATCATCCTAGGAATGTCTTTCATTTCTTTCCTATGTAAAAGCCTGAAAGCTTAGTAATTTCCTGGATTCTATGATTTTCTTTTTCATGTTTTACCATGGCTTTCAATGGCACATAAAATGTAGCGTTTTGAGTTCTCTCAAGCCTGAAAATATAATGAAATCAATCTTAGCTTTTGACTTAGTTGATAAAAAATAACTAAGTTTGAAATATTTTTTCCACAAGTCCAAAGATATTCCTGCATTGTCTTTTGCCTTTTTTTGCTGATGTTGAGAAATTTAATGTTAGTCTGCTTCCTGACTTTTTTCCTTATACGCAAGCTTTACACATCTTTTCCTTATCCTTTCTGTTCTTCAATTTCAGGACGATGGGCCTGTGTATGTGTATGTGTGTTTGTGTTTCATTTATTGTCCTGGGCACTTGAGGCATCTGTTAACATAGAAACTCATGGATTTTCATCCTGAAAAAGCTTTTCACAATTATTTCTTTGATAAAAGGATGATCCTAGTTTTCATCTTCTTTCTTTTTCTGAAGCAACTCTGAATCAGATATGTGATCTTATAGACTGATCTAAATTGATGTATATTTTTTCTATTGTTCATCTATGTTTATATGTTTCAATTCTGTAAGATTTTTCTCAACTTTATTTCTATTTTTAATAAATTTCCACTGTCATCATTTTTTCAATAGCTTTCTTGTTTTCTCATTTTTCTTATCTTTTGTTCATATTTCATGTGTAATCTCCTTTTTAATTCCTCTGAAAATATTAAATTCCTTCATTTCTGAATTACTTTTGCTCCTTGCGATATATCTGCCTCTATTTTCTCAGAATCCACTTTTGTGATTACATGTTTTGACTTTTTTCTGCCAGATTAGGTACTTTTCTCAAGTATCTGTCAATCTTTCACTCATAAGCATATTGGAAGCTCTGTGTATTGAGTATGGCTTGAAAACACAATGCTTTACTGTAACATCCCCAGATATCAGTTAATGTGTACATCGTTTCCTCTTTCGGTGGTAAGATTTCTTGACAAGAATTTCCCAATCTCTTCCCTGGGAGCACAAGTCTAGCTCTCTACTCTCTTGAAGGAGTGTAGAAAATAAAGTCAGGTAGTTCTAAGGCCAATGAGAATAATCTTAAGAGAAAGAGAAGGGCACACAGAGACAAAACGAAAAGCCATGTAAAGACAGAGGCAGAGATTGCTGTTACGCTGCCAAAAGCCAAGCAACCACCAGAATCTGGAGGAGGCAAGAAAGGATTCTTGGTGACACCCTGACTTTCGACTTCTGGCCCCTAAAACTGTGAGAGAATACATTTCTGTTGTTTAAACCAATATTGAAACTTACAAACCCCTATATAATAAAAGGGATGCTTCCAACTTCGCTGTGATCACAGATGGCTCTTGTGAATGTTCTGAGGAAATTGGAAATTATCAGTGTAAGTGAGTCTGGAGTGCGTGAGTGCTGAGGGCTTGAGCATGAGTGTACATGGAACAAGCAGAAGGGTGGTATGTGTCCTGGTACATAATTGCAACTTGGAATAAAAATCTGTCTTTTATACATTTGTTGAAAATTAGAATCCTTGGCATTTATACAGATTTTTCGTATAGTTTTAGAACTTAGTTGTAGTATTTCTGCCACTAATTAACTAGAGAGAAATTAACTCACCTTCCCTGAGCCTTAGTTCATGCACAAAATGAGGGATTTCAATAGGAAGAAACACTTTTTTCTACAAAATAATTTTATTCTAATTTCCAGATAAATTTTAAACATAAAATCAATTAATTTTACTATAAAATGTTAAGTTGTTTAATTAGTGCCACAGAGACTCATTAGTTAGTTGTCTACATTTGAATTGTCTGCATTTTATCTATTCATACCTTTTTGTCTGTGAGATAGTAATATAATGATTCAAACACACAGGCTTTGTTAGAACTGGCAAAATTAAGTGTTAATTTGGCTCTTTTCCTAGTCAGTGGTAAAACTGAACTATGTTCAATACCATTGATTCCATGACCTATTTTACATATTCGCTTATAATATTAACAACTAATAACTTTGTAGCCTTAATGTTGAGATGAGGAATTTGCCTCTAATAATTAAAGTTTTATTGAAGACCATTAAAATCTCATTGATTTTTTCTTATGATTAATGAAGTAAAAAAAGTTTGTACTTGTATTTGAACAGAAAATCTGGCAAATGATAAATAATTTGAGGATATCTCAAATAGGGATGCAGTGAACAAAATGTACACATATATGCACAATACATTTAGTCATTTGTCTTAATTTGCCATATATTATTATTTCCTGTACAAAAATAATCTTCAGTTGTATACCTAACATTCCTTTTTACTTATTATAATTGAAGAAAGCATTTTGTTTCCCTATTGTACATGTAATTAGAAATGTTTTTTATTGGAGTATTTTACATATAGGCTTATAATATTTAGTATATCTAAAAAAAATTAGCCATGAGCATCAGCACTGGTTTTGCTTCAAGTAAAACATTAGGGTATAGATTGTGCTGTCCACTACAGTAGTCAATGGCCTTATCTGGCCATTGAAACTTGAAATGTGGCTTGTCCAAATTGAGATGGGTTATAGGTGTAAAAGGTATAGCAATTTGTAAGATTTAATATGAAAAAAAAATGAACAATAATTTTGATACATTTTATGTCAAAATTATGACATTTTGACTATATAAAATTAAATAAAATATAGCATTAAACTAATTTCTTCCTTTTTTGATTTTTTTAAAAAGTATGGATAAAGAAGGTATACATTTAAATATACTCATACTCATAGCTTATATTGTAGGTCATACGATTTTTCTGTTGCACAGTGCTGTTTAGTTTTATGTAATTATTAAAGCTCCTGTAGAACTGACAGGCTTAAAAGGAAACAAGTTATAAGAAAGGGAGGACGACAGTGATTGAACACGTATTTTTTATAGGGATTTATCCTATTCCTTTTATATATGATCAAACCTCAGCATATCTTTGGAGAATTATGTCATTATTAGCCCCACTTTATTGTTAAGATTTCTAAAGTTTAAAGTGCTTAATTTGCATTGCTTCTTTTAATAGGGCAAGTTAAAAGTAAAATCAGAAGACAGACCATTTATCAACGGCTTGCAAATTTCTTAGTTTCTAGTAAAAGAAGATGTCAGAGATTGCTTATTACTTTCAATGAACATTTTCCCCTTTATCAAAGTAATAGAACTCCTAACTTTAGTTGGGCCCTGCATCTGTCAACCCACTTCCAATTATGTGTACCACAATGTCTAGCCAAAGCGATATGAGCTGATGGAAATCTTTCTCAAAAGAAAGCCAATGTAAGCATTCTCTGCACCTCTCCTTCACCTTTTTCTCCTTGAATCTGACTGTGATGTCTGCAGTCAAAGAAACCATTTTGGACCACAAGACAGTTGTAAGGATAAAAACCACTCCTAAAGCAACAAGATAGAAATAACCAGATAGAACAACCTGAGTTCCCAGAGATTTCACAGAGGAGAATTAGCATAAAATCAGCTGGATGGCTCACCTCAAGACTTTCACACGTGAGAGAAATGAAAGCAAGATATTATTCAAGCAATTGATTTGTTTGGTCTTTTGTTATTTTTAAATAAACCTAGCCCACAGGTTGCAAATTTTTAGATAAACAGTAAATGAAAAGCCTCAAGAATAATGACAACTTGGCAGCAAGAAATAGGAATATTTCAACCAAGAGATTTGTAGGGCTTTCTGACCATGGTAATAATCGGAAGGGGTAGAAAAAGGGATAAAAGAACTCAACCAAATATAAATGACAAGCAAGAAGGTAAAACCTAACATAGTTTCTTTATAACTGTGCATAAAGCCCCTTTCCCTTATATCTCAGGGATAACATTTACTCATATCTTAACAAGTACCATTTAATGCTCGGATCTCCTTCCCAGCAGCATCTTGAGCTCAGAGATGGCATAAATATGCCTTTAAGAGGTAGATATAGGCTATAAGCAGGAACATGTTCAGTACTTAAAACTTCCTCTATTAACTTTAAGTCATCAAAATGAGAAAATAGGCAGATAGAAATTTCCATTCCTGATCCATCTCAATCACAGAATCCGGGACAATGCACAAGATATGTGAGAGAAGACTCCCATTATACACCACTGCTCTGTGAAAGTGTAGAGCTGGAAACCAATACAAAAAGTCCAACAATAACTGATGCTGCTAAATGCAAAGTGAATGGCTAGAACCAAATGGGAAAGCTATTTATTTTATTTTGCTACATGCTCAAGGCTTGATTTTCATTTCCCACTTTCAGATTGTCATTTTGCTCATGAAGTTTTTCATTAAACTTTCAGCTGACAGACAAGTGATAGTCTTCAAACCTGGAATTAGTTCAGTAATAAGAATCCTTGCTTGAGGCTCTATCTGCATTTCCGAGGCAGAACAGTGTCAAGGAAGAGTTCTGCCAGAGGGAGTTTTTAGAGGTAGGAGTAGATTACAGATCAAGAACTCTGTCCGAGTACTTTCCCTCCACCCAAGCCCTTCCATTCAGTCTCAGTGCATTTATTTAGGCAGTCTCGCCCTCTTGGAATTCAGGTTGAGGAAAAACAGGCAAGCGTAGAAACTGACCGCCAGGGACAAATTGCCTGCCATGACTTTGCTGAAATACAAATCAGTGTTACGACCAAATAGCTAGATTTTAAATAAGCTTACCAAATCTATTCACTGCACTGAATTTATAGGCTACTTACAATAACTCTCAGTGGACTTCCAACCCTGTTTGCCACATTTAATTTTGTTTTTACTAAGTATTGTAACTGCATTATTTTCTTTAATTTATATACATATGTACTAAAATAAAACTTTCCCTTTTAAAAAAAACTTTGGAAACTAAAAGCACATAAAATGAAAACTCACTTGGGTTATTTTTCATTACCAAATAATACATTTAGGGCTAACATATTTAAGAAATGGGAATTTTACTTTAAAAGAATAGAGTAAGAAAAACCCAAGCAAATATGTGAATCTACAACTTAGGGAAAACTGGGTTAAGGCTTTAAAACTAAGGAACAAACAAAATAAATGCAATCGTTTAGAAACATTCTATTTGTTTTCTCTTGGTTGTCTTAATTAATGTTTGAAGACATTGCCTCTACACAGAAGGTGCCACTGAAATAATTCAGTCTGCTTAAAGATTTAAAATCATTGTCAAATTTCAGTATTCCTGGGAGGTAGCTAAATTTCTCACAGAACCCATGAATATTTCTCAGATGACTTTGAATACACGAGGTGACTCTAAGCTAATGAAAATTGAATGGAGGCTGGAGTTTTCCCCCAAAGCCTAATGTTTAGAATTTTAATCTACCACATTCAGTCAGCCCTAATTAGAGGACTTCAGCACTATGCAGACATCTATCACCATGATATGACTCTGGGGAGACATGTGTGTGTAATTAATCACCATGAATACCTGCCGTTCTCTTTTCCCTTGTGGAGATTAGAAGAGAGAGATGGGTAGAGTCACCACATTGTGTAAATAACTCCACATCCTATCAGTTCAATTATTTTACTTTCTTAGAAGAAGAATCTTGTTGTAAAAAGTTGCTAATGTCCATTTGTTCATTGTTTTTAATATAAACATTCATAAGCATTTTTCTCTCCTCACCTAAAACCAATAGTGCAACTTCATTGAGGGGAGGGGGAGGTCTTTACTGATTGTCTTATGAAAAAAGTGTGCTGTTCTGTCTCAAAGGACAGAGTTCCACCATGTGAATCCCCAGTGCCTATCCATGAAACACCTGTCTTTTCTTTGGAGATTTCCATCCAAAATACTGAGAGAATTTGACCTTTCTTAACTCATGAGATAATGACAAGGCTGCCAAACATGTGTTGTCTCATAATTGCTTTTACAGATTTATGCCATAAGCTATGATTAAAGTCTAAGAGAAAGGTCATTAGACGATAAAAGAAAAGAAAATGGCTTATTTATGGAAATTAATTGATTTAGAATTCTGTAGCACCTATGGTTAAACCACAAATACAATGAGTAAGTAAGCATTAATGAACTTTAAATGCTGAAGAATATTTTTTCTGCTGGCCATCAACAATTTGAGTATGAGTAGCACCTTTTGCATATCAAATGCTAATATTTTTACTCTGCAGTCAGTAGTGGGAAAAGAGGCAGGGATTGTCTTTCAATGTAAAACAGTAAAAGCTAACAGAATAAAGGACTCTAATCTGTCCAGTTTCCCAAGGGAATTGTATACTTTGAGTTATTCCAAATGCAAGTGTGTCTCAGTCAAAATTTTAGTTTCAAAAATTTTTCCATCAAGCAAATTAGAGTAGGCAGACACAACAGTGGTCCCTGGGCCCAAGTTTTAAAAACTATTGCAAGTATCAGACTGAACCATTAAAATGGTTAGACTAAATCAATTACTGGCCTTGGAACAAAATTTGCTTCTGTGACAATTATTTTTTATAGATAAAGCAACGCACCTTAATGATAGGACATTTAAGTTTTTAGCCCTTTAGTTCAAAGACAAGTCAAGGGGTTCCAAGAGCTCTGAGGAGCAGCTGGTCAAGGAGAAAGTTTATATCTGAGAACAGAAACAAAAAGACCTCCAATTAAATAAACTCAAAATGAGTATTGCAAGAGGAAATGTAAACCAGAAATTGTTCAAATTTGAAAGTGATGATAGCAGGTGCAGAGTATTAGGAGCATTAGCTGTGCATTAGAATTTAGACTTAAATAAACAAAGACAGTTGAATGAGCTTTCCCATGCAAAGAAAGGCAAACACAAAATTTTAGAAAAAGATTTAAAAATCAGACCAAGATAAGAGCTGATATTGTGTTCCTACCTATCAGGAGCTAGGTTAATTATTAAATTCTTTAATTAGAAGACAGCATATCGATGTTACTAAGACTTTTGATGTCATAATTTTGGCAATTTAGGATTCAAGGGAAAATGTGAGAAGGAAGAATTAGTCCAGCTCATGCAGTGTTGGCGAATTTTATTTAATTCTTGGATCTGACACTTACCAGAGAAGCAGATTGTGACTGAGCCAAGTTTGCTTCAGACAGGCAAATATTTGGGGAGATTGTATCCATTTTTATAGATTTTAAATATTTTTTTTCTGTTTTCTTTGATCACCTCCTCACATGTTAGTCCTTCCGCAACAACTCACATTACATAATGATAAGGAAAAAACATTAATAAGAAAATTTGCATTTGGGGGAGTCTTTATCTTCTTTTTTTTTTTTTAGTTGTAATATTCCTGAAATTGCTCCAGATACTCAAGGGTCCTAATTATCTTCCATATTACCTATCAAAGATTTCATTATAAATAAATTTTTCTAATAACCAGTGATACAAGATCCCCACTGAAGCAGTTTCTAACCAATCAAAGAAGAAAAGTGCAGTTTGCAGTTTGATTCATGAGACAAAGCAAAAAAAAAAAAAAAAAACAACAACAAAGGAAATTTACTATGTTAAAAAGAAAAGAGAAACTAACCAAAAAAACAAAAAAAATATTTTACTAAACTGGGTTAAATATATTAAATTAGTTATGTTGCCTTTTTTTTGATGTTCCAAATGAAAGAAATCCATCTTCACATAGTTGAAAACCTTAACCCCACATGAAAATTTCATTGTGATTAACAGCAAAGCTATCTGTTAATATAGTTACCATTTTAAAACTGCCATGTGGACAAGGTTGTCTCTGATTTGGATATCTCCAAATAATTTATTTTTATAAAGTAGTTATTTTTCCTTATCTATCTTGCATTAGAGAACAGGCAAGAAGTAATATTTTCCTTATGTTAGTGCTTTAAATGAGGATGTTCCCCATCAGAGCAGGTCAATAAGTAACATCAAGCAATGAGCACAGTAGTTCTAGCACCTTGGATTTATAGCTCTCTCATTATAACTTGAATAGAATACTTGCAGATTATATTAGCAAGAAAAGGTTGCAGAAGTCTATCAGAAGTTTGCTTTTTAAAACATGATTAATATGAATTCAGGTATATGTCTAGTATCTGGCAGAAGGGGAGTTTGTGTAAACCACAAAAATGAAGACATGTGCCAACATTTTGTGATCTGACTTTTAAAGCAATTTCCCACTTGAATTTCTGGAAAGGATTTAGAAAGAACTTGATTCCGAAAAGGTTTGTTTTACAGGAAAAAATGTAAGGAAACAACAAAGGAATTAGGTGATTATGAGAAATAATATGTCTTCAGAATGGAAAAAACATTAGATGAAAATTCTCTTATGGATAATGTACCTGTATAAAAATTATGGAATTATTTGTTTTTCCTTTGAAACAACAGAAGGGTAGAGTCAACCCTCTTCTTCGTGGAAAAATAATCCATTTATGATTTCTAAGTAAAGGCAGCAAAAGAAAAAGAAAAAAAAATAGCAAGATGATACTGGCAGTGCTAAGGTAACATTTTATGGAGTGAGCCAAAGCAAAGACAGTGCCTGACTGCCTGCCCCTAAAAGACAAAAGCACTGAAAAGGGGAAGAAGAATGAATTTTCTTGGCTGAAAGCATTTTTTTTTTTGTGGAGTATTCATGTTTTAGGTCACCCTTTCATCCAACAGTGCTGATTCATCAGCTTGAAGAAATGATTAAATTCAATGCCAGGTATAGTGTCATGCTCTTTGTGGGAGCTCGGTAAACATTAATCAAGGGAGCTGATGAGAATTTACAAAGCAGAAAAACAGTACCATCCACACACTTGGGGCACACAATAGAAACAGTAATAACCTTGGCATTTAAAACACGGGCTAAAATATGTGGCTGTCTTCCTGACTATGATGAGCTTGTTTCTAGAGCATGTTGACTCCTTTGACACATGGATAATTCTCACTATCTTGAATTTCTAATCATTTGACCCTATAAAGTTTCCTTAAGGAAAAAAATAAAGAAGAAACTAAAGTATGAACAGTTACCTATCCAAATTGTTAAATAAGTTTAACATGTTTCTAAATAATAAAAATGATATTGCTAACTCTCAGTATAAAAGATCCATTACTGGATCTGAAAATTTAACTTGTCCCTACACAGTTCATTAATTCAATACATATATATTTTTTGGTGCTTACTATGAGCTAGGCTATCACAATGAACACCATTCTTGTCAATTATTAAAATTATTTTCACTTAGTTGGTGACAGAGTGTGCAATGAATATGGTAGTGGGGAGAGGAAGAGGGTTGGGGGAGGCAAGGGCCCATAAAGAGAAAGGAATGAAAGGAAGACAACATTCAGACACTCTGGGGGTACTTTCCTATACCTCATTTCGTATAGTCTTCAATCTTCACATTACCCTTCCAAGTTTTTCCTTAACAAATGAAAAATCGTTCGCTTGAAGTTATGTAATTCCCCTAGATATTAAATTGTGAAGCTAGTATTTGAAGCTAGGTTTATTTTACCTCTGATTTTATATTTTTGACCACATTGCCTCAGGATCTAAGGGGAACTCCTGCTGTAATATACCTACTCAACAGTAGCACATCACTCCTAGCTATAAGACTAATGGTTCCAAGAACCCATAGAACCAGTTTAAATGAATGGCCCACTTTTTACAATGATACAATCATTACCAATCCTATTTTTTTCCATTTTTTATTGTGGGAAGTACTTGATATTTCCAGAAACAAAGCCAGTTTATAAATAATCACCTGAACTCTAATTTCCTTACCATCTTGGACACCCCCTAATCTGATCTCCTCTTTTATTTTTCATCCTCTTTGTGAGGGGCAAGATTAAAACCCTGCCCTTGGAAGCTATGAATCAGATGATATATGGAACTAACAATCCGTATGTCATTTGTTTTTCTTCTGAATATCTCCTGACTTTAAAATTTCACTGTCCATACAGAATAATGCTTTGCCTGTATCCCACAGATCTAGGAGGTAGACAGGATGTCCTCTACCTTCAAAAGCTTTATTTCAAGCATCTGACTTTCCTACCACCCCTTCATATTAGTCCAACTAATTTATTCTACTGTATTCGTTTTCATTATTCATCAGTACCCTCTTAGCTGCAGTTTCTTTTTCACTGAATTTGTATATATTGACCTATCATTAATATGACTCCATTAAAAACATTCATGACTCTCTTGCCCAATCGACCTCCATCATCTTTGATCACAGGGTGTTCCTATCTCTGCACATGCCATTAAGCTACTGGTTGTAGCTGGGATAAAATACCACAAGCATGATGATCAGCTTCACTATTAATTCACTAGTACAAACACAAAGAAATAGCACATTCAGGGAATCCTACTATTTTTCCATTGCTATATCTTCCTTTATCTTTCAAGTTCTTACTGTCTCTTTTTGCTACTACCCTTGACTCTCACTTCATATTTCCTTGAGAAAATAGACTCCAACACACACAAAAAACTATTTTTTTGCAACACATCTATAATCCAATACAAATTTGTATCCTTCATGTGTCTTTTATCCTCCTACTCTTTTCAGAGTCCCTTTTTTTCTTTGGTTCTGGATATCAATTTAAATTTATTCAAAATTTTACTCACTATTCATTACTTTCTTCAGAATCATCAAATTATCTTGCTCTACTGCATTATCACTGTTAGCTAATCTAGTATCTCCTACTAAAATAATTATAACTTTACTGTCCAAAAACCAAACAAACAATAAACAAAGAAGACTCACATTCTTCCTACTTGATGCCATAACCCCTCCTGGGAGGAGTATTTCCTATTCCTCTTCATAGAAGTATATTCAAAGAATCTTCTACAATTTATGTCTCAGTTGTCTCACCTTCTATATTCTTGTTTACTGATTTTAATTGGGACTCTGTTCCCAACTGAGACTTCACTAACCAAAGTGATAAAAAAAATCACATTGCCAAACTTATCAATATTTTTTTTTATCTTACTTGAAAACTCATCAATCTCCCTTTCTTTCTGGAATAGTTCCTCTCCTGTCTGTTCATGTCTTTTGCCCACTTTTTAATGGGGTTATTTGTTTTATGTATTACTGATTTGTTTGAGTTCCTTGTAGTTTCTGGATATTAGTCCTATGCTGATACATAGCCTGTGAATATTTTCTCCCATTACGTAAGTTGTCTATTGACTCTGTTGATTATTTCTTTTACTGTGTAGAAGTTTTGTTTTTTGTTTTTTTTTTTTTAGTTTAATCAAGTCCCATTTATTTATTTTTGTTTTTGTTGTATTTGCTTTTGGAATCTTAGTCATGAATTCTTTGCCTAAGCCATTATCTAGAAGAGTTTTTCCTAAGTTTTCTTCCAGAATTTTTATGGTTTCCGGGCTTACATTTAAATCTTTAATCTATCTTGAGTTAACTGTTATATATGCTGAGAGGAAGGAATCCAGTGTCATTCTTCTGCATGTGGCTCTCCAATTTTCCCAGCACCATTTATTGAATAGCACATACTTTCCCCAGTATGTATGCTTTTGTCCGCTTTTCCAAAGATCATTTAGTTATAGGTGTATGGTTTTATTTCTGGGTTTTCTATTCTGTTCCATTGATTTATGTGTCTAATTTTATACTACTATCATTACATTATTCAACTTCAAATTATACTACAAGGCTATAGTATCCTCTTACTTTTCTGAATCTGAACTTATGAGCTATTACAAAGAAAACCATACAACAAGACAGGAAGATGGCACTCTATGTGTAGACTTTTATCTCTACAAGGCCTTCAGAACTTCCTGGATTTATTATTTTACATTTCTGAAGGTTAGAAATCTAAAAAGGGTTTCCTTGAGCCAAAATCAAAGTTTCAGCAGAGGTACATTCCTTCCGGAGGCAGAAGTCGTTTCCAAATTCTAGAGGCTTCCTGGATTTCTTCACTTTTGACCTCACAGGTAGTAATAAAATGACTCCAATCTCTGTTTCTGTCCCCATCTCCCCTGATTCTGACACTCCTGTCTTCCTATCAAAGAACACTTTGTGATTACATTGAACCCACACAGATAATCCTGGACAACTTTCATGGCTCAAGATGATGAACTTTATCACATTTACAAAGTTACATTTACCATGCAAAGTAATATATTTACAGGTTTAGGGATTAGGATATTGACAACTTTGGGGGACCATTATTCAGTCTACCACACCTTCCAATCAGCATATTTGGGGGACCATTATTCAGGCTACCACACCTTCCAATCAGCACTTTGGAATGTTCATTGCTCTCCTATTCTTATTCCTTAACTCCAGTTTAAATCTTCTCATTTCCAATCTCTTCAGAGCCAATCTTCTGGAGTTGCTTACAGAAATTTATTTTTCCTTATCACCCTACACACATACACACACACACTACAGAAACCACTTCCATCAAGGCCACTGTGATTTTTTTAAATCACAAAATCCTTGTCTGTTCTTGCTTTACTAGACCCTTCAGGAGCATTTGCACTATTGACAACTCACTGCTTCTTGAAATATACTTCGATTAGCTTCTATGACCCCTACTTTTCTGGTTTTCCACTTACATCTCTTATTCTTTCACAGTTTACTTTCAGGATTTTTCTTCCTCTGTTTATTATTTTCATGCTAGTTGTTTTCTGACTTCTGTTCTTAATCTTATTCTCTACTCACTGTACAAAAGTCTCTCTGGGCTCTCTCAAAAACTCCATCATTTCAAATTCCTTTTGAATTACCAATATCTTTCTGGTTTCCATTTTTTGCATAAATCTATTTTTGATTTCAGAGAATAGATATGACTGATTACTATAATTTTCAATTGGATGGATATAGTACTCTATGGCCCTAACCCTGTTTGTATTTTCTCTGTTCCTTATACTCAAACAGAAATCTTCAATTTTATTCTTGAATTTTCCTCTGTATCTCTATTATCCAATCTATCATAATTCATCTGTGTTCTTTCTTCTAAATACATCCCGTAATTCTGCACTCCATTTTTATGGTCATGACCATAGTTAGGTTATCTATCATCTGAATTATTTTTATTACCTTTAGGAAACTCTCCCTGCTTCAAATATGGCTTCCTTTCTAAGGTATACTCCATAGGAAAGCCAGAAAAACATTTCTAAAACTGAAATGACCTTTTCACATTCTCATGCTTAAAACCTTTCATAGTCCCATTATCCTGAGATGGGATTAGCTTCATGGGCATGGAACAAGTGTAATTGCACAGGGTCCTGCTCTTAGAAGAGTCTCATATTTGGTTTAATGCTCTGCTCTACCATCTTAAGATGCTTAATACTTTTTGAACAAGGAACCCCATATTTTCATTCTGCACAGGGCCTCACAAATTATAGAGTCAGTTCTACTCTAAGATTTGCATATCTCAGTATAGCTTATAAGATTTTTATGACTAGGTCCCTGTTCCCTTCTCTTCAGACACTCAGGTTTCTCTTTGTGTCCAAACACACACGCACACACACACAAACACATGCACATTTACATACAACTCAACCATTTATACTTCATTCCCAGTCCTTTATTGAGATAGATCTGTTTTAACATTAATTCTGGAGGAAGCCTTGCTACACACTCTTCTATACCTAGTCCAAATAATAGGACATCTGTAACATATTATATAGTTCCTGTTATTACAGATATTTAAATGCACTTAATTTCTGAATGGTTAACAAACAGCAATTTTTTTCTTTCTTTTTTTCATACAAGTAAACTTATACATGTCAAAACCATCTGCTTAATATGGACATGTGCCAGAAAATATATTATTATATTTCTATTGATCAGTTTTTCACATATACAAAATTCAGAGAGACACTAGCACCTTGGGTGTTACCTCTGCAAGTACTGCAAGAAAAGGGAATGTTTTTCAAACCAAAGCTTCACTCTTTAAAACTATAGCATTTATTATTGACTACTCTCCTTGTTGACTTTTACAGGGATGGTCTTTTATGGTCATAGAAGTACTATTATTATTCTGAAAAAACAAGCATATTGCTAGCTAAAACCTATGATAAAGACCAAAAGAATTGAAAGATTAAAGGTCAATTTTCCTGTCTTATTATGATTGTCAAAAAAAACCTTATTTGCTCAATGTAAATAAAAGGCAACAGGGAAAATAATATTAGCATAAAAGCATACAGGAGAAGATATACGCAGGCCTTTTGTGTGAATGAAATAGCAGCATCGTACACAATGCTAGAAAAGCACTGAAAAGTGGGCTTCTGCAAATGTCAAAGGCACTTCAAGGTGGGAGACACTTCCCCACCACAAAATTTTGTCCTAATGACAATTATCAAATTGTTTGTAGTCACTGAATGATAGCATAAAACTGATTGTCCACAGATTTGCAAAGTTACCTCAACTTTATTATTCTCATTCACTGAGTGACAGCCACGTCATCATCATGATTCTCATGAAAAGATACTTACTGAGAATCCACTATGCACAAGATGCTAAGAAAATTGCAATAGATAAGAATCAAGAGTATTTTTTTAATTTCAGCATATTATGGGGGTACAAATGTTTAAGTTACGTATATTGCCTTTGCCTCTCCTGAGTCAGAGCTTCAAGGGTGTCCATCCCCCAGACACTATGCACCACACCCATTAAGTGTGAATATTACCCATGCCCTCCGCCTCCGTCCCACCTGCCCAACACCCAATGAATGTTACTACTATGTGTGCACATAAGTGTTGATCAGTTAATACCAATTTAATGGTGAGTACATGTGGTGCTTGTTTTTCCATTCTTGGGATACTTCACTTAGTAGAATGGGTTCCAGCTCTATCCAGGATAATACAAGAGGTGCTAGATCAACGTTGTTTCTTATAGCTGAATAGTACTCCATGGTATACATGTACCACATTTTATTAATGCACTCATGTATTGATGGGCACCTAGATTGTTTCCACATCTTTGCAATTGTGAATTGTGCTGCTATAAACATTTGAGTGCAGATGTCTTTTTTGTAGAATGTCTTTTTTCCTTTGGGTAGATGCCCAGTAATGGGATTGTTGGATCAAATGGTAGTTCTACTTGTAGCTCTTTGAGGTATTACTTTCCACAGAGATTGTACTAGTTTGCAGTCCCACCAGCAGTGTACGAGTATTCCTATCTCTCTGCATCCACGCCAACATTTATAGTTTTGGGACACTTTGATAAAAGCCAACCTTACTGGATATTTCCTTGTGGTTTTGATTTGCATTTCCCTGATGATTAGAAATGGTGAGTATTTTTTCATATGTTTGTTTGCCATTAGTCTGTCTTCTTTTGAAAAGTTGCTGTTCATGTCCTTTTCCTGTTTTGTAATGGGCTTGTTTGATTTTTTTTGTTTGTTTTTGCCGATTTTTCTGAATTCTATATAGATTCTAGTTATCGGCCCTTATTGGATGTGTGGCATGCGGATATTTTCTCTCATTCTGCAGGTTGTCTATTTGCTCTCGTGACAGTTTCCTTGGCTGTGCAGAAGCTTTTTAATTTGATCATGTCCCATTTATTTATTTTTGTTGTTGCTGTGATTGCCTTTGGAGTATTCTTCATAAATTCTTTGCCTAGGTCAATGTCTATAAAAGTTTTTCCAACATTTCTTCTATAATTCTTATAGTTTCATGCTTTAGTTTTAAATCTGTTATTCCCCGTGAGTTGATTTTTGTGAGAGGTGAGAAGTACGAATCCTGTTTCAGGCTTCTACATGTGGCTATCCAATTTTTCCAGCACCATATATTGAATAAGAATTCTTTTCCCCAGTGTATATTTTTGTCTGCTTTGTCAAAGATCAGATGGCAATATGAGGATGGTTTTGTATCTGGGTTCTCAGTTCTGTTCCATTGGTCTGTGTCTTTGTTCTTGCGCCAGTACCATGCTGTTTTAGTCACTATAGCCTTATAATATAGTTTGAAGTCTGGTAAATTGATGCCTCCCAATTTGTTCTTTTTGCTTAAGATTGCTTTTGCTATACGGGTTCCATACTAAGCGTAGAGTTATTTTTTCTAGATCTGCAAAAAATAATGTTGGTATTTTAATACAGATTGTGTTGAATCTGTATATCACTTTGGGTAATACAGACATTTTAACAATATTGATTCTACTGACCCAGGAGCATGATATTGTTTTCCACTTGTTTATGTCCTCTGCTATTTCCTTCCTCAGTGTTTCATAGTTCTCCCTGTAGAGGTCTTTCACCTCTTTAGTTAAATATATTCCTAGGTATTTTATTTCATTTGTCGCTATTGTGAAGGGTATTGAGTCTTTGATTTGGTTCTCAGTTTGACTGTTGTTGGCATATAGAAACGCTACTGATTTCCGTACATTGATTTTGTAACCTGAGACTTTTTCGAATTTGTATATCAATTCCAGGAATCTCTTGCCAGAAACTTTGGGGTTTTCTTGATATAAGATCATATCATCAACACAGAGTAGTGGTTTGACCTCTTCTGCCCCCATTTGGATACCCTGGATTTCCTTCTCGTGTCTGATTGCTCTGGCTTGGATTTCCAGCACTATGTTGAATAGAAGCAGTGATAGAGGGCAACCTTGTCTGGTTTCAGTTCTAAGCAGGAATGCTTTCAATTTTGGTTACCGGGGGTAGGGAAGGGGAGAAAACGAGGAGAAGTAAGTCTAATATTTGCAGTTAGGTAGGGTGACTAAATCTAGGTATCTAATGCCCAGCATGAGAACTATAGTTAATAATATGGTATTGTATACTGGAAATTTTCCAATGAATAGATTACACGCTCTTATCACAGGGTCGGGGGGGGGTGGAGGTAACTATGGAAGTTGATGGATGTGTACATTTGTTTGACTATAATAAGTATTAGTAAAAATTTCATTATGTATTTTTGTATTAAGACATCATGCTGTACACCCTAAATGTATACTAAAAATATATTTTAAAAAATAAATGAGCTATCATGCCACAAAAAGACATGGAGGATTCATAAATACACATATCTATGTCAAAGAAGGCAGTCTGGAAAGGCTGTACAATGTATTGTTCCAAATATAAGACATTCTGAAAAAGTTAAAACTAGGAAGAGACTAAAAAAGAGCATCGGTTTTCAGGGACTGATGTAGAAGCAGGGAGAGATGAATAGGTGAAACACAGGGGAATTTTTAGGCCAGTGAATCTATACTGTGTATTATTATAATGGTGGGTACATGATAGTATTTACCAAAATGCATAGATCTATACAACACAAAGAGTGAACCCTACTGTAAACTATGGGCTTTAGTCAATAATAATTTATCAATATTGGTTCAATTATAGCAAATGTACCTGATACAAGGTATTAATACCAGGGGAAACTATGAGAAAAAAGGAGAGAGAGAGAGAGTATATGAGAACTCTGTACTGTTGGTCAATTTTCTGTAAACCTAATACTGCTATTAAAAAGAAAAGCTCAGGACCGTATTCAATACAAATATGCAAACATACAATTTACTTTCTTAAGACTCTTCCCATTTACGTTTCTGCATAGTGGTTTTTTCATGTGTCCATCTAACTCCACTAACTTAAGAGCGTGCCTCATATATTTAAAAAAAGGAGAAAGATTGTCACATAGCTTATAGATACTACAAGCCTTAGTGAAACTAATGCAAAATAATAAAACATACAACCAATTGCAAAATAATGCAGCAAGAAGTCCAAGAAAATCTTTTGAGATCACAAGACTAGCATCCAGGAAGAAAGACTTTGTGTGCTGGGAACGGACACAGCACCCGCATACAAGACAGATGTTCTTTGTAGCACTATTATATAACCTTATTTGGGTATAGCTGGGAGGGGCATTGCCAGTCAGATCCAGACAGTACTCATTAGAGAAGCTGTGACAAGAGATAACAGAAACTCATTTTTCCCTTCCAAGAAGCATCTGCTAAAGCAGAGTTGTCAGTCAGTCTTTGGGAATCTTTGCCCACGTGCAGATGTTTCTATTCTCTCTGTGCATAACCAGATCTGTCATCAGCACCTCCAGAGTTCTATATTTGGGCAGAGAAGACAGAATTTTTCCAACTTAGGCGGGAATGTAAGTGTTTTTTTTAATGCCATAGTCAAAAATAAAATGGAAATTCTTTCTAGGATCTCATTTAGGCTTTATACCATCTAGTGTAAAAATTTAGGTGCCTCCTCAATGTTATGACAAATTTTTCAATTTGTCTGAATATATCTCCGCCTTAAAAAATGGAAGCTTACTTATCCAGGGAATAGACCTTTCCTTACCCTGTGCTCACTTTTACTATAAATTTTCAATGCTGTTATACCCTTCACTAACTGTAAAAGCTGACTGTTTTGCTTCAAGGTAAAAAAAAAAAAAAGAAAATGAAAAAAGGAAAAAAATCCCTCAAAGTCCTATTGATTCTTCAAGCATGTTCTGGTTTGTGCATTAGAGATGGATTGGTTAATTAACAAGTTTGGAGGGTTGATTTCCCGTTCTCAAGAGAAGAGACATCATGTTATACTTCTAGGAATAAACAGAAGAGAAATTGTTAGACATGGACTAGGCCCTCAGTTATGTAAGCAGGGAATATTTGGATAAATGTGACACAGTTTTTACTCCCAGGCTTGAATGCCTGGTCCTTCACTGGACCACATTGTAGGGTTGAGTTCCAATACTCTTTTTCAAGTTTGGGGTGTACAGGTGATTTTCTTTGGCTGATGAAATGTGGGTAGAGGTGATGTGCCCTTTTGGAGTGAAAGTCTGAAAAACCAGTGTGTGGTTTGTTAAGTCTAATTCACAATTAATTGCTATAATAATCCTGAAAGAATGACAAGGGGGCCTGTGCCAAACCTGAGGGACTAAAATTAGCAGAACCTCCTATCAACCTACATCAGACATATGGCATGGGTGAACAATAAAAATTTTGTTTTCAGCCACTGAGATTTGGGTATTATTTGTTACTGCAGTATAACATAACTGTCATAAGCAAAGGTACAGACAGATTTCAAAGTAGATCACTGGGAGAGAAGGCACACACAATAACACAAACTTGGCAAAATCAGCACAGAAATCTGCTCAAAAAGTAGGTTTTCAGGCACTTACTGAAGACAAGGAACAGAACTGCTGGAGTTTTGGACAAAGATAGCATAAAGGAAATGTTAAGCATACACTGGAAAGAATCCACGTCTCCTTTTCCTGGAGAGAATGTTCCTTGAAAGTCTTCTCCTTGCTGTTCTCCCTATTCTTTTCCATAGCCTATGGCCATTATAATCCAGGATGATTACTCAAAACCAGCTTTGGTTCTCTTAGAAAACCTGCAGATTTTTGTTTTGGTGTCTTTAGCCTACTCGTATTTTTAAAAGTGAACAAGAAGATTACACCAGATAAAAACTTACAGATCCCAAGAGATTTAGTGAAACCATGGTCTTGTCCCAATTTTAAAATAATGCAATTAAATGTTAAAATGCTTTGCTGTAAACATTATCTGTCAATAGTAAATATTCTATAGGTAATTTTTTATAAATTTTTATGCATGTACAGACACATATTTCATCTAATGAAACTTTTAGTGTTCCTATCAAAACATTCTCTGACATGGCCGGGCGCGGTGGCTCACGCCTGTAATCCTAGCACTCTGGGAGGCCGAGGCGGGTGGATCGCTCGAGGTCAGGAGTTCGAGACCAGCCTGAGCAAGAGCGAGACCCCGTCTCTACTAAAAATAGAAAGAAATTATCTGGCCAACTAAAATATATATAGAAAAAATGAGCCGGGCATGGTGGCGCATGCCTGTAGTCCCAGCTACTCAGGAGGCTGAGGCAGTAGGATCACTTAAGCCCAGGAGTTTGAGGTTGCTGTGAGCTAGGCTGACGCCACGGCACTCACTCTAGCCCGGGCAACACAGTGAGACTCTGTCTCAAAAAAAAAAAAAAAAAAAAAAAAAACATTCTCTGACAGAGTCTTTATATTTTATTTTTATATATAGCCTATGTGTTTTTCACTAATCATTTTCTATATTATCAATAATGATTAACTTATGTCTTTAATGGTTGAACCTCGGTTTTTTAAAGTACTGATTATTTTAAAATTTACTAAAGTTATCTGAAACTATTCCTCTCCCTGAATTATTATTTATTGCCTAGTACTACTGATATTCAATTATTTTTATTATACTCTTACAAAATAATAAATTTATTGAAAAAAAGTGAATTCAAACAAAATGTGCAAAATAATTTGCTTACCAATCTTTAGAATAACAGTCAAATTTCATTGGCTATTTGTTTTTTTTTTTCTATAGTTAGTATAGAAATAAATAGACTATAAATAATCAGGCTTGCTGAGTATAAATCTAAACTTGTCAGGCTTAGCTTGTTAGAAAGTGCTTTTTTTCCGTATTTTCATTAATCATGAAAGATGTACACAATTGTTTCTATGTCACTTTTAAGTAGATGAGTATTTCTATATATGCATATTCCCTGAGGATATTAGAAATAGAAATTCCAAAAAAAATAAGTACCAGATTGTCTAGAAGCATAAACAAAAGGGATAAAATTTTACCTTTAGCTATGTTAATGCAAATCTGGTCACAGTCATGAATATATTATTTTTATTCTTCTGGATCTGAGATTGCCTATATCAGAAACAAAATTTTACCCATTTATCCTGTGGCTATAACATATTATATATGTACCAGTGAGCATATCTTTTTTTAAAATCCATTTTTTCCAGTACTACAAAATGTAGCCAGCAGCTCGTTCTCTTATGGAGTCTGAGACCTCCCTACAATTCCAAAACAGTTATACCACCAAAAGATTATCATTCCAATGTAAACTATAACAAGGCTTGAAGCTACTGACCATGTCAGTCTTCCTGTCCAGGGTTATCAGATCAACCAAGTTGACTGTATTGATCAGTGAGCTCAGTGAACCACTCGTCAATTCCATAGAGTAACTCTACCTCCCAGGAAATTGGTAGATTGCTTTTCAGTCTTGATCAAATTAAAGATTAATGTTAGCATTGTATAGAAAAATTCAAATTTACCAAACTTTACTTAGGACCATTTACAGGTGGCCATATTTTCCACAATGCGTTTGTGTATATAAAGAGGGTAGGGAGTTTGCAATCCTTAAGTATCATGTATTACACTGCATTATTATGCTTACTTACTCTTATTCACTCAAAAGGCAGAAATCATAGACAACAACTAAACATGAGGTCAGGGAAGAAAATGTAATGTACATATGTTTCACTTTAAAGTGAAGGCACACCAAGAGAATTTGAACTATGTCTTTATTAATGCTTTAGCTCATATTCACATTGCTGATGTACATATCAAAGGTCTGATTTTTCCTGTCACTTATTTTACTTGTTTTCATGGACTTCATAGTATAATTGCCGATGGGCTTGGTGGGATGAAGAGGTGCCCTGTATATATTAATAAATACTGAACAGTCTGTAAATGACAACAGCACTTAACTTGTTCAGGAGTTAAAAGAGATTATATGAATCATAATAACCAAAATGTTGGGTCCCAATATGTGAAGTACTAAGTAGTTACATGTTCCAGGCATAATCCAAGCACTTTGTGTGAATTATCTCATTTACTCTTCTCAACAGTCCTATGAAGTAATATCATTTGCACATGAGGAAAGTAAGTCTTGGCAAGGGTAAGTCATTATTTTTAACTGCATAACTTATATTCTTAAACAAGATGCTATAATAATGTGGGAGTTTCCTTAGCTTCTTAAATTGCAAGATCATGTTTATGTATTGTCCAGTGTAAAATGCAAATCAAGCCTTTATTCTCTAACACTAACCACACATAAAATTGAACACGTGACATTACAATCCTGTCACTGGTGCACCTCTGGTTGTAATTCTGATAAGATAAATATATTGCCATGACCAAAAGGAAGAATAATGCTGTGAAAAGATATTGAAGAGGACTAAATACATTTCTTAGGTTTATCACATGACTGTACTTGAAACATCAGATAATAGAGTATTTAAAGAATCAGAGCTAACAGGTCACCCCATTTTTTTTACATAAGTTACTCTTATTATTTTCAGATATAAATTAGTCCAATAGTATTAAATATCATGCACTGTGTGTAGAGTGGGGTAATGATCTCCATCAAATAATGAGTGCAGAGGGTACACTTCACTCCAAGTGCCTTCTGTTCCAGCTGTTTCTACTTATCTTAATTTTCCTAATTGGGTTACAATTAGGCTGTGAATGAGATGTTAACATGGGAATTGGAGCTTTTCAACAAAAGGGTTTCTCCTTTTATTGTTTTGTGGTTCTTAACTTTCAGAGGCCTGTTTCTTGCTACATGTTAATTAAAAAAATTACAAAGGGTTTAAGATATGTGTATGGCATACAAAGAATAACCTATTTACATCTCTACAGATCTGACAATTTGGCTGCAAGAAAAGAACTGTTTGGGGGGAAAATCTTCAATTTGTGTAAGGCATAACATAGTGTTTATTTAAAAACATCATAATATGTCACATTTGTTTCTGGCCTTCTTCACTTACTAATATGAAAGCTGTTAGCTGGCCAAGGTTTGACTTCGAATAGTGAAACTGAATTCTCTGTCCTGGAACGAAGTTCTTGCTATTCAAAGTATTAATGTAATCCTTGAATCCACAGCATCAGCAGCACCTGGGAGCTTGCTGGAAATGCAGGATTTCAGACCCGGTTTCAGCCCTATTTAATCACAATCAACACTTTAATAAGATTCCCAAGTAATTTATATGCACATTAACGTTTGAGAAACCTAGATATAGAATCTAATTGTAGAAACAAAGCAAAGGCAATTCCAAATTCAGAAACAAAAATTTTTAAGTTCTTTGCCTCATCACACGTTCTGATTATATATCAAAAAAATATGAAATTGCAACTGGGTAAAGTAAATGCCAATTAAATACAAATTTTAATAATCATACTTTAGATTTTAAAAATTGGTTAAAAGATTTTATAAAGCATTATGTAAAGAAAGTGTAAAACCAGAATTGAATTGTGAGGTGTTACTATGCTGGTTCTTTAGGTTATTGTTTCTAAGGAAGCTAGACAACTCAATTTTCTTACCCTCTATGGGTGAATGGTGCTGTATCTAGAATCAGTGGAAAGCATTTCATTTCATACATAATTTTCTCCACTATGTTTTGTTCTTCGTTTTCATAATCACAGTCCTCTTATTAATTTCACTTTACCTAATTAAATGTATTTTACTACTTATAAAACTTTAGTCAATAATGTATTTTGAAAAATTTTGTTCCCAAGGAGCAGATTCCTGAGGAACATTATCCAGTTATTTATTTGAGTATCAAATAAAAGAGAATAGAGTAACAGTCGATGTTGCAATGTTGCCAACCATTGATGTAAAAAGGACTTAGCTGGGACTTTTGCAATTGTCTCATGAGAAACAGAACACACCTGCAAAACTTCTGATGCTGTGAGTGGCCACTTTCTTATTTCTCTTTGTTGTCTTTAGATCTGAAAATGTTATCTATAAGTTTTATCTATACTCTAATTATTAGACTACCATGTTCTTGGCTGAGAAGGGGTGTCATAATTACTGTAACTGGTTTTATGGCCAGGACTGGGACTATTTGGAACAAGTCATTGGATGGACAATTTATCCAGGCTTAATAATCACCTCTGCCATCATTTACCATGAACTTTATTTTATCCACATTGTAATCAGCATTCAGAATGGCTGTGTGTCCCTGTCTTTTCTTTTCTCCCTTCATAGTCATCATGACCTCTCTAAAGAGTTCAAGGATGCAAGGCCTGGGCTCCTTGCTGCTCCCATAATTGCAGTCGTTCCTCAGTGTATCTCCTGATCTGTGACTGTGTCCTGTTGATAATGAAGGGATTACCATCTTTTGAATTTTACTCACCTACTACCTATGGATCAAGGCAGTAAATACTAGCTCCATCTGTTGGTGGCTAGGCATGTTCTTCCTTATTTCTACATGGCCTCCTTGAGAGTTTGTGTGTTCTTGATCAACTCAGTCCCTCTCAGTGTATTCATGTAGTTGCTCACAGGACATTTACCCCACTGGATATCTGTTAGCTACCATACTGTTTACTTCCTGAGCACAATTTTTTGGAGAGAGGATCTCCCTTGTGTGTTTGCATTACATCTTATCACCAGAGAACATGGCAACCATCCTGGTCTTTGCTCCTTGTTACATCTATGCCTTTGTGAATTACAGCAAATTGAATCCCTAGCAATTTGAAGGATTTTTTTCTACAGTATCCTCTCCCTGGTAGCCTTTACACACCTCACTGTGGGGACTCTCTTTATGCTGAGAAGAAAAGTATCTCTCTACATGGGGTGTTCCTTTTCACTGATGGATTTTTTGTATGCTAAGAAATATATTACCATCCTTGTTCCTTGGTTCTTGCATCTGTCCACAATCTAATATTTATATTATTTTCTATTATTTATAACAATAAACTATAAATAACACAAGTACACAAATATCCTCATTGTCTCTCTGATGTGTTATTACCATAAAATAATTTTGGAAAATTGGCAAAAATTTAATATTTCTTCCATCTAGGTGGTGAGTGTATGGATGTTTGGCATGCTGTCTTTACTTTTCTGAAAGTTTAAATTATTTCATAATAATATTATTTTTAACATATAACTTTGGTTTGTTCAAATAATTTTAAGGATTAAAGATGGAGAAGAATGCAAAATCACTATGAACAACTCTATCAAGCTTTTATATCCTGTTATTGCTGACTTAGCCTGAGCAACAGTGCCAGGAAAATCCAAAGTTTGTGCTAAGCAAAGTTGTCTTTGTAATTTCCTCTGCCTGAATGCTCTTCTCCCCTCTAAACTACAAATCATGGTCATTTACTGACTTTAGAGATAACCTTGTCAATGATGCCTTTCTTGGCCAATAACTAATAACCCCCATCCCAATTCTCCCTATTCTTCTTCTGCACTTTATTTTTATCACAATAGTTATCACCATTTTATTTATACATGCATTTTTAAATTGAATGTCAATAGAGTGTAAGTTCCATGAGGACACTGTATATCTGGTACCTAGAATAATGCCTTCCCCATAGTAACCACTAAATATATATTTGTTGAATAGATAAATGAACAAATAAATAAGTCAATATTAGATAATATGCCCTCATTTCCTTAAGATGTCTTGGTGTATGAGAGTTGGGAAGAATATTTATTGGAAATCCCCTTGGGACCTTGAAAATTCTCTTTTCTTGGTATCTTTCTCCTCTGATGCTCTGCAGCTCCTTGACACTGGTCTCCAGACAGATGAATCCCTGCATAGGGTAAATTATATAGTGTCTATAAAGGTTTACTACCAACAGGAATAGAGATTGTGAATTACCATAGTGAGCCAAACAATCTAACTCTGGATATATCAGACACTGTGCCAATATAGGATATCTTATTCTCAGAGTTCTTTCCTTCTCATAGCTACTCTGAGTTAGATAGAAGAAAATTAGGATTCTTTCCCCAAGATCTACTCAACACCCAGGAAAAGAGTTAAAATTTGTGATGTTCTTTACTCCTCTCAGTGATAAAAATAGTAACAGAATTGGGAAAGGAAAAGAAATGGTAAGCTCTCAAAACAGTTCAAAAGGAGGTAAAACTGGACTTCGGTTTCTATGTTGAGAAGGCATGAAGATACTACCAGTCGTGTGTAAAATAGGGTTATTTTACAGTTACAGTGGATCAGAGAAAGAGGAATAGAATTGTAACAGATATCTGCTTTAGAATTCCATATTGCTGATTCCTTTTTCTTTTTTTTGAATGCATCTTTTAGGCAGGAATTTTAGGAAGATGTCATATACTTTAGTGATCAAAAAGCTATCTCTGCTCTCCAGTGAAGTGCCTTCAATTAAAAGTGATATTTTATACCAGTTATTCTAACTTCTGCTAAAATCTCAATGTGAGAAGCATGTCAGACTAGGCCATGACCTATAGCAAGTGTAAATGACTAAACCACTGCAATATCATCATATAATGATATATATTTCTTAAAATGATGAGCAGATAAGGCCTCCAGTTTTCAACTACAGGGAACAAATGGCATTATGTTGGAAGTATATGATATTATTTGGAATAAGGTAAAAAAAAATGAAGTAAGAGACCAGGGACAAACTCTGGAAAGAAGTTAGCTCTGCTTGGCTTAAATAATTGCTATACAGACTATTCCTTTACTATTAGCTGTTTCCTTAATACCATGATTTTGTCTATAGTTTGTTCTTTTTTCTCTTTAATACAATTAAGAATCCAAATAGCCAAGAGTTGTAGTATGTACAGATTGCCCCCCTACACACACATGAGCTGTGTATGTATTAAGTACCTATGTATACACTGTACCCTTTTAGACCATAAGCTCCACACAGGCAATGATCAGTGCTGTTGTAAGCTGAGATTACCCCAAATGTTTTAGCCTCCATTAAAACTATCCTTGGTAGTTATGGTAAAATCATATTCTACCATTAGTACATCATTGCTGGAGTTCATATTTTCCCATTTTGACATGAATGCACTTGGAGTATTGCCAAAGGGCAAAACTTTTCTTAGGCATTTACAAATTTTTCATAAATCAGATTCTTCTTTTTATCTTATTGTCTATGTCTGAGATCATTATGTGATATATATATATTACATATGTGTATTTGATACATATATAATTGAAAATGATGATAATTATCTGTCTCTGAGATAACAATATGATATTAGCGCTCTCAGGGAGAATGAGGAAGCATAAGGGCCATTGCTCTCAGAGCAAATATTTATCCCGCTGGCCAAAAGAACCCTGAATGTACAGCTTGCTTAATTCTAGCCAAATGGTAAACATCAGACATTTTCCCTAAAAGATATTATGCTACATTAGAAGCTTCAGGGCTAGATGCTAATTAATGACTTTCAATTATGGCTCTCTCAACAATAAACTTGAGAGAACTGATTATTGATAAGACCTCTCTGTTTTCTCTTTAATGAAATGAAGATACTACCAGTTTTGTGTAAAATAGGGTTATCTTACAGCTGCAGGGGATCAGCTCTGTGAGTCTCTCCAGGGATTCTTGGAAGTCAGGTACTGACCATTGGCCAAATTAAGAATGAGATGTGTTAGTTATTGACAAAGTGTAGTTTATAGTTTGAAACTCCTCTACAGGTGCCCAGTGCCAAATCGTTTATGTTGTTTGGAGATGGACTGACAATTTATACCTGGTTCATTCTAGTTCAACCTACATAGCCTGTCTTTAGCTGCATAACCAGTATGGTACAAAAAATTCTGCTATAAACGTTTGCCTGGACAACTCTGAAGACAACAGGCCGTACACATATCTTTTTATTTTATAATCTGAATACAAAGAAGATTCAGTGAAATCTAGAAATAAACCTGGGGCTGCACCTGAAAGTGATAGACCCATCCATGATGGAATGTGTTTTCATTCTCCTGGTGTACTATGCCATTTACCTTTATTTATATTTATATTTTTTATTTCAAAATATTAAGGAGGGTACAAATATTTTTGTTATATGGATACCTTTTATAATGCTTAAGTCAGGGCTATGAGTATGCCCATTACCCTAAGAGTACATTGTTTCTATTAGGTAGGTTTTTACCATTACCCTACTCCCTCCTCCCTTCTTGATTTCCAATGACTTTGACTTTTCTCTGTGCCCATGCTTGACCATCAATAAGTTCCAAATTATTAGAAAGTATACATGGTGTTTGTTTTTCCATTTCTGAGGTACTTCACTTAGAATAACGATCTCCAGTTCCATCCAAATTGCTGTAAAAGACATTAATACATTTCATTTTATGGCTCAGTAGTACTCCATGGTACATATAAATCACATTTTGTTAATTCGTTCATGAATTGATGGGCACTTGGGTTGATTCCACATCTTTGCAGTAAACATTTGAGTGCAGGTGTCTTTTTGATAAAATGAATTCTTTTCCTTTGGATACATACCCAGTAGTGGCATTGCTGGATTGAATGATAAGTCTACTTTTAGTTCTTTGAGAAATCTCCATACTGTTTTCCACGGAGGTTTTACTAATTTGTAGTTTTATCAACAGTGTATAAGTGTCCCTGTATCTTTGCATCTACCGTAGCATCTATTGTTTTTGGACTTTTTAATAAAAGCCATTCTGACAGGGGTAAGGTGATATGATACCTCATTGTGGTTTTAATTTGTGTTTCCCTGATGATTAGTGATGTTGAACATTATTTCATATGTTTGTTGGTCATATGTCTATCTTCTTTTGAAAAACGTATGTTCATGTCTTTTGTCCACTTTTTAAGGAGGCTGTTTTTTCTTTTCTTGCTGATCTGTTTGAGTTCTTTGTAGATTCTAGATATTAGCCCTTTACTGGATGTATAGTTTGCAATATTTTCTCCCATTCTGTAGGTTATCTATTTGCTCTGTTGTTAATTTCCTTTGCTGTGCAGAAGCTTTCTGATTTAATCAAATTTCATTTATTTATTTTTGTTTTGTTGCTGTAATTGTCTTTGGGTTCTAAGTCATAAATTATTTGCCTAGTCAGGATATCTAGAAGAGTTTTTCTTATATTTTCTTCTAGAATTTTTATAGTTTCATACCTTATATTGAAGTGGTTTATACTGGAAGTCCTAGCCAGAGCAATCAGGCAAGAGAAAGAAACAAAGTGTATCCAAATTGAGAAAGAGGAGGTCAAACTATTGCTTTTCACTGATGATATGATCTTGTATCTAGAAAATCACAAAGACTCCACCAAAAGACCACTAGAATTGATAAATAAATTCACCAGCCTTAGATTATAAAATCAATGTCCACAAATCAATAGCATTTCTATATATCAATAACTTTCAAGCTGAGAGTCAAATCAAATACTAAATACCATTCACAACAGCTAAAAAGAAAATATTAATAAATACTTAGGAATATACTTAACCAAGGAGGTTAAAGATCCCTGCAAGGAGAACTATGAAATACTGATGAAAGAAATCACAAATGACACAAATAAATGGAAAAACATATCATGCTCATGAATTGTTAAAATCAACATGGTTAAAATGTCCATAGAGCCCACAGTGATTTATAGATTCAGTACAATCCCCATCAAAGTACTAATGTCATATTTCACAGATCTAGAAAAAATATTTCTATGCTTCGTTTGGAACCAAACAAGAACCCAAATAGCCAGAGAAATCTGGAGGCCTCATATTACCAGAAGTCAAACTATACTACAAGGGTATAGTAGCCAAAACAGCATGGTATTGGTACCAAAATGGAGACATAGACCAGTAGACGGAACAGAGAACCCAGATCTACCTACAACCATCTACCTACAACCAACTGATCTTCAACAAGCAGACAACATATACTGGGGAAAGAAGCCCTATTCAATAAATGTTGCTGGAAAAATTAGACAGTGGCATGCAGAAGAATGAAGCAGGACTCCTACCTCTCACTGTTTACAAAAATACCCTTCGCATTTGTTAAAGCTTTATGCCAGGATGCCCCATGGAGGCTTAGGAGTCCTTTCAATTATCAGACCCTTTATAACTGATGCACTTATCCTTTCTCAGATACATTTGAGGGGAAAATTTGGATAATATATTATTACTTTAGTTTTCTTCTTCCTTGCACTCAGTCTGACTAAAGTAATTTTGCAAAATGGAACACAGTGATAATAAGAAAGGACGTGTTCCTATCTCTAGAGCTATTCAACATGTGAACCACTTTAGAGAAATGTCACATTATAAAATATGAAGGTACATAATTTCCCAAGGAATTTTGGAAGAAAAACAGTCATTAGGGAGTGGTGTTTGGAGTCTGTCTTGACTCAGTATAACAGATAATTTTTAGCCATAATGCATTGGGTGTGTAGAGGTTTAGAATTATGTTATTGTCTTTTCAAATAAACCTGCAAATAAGACCCTTTTAAATAAATTAGCCAGTACTTGTTCCCAATTTACAGACAATAAATCAAGTTCACATTTTAGGGACTGTGAATTTAAGAGTCTATAAATGCCTGTTTGGCATTGCTTCACTAAAATTTTAATAATTAAATTTTAAAATAAATACCACTTAAAGGTAAGAAAATAGCTTGTAGTTATTTTATAATCATTGCTATTAAAACATTTTTAAATAATGCTTTACTTTATTGTTTATTTTCTATGGTTTCCAAAAGAATTATTTTTAGCTACCCCTACCACTTTTTCAGAAAAGACACAATTATTTCTCAAGGATGCATGTTAGCATCTGAGAGCCTCAATAATATTCATAAAGTGAATATTAAAGGCAAATTTTTATTTATGATTATCCTGAATAAAAAAGAACATTATGTCTTCCATGCCAATTGTCCAGCTTCACTTCCTAAAAGCACATATATATATCATCCAATAAATATACACTACATGCACACATGCATACACATACATTTTAATGTTGTGATTTCAAATTGGACAACCAAGGAACAAAGGGAAATATCCTAATGAAGACTGTTTGCTATTTTGCACTCTTCCATGTGTTTTAAATTCCAGTCATGAGTCTCTTTTTAAAAATCTATATCATATATATCCACAATAAAGCTGAATCATCATTTCATTCAGTAGGCAGACATTTCTAGCCCCCAGGTTTCTGGACACAGAAGAGGCTTTAACACTGGCTGGGCGTGGTAGCTCACGCTTGTAATCCTAGCACTCTGGGAGGCCGAGGCAGGAGGATTGCTCGAGGTCAGGAGTTCAAGACCAGCCTGAGAAAGAGCAAGAATCTGTCTCTACTAAAAATAGAAAGAAATTATCTGGACAACTAAAAACATATAGAAATAATTAGCTGGGCATGGTGGCACATGACTGTAGTCCCAGCTACTTGGGAGGCTGAGGCAGAAGGATTGCTTGAGCCCAGGAGTTTGAGGTTGTTGTGAGCTAGGCTGACACCACGGCACTCTTGCCAGGGCAACAGAGGGAGACTCTGTCTCCAAAAAAAAAAAAAGAAAAGAAAAGGCTTTAACACATTATTTTTTTCCACTTTACACTATTCTTTCCCCCACTCTCATTTTCTATTCTCTTATTGTCTGAATAACAATACTTTTATTTTTTTCTTTTGATAGAACATTATAATATCCTATTTCCGGAAATAATACTGCAACATTTTCAAAGTGGTATTTATTTATTATTCCTTGATCTCTGCAACTAAACTATGTTTAAGGAGGTTAAATCTGTTTTTTAGTCTTTAAAATAGCCCCCAAGGAAATTCATGCACAGAGAAATTCAGTTGTGATAACTGAGTTTCTGTTAACAAATATTTTTTACTCCTTTTGTAAATGAATACTTCAGCTTCAGTTTGATTCAATTTATCAGTCTAAATAAAAGAGCAATTTTCTATTTCTCATCTTCATTATTAGATTACACATTTTTGTTAGGTTCAAGTGCTGAATGCAAAATCCATTCAATGAGGATAAGATAGATTTATCATATTCACATTAATGTACTTATATCTAATGAGAATACAAACAGATGTTTTGTCTTTAACATAAATTGAGGAAACTTCATTGTGGTCAATATAATCTTTAGATACTCTGAGTAAATTTGTTTGTATTGGTGGGAAAGATCAGATATTGAAAACCATAATGTAAAGAACAAAAAATAATGATATTCTTGCCTAATGAGAAGAGAAAGAGAGAAAGGCAATCTTTCAAGTAGTCTTCAAGCCCATGAAATTTTATTATGAAAAACAAATAAAGCAAAACAAAAATCTAGTATTTTTCATTTCAACTATACATAGACTTCAAATGAAGGGGTGGATGTCATAGTACAAATATCTGAGATTTCTAATATCCTGACAAATGAAGAATGATATAAATTTTAATGGATTATTCAATGTATTACCGAATTTTAGCTATGTGTGGATTTGATGACCTTCAAAATCTTTCCAGCTCCTGCAATTGCTGAGTCTATCAATATATCACCCTTCATTGTTTGATGGGTTTGTAACCGCAAAACATTGTTCCATCATGCAAAATATAAACAGCTTTCAAAAAACTTGATGAAGCTAGGAATGTTTTATCTGGTTTCATTTTACAGAACTGGAGGAAAAAAAAAAAACCTAAGATTTTGCAGTGCTTGGGTTTCCTTTTTTCCCCCTTGTATAACAGTAATTTCATTTTTAAAATAAAAACTGTCATTAGATAACTTTTTACATCTCAGTGATTTTGTGTAGCTTTGAGCAATGTACAATATGTTTTCTTTCCTTGAGGTTGTCTGATATAAGTGAATTTGTGGTGGTATAAATATATTAAAGGGAACGGATGTTTCACTGTTTAAAAATCGCTAACATCAACACTTTTCTATAAGAAGAGAACAAATAGAACAAATAAGAGAGAAATTTTACCTTCATATTACATGTAAATTGTTCTCGTTACACAAATAAAAATGCACACCAGAAAAGCAGGCTCATTGTCATAATAGCCCTATTTAACAAAAATATAACACAAAAAAAGATGATAATATTAATTGGCAAATCTGAAGTCCAGTGAAAGTATATAAAAGTAGAAATACATAAGCTCATTATACATTAGAAAAGAAAGAATGCCTTCTATATGAAATAATTTACCTTTTTCTCTCAAAATTTGTGTATTGATAGATAATAATTATGCATATTTATGGGGTACACATTATATTTTGACATATGAATACAATGTATAATGATTAAATCAGGACAATCAGGATATCAATCATCTCAAACATTTTTATTTCTTTGTGTTAAGGACATTCCAAATTTTGTAATTTTGTATTCTAGCTATTTTGAAATATGCAATTATTGATAACTATAGTTGCCATAGGATGCTATTGAACACTAGAACTTGTTTCTTCTACCTAATTGTATTTTTGTACCCATTAACAGACCTCTCTTTATCTCCCTTCCCCTCAACACTTCCCAGCCTCTGGTAACCACTATTCTACTCTCTACCTTTACTGATATCAACTGTTTTAGTTCCCACATAAGAAACAGTCCATGTGAGATTTATCTTTCTGTGCCTAGCTTATTTCACTTAACATAATGTCCTAAAGGAGACTTTCAATTTTTCCTATTCAGTGTGATGTTAGCTGTGGGTTTCTCATATATGGGATTTATTGAGGTATGATCCCTTTATATGCAGTTTGTTGAGAGTTTTCATCATCAATAGATGTTAAATTTTATCAAATGCTTTTTCTATGTCTATTGAGATGATCATATGCTTTTTTTCCGTCCTTCAGTTGATGTAGTATATCACATTTACTGACTTGTGTATGTTGAACTATCCTTGCATCCCTGGGATAAAGCTCTCCTGATTATGGTATATTATCTTTTTGAGGTACTACTGCATTTGATTTCCCAGTATTTTGTTCAGAATTTTTGCATCTATAATATATTCATCAGGAATATTGGTCTGTATTTTTCTTTTTCTGTTATATCCTTGTCTGGTTTTGGTATAAGGGTAATGCTTGCCTCATAGAATAAATAGGAAGAATTTCCTTCCTTTTTGATTTTCTGGAATAGGTTCAAAAGAATTGGTATTAGTTCTTCCTTAAAAGTTTGGAAGAATTCAGCAGGAAAGCCATCAGATCCTTGGGTTTTCTTTGTAGGGAGACTTTTTAATACTGATTCAACCTCATTACTCGTTATTTGTATGTTCACGTTGTCTATATCTACTAATCTTGGTAGGTTATATGTGTCCAAGAATTTGTAAATTTTCTTAAGGTTCTCCAATTTGTTGGCATATAGTTGTCTACAATAATCTCTAATGACTCTTTGTATTTCTGTGGTATCAGTTGTAATGTTTCCTTTTTTATTTTTTATTTATTTGGGTCTTGTCTTTTTTATTAGTCTAGTTAAAGGTTTGTCAATTTTATTGTTTCAAAAAGAAAACTTTTTGGTTTTTAATCTTTTGTATTTTTTTAGACTCAATTTTGTTTATTTCTGCTTTGGTCTTTACTATTTCTTTCCCTCTACTAATTTCAAGACTGGTTTGTTCTTGCTTTTCTAGTTTCTTGAGGTGCATAATTAAGTCATTTATTTGAAAGTATTCTACTTTTTTTGAGGTAGGCATTTACTGCTATCAACTTTCCTCCTAGTGCTGTTTTTGTCATGTGCCATAGGGTTTGGTATGGTGTGTTTCCATTTTCATTTGTTTCAAGAACTTTTTTCATTTCCTTCTTAATTTCTTAATTGATCCAGTGGTCATTTAATTTCCATGTATTTATACAATTTTCCAAGTTTCTCTTGTTATTGATTTCTAGTTTTATTTCATTGTGCTCTGAGAATATACTTTATGTGATTTGATTTTTTTTATTTGTTGAGACTTGTTCTGTAGGCTAACAGGTAATCTATCCTGGAGAACATTCCAAGTGCTGATGAGAAGAATGTGCATTTTGTAGTTCTTGGATAAAAGGTTCTGCAAGTATCTGTTAGGTCCATTTGTTCTAAAGTGCAGTTTAAGTCCAGTGTTTCCTTGTTGATTTTCTGTCTAGATGATTTGTCCAAGGCTGAGAGTAGGATGTTGAAGTCCCCCACTATCATTGTATTGGAGCCTATCTCTCTCTTTAGCTCTAGTATTATTTATGTTATATATCTGGATACTCTCATGTTGGGCGCATATATATTTACTACTGCTATATGCTCTTGCTGAATTAATCCCTTTATCATTCTATAATAACCTTCTTTGTATCTTTTATGTTTTTTGACATAAAATCTATTTTGTCATTTATATATATTACTGTAAACTTTTGGTTTCTGTTTTCACAGAATATCTTTTTCATTTTCTTCACTTTCAGTTTATGTATATCTTTACATTTGAAGTGTTTCTTTTAGGCAGCATGTAGTTGCCTCTTATTTTTTAACTAATTCATTTAGCTAGTTGATATCTTTTAATTGTAGAATTGAAACTATTTATATTCAAGGTTGTTATTGATAAAGTACAAACTTAGTCCTGTCATTTTGCTAATTGTTTTCTGATTATTTTGTATAATGTTTCTTTCTTCCTCTCTTACTGCATTTCTTTGCAACTTGTTGGCTTTCTGTAGTGATAACTTTCCATTCCTTTCTCTTTCTCATTTGTATATCTGCTTTTCCAATGGATTTACACTTTAATGTGTTTTCTTGGTAGTAGATAGTATACTTTTGCTTCTAGATATAGGCCTCTCTTAAGTATTTTTGTAGGGCTGGCCTAGTGGTGATAAATTCTCTCAGTTTTTGTTGTCTGGAAAAATCTTTAATTCTCCTTCACTAAGTGAAAAATAGTATTGTGGGGTATAATACTCTTGACTAACAGTTTTGTTTTGTATTGTTTCCTTTTAGCACTTTTAATATATCATCCCATTCTCTCCTGGCCTGTAAGAATTCTGCTAAGAAATCTGCTGTTAGTCTCTTGGGGATTTTCTTTTATGTGACTTTGTCCTTTCCTAGTGCTCTTTTAAGAATTACCTCTTTGTCTTAGATTTTTGACAGTTTACTATAATGTGTCTCAGAGAGGATATTTTTGGGTTAAGTCTATTAACATATCTTTGGGCTTCTTGTGTCTAGATGTCTATGTCTCTTACAATAGTCATGAAGTTTTCAGTTATTTCATTAAATACGTTTTATTCTATGCCTTTTTCCTCTCTTCTCCTTCTAGAAATCCCTTAATTTAATATATGTTTGCTTGTTGGTGTCACATGTATCACATAGGCTTTCTTCATTCTTTTTTTGTTTTTTTTTTTTTTTGTCTTACTGGGCTATTTCAAAAGACCTGTCTTTAAGTTCAGAAATTCTTTCTTCTGGCTGGGCGTGGTGACTCACACCTATAATCCTAGCACTCTGGGAGGCTGAGGCGGGAGGATCGCTCAAAGTCAGGAGTTCGAGACCAGCCTGAGCAAGAGCGAGACCCCGTCTCCACTAAAAATAGAAAGAAATTATCTGGACAACTAAAAATATATATAGAAAAAATTAGCTGGGCATGGTGGTGCATGCCTGCAGTCCCAGCTACTTGGGAGGCTGAGGCAGAAGGATTGCTTAAGCCCAGGAGTTTGAGGTTGCTGTGAGCTAGGCTGATGCCACAGCACTCTACCCAGGGCAACAGAGTGAGACTCTGTCTCAAAAAAAAAGAAAAAAAAAACAAAAGAAATTCTTTCTTCTGCTTGATCTATTATTGAAGCTCTTCATTATGTTTTTTTTTTATTTTATTAATTGAATTCTTCAGATCAAGATTTTTGTTTGGTTCTTTTTTTTATGATAACTATATTTTTGTTGAATTTTCATTCAGACCATGAATAGTTTTTCTCATTTCTCTTATTGTTTATCTGTGTTCTATTGTATCTCATTGAGTTTCCTTAAGATCATTACTTTGAACTGCTTTTTAGGCATTTTATAAATTTCCTTTCCTTCGGTGTCTGTAACTGGAGAATTACGTTCCTTTTGGATATTCTGTTTCCTTGCTTTTTCATGTTTCTTGCTTTCTTATGTTGATATCTGTGCATCAAGTATAACTCTCACTTCTTCCAATTTTATGAAGTAGCTTCCATAGGAAAAGGCTTTTTCCTGCAGATGTATTTACGATGTTGGTTGGATATGGTGCTTTTGCTTTGGTTCTGGGTGGGCACAGTAGTGTCATCTCTGTATGATTACTTTGGCTGTAATCAACATTAGCAGTGCCTGCGAGTTCCTTAGTGACTTAGGCTGTGGTTGATTGTGGAGACTGTGGTGAGGCTTTGCTGGGAATGAAGAAGACACAGGGGCATGCTGGTCCTCAGGCCCCTAGATGGTGCATGCAGACAGTGGCAGAGGTAGCAGTGTGCTCCAGCTGGGCCAGTCTTCAGGCCTCAGGCAGACTGCACAGGTGTTGGTATTATTTGTAGTGGGATGGGAAGGTTATCTCTTGGACTCCCAGGTAGGGAAATAGGCACATGGTAGCCTCACTGCTTGAGGTGGATGGGTTTACTGTCAGTGGCAGTGGCCCCAGGCAGGCTGCTTTCAGACTCTGGAGAGCATGCACTTACACTCCCTAGTCCTGGAGGCAGCCTCCCTGATGTACTACATCACCTATTACCTGGGGTATAATGTACAACATGGGCTTGGGTGCCAGCAACAGCTGTACCACTGGGTCCAGCTAGCATGGTGATGCTTATAGGTCCATATTGTCACCTATTTTATGTTTTCTCTATGAAATCCATATTATTTGCATTGCTTTACAACATGTATGCCTCATTCTTTTAGGAATGTATTAAAACTAAAGCATGCAGAGTGAAATAATTTAATACTTTACTGGACTATGAGAATCTCTCTAGTTTTAATTAGTGGTCTAGTGCTCCCCACTAGGAATATATGCAGTTGTCTGCCAGAAACCATCTAATAGAAATTCTCTTTCAATATTTGTTTAGGTAATAACTCAAATAATGCTCAATTTTTTGCTCTATTTTTAAATCATGCCTTGTAATTCAGATACTCTGGCCTGAAAGATAGAAGCAATGTCTACACGCAAACAAACACTGGATGGAAAATAATCACTCTAAATGCCTAAACATATGACCCACATAACAGTTATATGACGTCAGTGGAAAAAGGATTAAAAGGAGTTGTAAAAATGATTTAGTTATGGTCTATGAATTGCACACAGATACATAAACAGTGTTTCTCAACTTTTAAGAAAAATATCACCCCCTAAGGAGCCTTCTAGACCTACTTTTTCTAATCATTTCTTTCCTGGAATTTTAATACCACAGATTTATTGTATGTCTGTTTATGCATGGTGGCCCTTTGGAGGGCCACAAACTATCGTAATACCTAAAATACCACCTCCTAAGGAAAAATGTTCACACTCTGGGGGACAGTATCATCCCTGTTGACAATCCATAATATAGACCATAGTCGAAGGAAGCTTAATATGCTATTGTTCAAAATCCTCTGTTTTACTGATAAGGAACCTGGGAAGCAGAGAAGGAAACTGATTTGCCTAAAAGGATACATATTTAATAGGCATTATGGAGAAAACAAAAGAAATAGAAGTCATAGAATTGGCCAATTTGTTTTTATATGCAATTAATATTGATCAAGTTTCCTTTCCCACAGCAGCTCTGTGGGAAAGGAAAAAAACCCATCACACCTGAGTAATGACTAAGTGATGATGTAACTTCAGTACACTCAAGATATTACAACTTAATCTGATATTATCATACAGCCAGATGTTACATTATTTGATAATTTATAAACCGTTATATTTATGATAATTTATAATAGAAAAAGATCCTTTAGAGAAGAATTCAGCCACAGAGACTTTAAAATTTCAGTAGAAAGCAAGGCTTGTTTAAAGGTCAATCACGCGTATACTCTTGTTATTTTCCCAGAGTTAGAGCTTGTTCAACAAAGTAAAGAGTTCACAACTGTCAGATGCTGGCATTTCGAAGGGTAAAAGACATCTTTATGAAATAGGACAAAATTTCTTCATGTAAAACAATGTATTAAATATCACCTAAAAAAAGGTATTAAAATTTTTTCTTTCAACTAGTTTATGAAAAGTATGTCCTTAGAGTGATAAAATAAAAATGATAGTCATAACCAGAAAGACTTCTATCTTAAAATTAATGTCTTCATTTTTCTGATGTAAATGATTACAAACTATTTAGCAGAAGATTATTTTATGATCACAGCAATAAATAATATACTATGATTAGATCCCAGTGTTTAAAGACAGAAAATATAAGCCATTTTCCTTGGTCATAGGGAGAGATGGTTTCTGGCAGACAACTCCATATATTCCTACTGGGGAGCACTGATTAAAACTAGAGAGATTCTCTTAGTCCAGTAAGGTATTAAATTGTTTCATTCTGCATGTTTTACTTTTAATAAATTCCTGAAAGTATGAGGCATACATGTTGTAAAGCAATACAAATAATATCGATCTCATACAGAAAATATTAAAAAAGTGACAATATGGACCCATAAGAACTTAAAGCAGATATTTAAAATTTGAAGAAGAAAAACTAGTAGTTATGTCCTTACCGTGGGCCAATGTGGTGTTAACATTTATTACCCTGGAAAACATACCTTTCACTCTATGCAATCCGCCTACCCTAAGTGTGTCTCAAGGCCACTAAACTCAAACAAACCTCTCTTCAATTCCATTCATATGGATTTCTTAGGACTCTGTCCTCCCCCCTTTTTTATTAACGCTAGGCTTGCTCCTAAACCAATTTTGATTATACCTAGTCCCTGACTCCTAACTTATATATTGTGGTTCTCTTACTATATTTTTCTGGCTGCATCATCAAGCCTACTAGATTTTTTGCTTAATATTTTATTTCTAGGCATCATCTAGAATACAACATCTTCACCCTAAGACCAGGCACCATAATTCTCAAACTGACATCATAGGCTGGTGCTGTAGCTGAGATTTCCCTATAGAAATCAGATACTTATTTATTCCTTCATTTATACTTTTATTCATCTCAAAAGCATTTATTGAATAACTAAATAGGCAGAGAACTTTTCTAGACTTGGAGACACAACGGTAAATAGGAATGAGTGGTTCTTTATGTACTTTACATTGTAGTTGAGATGAAAGACATGAAATAGATCACTTCATAATTTAAAGAATTAATTATGCCATTATAATTTTGATAAATACTACAAATGAATTTAGAGAGCATTCATATTACATAACTAAAAACTTGCTCCAGGCTGGTGAATCAAAGACTTCCCTGAATAAATAACATTTAAGCTGAGACTGAAGAACTATAGATGTTTACTTTTCAAAGAGTAAGGGAAAAAGCATTACACAGTGAACACACAGGCAGAGGACCTAAGACAGGGAGGAGCCTAGCTCATAAGAGGAAGTATGAGATAACAAGTATGTACATCAAGCTGTAAGGGAGCATGGGTAGAGGTATTGGTGACATACGTAGGTAGATGCCACATTATATAGCAAAATTTTAAGCATTTTGAGTATTATTCTGAGAGCTTTGGGAAGGCATAAATGACTTAAGTTGTGAAATTATAGGAACATATTTAGGCTTTATAATTATTTTTCAATAAAGAATATGGAGTATGAATTGGGGAGCATAAAAGGGGCTACTAAAATCAATTAGATCAAAGGACACAAGCAGCATAGTGAAAAGACAACCTACAGAATGGGAGAAAATACCTGTAAATCATCTATGTGATGAAAGGTTAATATCTAGAACATGTAAAGAACTCCTACCACTGAAAAAAATCAAATAACCTACATATAGTAGTAACATTCATCAGGTGTTGGGCAGGCAGGAGGAGGGGATGGGTATATTCACACCTAATGGGTATGGTACGCACCATCTGGGGGATGGACACGCCTGTAGCTCTGACTCAAGTGGGCAAATGCAATATATGTAACCTAAACATTTGCACCCCTATAACATTCTGATATTATATATATATATAAATGGGCAAAGACCTTGAACAGACGTTTCTTCAATGATGATATACAGATAGCCAAAAACACATATCAAAAGATGCTCAAAGTCACTAATCACCATGAAATACAAATCAAACCCACAATCTGATATTACCTCACACCAGTTAGGGTTGCTTCTATCAAAGAAACAAAAACAAATAAGAAACAGAATATAACAAGTTCTGGAAAAGATGTGGAAAAATGGAAACCTTGTGCAATATTATAATTGTAAAATGGTATAAGTGCTATGGAAAATAGTATGGAGGAAATTAAAAATAGAACTACTAGATGATCCAACAATTCAATTTCTGAGTATATATCCAAAATATTTAAAGCAGAGTCTCAAGGAAATATTTATATACCCACGGTTCAAAGCACACTATTCACAATAGTCAAGAAGTAAATAGATTAGGATGAAGTTCCTACTTATGAAACTGATTTTCAACTTTATAATAATATAAAAATTCACACATATTTTAAATCCATTCGGTAAATTTTTCATTGTTAAAGAGTTGAAGAAACAAAAATTAAACCCTATTCTTTAGTAATGACTCACAAAGAAACTTTGTTATAGTATCTAATCAAAAAATGTTTCTTTCCCATGTATCTTCATTCTTCTTTCAACAACTGAGAAAAATCAGAAATTGTATTTATCTTTACAAATATAATATTAAATGTGACTGGGCTTTAAATTTATGTAGTTTATTTTGGGGCAGAAAGAGTGAGATTATGTAGAGGTTATTGGAGGTGGGTAATATTAATATATGATACCTTTAAAGTATGGGTTAAGTCAACGAATTGTGCAGATTCACCCTGTGAATTACTTTGTGGATTCACACTGAGTTCAGAATTTTTGTTACACTATAATAAACAAATTATCTGTTTGGGAATATTACCCCTTATATGCATAGTTCATGGGCAGCTTTCACAAGAGTGTAATTGTTTCTTAATATCTGTACCATTTAATATCGTTGAACACACAACACTCAAAAGAACCCCTAATTCTTAAAGTTAATTTAAATTGATGGATTCATGTCCAATGCAGTCTATCCTGTAAAGAAGCTGGAATGGGATGTAGCCAAATATATTTCCATTGTACTGCTAATCACATTATAGATGATATAATTATTGAACAGAGATAGATATTTATTCTAAAAAATTTGGTCTTTACATTATTCACTTCCTTTAGAAATAAGTGTAAATTATTATACTTACATTCCTATTATTTGCTGCTCCTCTGTTAAAGTGATCTAATCCTAAATAGTTTCTCTGAATTCCATTTTTGGACACAAATTGGTATAACCCACACATTTTTAAATCTATCTGAAAAGAAATTTTGGTTGCAGGACAAATATCTACTTGAGTATAATTTTTCTTAAGATTTGCTCCTGTTTATACTTCATACCGGGTTCTTTTTGGAAATTGAAAACAGGACTATCCATTAAGTAAAAGTAATAGTAAAAGTATGTTTAAATACTCTTTAGACACTTTCTTGTTCTTATCATCTTAATTTCAAATGCAATTTCTAATACATTGGTCATCAAGTATTGATGTTTACTTTGGTATAAACCTTACTGTATGCAATTATGTTTATCTCCTGGTGTAATTTAAAAGATCCTTTCCAGCTATTTTTATATAATTACACACATATTTAAAACCAATAATGATATACTATTTCTATAAAAATAAATCTTCCATTGGGAAGACTTGTAAATACATAAATAATGAATTTAATACTTTTATAGAACAGACATATAGCACTATATAGCACTGTAGCAATCTAAAAATAAAGCTCAATGTAAGAATAATACAAAAGAACATGTAGCATTTAAAAACTATCTTTCATTCTACATCTACATGAAAGGTAGAGTGAATCATTACAGATAATTATTATATAGTTTTAACTTATTCTGAGGTATAATTTTACTAATAAAGTTAATTTTCATGAGAAACTTCCAGAACCAAGGAAATAAAATATATTGATGAGATTATACACACACACATCAAATATACATATGTACCTTCATATATGTGTATAATTCCAAACTATAAGAAATATAACTTGTAATAGTTTAACTCTCTGTATGAACCCAATAATTACATTAAGAGATATTAGAGAGTAAAAGAATACTCATTACATATAATGTGTAAGCTACATGTTTAAAGTATATTTAAAAAATTCTCTTTTGAAACTCGTTTAATGGAGGACTATAGACATAGATATATATTTGTAAAATATACTGTTTAAATACAAATTTAACTTAACATCATAGAACTTCCAACTATGATGCAAACTACTATATATAAAACTCTAAGATTTACAATTTAAAAACATATTAAGAATTCGAAAGTTGTATATTGGTATGAAATATTTCTCATTACTTTTAAACTGGGGCACACTTCCTTTCTTGGAATAAGTCAATAATAATATTAAACTTAGGTTAGCACTTTAGTAAGTGTACCCTTGTCCTTGAAGACATAAGTAAGTCACTGACTCAGGAGGGAAAAACAGAGTACACAGACTTCATCTTCTATTTAGAGAAATGCTGGAGTAAGCAGGTTGTGTCATATATCTCTATCTGTTGGCCCCTTGGAAGGCAGTGGTTGGAGGATTTTAACAAAGAAAAAAATCAAACTAAATTGTTATACTGATAGGCACTGAATAAACAAAGCAAATATAAGCAAAAATAATGCATTATAAGCTAACACAGATATGGCAAAAATTAATAATAAAACTTTAAATTATTACTATGTTATTCCAAAACAAGAGCTAAGTCACCATAATTAGTCTACATCATAAAAATCCATTAGACCATTTGAGTTAGTTTTTCTCCTGTGGTTCCATATCACAATTATATTTTAATAGAGACTAGATAGAGAACTGGCAGGCCCTGCTCAATAAGGGTTCATAAGACCAGAACTAAGGTCTTTGATGAAACAAGAGAGGGTGGAGAAACTGGCCAAAACTACCTAGAACCCAGCTGGCCAGGAAAAATGACCTCAGGTTACCCTCACTGCTCATGATGTATTAGCATACTAAAAGAAACTCCTACCAGTGCCATGACAATTTACAAATGCCATGACAACTCCTGGAAGTTACCCTATACAGTTAAGTGGAGATGGACCCTTGGTTCTTGGAACTCCTTATCCCTTTCCCAGAAATCTTATGAATAATCCTCCCTCCACTTAACATAAAATTAAATAGAAGGTATAAAATAGATCCTGGAAACTCAAGGTGCTACTCTCTGTTGCTCTGAGAGATAGCCACTGCCCTGTCTATGGGGCAGCCTCCCATCTTTTTTTCTTTTTTTTCATTAATAAACTTGCTTTTGCTTTATTCTCTTGGCTCATTTTTTAATTCTTTACTGCACAAAACCAAGAACACACTTGGGCTTTAAACTGGGGTCCACTTTCCTGTATCAGAGATAATATATTTTTTCCCAATAATAGGAAGGTTTTTTTTCAATAATTCAAATCCATGGCAAAATCTGTGCTAATATGCAAAAGTGGAAACCTAATAAAATAGGAAACTTGTAAAAGGAGTCAGAAATTCTAAAATCTTGTTGAATATAGATAGCCCAGGGTGCACTTTATCCCACTTAATGATGAATACTTAGCTAGGGGTTAATAACTCCCAATCACTGTCTTATAACAAGGAATTGCATATTAAGCCATGTGACTGTCATATCCAGTAACATAACCAAGGACCTATTATTACCTCTAACCCTTGCAATTATTAGGAATCCTTTGAAAATCTTTCTTAACTTCTACCTAAGGTACTTGTCCATTATCCCTGACCCCAAATGGCCATCAGTGCCCATAGATCTTCTACATTCAATGGCTCAAAGGGGAAAGCGAAAGTCTGGTGTTATTTAAATTTCTTCTACTTATCATTCCATTTTTTTAAGCTTCCTAGAATGATTACCAAATCTTGATAATCTATTTAGTTATAAATGGCAAACAATTCCTATTTTTAAACAAAAATGGAAATGAACATGGAAGAAAAAAAGAGCAGATTCTTTGTCACTGATATTTCTCCTAAGAACACAGGAATTCAATTTTCTTAAAAACAAAAGGACTTCCAGTTTCTGATCTGGCATGTAATGAGCTTGGAAGTTGACAGTCTAGCTTAACAATGAGTAAAAATTTGAACAGCTCAAAAAATCAGCTACCCTCTTTAGATTCATCACAGAAGTGAGATTATAGGGAAAATTGCTGTCTGTAAAATTGAAGAAACCCACAGAGGGACACCAAGAATGAAAATTTACTGCAGTAGAAACCCATTAGAGCAGGAATCCCTAGGGAACAGATACCAGGGCAGGAAAACAAAACTGTAACTGACAAATTCTGAGATGCTCAGTGCAGACAAATCTGATAGTTAAAATTCAGGGGAGCCAGTCACAGTGAGGACCCCTCACTTTTAAAAGTTTTACCTCCAGGGGTGAAAACTGTAGAACAATCCCCTCTTGGTTCTGGCAGGGGGAAGGGAAAAGTAACCATATTAAAATAAGTCAGAGAATTATTTTCCATACAAACACTATTTTACCAGCATCTAACCTCTTTGGGTGTTTATTAGAGTCTAACCAACCTGGAAGAAGGAAAACATGCAACCCTATCCTCCTCTAGCCAACCTGTCCCACTTAAGGGGATGGGAAAAAAAATTAAGAAGCCCTTGTGAAATTCACAGCCAAGGAACATAGGCTCACTAAAAGACTGAGAATTAGTTTTGTTGTTTTGGACTTTATAAAACAGAATTATGCAGTTTTCACTATTTTTATTTTCTTTTTGAAAATATTCATCTTAAATATATCTACTCCTTAAGCATCTTTCTTATGGGAAATTATTTCCATTTTAAGAAAACAACAAATAATTATTTATGTTCTAATTGTGTTAGAGCCAGTACTGTCCCCATATTAATACCCATTTTCTCTTCTTTCTTAAATTCATATTTCTATGTTAGGGAATATATCTCTGTATTTCAATCACCATACATAAGCTGCACTGTGCTTAATATTATTAATTAAACTAATATTAACTGGGAATTGGAGGATGCAGAACAAAACCTTATTTTAAATATTTGAAAAGGCAAGATAGATGGCTAAATCTCATTGAAGTCAGTAATTTTTAAAGTACTATTAAAGCACTTACTAAACTATTTTGCTTACATTTTATATACATGCTTATTTAAATAGTTTCTAATTACAAAATGACATGAGAAAATTACTTGTTAGATTTTTCCCTCTCAGGTGCCTTGGTTGATTGAATTCCCTCACTACCAAAGGATTATGATTATATTAGCAACTTTTTTAATTTTAAAAGTTACTTGGTCATTTTATTATCTTATTTTTCATGATTTATCTACATATATTTGAATGAAATAACTTTTCATTAAAAGTTACTATTACTGCAAACTTAATTGTGTTTGTTACATAATTTGGCATTTACTTGAGAGCCTAAAAAAAGCTGTAGCTACCAAGAACAATTTCATAACTTAAAGAGGAACTGTTTCCTAGTGGGAGTGGAAAATACAAAAGGAAATATACCAGGTGTCTAACTCTAAGAAAAATTGAGAATTTTCTAAGAAAATTGAGCTAATGAGGCAAATATTCATTTTGCAGAGAATGAAAGAAGAGATTATGACACATACACAATTTTATATGTATACCTGGCTTAACTGTCTGAAATAAATCTATATGGACTTTTAGATATCTTAAAACTCTCAGAATTTATTAAATATTTTATGTACATCTTGTTTTTAGACCCTTCTATGTTACCCGTTGTCTTATTTATCAACTACTAACAGATTTCTTTGGTCATTTTTCTTGCTCCTTCCATCTCACTTTTTTGTTCTTACTGAAGTTTGTTCTTTGGTAGTTCTTTCAGTGATAGTATAGGGGTAGGAAATTGTTTGTCTTTTTTTCTTATTTTTTTATGTTTTTTTCATGTTTGTATTTTGCCATAATGTTTGAAGGATAGCTTAGCTGTGTTTACAGTTATTTTTGGGTGAACAGACATCTCCTCCCTTGTGCTTCAGTGAAATTAATATTACTCTATTATTTATGGACATTCATTATTATTGATGAGATGTTAGCTCTCAGAATAATATTTGTACGTTTTATGCTATCTTTTTATGTGTTTCTTTTAAGATTATTTTCCACATTTTATAGTTTCAGAACAGTACATCTGGACTCAGATTTGTTTTTCTCTTGTTCGAGACCTCTTCTGTTGCTCCTATCTGAGAACTTAGAATTTCTTTTTCCAGTTCTGAAAAATTTTCAACAAGTATATCTTCAAATAACAATTCTCTTCCTTTTTCTCCATTCTATACTGAAAGACATAAAATGAGAGCTCCTATGCCTCTCACTTTATCCCCAATGTTTCTTTTTTTCTTCTATTTATTTATTTTTTTAATTTCAGAATATTATGGGGGGTATAAACATTTTGGTTACATATAATGCCTTTGCCTCACCCAAGCCAGAGCTACAAGCATGCCCTTCCCCCATACAGTGCACTCCACACCCATTAGTTGTGTTTACCCACCCCCACCAACCCCCTCACACCTGTCTGGGACCCAATGAATATCACTTCCATGTGAGCACCTCAGTGTTGATTAGTTAATACCAATTTAATGGCAAGTACATGTGGTGCTTGTTTTTCCATTTGTGTGATACTTCACTTCAAAGGATGGGCTCCAACTCTATCCAGGATAATATAAGAGGTGCTAGTTCACCATTGTTTTTTGTGGTTGAGTAGTACTCCATGGTATACATATACCACATTTAATTAATCCACTCATGTATTGATGGGCACTTGGGTTGTTTCTACATCTTTGCAATTGTGAATTGTGCTGCCATAAACATTCGAGTGCAGATGTCTTTATTATAGAATGTCCTTTTTTTTCCTTTGGGTAGATGCCTAGTAGTGGGATTGCTGAATTAAATGGTATTTCTATTTTTAGCTCTTTAAGATAACTCCAAATTACTTTCCATAGGGGTTGTACTAATTTGCAGTCCCACCAGCAGTGTAAGAGTGGTCCAATCTCTCCACATCCACACAAGCATTTGTTGTTTCAGGACTTTTTGATAAAGGCCATTCTCACTGGAGTTAGGTGATATCACATTGTGGTTTTGATTTGCATTTCCCTGATGATTAGAGATGTTGAACACTTTTTTATATATTTGCTAGCCATTATTCTGTCTTCTTTTGAAAAGTTTCTGTTCATGTCCTTTGCCCACTTTTTGATGGGGTTGTTTGATTTTTTTTTTATCAATTTTCTTAAGTTCTATATAGATTCTTGTTATCAGCCCTTTATAGGATGTGTAGCATGCAAATATTTTCTCCCATTCTGTACCTTGTCTATTCGCTTTAATGATAGTTTCCTTGGCTGTACAGAAGCTTTTTTAATTTGATCAGGTCCCATTTACTTATTTTTGTTGCTGCTGTGATTTCTTTGGGGAGTCTTCTTCATAAATTCTTTGCCTAGGCCAATGTCTATAAGATTTTTCCCCACATTTTCTTCTAGAATTCTTATAGTTTCACACCTTAGTTTTAAGTCTGTTATCCATCATGAGTCAATTTTTACGAGAGGTGAGAGGTATTTGGACCAAACAGATAACAAACAGATGTCCTGTAGACTTGCCTCCTATTCTGTGTAACCAGTGGTTAAATGGATTTGTAATTTGGTGCCACATTTGCTTAAACTGGATATAGTCCCCTCTTCATAGTGAGGGAATATATTCTTCTAGGCATTTGTTATTTCAGTGCCAAAGTCCACTATCTAATTATGTAATGTAATTGACTGTATAATCTAATTCCTACTCACCCCACTCCAATGATGGGAGACAAGCTTTTTTTCAAATCAAACTTATAATTGATAGATATTTTACAATACTGAGATGTATTATTTACATCACTCTATACCTAGGGTGGTTGTAATCCTGTTGTATTAATTCTTGTTTCATATTATAATTTTTATTAACATTTATCACAAACTTAATCAATTGTTCATATAATCTATTATTTAATGTCATCTTTTTCTCCTAGACTATGATCTCCATGACAATCTAGACCCCAAATCTGTTATCACTGTTATAATTCCAGTGCTTAATACAGTCTCATTTGGTGAATGAATAAGAAGAAAATATAAAAATGGTAAACTACAAGTTAAATCATTATATTATCTACAAGTATATTTTGTGATTAGCCAATATTACACACTATTGAAAAAACAGAACTATGAAATGCATTGCTGAATTTACTATGATAATGTAGTTAATTATAACATAATGGAATCTTTCTGAGATCTCACAGGGAAAACTTTCTTCGTGGCTATCAACCTCAGTCATAGATATTCTCTTTCTGAATTACTGAACTTTTATCATAAGGACTTTATATATCAAAAACTTATTGTGTTTTTCTCTTTGCTTTGACTTCTAGAAAACATAAAAATGAAATTTTGGCTTACAGTGAAAAATGTACATTCTTTCTGGTGTATTTTTAGTACTCATCTCATTCCTAACTTTTATCTTATCTATTCTTTGTTCTTGTATCCTCTGTTCTGGATTTATGTACCAGTTTATTTTAGTTTTTGTTACATATGTAATCTTACAAATCATTAATGCAATTAGTGTTATAGAATTTTCTTTCTAATGTGATAGGTATAAATAAAATAACAGAAAAAATAACCAAATGATCATATAGATACCTCTTTTTAATGGCTTTTGAAAAATTACATTGAACTGTTCACACTATCATATCCCAGCCTTAGCTGGAAACATATAATTATATAAGGACTAATTTTCTAGTATTGGAAATAGATAATGATGATGTCATCATGAATCTTAGTATTTATTTAAAAGTTAACATTTTGGATAGAAGATACCAACATTGCTCACTGTAATTGATTATGTGCTCACTGTAATTGATTATGTGACTTCTCTAGAGAATGCTGAATGCTAATAAATCAGAGTTTGGAGAACTCTGGGTTGGTGGAGCAGTTCATGTAAAAAAATACACTCAAGACCCTAGGAAGAGTAACCTGTGGTTGGATCTATGAGTTCACTTTAATGAATTGAGTAATAAATATTAATATAATTTATTTCATTCAAATATTAGCTGTAAGAACTACATCCCAATTCTACAGGATTAGAAAAAGCTTGTCTGCATTCATAGTATCTTTTGCGGAAGCTATTGTCTAACAAAAAAGGTATTAAAGAGAATATAAGTATTACAGAGAATATAGGTATAATTTATTTCAACGTTTATCAAAACTATACCTAATACCAATCATATATTTACTTACTCAATGATGCTTTGCAAATGTAAATTTTACTGTTTACATATTTGAAGTCATGATCAAATGAATGAGACTGCATAATGCAACAATTACATTTTTCTGGAATAATGCTAAGAAACACAACAAAAGAAACACACTGGTTAAATAGTTACCTTTTCTATCAGTAGGGAACATATGTTTACTTATGTATTTCTTAGCCTCTGGAAAATATATTATTATAATCAAAATACATGAAATATTATTTAACAAAACATACATATTTTCTCCTCAGAATTTTGCTTAATATGAAGGTGAAATAGATATAAAGGATGGAAAAGATAAGATCATTTATTGTTAGTGAAATATTCTCCAACGGATTTAATGAAGGCTGAGTGTACATCCTGTCGTAATCCACAACTATCCTTTTCTACAGCAGATCTATTTGGAATCTGACTTAAGAGATGAAAGTATTTGAAAACAATACTCTAAAAAGTACAGAATAGTGATCATTTGATGATAAATGAATGAAATAAGAACCATACTAAAGGACCACACACATATTTTGGGCTAAATATGCTGCAGGATCAGAGGATCACTGGCAGGCGGGAGTGATTTATATAGCTACATTCAGAATGAATTCTTCAGAGAACAAATTCAAATACGAAAGTGTAAATTATTCTTTTCACTTATCACCTTTAGTTAAGAGATTATTGTTCTAGGAGCCTAATTACTGCTTCTGAGGCACTTGACTGTGACTGGTTGTTAAAAAGCCTTCCTACAGAAATTAACTTCTACAAGTTCAATTTTGATTCCAAGTCTACCTTTCCAGGCTTTTAAGCACCTTTCTTTTCAAAAATAAAGCATATTCACTTATGAATATCACACCATCATTTTTCTGTATTCTTTCGAGATATCTCGTGCTGGACAAATTATTTTGGGATGGTTATATTTCTTTTGCTCCTGATTTTTACTTTGTGTTACTTCCTCCTTTGGTTTGGTTTTTTTGCTCCTCAACCACTGTTAAAAACTTGCCAGTTTAAAATGTATTCTATTGTGTGTGTATAAGAAAAGTATATAATTCCTTTGACCTGGTTATACCAAAACACGAAAACGCTGCCTGACATTACCAAATGCAGAATAATCCCAACTTTAATAAAAATGAGGAAGCTGATAGCCACTATTCAAGATGTATCCAAGAAATATCTGCTTTTAGAAGTAAGCCGGTCCTCTGGGATAAATGCCGCCGATTGTGAAATCTTCACAAATAAGCCTCAGATTTAGTCTGTGAATTCAAAGTTGATATTTATTAAGCCAATAGAGCTAAGGCAACAAGGCCCAAGATCTGAGAAGTAATCATTTCTTATGTTAAATATACACAGTAGTCATGGGTTAGGAGATTATCACAAAAATCTGTTATTTTCTAAGCTAGGGACAGATGACCTTTTGGTCAGATTCAATATCTCTAATTTCTAAAGTAAACTCTTAATGGTTCACATTTCATACTAGATGTTACAAATCATTAAATTGAGTCTTTATAAGATTCATTTCAGCCTACTCAACCATACAAAGAATATGTAAACGCTCCAGTTTCTCTCCTCATTAAGGAGCAATAGTCTACATAACTTGACTCACTTCCTCTCATTTGAGGATGTAAGTGACACCTTTTGCTGGACTTCAGAAGCCATAGTTATGGGAAGCTGGCTTTTCTTTTTTACAGCTGATTTATTCATTTTCTAAAACCCTTATGGAGAACTTACTAGAGAATGGCTATGCAGCAAAGATTAAAAATTAAACAACTCCAATTTTTAAGCATATAGTCTGTGCTTCTCTCCATCTTAGACACATTATTATCTTCAATTCTTACAACTAGGCTTTATGTATATATTATCATTGCCAGCATACAGATGTGAAAAGAGGTGAGCCTGTGCCTATATACTCAGATTAAATAATAGAACAATTTCTGGGTTTGTCTGTGAGGGTGGAATTGCGCCCAATGTGAGTGGGCATCATCCAACCCCTTGAGAGCAAGGACAGAACAAGAAGGTGAAGGAAGGGAAGTTTGCTTTGTTTGCCTTGGGCATTGGCCCTCTTGGTTCTCAGGCCTTTGGTGTGGGACTGAACTATTAGTTTTCCTAGTTCTCCTGCTTGCAGATGGCAGATCTTGGGACTTCTCAGCTCCCATAATTGAATGAATCAATTCCTATAAGTTCTCTCTCTCTCAGAAGAGAGATTACACACACACACACACACACACACACACACACACATATACATCCTATTGTCTGATTGGTTCTGTTTCTCTGTAGAACCTTTACTAATATATCCAGAATATCTCACTTTCTCAGAGTTACTAGGCTTCAGTTTTTTTACATATAAATTTGAGCAATATAATGATTTAATATCTGATGTTCCTTTAATCTGAGGTACTTAAATATTTAAATCTTTCAACTATTGTTTCTATTTTGGGTTCTTCCAAGGAAAGCTATGATTCCAATGTGTTTTCCTTATTTGAAAATATGTTTAAGATGTCCTATATGTCTCTAGGTCACTAAGATTCTCCTCCTTCTTCTAAGTTCAAAATTTTACCTTTCACATTTAGATGTTTGTCTGAAGTCCACCTTTCCATGCGAGTTAGGTAGAGATTCAGATTTATTGTTCTCATAGACAATTTTTGAAATTCTATGACTAAATATTCTTTCCTTTGTTATTAATTCATTGGTCATTTTCATCATATATTAAATTATATATATATAAGAGTCTATCTCTGTGCTCAGTATGGTATTGCATTGGTCTGTGTGTTTCTCCTTTGTGGTTAAAGCCAGTGTTTGTTTATTTGTTTTAACTATGACTCTGGAAAGTCAATTATTCTTTCTTTAGTCCTCATTGTTAAAGCTTACTTAGTATTTGCAGACCTTTATCCTGCATAATTTTAGAAAATATTTATTAGATTGTTCAAAAATTCAAATGAACTTTTGATAAAGATTGCCTCAAATTGGATAAAAGAAAATTGACATATTTATGATATTAACACTATTCAATGTGAGAACATGGGATATTTTGAAATCTATTCTCATTATCTTCCATGTGCTTTATTAAATTTTTAAATTTTCTCCATAGTCTCTTATTTATAAATTTTCTTCCTCGATAGGTTTTCAATATCTTATTTTCTTTCACATTTTATAATTGCTGATATATTGAGTTTATATAGATGGGTTTTTTAATACAACAAAAATGGAAACTTAAATTAACCAAGGTTTGGGAAACACCCTTGAATCAATACAGGCTTTGAAGATTGTTAGCTTGCCTGGGATACCATATTCACTTTATTTTCATTCTCCTGATTTGCCTTTTTTGTCTGTTTAATATCAAAAATATTCTTTTTATACTTTACACAGGATTATTTTAGACTTTATTATCCTATATTTTTAGTTGTTTTCAATGATGTCTTTCACGATTACTAATTCACCAAATTGCCTGAAATGAAAGTCTGGACAGTCTCTCTATAGGTTTTGTTGAATTTCACTTTCTGCTTACTTAGTTTCCCTATTTCAAGTATTTATCTTACTTTTTGATTATTATTATTTATTTTTATTATTATTTTTTATTTTCTTTAATCCTACCTTTGTGAATTAAATACTAGTTTGATTTATTTTCAGTTTTTAAATAAATGCATTAAAATCTCAAAATTTTATCTAAATAAAAGTTTACCACAACCCTCAGATTATAATGTATTATGTTTTATTTATACTTTATTTCAAGATAATCAAAATATTTATGTTTCCGGCATAATTTCAATTTTTAAATTTCTAATATAAGTATATTGTGTCTAGAGATTATAGTCTAATTATAGTAGTTCTTTTGGTTTAAAAACTTTCTTTGAGCTAATAAGCAGTAAATTTATTTAGATGGTCACTTATGATTATTTGGGGAAAAATGGTTCTATGTTTTAATTGTATACTGTGTACAAAACATTATTTCAGCATGAAAACTCATTATTTAACAAGACAATGACTAAGACTTCAATAAGGTTATATTCTAGTGAAGAAGAAAAACTAATAAGTAAATAAGCCATCTACAAGCAAAGAGACTTTGCCAGATACCAACCCTAACAGCACTTTAATCTTGGACTTCTAACCTCCAGAACTGTGACAAAATAAATTTCTACTGTTTGTCACCCAGTTTGTGGTAGATTGCTATGGCAACCCGAGCAGACCAATAGAGAAATGAACCTGTGGGGAAGTACATATGGGAGATAATTGTGAGTGACTACTCCTGTTAAATTTATTGCTACTTTAAATACACAGTGATAGAAATATTAAAAATGTATCAACCAACAGGAATTAAAATAAAACAGATGGAAATCACCAAAGCTTGACAAGAATTTGGAGCAATAGAAACTGTAATACATTGCAATGAGAATATTATTGGTACCATATTAGAAAACTGTCAGTATCTACTGAAGCTTGAATATGTGCATTTGCTCTGATCCAGCAATTCATATCTAGTTACAAATCTCAGACAAATGAGTGCAAATTCAGCAAAGACATGTGTAAGAGAGCCAATAGGAGCTTTATTTGTAATAGCTACAACTAGGAAAATAAAAACCAAATGTACTCTAACAGTAGAATGGATAAATAACTACACTACGGTAATATAATAGAATTCTATGCATCAATGAGAATGAGTTATTCACAACTGCATGCAGTAACATGGATGAATATCGCAAATATAATTTTTGAACTAAAGAAGTGAGATGTGGAAGAGCATATTCCCTACTAGCACATTAATATAAAAAACAGAAACAGGTAAAACTGTTACAAGTTAAGAAAAGATGCACAGAGTTGCAGTTACTGGAAAGGGGCCTGAGATATGGCTTTGGGAGCTAGTATTGCTCGGTTTCTTGATGAGAACTTGTCACACGAGTGTATTGTGAAAATTCATCCAACACTTATGATATATAAACTCTTCTGTGGATAATGAAATGATTAAAAATATCAATTATGATCTAAAACAAATCTACATAGTACTAGCATGGCAGAGTCAGAGGGTAAAAGATGAAATGAGAACAAGATTGTTTTGTTTGAGAGCAATGCATAGAGATTATTAAGAATAAGGTGAAGATTCTGATAGGAATAAGGAATAAGTAAACATAAATATGTATCTTAAGAAATAAGGGTGACCAAAAGAGAATAAAAACAGAATGTCTTTGGAAAATAATACATGAAAATTCCATTTATCTAATAGAAACTGTAGGCGAAGAAAGAACAAGAAAAACATATCCTGTTGTCTTCAAATAGACATGGCTAAACATTCTTTTTCCTTTATATATTTATAATTTTTGTTTTGTTTTGTTTTACTTCATGAGCTGGGATTTCCAGTACAATGTTGATATAGTAGAAGTATACATTCTTTTCTCCTCTCCAATCTTAGCTGGAAGTTATTCAGTCCTTCACCATTAAATACATGGTTTTACATAGGTATTTTTAATAGATAGCCATATTAGTTGAAGAAGTTTCCTTCCATTTTTAATTTGTTGAGCATTTTTATCATGAAAGGGTATTGTGTTTCTCTTTTATTCTATTACTATGGTGAAATACATTGATCTACTTTCAAATATTAAACTAGCTTTGCATTCATAAGATAAACCCCACTTGGTCATGGTGTATTACTGCTTTTATACTAGATGGCTATTATTTTGTTGAAGACATTTCCATCTTTGTCATGAAGGATATTTTCCCATATTGTTTCCTTCTATAAAGTTTGTAAGATTTGTGGTATCATGGTCATGCTTATCACATAAAACCAAATTAAAGCACTCATTTCATCTTTATTTTCTTAAAGAATAAGGGTAAGACTGATATAGTGTCTATCTTAAATGTTTAATAGAATTTTCTAGTGAAACTATATAGTTTTCTTCACAAAATATTCTTTTTAGTTTCTTGAGTTAGTTTGGTCAATTTTCTTTTTCAAGGGAAGTGTGCATTTGATCTTCAGTTATAATTCATGGAGTAAAGTTATTCAAAATACTACCTTTTCAAACTTCAAATGTGTAATCCCCCATTTTTATTATATCTCCTCTTTCATTCTTGACTTTTTATTTTTCCTTTTCTTTCTTTATCATTTAGGTTATTAAGTATAAAATGTCTGATTTCCTTAAGTACTAAGTTTGACAGTTGATATCTCTGACATTTCACTTTGACACTTCTTATTTTATTTTTATTGTGAAGGTACATCCTCATTCTTTCAAATGTCCTGGTTTGGCTTGTGATTATCTTTCAAATTTTTTTTAGATCCATTTTTGTGATACCATGGATAACTCGAATATGAGTTCTGTCATGAAGCCAATGCAGCACAGACAGGTCAAAACATTAATGAAGAGTTTGGGAAGGCTAATGAACACACAGTACATTGATGGTTTGAGAAGTCAATTTTAATTTTGAAGCAACCTGAGTCCAAGGTGGATAATGATATGCTGAAAGCTTTAGTGAAAGTGAATCCATCTCAACCTACACCTGAATTAGCAGGAAGGTTTGATGTTACTATTTCAACAATATTGGACCATTTGAAACAAATAGGCAATGTAAAGAAGCTGGATAGATGGGATCCACATGAATTAAAAGAGCATCAGAAGAGAAATCGGGTTGAAGCTTTTCTTTGCTGTCAAGACATAAAAATGAACCATTTCTACGTTGTATTGTTATATATGATGAAAATGGATTCTTTTTTACAATTGCAAGCATTTGGCACCATGGTTGGAAAAAGATGAAGTGCCAAAACACAGTTCAAAACTGAATATTCATCAAAAAAACTAATGGTGTCTGTTTGGTGGTCCAGTGCGGGTATTATCCACTATAGCTTCATGAAACCTGGTCAATTACAGCAGACATCTACTGCAACCAATTGGATGAAATGATGACTATGCTTGCAATGAAGCAGCCAAGATAGGTCAATAGAGACAAGCCAATCCTCTTGCAAGACAACGCTTGACCACATGTCGCACAGAGGACACTGCTCAAACTATAGAAACTGGACTTGGAAACTCCCTGTCATCCACCGTATTCACCAGACCTTGCATCAACTACGACTTCCTCCAGGCTTTGGATCACTTCTTGCAAGGAAAAATATTCAATTTTCAGCAAGCTGTTAAAAACACCTTTCACGATTTCATTGCCTCTTGTTTTCCAGACTTCCTCGTTGCTGGCAGAAACAAGCTACCGTGCAGATGGCAAACCTGTCTTTATAGTTTAGGTGCATACTTTGACTAATTGCACTGCTTCTTGTTTGAGATATAATAACTACACTTTTGATTCAAAATTAGACATTTCATATTTAATGACCTAAATAATGTGTTAATGTTATAGACATATTAATATTTTCAAAGAGAATAAACTTTTGGCCTTGTTAGTGTTGTCTATAATTTGTTTTCTTATGTTGATTTCTAGATAAATCTTTAGTATTTTCATCCTTCTAGTTATTTTGGATTTAATTTGTTCTTCTTTCTCAGTTCTTAAGGTAATAAATTAGGTAATTTATTTTAACCATTTCTTCTTTTATAATATAGGCTTTTAAACCATGAATTTCTCTTTAAACACTACTAGCTGTATCCCACAAATGTGGATAAGCTGGGCTTCCATTATCTTTCAGTTTGAGTGTTTTATTTCCCTTGTGATTTTATTTTTGATTCTTGAGTTATTTAATAGTTAAATTTCTAAATGTTTAAGGATTTTATAAATATCTTCTTTTTGATTTCTATTTTACTTTTGCTGCAAAAAGAGAACATACTCTCAGATTTCAATATTTTAAAATATACCTAGATGTATTATTGCTATTATATTATAGTCTATCTTGGTGAATGTTTCATATTCATTGAGAGGATGTGAATTTTCAATCATTGAGTTAGGTGTAATATTATTTAAGTATCATTGAGGTTCAATGGTAGATCTTTTTTTATGCTTAACGATATTTTTTTTTCTATTTGTTCTATTTGAAAGAAGGCAGTTAAAAATCACTGAGAGAGGATCCCCAATCAAGTTGTCAAATTGTCTATTTCTTCCTTTAAACCTATCAGTTTGTGCTTTATGAATTTTGAAGCTCTTACTAAAGGCATACATATTAATATTACAATACCTTTATGATGAATTACTTCATTTAGCATTGCTCTCATAGTATTTCTTGTCTGGAAATCTATTTTGCCTGATACTAACATAGCCACACCAGACCTCTCATGTATTGTTTGTCACATATCTTTTAATCCTTTTATTTTCAACCCATTTGTGTCTTTAAACTTTTTTTTATATATGCAGCACGTAAATAGCTCTTGGTTTTTTATCCAATGTGAAAACCTCTGACTTTAAATTGTTATCAATTAGGTATATCTAATTCTTTTTAAATTGTCAGTGGTGGCTCCATGGATAATCCTAAACATCTTTATCAATGTCTTTTAGACTCAATAGTTTTCCATTTCACACTCGTACCCCAAATTTTCACACTTCCTTGTCCACTGTTCCAAATTCTCAGTTCATATTAGACAATTCATAGACCTCATATTACCCTTCATAACTCTATTACCCTTACAATAGGATTATGTTCTTTACTTATTCCTTCTCATTTTTGTGTTAATCTATCTTGCTTTCTTTTCTTTCTCTCTCTCTCTCTCCCTCTCTTTCTCTCTATAGATATATAAACTGTAATTTATAGTGTTATTATTTTTGTACATAGTAATCTTTTAAGCAAATAATGAAAAGAAAAAGATTAATACAGCCTTTAATATTTAAAATTACCTTTACTTATTATTTCTTTTTGAAGATCCAGGTTTCCATCTGATAATATTTCCTCCAGCCTGAAGAAACTAAATTCTTTAACATTATTGTAGAGCAGGTCCACTGGTGACAAATTCCTTCAACTTTTAAATAACTGAAAATATTTTTATTTCAGCCACATTTTTGAGTGATATTTTTGCTAGGTAAAACATTAATTTCCAGCAAATTATATGTATCTTTTATAATCTTCTGGTTTCATTTTTCTAATAAGAAATTAAAATTTATATCTTTATTTTTTTATAATTATTTTCTGGCTTCTTTGGAGACTTTTTGTGTTTGTTATTTTGTTGTTTATTTATGATATGACTTTTTCATATTTGGCTATGGGTGTGCTATGCTTCTAATATATGTAAGTTAATATTTTTCGTTAAATTTGGGAAACCTTTAGCTATTATTTCTTCAAATATCTTTTCAGCCCCATTCTCACTCACTTTCCCTTCTGGATCTTGAATTTTTTGTTTACTAGACCAATTGATATTGTTCTAATCTCTGAGATTCTTTTTATTTTTCTTAAATTTTTGTTCCTTCTGTTCTTCAGATTGGAAAATTTGTATTTATCTGTTTTCAAATTCATGGACTTTCTATCCCTATCTTCAATTGAATATTAAGGCCATCTAGAAATTTATTTTTATTTCATTATTAGTAGTTTTCAGTTTTAGAAATTGTTTGTGTAGTTTTTATTTATCTTGTGAAAATATTTATTTGTTCACTCATTAAGCTCATGTTTTTCTTTAATCCTTGAAAAACTGCCTTTTAATTGTTTATGTTTATACACTGCTTTAATGCCCGTCTGCAAAATCCTGCACTTTCTCAGCATGGTTTCTATTGGTAGCTTTTTTCCTTGACTATGGGCTACTTTACATTTTCCTGTTTCTTTGCATGTCTAGAAAATTTTTATTGTATACTGATCACTGTGATAAAATATTACTGAGACCCTGGATAGTGCTTTAATTTAGAAATATTTATTTTTGTTATTGTTGGCAATTCAATTACTGGATGATAACCTTGAACTTGTGTAAATCTAATTTCATACTTTGTTGTGGTAGAGCTGGAGAAAGTCTAAATTGTTTTCTCAGTCTAACTTATGAAAACTCACTCAACTGCTCAACTCTGTCACTTCTGAGGATCTCATTAGAGCTAGATTGATTTAGGCTTTGTTAGGGTAGGTCAACATTTGGCCTTAGAGTGAGGCCATTTTTTGTAAGGTTCGGGCTGTTTTGTATAAGCTGGATGCCAGGGTTGTTACTGAGGTGCTATTAAAGTCTCCCCATCTGGCTGGTCCAGAACTCCAATGACCACTAGCAATGCTTCATAACCAGTATGAAGTGTTGCTTCATATCCAGTGTTGTTCTCTCATCCCCATGATGGCCATTCTCTGTTAAGCCTCAGGATTAACAACCAAAGACTCATGGGGAGCCCCCACACTGATTTACACCCCCATCCATTCTATAATTTCTAGTCCTACCCTTCTAAATGCAGTGATTTCAGATAATCCAGAGAATAAAATTAAATTTGCACACCCAAGTAGGTCAGATAATCCCATTCTTTAATATTCATCATAGATACTTTTACACATGCCATACTGGAATAGGCATAAGAATATTCATTGCAGAATTATTTGTTAGAATGAGGTGTTGGATACTTGATAACCCAACACTGGGAGACTAAATAAGTATTACGTTGGTGCAAAATAATTGCAGTTTTGGACCTTGAATTTTACATCATTATAACTAGGCTCAAACACATTTTTATTAATCAAAATAGGAACCATTACAATCAGCACATTTTTGCCAATGAGAAATAAATTTGTTTATTTCTGTAGCATAAAAATCCATGCTTCAGGATTTGACAAAGTCTTGGAAAGTATTTTCTGCATCCTGCTGGTTGTGGAAGCATTTTCCCTGCAAAAAACTGTCGAGATGCTTGAAGAAGTGGTGGTTGGTGAGAGGTCAGGTGAATATGGTGGATGAGGCAAAATTTGGTAGCCTAATTCATTCAACTTTTGAAGCATTGCCTGTGCAACATGTGGCGGGCATTGTTGTGGAGAAGAATTGGGCCCCTTCTGTTGACCAATGCCGGCTGCAGGCTTTGCAGTTTTCAGTGCATCTCATCGATTTGCTGAACATACTTCTCAGATATAATGGTTTCACCAGGATTCAGAAAGCTGTAGTGGATCAGACCGGCAGCAGAGCACCAAACAGTGACCAGGACCTTTTTTTGGTGCAAGTTTGGCTTTGGGAAGTGAGAAGTGCTTTGGAGCTTCTTCTCAGTCCAACCACTGAGCTGGTCATCGCCGGCTGTCATATAAAATCCACTTCTTATCGCATGTCACAATCTGATTGAGAAATGGTTCATTGTTGTTGCATACAAGAAGAGAAGAACCACACTTCAAAACAGTAATTTTTTTTGATTTTTGGTCAGCTCATGAGGCACCCACTTATTGAGCTTTTTCACCTTTCCAATTTGCTTCAAACGCCTAATGACTAGAATGTTGTGTAGTTGTAAAAGGATCAGCTTCAATGACTGCTCTCTGTTGGTCATTGTCAACTTCCAATGGCTGGTCACTGCACTCATCTTCAAGGCTCTCATCCCCTTTGCAAAACTTCTTGAACCACCACCGAACTGTATGTTTGTTAGCAGTTCCTGGGTCAAATGTGCTGTTGATGTTGCGAGTTGTCTCTGCTGCTTTACGGCCCATTTTGAAATTTGAGTAAGAAAATTACTAGAATTTTCTTTTTTGTCTAACATCATTTTCATAGTCTTAAATAAATATAAAATAAACAGCAAGTAATAAGTCATTAGCAAAAAAAATAAAGTGAGAAATGTGCATTAAAATTATATAGAAGATAACCACATTTATTTAAGAATGTATTCCAATATCAAATGACAAATTTCACCAGTGCTAAAACCATAATTCCTTTTGCACCCACCTAATAAAATGTGAAAGGGACAAAATGTGGAATGTTAAAGATGAATCTGAATTTATTAACCAACTGCATATTCAGAGACTTACATAGATCTTTTAAAAATAAGGGAAAGAAAGGCAGCAGCTTTTATGGTTTGATGACGGTTATACCATGAACAGAAGCGTTTAACTCTAGTACTTAATACTAGTTATTTGAGACAAAATAACTCTATTATCTGAAATTAGTTATTTGAGACAAAATAACTCTATTATCTGAAATTAGTAGAGAAAGAATAAAACATTACTTTGTGCCCTACTGCAGGGTCTCTTGATTTAACTACAATGATTTTCCTAAGTTACTTTGCTCTTTTTATTTTATCATCAGACCCTCAGCAGGCTATGAATATGAAGGAGGATTCTACATGGCAACTGGTTGGTTCATATGTATTTATGAACTGAGGTATTTATTTGAAAGGTAGGCTAGGTTATTCCATATCAACAAATAATCCTCAAATTGCAGTGCCTTTAAAAATCAAAAGCTTATTTCACTTGTGGTATTCGTCATAGATAACCCAAACAGGTTGACATGAGGAATGCAGATTGTCTGAAGGGGGAAAGAAATATTGGACAAATAGCACTAAAGATTATCCCACTATTTTGTGTTCTGGATATATGTTTACTTTAAGTGGCTTATTCAATATACCTACTTTAAATCTACAAAAAGGTTCATCATTGACCATCCTAGTAAAAAAAGTAAAAAGTACTATTAGAACAGTATTTTCTAAGTTGGACTAAGCTCCAGAATTACTTACATAACTTCATGAAAATAGACTCACGGTTCCCCACACAGATCCTCTGAAACACAATCACATCAGCTTGTGCCTAGGAGCTTGTATTGTAATGTTCTGTTATCAACATAAAGGGATGCTCAGCCCACTGGCCTCTGCACTTGGATCCCTGGAACTAGGCCTCTTGTATAATAAAAAGCTTGAGTAATAAAGGTTGTCTTTCTTAAAAAATACAGATATAAACAAACTTTGTGTAATAATTTGAGAAGTTATAAGAAATTTTATCTATGTCCAAAATTTTGGGTAGAAAATAATCGAGAATATTTTAAAACTCAGTTTTATATCACAGGCAATGAGTGCAAAGTGGTGTCAAAATAGCATTACTCATTTGGTGTGGAGAACTTCAAAATGAGAAGTTGATAACAAAACGTGGGGGCCATAAGACAATTCTGAATTGGAAAAATATATGAGGAATCAACAGTGACAAATGCAATACTACCTTTGTAGAAATCCTTTCATAACCCAGGGCCAAAGTGATTCTCAAGGAAAATTAACCCACTGAAGATAAGCTCATAGTCAAAGATTACAAACAGATGAGGGAAAAACCACCCTGGGGGAATACAACAAATAGAATGACTTTCACCCCAAAAAGGATAAATAATAGAACACTGTGAAAGAGAAATTTAAAACAGTTGTTTAAATGTACAAAATTTTACATGATAAAGGATGGAAAAGAGATAATACCAATGAGATATTTATAAGAATGGCTATAATTTGAAAATCTGGCAAAACCAAATGCATGATAAGATACAGAAAAACAGGATTCTCATTCATTGTTCCTGGGAATGCAAAATCATACAGTTATTTTGGCAGACAGTTTGACAGTTTGTTAGAAAGCTAAACATAGACTTATCATATTCTCTAACAAAAATTGCATGGAATGCTTGGTACTTAGATTATACAGGAGCAGGGTGGGGGCAGAGGGGAGAATAACCCTTGGTATCATAGGCAAAGGCCATAAGCAATAAGCCAAGGAAATGAGCTCAAGTCCATAAACAATGAGGAAACTTTGCTAAGATTTTAACTCATTCTATCGCTTTTTCAGGCTAAATTTTACATGCAAGGGCAACTAAAATTCACTTTCCAAGTTTTGTTTTTTATTATGCTTCCAGGAGTAATTAAAATTCTTACCAGCTTGAAAAACCAGACAAATATTTGAGGTAACACAGCAGCTAAAATGTAAGTGAGGAAATCCTAGAAAGAAGAGAGTCATAGAGTTGGAAACACAAAATCTGTGGGCAAACTGCCAAATCTCTGGCTGGCCCCTGGGGCCAAGCAGCCCATCTAAGGTAAAACCTCTGAATCAGCTACAGTCCTCTTTGGGGAAAACAAGAATAAAACAAATAAAACAAAACAAACAAACAAAAACCCAAACTGAACTAAATACTCTCAATAGGAACACTTAAAAATATAATAATAATATGACTACATATATCCAATACAAAGGAAAAGGTACATATGACCCACTGCCAAGAGAAAATGTCCTCAATTGAGGCCGAGCAGAGAAAGAGCAATTGCTCTAATTAACATAGAAGAATTTTAAAGCATCTATTCTTTTATTTTTTGTTTTTTTCCCTAAAGGAAAAACAGTTTATTATGCAGCTTCTAAAAAGCATGCTTACGTTTGCCATTTATTTATTTACTTTTAGTTTGATACAAGTGGAGCTTTGTTACAATGGATACATTGTACAGCTGTGAAGTCTGGGATTTTAGTGTACTCATCACCCAAGCAGTATACATTGTACCCAATTGGTAATTTTTCTTCCTTCACCCTTATCCCCCTTTTTAGTCTCCAATTTTTATTATTCCACTCTGTATGACCATGCATATCCACAGCTTAGCTCCTACTTGTAACTGAGAACATGCAGTATTTGATTTTCCATTCCTGAGTTACTTTGCTTAGGATAATGGCCTTCAGTCCCTTCCAAGTTGTTTCCAAAGACATAATTTCAATTTCTTTTATGGCTGAGTAGTATTCCATGGTGTGTGTGTGTGAACATGAACATGTGTGTGTGTGTATACCATTTTCTTTATCCATGAATCATTTGACTGACACTTATATTGATTCCTTAATCTTTGCTACTGTGAACTGTGCTGTGATAAAAATATGAGTGCAAGTATCTTTTTGATAGAATGGTTTCTTTTACTTTGGGTAGAGACCCAGTAGTGGGATTGCCAGATCAAATGGTACATCTACTTTTAGTTCTTTGAGAAACCTCCATACTGTTTTCCATCGAGGTTGTGCTAATTGACATTCTCGCCAACAGTATATAAGTGTTCACTTTTCACTGCATCTATGCCAGCATCTATTGTTTTTTGACTTTTTAATAATGGCCATTCTGATTGGAGTAAGATGGTATCTCATTGTGATTTTAATTTGCATTACTCTGGTTTTTCAATCCCTATCAAAATATCAATTTTTCTAACTCTATTTCATAGAGTTAGAAAAACAATCCTAAAACTCATAGGAAACCAAAAAAGAGCCCAAATAGCCAATGCAATCCTAAGTATAAAGAACAAAACTGGAATTATCACATAACCTGACTTCAAATTATACTACAAGTCTATAGTAACCAAAACAACATAGTACTAGTATAAAAACAGACACGCAGATCAATGACACAGAATAGAAACCCCAGAAACATAGCCATATACCTACCACCAACAGACCTTCGAAAAAATCATACAATGGGGAAAGGAGGTCCAATTTATTAAACAGTGCTGGGAAAATCATATAGCAACATTCAGAAGAATAAAACTAAATCCCTATCTTTCACCAGATACAAAAATTAACTCAAGATGAATTAAAGACTTAAACATAAGACCAGGAACCATAAAAATTCTACAAGAAAATGTAGTGAAAAATTCTCTAGGTATTGGCCTGGGCAAAGAATTTATGACTAAGACCCCAAAAGCAAATGCAACAAAAACAAAAATAAACAAATGGGACTTAATTCAACTAAAGCACCTATTCTTAACAGATACAACATACTTTAGTCAAGTGATGGATATGATATTCTGAAAGCTCTGACTTGACCACTATTCAATCCATGCATGCATCAAAATTGCAATTGCATCTCATAAATTTATATGCAAAATTTTAAAAACCTATCTATTATAATATACTCAAGGAAACAAAGGTAAATATGTTTATTGAATGAACAAATATAAAATATATGCTGAGAAAGAGAAAACATACAAAAAGAAAACAAATTCTAAAATGTAAAAATATACTTTCTAAAAAAACTGCACTGGGTTTCCATAGAGTTATGGAAACTATAAAGAGTAAATTAGTAAACTATGCTGTTATAATACTGGAGTTGTCTGGGTAGTCTTGGTGCATGAGTAGGATAGGAGGAAGGTAAAATATCCTTTTGTCAGGAAGTGGGTAGGAGAGATGAGTAGGGAGGGATTAGTGTGTTGTGGGGAGGAAACGATGTGTCTTAGTGAGGGGAATAGTTGGTATTTTGTCCACAAATAAAAGTAGAATCATGTGTAACTGATTAAGAAGGCAGGGGGAAGGGATGGTAATGATTAATAGGATAAAACAAAAATACAAAATAATACTTAAATGAACAAGTGGAAGAAATGTAATAAATAAAAACTGTATCAAGCCTACAAAACTAAAAGAAAAAAGAAAAATAACACTAAAATAGGTAATAAACATAGAAAGAGATAGTAGGAATAAAAAACATATCAACTTAAATGAACTTAACCCAGTAGAAGACAGAGTGTGTTTGATTAGGAAAAAATTAAAAATAATTTTTTAAAACTATATAATGTTATAAAAGAAAGAAAAATTTAAACCAAGCAAAGAAAGGCTAACAACAAATGAATTGTGATTTATTTTTAATTTCCCTAGTGAGAGGTATCTAAGTTGCTCCACTGGATGACTTCCACAAAGAATGTGGCAATAAATATCCTGTTAGAACTCCTTGTAACCTGGTGACAATTTCTCTGGGATTTCATACGTCAGATAAAGTATAAAACATGCAATTAAATTTGAATTTTAGATTAATAAAACCAATTTTTTAGTATAAGTATGTCCCAAATATTGCATGGGGCATTCTTAGACTAAAACATCATTGATTGTTTATCTGAAATATAGATTTAACTTGGTGTCCTATATTTTTATTTTCTAAATCTGACAACCCTTTCTAGAGTACATACCCAGGACTGGGTTAGCAGTTCCATAGAGTTTGTTTATTCTTAAATTTATCAAGCACTGACAGACTTCATGTCCAAAGTCCCACTAATAATGCATAAAGATTGATATTTTCCTCACAATTTGTCCAGCACATGGTAATCTTTAATTTTTAAATTATGCAAAATAATATATTATTTAAGTGCTTCTTTAATTTGTGATGCACTTCTTACTAGTAAGGTCGAGATTTCTTCATGTATATCTTTAAGTTAAGGATATTTTTCCTAGTGTGAATCAAGTTTGTATATTTAAGGGAAATGCTTTCTTGCTGTTGCAATTTCAGTTCGTTATAGATTCTTGCATTTTTCTCTAAAGCTAAGAAAGAAATTTTTATCTTTAATGTAAACATTTACTCTTTAAATTGGTAGCAAAGATAAGAACATTAATTCTTATTATGTGAATATTGGATATTTCCTTTGGCACAATTTCAGTAGATTAACTAATTGACATTATGGTAATCACTGATGGGATATGAAATAAAAATATGGGTATGTTTATAATATATAATTGTGAGTTGATTTTTGATTAATAGATATTAAAGCTCTGTTATGATATATTATGTCTTCTGAACAAAAAGAAGCTTCATTTTGCTGTATGGTTTTCCTCAAACTAGTAGTAGGACTGCATAGAAAGGGATGGGAGAGCCAATGCCAACTGTTGTTTCTGTTCTAAAAGTAGGAGGTGAGATACAATAAGGAAGGAGAGTGGGGATAAAGAATGAGCAAGGAAAGAGTAGCTTTCTTTTGGATGTGCTGTAGAAGAAATGTTTTTGACAACCATTTTGGGGGAGTCATATGCTTCATCGCATCTGTGGCAAATGGCAACTCCAGGGTCCTTCTGAGTGTGTCAGACTTTCTGGGATATGCCTTATCTACAGCACCTAGAAAAGTATGTGATATATAGCAGGCCATCAATAAGTATTTGTTGAAATGAACAAATGTATAATTATGCACATACTTTTCAATCATGTGTTTTAGATCTTTGTCATACTGAGATGGAGTCCAGTTTGTGTTCAGTACCACAAAGTTTTCAGAAGGGAAAGACCTTTAGAAATCCAGGTATATCTCGTAACAGTTAGATAAACAAAAGGAATAAATTGATAGTTTATATGCAGGTAGCTGATCATTCCACCTATTTTGCTTGTAGTCTTCACAAATTCCTATCAACAATTCAAAAAAAGGCAGAGAATCTTCCTGTGTTCCTCTCTGCCCGAATAGAACACTAAATTGTGTTTGATATTTAGCCTGTGTGTGTGTGTGTTCATGTAACATACTAACAATACCAAACAGGGCCAATAATTTTTATTTAATTTTAAGTGCAAAAGCTTTATTGAATCATGTCTCACTCTGATAGCCAAACAGATGGCCAAGGCACTCTTTATTCCAGCTTGTTCTTTGTTGGTGTTGGACTCAATGTCTCAGAACATTATTTATCCTCCTTAAAGCACCAGGCAGCTACTCTTTCCTTGCTCATTCTTTATCCCCACGCTCCTTCCTTATTGTATCTCACCTCCTACTTTTAGAACAGAAACAACAGTTGGCATTGGCTCTCCCATCCCTTTCTATGCAGTCCTACTACTAGTTTGAGGAAAACCATACAGCAAAATGAAGCTTCTTTTTGTTCAGAAGACATAATATATCATAACAGAGCTTTAATATCTATTAATCAAAAATCAACTCACAATTATATATTATAAACATACCCAAACATATTTTTATTTCATATCCCATCAGTGATTACCATAATGTCAATTAATCTACTGAAATTGTGCCAAAGGAAATATCCAATATTCACATAATAAGAATTAATGTTCTTATCTTTGCTACCAATTTAAAGAGTAAATGTTTACATTAAAGATAAAAATTTCTTTCTTAGCTTTAGAGAAAAATGCAAGAATCTATAACGAACTGAAATTGCATCAACTAATTTACAAAATACTTTCTATTTAGTTTTCAGTTTACTGACAATTTTTCTACAGTTTCCTCTTTAACAGTTTCTCTTTCAGGTAGAACACAAATTAAGAATGTGTTTTCTTTTGTGAAAGTGATAGATGTGTGCATTTTTAGTAGAAAATGATTGTGAATTTTATGCTCCACGGTGGTGAATAAGTATTTATCATGAGTCACAAACAATGTCTTATGAATACAACTTTTAGAAGACTAAGTCAAAAGCATGATTAATAAAATTTGCAGTATAGGATGCAAACTGGTCTAGTCTATACAAGGATCAAAACAACGGTTATGACTCCTTTAGCACCTTGTTCGAACCCACTATGTAGAATATTTGGCTAAACATATGTTAAATAGAAAGTGTGCTTAAGTGGCAAATAGTAGAATCTGCTACAGGCTTTGCTATTTAAATAATATGTATTAATAATGCAGGATCCTTTAATGCCACATGCTAGCAGATAAATGCCTTTGTGGTTCTCAAGGTATATAATAAATAAATTCTAAGCATCAGAGATAGTAATTAAATTGATCTGTTTGAAAATTGCTTATTTAGATATGTATAGATTGTATTTTTAAAAATATATACTCAGTCTTGAATGACTGTCAGTGAGTACAGTGTTGTGACTTACTGTTGCTGTGATTGAATATACATTCAGTAGGGCTTACGCAATCCTCAGTCCATAAATCATGCCATAAAATAGCCCTTCAAGGGAGCCATCTGAGTCTCCCCAGTTTTTCATTTTTCTATCCTACTCAAATATTTCTAGCCTTAGGTGGTTTCCTTGTCAAGAAATTCAGGATGGTGTTTTATTTGTCTGTTCTGGTGCCTACAAGTGTTATTTTATCTTTTATGCTCTGTGAATTTCCTTTAGGATATATGATGTGATTTAGTAGGGGAAATACTGAAAAATAATTTATTTGTAAGCTACTTTTAAAGGGTGGGGAAAAATCAGCTGTGGTTTTCATTTGGTGTCTTGTATCAGATAATACTGCAACGTCTCTCTATCTACTTAGTCTTCCAATTTTACAAGCCTTTTGTTTGACTTGACATATTTTACTTCTCATATATATCAATTCTTATTATAGGGCCTACTAAAAATGTAGATATAACCTTACCCATATTTGGAATTTAGGCTCACAGATATCATCGTGACTTTCTGCAAGTAATGCATATCTTCAGAAACAGAGTTAAAACTAGAATTTATACCTTATTATTCTTCACCCAGTTTTCCTTCTTTGATTCTCTTATAGCAAGTTGCTACTGTCAGAATGTTAGTGTTCCCACAAAATTCATATGTTGGAAACTAATATCCAATGTGATATTATTAAAATAAGAGGTGGGGACTTTAAAAGATTATTCCATGGTGAGAATTCTGCTCCCATGAATAGAATTAGTGCATTTATAAGAGACTTGAGGAGACTTCTGTCTCCTTCTGCCATGTAAGGACACAAAGAAGGTGCCACCTATGAGAAACAGACCCTCACCAGATACAAAATCTGCTGGCTTCTTTATCTTGGACATCCCAGCTTCCAGAACTGTGAGCAATAAATTCTGTTGTTTATATTTTCCCAGTCCGAGGTATTTTGTTACAGCAAGCAGGAACAGACTAAGATACAAGTACACTCAATACTCCCTTGGCTGCCTCTAAAGTTATTGATAATGTAATCACATGGCAAGGCTTTTGAAATGGTATGGTAGGTATACTATTGGATCCTCTCCAAAGAAGGCCATGTCCTAATACCTCAAGCCTGTGCATATGTTATGGTACTGAACAATGGGGAAGTAAGGTTGCAAATGGAATTAATGTTGCCAATCAGAAGACTTTAAGAAAATTATCCTGGATTATCCAGGAGAGCCCAATATCATCAGCAGGGTCCTTTAATGGTGGAAGAGAGAGGCATGAGGTTAAAGTCCAAGAGATTTAAAGATACTGTGTTGCTGGCTTTGAAGATGGAGGAAGGGATGGACTCTGGCTTTGAAGATGGAGGAAGGGATGGAGCAAAGTGGGTGGACTCTGGAAGCTGGAAAAGACAAGGAAACAATTATCCCCTAGAGCCACCAGAAAAGAACATAACCGTGCTAACACCTGTATTTTAGCCCACTGATATCCATTTGAGAATTCTGACTTCTAGAACTTTAAGATATAAAGTCTGAATTGTTTTAAGCCATTAAATTTGTCATAGTTTGTTACAGCAGCAATAAAAAACTAATACACTTAGGGGAGGAAAGGGTAGATAGCTCACTTCTGGACTCTTCAGGCTCACATATGTCAGTTGTTCTGGGGAATTGTAGCAGTCTTATCCTCTTATAGGTATAATTAGAGTGATGGTAGTTTGTATAACGTAGCATACGCTGCCCAGATATTCCCTCATTATAATGGGTCATGATAGCTTCAAGGGCTTGACAAGGACAAAAGTCCTTATGCCGTGTATTAATCAGGGTTCTCCAGAGAGAGTCAGAACCAATATTGTGTGGATATATATGTGGAAAGGGAGGGAGGGAGGGAGAGGAGGAAGGGGAAAGGGGAAGGGGGGGAGGGGGGAAGATTGATTGATTATGGCATTGGCTCACATGATTATACAGGCTGAGAAGTTCCATGATCAGCCATCTGCAGCCTGTAATTTAAATGCTACTCTCTCCTGGAAATGCTCTCCCAGTCACACCCCAAAATAATCTTTTCACAGCTATCAGGGCATCCTTCAGCCCAGTAAGGTGACTCTTAAAATTTACCAACATATATAGTTTGCTACATTTCTGCTACACATAAAGAGAAGAAGATGATTATCTACATATTTTTGTGTACTTTTCCTCATAATATATACAGGTTCAAAACACATTCCCATTTTGGAGAAAGGCAGTTCCTCTGTAACCAAATCCAATTAAGTAACTACCATTAAGATTTTGTCTTTTTTTCTTTTATCTATTTTTTTCCTGCCAGGCAGATTTATGTTTTTTTTCTACTAGTCAGGTGATTAAGTAATATGTTCAAATTTTCTCCTCATATTTTTCATTTTCCAAAATCATAGATATAAGTGTATTTGCAAAGTCTTCAGAACTACCGTTTTAATACTAAGATTACTGCTTTAATACTAAAAACATCAAGGAGTCACTATACTAATTTACCCTAATCCCACGAATAGTGAAAAGGCACACAGACTCTCAAGATAAATAAACATAACATATGCCATCATGACATAACTTAAAGAATTTTCCATATGAATTTTACTTGCTTACTTGGAGAACTGGACCCTGACCCTCTGGTAAGCCATTAAATTAACTTTCTGACACAAATTAGACTGAGAGCCTACAATCAAAACAGATGAAAATTATAATCATGGATAGAAAATACAATGTTAAAATGCCTGTTTCACAGCAGAATTTTCTTGGAAATGGCCTTATCATTTCCTTGGTACCTGAAAATAAATCTTAAAATTAAAAATATAATACATATATAAAATTAAGTTCTGTAAGTCATGCAAGTATAAGAGGTAAATAAATTCCTTTAGGATAGAACCATAAAGATGAGCGTTTTGTTCTCATCCTAGCTTTTCTATATATATTTATTACAAATTATATATTGAATTGTTTTTATTAGCTTATGAATTGATTTAAGAGCAAAATATGAAAATTAGCTTTTGTTTTATGTAATAATATTTTCTTTAATGAAGGCTACATAAATTCCCATGTGGGCATAATTTTCTTGAAAACTGATATTCCTGGGCATTTGCATAGACATATAAATTAGAATATATATCCTTTAAATCATGATGAACAGGTAAGACAAGGAAAATATTAAGTAAAAAATGCTAAATAATTAAGTGTAAATACCTTAGTGTGATATTGTGGGTCTAATTTTATACTACTTTAGGGGGGAAAAAATCCTCAATTACCACAAATTATTTTTAGCCAATCCCTGACATTTCAAACAATGAGTCTATTGGCTAGGTGTGGTGGCTCACAACTATAATCCTAGCACTTTGAGAGGCTGAGTCAGGAGGATCACTTGAGGCCAGGAGTTTGAGACCCAGACTGGGCAACATAGCAAGACCCTATCTCTACCAAAAAATAGAAAAATTAGCTGGGTGTGGTGGTTCACATCTATTGTTCCAGCTACTTGGGAGGCTGAAGCAGGAGAATTGATTCAGTGCACGAGTTTGAGGTTGCAGTGAGCTGTGATGATGTCACCACACTCTAGCCCAGGCAAGAGAGTGAGACTTCATCTCAAAAAAAAAAAAAACAACCAAACAAACAAATAATAAGTCTACCGATAAACACACTTGATAAAGAAGTATTCACCAAAGAATAAATACACCTTTTATTCACATATATTTGTTAATGTTTTTAATAAAATATTCTAAAACTCAATTAATTTCAATGAGTTAGTGATGAAAATGACCATTTTTCTGTATTTTACCACACTGCTTTTAGTTGAATACATTAAATTAATCATAAGTCAAGGTTTATAATACTGTTTTCCAATTTTGCCTATAAAATGTAACAGATGTGTTCTTAGTCAAATTTCTGTATTTTCAGAAACTGGATTATTAATCAAAAGAATTCTCTCCCATTATAAAATATGTTCTCACATTAAATTGCAAATCATATACATTTTGGAATAACATATGTAATTAGAAATATGGTCTGTAGTCCTTGACTGAAATGATTTCCAAAATTTACCTAACAATATATATGACGAAATAAACTTATAAAAATTGAGTGGCTTGCTTGGTAGCTGCAAAATCAATTATGGGAGGCACCTGACTGTTCTTACAGTGTTATTTCCACAAAGTGGAAATTCAACCTACCTGAATTGAACAACTGATTTCTTGAAAGAATGGGAATTTGGAATTCTGTTTCAGTACAAACTCTGTGCAGATTTCCGACAAAAAATTATCTAAACACTATCTTATGCCCTGATAAAATGCTAACAGACTTATAGGGATATTTTTGTGATTAACAGTTACTGTGAAAATATTCTCAACAGTAGAGTAAAAAAGCACATACAACCAGACATAATCAAAAGCAACTCAATTAGAATAGACAATTAACTTAGAAGAAAATTTAAAATATTTAAGGATCAAACTAAAAAAAAAGTTACCAGATCTAGACTAACTTCTGAGAGCTACAAAGCCATCAACAGCAAACAATATCTATTCTTTATAAACCATCCAAAACATGGAAAATTATGTATAATTTCCTAAATCATTTATGAGGCTAGTATAACTCTCAAACCAAAATCAAGCAATAATTAAATAAAAAATGTAATTGTAGACAGATTTTACTTACAAATATGTGGAAATTTGTAATTCTTAAGTATGTAAATAGGTATTTAAATAATAACCCATTACCAACTACAACTTGTACCCGAAATATAAGGATGGTTCAATATTAGAAAATATTAATTTATCCCAACATTTTAGCAGATTAAAGGAATTTAGTAGAAACGATATTCTTGCTCAAAAATCATTTGTTAAAATTCAAGTCCCAAAATTTATAAAAACTATTAAACAAAGCTAAAACAGAAGAAAATTTCATTTATTAATAAAATATATTTCCTGGAAATATGAAACATCAATAATCTTTATTGGTGATGTACTAGAAACAATAACATCTAAGACAAATAATTTTCCTGTAATCAAATAAGAGGGAATGTAATATTGTCACTTTTACATAATACAGTGGGATAAGAAAAAAATAGCTATAAATGTCAATGAAGAGGGAGAAAAAATTTATATCCAGATAATATCAAGATATTTTTAGAAAATTAGGAAAATAAATTTTAAAATTATTAGAACCAAAATGGTTTAGAAAGGTGACAAATGTATGACTTCAAAATTCAATAGTTTACTTAATACTCATTAACAAGCAATTTAAAATGTAATGTAAAAGTAATACTATTCACTAGAACAATTAAAATATAAAATAGCAGGGAAGAAGGGGAGAGAGAGAGAAAAAAAGAAAGAGCAGGAGGGGGAGACAGAGAGAGAGAAAAGAGAAGAGAAAGAGAAAGAAAGGAATATGTAAGCCATACATAAAACCACATAGCTTTAACCATAAAGCATTCAATCTGTATGTACATTCAATGAAAGCCTAATTAAATTCTCTAAAATGTTTTTGAGAAATGTAATGTTTACTTGGAAGAGAAAATATTTAAGAATACCAAGAAATTTTGCAAAAAGTTAAGCAGATTTCAAAATATACTATGAAACCATATATATTAAATCATTTTTATGATTAATAGAATATAGGGATTCTAAACACAAAATATACAGCAGCCAAAAAAGAGATTTGCTCAATCTATAAATTTCAAAAGGCATTAAGGAGGCTGAGGGAAGCTACTACAATAAAAAGTCACAAGTCCTTGTCTAATCTCTGAATCTAAGTGTATTTTCAGACCTGCATCCCAAGGGCTGAAGGGACAGGTTATTTAAATGAGGAATAACTTTGTAACTACACTGTAAGATCAGACAGAATTGTTCCCCTCAGTGATTTGGGGCAATGTACCCAAATAACAACATACTAGGGAAAGTATTATATCCAGACATTTCAAGGATCTTTGGGACCGGGGGTCTGTTTTGACACAGCTATCTACCAACCAAAAACATCATGATATTCCTTACTCCTCACTCTTTTAAGGTGAGTTGATATGGGGGACACTAGTTAATGGAGTCCTGACCCATATCTGGTCTACAATGGATCCTCTGAGACCACAAACTATTTCCAAGAGGTATCTTCCCTCATCTTCAAAATAGACTTACTTGGTATTTGGTAGAACCCTTACACGGGACCCCTGGCCTGTTCTATGTGGTAAGAGTTATCATAATCGGGAAAGCCAAGTAGTAGCCCTCAAAATTCAACTTTCTACTCAGTCAAAATAGTGTACCAAAACTCTTTCCTCCTGGGAATACAGAGATTAGTGTCACCCTCAAACTGCAAAAGATGGGAGTGTGATAGTTCCCATCATTTTCAATTTAATCCAACAATTTGGCTTCTGCAGAAAACTAAATGAATCTTTGAGCATATCAGTGGACTATATTAAATCAACCAAGCAGAAACCCCAACTACAGTTGTTGTTCCAGATGTTGTATCTTTGCCTAATAGATAACATAGCCCAGGTACATGGTATCAATGTGGCCATTCACCTGGCAAATGCTTTCTTCATCCTTAGCATGAGGGAAGACCAGAGCAGAAGCAGTTTGTATTCACATGGGATAAACAATAGTCTGTCCCAAAGCTAACTCTTATTTCCCAAATGCATGTGGAATTTACAAAAACTTACAAAAACATCACTTCGGTCTACTCTATCAATGACATCCTGTTAATCAGAACAGATGAGCAATAGTTAACAAGTACATTAGAGTCCTCACAAAGATATAAATGTTCCAGAAGATAAGAGATAACCCCATCAGAGGCTTGAAACATCACTGAAGTTTTTATAAGGCCACTGGTCTGGGGCATGCTAGAATATCTCTTTCACATTAAAGACAAATTATTTTATCTTGTACATCCCACTGCTAAGAAGGAAACACAATGAATGAAAAGGATTTTGGGGATCTGGAAGGAGTGTATTCTGTATTTGAGAATATTTCTTCAATCCTTTCAGTGAATGAGATGGAAAACTACTGATGTCGAGCAGGGCTCAGAGGGGAAAGAAAAAAAAACAGGAAAAAGGACTCTTTGGGAGCTCTAGGCTGTGTGCAATAATTATCCATAGTGGGAAGAGCCACAGTGTGGAAGTTATGGAAAACTCCAAAAGAACACAATGTAAACCCTTGATTTCTCAAGTAAAGTTGATGTCATTTACCTCAGAAAATTATACATCATTTAAGAAACAGCTGTAGCATGTACCCTGAAAGGTAGAGGACAAGTGACCATGTAAGCAGAACTTCCCATCATGAGATGAGTTCTTTCAGACACACCATAAGAGGAGTCAGTAACAATTCACAGAAAGAGGGACCCAGTATTCACGTTGTCATGAGCAGGGGACTAGGTTACAAGTAACAAAGTATAGTGTACCTACCATATCATGGAATGCTATTAACCATAGTAAAATGAAGTTGACCTTTATTTACTGACATATTTTTAAAATATATTCATAATTGAAAAAGAAAATTTCAGAGAAATACCAAGTAAAACAACATATTCACTTCTAACGCTACAGATAGACATATGCCTCAGTGATTATTCTGAGCCTTTTTTTTTTTCCTGAATCAAATCTTGATAGTGTATACCCTGATTCCCAGAAGATTTTCTATGCAGGAATACAGAAATAACCTTAAGGAGAAATCATTTAATAACAAACATAACAACTCACACATTGATTCTTTAAATGTTTTATTATCAAATCTTTCAAAAGTTTAATTCTAACATAGTAGTTCCCACAGTGGGAGGGGCTCATCAAGTATGCATAAGAAATTATTATGCCATCAATTCTTTGGCAGGAAAATTAGTTTTACAGTTATGGGTCAGCTTATGCTGATTTTCTCCAATCTGGTTCTAAGAAGTTTCATTTATTATATATTTAAGTTAGACATATTGTCTATTTTCAATACCATTGTGTTGACAACTTCATACACATAATTGTAAAGCACATTTTTTAAAAAGTTATTTTTATAGAAACATTGATACATTTCAGGTTATAATAATAACCTGATTTAAAATATAATAATAATTTAGTGTAAATGCAGTAATAGTGACCTACAGTTTAAATTTCATGGTTATGGTTTACTAGGCAGTACTAAGAACAAACATTAATTATTTTAAAATAGCCTAAAACCAACTTCCCAGTGTGGTAGCTTATTAAGTATTTTTTCTGTTGATTGTTAAACTAGATTGAAAGGACACTATAGTTATTATTTCTTCTAAGTGACATTTGACAAATCTTACATTTTCAAGTTATTTATGAATGGATGATTTTATTCATTAAAATTATCTCTTTGCTGGCTAAAAAAATATACCATAGTATGATAGATAAATAGACAAATAGGTAGATATTGATTTTTTCATTCTGTTGTATGCATTATTGAACAATATTTATAAATTCTCATTGATGTTTAAATTCTTTTCATATCCCAGAAAATAATCATACTGTGTATTTTCTAAAAACTCTATGTCCTGCTTTACTATTTTCAAAAATAAACATCACAAGGTTAGAATGCTTTGATTTATAAGTGTGGTTTCTATTGAGGTCATCATAAATAACAGATGAATATATTTTAAAGTTATATTTTTTAATTTTTATTCCTACATAGTATAGGCCTTTATTAATGTAAATTAATCTAATATTAATTATATTTAATTTGGGACATAATTAGATATAATTAAAATTCAACAATAACAAAGAAATAAACATAAAAAAGTTACCACATAACAAATAAACAAATGCCAAACAAATATCCACCATAATTTTAAAATATATTTTACCTATAAGAGTATACATAATATATGTATATACTATAAAAACAATAAAATGAGTATCAATATACCTCTTATGCATCATACCATTACCAACACCATTGAAAGGCTCTAAGTAACTCTCCCAAACTTAACCTCCCCTCTTTTCCCAGCCCTTCTTCCAGAAGTGACCACTTTTTGAATATTGTATTAATAATTAACCATTTTAATAAATTTCTACATATATATGTATCTCTGACCAAAAAAACAAACAAACAAACAAATATCCACCATAGTGCAATGATTTAGCCTAACAGTGGAAACATAAATTTCCACGGGAAGAATTCTGGTTGAGAGTTTAAATAGAATAATAGGTACGAGTGGCAGAAAATATGTTTATCTGAGAGTGGTATTAATTCCTCTACAGCTTCTGCTTTATTAAAACACATGAGTAAATTCAATTCCTATTAAGTTTTTTTATCAAACATAGCCAAATGCATATTCTGTTTTATACTTTTTTTCTGCTCTCACACATAAACCAACGTGTGACAAAATTTTTATGAAATAACAAAACACAAAAGAGTATTTCGTAGCAATGCTCACCAAATAACTTTATTTTAAACTAATGTCTGCAATGCCCGACAGCAATTGCATTGTAGAAAGTTCAACACAAATAACTGCTGATTTCCCCATCTAATTTTCAAAAAATGCAACCAGTCATTCAAAGGCAATAACAGTGAAAGGGAAACAACACAGTCCCAAGAAGCATAATTACAATGGCCTTCAACTCCTCAAAATGATTTGAACATAATGTCAGACTTCTGATCTTAACATGAAAATGTCATTTACAATAAAAAAACCTAAATAAATAAAATTATATTAGAAACTTAAATACATGTTGATCTGGATGGAGCTGAGCTTATACACAAGCATTACAGTTGATCTAGACTTGGAAGGATATAGATAGTGTTATCTAATCACATTCATGATATGTCTGGGTAGAAATCTGAGTTCTTTTGTAAGTAAGGCAAAGAAGGGAAGTTTAAAGAAAAGATTGGCTTTGGAATTAAGGATACCTGGATCTGAATTCAAGCTCATAAACATGTGCCATTGGATAGATGAGGATCTGTTTTGAGCATCCTTTCTTCTATAAAATAAGAATGTCTCAGAGTATTGCTTTGCTTATTGGATTGTGTAAGACAATGTTAAACTTTATCCCCTGTGCTCCTGGAAAACAGTAATGGATTAAGAAATCCCTCTCCTAGCCCACCCTTTTGTGTTCCGGGAAGGGCCTACTGCAAAGAACCATCATTCCCCCTGTGACTTAGATAAGACTCACAAATGCCCTGTCTTGTTGGTAATCTATGACAAAGCCAGATATAGACTCTCTAAATCCCCATACTTTGCCTTGGATATGCTTAGCTGAACTGTTTGTAATCATTAACCGATCTGTATAAAACATCTGACTTAATGAAATTTTAGTTAACCTTTTCTTTCTCCAGGGCCCCAAACATTGACTCACCCTCAGCCTAAGCATATAATTCCTCCTTAATAGCCTCTCTTGTGAATTAGTTGACCACAGGAAAGACATTCTCTCATCAACTGCCCTATCATTCCACCCACTCCTCCATATCCCATGTTGTCTAATCTTCTTTGCTCCTCCCTGTAGAAGAAAAGTTCTTTCTACCTGACCTTTAAGATGCCTCCTCCTATTTCAGTAGTCACTTCTATGAACTGAATTGTACCCACTCCCAACTTATATATTGAACTTATATATTGAAGACCTAAGCCCCAATGTCACTGTATTTGGAGATAGAACTTTTAGGAGATAACTAAGGTTAAATGAAGTCGTAAGAGTGAGACACCAATCTTATAGGATTGGTGACCATATAAGAGGAAGATCTCCCTCTCTGTCTTTATACACATGCGCTAAGAAAAGGCCATATGAGCACTCAATAAGAAGGTGATCATCTGCAAGCCAGGGAGAGGGCTCTCACCAGAATCCAACCATGCTGGCACCCTGATCTCAGAATTCCACCCTCCAGAATTGTGAAAAAATAAAAATAAATTTATTTAAGCCATCAGTTATGGCATTTTTATGGCATTTTGTTATGGCAGCCCAAATAGACTAAGGCAGCTCCCTTTATTGCAGTAATTCTTTCAAATAAAATTTATCCTTACTTAAGTCAAGAATTTGTTTTACTTCATAAGAGTACTTATTATTTTTTCTCAATTCTATACACTGAGTGTGTTCTATATCCAAAGTAAACCATATTTTATCACTCCAATACTTTAGAAGTTTTCCAATCTACTGAAAACAAAAAAGAGACAAAAAGTCATCCAAATTAGCATGCCATGGTGTATCCTTCTGTACTAAAATATTTTTTTGAATTTTAAGTTTCAAGGTCAACAAATAAGGTCATAAGAAAGGAATTATTTCATAACTATCTTGGAAAAACTTTCTTTGAAAAAACCATGTAGATCAAAAATTACCTAGAAAGGTAGGGAATATGAGAGGTTTAACATATCTAATTAACATATTATTATCATTCCTAATGAATTAAACTTATTAGAATATAATTTGATACCTTCAAAATTATATGAGATACTGAAAGTTTAAGAAAATTAGATGAGTTTTTCTGTCTTTTTTTTTTCCAGATGGATAGCTGAGGTTTCACGTGCATCTCAATGCAAGTTGTTGCCTAACACACTTTAAGACATTATTTCTCAAACTTGAGCAGGAATTAGAATCATTTGGGGTTAAAAATACAAATTAACTGGGCCCAATACCCAGAGTTTCTGATTCCGCATGTAGGGTAGGGCCTAAAAACTCGCATTTAATAGATGTTCCTAGGTGATGCTAGTGATCAGTTATCCGGAAGCTCTCTGAACCCCATCCTCTTCGATTTTTATGGAGGCTTCGTTAAATAGGCATGATTGACAACTGTGCAGATTTACAACTGTGCACATAATTTATGTGATTAGACATAAAGCATGTGATCTAACCCAGCAAGCCATGTCCATTCAGATTCTTACTGGCCTCTATGTGCAGCATTCCTTCCTCCAGAGGATGGGATCTTTTGACCCACAGATTAGAATCCTGCCTTGGGCAGGCAAAAAGAGGTCAAGAAAAGGTCAGAGAGAGAAATTCTGTCTCTTGATGCCTACTGCTGAGTCCTAAAGCACCCTAACATTATAACAAGGACTCTGGGAGTTATGAGGAGCCAGGAACCGTGGACAAAAGCATATACATATACACACGCACATATATATGTATATGCACACATATATATACACACACACACAAATATACGTGCTTGTGTGTCTATATATACGTATGTATATATATCATAACACCACAAAGGCTATTTTATCTACTAATACTTTTCTGGCAAGATGACAGAATAAAACACTGGATAAATAAAACAAACAACCAAGTAATTCCCAAATGGAAAGATAAAGATAAAATGAAAACAAATCTGCCAAGTTTTAACCTTCCCTGAAGTTAGTACTCTATCCATCCAGCCAAGAAGATTATACTTTGTCTCCAAAAGAGTAGGACGTAAGACATGGGCCTAACAAAGGTGAAAGTGAGACTCAAGATGCCTGGATAAAACTAAGAAAAGGGATACACATTCAGTGAAAGAATGGACTAGAAAAAAATTTAACTGTATCATAGTTAAATCAAGAGGAAATTTATCCATTAGCCACATTCTTGGTGGGCAAGCAAATACATAAATAGCCTTCTCTTACTTGGGTTTGAGTTTAAATGTATTTTGTCAGTATAGGTCAGGAACTCATGAGTCAAGACACAAAGGCAAAATGATCAAGTAAGATAATGAAAATTTTAAGAAAAAAAATTAAAATATTTAATTAATTGACATACATATATAGAAACACCTGACCCAACAGGGAGATCATGTTCTTTTAATCACCTCTTTAACCTATGTGAAAGATCACAGACAAGGCCATAAAGCAAATCACAATAGATTTCAAAAATTGCTTCAGATAAAAACACTCTCTGTGTCCAAAACAATAAAGTTAGAAATCAATAACAAAAAATGATCCCTTTAAAACTTCATTTAAAGTTATACTTCTAAATAACTGGTGGATAGAAAAAAAAATCATAATGAAACTTAGAGTAAAATCATATTGAAAATTATTTTTAGGATAAGGATAAACAGTATGCACTTAGAAGGAAATAAATATATAGCCTTAAATAATAAATTCTAAATACAAAATGGTGAAATCATGTCAAACTTCCTAAAATGTTATATATAAAAAATAATATATTCAAAAATATTTTAAGTGTTTTCAGGAGTATTTCAAATGTTCAATAAAGAATTACTTTGGATGGTTCTACCATAATTTATTTTAATTGTTTTTTTGTTTGCTTCCAGAGTTTTCCATTTGTCTACAATGAACATGAAATTTTTTATGATTATAATAGGCAAAAATGGATGAGTTTTAAAAAAATACATCTTCTTTGGTTATAGTTGCACAGCAATATAAATGTACTAATGTCACTGAACCATATTAAACATAATTAAAATGGTAAATTTTACGTTGTATATATTTTACTGCAATAAAAATATCACCCTTTTTTACTAAATTTTTATATTTATTCTGTTTTATATTGTTTAAATAATTACAATTATTTTCAGTTACCTTATTGATTTCATTCACTTACCCTTTTATAATTCTACTCTAAAAATCTAAAACTCTATTGGTTTTGAGGTTGAAAAACATTATATATTTACTGCCATGCTGCTAATAAAAACTGACCACACCAAAACTCATACATCAGTAGGCATCTGTTGTTTTTGTTGAGTATTCATTGGTAACCGAAATTATATTTCCTTTGGGGAAATACATTCTCTTAGATCTTATGGTTTGGAAGGAACTGGCACCACTACCTGTTCTCTAAGAGGTGGGATGGTGACTAAGTTTTGATCAATTTATTTCCTTAACCATAATCAGTAGACAAGGTTAAGCATGTGTCCAAATCTTTGTGAAGAACTACTAGACCTGGGACATTTATTGGAACTGTTGTAAATGAGAGGTCATCTTTCCTCTGGGGTTGCTAACCACCATATGTGAGTCCCAAGGTACCACCAACCACCCTAGCCATCATAAATGGAGAGCCTCTGAGAAGGCAGCCAAGATCTACATTTTTAGTTTAGTTTCAATTTCACAAGGCAATTGATTCCATATTTTGCTTAAATTGTTTAGATTTTTTTTTTTTTTTTTTTTTGAGATAGAGTTTCACTCTGTTACCCAGGCTGGAGTGCAGTGGCATGATCATAGCTCACTGCAACCTTGAAAACCTGTGTTCAAGCCATTCTCCTCCTCCTGCCTCAGCCTTCTGAGTAGCTGGGACTACAACTATATGTCACCACACCCAGCTAATTTTTTTTTTTTTAGAGAGACAGGGTCTCACTATGCTGACCAGGCTGGTCTTGAATTCCTGGCCTCAAGCGATCCTTCTGCCTTAGCTTCCCAAAGTGCTGAGAGTATAGGCATGAGCCACTGCACTCAGCCTGTTTGGAAGAACTTTTAAAAATTATTTCCAACTGACCATTGTAGATGATTACGAAATCACTTGCTACTGAAATAAAACTGAATACACACAAATCCTTAGGCCCATAATTGTTAACATTATGCTGTGCAACTCCATAGGGGTGTATATCCTGAGGGAACTCTATAATCAGTTTATATCTTCTTTACTGAGGATTAAAATTTAGTATTTTTGATACTTTCATTAACTAAAGTTTTATTGAGAAGTTTGAATTTATTCTATAGCATTCACTTCCTGCAGAAAAAAATCTCTAAGAGAATTCATATGACACAGTGCTTTCTTTTTTTTTTTTTGAGACAGAGTCTCACTTTGTTGCCCAGGCTAGAGTGAGTGCTGTGGCGTCAGCCTAGCTCACAGCAACCTCAAACTCCTGGGCTTAAGCGATCCTACTGCCTCAGCCTCCCGAGTAGCTGGGACTACAGGCATGCGCCACCATGCCCAGCTAATTTTTTCTATATATATTTTTAGTTGGTCAGATAATTTCTTTCTATTTTTAGTGGAGACAGGGGTCTCGCTCAGGCTGGTCTCGAACTCCTGACCTCGAGTGATCCACCCGCCTCGGCCTCCCAGAGGGCTAGGATTACAGGCGTGAGCCACTGCGCCCGGCCCACAGTGCTTTCTTAAGAAATTTTTTTTAATCCATAGGATACATATGAAGTGCTTTAAATGAGTACATTGCCAGTCATTCACTCTGAGTAATCTGAAAGGACACTAAAGTTCTTGAAATGATTCAATTCTAGTAATGAATTTTACTAGTAACTCTTTTAGTTTGTTGACAATCAGAAACTTAGCATATTAAACTATAGCTACTAAATGAAAAAATAGTGGCATGTAATAACTACTGAGTGACTATAATCAAGTCTAGGGTCAAATTTTGAAAATATAATCTTGGCTAAGCCCTGCATAAATGAACATTTATGAGTTTCTAGACAGTTAAAGGTGGCTTAGAGTGTCTTGCCACTCTTATCCAGTTTGCTACCTTCAAATTACTTAAGAAGAGAATTTCAAACGAGAATGAGTCATCAAAGTAGGGAATTAACCTAGGGCAAGAGAGCTTTCATTTTTCTCCTCTCCTTTCCCCGGGAGAGAGGAGCAGGTGCTCTCTAATGCATTCAGCTGAATTAAAGGGTTTTAAGAGAACCACTCAGGGAGACTAGTGCTCCTGCAAGTAAAGACTGGCATCTATATGCCTGGATGGATGCCTGATTTATGCCTGGATAATTTTGTATTTTCCCACGATGGTGAAGCAGAGAACTGACCCTTTTGAACACAGACCAAACACCAACAATTACAGGAGTAACCATGCATGAGATTCCTGGGAACTAGATGAATATTGAAGCAGGTGGCCATGCTTGGAGCATTTGTGAGATTCTGCCTATGAGGGTTTCTTGAGAGGCTAAAAAGTAAAATATGGTGGGATAGACACCTGATGAAAGAGGGAGTTGGTAGCTTAAAACAAATGATTAGACAGTCCATTTCTCATGTCTGACAACTATGCCATGAGGAGCTCCCACAGGGAGACTCTGAAGAACACATACATATACCCCACAACAGAACAAGAACCCGCAGGCCTCCTGTAACAGAGTATATGCTGGAACGTTTGTGTTATTCAAGAAAGAATTACAAACTATACCAGCCAGGTTGGAAAGACTTCCACTCCAACTCTGTCTTCCATTCACAAGTGCGTAGGAGCAAGCACAGGGCTGTGGGCTGTGGGTGGGGCAGGAGAAGAAGTAGTGAAAGAAAAGGAAACCTTAAATAATGGATCATGCCCCCTTCCTCGTTGTGAGTCTCAGGGTCACAGGCTGGCCTTGAGAAAGTGGGTAAGCGAGGGAAGGAACCACGTTATGAGCAGTGGAAAAAAATGAAGAATTATATTGATCTGAGTCTAAAATTTGGGGTTGGAGTCTACCTAAAACTGAGACTATATTTATAGATAAAAATGACTTGAAGGCTAAGGGTGGGCGAGAGCAGTCTGACAAAGCATTTGTCTAGGTAGTACAGTAGTTGAAATTATTCCTTTTGTCCCTAGTTTAATTGATCATTTATAGTAATAATACAGATCACACTATAACAACCCAAAGATTTTGATTCATTAATTATGAGGTGAGTTCCAGAATCTGTATTTTTAAAAGCTTACATGATAGAATATATTTAAGTCTAAAGTCAGTATCTTATTAATGGGAAAGCACTAGAAGCTTCTCCACTAAAACCATGAACAGAACAAGGGAGTCAACAATAATTTCTAACTTAACATTGTCATAGAAGAGAAACAGAGATAAAAAGCACAAAAATTGGAATGTAGCAATAGAATTATCAAGATTTGCATATGATAAGACTGTATACCTGAAAACCCTGAGAGAATCAACTAAAAAAATTGCAAACAAGAGGATTCAATATGATTTCTGGGTACAGACTGGTTTATAGAAATTATTATATATTTAAATTCAGAGAAAAAAACAGATTAGAAGATGCAACATATAAAAACACCCAACTGGCAAAAACAGCAACATGAAATACCTTAGCATTTGGGAACAAACTTAGAAAGAAATGTGAAAAATCAATACGAAGAAAAGACTACTAAGAGATACAAAAGTCTTGAATGGGAAAGTTCAACATCAGATAATTCTACATGATAATCTATAAATTTAGGATAATCCCAATAACTGTGCCAATCAGGATTTTATCTCATTATTAATGTTGATTCTAAAGTACATATGTAGAGAAAATGATCAAGTATGGATATCCAAGGATATTTCCCCTAAAAATAGTATAATAGATGGGGGGTGGGTACAGAAACTAGCCTTAATAGATAGTAAATTATTTTTAAATTTAAAATAATTAAAAGAATATGGCCCTGACATATGAATACATCAATTTATCAATGAAACACAATGGAATTCTCAGAAATATGCATTAATAGATATGGTAATTTTAGTGGGTTAAATTTTGGTCCTCCAATAGTTATGCCCAAGTCCTAACCTCCAGTGCTTTGACATAAGGCCTTATTTGGAAATCGGGTCTTTGTAGATGTAACTAAGGTAAAGATTGAAATGGGATCATACTATATTAGGGTGGGCCTTAAATTCAACGAAAGTGACATCATAAGAGGCAGAAAGAAATATTAATAATCTGAGGTTAAGATCTGAAATATGTAAACCCCAACTTGAAGTTGTCTGGGGAGAGAATAGAAAGAATTTCAAAAGATAGCAAATAATTGGACTTAAATGTGAGATTATGTTAATATTATTTCAATATTTCATGGTTTATTGGAAAAATATAGGTTCAGGTCTCATTTTTAGAATAAGGACAACCTCTAGTAGGAATAAAATGAGATGAACATTTTCTACATTGGTTGAGAACAAAATGAAGTTTTTTTTATGTATCAATATGATAAAATAAAAGGCATTATTTCAGAGAGGAGCAGTTGGAATCAGATTCGTGAGTACTTACTAGCTGTGTGATCACAGGAAATTGCCTTAAGTCTTTAGTGATGCCATTTTGTCATCTGTAAAACGAGAATAAAAATACATATTCAAAAGAATTATTATAAATATTGCATTAGAATATGTGTTAATTTCTTATCTCCTGCTATTTTCTTACTTTAAAAAACTCCTAATTTTTCATAGGAATAACGTTTTCTATATGCACGTGATATAGTTTCTTTTCTATTTTCTTTTGCCACAGTCGGGGATGTGGAAGCTAGGGTGTTTTGGTAAGCATGTAAAAAGATAAAGAGAAATCTCCTGGGGATTCTGGAAAGGCTTTTACTTTTTCTCTCAAAAGAGAAATTCTGTCTTGAATATAGGCTTAATCATTGGCACTGCAACCTTTCTCTATCATGAGGGAAAGGTCAAGATTACTGACCCTGAATTCATTAACCTGCTGAACTACCACCAGCAGTTGTCTCTCTTTCTCTCTCTCTCCTGGCTTCTTGTTAGGTGAGGAAATGGAACGTTTGCATGCTTACATGTAAGCTCTGTCAGTTGGGTATTGTGCCATTTATAGTTAAATATGTTGCCAACCAGTATTCAAATGAAAAATATTTAGCATTGAGCCTGATGGATATTCCTTAATATCATTGCTGTTGTTACTATTATAAACTATACAAAATAGCACAAAATCAAAAAATATAGAAGGTATAGGTTAAGGTAATAAAAAAGGCAAAATATTTTAGTAGGAAACTATAAGAAGAGGAGAATAAAATCTCATTCTAAAGGATAAATACTTTGAACTTCTAAAAAAATACAAATTTTACCCAACACATTAAAGAGATTAATAAAAAAGAGAGTCTGGACACAGTGGCTCATACCTGTAATCCTAGCACTTGGGGAGGCTGAGGTGGGAGGACTGCCTGAGGCCAGGAGTTCGAGATCTCGTCTCTACCAAAAAAAAAAAAAAAAGTAGAAAAATCAGCCTGGCGTAGGCATGTGCCTGTATTCCCATCTACTTGAGAGGCTGAAGCAGGAGGATCACTTGCACCCAGGAGTTCAAGGATGCAGTGAGTTATGATGAGGCCACTACAACCCAGCTCGAGTGACAAAGTGAGACCTTGTCTCAAAAAAAAGTTAATCAGCATGTATCAAAACTTAAAATATACATATTCTGATTTAGCAATTATTTTATTGTTAAATTATTTTAAAAAACTTAAGAAATGTATTGCATAGTGATATTTATAACAATATTGTGAATACAGTAATAATTGTAAAATACTGAGAGCAACCTAATTCTCACTATTTAAAGATACCAAAAATTTAGAATCCATATAATAGAAGACTTTTTAATTAAAATGACAATGTAGATCTATGTTTATTGGCTTTTAAAAATGAACATAATGCTTTTGAGTTATAGCCAATATGAAAAGTATATTCCCTTTATGTAAAGTTGTAGAAACATATCTGGCACAATAATCAAAATGTTAAAGATTATTTCTCTGTTAAAAATTTGGTTTTTTTAATCTTACATTTTTCTACATTACTTGAAAATCTACAATAAGCTTGTATCATAATTACAACAAAAATAAAACTGTTTTCAAGATTTTTTATCTATAAAAAGATGGAAATAAAAGATAATTAGGGAAATGCACACACACAAAAAGCCAAACAGAATAGTAATTTAAATAGATAAAATGGAACTAGAGTATTAAAACACTGCATGTTAAAATAAAATGTAACATCTACAAGAAAGATGGAAATAGCACATTAACTCTTCACTTTATGTGCCCCCTCACTGAAGTAAACATGTACAAAAAAAATGAATTGGAACTATGATGACAAAGGGAAGACTGAAATCAGTCAGGAAAAATATTAATGAGGTTAGACAATGTCCAAATATAAATTCTATTTGATGCCACATAAAATATTATCAAAGGCACAGCCCAGATTTACAAAATTTTGATAAAAGTATCTGGTGTGCTGTATTGTAACATTAGATAATAATATATTTGTGCTAAAATGAGTCATATACCTATGGTGTTTAATATGACTTAAATTTGATAAAATTACTATCCTACTCTGCAATATCTAGAAAACTCAGAACAAATTGGAAAAAAACTCACCCAATTGTGGTATCTAAACCTAATTGGACTCTCAAGCCAAGAAATGGATGTTTACTTTAGTTGGCATTCTCTAGCAACTGGTTCAAATATCTTTTCATATGTCCCACAAAACATTAGTATTAATAAAATGAATATATCTCATTTCATAGAGAGATTAGGCTCTATTAAACAAGAAAGATCTCATTTCTGACACTTCATGTGTATACCTGTCTATGTCTACATCCATCTTCTCTTCCTTTTCTACTATTACAATGAAAGAGCTGTCTTTCCTTACATCTCTCCATGCTCTGAAGCCCACACTACTGCCTCTTTAACATATTGCTCACAAATCATAACCTCTCTATCATATCTGCCACTTTTTTCTCTCTCCTAACCTTCCCAATTATATTTAAACATGTTCAGGTTGCTCACATATTTAAAAACAAACTCATTTGGTACCCTTGCTCCTGGGCTTTTCTTTTCCTCTTCACAGTCAAATGAAAGGTTATCTGTACTTGTTTATGCCCAGCTCACTTCTCATTTACACATCTGTGCACTGTAGAATGATATCTTCCCTATCACTCTCAAGAACGCAATGGTATCCTTCTTATTAACTCTAATGGATTCTGTCCAATCATTATCTTATTTGCTCTCTCTGCAGCATTTGACTCTATTAACAATTCTTTCTTGAAACATGTACTGAATTCTTTTAACTGTATACTGTACCAATTTTCATTTTGTTACTTTGTTTTTGTTTGGTATTTTAAGGAAGCTTAATTTCTTCTTCTCTATTAAATATCGATAACCTTTGTGGTTTATTTTTCTTCTTCCATCTACTTTTAACATCATCCCTGGATCCAAAGAACCATCACTGAACAAGGTTTAAGGGGAAAATTTTAGTGTCCCCAGGGGGTTCATACCTACTGAGAGAAAAAATACCCAAAAGCTATTCTCAAAGCACAAAGGTACAAAAATTTACTGTTTACTCTCTTTAAAAATGCACGTGTCAGATGTACTTTAGCAAGAACAATTAAAAAAATAGGAGAAGTTTTGGCAGAACAGGTTTCATGCTAGACAATTGTGGTCAATTATATTATTTATTCAAAATTATCATTCTACCTATTATTATCCCAAAGGCAAGTACGGTCTAAGACTTCCCTGCAGAACTGTTTTCCTATTGACCTTTAGCTTGGCTGTGTGAATTCCTTTGCCAATTAAAAAATGATTTGACTGACATGTGAATCATCCAAGTTTACATGCACTTGCATGGTCTGACTCTGCCCTTTTACTCATCACCATGTGAAAAGCATGTACCTGATGGCAGCTACTCCTTTTGCCTGAGTTCTAGATTGAGACGACACACAGAGATGAGCCTTGCTAAGTGTAGTTGAGCCCAGACAACTCAGCACAGCTATAGCCAAACAGCCCTCACATAACGTGAGCAAGAAATAAAGTTTGCTGTTTTAAAATACTGAAATATTAGAAATGTTTTCTATTATGACAGAGATTGAGTAATAAAATATTAAAAATTAAGCATGTTAAATTTGAATGATTGTGTTGCTCAAACACAATATACATTTAAAAATATTATTCATGGGAAAAAATACATGGACAATTCAGTTGTTAATTGTATCAACTGTAATAGGTTTAAAATTCTCATGTGTTAACAAATATAAAAAGTGAGTTAATGATGGATAAAGCACATCAACTGCTTGATTTCACCTGAAGTGTAGTGAAAAGATATATTATTACTCATTTTGAAAACTGGAAAATACTGGTTAAAAATATAATTAATGATATATAAACAAGAAAAATAAATTATAAATCACCTGAAAATACCACAAAAGAGAAAAAGTATAGGGCATATTGCCAATCACAGAAATCAAAATAATAGCAAAGACTGATAAAGTGTGTTGATAATTATAATAATATTTAATTAAATATATAATAGCTAGCTCTTTTGCATGCCTGTCAAGCACTAAGTGTACAATTTAGAATTTGAAGTGCCTTTTCTCAATCCTTACAAGACTGCGAATTAGGTACTATTATTCAGTTTAAAATTTTGGTTTACAAGACATAAATCTAAAATGAAATGATTGCTTAAACAATAAAAATGTTGTTTTCTCATATAACTGTTTAAACAAGAAAAACACAGGTATCATATTAGTGGTAACAGAATTAACATCACACTTATAAAGCAATGCAAAAATCTTAAAAGAGGAAAAGACTATCACTTTCCATTAATAAGCAATATAATGAATAGTGGAGATCATGAATACTTATCTGTTACTAATATTAGAATATATAAAACTGAAATAACTGAAAATATCAGAAGAAACAGAAATTTAATATGGGTATAAGACTATAAAATGGTCTCAATCTATAACAGGTACAAAAAATATAGCAGACAAAAATTAATAATAGTATATTTAGTAACTGTGACTAGTACATCATAACTTATACAATACTTTACAGAGTACAAAAATTTTAAAGAGCTCTAGACAATGACAAGTATTGATTGTCAATACAAATAGCTTTAAAAAATAAACTCTGGACACTTAAATTGTTTCCATATCTTAGCTATTGTGAATAATGCTGCAATGGGACAATGGAAGTGCAAATATCTCCTTGAGATTTTGATTGCATTTCCTTTGGATATATATATCCAGCAATGAGGTCGCTGGATCATATGGTAGTTCCATTTTTTGAGTTCCGTGTTTTGAGAAACCTCCATATTGTTTTTCACAATGATTGTACCAATTTACATTCCCACCAACAGTATACAAAGGTTCTATTTTCTTGACACTCTTGCCAATATTTTTCATCTTTTGCCTCTACATAATAGCCATCCAAACAGATGTAAGGTTGTATTTCATCATGATTTTGATATGTGTTTCTCTAATAATTACTGATGTTAAGCACCTTTACACATACTTGCTGTCTATTTGTATGTCTATTCAGATTTTTGGTTTATTTTTTAATCAGATTATTTGTTTTCCTGCTATTGAGTTCTGTGAGATAGTTTTATATTTTGGATATTAACTCTTTCAGATATATGGATTACACATATTTTCTGCAATTCCACAGTTTGCCTTTCCATTGTGTTGATTGTTTCATTTTCTGTGTAGAAGCTCTTTAGTTTGATATAGTCCTACTTGTTTACTTTTGGTTTTGTTGTCTGTGCTTTCACTGTCATATTGAAAATATCACTGCCAAAATCAATGGCAAGGGGATTTTGCTCTATGTTTTCTTCAGTAAGTTCTACAGTTTCATACCTTACATTTACATTTTTAATTCATTTTGAGTTGATTTTTGTATATGACATAAGGCAAAGGATCAATTTTATTTTTTTGCATGTGGATATCCAGCTTTTCAGACACCATTTATTAAAGAGACTTTCCTTTCCCCATTGTATATCTTTAGCACCTTTGCCAAAGATTAATTGAACATATATTTGTGGGTTTATTTCTGGGCTCTCTATTCTGTTCCATTAGTCTATGTGTCTATTTGTATATCAGTACTATACTGTTTTGATTACTGTATCTTTGTAATCAGGGAATGTAATGTAATAATAATTAACAGGAGGAGAAAATATAAAAATCGTGGAATGGTAAGGAAACTAATATTGTTTATAAATATTAGTACATATAATAACAATAATTTTACTTTTTGAGTTCTCAAAATGAGCTAGGCACTAAGCTGTATGTTTTACATATGTTATTACATTCGGCCTTCATAAAAATTCCATTGAAATAGTATTAGCATTCCCACTTGATCAAGGAAGTCATCGTCAGGCCCACAAACAGTCATTGGAGGAGTCAACATCCTACTACAGTGCTCCTTCTACTTCACTCTAATTGTCCCAAAACACCAATCATCTCCCGACTTATAGGCTCCACCTTTGGATGTCTCAGAGGGATAACTAAAGAATTACATATAATGAACATCAGTTTGTAATCCAGTATTAAGAAATTAGGAATGAAAATTTGGGGGGTGGGGGGAGGGGATGGAGGTATGACTACAAGGTGAATGCCAGGCAAACTGTCTGGTGAATGGACACGCTTGAGGCTCTGACTCAGGGGGATGGGCAGGACATGGACATTATACACAACCTGAACTTATGTACCCCCATGATGAGCTGAAATAAAAAAAAAAAAAGAAAGAAATTTGGAATGAAAATTAATAGTGAATTGTTCATATAACAATTCCCTGTGACAAAGTGTTAGATAACATACCTTCCAGCATAATGGCCAGGCTTTTGGAAATAACTCGGCTAACTCCCTACGCACTTGATACCACCTTAATTGCTCTATGAACCCAATATTCCATTTGGAAAGAAAGAAGGAGACGAACATTCTTTGGCTGTGGTCACAGACACTTTATTCAATGCTTAGCATCTAAATCTGCAAACAATGCATCTCTGTATTTATTTATTCTACCTTTGGTTTACTCTCATTGATACACCTTTTAAGGAAGAATATATTTTATACCAGTAATGGGTCATTTCACCAACCGTGATGTAGAATTTTTCTTTTAGTTGGACTGTATTTCCTACAACATTGGGTAATATTCAACGTATTTAAAAATTATTATGGAAAAAGCACCAACCAATCAAAAAAGATACAAGAGAAGGGTGCTGGATGCCTTTAATTGTAACAGAAATTCACCCTGCATTGTGGAGAGGTCCTCAGAGTCTCCAGGAACGAGTCATAGGGGCAGGTAGCAGAAGAGACCTTGAGGGGTTTGGACAGGGGCTTTGAACAAACCAATAGGAAATTACTTCCATAGTTAACCGCTGATAGGAGACAATCATCCCTGCCATACTGCTACAATTTCTCACTTATGTGACTGAGTTCCCCTAAAGGTCCTATATAAGGATTAAAATTTGCAATCTTAAAAATATTAATATAAAAAGAAACAGAAAGCTCATTTAAATAATAGAGTCTGTCATTTAACAAGTTGGTACCAATCAATCAATCTCTTGGTGATTGCGTATGGAAAACGTACTTTCTCTGCTTCATCAAGTCAGCATGCTAGTAAATACAAGTATATCGAATAAGCAGTTGACATAAAATTAAGAGAAACACATGAATAAAATTTCAGCTGTGGGCTGCATGGGAAGATTCTAGTTGGTACTAGTTTGAGGATAATTGGAAGTAATCCTTTGAGTTTAGAAACCTCAACTGACACGTCATTTTATAGTTGTGACAAGGAATTCTATTTTTTGTGTTCATTTTATCTATTTTGCTGAAATTATTCAGATTTTTCAATATAAAACCAATAAAGAACTAAGATGCATTTTATCATTAAATAAGTCACAATGCAAATATTCTGCTTGAGGATAACTCTACTGCCTATAATTAGATTTAAATATATGATTTACAAAATATTTAAGATAATTTTTATTCCATTCATCTTATATAGTTTAACTCCCTGCATTGTGAATTAAACAACTGAATAATATTCTCTTAAGGAGAATTAAATATAATAATGCTATAGCTCTCATAAAGTGTAAAATGTGGAGATAACATTTCAAAAGAGAAAAAGAGAATGCATAAAAAGTAAAAGAAACCAAAATCTAACTTAATTATAATACTTAAACAAACAAAAAAATATGTCAGGTGTCCAGGGAGGGAATAAAACTGTATATAATCTTTAATTAAGCCTCAATAGTGATATGCCCAGAAAAGGTCTGATTTCACTCTTCAACAGAAAAGAATGAACATCAGTAGGTATAAAATTATCATTTAAACAAAATTTAAAGTTAATTTGCATTCTGAAAGTGTTCAAATTAGTATGGTTAGAATGCTGCAATGAAACAGTTATGACACTTTGCCCCTGCAATTTTTTCAATAATTTACTGAATCTTTAAAAATGCTTAGAAGATATTTCCTATAATAATTTTTTAAAATTTATGCCCTTAGAAACTATGAAATTATTTATGGGGTGGCTGCAATAGAATAAAATTCATTAACTAAACCTCTTAAATGCTCAGAGTTGATCCTATAAGTAATATGTTGTAATTAATAATTAAATTGACAGTATTGATTTTTGTGTGGGTCCCCAAAGTTATGAACACTTTTAGAGATATAATGTAAATTAAAACCTTACAAACTCATACTTTCTATAGGAAAGGCAAGAAAATCTAAGTCTAGTGTTTATGAGGTCTCATTACAGTTGACTAATTTCAGACTCCTGCTGTGTGAGTTCCAAATTGATTTTATATCTGCAATACTGACCATATAATGATATCAAATTATCCTTGACTTGATCAACCATTGATATATTAACAAGTTTAGGACAGCAAATTTTAAATGAGCTTTATGTTGAGAAAATGCAAAGAGTGCATTCTATAATGTGTTCTATAAATTACCAGTTAATAAAATTTTTCAAAATGACAATTTTATAAATGAATAATTAAAATGTTTTCAGTCATTAAAATATTAAACACTAATGATGTATAACTCATAGTGACTTTATTTTAAAACCTTTCTTTTATCATCTAAATAGAAATTAAGTATTGGAGAGGATGTGGCAAAAACTGAATCTCTGCTCCCGGTTGGTGGGAATGCAAATTAGTACAGTCATTATGAAAAACAGATAAAAGTTCCTTAAAAAATTAAAAATAGAACTAACATACGATCCAGCATCTCCATTTTGGGAATTCATCCATAAGAAATAAAATCAGTATCTCAAAAAGATATTTTCACTCCCATGTTCACTGGAGCATTATTCACAGCGGTCAAGACATGGAATCAACCCAAGTGTCCACCAATGGACAAATGGAGACAGAAAATGTGGTATATACTCAACAGAATACTATTAAGCCTTTAAAAAGAAGGAAATCCTGACATTTGTGACAATGTGGATGAACCTAGAGGACATTATGTTAAGTGAAATAAGCCAGGCACAGAAAGACAAATACCATGTGATCTCACTCGTTTGTAGAATGTTATACAATTGAATTTGTACAAGTAGAGAGTAAAACAGTGGTGACCAGGGATTAGGAGCAGGGAGGATTGGAGATACGTTGGTCAAAGGATATAAAATTTCAGTTAAAACGGAAGAATAAGTTCAAGAGATCTATTGTACAACATGGTGACTACAGCAAATAATAATGTATTGTATTTTTGAAAATTGCTAAGAGAGATTTTAAGTGTTCTCACCACAAAAAAATAAGTGTGTGAAGTAATGCATATTTTAATTAGCTCAATTTAGCCAATCCATAATGTGCACATATTTCAAAACAATATGTATATAATAAATGTTTGTCAATTAAAAATTAATAAAATTAAATTTTTAAAAATATAAATTTATTAATATATTTTAATTGTATTTGATTATCTTAAAATATATCATTTGGGAAGTTTTATCAGAATTAAAATAAGCATAAAAATATTAGTTTCTACAAATAAAAATTTAATTATACATAAAAATTTTATTCATGATGTTATTAGTATATTGTGTAACCTTTTTTCTCACCACTATACACCCAGGACTTAAAACATTTCTTCATACATGAGTGTGCAAAAAATATTTTTTGAATAAATTAAACAAAAAGACAGTAAAATATTAAATACACCCTAAATTTGGGAACATTTGAAAAAGCAACGTGACTCCCAAAACATTTGTATTTACCTTTCTTTTATCATATATTGCATTTTGTCACTCCTCATAGTATAATACCATAAAGCAAAAACACAAAGATTGTCTTGCAAATTATATAAACTACAAGAGAAAGTGAATATTTCATAAGTATTCACATAAATATGCACATGGAGATACATGATGCATTAGTACTCTGAGCTGAAATAGTCAAGTGTTTTATTATAATCTCTCTGACACTTCCTCTTATATGCTGAGGGAAAACTGTAGGTTCCCCACAATATAAAAGAAACACTGCACTAGCCTGGAGTGCTCAGCCAAATTGTTACAAGGCAGATTAAACAGGTACCAAGATAAATACTGGGCCCACAGAGAGTGCCCAGCACTTTCTGGAGTACCTCAGCACCTTCTTGCCTTGGAGTGGCCTGCACAGACCAGCCCTGCCTGCTTTAGAACTGTTTTAGCTGTCCTATAATGCTCTTTAGCTAATTGTCATACTAAAATCCCCACCTAGTGGAAAATTGTAATATCATTAACATAACATGGGTTGCATAGCAGCCTATAATGATGGTACTGTCTGTGTGATTTGTTTCACTGTGACCAAGCAAAGAAACAATATAAAAACTCTACATCAGCCTTCGGAAAGGGATTTAAGGCAATATCACAGAGTGGGCAGATGTGGATTTTGCATGCAAGAAAGCTCCTTTGAAAGAAATTCCTGTGCTGCCCAGGAGCAAGTGGCCTTGTAAGTAATCTCTAATAAACTCATCTAACTCATCAGCTGAACTTGTCTGAGTCACTCATTGGTCTCTTGACTCCCTCCAGGTCTGGGGGGTCATTTTTTCTATACAGTCCTGGGATTTTCCTGAATAAATATTATGAAATTGTGTGATAAAATTTATCTACATTTTGTCTATGTGGAGAATGGAATGTAAGGGAAAAATTTTAATATGCATTTTTAATGTTATTGTGAAATAAACGTCCTGAAAACTAATTCAAACCTGGAAAGTTTTTCTGTATAATAAGAAACACATTTTCTAAATGGCCAGGGGTAAAAATATAAAAGATTATAAGGAAAAGAAAGGGTAGGTAGGTCCTGAAACCCTGATTTCTTGACATTGCTTGCCAATTTTAAGAACCTGAAGCCTTGAATTTTAGAAGATATTCAAAAAACATAAGTAAGGTGGGCAGTTGAAATTGAGACAACTACATAAACTTAGGACACTAAAAAGGACTATGTTTTCAGTGAAAGGTGCACTACTGGCTACAGGTTAATAAAGAAAATTTATTGGAAGCTGGGTGGAAAAATTAAAACACCCCCTCTGATAATCTATAGCCAAAGGTTGGCCCTGTGTGGCTATTATGTTTGAACTCACATTACCTCCAGGTCCCAGGACATACCTCATTAGGAAATTAACTTAACATGTATCTCGAGATGACAGAACCAAAAAACACCTGGGGGAGGAGGTGGGGGCAGGGGAAAAGAAGCAAAGTACTCCATAAGTACTCCAAGCCTGCCATGTTTTCTTTTTTTCTCAAGCCATTTCAGGCCTCCTTGGGAGGCACACTGATCTCTTCAGAAAGACTCATTGTGTGAGTGATAAACCTTTTCATTCCCTTTTGATGTGTGTGTGTGGTGTTCTTAGTCTCAAAACCAAAGTTTGAGTGGAGTTTCCTCATGAAATTATAACAAACATTAAAGAAAAAAACTAAATATGGTATGATTTTCATTGACCCAGTCTTAGAGTTGAATTGTATGCATAAGTCTAAATAGGTTAGGCAATTATACACCCTCTTACATACAGGGATTAGAAAGTCTAAATTGTGTGAAACTGATCTTGCCTTTCCATTTCAGAGGACCTTTGGTAGTATGGCATTTTGTCAAGTGCAATGCAATTCCAATGTCCAAAAATACACGTCTTTTATTTATTTGTCACTCAAATACAAATACTTCATATAAGGCAGATTAGAAAAAACAATAATCTGTTTTATTCTTGGAGGGGTGACCATTTGGACTTATTGAGAGATGAAATACCCACCTCCAATATCATACCTTTCTAAGGGATTTCAAAGCATAATTTGGATTACACACGTTTCCTTTCAAAAGCTTACTCTGTAAATAAACCCCACATAATATGTAAAATTAAATATTTTATCAGTGATATGAACAAAAATATAGCATTCTAGGAAATAGTATAAGAGAAGAGACAAACTAATCAAGATTGATAGTAAATTAGATAAAAGAAGAGACTGTTAAGGCAGGAACCAAGTCTGCAGGTGGCAGATACAGGGCAGGAGGGTGGTTCCTAGAGGCAGAGAAGTTGGGTGGGGGAGTTGTGGGGAGGGACTGCAGGAAAACGCAGGTAACAATCCTAAAGAGCAAGAGCTTGAAGTTTTGAGGCACACACACCTGTAGAGCTGCAACTTTGTTATAGGAACACTTGTCAATCATGTATATAAATCATCTGGTATTAATAACATCCCACACAACCTGTAAGCCCTCCCCTGATCCAGGCCAATAAAAGGAAACCATCTGGGAGTCCTCAACATCTTTCTCCATTCATGGAGACTGACCTGTTCGTCTCTGGAACTACGCTTGCTTTGCATAGCTCCCTTCTTTTTTGCAATGAAAACTGTTTGTGTGGAGTTGCTTCCTGTCTGTGGTCACTCCGTCACACAAGCCCTGCTTGTGAATTTTCCAAGCAAGGAGCCAAAGAACCAAAACAACAGTTTGCCAAGAGGCCGGACCTGACAAGACCTTCCTAAAGAAATGATACTTAAGTGGAAACTTGCTTGTTAAGTAGGAATAAGTCAGGCAGGCATGGTTATCAGACGTAGAGAAGAAAGTAGAAAATTGAGAAGAGAGAACAGCACAAATGAAGATTCTGAGAGTATAAAGGAGGAAACACGTCATGTTGGAGAAGGGGAAAATGCAAATCTGTGTGGCAGAAATATAGTAGGATAAGTTACAATGACTGGAAACAGAAGTTACAGACTATTATGTAGGGCCTTGCATGTTTCACTAATAATTTGAGTTTCATGTTAGCAGCAATCGGAAGCATTAAGTTTTCTCAAGGCATTTCTGTGGTCAGATTTATATTTGTAATAAGTCCAAAAAAGAGATTGTTGTGATTTAGACAAGGATGGCATAAGAAAATATGAGAAGAAATTTCAAATTGACAGAATATGAGTTGATTAGATGTAGAAAATGGGAGGAAAGGAAGTGTCAGGATAATTTTCAGGTTTCTGACATGGACAGCCAATGAAATGAAAAATGGCAAAATTTGTTATGCATAACACCCCCAAAAAATCAGTTATTGCAAAAGAAAACAGGACTCAGGTTTGGAACATAAAAAATTTAAGTTGCCAATGAGGCATTCAAGTGGAAACGTCAAAAAGCAAGTGTATGTATTGATATGGAGTTTAGAAGAGATGGCTAGCCTGGTGATAACAATTAAGGAATTGTCAAGTTGCAGAAAGTTTTAAAGCTATGGGAAATGGATTCAATCATCTATAAAAAGATACAACGTGAAAAGAGAACATGGCTTGTGACAGCCCCGAGAAACTCCAATGCCATTAGAGCAGTGATCTGAACAAGTTTGTACAAGTTTGTACAAGTACAAGTCCGATACTCCCAACTAAAGCCATACCTAGAATTCTCATTGTGTAAGTGCCATAGAACCATAGTTGTCCATTTATGAATCACAGTAAAACAGACACAAGATTTAGATTTTCTGATTGAGGAAGCAGGAGATTGTACTTTAAAAAGAAGTTTCAGTGAGAGACTGGTAATAATGACACATTTGAGATCTGAGGGCAGAAGCCCCATATCTGTGTTGCATGCAAACAGTCTAAATTTTAAACTTCAATGCAAAATGCACATTAATTATGAGAATGCCACATTCCCATTTCATTACTTATTTTCTGAAAGTAGGAAAAGCTAAAGCACTTTAATTTTTCCATATTGCAACATGTCCAAATATTTAAATTCAAAAATGTAAATTTTCAAAGATGGCAGAGGAGAAACACCTCCAGCCAGAGCATCTCTGCAAAGAGAAATGTTAGATCAAAGAGAAAAAAACAAACAGCAGACAAAGATAGATCAGATGAGGGTTGGAAGGAAGAGTGCTTGAACCTGTAGGAGACTTCATGGGAACAGGTCCCAGAGCAGAACTGGAAGGAGAAAGGCATTGGCAGGGATTAAGCCCTGAAAGTCTTGGAGACCAACAAGAAGGGTAGGTGGAGCGGTTAAACTTCCCCTCCCTTGCATCTTGGACTGGTGGTGGGCTCTTGAGCAGTTGGAGAGACCTGCCAACACCAGCCCAGAGACAGCTGCCACCAGTGAGTGGGGAGCTTCTTATAGACAAGGCACCAGGCTCCCAGCTCCCTTGGGGCACCTCCCGCCCCACAGACCAGAGCCCATCAGCAGGTGCCATATTGCTTTATTCTCCCCTTCCCTTCCCCTACCTGCTGTCCAGAGAGACAATTTAGCCACCACCCAGAGGCATCCACAGGGAATGGGACCTTTCCTTTTGGGGCCCAAGTGGACTGAGGGGTGCTCGGACTGTGAGCTCCCTACCCACTGGCCCTCTCTGGTACTGCTTGCCTGGTGACTCCAGCAGAGCAGGGCAAACCCCGAGGCGGAGAGACATTGATCCAGCTTGGGCACCCTGTGGGTGACCTGAGAGCAGCATTCTTCTCCTTGACATGTGTAAGGTTTAAAGAATTCACCCTCCCCAAACTTCCATCCAAACCTCCTGGTTTATACCTCCCTGCTTCCGTGGGGTCTATTAGGCACGAAGCCTTTGCCAGACCCCTACGGAGATAAGGGAATGAAAAGCAAAAAGGAAACTTACTTTCTTTATCCCTCCCGGTGGTTTGAAAAGAATTTATTTACTCCTCCCAGAAAACCCTCTATAAAACCCAAGGTTCTCCCCTTTTCTCTTGTGGACGCCTTTTTTGGCCTCCACCCATCTGCACCCAGACGCTCAAAATAAACAGCATTTTGCTACACATGAGGCTTCGTGGGTCTCTCTGGGCTCTAGACCTAACAGCATGGTCAGGGAGCGATCTCCGGGGCCTGAGGGTCAGGCCTGCAAGCCAGATCCTGTACACCCAGGTCTCGATCACATTGTTCAGGGGCACAGAAAGGATACTTGTGAACTAGTCTACTGAGGTGTGTGTGCCTTCAGGGGAAGATCAGAGTGGGTCCTAGCTGCAGCATTCTCAAGGGGCACCCCTCCTCCTAGGGGAGGGCTATGCTCCTGGCTCAGGCTGTGATCCTGTGCAGGGAACTTTCTGGCCAGCATCACAGTCATAGGGAGCTCAGCTGGCTTGAGGTCCTGCCTGCCAGCAGAGGCCCGGGAGAAAATGTGGAATAGGGGAAGGTGGAAAGGAGTGAGGCCTGCTCTCCATTGGCAGACTGCAGATTTCAGACAGCCCCACTTCCACACCCATACTTCCCAGATGAGTAGAGCCATTTCAGCCCCTCCCTGGCAACTTTGTCCAGAGGCAAGGAACAGACCTTTCACTCCTGCTAACAGCATTTGTGGAGCCTGAGGGCAGGCACACCCAACCCAGCCCCACCCAGCTTCACTCCACTATCCATCCCTACTGAAGCGGACAATGACTAAACTGGAAGTCCCAGGGCCCCACCCACCACCTGAGGCACTAGAGTGCCTCTTCAGAGGAATAAGAGCTGGGGGCAGAAGAGGTCAAATCATGTAGAAGACTAAAACAGGATTCGCACCTCTCCCCTCTCACAAAAATCAACTCACAGTGGATAACAGACTCAAACCTAAGGCATGAAACTATAAGAATTCTAGAAGAAAATTTTGGAAAAACTCTTAGAAACATCAGCCTAGGAAAAGAATTTATGAAGAAGACCCCAAAGGCAATCACAGCAACAATAAAAATAAATAAATGGGACCTGATCAAATTAAAAAGCTTCTGCACAGCCAAGGAAACTACCATGAGAGCAAACAGACAACCTACAGAATGGGAAAAAACATTTGCATGCTACACATCCGATAAAGGGCAGATAACTAGAATCTATATAGAACTCAGGAAAATCAGCAAGAAAAAAATCAAACAATCCTCTCAAAAAGTGGGCAAAGGACATGAACAGAAACTTTTCAAAAAAAGATAGACTAATGGCCAAAATACATATGAAAAAACATCTCCAATCATCAGGAACATGAAAATCAAAACCACAATGAGATATCACTTAACTCCAACGAAAATAACTTTTATTAAAAAGTCCCAAAACAATAAATGTTCATGTGAATGTGGAGAGATAGGAACAGTCATACATTGCTGGTGAGACCGCAGACTAGTACAACCTCTATGGAAATCAGTGTGGCGATACCTCAGAGAGTTAAAGGTAGAAGCACCATTTGATCCTCTAGCAATCCCATTACTGGGCATCTACCCAGAGGAAAAAAAGAAATTCTCTAAAAAAGACATCTGCACTTGAATGTTTATAGCAGCACAATTCACAATTGCAAAGATGTGGAAACAACCCAAGTGCCCATCAATACATGAGTAGATTTATAAAATGTGGTATATGTATACCACGGAGTACTACTCAACCACAAAACACAATGGTAATCTAGAACCTCTTGTGTTACCCTGGATAGAGCTGGAGCCCATCCTACTAAGTACATTATCAAAGAAAGGAAAAACAAACACCACATGTACTCACCATGAAGTTGGTCTTAATGGATCAACATTTATGTGCATATAAAGTAGTAACATTCATTGGGTGTCAGGCAGGTGGCAGGGGGGAGGAGGGGATAGGTATATTCACACCTAATGGGTGTGATGCACACCATCTGGGGGATGGACACACTTGAAATTCTGACTCAGGCATCTACCCAAATGCTCAGGTTGTCCTTTGAATAAGTGTACTGAATAAGGAAGATCTGCTTTCACCCAATGTGGGTAGGCACCAACTAATCAGATGAGGGCCCAAATAAAGCAAAAAGACAGAAGAAAGAAAAATTCTTTCTTTCTCTCTTCTGGAGCTGGGACACCTTCCCCCCTCACCCCCCTTGACCATCAGAACTCTAGGTTCTCTGGGCTTTTGACTCTGGGACTGGTACCAGTGTTTCTCCAGGGTTCCCCAGACTGAGACTTACACCATTATTGTCCCTCATTCTCAGGCCTTCATACTTGGACTGAGTCACACTACCAACTTCTCTGCTTCTCCAGTTCGCAGACAGCCAATCATGGGACTACTCAGCCTCCATAATTGTGTGAATGATTCCTCTAATAAACCCCTTCTGTATCCATCTACCATCTATCTATCCATCTATCATCTATCCATCCATTTATCATCTATCTATCTATTTAACTATCTCTATTGGTTCTGTCTCTCTGAAGAATCTGACTAATATAGTGATGGTACTAGGAGGTGGGCTTTGGGATGTGATTAGGTCATAAGAGTAGAGCCCTCATGAATGGAAGTAGTATCCTTATAAGAGAGATCCCAGAGAGATATTTTGCCCCTTCTGCCATGTGAGACTACAGGGAGAAGACAGCTGTCTATGAACCAAGAAACAGGCCCTCATCAGACCCTTTAATCTGCTGGTGCCTTGATCTTGCACTTCCTAGTCTACAGAATTGTAAGAAATAAATTTATGTTGTTTATAAGCCACACAGTCCATGGTATTTTTGTTACAGCACCCTAAATATATTAAGACATATATTTGACACTCCACCATTACACATACACGTTAAGGATTGTTATGTCTTCCTGGAGAATTGATCCCTTTATCATCATGTAATGTCCCTCTTTAGCTCTGATAACTTTCCTTTGCCTGAAGTCTGATGTCTGAATTAATTTAGCTACTCCTGTTTTCTTTTGATTAGTGTTAGCATGGTATATCTTTTTCCATCCATTTACTTTTAATCTGTATGAGTCTTTTTCACTTAAAGTGGATTTTTTAGAGGCAAGATATAATTGGGTCTGATTTCTTGGTCTACTCTTGACAGTATTACTGTCTTTTAATTGGTGTATTTAAATTTAAAGTACTTATTGTGATATAGTTGGATTAATATCTACTATATTTGTTAATCTTTTCTATTGGTTGCTCTTTTCCTCTTTTTGTCTTCTACTCTTTTCCCACATCTTGTGGTTTTAATTGAACATTTTATATGTTTCATTTTTCTTCTTTATTAGTATATCAGTTATGCTTTGTTTTTTATATATTGTTTAGTGATAATCCTACAGTTTGCAATATACCTTCATAGTTAATTAAGTCCACTTTCAAATAAAACTGTACCATTTCAGGGGTACTTCAAGTGCCTTATACTAACAAAATATTCCTAATTTCTCTGGCCTAACCTTCACATCACTGCTGTCATTCATTTCACTTATATGTAAGTATTAACAGCTATAAATATGTGTGCATATATATGCATACTAATCAAATACATTTTTGTTGCTATTATTATTTTGAACAAACTATTATCTGTTAGATCAATTAAGAAAAATAAAAAATAAATTTTTATTTTACCTTCACTTATTCCTTCTCCAATGCTCTTTCTTTCCTTATGTAGATCTGAGTTTGTGGTCATTTTTTTGTTTCTCTAAATAATTTTAAGATTTCTTGCAATGCAGGTCTACTGGGAACAAATTCTTTAAATTTTTGTTTGTCAGAGAAAGTTTATTTTCCCTTCACTTTTAAAGGATAATTTTGCAGAGTACAGAATTCTAGGTTGGTGAGATTTTTTTCTCTCTACACTTTAAATATTTAATTTCACTCTCTTCTTGCTTGCTTGCTTGCATGGCTTTTAATGAGAAGACAGATGTATTTCTTATCTTTGCTTTTCTATAAGTAAGGTATTTTTTTCCCTCAGTTTTCTTTCAGAATTTTTTTCTTTATTATTGATTTTCTGTGGTTTGAAAATGATACGCCTTGGTATATAGGGTTTTATTGGCATTTATTTTAAAAATTTTTTATTTATTATAGTTTCAAATATTGTTTCTGTTCCTTTCTTTCTTTCTTTCTTCTCCTTTTAGTATTTCCATTACTTATAAAACGTATGCTATACTTTTTTAACCTTTTATAATCATCCCATAGTTCTTGAATATTTTGTTCTGAGTTTTTTAAATGTTTCTTCTTTTTGCTTTTCAGTGTAGGTAGTTTCTATTGCGATATCCACAAGCTCAAAGTTTCTTTCCTCAGCTGTGTCCAGTCCCCCAATAAGGCCAAAAAAGGCATTTTTTCATTTCTTTTACAGTATTTTTTTTATCTCTATCATTTCTCTCTGGTTCCTTCTTAGAATTTCCATCTCTCTGCTTATATTGTGCATCCACTCTTGCATGCTATCTACTTTATCCATTACATCCCTTAGCATCATAGTTGTTTTAAATTCCCAGTCTGATAATTCCAACATCACCAGTATAGGAGTCTGTTTCTGACACTTGCTCTGTCTCTTCAAATTGGGTTTTTGATTTTCCTTTCTGTATCTTCTAATATTTTTCCTAATAGCCAGGCATAATGTCTTTAGTTGGTGGAACTGCTATAGATATGTTTTTAGTAATGTAACGCTAAGTTGAAAGGGGAGGGGAAGCATTCTATAGTCCTGAGTGGGCCTTAGTGTTTCAGTGAGTCTACACCTCTGGATTGTGACCTGCACAATGTTTCCAGTGCCTTTCCGTCTTTTAGTTGGGACAGGATGGCTTGAGGAAGTTGGAATTGGGTATTTGCCTTCCCCAGGTCAGTAAGGCTCTGCTTAAATAGCTTCTTTTGAGGGAAGACCTGTTAAGAAGAACAGAATGCTCTGGTTTATCTCTCTGCCCAAAGCATGAGAGAATTTTTCTCCAATATTCACTGTGAGACCTGATCAAGCTCTTGGAGATAAAACTTACAAAAGTGTGGGAAACCTTGATGACCAGGTCACCCTGGATTTTTTCTCTCTCAGACTGATCCACTCTGAGCCTTCAGCATTTTCTCAGCTATAGTTCAAGTTTCCCTACCTCAGCACTTGTTTCTGCAGAGGTTTGTGTTCATGGGTTTCTGTTCCAGCAAGCTGCTCGATTCTCTGCACGTGCCTATGGGGCTCTCCAATTTGGTGGCGGGGGCAGTAACTTGCTCTGTGACCATACCTCACTGACAAATTTAAGATGAGCTGTTGACTTTTCAGTTTATTCCCCTTTTTACCTATTAGGATGCAGTGGTGACTTTCAGCTTCTCTCTTACGTGCTGGATTGGAAACCAGAAGTTGTTCTCTTTATTTTTATTTTTTTTATTGCAGGTTTGGAAAGGAGGAAAGAAAAAAATTGTGGGATCTGTGGGGAGTTAGCTACGCTCCCCGCAAAGGGGGTTGTTGTCTCTTTCTTTGGATCAGGTCTCTAAGTTGACCACGCCAGTTTGCAGGGGTCATCGCAAAGGATGAAAAAATAGTAGGAAACAGAAATAATAATAATAATACACAGAGCCAAAGATATAGTTTATAAAGTAAAGGTTTATGAAAATAGATAAAAGCAGGGTATCCGGATGGGGATACTTCCTCCCGCTAGAAATATCTCCAAAACTGAATATCCACACAGGTATTATATAGGGTAGGTACAGGCTCCTGTTGCCAAGGGCAACGGAATTCACATACTAACAGGCAGTTTGCTTTAGGGTCAAAGTCTTCTAAAAGGCAACTACAGATCCTTTAACTAACTCTAACTAGGGGAAAAATGAGTTGTAAAATCTTCTTGGGGCAAACTTCTAAGTTTTCTGATAAGGCTATTACTTCAAAAAACAGAGACATCTTGGCTCCAGTGATTGTGTTCTTGGAGACAGAGATCATTTCATAAGTCAACATGAGCTGTGCTTTGCGTTAATTACTTTAACCGGAAAGCTCCTTCTGGGCCCGGCTTGGGCATTAGCATATCTCTCTGATCAGCTCTCATCTCCGGGGGTCCTTGCCAGCTCTGGCAACCCATGGCTCTAGGAAGAGGCCTGCCTTGTCTTTCAAAACAGGTGAGAACCATAGGCCCAGTTTATAGCTGTCTCTTTGAAGTGCAGCTTTTACTGACCAAGGAGACGCTGTCCTGAGACGAGGCAGCTTTTGAACTAACACATTTCTTTTTTCTTTAAGGCAAAGCCTTATTTGACTTCTGAAATCAAATCTTGTCTCCAGAAATATTTAGGGAGCATTTCTATGACTCAGTATTCTTAGGCTCAACAGGATCAATATGCCAGATAAAACCACATATAAATGGGTATTTTATATGATATAAGCCAAAATGGCGTAGAACTTTATGGGCATAATGCCTGTATCATTTTTAAAAAACAACAAATAAATGCTAATGTTATTCTACTTTGCTTAGACTCTACTGCTTAGACTATATGCTATCAACTTTGAGGATATTGCTACTGACATTTGTTGAGAACAACCAGTGATTTATGCTAGGCTACTGAAGTAAAATAAGTTATTATTCATTAACTTGCAAAACTATGGGTTAAGACAGGTTGACAAAACAATTTTGTGCTGATAAATTGTTGTGTACTTATTTGCAAGGCTGGCATAAATAATCTTATTTCTTCAAGGTGCAAACAATAGATAGCAGGAGACCATTAGGTATCATGCCAGAGAAGGGCCAACAGAACAATACAGCATCTTCAGGGCTTTTTGCATGAGGATCATTAATTTTCATTAATTTATATTTTCTGGCACATGAGAAAATATATTTTCTTATTCCTAAGAAAAGTCTAAAGTCCAGTTCTGATACTTTTCAATGATTAAACAGTCATTGTTGAAAAGAGCAAGTCTACTTGTTTTTGTGCTATTATTTAGAGAAAGGACCTACCTCTGTGGTCCCCAACCCCAGGCTGCAGACCAATACTGGTCCTAGGCCTGTTAGGAAGTGGGACACACAAGAGGTCAGTGGCAGGCAAGCGAGGGAGGCTTCATCTGTATTTACATCCACTCCACATCCCTCACATCACTGTTTAACCTCCGCCTCCTGTTAGATCTGCAGCAGCATTAGATTCTCACAGAAGCGGGAACCCTGCACATGTGAGGGATCTAGGTTGCGCATTCCTTATGAGAATCTAATGCCTGATGATCAGAGTGATGCTAGCTATGGGGAGTGGCTGCAAATACAGTTCATTAGCAGAGAGGTTTGACTGTACAATAAATGTAATGCACTTGAATCATCCTGAAACTATCCCTGCCCGCCAAGTCCGTGGAAAAATTGTTTTCCATGAAACCAGTTCCTGGTGCCAAAAAGGTTGGGGACTGCTGACCTAGGTTGTTCATAAAATTAATGTATATTCCTCTGAATTCTAGCATGAATCAAGAGTAGCAATTATTTTGAAAAGGTACTTTGTTCGGTTATCATTATCTTTTATTGTTTCACTCTAATTTTAAAATAGATTCTTTTAAATGGCAAGTTAATTACTTATCAAGCTCAATATTTTAAAATGTACAGTCGAGTAACTCTTTCTGACATACTCAGAAAGGTGTGCTTATATGTGGTAAAAAAAATCAAAACATTTGAAATACAAGATTATTATAACTGTGGTTGAAAGTGCTAATGAGAACTATTTAATATAAGAATTAAAGTAATGACTACTATGACAGAATATGTGAGGTTGGACTTCATCATTAATTAAAAGGTGAGTATAGTATCTAATGTGAGTATTGCACATTAGATTTAAAGAACACTTTACTTAATACGTTTTAAAAATTCTTCTTAATATAATTTAATTCTGTAAAATACTTCAATCACTCTAAATACTCATATGATATTGATAAAGTCATTTCACATAAAATAAAAACTTCCATTTTATTTCTCAGTCCTTTTATACAAAAAAGATGAAAGATCTGGGTGGTTATGGAATACAAAACATTGGATGTTGTGTGCACAGAGTTTCTTATTGAGATTTATGGTCTGTGTCTTGATTCCATAGGAAGACGGAACTCTTTTCCGCTATTCTATTCTGTGATTAATTCCTCATATATTTTACACAACCTATTTTTCCTCCACAATTCCCAACCCTCCCCTGGCTGGTCCCATTTTTGTCAGATAAGCCATTCTCTGTTAGTTGGTGTCTGCTTCTGTTACAAATGCAGTAAGTTCAATAGTCCATTCAAAGTACCACCAATAATATGTACCAAAATAATGATTGAAGATGCCCAACAGTGAATTTCTAATTTAGACATTACTTTTCTTTTAAAGGGAACTTGCTTTTTTTATATAAGGTAATGTTACTTAGCATCTTGATCTTTTCAAAATCCCAGCTGCCAATTAATACAAAAGAAGATAATATAATATTGAAACCAGTTATTATATAGTTCAGATAATTTTGATAGACTAGAAATACTTATCTACTTCTGGCTCTATTAATAATCCATTTACTGACCCTAGAAAGTTATTTCATGAATCCACATCTTAAATTACCCCTCTATAAAAATCACAGAAAAAAATAAACAAATTACATGAGACTTCATCAGTTTTCTTTGATAAAATCACAGAGAAAAAAACTTGAGATTTTATCAGGTTTTATCAGATATATAATCAGATGTTACTTTTCCAGTTCTAGGTACATATTTTAACTTGTAAATTGACATCAATCGTAAGGGACATGCATGATTTGTTGTTAAGTAACATGAATACACAAAAAAAATAAGGATGAAATTCTTGGAACATGTAACAAAAAAGTGTACTTTCACAATTTAACAAATCATTAGGTTAAATGGCTCAGATTCCCATATTTATAAAATGTGAGTCATTTGCTCTATTCATTTTGAAGCTTTTTTCTTGGATAGACAACTGATTTTACCCTTCAATGTATATTCATATGAATAAACCAAGGAAATTTAGTGCCAAAATCATTTTAGGGAGACAAGATGAAATCTGCTCATTACTAACTATTTATCAAAATTGTGTTGGTTTATGTTTAATCTTCCAAGAATAGAGCAACTTCTCAGCATTACATAAATCAATAGTAAAATTTATAATGCTTTACTTTGCTTACTAATTTTAAAGGAAAAATAATCCTTAGAAATCAAGTGGCTAGGATATAAAAATTTTGGCAGAGCAAAACGTTTTTTAAAATCCTGATTTGCTACATAAATTTTAAAAATAACTCCCTCTCAAGCTCTGATTATCACATTTCACATGTTCCTTTTCCAAAATATATTTCTGCATACCCTTGATAGTGAGATTGAAGAGACTCAGATATGCTACAAATTTAAGTTATGTATTGACCTACTATTATATTCAAAGCATTTTAATTAACTAAGGAGTAGAGGCAGTGAGGAAACAAAACTTAATACAACATTATCATTACCCCCTATTTCACAGTGAGAAATGAGGTTTTTTTAATTTATGATTTTATTAAATTTGGTATAGAAATTCTGTAAGTGTTACTTGTTACACAAAATATTCATTTGATACTTAAAAATTCAATTATGTGTTTATGAAGTTATGCATATAGGTATAATATTTTTGGGAAAATATACCCCAAACTGTTTACAATTTTTGCTTCTAGGCTGGAGAAAGACTTATTTTTTATTAGGTTTCTTTTTTGTTCCATTATTATATTTTGTTTACAACATGTATTACTTTCAAAGCTCACTTTGTTATGGTATAATTTATTTATAATAAAACATAATCAAGTAAAATGTGTGGATAGAGATGAATTTTGACAAATACATACAGCCTTGTAAACACAACCTCATTCCTCAATCAATCGACTGTTGATCTTATTTTCCATCACTATAGATTACTTTGGCCTGTTCTAGCATGTTATAGAGTTAGAATGACACAGTATACACTTTATTATTTTTGCCTTATTTTCTTGCACATAAAGATTTTTGAGATTCATTTATTTTGTTACATATTTAGGACTTTTAAAAAATGCTGTCTTGTATTCTATTGAATGAATATACCAACATAAATGGTTTATCCATTCACCTGTTGAACATATGTGCTGTTTCTAGTTTGTGGCTCTAAGGAACAAATTTCTCGGATCATGTACAAGTTATCATACAGTCATGTATCTTTATTTCTCTTGGTTGAATATCTGGAAATGGGATTGTATGATAAGTATACTTTTAACTTTATAGGTTAAAACTAGTTTCCTACTCATGACCACACCATTTTGCATGTCCATTGGATATGTATGAAAACTGTTTGCTCCATATTCCCACCTATACTTGGTATTGTCTGTCATTTCAATTTTATCTTTTCAAATGAGTATGTATTAATAAAACATTGTATTTCATTTTGCATTTCTCTGATGACTACAGATATTGAGCATCTTTTGACAATTTTTGGTTGTATTTTAATAAGTTATGAGGTTTTTAGATACTTTGATAGGGACTTTGTCAGAAATAGGTAATATAAATATATTCTCTCATTATTTAGATTGTTTTTTCATTTCTTAATGTTGCCTTTTAGAGAGAACTTTTTATAAAGTCCAATTTAATGTTTTTGTATTTTTAGTTTGTGGGTTTTCTTTTTTTTTTTTCCTGAAAAATCTTTGCTAACCATTGACTTCACACAGATTTTCTTCCGTTTTTTTTCTCTAGAGTTGTATAGTTTTACACCTATAATCTATTTTGAGTTAATTTTTCGTATGGTATGAGGTAGAGGCTGAAATTCACTTCTTTTTCCAAATGAATATCGAGGTGTTCCAGCACAATTTGTGGAAAATACAATCTTCCTACATTAAATCACCTTGTTATCTCTGTTAAAAATCAATTGATCACACGTTTCTGTTTTGGGATTCTATTCTATTACATTGATCTATATGTCTTACGCTAGTATGGCAGTGTGACACCCTTTTAAATTCTGTGGTATGTCTTGAAATCATAGTGTAAGACATCCAACTTTGTTCTATTTTTAAATTATTTTGGCTATTCTGGGCTTTGTACATTTTCATATAAATGTTAGAATCAGTTATATAGACAAGAATGTTGTCTTCAAATAAAAACAGTTTTACTTCTTCATTTTCAAACTGTCTACCTTTTATTATATTGCATGCCTTCTCACACTGAGTAAGTATTTTCACCACAATATGGAATAAAAATAATAGCAATAGTTATTTTTACATTTTTCCTGATTTTAGAGGTTAGCATTTTAGTTTCTTACAATATATTATCTGTGTCTTATAAGAAATATTTAAAAATAATCTAAATTTAATTAAGATTTAATTAAGATAAATAGTTTATAACATTCCCCTATTATCTTTCCAATGCCTGCAGGATTATAGGATCTACAGTAATGCTCCTTGACCTTGGTTGGTTACTTTCTCTCATAATCACAGTCATGTATTGACTGTTGTAATGAGTGTGAAAATAGCTGTTACTTATTTTTGTCAAACTTTTTAGTTTGACAAGAAGTAAAGACTACTGTAAGTCAGTCCATGACTTCAAGTTAAAGTCTATGGGAAAGTTTTCAATTTTGAACTTACTTCCTTTAATAAATACATAGTAATTCAGATTTCCTATGGTATATTGCTTCAGTTTCGATAAAGTGTTAATTTATCAAATTTATTAACATTATTTTATGTATGATATTCCCTCATTATTTTCCTATTGTTTGAGGGTCTGTGATGATGCTGCTTTAGTTATTGTTGATACGATTGTTTGGCGTTTTCTCTTTTCTTTATTTCTACTCTAGCTGGAGGTTTATCTGTTTAATTCTGCTTTTCAACTGAAAGTTTGTTTCCAAAAACTTTTATTTATCATGTTATTTTGTTATTGTATTGTTTATTATCATCTTTATTATTTCCTACCTTCTACTTAACTGGGATTTGATTTGCTTTTTTTTCTTAGCTTCTTAATTTGAAAACTTAGATAATTGATTTTAACCATTCTCCTTTTTAGTAAAAACACTAAAATATAATTTTTCATTTAAATATTGCTTGAGGTGTACTCCAAAAATTTTATTATGCCGCCATTCAAATTTTTCTAACATCCTTTGTGATTTCTTCTTTGACCCATGAGTTTGTTAGAAGTATGTGGGGCTTAATATTCATATATTTGGAAATATACCAGATATATTTTGGTTATTGTTTTATGATTAAGTTTGATTTACTTAAAGAATACATTTTCTATGAATTTAATTCTTTTAGATTCATTAATAATTTATTTGTGACCCAAAATATTGCCTAATTTATGAATATCTACTTTCTCTTAAAAAGAATGGGTACTCTGAAATTGTTAAATTTAGTTGTGTATTAATATTATTTAAAGTTTTGATAATATTTTTAGTCTTCTATATCCTTATTTTCTATGTACTTATTCTATCAAGTACAGAGAGTAGAATGTATAAATCTCCAAATACATTTATGGATTTGACAGCTTTTCTTTATCATGTCAGTGTTCCTTCATGTATTTTGAAATTCTGTTATTATGGGCACATACATATAAATTTGTTTGCTTCTTGTTTATTTAAACTCTTTATCATAAAGAAATATCCTTTTATGTCTGCTAATATTCCTTTAACTGAACACCACCTCCTCTGATATGAACAAATCCACTTCAGCTTTCTAAGGATTCGTGTTTGCATGCTATAATTTCTTGTCATTCTTTTACTTTTGACCTATCTATGTCTTTAGATTTAAACTATGTATTTGGAACATTATATTTCTGAGTATTTATTTGTATTTATATTTTCACATGAATTTACCCTATTTGGAACTCTTCATCTGTTTGAGTATATATATTTTCTGTCTGGAATCATTATCATTACAGCTGAAGTATTTTCATTATTTTAATTTTATAGGACATATTTGTTATAAGTAATATACTCACTTATTAACAAATCTTCCATATCTGCACATAGTAGGGAATTATGGCAGAAGAATGAAAATCTTACTTACCCACCACTATCAGTATTAACAAATTTAAAATTATAGTGTATTTGATGCACAGTACACAGCAGTAAAAAATGCTCTGTTTCATTTACCCATGCACCAGTTGATACACATTTGAGTTATTTATTTCATGCTTTCCCCTCAGCAAAGAGTGATATAATGAACACTTTTATGAACACCTCCTTATGCAGATGACTGTTAACTTCTGTAAAGCATGTAACTGGAAGTGGCTATTCAGACTATGGCTACTCTAAAAGTCTAGACTTCAACACTATGCAATATATGCATGTAACAAAATTGTATCTGTACTCCCAAAATCTATACAAATAATTAAAAGAACAAAACCTCATAGCTAACAGTTCCTTACTGATGAAAAACTGAATACTTTCTCATTAGGGTTAAAAAAGAATATTCATTTTTTCTTCTTCTATTCAACATGTATCTAAATAGGGCAATTAATTCATAAGAATGAAATAAAAGATATTCGTATTGGGAAGAAAAAGTAAAAAAACAAAGTTGGAGAACTCACACGACTTTCTGATTTCAAAACTTACTACAAAACTACAATAATGAAGACAGTATGGCACCAGTATAAGGATAGATACTTAGATTAATGGAGTAGGTGTGAGTCTAGAAATAAACCTATAGATTTATTTATATCTAATTGTTTTGGACAAGGATCTCAAGACAATTCAAGTGGAGAATTGGTGCCAGGACAAATGCATATCCACATGCACAAGAATGAAGTTGGACCCCTAACTCACATCACACACAAGAACTGCCTTAAAATGGATCACAAATTTAAATTTACAAGCTAAAACAATAAAAACTCTTAAGAAAACATAAAAATAAATGTTCATGACTTTGGATTAGGTAATGACTTTTTGGTGTATAACACCAAAAACAAAATCAATAAAAAAAGATAAATTAGACTTCAGCAAAATTACAAACTTTTGTTCTTCAAAGTGTATCATAAATAATATTAAAAAGTAACCTATATATTGGTGAAATATTTCAAATAATATTTGATAAGGTACTTATATTCAGAATATATTAATATAAAAAACTCTTGCACTGTATCGATAGATACATAAGAAAATAAACCCACTTAAATATAGTCAACTGATCTTTGACAAGATGATCAAAGGCAATCAAAAGAAGAAAAGAGAGTACTTTCAATAGATAGTGCTTTTACACCTAGATCTCTACATGTCCAAAAATGAATCTAGACACTGACATTTATAATATTCAAAAAATAACTCAAAATGAATAATACAACTAAATGTAAAATGCAAAATTATAAAAATTATAGAAAATAATACAAAAGAAAATCTAGGTGACCTTAGATTTGGCAATGAGTTTATAGATACAACACTGAAAGCATGAGTTATGAAAAAAATTGATGTTAGACTTTATGAAAATTTTTAAAAATATTTACCCTGCAAAAGAACCTCTTACAAAAATAAAAAAGATAAGCCACAGACAGGAAAAAATTTTATAAAACACAAATATGATAAACAATTTATATCCAAAATGTTCAAAGAACTCTTAACCTCAACAAAAAGAAAATAAATAACCCAATTAAAAACTGGGCAAAAGATTTCAACAGACCCGCACTAAAGGAGATATACAGATATATGTCAAAAAAGCATATAAAATATGCTTAACATCATGTTATTAGAAAATTGAAAATTAAAGCAACAATGAGATACCACTACACATGTATTATAATAGCTAAAATCCAAAATAATGGTAACATTAAATTCAGGCAAGGATATGGAGCAACATAAACTTTCATTCATTGCTGATGACAATGCAAAACAGTAAAACCTCTCTGCAAGGCAATTCTCTGGTTTATTTCAAAGGTAACATAGTCTTACCATGTAATCCAGCAATCACACTCCTAAGTATTTACCCAAATAAGTTGAAAAATTATATCTATATCAAAACCTGCACATGAATGTTTATGGCAGCTGTATTTATAAATGCCAGAACTTGGAAGTAGCCAAGACGTTCTTCAAGAGGTGAATAAACTGGAGCACATCCAAATGGTATATTATTCAGCAATAAAAAGAGATGAGCTATCAAGCCATGAAAAAAAAACCTTAAGAAATCTTAGACACATATTGCTAAGTGAAAAAAGCCAGTATAAAAAGGTTGCATATTATATGATTCCAACTATGTAACAGTTTGGAAAAGGTAAAACTATAGAGACAATAAAAAGGTGAGTAGTTGCCAGGGTTTTGGGGAGAAGCAGGTGAAGAATGAATATATAGAGCACAGGGGATTTTTAAAGCATGAACTTATTCTGTATGATACCACTACGGTGAATATATGATACTACGCATTTGGCAAAACACATAGAAAGTACAACGCAAAGAATGAACCCCAATGTAAACTATGGACTTTGGTTAATAATGATGTATCAATTGTAACAGATGTGCCATACCAATGCAAGATGTTAATGGGGAAACTGTGGGTGGGTGTGCAAGGGAATATATGATTATTTTATGTTCTTTCTATTCAGTTTTCCTGTAAATATAAAAATGCTCTAAAATCAAATTTATTTATTTAAATAAATATAGCAACTTGTTTTAAATAGGCAAGGATTTGAAAATTTCTCCAAAGGAGATATACAGATGGCCAACATGCACATGAATATATGTTCAACATCATCATTAGGAAAACACCGGTAAGAATCATAATGAGATACATCATCACACAAATTAGGATGGCTATAGTAAGACAGACAGACAATAACAAGTATTTTCAGGGATGTGTAGAATTTGAACCCCTCATTCATTGCTGGGAGATATATAAAATGGTACAGCCATTTTGGAAAACATTTTGGCAGTTCCTTAATATATTAAACACAGAGTTTCTATATTGTCTGACAATTCCCCTCCTAGGTATACAGCCAAGAGAAATCAAACACAGGTACATACAAAAGCTTGTAATGATGCTCCTAACAGCATTATTCATATAGCCAAAGAGTGGAAGCAACTCAATGCCCATAAACTACTGAATGGATTAAAAATATACAAAATCTATATAATGTAATATTATTCATCCATAGAAAGGGATGAAGTACTAATATATGCTACAGAATTATATTAAGTGAAAGAAGCTAGTCACTAAAGACCACATATTGTATAGTTTCATTTATGTAAATTGTCCAGAGAAAACAAATCTCTAGCAACAGAAATTAGATTAGGGATTTTCAGGGACTAGGTGTAGGGGGACAATAATAAATGACTGTTTATGGGTATAGGATCTCTTTTGGGGCTATGAAACTGGTCTAAATGTAATTATGGGAATGGATGCACTATTCTTTGAATATATATAAACCATTGCATTGAATCCATTAAATGGATGAACTTCAGGGTATTTTAAAATAAGGAGGGTAGAATTCCCTACTACTATTGCCTTAGATTAGGAAGAAAGTTAAATCAGAGAATAAAGTGTTGATTCAAGCTTCCACTTGACTATCGGCTCTCTGAGGCTAGCTATTGGGTGCTTTATATCATTATAAATAACAGCCTGTAAAGAAATACTCGTTAATTTTTCATTGACCTTCTGATTGACAATCAATCCATAAAGATACTAGGAAATAGAGATAGTGCCCAAATGGATTTTTTAAATGGAAGTAATCACCTACATCAACAACAGAATAAATGAGTACTTTCAACCTCAGCTAAGCCAGCTTCAACATAAAATAGAAAGCATGCACAATGAACACCTACCAAAATAGTATTTATGATATTATATAACAAAGTGATAGGTTTTACTTATAAAATTTGTCTGTTGTACTAAGATTTTAAGTGCAGATAAACTTTCATTTAAGATTTCTAGCTAGTTCATTCAACAGTTATTTTTGAAAATGTTAGATTAATTCTCCAAGTAAGGGAACAGTTTGCAAACATCATATACTTCGGAGGAACATAAGTGAAATTATATGCTACTGAATTAGAATAAAATGTAAATTTACTAAATAGAACTGTCAATCTCTGAAAGTGCTGCAATTTAAATGTTTGTATCCTTTTCTCATAAAACTTGTTTTTCAAATATGTTTAATACATTTAAAAGAGGTTTCATGAAAACTGGATTTTTTTTTCATTTGATGCTTTAGATCTACCTTTCGTAATAGCTCCTGGCACATAGGAGGTATTAAATAAATGTTCTTTTCTCATTTCTCCAATTATATTCATTTAGCATCTCTAGATGCCCTCCCATTAATTTTATTTTACTCTGTTTAGAGTTTTCCCTTTTACCAACTATCCATTTTTTGAGATTTTTTGTTCTGATTACTACTTTCTGGTTTGGGACAGTTTGCTAAAATAAAATCCCCCTTGAGCTTTTCATCTGCTTAATGTATTTACCCACTGACATTGCCTTGAGTTTTAATTTGTATCCTATCATTTCTGCAGACAGAAATTTCTATTTTGCTTTACTTTATCTAGTTAAAAATACTAATAAATTAAACACATTTTCAACACTAAGTATTTCCTTGTTGCTATTATATATCATAGAGGACACAAAAACATTTTAAAAGAACGTGGTTTTCTTTAATGACCTGAAAATCTAGTGAGAAAAACAAAACTACAGAAAAAATATAAAAATTTTTCCTCAAATTGTGGTTCTATCACTATATGCAACAGAGGATGAAAAGAGAAAAACCTCTGTGTGGGCTGATTTTATTTCTTTTTACCTTTACCATAAAGCTCATAATTTTCTTTTTTTACTCATCCTTCTCTTTCATATGTAGGATAATTTTGCTTTTATTTTTTAAAAATATTATTATGGAGAAGTAAAACATATATGAAAGAAGAAAGAATACCATAATAAACCTCCTGGACCCATCACACAGTTTTAGTGATTATCACTTTATTGCCAATCTTATCTTATTTACCCCATTCCCTCCATCCCCTTACTGAATCATCTTGAAGCCAATTCCAGATATTATATCATTTTATTTGTAAATATATCAGTGTGAATCTCTAAACAAATGGACCATTCGTAAAACACTGACAATGTCATTATCCCATTTATAAAAAGGAAACAGTGATTTCTTAATGTCAAAATCTATTCAGTGTTCACAACTGCTCCAACTAAAAATACTATAAAAATTGTCTTATTTTTATCATATAAAATTTGAATCAGAATCCAAATAAGTTCTTTATATTTGCAATGGATTGATACCTTCCTAAGAGAATTGATATAGGCTGAATTTCTAAAGCTAGAAATTTAATTCTCTTAATTGAGAAAACTTTTGTCTAAACTCATACTTAAGAACATACCTAGCATAACTCCATGAAGAAAATTGAGATATCACAGTGTGATTTCTGCAAGGAATCATTCCTGCTTCACTGGTTTGTAGATGAGAGCTTGAACTAAGAAGCCTAGAACTTCCTGCTAATCAATCACTCTCTTAGACATTGTAGTTGTCATCGTGACTGTATTTCCCCAAAGAGTGAAGACCTAAAGTACTACTGAGTGACTCTCATGCCACAGACATTCATGGTCTACTTTTTCACCAGTGTGGGCTTTTATTCCATAGAAAGTTGTTCCATTTAAACAATATTTATTCAATTTCTACTGTCACAGCCTTATGTGATTTTTTTTTGCAAGGAAAAGACATGTAGCACAATCTAGCAGAAATGATTGAAAATAACTCTTGAAATGTCAAGGACTTTCTCTTTAAATGATAATTAACAGATTAAATGCAATCAATTACATTTAATAACCCTGATATTTTGTATTTGGACCATAGCCCAAATCATCACTAAATGTACACACTTAAGGATCTCATAGAAATCTGACCTCGAATTGAAATGTTATTTATTCATGTGTATTTTGATTACTCAACAGTAACCTCCATTATATAACATATGTGTAGTATTAGAAAGTTACATTGCATATAGTTTGCTAAATAACAGGAAAGTATTTGAAAGTAAGTTGTCTGTCATTTTAGCTTTTGCTTTTTTGTCTGAAACAAAGAATCCTGCCTTCATGAGGCCTCCTTTAAATAACCCTCCCAAGAAAAAAAGAATAAAGAGTTCTCATAGAAATTTCTGGAAAATATATGCATATAATTGTTAAACATCTAACATGTTCTGGGCACTGTGGTAAGCCACAAAGGTAACAAGGCAAGTTCAAAACATTCCTGCCCTCCAGGTTGATATGGAAAGCTAATAGGACATAGTCATAAATAGGTAGCAGACTAAAGAATGTAAAAAGTCAGTAATAGAGACATTATGTGAAAACTCAGGGCAATATTGGAAAATGAAAATATTTAATAGAAGATATTAAAAGAGAAGAACTAGAGAGAACATAGAAGGATATAGAGACAGAACTTTCCCACTTTATTTGATATTAAATTCTTGGACAAATAGATTAGATAAAATTTACTAAGCTTTTACTTTGCTATGGATTGACATATGTAACAAGCTATTAAGAGTAACAGTAACAATTTCACATTGCTAAGTGTGGGAGTTGAAATGCACTTTAACAGATAGGACAGTCAAAGCATATTAAGGTATGTTGAAATAAAAAAAATTTGCTAAATCAATTCAAGGTGATGCAGCATTTGAACTAAATCAAAATTTACAAGGCTCTTACAAATGTATCATGATCCTATAATCGAAACCTTATGAAAATTACAAGTCTCTTACTTTCATAATTTTTTTTAAATCTTACAACTAGATATTGAAATCATTTAAAAAGTTATTTATTTTGGTAACTTTTGAGTTTTATCCTATATTGTTTTCTCATAAGGTGCCATATTCTTCCCATAAGAAAACCTTTGGATATGCTCTCCCCTAGCTCTAGGATTTCCTTCCTCCCCACTGTAAAATTCCTCTTCTCTTACTTCCTTAGAAAGTGTTCCCTAACCTCAGTCTAGTCAGCACTCTCACCTCCATGGAAATAATTTACTTCAAAACACCGATCAGACACTGTAGGTATTGATTAATGTCTAAGTCTTCTGGACGGTAATTTCCATAAAGGTAACAACTCAATGTTTACTCCCCATTGTCCTTTCAGTATTTTCACAGTATATGACATAGAGTAGATCCTTGGTAACATCTGATGGAGAAATGAATTCAGAATGTTTCTTAGAACTAACTTTCTCTTCTGAAGAATAGCAAACTTCCAATCTAGTGAATATGTAACTATGAAAGAAAAAGGGGTTAAAAAAAAAAAAAAACAAGCTTCAGTACAATTTTCTGTAGGATTATTGAAAACAAAAGACCTCTGTTCCTATTCTCTGATTAATACTTCTCCAGAACCAGAACTCACACAGTTTATATGCTTTAAGTATAAAAAAGTAAGTCCACACAACTCCCTAAAGAAGCCAACCGGAAAACCAGCAGTGTCCTAAAAATTATCATTTGAAGAATGATCTAGAATAGACAACCCTCAACTGATATGAAGTCATTTAAAAATACAACAGTAATGAAAAGCTCTAAAGATTTTAGAAAAAATGTTACTCTTCACTGGCCTTATAGCTTGCATCATATTTCCAGTGACAAAAGTAATTGAATTTTAAAGTTTTTAGCACCAGTAAGTGGTTTAATTACTTGGCAGGCACACAACATACTCAGTTATACTCTATGATTAGATTGGGGCTTATTTAGAAAGAATATTGAGATGCTGATGCTGTTGTTCCAGGCATGGCACGAACTAATGGGCTCTGACAAAGAGCATTACAGAAACAAAGATAAATGTACAATATACAAGCAACATCTTCCCATTTGGTCTATGTGCATTGTGTGTATGTGTGGTTTTTACTCTTTCTACTCACAGACACGGTCTGTTGAAATATCAGGAGATTAGGAGCCAGAAACAACAAATTTTAGTCATTTTAAAGGAAAAATAAAAGTGAAAATAAAACTCAAAGAGATATAAGAAGAAGAAATACATTGGCTTTCCAAAAGATATATACAGTTTAAACCAGGTCCTAGCAGAACAAATCATCAGACAAGAATTATCTGCACACATGTTCCTACTTAAACATTGATTTTCCTTTTTAGAGAAATATATTTTATTTTATGAGCGTTGCAGAATTTTTGCTGCTCTGGTGTAACTGATATTTTTCTCATTGTACCATTAAAAAGTAGGCAATTGGGAGCTAAGAGTTTGAAGCAAACATCAAAATTGTACACAGTAAAACAATAAATACTAACAAAAATAGCGATATAGGTTTAAAATTCTAAGAAAGACTGCAATATTAATCTGTTCATCTGATCTATTTCCAATTCAGGAAAATTTGGGAATTAGATCTTAAAAATATCTATCAACTGCATTTTGCCATTCTTAAAAGGTATCTCTCTAGACCTACTGTAAGGGCAAATGCTAAGATGAAGTTCTGTTTTCAAGTCATTAATCCAAGTTCTAAAGCAGTACTTCATTATAAAAGCATAAAAGAATAAATGCAATGAAAAATAAAATGCTTAATTTTTCTCTAGAAGTTAGTAATGAGAAATACAGTTCTGCACTCTTGGTGGAAATGTAAATTGGTATAGCCGTTACAGAAAACAGTGTGAAGGTTCCTCAAAAAATTAAAAATAGAACTACCCTAAGATCCAGCTATCCTGCTTCTGAGTCTATCTTTGATGGAAATGGAATCCGTATCTGGAAGAGATAACTGCACACCAAAGCTCATTGCAGCACTATTCAATACAACCAAGATGTAGAAACAAGTAAGTGTCCATCAATTGATGAATGGATAAATTATGGTATGTATGTATATACAATGGACTATTCAAAAGCCTTAAAAATGAAGGAAATCCTATCATTTCCAATGAAATAGATGGGTCTTGATGGCATTATGCTAAGCGAAATAAATCAGAGAGAGACAAATATTATATGATCTCACTGATATGAGGGATCTATAAAAGTCAAACTCTCAGAAACAGAGAGCAGAATGGTAGTTGCCAGAGGCTGGGAGCTGGGGAGATTAGGGAGATGTTGGTCAAAGGTACAAACTTTCAGTTATAAGAGAAGTGAGTTCTGAGGATTGAATGTTCAACATGGGACTATAGTTAAAAATACTGTACTATACTGGAAATTTTGGTAAGAGAGTAGATCTTCAATGTTCTCACCACAAAACAAAACAAACAAAAAATGATAACTAGGTGAGGTGACAGATATGTTAATTAACTTGACTGTAGTATTCATTTCACAATATATCAAATCATCATGTCATATATCTAAAACTTGTACAATTTTGTCAATTATACCTCAATGAAGCTGGAAAAATTTTTAAATATTAAGATTAGTAGAAAATAATAAAACAGATAGTAAAACTCTTCAAAAAATAAAGATACATGTATAAAATACACTTTTAAAGATATTGTTATTACTGGAGCACATGAATAAATCTGTTAGACACATGCATAAACAAGAACCCAAAGGACTCTCATTTCACTGACCAGTAGTGATGTTACTAAGCTTTTATAATCATAAATGTCTAAATAGGTTTCCATTTTCTGAGAAATAATGGAAATTATTTTCTCCTGCAGTGCCACTCATTTCACTGACCAATAGTGATATTATTAAGCTTTTATAATTATAAATGTCTAAATAGGTTTTCATTTTCCAAGAAATGATAGAAATTATTTTCTCCTGCAGTGCCACTGCTAGCTCATCAGTCCCCTTTCTGAAAATTAGAAAGAAAGCACTTTCATTCCTCGGGGCAGGCTCAGCCCAGCACCAGGGCATGGTTCTGCAACACTCAGCCCATCAGCCCAGAACCTTTGTGCAGGGCCCACATCTTACAATATGGCTCCTGATCATGATGAGATATTTTCATTGCTTCCTTCAGCTAGAATGTAGAGACAACTGACTATGGTCCTCTTTCTAATTCACATAGGATTTTAAGAGAAACACAGTTATTTATATATGCATTTCATTTCTTTTATTTAAAAAGGTCTACTGCTAATGCTATTTGAGAAAATTTCAAATATATTTTTAAGTAAATGGATAAACATTTTAATATTTATTATTTGAATGACAATGAAGAATGAAATAGCATGTTTAGACAATTAAGATTTGTATATACTTCTATAAACAAACAATGACTAATTTTTTTGGTAATTTTAGTACACATTTCATGAGGTACTGAAAATTAACTATACCTAAGTGTTCTTTAATTTGGAAAAGGAAAAGTTATAATAATACACTATCCTCAGCATGTTTCTAGCAATCTTTGAAGAAGTGATGTTCTTCACACATGAAAATATTATTCACATACTTCCTTAGTTATGAAATGAAAACATATAAAGACAGTAGAAATTCTGTTGGCCAGTTGATATAAATCCCAGTCAAATCAGGGAATCATAAAAAAGTAACAGGAACATAATATAAACATTTTTATTTTAACCTAAAACATAATGTATATTAATTTATCATATAATATATAATATAATAATTATATTATATATCATGCAATATAAACAGTTTTTATTTATCATGTTAATTAAGTTATAGTCTCTTTTGCAAGTATAGGAAATAAACTTGCTATCTAAACTGTGGGCAGAATCCTCTATAGATTAACCAATATTTGCAATGAGTTATACTTAGTCTCACCCGTGTCTAATTTGACAGAAAATTACCTATATTACAATACTTCCCAAAACACCAAACTAGCCTTTATAAACATAATTTTTCATATATTTCATATAACAAACATGTTTCATATAAAATATTTCGACTTTATAACTAAAATTCAAAATACAACCTTCATATCTATTAAAGCAACACACAGATCATTCTTTTAATCCTGTCACTCAGGTAGGGAAGTAAAAGTGGCTACAGAAATAAAAGTAAACATAGACAACAGCAACAGTAAAAGTAACATTGACCAAAAGTGACATATCCCAAGTACCTAGCTCTTAGCTCAGATTCTTTTACAAACTTCTATTAAGTTTAACTAAGGATACTATTTACTTCCAACACACCTAGAGTTTTTCCTGTTTTAATTATTTTTTCTAAGATAAAAGTTATTCTGTTGCAGAAGAATATAGATCAGCATTCACGGAAAATCTAAAAATGAGGATATTATATCATTTATGCTGAGTAAAGCAGGTACAATTCAAGCATAGTATAGCGATTTTGTTGTCTTTTAGTTGTTCTTATTCAGTTTTGTTTTCTTCTCTGAAGAGTTATCTAATATGTCATTGGAAATAATTACTTACCAGTTTTTGATTACTCACAGTTTGGAAACTACCTTAGTTCTAATCATATTTGTTTGTTATCACTAAAAAATTGCATAGCTCTATTACTCACCTGACTTTATGTGGTAACCCTTGAGCAGAGGTTCCATGATTTGTGGGAAAATGTTCCATTTCTTCACAGCAACTTTAAGAAAACCTAGTAGGAAAAAAAAAAACGTGGTTAAAATCAGAGTAAATGTAAAGCATCAGACATGCTCACTGAAATCAACATTAAAATACTTAGTTAGGTGGCACTTGTAATTTCTCACTTCAATAAAGAACTTTTATCCATATGCCAATATTATACATTTACCTCAATCTCATAATTACATGCTTAAAATACAACATTATGTATTTTGGTGATGGAGCACTTTGAATCCAATTGCACACTAAAATTTTGTAATTTATTCTATATGTAGGCCTTTCAATTGCATTTATGTATAGATAATCATAACCATAAATTTACTCTTCTATGCTTTTTATATTTAACTGAGATTTTAATGTAAGTTAAAAACCAAGTGTGTAATTACATGCTCTATTCACTTACTAAAGGAATAGAGTTCTAATTTTCCATTGGGTAATACTAGTGAGAAGGTAGATTCTTCCCACCCATACTTCCTACATAAAAAGAAAAAAAAAAGTGGAGAAAATAGAGAAAGAAAACCTAAGGCACTCAAGTATCTACCATTGTATATGAACAAGTAAAGTCTATTAAGATTTTTAAAATTGTATACTGTACAGCCAACTTGTCTTTTCTTTGTCTAAGAAATAAAAAAAGTGCTTTTGTAAATTTTTCATTCCAAATATAAGATTTTTTCTCTTCACCTTTTAGAATTTCATAAAGTTGTCCTCACTGTTACTTTTGTGTTTTTTGGGGAAAACATAACGACTTTCTTGTACCTTCCAGAGGCTCTTCTCCTAATGAGATCTGTGAAAAACAAACAAAAAGTAGAAATGATTATTTTTAGAGCCTAATGTAGGTTTAATGTAACAAAAGCAATAAATACTAAAGAAATACGATCGTTACAATAACTTTACTCACACTTAGATTTATTTTAACAATAATTACCTAATTTTAAGCCAACATATTTAACCATTTTATAACAGAGAAATCTCAAATTCCCATTCAACTCTAGTAAAAATGCAGTGACTAGAGAACGATCTTTGCTCTCACTCACACCCTAGAAAATGTTTGTCTTCATAAATCATTGAAACAGTGTAAGCAAATTTAAGGATAATTAACCAATAATACTTTGTATTTATGTTCTAATATAAATTCTAATAGTATATATTAATACTTATTTTTCTACTTATATACTATCAACAAGTATTTGAGAAAAGATAAAGCCAATGCTCCTTCCAAATTTTGCTATAATTTTAATAATGGCAATACAATTTAAATTCTTGCTTTTTTTTCACACCTCCAAATTTGGTAAAGTGAAAGCAGAACACAGGAGGTGGATACAGATAGAGACATACTTTTTTTTCACACCTCCAAATTTGGTAAAGTGAAAGCAGAACATAGGAGGTGGATATAGACAGAGACATACTGAAACTAATCCTAGCTAATGCTAGTCATTTTGAGATTTCTGTCTCAATAGGATGTAGAGGATTGCATCACAAAGTCTGTGAAGAATTGTGGTTAATTGTATGTATCAATTTGGCTGGGTATGGTGCCCTTATTGTGATTAAACATTATTCTACATGTTTCTGTGAGGGTGTTTGTGGATGAGATTAGCATTTAAATTGGTGGACTTTGAATAAGGCAGATTCTCCTTCATAATGTGTGTGAGCCTCAGCCAATCTGTTGAAGGACTGAATAGAACAACAGACTGATCTCCCCAGAACAACAGGAATTTCTGCCAATGTAAGACCTTCAGACTTGAACTGAAACTTCAGTTCTTCTCTGTGTCTTTAACCTGATGGCTTTCAGACCTGAACTACAGTATCAGTTCTTCCTGGGTTTCCAGCTGCTGACCCACACTGCAGATTTGGGACTTGCCAGCCTCCATAATCACACTGGCTAATTATCTAAAAGTAAATCTCTTTCTATATGTATATATATAGTAGTTCCCCCTCTATCTGCAGGAATACATTCCAAGACTCTAAGTAGATGCCTGAAAGCAGACATAGTACTGAACTATATATATATTATGTTTCTTTCTATATATATACACCTAAGATAAAGTTTAATTTATAAATTAGGCACAGTACACTTGCATGTTGAGGCTATTATTAAGTAAAACAAGTTACTTGAACACAAGCATTGTGATACCACAATAATCAATCTGATAACCGAGATGGCTCCTAAGTGACTAATGGATAAGTAGCATATAAAACAAGGATGGCCTGAGATTTCATCATACTATTAAGAATGGCATGTAATTTAAAGCTTACACATTATTTACTTTTGCAGTTTTCCATTTAATATTTTTAGAAAATGGTTGACTGTAGGTAACTGAATCAGGGAAAGTGAAACTGTGGATAGGGGTGAATACTGTACAAAGGGTCTTCAAAAAGTCAATGGAAAATAGGTATGAAAAAAACTATGCATGAATTTCAAAAATTTTTACACCATAGTAAATTTGTACTAACTTGTTACAAATCTGAACAGGATGCAGTTTGCAGTACTAGGAAGGATAAGTCATCAGTTCGAAAAGAAGGCCTAATAAAGCAATTCTGCTAAAATTGATACAAAAACAAACATCAACTTTATTGTGAATCTTATGAGGAAGAATGGTGAAATCATTGATGATTTATGAAAAGTTTGGGGGAAAATGCCCCAAAGAAACCAGTAATTTACAAACAGATAACTCATTTTAAGAAGGAATGAGATGGTGCCAAAGACAAAGCCTGCAGCAGCAGACCATATACGTCAATTTTCAAGGGAAAAAAAATCAATCTTCTTTATGGCTAATTGAAGAGGATCAATGATTATAAGAAGAAACAACAGCCAATACCATATATACCTCAACTGGTTCTGCTTCCACAATTCTTACTGAAAAATTATAGTTGAACAATCATTTTACTAGATGGGTCCAAGACTGTTGCACTCAGATTACCTGCAGACAAGAGCAGAGGTTTCAATGGAATTTTAAACAAGTATAACCAAGATACTCAAGCACGTCATTGAAAAATAGCTTCAATGAAACATGACTTTGACAGTATAATCCTGAAGACAAAGTACAATCAAAACAATGGCTACCAAGAGGTACAAGTGGTACAGTCAAAGTAGAAGTGGACTATTCAAGCGCAACAGTTTTTTGGGATGCTCCAGGCATTTTGCTTGTTGACTTTGCGGAAGGCCAAAGAATGACAGTATCTGCTTATAAAATTATGAGAGTGTTTTGAGAAAGTTAGCCAAAGCTTTAAAAGAAAAATACTTGAGAAAGCTTCACCAAAGAGTTCTTCTCTACCATGACAATGTTCCTGCTCATTCCTGTCATCAAACAAGGGCAATTTTGTAAGAGTTTGATGGAAAATCATTAGGAATAAACCCTATAGTCCTGATTTGGCTCCTTCTGACTTATTTCTGTTGCCTAATCTTAAAATGTCTTTAAAGGTAACCCATTTTTATTTAGTTAATAATGCAAAAAGGACTGTATTGACATGGTTAATTACCCAGGAACCTCAGTTCTTTACATATGACTAAATGGCTGACATTATCACTTATAAAAGTATCTTGACCTTGACAGAGCTTATGTTGAGAAATAAAGTTTATATTTTTTATTTTTATCTTTAATTTCATTTTTCCACCAACTTTTTGAAGTTCTCTTGTATACACATCTGCTTCTCTGAAAAGCCCTGATGAATACACATATCCAAATATGAGTAACTCTTGTTTTATATGCTTCTTGAAAACATTGACTAAGTTTTTTTAATCTTTACATTTCTAAACCTTAACTCATTGCCTAATATAAAATCAAGCCTTAATAAATGTTGAAAAAATGCAGTTATAATTCACTAAAATATTCTTGTGTTAAAAATCATTGTGATAAAAAAATTTTAATTAGAGTAATTCAGCAATGCTTTATACAGAGATATTGCTGCTAAGCAAAAAGGCTTCAGGCTTTGGAGTCATGCAGAATCGAGTTTAAAGTCAGGCTTTACAGTGTAAATTTTGAGAAATTCACTGAGTCTTAGTTTTTTATCTATATCATGGTGTTCCAGTATTTAGTGGACATTTTATCTTTGTCCAGAATTTTTAAACATTCTTCGTAACTTTGGGAATTCTCCGCACAGTAAGTTTCACCTTTGCAAGAAAGAGAAACACTTTCCCAGCCCCCCTTGCAGGTGGAATGCTGGCATGTGACCTGGGCTTTGCCAACCAGATATACCTGTGTGAAAATTTTATTTTGAAGAAAATGACTTGAGGAAAGTGGCCCCCTGTAGAATCACTGTAACGAGGGTGACAGGAGGTGTTTAGTTTCAGGAGGCGGGACTGGCAGAGGTCCAGGGTGAACCACATCTCTATATCAGCTGGAAATATCTGTGGTGTAATTTTAATTACATCAAAATCTGAATTGTTGGCCTTTCTAAAGATTCTGTGAGATATTTAATATGATTTGATGACTTCTTCAACTTGAACTAGCCAGAATGGGTGATCTTGCCTACAATGGAGATGGTTACATATATCTGCCTTGCAGCTTAAGCATTATACAAGGTATCCACATAACAAAAAACATCTGTACCCCCCTAATATTTTGGAAAAAAAAAAATAACAATAAAAAATAAAAGTTCTTAGGTGTTAAAAATGTAATAGATTTCTCTTGTTTAACTTCCTAAGTCTTTGCAAAATGCTTTTATATCTGTGTGGCCTTTTCATACATCACCAAGGTGATAAAAGTATGTATTTTCCGGCCTGCTCGAATGCCTAGTCATTGAGAGACTACTCTCTTCACTATCCCATATACCAGCCCAAGAGCATTATTTTGTTTGGTGGCATGATGGATTCATGAATACACGAAGAGACTGAATATTTTAGAAATCTGGGGGAAAATTAGAAACCTAATTATTACAAAAGCAAAAAACATGGATGAGGAAGGAATGTAAGTGGATGTGTCCATTATTATAAACTAAAACCAATCCAGGGTCTGCCCTCTTAAAGCAGCACATCAGTCTTATAAAACTAATCCTTAAATGGTGACTTAGTAACACTGGCAAATTATTTTCAAATGATTTAATTCAAGTAAAAATTACTTAGAAGAAAGTGCTGGTACAATTATTTGTTGAGCAGCTCCTGTCTGCTAGAATTATGTTAGAGCCTAGAAGGTATGACAAAGTGGTCAGCAAGCCATCTGTTATCTCAACCAGAGACCTCAACTTTGCCCAGAAACTAACTAAAGATTGGAAAATGGGTCTACTGGAGTTAATGAAGAAAAGAAAACCTCAGAATCTGATTGAGAAGGGGAAGAATAAAGCAGTATAGCTTCCACATGTTTTCCTCACCCTATAACTCCCTGGTGGCCTCAGTTCTGGAAGCAGCTAAGTGTGCACAGACCACCAGTGTGCCTCAATGATCTTAATAAAGCCCCAGCCAACCCCACCCCTCACACTCCTGATTCACAATTTGTGGAAATATTTCATCTTCCATCATAAAGAGCTTGCTGTTTCACTTTCCAAATATGTTTGTATTTTGTGTCTCTGGACACAAGACACACAAGACTTGTATGAAATAGTGCATGTCACATAAAGTCTTTAAAAGGCATTTTTCTCCAGAAACATAAAGAAAGAGTTTTGTTTTGTTTTGCTTTCCCCATAGAAACTAAAAGGATGAAAGTCATGTAATCCCTCCCAACACAAGTGATTCTGCTTAGAGATGAAACCCCAATAGCCAATGCTGCAGCTTGGCAAACAATAGCATCTCATCCTGTGCTATTTTCCTCTGTGTATTTATTCTTTCCTTTCTCTTCTAGATTATTGCTTATTTTAAAATAACTTTTTATAAACATATGATATTGACTATTATTTATTTTCAATCAGTAAAATCCCCACTATAATAAACTCTACCCTCCTGCTTCATATTTTTTTAAATCACTGACTCTCCTAAATAATTGTGGATATGCTCTTAATAACTACTTTTAATTTAAAATATCAAGAATTGTATCCTTTAGAGAAATGTGTATCAACATTTTACCATATTTTTAAAGTATCATCCCTTGTTTCTCTTTTCCGTGTCTGGGGGAAAAAAAGATGCATTGCCTTATCTTTAAAAAAAAAAAAAATGAGGCACTTAGATGTCTCTCCCAATAGCCATCATAAGTTCCCCCAAAAGATGAGAAAGATGAAGGCCAAATGACATATTATGCACAATGCAAAGGCCTCAATTCATGCTATGTTCCTTGTTTTAGAATCTAAAATGCTAATTCCCATTAAGCTTGTCCACTGTTAAATGAAACCATTATTAATTTCACAAAAAAATACCAAGAACAGAAAAAAGTCTATTATCTTTTATTATCTTTCCAAAGAATAGTTAAATCACTGAAGTACCAGCTCAGTACAATTAACAGCCTGGATTAACTTCTGATATTCTTATTCGTTCTTGCCTTTCATACAACTGAAGATTCTAAAAAACATTATATTTAAGGATTTAGAAAATTGTGTTTGTTTAGTGTTTCTTTATTATTGGTACATTATTTTCTACCCCTTGGGGTAGAAACTAGTTCTGCTTCTTTGAATCTGAAAAGTCTCTGTAGGTGAAAAGGTAATAATTATGAACAACAAGACTTATGATGGCTATGTAAAAAGCAAGGACCTGACTCTAGTGTTCACTGTATAAATCAATTAATACAGAAACCTAGAAAACATACACTACTTTCTGAGGAGATTATTTACCACCCATCAAGTGTAGTTACTCTAATAAACATGTTTTTGAGATTTCTGCAAGTTTTGCTAGAAGCTATTATCTAATTCCTTGAAAGCCTTACAGTCTTCATATTTAGACAAAACAATTTAATATTTGTAAATCTATGCTTCCCAATAATAACAACGAAGAGTATAATTGTAGTTTCGTGTAAGTATCTCCATTGTTCACCATGCCTAACACATTGTTATAATTATAGGGGACTCCAAATATTTTGTTGATTACTTAACTAGTGCCACCTTTGAATAGCAGATGATAGGAGGTAAACAAAAACAAAAACAAGAGCAACCACCACTGGCACTAAAGTATTATGACATGCCTCTATAATTTCAAAGATTCAGGCCTTGAAAGTTGCTGTCTTGGACATGCTAGATAGAAATACTCTATGTAAATTGTCATTTTTAGAATCACAGAATATCAGATATGGAACTGAACTCAGAAATCACAGTTAGATTTATAATTATAAATAAAGAAACTAGAATCTAGCAAAGGAAGCAGATGGCCTGGGCCAAAGAGTTATATTCATGACAGAGGGCAGTTTAGGCTCAAGGACTCCTGACTCCCAGTCAGTGCTCTTCCCTGAAGACCACTGTGTTGGGGAGGGCCCCAAGTTACAGTTCATTATAGTGAAAGAATACACATTAAAATATGCAAAAGGAAAAAGGTAAATAGCAGAGTCCAGGAGAGACCAGAAATAAGCTGCCAGTTGTTCTCTCCCAGTAGAGTTTTACAGATTGTGCTAAATTCTCCCAACAACGTGTGATAACATGCACAAAATATTGCCAACAAGGGACACTTGGCTGAGATGTGGTATCCCAGGACATTTTGTGAATTCAGTCCCATAGCCATAAAGAATCATTGTGACTGACCTAAGTACCTCAGTTTCCAGCCCCTCAACAGGTCAATCTAATACAATGCAGTTCAAGGTCCCCACCATAAATCATATTGTTACCATAAATTCTCTGAAATGGCTCATGGCCACAGGTATACAAAGACACTCTTATCAGGGAGGATATTCCAAGGGTTTAGAGATTATCTCCCAGGAGCTGGTCAAGGGCCAGTACTTTCTTTGGAATGTGCAGAGTTTGAACAACCTAAACCCACTGAGTTTTACTCTCAGTAAGCCCCAAAGCCTGCTGACTTAACTCTTTTCTAATTGTCAGTGTTAAAGGCTGCATTATCAAGACCCCAGGAACTTTTGGTTTTGATGATAAGCTTTAGCAGACTGGAATTTTCTTAAGATTTTTGTCCAACCAACTATGTAAAAAGGATTTGAGAAAATTACAGAGAGAGGTGGGCTTTTGCTACTAGAGAGTTTTGATCCTTACAGGCCTTAATGGATACTAATTTCTTGGACTTACTTCCTTTGGTGTCCAGAGCATCCTGAAATCAGATTAGGAAAGACAGAAAGTTGGAAGTAAGACCCAGGAAGATTGTCAGCTCCAGTTTTTAACATAGGAAAAAGAGAAGAAGTAGAATTTCTGAAATCCCACCAAGAACAATGCATTTGCTTTAAAATGTGCCTTACAAAGTTGTACATTCCAATCTTCACTTCTTACCATATTACCAGAGACATGCTAGTAAATTTAACAACTAGCTCTCCAGGACAGGGAAAGCTCTGATCTGAGGCATTTGCTGATTTTTGTGCTGTAATATTCCCACCATGGCCAATTTCAAGCTACAAATCTAAGGTCACTAAATGTGAAATAGGAAAGAAATGTGCATAAATAGACGCTTACAAATCCATATGAACCTGCTGCACCACAACAATGGATATTATTAAGTTAGGCATACTGTCTCTAAGATTCCAATGTTTAATTATCTGATATAGACTAAATATTTCCCATAGAGAGTGTATCCTCAACTATTGTTAAAGTTCTTAACTATATTTTGGACTTTTATTCTCACTTGCACAATAAAATTTGCTTTGGCTCAATATATTACCATTGATCTTTCTTTAAATTTTAATATTCTTTTTATGAGTGTTATATTTTAACAAGACAAGTAGATTTAAAAGATTATAAAATGAGATCCAAGTTCAAATTTGACCTTTGAGATTTTGGTTATCTGGGGTTCATCAATATCATCATGTCTAAAAGTAGTTAAAATAAATGTCTCATTTATTATTAAGTCTGCTGGCAAAGAAACAAAAGGATGGGAGAAACAGAAAAGCAATAGTAGAGCAGTATATTCAAAATACACTTTACATTATCATATTACTTAAGTAAATGTAGGTAGTCTTTGAGGGAATCCTTGTATCTAGCACAGAAATTTAACTGCCTAGGAAAGAATAAAACCCAGAAAACCATAAAAAAGGGAGAGTGATTTGGAATCAAGGCCAGGACTCAGATTCTCCTTCTGTTTGCTGATGTTTCTAATGAGTTTTCCAATTGCTTAGTAAGGCAGGATTGGTGATTAAACAGAGGCTTCACATCATTGCAAACATTATAATCAGTTATGCATGTACCAACTAGGTTGATACATTAATAAGTACTATCAATTTTATTTTTTTATTTTTGTTTCTCATTCAATTCCTTCATACTAATTTCCTAATAAAAGAATTCTATGCAGGTGTTGTTAATTTAAAATCACCCAAAGTGAAAATAGTAAGTGTTGCTTAGGTGCCAATAAATAGGCTCTCCAATACACTATTGGTATTTAATAGCTTGTAAGCCATTAACATTTCTGTAGTTAAGAAGACAGCTGTTAAATGAGACTGAAACTTAACACTTTATATTATATGTTGCCAACTTAAATTTCATTAATGTTGTGCTTAGTGAAATAGTCTGAAATCATACTGTACTTTAAAATTCAAAATGAAGAAGAGTGCCAAACCACAAATGCCCAGATCATAGTGGATCTTCCTAAGATTAATGACTCTAGGCCAGAAACTGGCCCAGTCAGCTAAAGACTACTGTATATACCACCTGCTGTATAAAGAGGAAAAAGGCAACTTCATTTCAATTATCCTAATAAAACACTTTGGAAATTTAAATATAAAATATTGTTGATATCTATATATTCCATTTAATGTAAGCTCTCTCATAATTATGAGGAACAAATGTATTAAGCAATAAAATGTAGTTCATCTGTAGTTTTTCCACATACAAGAGAACTATACATTATGATTCTATTTTTTATGATTACTATATAAAGACATCACATTAATAATTTTGGTACAATATTTTTCCAAGCAGTCGCTAATAAAGTACATATTACTTATGTCTCTTTTTTGTTTTCTCCTAAGAGATTTATACACTTTAAAGTGTGAAATAAAATAGGAACCATTTACATGGCAAATAAGTATTATTTCCCAAATCTCAAAACAGAGAAATTAAATAAACCTTGACAATATTGGTTTTAATTATTAAATGAGGCTGGGTGCAGTAGCTCACGCCTGTAATCCTAGCACTCTGGGAGGCTGAGGCAGGTGGATCTTTTGAGCTCAGGAGTTCGAGACCAGCCTGAGCAAGAGCCAGACCCCATCTCTACTAAAAATAGAAAGAAATTATATGCACAGCTAAAAATATATTTAGAAAAATTAGCTGGGCATGGTGCTGCATGCCTGTAGTCCCAGCTACTCGGGAGGCTGAGGCAGGAGGATTGCTTGAGCCCAGAAGTTTGAGGTTGCTGTGAGCTAAGCTGACGCCATGGCACTCCAGCCCGGGCAACAGAGTGAGACTCTGTCTCAAAAAAAAAAAAAATTATTAAATGAAACCAAGATAGATCATGTGATACATTTTAGTTTTACTAAATCATACTAAAATCATTAAGTTAAAATTACTTGCTTAAAGAATTATCTAATTCTGATAACAATAGTCTACAACTAATAAAGCATATGCTTTGATTTGAATGTATACCCCAAAGTTCATATGTTCAAAATTTAACCACAAAGTTTTTTTAAAAAAGGGGATTAGGTCATGAGGGCTGCACCCTCATGAATGGATTAATGTTGTTATGGCAGGGGTAGGTTAGTTATCATAGTAGTGTGTTCCTGATAAAAGGATGAATTTTATCTTTTGTTCTCTATCTCCACATGCACTCTCGCCCATGTGATGCCTTCTGCCATATTAAAACACAATGAGAAGGCCCTCAAAAGATACAGCCTCTTAATCTTGGACTTCCCAATCTCCAAAACTTTTAGCCAAATAAATTTCTGTTTATTATAAATTACCTAGTCTGTAGTATTTCTTTATAGCAGCATAAAACATACTAAGACACTATATAATTTCTGATAGTAGAAACATGAATGAAAAATATTTCCTCCATGGTAAGGAGAAGCACATGTCACTCAAGCCTTTTACTTTTACCTGCAGTTAAAAAAATAAAATATTCCTCTCTACCACCAAATACAAAAAAATAAGAAAACAAATAATAATTAACTTTAAGAGAATTAAGTTCAATGTAGCTCTAATTTTTCTTAAGGAGTGTGACGGCTGGAGTTAGCTGGAGAATAAATTATCAGTTGCTTCAAAGCAAATATAATATTACGTCTACTGTAAAACTCCAATGAAGTGACATTTTGAACCATCTCCTTATTTCATCAATAAAAGAAATAATAGCAGCTACTCTTAGAGAAGTCTTACTATGTTCCAGGAACTATGTATTAAATGTATCTCAGGTAATCTTCCCCAACTAGTAGTAGACTCCAGGAGAACAGGTGTTTGACTCTCTATTATTTGCTAGGGTGTCTCTAACACCTAGAAGAGTGTCTTGCCTACAGTAGCAACTCAATAAATAATTCAAGTAAGTAAATAAAAATATCCATATAACAGAATTTCCAAACATGGTACTAATAGCTCAATATTATTCTTGTTTTACAGACAAGGAAATGTAGAAGTCAAGCAACTTCTCTGTAATCACACCACCAGTGACCGTGAAAGTTGGAATTCAAAATTAGGGCCTTCTTTCCTCAAAGCTAACCACTAGTCTGTATCTATACCTATATAAAATATCATAGTATATTTTACAGTGCTTTGAATCTTAGTGCAGTAGTATATGGAAGATTTTTTTTAACTCAGGCCAGTTGACTTTTGCACAGAATTTTCTATTTTAGAAAAAAAAAAAAAAACAGGAAACTTTTAATCAAACCCTTTTCTGAAGTTCATGATATTTTATTAACATATTATTAAGTGAAAAGATAGATTATGCAATATGAGGTTCTCACATTTCCATTGACATTTAAACAGAAACTAGATTCACTCTCAATTTCAATGACAATATTTGTCATTTATTACAAGAATGGAAAATAAGAGAAATTTAGAGAGGGTAGGAAGAAAAGAAATATTTCTTGATCTCCAATATAGAGTAAGGAGTTTGGAGTTTCTGCTCTACTGCAATTAATATGTCCAGTTTTCACAAATCTGGGTACAAACAATGTCACACCTACTTTGATAACCCAACTTATCTCACTCTGAGCCCTTACCTGCCAAATAAGGAAAGGCTATCTCTTTCCCTAACCTCTACCCTGTGGAGCATGTATCCTCCAGGCTCCTGCCTGAGATTCTGACCTGTCTGTACAACCTGTTTACACGCGAAGCAGGACTAGACCTGCTCCTCATAGCCAAAAGAATCATCGAATGGCATTTTTAGTGTGTACCACTCAGGAAAATGGCCATTGTCCACTGTCTTCTCTAATGTATTTAAGATTATTTTGACTACCCTACTTGATCCAGTGCCCAACTTACTGCCTCCCAGACACCAGAAGCTCTGTGTTGTTGCTAGTCGAAGCCCAAGCAACCCACTAGGATGTGGTCTTCATTGTGCCACTTGCTCTATTTGTCCCCAGGGCTCTCCTCTTTGTCACTGCCACTGGGTCAGGCCTTGATTGAGTGTTCCAGACAATTGTGTTTCCTTAGGCACTGAGAGAAAATACCACTATCTTCTTTGTGTCTTTCAGTGCATGATACTGCATGACTAAATGCGCATGTCCCAAGTGCTAGAGCATTTTAATTTCCTCCAGTACACAGACCCCTAGACAAGATTCAAACATGTAGCTATTACCCAACAACTCTATGTCCATTCTCTTCCCCTTTCATAACAAAAAGCTACTTTAATTTACTTATTTTTAATTTTTTAATTTAATTTTTTAAAATTTTGATTTTTATGGGCACATAGTAGTTGTATATCTTTTTATTTTTATTTTTTAATTTTTTTTTCCAAAAAGACATAAAGAATCTTCAATAAAAACATAGTTAAAAAAAAAGGTGTTGTTGTGTCTTTGATTTGATTTTCAGCTTGACTGTTACTGGCATATATGAATGCCACTGATTTGTGTGCATTAATTTTGTATCCTGAGACTTTACTGAATTCATTTATCAATTTCAGGAGTCTCTTGGTTGAAACCTTGGGATTTTCTAGGTATAACAGCATATCATCAGCAAAGAGTGAGAGTTTGACCTCTTCTGCCCCTATTCAGACACACTTAATTCCCTTCTCTTGTCTGACTGCTCTGGCAAGGACTTCCAGCAGTATGTTGAATAAAAGTGGAGTATCTCACTGAATACAACTCAACTACAAAAAAACAATAGTCATCTAGCACCTCTTATATTATCCTGGATAGAGATTGAGCCCATGCTTCCAAGTGAGGTATCACAAGGATGGAAAAACATGCACCATATGTACTCGCCATCCAACTGGTACTAACTGATCAACACTAAGATGCTCACATGGTAGTAATACTCACTGGGTGCCAGTCAGGTAGGGGAGGAGGGGAGGAGGGGGAGGGGGGTAGGAGGGGGAGGGAGGAGGGGAGGGGGATAGGAGGAGGAGGGGTAGAGGGGGAGGTAGGAGGAGGAGGGGTAGGAGGGGGAGGGGGGAGAGGAGGAGGTAAACCCGCAGCTAATGGAAACGGGGCACACTGTATGGGCAAAGGATATGCTTGTAGCCATGGCTTGAGTGAGGCAAACGCATTTCAGGGAACCAAAATGTTTATACCCCCCTAATATTCCAAATTAAAAAATTTTAAACATCAAAAAATTTAAAAAATTTGACCTCAAAATATAGCATGCCTTCATTCCAAATCCCTAGATTCAGGCTCTCAGGGATGCTTCAGGGTCAAACTTGGGGCAAAGCAAGGTGGTCACAGACGTGAGTGGATCCCGGAAGCCGGCGTCGGGGAGGCGCCGCGTCTGCGTCCTAGGATTCTGAGGGAGGGTTCTCGGCCGGGCGAGGGTCAGTCCAGGTCGGTGACTTAAACTCCCTACTACTTCTGAGATAGGGCTCAAAACTCGGAAAAAGCCAGGTTAGTGGGTGGAGAATGAAGTCATGGAACAGCTCAAGAGGAGGGTCTCTATGGGTCAGACGCGACAGCAGGAATGGGTGGGGGTCTCCTCACCAGGCCCCGTAGGCCATCACCAGCACATTCGCCCCGACAGCCAGTTCCAGCCAGACGCCACGGCCTCCCTACCTTGCGCAGAACTGCTCGGATTTACCCCGCCGCCCTGCTTCGGCAGCCCTGGCTCTGCCGTAACGACTGCGCCTGGGTTTCCAGGAGCTCCCGGCCATTTCCTCATGGATGAAGACCACGACAGACCAGGCCTGGAAACATGGTGGATGGGGCGGAGGCTAAAAAAGGAGAATGACGTCATTCCGTCCCCGACACGTGACTGACTGGGGCAGGATACGCGCCGGGAGCTGCGCACGCAGATGCGCGACTGCGCCAGTAAGAGGAAGAGCTAGTGGTTGTTTACCTTTTTAGGGTATTTGGTTATCCATTAGTACAGCTACATGGATTTTTTACAATTTACAGAGAGAAAAGTTTTACACGAAACCTTTTAATAAGAAAGCACTGTGCATAATTGATAGTAATAAAATGATAAGTTCAATATATTTTCTGTAGTGCTGTGGACCTTGGCTACTCTGATAGCTTTATTTGCCTTTTTCCTCTATCATGTATTTTTAGTATCTGTTCTATATTTATTCACATCTCAAAATTTGGTAAAGTATCAGGGCAGATTTCTGAGGGTAAATGGGCGTTTCAACAGCTGCTAATAAAAGATCTGCTGGTCATAATTGTACATTGTCACTTACTTTGTAGTTTCTATAAACATTAAATATTTTAATAAACATAAATATTAATATTTCAATGTTTTAATAATAAACACAAATCATATATTTCTCTTTATAATATAGTAATTTGATTTGGGGGAAAATACTGATCAGAATTTTTTTGACAATTTCAAATGGCCTTTGAGTTTTCTTAAGAAATAAGCAATTTCAATTGGAATGAAGTAGTGCCATTCTTCCAGAAAAAATAAAACTTAATGTGTAGACTTTATGAAGTAGCTTGTATATGAATGATTCTTCGAAGTATCCGTTATCTTCCTCTGGAATACACATAAAAAATCAAATCCATTGTAGAAACTTTAAATTTTCAGTTTTCATGAATATAGCAAGTAAAGTGAAAATATTTCTCTTTGTTTTCATTAAATATGTATGCATTGTTTACTGGCAGTATAATCTGTGTTTAATAGTATAATTGTAGAAGAATATGAAGTTTCACACAATAATAGAATGAGTAGTTTGATGTAGATAATTAATGAGAGGTTTCTCCCCTCATGTTCTAAAGATAAATTTCTTTGAATGGAAATATTTGATGCTTTATGTATTTAGTTGTCTCAATTTTCCAAAGTATGTGGCTATGTGTAATTATCCAAATACCAGGATCCAGTATTTTGCTGTAATCAATTTCTTAATCTTTGATATCTCCTAGGTCTTACAAAGCTATATTGAATGGCAGGTAACAATGTGAAAATCCTTTCTGCCACACCTATATCACAAAAGATAAAAAAACTAGTTTCAATGTTAAAAGGCCAGTCTCTGCTTTGAACACATCATAGATGAATCAGTGATTATGAAAGAAAGAATAAAGGGACCCCTGTAATTTTGTCCAGTGTATTTCCTTCATCAGTATATCCCATTGCTTCTGAAGTCACTGCATCAGAACCATGAAGGTGGCTATGTTACATGAGGAAAAAAATCATTATTAAATTGTCAGGAATCTCAGTGCTAGAGTCTGACTTTCAATATTTTATGGTTAAAATTTACTTTTATAACTTACAGCTGGAGGTAAATGCCCTGTAAACCACGGAGTCAGGGAAGAATGATGAATTCTGTTTACTAAAGCTACTAGCCTTGTTATGTTTTGCGGCTCAAAAAATCTGAAAATTCAGCCAAAGATAGAAAAGGAATTTCAAATATTAATGTTTGATTCTATGTAAGAGATTTCATGGCTTGAATTAAAAGGATCTTATCTGCAAGCCAAATGCCACACTTCAGCATATCAAATGGCTCAAGCCTAATTTTCACCGTTTTATGAATGTGTGAAATGTCTTTATGGGATTCCTACCAGTTAACTGAAGAGGACAGTTCACCATACAGCTAAAAATTTGAATATTTTACTTTCACTATAGCATGTACATAGGCCTAACAGAAAAGTTTGTAAGTGCTGATGGTGTTCATCAAACCCTAGAAATGCATAAGTAACCTTTTGCATAGACCCCAAGAGATTGGTTTTTAGCTAAAATGAACCTGTGACTTTTGGTATTTTCTCAGACTTCACTTGGTTCATTTATGAGACAGAGAATGGAATAATGGAAGTTAAATACCTTTAACCTCATAACATGGAAAATATATGTTCTATGTATACATACACATACATATACAAACATACACACATGCGCACACACACACACACAAATTAGGCTTTCTTTTTAGCTTTGATTTTGAAATGTTATTTATTGGTTATTCACTCCAACCATAATTTAAAAAGATACTTAGGATGTTTCATGAACTATTTCAACTCTATTTAATTTGTGAAATTTTAAAAAATATATGTATGCTCCCTCCCTCCAGGAATATTGCTTAAGAGTAGAGCAAGTTGGATTTCAGTCTCCAGCTGCCTTCTCAAGGAGATTCCTTTGTGCAGTGCGTAGACTGGACAACTGTATGTGGCAAACTGGCTGTCAGTAAGGTAGAAGAAAGGAAGTAGACAAAGATCAAGAGAGAAAGGAATTTGATAAAAGAATTGGAGAATGAAATAAGAAAGTAAATTTTACTGAATTGCCAAGACGTTATCTACTTAAACAGAGGCTGACTGAGCCCTAGGAGGAAAGAACAGCAATAACTAGACGTGACACCAACTAAAGTACATTTGCAGAGATGAAGTAAGACTGTCAGCCCTCAGCCTCACAGGGTATGTGATAATCACTTCTTCCTTGTGGTTACTTTAGAAATTGACAAAAGATTCCTGAGCAGTGTGATAGGAGGTCTTCATAAAATGCTATCTTAAGATTTCCTAGAGCAAACATTTAATTACTCCCTGTTTGAATTTAGAATCCCAACTGAATATGAAAAAAATGTCTAGTTTCTAGTATTTTTCGAGACATCTGTCACTCTAAAAACTTTCGAATGTGTATGTCATAGGAGATATTTTCTGACAATCATCAACAAATTCCTTCATATGGTCACATTATTCTCTCTCTCCCAGGTGCACATTTATTTAGCCCGGAGGCAGAAGAAACAGAAGCAAGGAAGGTTAAATCACACAGGTAGAAATGATGAAGCTCAAATTTGAACCAGTAAATCTGTATCTACCATATTTGAGAAATAACTTCCACAATTTCCCTGAGCCTCATCTCCCTAAATTCCAAATACCTGCTCCATTCTAGACATATGCCCCTGGGCAGCTCGAGTGACACTGGGAATCTGAGATCCAACATAGGCACAGATATCGCAAGGGACTGAAGGGGCTGTTACCCGCTCACTACCGTATGGAGGCAAACACCTAACCCTGTGAGTCTAGGTATATATAAATATATATACATATATATACACATACACGCATAGGTATACATATATAAGATTGCTTGCAAGAAAAAGAATATGTCAAATATTATAGAACACATTATAGAAATGTCCTTGAAATAAAATTACATTATATTTTGGAAATGTCAAACATTTTCTGTGTTTCTCAAAAAATCCAAAATGTTTATTTGATCTATAAAACGAAGACTTTAGTTCCAGTTTAGATGATGAGACCTTTCTCTCTATATGTCAAAAACCTGATAATCCATAGGAAGTTCCAAATTCCTTGGAAAGCAATATAAGTTACAGAGTTCTTCACAAAGCTGTGCCAGCATGAAGCTGCTTAGTTTAGACTCAGACTAGAAAACAAATGAGGCACTTGCTGTTTTAGTCTTGTTGCCTCTTACTCAAAAAATACACTTGTGTACTAAATATCTAACAAGGCTTAGGGAAAGAGATCTGTTAACGGTGAATAACCTGCTATTGGTTTTTACTTATAGGAAGTAGAAAATATACTTGTTTTCTTTTTTTATAGATATCAATGTCTCTTTAATCACTGTGTGATATAACTCAACATTATTGTGCCTACTGTTTTCATTATCACCAATAAATAAACTCTGGTTGGCTATATTAATCCATTCACCAGACTTATTTCTGTGTAGGTTAAGAATGTCATTGCATTTAGTGTTTCAATTATATGAGATAGCTATAAAAGATTAAGTTAAAATCAAAATAATGTATCAAAATATTTTAAAGTTATTCTTTAATTAATTCTCATTCCAGAATTGAAAATCTACTTCTAGTTTTTCAGACAATCCACCATCTACTTAAAAATCCTGCATGAAATGAAAACTCACATTTAGAAAATACAGGAAGCTCTAGATGTAACCTCATAATTCATTTCATTATATACAGTAAAACTAACTGCAAGAAGATAAATTGTTGTCCTAGTAATTTTCTCATTAAAATAATAAAATTCTTGCTTTTTAAATTTATATTCATGTTATTTCTTCTCTCATTCTATACCCTAACCACTTAATAATATCTAATACCCAGCATAGTTATCTTATTAGCTAAATATAGTTGAAACTTAATTCTTTCAGGAGTTCTGTACATAAAGACTGAAAACTTGTGGGTTTACCTTCATTACATACTGGATGGATATTTTCTTAAATCTTCTTCAATTGGATGTTACAAATTAATAGGCCAATTAATCATCTTTTATGAAATAGGTTAGTAGGTATGAAATGAAATGTGTTTGCCAGTTGCTAACTACAATTTTGGATGCCAAATGGTTAAGTGCAGATTCTAGATGTAAGGGAGGTAATCATTATGACTTCATGAATTGATAAAGTGAATCAAAGTATGTATACATACTGTTCTGGCACAAATAAAATTTCAGATATGAGATAATGTTCAGTAGAAAGAGTAAAAGACTAAGATTAGGAGACTTGGATCTAGACATCTATAATTAAACAGTTGGGTGACTTTGGACAAGCCATTCAACTATTCATAGATCTCACATTCTTCATCTATAAGGTAACAGTTAAGCTATGCATCTAAAATATACCTTCAAATTCCATAATTTATTGATTTATGAATTATGTGACACATATTTCCAAATCTTTTTCTCACTTAGATGGAAAATTTAGTCCATAGTTTAATTACATGTTTTATAACAAGCTTTTTCTTTTTCACTATATGATTGAGTAGTGGTTATATAGAAGCAAAAAGCTGGACCATATTAGACATATAAGAGATATCTACTTCTTTTCATCCCTTTGTCCACTAAAGCTAAATAGATAATATCCAATGATCAATATATCTATAGCTGGTATGATTAACATACCTATACAGGCAGAACTTCCCAGGTATTCCCCTAACATGAGGTTGACTTATAATTAAAGAATACACTCTTGTATACTATTTAGTAGGTTAATGATTAGAAATTCATAATGTGAGTATATTTTAAACTCATGAAATCAGAATTCCAGAAAACTTAAATCATTTGAAATATTTTTAGGAGTTTATAACAAAAACTAAGGAGGAAAAAATTCTTCAGTGACGATTTATCATTTTTCTTGGGGTTATATTAATAGCAGTGTCGATCAAGGGCCAGAACGTATGACGTCAGTAATGTACAATATTCATAAATTTTTTCATGCATTCAATATTTTATGAACTTCTTAATAACAGTACTAGCTTATTGAGATACACGAACTCAATCTTCATGGAGATTATATCTTACAGTAAGAGAAAAACATGTTATCAGACAAAATATTTTTTAAAAACTGGTAATTGCCATGAAATAAAATATAAAAGTATTTGATTTTGAGTAGGGATTTTTCTTAGTTCATTTGTGCTGCTGTAACAGAGTATCTAAGACTGGCTAATTTATAAGGAACAGAAATTTATTTCTCATAGTTCTGGAGGCTGAGATTTCAAGATCAGGTTTCCTGTCTGCTGCTGCATTCCTCAGAGAGCAGGAACACTGTGCTCTCACAGGGTGGAAGAGCAGAAGAACAAAAAGGGCTTAAACTTCCTCATCAATCCCTTTTATAATGCATTGATCCATGAATGAAAGCAGAGCTCTGATGACCTAAGCACCTCCTGAAAGGACTCACCTCCTAACAGTGTTGCATTGGAGATTAAGTTTCCAACACCTAAATTTCAGGAGACACATTTAGAACATAGAAGGATGTTGGAGAAATAATGAGAAAATGAATTTTTAGCTAAGATCTGAACGATGAGTACAAGTTAACTAAGCCAATGGGTAAAAGGTAGGGACAACCTTTGCAAACCTAATTCTGGAAGCTGGAGAGAATGTGGTGAACTTGAATAAGGAAAGTAGACCAATATAGCTGGAGAAATTAAAGCAAGATTGTGACCAGAACAATATAAGGCTTTAAGGGTAACAAGTAGCCTTATCGGCAATAAGGAGGGGTTTTGTCTTTAATTTTAAGAGCGATTGAAAACCTTTGAAAATGTTTGAAGAAGAATCATGTTTGTGGACAAGATGATGAATTAACTTTTGGAATATGTTATGTCTCAGCTACGTTTACTTGGAAGTAAAGATGTCAAGTAGACAATTAGAAACTGTTGATTTAAATGTCCGTCCGGTTTTGTAAGACAAAAAAGTTGTCTAAATTTAAAAGGTAATTTTCTAGACAGTAGAAAATAAGATAAATACATGTTACAAGAAAGAATAAAATGTTTCTGGATAAGAAAGGATTTAATACCTATAATTTTTATTAAAATAATTGCTAGATGAGCAATCAATGTTGATCATAATAAGATAATAAATACATTTATCTTATCTTCAAGTGATCTCAAAAGAACTTTTTTCGTAAGAATATATTGTCTATGTCTTAACAAATATTACCATGCTTAGAGCTAAACTAGAAATATATCAGCCTTATTTTACAAATAATTACTTTGATTTCTAATTCATTTTTACATTTAAATAAGTGATTCAGCATAAAATTCACATAACTATATTTTAAGAGTTAAATAATATTTTGACTTCTATTCTATTCTTCTGATAACATTAAAAAAAAAAACTAACCTCAAAGAATTGGAGCAAATTTAACTAAAATGATAATTAGCTTGTAAATTAAGGATAATAAATAATCCATGAGTAACTTGGATCAGAAATTCTGAACGTTTTCTTTTCAGGAACCATCATGCTTATAACAGTTTCCAAGGTTTGCATGTTTGGACACCTAGAAGGACAGATACCAACTCTTATAAAAATAATAAATCTACTAGCTGATATTATAGACATAGCAGTCATTAAGAGAAATGTGACATTTTTCCATCCCGGATTTTCAGGTAGAATGCCAAAAACTAAGCCTTCTCCAGCATTTTATAGCACTATCACAGCTACCATGGGACTGTAGACTACTAAGATTTGCCCATAATTTAACAGATAATATTTGTTGGTTTCCTTTGAAAGAATTTCGTAGCTTATAAGTGGCAAGTGTATTTATAGATGGTGAAAGAGTAGGTGTCTAGGTAGAAGAAGGAGCCAACTGATACATAAATAACATATCATTCGAGTTCTTCTGTTGACAGGTATTTCTATCACAAAGGATTCCCTAAATAATTGTACATTGAGATTTATCTTCTCTTGGAGAAGACAATATCTATGTTCTGATACATACACACCCACATGGGTGCGCACACACACAACCAGCAGTTTCTTGATTTTTTTGTAGATGAAAACTGAGAAAGAACATTTTACAAAGGGGAGAAGACAGAGCAGGTTGAAGAAAAGCATGGTCTGGACTAAGAACCTTGGACTGCTTTGTTTCTAAGCCCATTAGAGAGAGAGACTCTATGAACATGTTTTGCTGCTCAGGATCCCACAAGACTAAGAGTGACACCATTGTCCCTAGTCTACTGTCACACAGAATCCATCATTAACTTTAACTCCCTCCCATTCCTCTAGAAAGCTAGAAATTTTAGAAGCATCTGGAGACACAGTACCCTTGGCATTGCCACCAGGATTTTCATTCCTGGTGGTGGCAACAGTGAAACTTCAAGGAGAATTTTATGAGGCAGTGGGTTGGACAAGTGGAATCAGAGTAGAAAACAAGGCCATAGTGACTGAATCTGACAGTCTTTACACAAAAGGAATCTCCAGGGATTCCCCCAAATAAGTGGGGATATCTTTATTATGTGTAGGGGGCAGAGATGCTGTGGTTCTACATGCGAGTAGGGGCCATTCACTCCAGTAGACATTTGGGTTACAAAATCATTATTGTCATAAAAATATTAGATTGCCAGGATATCTCAGGCTTCATCAGCCCTTTCATATAAATGTGGCCATAGTCACAAAATACCACTTCCACCAGGCTAGCTATAGTCAGTCTTTCCCAGGCTCTTTTGTTCCCCATGTTACTTGTTACAAGCCCCAGGGACTTTGTTGTTTTAGATTGGATTAATCTGCATTCTCCAGAGAAACAGAACCAACAGGATGTAGCTATCTATTTATATGTATATATTCTGTATATATATTCTATATAATATACATGTTATATATATTTATATATATGTATATATATATTCTACACACACACACACACACACACACACACATGGAATTGGCTCATGTAATTATGGAGGCCAAGAAGCCTCCAGATCTGCTGTCTGTAAGCTGGAGACTCAGGAAAGCCAGTGGTGGAGTTCCAGTCCACATGTGAAGGCTATAAACCAGGAAAACCAATAGTGTAAGTTCTAGTCCAAAGCCCGTGAACCAGAGGGTCAATGGTATAAGTTCTAGTTCGAGGGCAGGAGAAGATTGTTGTCCCAGCTCAAGAAGTCAGGCAGAGAGAGGAAGAATTCTCTGTTCTTCCATCTCCTTCTTCTATTCAGGCCCTCAAATAGATTGGATGATGCCCACTCACATTGGAGAGATGAATATGCTTTACCCAGTCTACTGGTTCAAATGCTAATTTCTTCTAGAAACACCCTCACATACATACTCAGATATATATTTTTTTAAAAGTAGAGGTAGGGTCTTGCTCTGTCACATAGGCTGGAGTGCAGTGGCATGATCACTGCAACTTCGAATTCATGGGCTCAAACGATCCTCCTGCCTCAGCCTTCCAAGTAGCTGGGATTATAGGAGCAAGCCACCACTCCCAGCCACACACTCAGAAATAATGTGTAATCAAATATCTGGGCACCCCCTGGACCAGTCAAGTCGACACATAAAATAAACCTTCACATGCCTGTTTTCCATTTAACCACCACTTCTTGTTTTTCTATCCTATCTGTACACTGGGAAAGTGACTATGCAAGTTGTATTCTCTGGGCTTTCTGGGCAGCTGGCTTCCTGTTGGACTCTGCAAACAGAGAGGCATCTTTAGGAGATTTGAGGGAAGTGGGAGAGAGGAGCTTGGGCACTTCCACTCATTATCTGATCACTTGCAAACCTTCTCCAGAAGACACGAGGAACCATTACAGCATTCTATGCCAAGCACCTATCACATAACCTAAAGAACATTAAGAATAAATTATGATATAAGTATTATTTTTTTCAATCAGTGTAGCAGTATGTTAAATCTATAGCATCGATGCCAAGAAGATAGTGGTTAATCCTGTTTTGGAAGGTAAACAAAGGCTTTTGGAGAAGTTGTCACTGAAATTGGTTTTAAGGGATGAAAAGGAGTTTTCTAGATGGACAAGGGGCTGGAAGTAACAACAGGCAGTCAGGATGTTATATGTTAGGGCAGAGATGAGTGAGACCCTCAGATATCAGAGGAACTGGCAATAAAACAATTTTTGGTGCTGAAATGTAAAGTGCAGGGTGAGAAGTATGGAAGATGAGGCTGAATACATGATGGGGGTTAGATCCTCAAGGTTTTAGGTAGTGTGCTTAAGAATCTGAACTTAATTCTGTGGGGGCAGATGATAGGGAGCACTTAATTTTAAGCCGGAGAAAAAGTGTGATCACAGTGGTTGTACTTAGTGTTTAGAAAAAAAGCAATTCTTTCAAGCATAAATAATGGAGTGTGTGTGTCCAAGCCAGGAAGAGTTATGAAACCATTCAGGAATTATATAATTATATATTATTATATATTATAAATATATATTATATATATTATAAATAGCCTCTCTGTCTCTCTCTCGTGGGGGGTGGGGAAAGAGAGAGAAAGTATTTATTGTAATGAATTGACTCCCATGATTATGGAGGCTGAGAAGTTACAATATCTGAGTGAGAAACCTGGAGACTCACTAGACCTGATGGTATAGTTCCAGTCCAAGTCTGAAGGCCTGAGAAGCAGGAGAGCTGAGGCTGTAAGTTCCAGTAAGTCTGAGTCCAAAGACAGGAAAAGACTGATGTCACAGCTTGAAGACAGGCAGAGAGAGTGGATTCTTCCCCACTCAGTCTTTCTGTTCTATCCAGGTCTTCAACGGATTGGATGAGGCTCACCCACGCTGGGGAGGGCAATCTGCTCTGCTCAGTCTACTGACAAAAAATGTTAATCTCATCCAGAAACACCCTCACAGACACATCCAGAATAATGTCTGGCCAAATGTCTGGGCGTCCTGTGGCCCCATCAAGATTACACAATACAATTAACCATCATACCTTCCTGTGCCACATACTCCTCTAGACAATGGGGGATTATTAATACATCAGTGAATTTAACAGACAAATTACCTGCCCTTCTGGACCTTATCTTCTAATGAAGGAAAACAAATAATAAACAAAATAAGAGTGAGGAGCAAGGGTTCTTCTTGACTGTGGCAACTGGATTGTCTGGTGACACTGCTATCACCTGTGCTAGGTAGGAGGAAGACCAGAATCTGGAAGGAGCCCTGCAGCTTCTCATCTCCTCTTTCTCCCTTTTCTCTCCTCCACTGTCATTTTCCTATGTGTTCTTCAGAGCCGCACTCCATGCTGGGCTCTGTTGTATCATTCAAGTTTACCAGTAGTTGGGGACAGGATCATATTTTGCCTCCAGTCTTTCTTTTTCAATTAAAAAAAATTGACCATCTACTATGTGCAAGCATCCATGTAGTATTTGCTATATTGTAGCTTACAAGGAGAAAACACTGACTAGGTTGTCTGTGAGTTATAAGGAAGAGATCACAGCAGGCTGGAATGATCCAGGGACTGCACATGGGAAATTTGAACTCTGTCTTGAACAATGGGTAGGATTTCAGAACATGAATGCGGAGGAGGGAAGATTTTTCTAGGTCAGTGGTTCACAACCTTAGTTGTACATTGGAATCTCTCTAGGGAGCTGTAAAAAATACTAATGTGTGGGCTGCACCTTGGAGATTTTCATTTATTTGGTCTAGGATGGAGCCTAGGCAACAGTATTTTTAAAATTTCCCCAAGGTTTTCTAATGGACAGCCAAAATTAAAAAGCATTGCTTGAGACAGAAGTGATCAAATGAACAAAGATGCCAGGTAAAAATGAACGCAAGGAATGTCTGGGGATGATACCAGATTCCTGAGAGGTGTGTGTGCGTGTGTGTGTGTGTGCGCGTGTGTGTGTGTGTGTGTGTGTGTGTGTGTGTGTGTGTGTGTGTGTGTGTGCCATCTATCAAAAAGATAAGTAGGAATCAGATTGTGGGATGCCTTAAGGGCCACAGTTAGAATGTTGGGAAACCACTGAGGGATTCTGAACAAAGAAGAGTATAATCAAAGTGTTTTTCCAGAGATAGAACGTACAATGTAGAAATTGATTGGTTTTAAATAGAGCTTTGGCAGAAATAAAAACGTTGACAAAAAGAGCACTAGACCAGTGCTTCTCAGATTTTAATGTGCATATGAATCACTGAGGACTCTTGTTAAAATGCAGATTTTGTTTCAGTAGTTGTGGGTGGGACCTGAGACTCTGCATTTTTAACAAATTTATAGGTGACGCTTATGTTGCTGATCCACAGGCCACTTTTTGAGTACCAAGGGACTACTACTCTGGGAGTTTTTATATGGGGAACTAGAGCCACACAAAACACAAGCTAAAAAAGTATTGGCAATTCTTCATGGTTATTTTCCATTTTTTCATATGCTTAGAACAGGGACTTTGTCTTATTTATCCTTCTATTCCTATAGTGACTTAACAAGGTTTTGTATGGATAAGGGGGGACACTCAATATACATTTACAAAATGAATAAGTTATCCCTTACAATTAATACTGTAATGCTACTTAGAGATTGTAGCTCCCTCATGGCAGCCACAGTCATGCTTCCCAATTCTTTTTCTCTATTTCTTAAAAAGAATCCATGTTAATTTCCTCTGCATTAGCTCTGCTTAAAATGTTTTCTGTTAATTTTAAATATCTTCAATTAGGGGGTTTCTACAGCACTTGTAGAATTCTGGCAACTTTAGTATTTCTTTTTTTGTACTCAGTATAACTTCATTATTTTTTTATTGAATTTTAAAAACAGCCACTGTTTTATGAAAGAGCTAATCATGCATATATGTCCTCTACACACACACTTATATAAATATATATTTTGTCCGAATGGCATAGATTTCAGTTTTCAAAAAGAAAGATATAATATTTCTCAGTTTATTATGCCTAGATGAAACACACATTTTCAAATATTTTGTACTAACCTCTATACTTCAATATCTAGCAATCTACCCTTCATTATGTTAAATGCATTTAAAAAAAGTATCCAGTGCAAAATCCACAGATGACTCCCTGGCATACAAAATGGGTTCATCCCCATAAAAATGCAAATTAACTGTGTGCAAACGTAGGCCTTGAGCATTTGTATAGGAAATAAAAAAAGGCTTCTAACTGAGCCCAAAGGAACTCTACCGACAATGAGCTGATCAGCCGCTGAAGTAATGGTGCCAGATACATTACAGTCTTTCTCTGAAGATACTTCCTGTGTATTTAACTAGAAATTCAAAAGTTTTTAATCACAAATGGTCTGCTAAAAAAGAATTAAAGACCTTTTAGGACTTTGCAGAGCAGAGTAGCCCCACATCGTGTCAATCTGAGATTAGATGGGCATTGTCAATTTCCTGAATGAGAGAAGAAATTGTGCAGTAATTGGATCAAACTCTGAAATGATCAATGAACAAAGAGGAGTAATTATTTAAGCAATGGCTAGCAAGAGCATTTAAGCCTTTGGTGGCCTTTTATCAGGGCAAGCTGGAACTGTGTGTGCGCAGTTGTGTTAGAAAACCTGGTTTATGACAGTCACACATGGAAGCAAATGATGGGCAGAATGAAGCTCCAGCCATTTCTTGCCTTCTGCAGGAAAAAAGTAGCCAGAGCTTTGGAGCAGGTTTATGTTGTGTATGTATGCTTGTCATAAAGTCTAAGTATGACATATATGTTACTGTATTTAACTCTCCTTCATAGTTTTCCGTGAGTGAAAAGCACCAGAAATATTCTGGTGAAACTACCAATCACCTTTCTCACTGTGGTTCCAAAAACATTATATCATTTAGCAAATCACTCTTTCTGATATATTTAACCCCTGTGGCTTTTAATTTGCTTCTACCCAAGGCTGGAAAGAGTGGAGAGGAGGAAAGCCCATACAAATTACTGAGGCTTAGCAGCCCAGAAGGGAGCCCAGGGTTTAGGACCAATCTTCTGTGCATGATTTTAGCCTATTTGCCGTTTCTGGGGAGTGGGCATTTCCCCCCCCTGCTGGGATTTTTTGTGGCTCTGCCTCACTCTCTTTTCTTCTCTCTTATTTTATTTCCACAACTACTCTGCCTTTAATGATTTTCTACTTCTCTTTTTTGTTAGTTTTAGACTTTGAACCCAGCCCTGCTGTTTTAAAGTGATCTTCAGTGTATAAGGATAAAGCCAGTGGACCCACATGAAATTTTACTCTTTTGCACATTTGAGTTTATAGCCTTAGATTCATACTGACTTCATTAACAGGTTGATTAAAGTATGTCTTGCAAGGAGGCCTACCACCCTCTTTTTAAAGCCATCTTTATCATAAGTTCTTTCCTTTCTAGCCTTTCCCTTTTTTCTTTCTCTTCCTTTCTTTTTATTCTCATTATTTTTTCTTCAATGGTATAATTAGAAGACTTAATGCTCCTGCCGCCACCTTTTTAAATGGGCAGGGAGAGGAACTCTGTAAAGAAATAAAGCTGGCAACAACAAGTTCTGCATTATGTGAAACAGGATGGCTAAGGAAAATCTTACCGGTAGTTGCTGAGACAAGGTGACTGCTGCATTGAGGAAGAGTGTGAAGCTGTGGAGGGCTGGGCCATGTCACACACCACGGTGAAGAAATACGGACATGACCTGGAGCCTTTTAATACATAGAAGAACATACTAAAAGGCATCTCTTCATTTGGGAAGGGAGAATTTTTGGAAAACAGGTAGTCATGGGCTGTTACTGAGCATGCAGAGTAATAACCCTTTGCTCTGGGCCCAGTTAGGAAATCCTGGGTGTGCCCCTAGGCTCCTTTGAGATTCATTTCAGGTGGAGGGCTGGCTGGGAGAAAGTCTCTTCTCAGGAAGCTTCTATCATTGCCGAGGTTTGTCTGTCGCGTTGGAAGACTTGGCATCTACTAAGATTTCAGGGTCTCTTAGGAGATTTACCACCACACACCCAACAAGTGCCATTTTGGCTCTAACTAAAGATGGTCAATAAGGAGAGTATTTGCAAACAGAAATTGAGGTAAATGAAGGGTAAAAACAGCACGAGGCTGTGATTGTCTGATTTTACAATGCTAGTGAATGATAAGTGTAGGCATACCTTTTTTCTGATAACTGGCAATTTTAGTTAAGGCCCAAAACTGTGATTTCAAAAAATGTTTGGAAAATATAGAGTTACTTAGCTTGAAGGGACCCTAGAATATTAAAGGAGGCAGGCCTGGCTGAGGGAAGAATAATGCAGACTATTTCCAGCTGGTAGGGGAGGTGAGGCGTGGGCAAGAGTGATGGACAGCAAGCACCACCTGTATGGAAAAGCCCTCTCTCCGGGGTGGGTGGGGAATGGGAGGCGGGGGCAGCTGACTATAGTTAGACAGGTGACAGGAAAGGCCAGAGAACTGCAGAGGAATCCAGAGAGTTGTAATGAAGGTTTGGAGTTAGGAAGAACACTGAGAAAACAGCCACTTGGAGCAAAGAAATAAGGAGGAAAGCAAAGGCGATGGACAGACAAGGCTGGAAATTCCAAATGGCAAATCCATGCTGGTAAGAAGTTTGCAAATGCAGCAGGGGTCTTGATGCTCTGGGTAGTAAGAGAGTTGAGCAAAGTCAGTTGTGGATGTTGGCTCTGGCAAAGCAGACCCACCCCCAGCTCACCAAGAGATATCACCTTTCTGATAAGAACATTTTCCTCTTTTGGTGTTTCTCTACTTTCTTTTTCTTTTTTTTTAAATTGTACATATTTAAGGTATATAATATGGTGTTTTGATATCTTAATATGTATCTTGATATACATACACATAGGGAAGTGATTACTATAGTAAAGCAAGTGAACGCAACCATCACCTCATATAGTTACCCTTTTTTTAATGAGAATACCTAAAATCCACTCTCTTGGTAAATTACCAGTGTACAATACAATTTTATTAACAACAGTCTTTAGGTTGTACGTTGTATCTCTAGACTTATTCATGCTACCTAACTGCAATTTTGTATGTTTTGATCTACGTCTTTCTATTCCCCCCACCCTGGTAAGTAAGCACAGTATTGCTCTCTGTTTCTATGTATTTGATTTTTTTTTAATTTCACACATAAATGAGATCATGCAGTATTTTTCATTCTGTGTCTGGCTTATTTCACTTCATAATGTCCTCTAGGTTCATCTGTGTTGTTGCAAATGGTAGGATCTTCCTTTCTAAGGCTGCATAGATGCTTCTTTATTCATATAGCTTCTGGGCCTTCCAGTTCTCTCCCACATACTGGCGTCCTTATCTGGATCCTTCACACAACACCCAGAAGCTGAAGGTCTTTTTCTGGGCTGGCTCCCTCTTCTCCCAGGATGTGCTCGATTGCTTGCCTGGTGGGCTCCTCTTGACTGCTTCCACTTAGTGAGTATTGTTCCTACTAATTTTCCTGCTCAATTAGTGGTAGTTTTGATTGAAGAAGAACTCTCATGGACATACAATATAGAAGGATGCTAATTATGAATTTCTATTATATTTTATATTTCTTAATCTTAGCAATTGCTCTTTTTGCCTTTCCATGGGTGCTGTGCATACGTATGCCATTTGTTAAACCTTACACAATGACTCTTGCCCTGCATTTGGCACACTCTCAAATAAATTGATCTTGCCTGACAACTGTTTTTTCATACATCTCTCATCCTTTTTTCTTCTTTTATTGAGGTATCATTTACATCAATAAAATGCACAGATCTTAAGCATACAATTTGATGGGTTTTGACAATTCTATGCACCTATGTAACTCCCACTAAAATCAAGGTATAGAACAATCTGTCACCCCATAATTTCCTTTGTGATCTTTCCAGTCAATTTCTTAGCCCCAGAAGAACTAGTGTCTGATTTCAGTCACCACAGATCAGTTTTGCTTGTTCATGCACTGTCTGTAAATGAAATAATTCAATATGTGATCATTTGGATCTGGCTTCTTTTGTTTAACATAATGTTTCAAGATTCATTCATGTTGTTGCTTGTATTAGTGGTTCATTTCTTATCATTTTTGAGTAGTATTCCATTGTATAAAGCTATCACAATTAGATCATCTATACTACTGTCCACAAACTTTTGAGTTTTTTCTTGTTTGTAGCTCTTATGAATAATATTTCAATGATCATTCTTTTATAAGTTTTTTTTTTTTAGTGGACATACTTTTTTGAGGGGCAGTAAATATCTAGAACTGATATTGCTGGATCATATGGTATTTCCAAAATGGTTATTATCGTCAACAATATGTGAGAGTTCCAATTGCTCCATATTCTTGTCAGCATTCAGTCTTGTCCAGTAGTTTAGCCATTCTAACTGGTGACCATATTTTCTCATTGTGGCTTTCAATGGTATTTTCCTGGAGTACCTTTTCTGTGTTTATTGGACATTCCTGTCTCTCCTTTTATGACATGTGTATTCAAATATTTTACCCACTTTAATTAGGTTATTGATCTTTTTATTATTGATTCATAAAACTTTTTAAAATGTATTCTAGAAATTTTTACCAGATATATAAATATTTCATATATTTTCTCCAATCTGTAGTTTACTTATTTATTTTATTACTATTAATAGCTTTTAATGAGCAGAATTTTCTAGTTTTAATGAAGTCTGATTATTATATTTTTAATTTTATGATTAGTGACATATTCTGTCATATCTTTGCCTTAATCAAGGTCAAAAAAATTCTCCTTATTTTTAGAAAGCTATGGATTTAACTTTTATGTCTCTTGTTAGATTTTTTTTTAGATATTCAATATTTTCTGCTAATGTTGTAAATTGTATTGTTTCAAAAATTTGTTTTCTATTATTTGTTGCTAATATATAGAAATACAATTGATTTTTTTCGTTTTTTAATTTTATTTCAGAATATTACAGGAGTACGAATGTTTTGGTTACATAAATTGCTTTTGTACTGTTTGAGTAAAAGTAATAAGTGTGCCCATCACCCAGACAGTGGGCATTGTACCTGTTAGGTGTGACTTTACCCATCTCCTCACCCCTCCCACCTGCTTGATTTCCAATGAATGTTATTTCCATATGTGCACAAAAGTGTTGATCAATTCATTCCAATTTAATGGTGAGTACATGTAGTGTTTGTTTTTCGATTCTTGTGATACTTCACTTAGAAGAATGGTTTCCAGTTCCATCCAGGTTAATACAAGTATTAGTTCATCATTTTTTATAGCTGAGTAGTACTCCATGGTATGCATATACATGCTAAGTTTATTATTAATTCTTTTTTGAAAACTCCTTAGGATTTTCTGTGTATACAATCATATCATCTATGAATGTAAAAGGTTTTACATTTTCCTTGACTTTTACTTTTCTGCCTCATTTACTAGTGAGAACATTTAATACAATGTTGAATAGAAGTGATGAGAGTGGGCATTCTTGCATTGTTCCTAATCTTAGGGGAAAAGCATTTAGTCTTTCAGCATTAAGTATGATTCTAGCTTTATGTGCCCTTTGCCAGGCTTAGGAGATTTCTTCAATCCCAGTTTGCTTAGAATATTTTTTTAAATTATCGAATAGGTATTAAATTTTGCCAAATGTTTTTTCTACATCTATTAAGATGATTGCATGATTTTCACTTTTATTCTGTTTTAATATCCTTTTTAAAATACACTGTTGTTTGATTTGCTAATATTTTTAAAGGATTTTCTCATCTTTGATTATAAGAATATGCTCTGTTATTTTATTTTCTTGTAATATATTTATCAGGTTTTGGTATCAGGGTTATGCTGGCTTTATAAAATGAGTTGGAAAGGGTTTTCTCTTCTATTTTATGAAGGAGTTTCTGTAAGATTAGTATTATTTCTCCTCTCTGATTCTGAGACTCTAATCACATGCATGTTATAATGCAACATTCAATATTGTCCTATCATAAGCTTTGTTCATTTTTTTTAATTCTTTATTTCTTTTTATACTATTATTTGGATAATTTGCATTAACCTGTCTTTGATTCACCAATCCTTTCTTTGCTCTTAAACATATTTAATGAATTATTTCTAATACCTGTTTTTCAGCTCTAGAAGTTCTATTTGGTCAGGCCTTATAGTTTCCATTTTTCTGCTGACATGCCCCATCTGTTCACACATGATATTTATCTCTTTTACATTAATGTATTTGACATATTTATAATGCTTATTTTAAAATTCTTATTTACTAATTTCAATATCTGGGCTTCTCTGAATATGCCTTTATTGATTTCCTGTTCTTGATTCAGGGTCATGTTTTCATGCTTTGATATTTCTTATAATTTTTTATTGTATAGTAGAAATTATATGTAAAAACAATCCAGTAGAAACTGAAGTAAATAATATTTACTCCCAGAAAAGGCTCAAGTTCAATTGGAATTTTTATGTTTCCCTGTACAATATTAATTTATACATTTATCTACTAGTACTCTGGTGTTTTGCTTGCTTTCATCTTGAAAATCTTATTTTCTCTTTTCTGGTATATGGTCTACCCAAATTAGGTAGTGAAATTTTATATTTCCAGGAAAAGCAACACAAAACAAATAAACCTTAAAACTTTGAGTGAGGACCAAAAGTAACATCTAAAAAGGTGTATCTAGACAGATGTATTTTCTACCTATTCTTTCTAAATCTTTATTTAGTGATTCACAAATATAAATGTGCAATTATTATTGAAATTCAGTTTTAATCACAAGTCTCTGACAAATAACACAAATAAAACTACCCTGTCTCACTAGATCACGTTGCACCTTAACTTTGTACGTATGAACCAGTCATCTTCTCATCTAGAATGTAAACTCCCTAAAGTTAAGTACTGTATTTTATTTACCCTTCAACTCTCTTAGTTTCAAGGAAGAAGATACAATAAAAAAATTCCAGATGTGTTTGGCTCTTTGTTTATGGGACTAAGATAATGACTAGTCTGCTTGAATTGAGTGATACACTTCAATGCAATGCCAGGATTTAGGCATCCCATGTATTTTTGGTGAATATATGAAATCTAATATTTAGCTAAAGCATTACAGATGAAACCCATACCATGAAAAGTCTTATGAAAGATAACTGGCGGCAGAGGTTACATTACCCCTTTGTATGAATGTGGAAAGGAAAGGAAGAACTAGATCATTTTTTGAAGACTTTGACACTTCATAATTATATTGACTGATTGGCTTAAGAGGTAGTAATTACACAGGACCCTTCTCTCTACAATGATATATTTCAGGTTCTTCTACATTTCTGAATCCTTTCACGGTACAAAATATGAAACTATTTTTTTTTTTTTTTACAATGAACAGTTTGTTATCTCTTTGTGTGTTATTGTTGAACGTTAATATAGACCTCAGGGACATTCTAAATTATTGGTGATGATTTCAGAAGTGTTAAGGAGGATGATATTCGTATCATCAGGCTGCCAAAGAAATGACCTGTGAAGAATCTCCTTAAAACTTACAGGAATTGGAGCTAAAGAAATTACAAATACGAAAAAAATAAAAATAAAAAGCTCAATGTTGTCCCTAGAGGTAGTTGTGAAATAAGATTTATTTTCTAAATTATCAGAGGAAAAAATTTTAACAGGACTAATTTGAAAACATTTACCTACATTTATTATATACTATTATAGAAGGAGAGGGATAACATAAATATTTATGGGAAAAATCTCCTTGTTTCAGAATTTTTTTGATAAAAAGTATTCCTTTTTGAAGCCCTGTCAAATGAAAAGGAAGTGTGAGGTATAGATAATGTTTGTGATGAGCACCTCAGCCATGATTTGGGTCCAGATGTTTTATTTCCTATGATGTCCCTATTTAATTAGTAGCAGATTCAATATAGTCGCAGATGTGAATCAGTGAAATGGTGATGATGAAACCATTACGCTGTATAATTGTTTTAGCTGTTCCAGTTATTTTTTTCTTCTTCTCTAATGGCCTATCATGCATTCTCATCACAAATAAAATTTGTGCATCTGGGAGAAGCTGCAGCATGTTGTATTTGGTAATGGTTACCTTTGAGATTATTTTTCTTAGATGAGTTCAGATTTTCTAGATGTTTTGTATACTTAAAGTTGATAAAATAAAATGATAAAAAAAACCCTCCAAACAAAATCAAAACCCACGTGAAGTAGAAAATTGTTCCACATAAAACATTGAGTTGTTGGATGGAAGTCTGTTGGAACAACTTCAAAGACTTCTTAGTGTTAAAGAAGAAAAGCAGACATGTTTAGTTTTGGAATAGAATTCTAAGCAAGCACTCTGGATACTAATACAATGGTTCTTAACTATTTCTGAACAATTTATCTTTGTTTGCTTAAACATGTTTTTATTCCCCCCCCCACCCTCTGGCATCTTTTACTTTTACACAGTCTACACCCACCAAGGCATCAAAGCTCATTTCAACTGTTTCTAAGGGAATTATTGGGTGTTCTATAAATTTGTTTATTACCAAGACTATAATTTTGTTCTACTTAATCAAATGCAAAAAATAAAAGTAAATAAATGTAAATGAAGTACATTCTTCCTGTACATAATGATTTACATGGAAATAATCTGGATTTCTATAGAACTGCAGTCATTATTTCCTGTGTTCAGGTGTGCTAAGCTAAATCCCTACATTACTGTGCAATTTGCTATAATAGCAGGTATATCTTGGATTCACTGAAAATATTTTTTTTTTGTAATAGCAGGTATGTCTTGGCTGTTAATATCTCAGGTAATATCTTTCCTTCTATAAGTAGGCTATACCAATTGTTGCAACAAAATTGGCTATGGTTAATCAACTATATATGTATATGTGTTTGATTTTTGGACTCCATTGACCCTCTGGGTTAGATATCTTAGGCTTTCTTAATTTTAGAAATGCAATCTTGTTGTTGCTGCTGCTGCTGCTATTGCTGTTTGTGATGATGGTGGACATTAGGCAAATGATAAATTTGTCTTTTCAGTGGCTTCCACGTCTCTTTTCTGCTTGCATTTTCCTTCTGGTACATAATAGAGGCAAGAATGAAAATGTTTATAATCACGCTGTGTGTTTGGTGCTTCCATGCACAGTAATAACTGTAAACGGACAGTTACAACAATCATGGTCTGACCAGGCCAAGGTAACTGGGGGTCCAGTCTCATTGGTGATAAGGGTCGGGGTCACCTCACCAGACACATAACCCAGACCAGCTAGAGTGGTGGCTTAAGGAGAATTATACAAGGGCCAGTGAAGGATGGAACTCACGAGTTTCAGTTACAGCATTGGGACCAGCTGCCGTAGAGGGGATGAGGGTTTGGTTTCCTAACCATCTCTAACTCTTTTTTGGTGACCAAAATTAGCCACCCATTAGAAGTAGCTGCCCTCTCAGGAGGATAGTAAGGCTATTTTTTTCCTTAGAAGAGGATGTAAGAGAATCTGAGTGGTGCAAGGGGTAGACTATTTTGGACCAGTTTAAGCAAATGCCTGAGTTTCCTTGGCCAAGATTTTCTGCTTAAGGTTACAGATGAGTCTTCAGCAGTATCTCCTGGAACCAACTGCCTTCCTACCTTAGAGGGCAGTTTCAGTCTTCATTAGAGGGAGTCTCAATGAACTCCATTACTGCCTTATATTAGGGGCAGCTGTTCTCAGGTCCTCAGGTTGCTCATGGGCATGACTTGACATCATCTTTTCTCAAGCATCATGCTCAGAGCTTGTCACCTCTTTCTCTGGATCTTCACTGTTGCTGCTGAGGCATTAGATGCCCTGGGACCTGCTGAGCACCCAAGTGCAATAGCTCAATAGGCTGAGCCCAGGTAGCTGCTGGTGGAAAGGTAGGGAGTACCTGAGTCTGTGTCTGCCCCCAGACTTGCCGTCCTTGCAGTTCTGCCATAAGCACTACAGGATGTTGCCACTGATGTCTTGGGATCAGCATTCTAAAGACTGTCAGATCGAACTGTCTGGTGTAACCTGCAAGTGTGGGGGACTTGGGGGACTTGATGTCCCGTGGGACAAAGAAGGCTGCAGATGTCCCAGTGGACTGGTAGAAGCAGTATTTAATACTTCCTTCCTAAAGACATCTTCCTCTGTGAAGACATCTTATGAGAATGATGCTCAGCTGCATTTGGTGGAAAGCTGAGATGGACTTGATAACGTTCTCCTGTTATTTGTTCTCCTTTTTCTTCCTCAGATCCTCTTCTTTTTATTTGTGTTTCTCAGGAATTACAATCCCTAGCAGAGTACTGGCATGTAAACTTTGGTCATAAACTCTTTTATAGGAAAGGGGGCATAGGCAGTGACTTTTCAGAGTCTTTGGTAATCTGGTAAAATGAGATTGGACTTGTTCACTGTAAATCACATAATCAAATAATTGCTTCACTATGCTTTATTGTAGATTAACCAATTGATTTCTAGCCATCCAGCAAGGACAGTTACAACTGCCTTCAGAGGATGTTAGCTAGCACTCAGATGTGAAATCATGTAATAGAACACTGCCTGTATTTTGAGTCTTGAAGACATTTTTTTAATGATCAAAACTTCAGTGAACACAACCTAGTGATGCTTTTATTGCCTACAAACTGACAGGAGGGACTCAGAATTACAGAGAAGAAACACTTCAAGAATCAAAAAACATTTTCACAGCACATTATGGCTTTGATGGTTTCTGAGTTATGAAATACAAGTTTTGGAGCTTTTCAAACTTCCCTGAATGAAGTGCTTCTTTCTGGATGCCAGCCCTGTTTAGGAGGTGAAAGCTGAAAATCTTGTCTGAAGAGGTGCTTAAGAACTCTAAGTGTACAGTGGTAACTTAAGATGAAAACAGCTATTTTGACCTTTCTATTTTTTTGTTGGCTAAAAACAATAATATTTTTTTTACTATTTCAAGTGTTTTGAAATAACAAAAAATTCTTGCCTTTTCAGGGCCATATAATAAAAACAAAGAAAATGTGTAAAACTAAATGAGATAAGGTGATCTTAATTCAAAGTTGAAGCACATCATATAATTTTTGATATTTTTGACTTGTACAACTAAACTCGTAAGAAATAACTAATTTTCTAACTTGAATTTTCAAATCCAAGGGCAATTCAGATCACAGAACATCTTACACTGGGGCACTCATTGGTAAAAAAAATTAACTTTTACTCTTTTAATCTCAATTCTAATAGTTATTAAGAGGAACCACATCCTTAAATTTCTAAGCATAGAACTATAATATTTTCCAACAATGGAGAAAACCTGATTGTCCTTGACAAGATAAGTTATACAGTTAAGCATATTAAGTTGCTATTTTTATTTCAGCCCAAGCAAGGATCTAAAATGAGTGTGAGCACATATGGAGAGCTTAAAAAAGAAAAAAACACAATCACCATATACATTTAATGAACACCATTTTAATGTTCTTAGAAGGATAAGAGAGGCAGCCACTATTAGTTAACTAAACAATTTGACTAAGGAAAATTGGTCCTTGAAGAATCATTAATACTGCTTAGGAAGTTTGTGAACTTACTTCGTAGAAGTTTGGTACAAGGAATATAGTTGTATTAGTTTTCTATTGCTGTGTAACAAGCTACCACAAAGGTAGTTGATTAAAATGACAGTAGATTAAAATGATATTAGTTCACAGTACTGTAGGTCAGAAGCCCAGGTGGGCTTGGCTGGGTTGTTGGCTTACAAGGTCAAAGATAAGGTGTTGGCTCACTGGGCTCTTTTCTGGAAGCTCTAAGGAAAAATCTGCTTTCGAGCTCATTCAAGTGCTGGCATGTCTGGTTGCTTGTGTTTGTGGGTTTGAGTCCCTGTTTCCTTGCTGTCTGTCCTTCAGAAGTGTCCCCTCAGCTCCTTGAGGCCCCTCCATCTTCAAAGCAGCAACTGTCCATCAGGTTCTTCTCATACTTTAAATATCTCTTCTACCTTCCTTTCTGCCACCAGCCAGAAGAGTCTTTGATTTTAAAGGCTCACGTGCTTAGATCAGGGCCACTTGGATGATTGCTCTTTTTTGAGGTAAACTGTGCCATGTCACATAACCCGAAAGTGATAGCTCATCACATTCACAGGTTCTGGTGATTAGAGTGTGGAATCTTGGGGGCCATTCACAGAAATTCTCCTCAATGCTTTTGTAATATTGGGTAGGGGGACAAAAGATTAATTTAAAATTCTCCTCCCTGTCTTTGCCTCTTTGCTTTTCTTCCCGTTCAATCAAGTTGTCTGCCTTCTTCCTATTACCTCAGAGTACAGGTGTGGCTGGATGGAAAGCAGAAATTGTTTTTTATTCTTGCTGGCATTTGCTTTGAAAATTTAAGCCTAAGGGAGGGTAGAAGTTGCCAGCTATTAAAAAAAAACAAAACTGTTTTGTCCCCAAACACAAAGGTAGCAGGATCCCCCTCACGTTAGGGAGTCCTGGTGAGGAACAGGTGAGTGTGAGGCAAGCAGAGAGTCTGGTTCCTCGGCAGTGCAGCTGGGGAGGCGGCAAGATCCTGGAGCTAGAACTACTGTGGGATTGCTGGTCAAAGAGGTGTATAGTGATCTTCAGGAAGGATTTTCCCAGGAAGCACCTGCCAGTCACAAACATCAAGGAGCTTTAAGGGCCAGGACAGTAAATATCTTGGTGACAGTCTACATGGAATGATGACCCAGAAACTCCTCTCTAGATCTCAAAACTATGGCTTGATCTCATGTAGCGATAGAGGAGCCCATGAAATACAGGTTAAATATAGAGTCAAATTATTTCAGAAAATAACATATTTCTTGTGTGCCTGGGTATAGGACTGGAGTTCTTATACACTACCTTCCTCTTCTGCTCACAGTTTCTTCTTCTTACCTTCTCCTATTCTTTGTTAAAACAAAAGGGAAAGTCTTGTTTACAGACACTAGGGGGTCGCTAGCATCAGGAGAAGTGGAGTACCGGATGGTTGACCCGCAAGAGCTATCAAAGATGTGAGACTTATAGCTGTGTGCTCCAGAAAAGTTAAACAACAGCAGAAGCTGTTGACTTTGGGCTGTATCCTGCAATACTAGTCTGGTGCTATCTCTTTGATGTTATCTCTTGGCTCAAGGATGAAAGCAACATGCCTTTGTTGAGATTCTAGGATAGAAGTTAACAAGCAGTTGTAGTACTTTTATATATACTAGAATATGTTCACTGGTCCTGCTTTTGGCCCTTGAAATCTCATCAGTCCTGTATAGTCAGTGTAGGCTAAGTTATGCTTCCTTAACAAAACTCCACAAAAATTTATTTCTTGCTCATACTATTCATTTATCCTGACTCTGTACTGTGTCAGCTTCATTGTAGGATCCAGACTGAAGAAGCCACCCCTATTTGGGCTGTGCCAATCTCATGGCAGGGGCACAGAGCTTCTTTTGGATGTGGAACATCTCATTGCTTCCATTGTATTTGCCAAGTAAGATACATAATCAAGGCTGACATCAATAGGATGGCAGTATATAATTCTCTCACAGGGAGAAATAATTATTTTTAAAAAGTGCAATCTACCATGAGACTCACTCACCCCTCCAACCCATTCATTTTTATTCCTAACATATTCTCTGTATAGTGATTTTATATTCTGAATTGAAACTATCTCTGTTTTTCCTTCCAAAAATAAAATTATCCTTTTTTTGTAATTCATGATATCACATACTTATGTTTTAGAAGTATTTTGTCTGTTTCTTTTTACTATTTGGATGGATTTTAATATATGCCAAATGAAGTATGTCTGGGCTATGCCAGTTTCTCTCTCTATGGCATTCTTGGGAGCTCTGTTTCCTGGAAGATGTCAATTAACCTGATGCCCACTGGACTGAGATGCAGGTACAGATGTAGAAACTGCAGTAGCTGGAGGCTCTGCCTCATGTCTGTCTCTTTCCACAGTTTACTAAGCAACCAGCATGAACGTGGGTTCTGTGAGATTCAGTCTCAGGTATTAAGAGAGTTCATCGGTCCCTCTTGAGGTTAATGAGCTCATCACTTCATCATTTTTTGTTTTACTTTGTTTAAAATATCTTTCCAATCTAAATGATTTGCATAATTGCACATACATTAAAAATTAATTTGAACTCAGAAATCTTGAGATACACAATAACTGCACATATATCTGAGGGGAAATTTGGCTCTGAAGAGAATTATTTCAGCTCTAAGACACTAGGGAATGGATATTAAGAAGAAAAGTATAGATTTGAAATAAAAAATGGACTAATAGTATAATTTAGGGCCAGAAGAACATTGTGTATGTCAGGTATCAAAAATCATCAGGTGATGAGTTTGAGGGTGTTATTTGAGGTTTATTTAAAGTCTCTTTACTATGTTTACCTCTATTATCTTTTACTATTCAGGTTTTGTCACTCACATATTATGTTACTTCCAACATTATTTTTTCATTGAAATGACTGCCTAAAGTAATCAAACAGTTTAAGAAGGCACAAACAAGTGTAGTGCATTTTCAAAAATTTCTAACAAAGATTTTTTTAAGAATTGGGTGAGCAAGATATGTTTTATATGTTTATTTCCATTATAGAAAATTTAGTCTCAGTTCCCTCCCTTAGGAGGCATCATCAGGATCTGGGAGTTTTGCAGTTAGTGGAAAATGGGGGAAGATGATGTTCACATTTTCCAAGCTACTTATGAGGTTTTGAAATTTTATAGCTTTTTGCTTGTGAGAATCACACAGCTTTGAGTTGTCTGGGACCCCCTGGCCCCGGACCCCGCATCCCAGGGTCCATCATGCTTTGTCTTCTTGAGTGAATTTTCTCTAAGCACTGTGGGTCTGACTCTCTTTCTCTCCTTTGCTTCCCATCTCCCGTATCTCCCACCTCTTTTCTTAGTCTGGGGGAAACTGGTGTTCCTCTCTAGCTGCTTAAAAGGCACCCTCCTCAAAGGCACTATTTTCTGCACAGCAGAGAGGCTGTTGGCAAGGAAGCTGTTGTGTTCATGTGATCTGTATGTTGTTAACACTATGGATCTAGGATGTCTCAAATGTACATTATATGTTTGGTTCTTTTCAACGAGCAAATACTCTATTTTGTCATATGATAAATATGTCTTGTAGGTGTCATAGATGAAACTAGTCTAGAAATTGAATGCCACATGATTCTGCACCAACACATGAATCAAGCCGCATATCTTGCTTTTTTTTTTTTTTTACTTGAGCTCTGATGAAGCCAGGCTGTCTGCCTGCATTCCAGTAGATGTTCTATCTTTGTTGACACTGTTTTCATGATTCGTTTTCTTTTAACACTGGCTTTGACAGCCTGCTCCCAGAATAACAGAATTCAGGGAGTTTCCCATCTCTTAAGTGTTTTTGTTGTTGTCGTCAGTTGTTAACCAATTGATTCCTCCGTAATATCTTGGCTTTGTAAACCATCTAAGCTTGATTGTATGTCCTAATAGACTTATCTTGGTGCTATATCCTGTTTTTTGGTTTTTTTTTTTTTTTTTTTTTTTTTTTTTTTTGTGTGTGTGTGTGTGTGTGTGTGTGTGTGTGTTTCTGGCAAGCTGCAGTAATGATTAATATTATGTGATTTTTGTGGTTTCAAAAATGACAGTTAATGGTGGTGCATTTATCAGACCCAAGATTGAGTAAATAGAACTATTTATTCAAGTGCATGTTATCATGAGCCCAGTAATACTGGTGACAGGGAAGTTTGAAGGGTATAATGAGGTTTATTCTTCTGTGGAAAATGTGTGAGGTTGATAAGATATTGCTTTTGTGAGGCATTGGGAAATTAAATTGCTGAATGACACTGGCATTGGTAGGAATTAGGTCTGAGTCACGGGCCAGTGACCGAGGGTAGGAAGGTGAACAATGCGTTTTATAATCAGTAAAATATAACATATGTTATGAATATTAAATTTAGCACATCTTTCAATTATGAATGAAGGCAGAAAATCACTGTATTAGCAGCACCTGTGATTTTTTCATCAATAGAAATCACAGATGTTTATACACATCACAGTTGTTGCAGATATTTCAAAATACCATTTATATTCAATACTACTTGAAAATTATAGGTGTTACTAGATACACAACTATTGTTTATGATTTAACATGCTATAAAAGAAACACATATTTTCTGCATGACAATAAAATAATCTAATGTTTATGTTTCATTGGTTTCCTTTGTAATGATATTTATTTTACTTTATACATTTAAAAACATTATTCTGAAACAAAGTCCATGGCACAAAAGATTAGGAGCCTCTCCTTTGGTAGATGCCCTGGTTATTGCCAGGCTGCTAACAGATTCCTTTTTCTAAACTTTTTCTTTTTTTCCCCTTACTCTTTATCACTATTCACAATGTTCTTTACAGAGGTGTGCCTTGCCCATCTGCTTGCTCTGCATATGAGCATACCCCTTTTACAGTCCTGCTGCACTACTGCAAATTTAAAATTTGCAACTGTCATTTGGAATAAGAAAAATAAACAAACAAAAAATATAGGCCCAAGAAGCTTAGAGTGACATTTCTGAGATCCAGAACATGTTAAATAACCATGGCCAGATCAGAATGCAGTTCAAAATATCTGGTATATATGTTCAATTATAGATACCTTTTAAATTTACAGCTATTTATAAATTTTGCAAGTCCTCCTATAAGAGAGTTCCCTAAGGATGAGAAACATGAGCTGTTCAACATCATATTCCCTGCAAAAATCATGGGATTTAGCAGACATTCAATTAATGCTTTTTGAATTGAGTTCTAAATGAAAAACACAGTTTATGGAGAGGTTGAAAATATGCATGTGCTTTGATTACTGCATTATTGACTACCATCTTCTGGATGTCACCAACATCGATTTTCTTGTAACAATAGACTCATTAGAGACATGTAAAACAAAATGTACTTCTATGCTGAAAGCAACAGTGACCTACAAAATAAGCATGGTTGTATAGCTACGTCCGAACATTATTGAACCTGCCATAGTTATGACATCCACTGAAATAAATTGGTTCCACACTAGATCGACAGCTGTTCTAAAGCAGCAGCTGCTTTTCCCAGAGTAATTACAGACATTGTTTTTAGTGTACAGTGTCAAAACATAATTTTATTGCTATGACTGACATGATATCACCTTTGGAACTAGATGCCATCAGGTTTAAGATGACATATGTTTCTCTTTCTCTCCTTTTTTAGTTGTGTATTTTATTGATTCCAATTATGAATACTTCTAAGGGATGTCAAGAAAAATTGACAATTTAGGACTATAAGAGCTCATGGATATTTAAAAGAAGCAAATGCTACTTGTAGTAGTGATTTTTAAGTATTAGCTATTTTCTGGTATAAAATGTGATAAAAGATACAGATATCCTTCCCCATGCTATCCCACAGTCTTGATCTTCTTCATTTTTATTTTCATTGCACTTATAAACTTCCAAGATACTATATACTTTATTTATGATATGTATTATTTACTGTATGTCTCAAGTTACTAACATGTGAGCTCTTAATATTCAGGGCAGGAATATTGTTAACTGATATATCTTAATAATCTAAAATGGTTCGCACAGAGTAGACATTTAGTAAATATTTGTTGAATAAATGAATGGCTACATACATATAAAAATACAAAGTATTAATATATAACATGTTTTGTTTTTTGTCAACTATCTAATTTTAAATTTATCTCTAAATCTCCTATGGTTAGTTATGTCCCGGTAGCTTAGCATCACTTCCTAGGTACTTTTGAAAAACTATAATTGATAACTATGAACTTAAATTTGAGATACTTTATAATTCTTTTAATAGTGACTGAAGCATGAAACAAGATAGGGAATTTACCATGTGTTGGTTGGGCTCTAATCACTAATGTAGTGTAGTTGTGTCACTATCTTAATGATTCTGTAAAATTTATGAAATGCTAGTATCTATGCCTGTTTCTAATTTCCTACAAAAGTGCTAAGGATGAACCAGAGAATAAGTATTAAGATTGAGCTTTTCAGAAAAATAATCAAAAACTAATTCTAAGAGATTGGCATCATAAGTAGTCGATACAGATTTTGAATCATCGTAGAAATTCAGACATTGAGTACTCACAGTTAGTTATACAATAATGTAGAAAGGAAGTTTGTGAAATGGAGTTTTGTTTTTGCCTGCTAAAGATTAGTGGCTTGGAATTATTTTCTCTTTCTCAGATATTAAACTGACTTGTCGATTCTCTCGACTTCGATCCTAATTTCCAATTTTTTATTTAAAAATATATATTCTCAACTGTGAATGTTTCCAAGTGTTGAATAAAAGAAAAAGAATTGGTTTCTAGAATGGAGAATAAAAGGACCATAGAATTATTTATTGGCAGGTAGAGATGTCATTTTAAATAAAATATGGACCAGATAATTGTAAAGAGGGTGAATCAATGCACTTACTCCCAGTTACTTTGGTCACTAATTACATACTCCTCAGAAAAGACATGCAATTTCCTTAGACTACAGAACCATACAAGCTTCATTTGATTATCTGAAAATTTTTCGCTTCTAGGAAGGAGATAAAAATAAGGCATGGTTGTTTCATCACTGCAATAAAACAAATAGCTGAGAAGCGAAGTGTTCAGACAAGTGTCATTAATTATATTATTAATAAACCCAAGAGCAGAGTTAACTGGATTCAGTAACAAAAAAAGAATTGAATGTGGTAAAAAAAAATTTGTGTGTGTTGACATGCCCACTTTTCTTTTTGCCTATATGCCAGTAATGATAAAGAAAAGAAATGAGCAAAGGAAGAAAGCAATATCTTTGATACAATTGAAGTCTGAACAATTTGAAAGGAGTTTTAGAAACGGGATGAAGAGAATGAGGGTGTACTGGCAGTCCTGCGTTTATTGCTAGCATCTTCTACTCCATGATTATGCTTTGACTCATGTGATCCTAAAAATAACCCTGTGAAATCAGTATGATTATCATCTGCATTTTCTCCCTCAGAACGTGATGTTCAGAAGGTAAGAAATTGAATCAAGCTAATTTAGTTAGTACATAGGATCCAAGTCCAAAATTTCTGATTGCAAATCCCATGTATTTTCTATGACGTTATGCAACACCACCTCCTAATTTCAAGCATCTAGGGGTAAAATCCATTCTCCTAGACTCCCTTAAAGAATTTCTCTGATCCCCATGACCCATGATTCTTATATGACCTCAGATTTCATTATTATTTTTGCCCTGAAAGGGCTGCATGTTGTTTTGGCATCTGAGAAGATTGCTTCACTGCTTTGAGTTTAAACATGGATCTACATTTAAAGGTTTCAGAGCTTAATAACTCTAGCAGGAAAAACAAGCAACAGGGAGGATCTTTGGGAGGAATTAGTAAACACCATAAATGAATCAGGTGCAGTACACATTGGCTAATATTCCACTGAAGCACATAATACACAATATGAAATACTAATATCATATAGATATAATTACAGTGTGATTCTTTTTAAAAATACTAACTCTTCCTCTCTAGGATATTGGCAAGATAAAACTCTCATCTCTGAATAACCAGATTATTTCCTGCGTAGTCTCAATCCTGAGCTGCCCTAGTCTGCCTCTAATCTATTTTGGCTTCTTAATCCAGTTTGGCCTGGCTATTTTTCTATACTGGTGTTCGTAGCCTTTCCTTACTGACAAAGCCTAGGCACACCAGATACAGCCTTACAATGTGCCTTGGAGTATGTGACTGACTGTTGCTTCTGTGATTTTAGGCAGAAAAAGGACTTCATTCCTTGACCTGAAGAATTTTGCTCATTACATGAAACCTAAAACCAACCTGGCATATATGAAGGCTTATGTTAAAGAGGTTGCCAGATAATATATTGTCCAATGGGACCTCTTTGAGGGGGACACTATTAATAACTGTACCAGGAAAATAGGTATAAAAACTGACTGTCTCAGACAAATCAGAACATATGGTTACTCTATCAATAAAGGGCTCCCAAATGAAGAAATAAATGTAATGCCCTTCACTTCCTGATAATGTTCTGTCTGTGACTGAAGTTCAGGAAGTCGAAGTAAGTCCTGCTCTGGGAGCTTGAGCACAGATGGCTCATCCAGCAAGTCATTAGTTTAACCATTTCATTTCTTCCTGCAGGTAGGCAACAAGGGCAAGATCAAAGTATTGTAGTTGTCAGCTTTCTACAATTACCTAAGAGGGGAATTCTAGTAATTATGCAGAGCAGAAATTTAAAAGGTCATGTTTTGAAACACTTTGCATCATTGGAATTTGTGTAGAAGTTCCTCCTTCACTTTGAAGAAAGGGTTGATGGTATTTTGTTACAAAACACATCACACATCTGTACACCAGATAAGATCTGGCATCTTTGTGAAGGATATTTTTCCTAAGCTTGTACATTCTTTTGTAGTATGTAAAATCCAATGATAAAAGGCAAAAAGGTCAACATGGAATGTGCAGCTCCATCCTCATGATCTATTCAGATATGAAATCTTTAGACTAGACATCCACAATGCTCTCCTGTCGCCTCTGATTGGAAGCTGTGATGGAATTGTATTTTTATGCAAATAAAAAGACATTAGCTTTGGAAAAGATATGTAATGAATCCCTTCTGGGGTTCCAGGAAGTCTGCTGAATTCAAATGCATTTGGATGCTATAAATGATACTAATGCGAGAAAAGAGGGACTATGTTCAGAAGAACAGCTCTAAAATTCTAATCAGCTTGCGGTAAACCACTACCACAACTCTTCACATCATTCTCAGAATATCAACCTTTCTGAATTTCTGCATCTGTTTGAGAATTAAACATTTCTTTAAAGCAAAATTTCACCAAAGATAAATACATCCTCTTCATATGGAGCAAAGTGTCTGATTTTATATAACTCTCAAGTGTCTTTTAACATGAGGGTGACCTTTAGGTACCTTTATAGTATTTTACATTCATGTTCATATTGTGTTAACAGATTCAGTCTACATAAATAGGAATACTTTTGACTATCAAATTCACAGTTTCTAAAGCATTAGATATATTGAGAATCTTTTCTATTTTTAAAATTAAAATCTAAATGGGAAGTTCACTATTAAGCAGTTTTGTATGTGATAGCACTATCAAGTTATTAAGAAAGGGCATATTATAATGTGCTTTTCGGGTAGGTTGATTCCTTACTAATGTACATTTGAGAGTTGACCCATAATGGCTTTTGTATTTAAGAAGGCTTAGTCATCAGAGCCTACTCTGTTATTAAATACATAATTTTAATCACATTCTTGAAGCATTTTAGTGATGTGATGGAAATACAAATTATGACTATCTAAAGTTAATCATCATAATTGAGCCGATGGGTGTACATACTTAATAGAAAAATATATAAGATATGGGACATATATTGAAAGATAGAAAAATTAGAAAACATCACAATATTTCAAGAGAAAGAAGAACACTTAAAACATTTTAATTTAGTGGCAGTAATTTGCCTGGGGAGTGGGTGGCAAATAGATGGGATCCTAACAAGAAATATTTAGGTGGTGGACGAGATTGAACTTGATGAGTACAGGTACTGGGGTGAGGGAGAAGGAAAAGGAGAGAAGGACTTCAAATTTTCCAACTTGGGCAAGTGAGGGAATGGTGATGCTGTGAAAGGACATGCTAAAAGGAGAGAAGGGTACATGGTGTAGCATAATAAGGTTTGCACACTGATGAAAGTCAAATGACATTATTCTGGAAAGAGTCTTTTAGATTGTGATTTTAAAGGAGAATACTAAAGACAGAAAAGATAAGGCAGGGTAAAGAATATTCCAAATACAAAAGCCATTAGGAAGCTAAGGTGTGGCAATGAGCAGCCGCAAGAAGGAGGTTCACTTTGTCTCACTGCAGAACACTAACATAGGGTTATGCTCAAAGTGGCTCCCAAGGAAAGGTAAACATTACACAATATGGACATTCTTCAACCGGATAGCACCTTGAGGACAAATTGGATGTTTTAAAATATATTTTATGTCACCTAGCAATTAAATACATGTATAATAATTGGGTCTTTTTGGTCCTGTTTAGTGGTGATAAAAAAGGAGAAATTCCTTTTTCTGTCACATTGCAGGATGTGTACATAATTCTTTCTGATTGAGTATAACAATAGATTTTTATTTTGAGGTGTAGAAATAACAATGTAAATATATTAATAATAGCTCATGCTGGGAACTTGCTAACTCCTAAGTATTTTTCTAACTGAGATGCCTCATTTCGTTTGATCCTCAACACAGAACTTGACTTTATTGATATGTACTTTGTTCAGCTGAGGAAAAAGAAACTTAGGGAGGTTAAGTGACTTGCTCAGCTAGTAGATGGGGGAACTGGGGCTCAAATTCAAGAAGTCTAACTCTAGAATTGGTAGTTTTAGTTACTATACTCTTTAAAATAATTGTTTGTTTCAAAGAATAGGACTTTATATTCGGGCTAATGTAATGTCTCCTATTCATGTACCATCCATGTACATAAGTAAACATTTTATAAAGTAAGTGAAAAAAAAAATTACCCTTAGGAAATTAAGGTAATATATCACATTTTGGAAAGATGCCCATAACGTAAAAATTCATCATTTATAATTTTTTAAATATTTTTTTAAATTTCAGCATATTACGGGGGTACAAATGTTTAGGTTACGTATATTACCCTTGCCCCACCTGAGTCAGAGCTTCAAGTGTGTCCATCCCCCAGACAGTGCGCACCGCACCCATTAGGTGTGAATATGCCCATCCCCTTCTCTCCCCTCCCATCTGCCCAACACCCGATGAATGTTATTACTATACATGCACTCAAGTGTTGATCACTTAATATCAATCTGATGGTGAGTACATATGGTGTTTATAATTTGACTTAAGAAATTACCTAGAGAAGGAGGTGATTTCTAAATATATTAATAAGATTTTAATGTTTCCATTGAATTGATTACAAATCTTGGTTTATTATGTCAAGTAGTAAACAGGAAAGGGAACCTGATATGAATGTTTTTATGTTTTTGTATATATTCACATATAATGCACACACACACAACAGAGAAATTGGATACTGTATATTAAAAAAGTAAATGCAATGCCCAAATATGATAGGTCTGTCTGTCATGTACTCACAGAACTAAGTAGGAAATTGTGTGCTATATCTCCTTTTCTGATTTTTACAATGCAAGTCATGTAAGAGGGGTTAAAAATCCAATAAATTGTATTTACATTATTGTTTATTACTCTTTGAGGAATAATAAGTGGACCCCAAAGACAGCACAATGTCAACCAGTGTTGTGGTGAAGGTCAGTAGTGAGGCTCTCCCGGAAGCTTAGTGGAAGTTCAGTAGTCAAAGCCCTGGGACTGTGGAGAGCCCAGATTATAAATTATATCCATTTAATCTTTTCTTCATGATTCTCTAAAGCTGCTTATGTGAACAGCTGATAATTCATGCCTCCTTGTTTATGACAACTATTATATAAAGGGTGGAGTGACTCTGAATTTAATCTATTGTTGACATTTCTGTGAAAAATAACCTTGTCATCTTCCCTCAGGAATGTTCCCATATATCCTTGGGTTGCCTCAGTCTAAACCCTCAAAGCTCATCGACCTCATTTGTCTTGTGACAAAACACACATACACACACGTGCACACACACACACACACACACACACACACACGTATTTATATAGCCCCAAATATATTTTATTATTGCTGGATTTTTTTTTTGTTTTATTCAGGAAGGTCAAAGAAAAGCATAGTATATTCACTCTGATTTTAAGATTGGAGATTTGTGTACCATCATTACAGAGAAAATGATAAATTAATTTGTTACGCTTTTTTTTCTAGCACTTTATTTGGAAAAAGCACCATTGGGGTCCAATGACACTTTCAGCATAATGTTTGGTCTTTGGGAACTCATACTGTGGTGTCTGCAGGGGGTTGAGTATAACCTCACCTCTCTGCCTGTATAAATTGGTGAAAAATAACTTTTATTCTGCAAATGTACCATTATATAGCACATTCATCATTACTTTAGTGAGAAGTGTTGAACAGGATTAGAGCAAAACTATATCATAATTATCTGCCACATTCAGCATAACAATTCCATATGCCTTACCATCATATTTGGGAAAGTGAAGTGTAGCTATATTATTGAGGAACACTTTACACAGTGAAATTCTTGTATTCCGACTGATATTTTTATTTAGGAGCAAGTAAAGTTTATTCTTTTTAAGCAGCTATATTCTTTTCTCAAGTAGATATACAACATGAGGTCTATACATTTTGGTTCAAATGCAAGTCTGCAGCTCACTGAGGCAAATTTTTCGTTGTCTTCTGAATGAAAAATTGGTGAGTAGGTATGCATTTGGGGAAAATTACAGCTTCTAGTTCTTAAAGAAGCTATGAATGTATGTTCATATTCAGAATGCTCATGTTCTTCCAGTATGTGCATCTTTCCTATTACTTTTCTTGGAATGGCAAATATTTTATACTATGGCCCTTGAAATCAAGATGAAACTTATATTAGTTAATGGTAGGCTAAGCTGTTTAACAAATGGACTAGAAATAAGTAGTTTATTTCTGTCTTACATAATAGTCTAGAACCAAGTAAGCCAAGGCTGGAAGGGCAGATTTTCCATACCAACGTAGGACTTTAGTGTTGGCCCTATTGTTGCCATTTCCCTGCCAGTGTGAAGGAAGGAAAAGGAATTGCAGGCAGAAAGAATTAAGGAAATGACTGGAAGTTATGCCTGTCACTTTACTCATATTGGTTGTTTTAAACTTAGTCACACCACCACACTTCATTGCAAGAGAGGTGATAAAATGTAATCTGTAGATGGGTAGCCAAGGCCCAGCTGAAATCCTTCCCACTTCAGGGGTCTTTTGTGGTTGGGAAGTAACGCTTAAACTCTTTTGAATACAAGCCATATATGACAAACCCACAGCCAACATCATACTGAATGGGGAAAAATTGAAAGCATTCCCACACAGAACTGGAACCAGACAAGGCTGCCCACTGTCCCCATTACTTTTCAACATAGTATTGGAAGTCCTTGCGAGAGCTATCAGACAAGAGAGCAGAATCAAAGGTGTCCAAATAGGGACAGAAGAGATCAAACTCTCACTCTTCGCTGATGATATGATGTTGTATCTGGAAAACCCCAAGGACTCAACCAAGAGACTCCTGGAATTAATTAACGAATTCAGTGAAAGCTGAGATAGGTGATCGTGCACCAGCTGGGAGAAAGAAGGCCCTGGCTTAGTCTCTTTCAAAATCTCTGCTAATGTTTGAAACATGTCAGAAATCCCAATTTCACTCATCACCCCCATAATTCCAGTTTGCCTTTGAATGCAGCCACCTTATCTGCCAACTTGAACACAGTTGTCTTTCTCCCCAAAAGTGACCGATTTCGTTGAGCAGGTTGAATATGTCACACAAGTGAGCAAGTTTTGCAACCCATTCTGTGTCACTGAAATGTGCTGCCAGCAGTGACTGTTTTTCTAAAAGAAATCTCTGGAGCAACTCTTGCAACTCAGAAACTCTGGCCAGTGATTGACCTTTAGAAAGCCATCTCACTTCTGTGTATAAGAGAAGATGTGTGTGCTCCGCGTCCATCTCCTCACAGTGCTGCGTGAACAGACATGAGTTAAGGGCATGTACTTTAATGTGGTTGATAATTTTAATCACATCCTGCAAAACATACAACCTAGATCCCTTACACACACAGTTTACAGTAGAATTGGTGCTCCTATGAGAATCCAATGCTGCCGCTGCTGATTTGACAGGAGGCAGAGCTCAGGAGGTGATGCAGGTGATGGGGAGCGGTTGTAAATACAGATGAAGCCTTGCTTGCTCACCACTCACCTCCTGCTGTGGGGCCCAGTTCCTAACAGGCCATGGACTGGTACCCACCAGGGGTGGGGAGGGGCAGCATTGGAGACCACAGATGTAGCAGAAAGCCAGGGAATGCCAAGGATTACAGGAATCACCAGAAACAGGAGAAAGGCATGGATTGGATTCTCCCTGAGAGGCTCCAGATGAAACCAACCCTGTTTACATCATTTCTTAATTTCTTTTTGGACTTATGTCCTGTAGAACTGTGAACGAATAAATTTCTGTTATTTTAAACCACCAAGTTTGTGGTAATTTGTTACAGCTGTCACAGGAAATTAATATACCTGGTTTAGGATTTATTTGGCAACACAGTTCCTTCAAAAACTTAGTAAACTTCAGGCCTATTTGTTCCCAGTAACTCTATGTGAAAATAACCACACACAAAAATCTTTTCAGGTCATGGTTCTTAAACCTGTCAAATCTCCTCATTTGTTTACAAGAGTCTGTGCTGAGTCTGTCTTTCTCTCTTTTAATTTAGTGTTACCTATTCTGAGGTCATCTGAAAGAATAAGTTTAGTCTTATGTTGTAGCCAGGCTAGTTCTGGGTGACAGTCTAATTTCTAGCTATTTGCTGGGAGGTACAAAAGCATTCGGTTTTTTCAATACTGCAAAACCTCAAATTTCTTGTTTCTCATTTAACTTTGATTATAGGCCATAGGTTGAGAACCTCTTCTAGCAGATTTTCCCCTTCAGTTTCTGCTTGCCAACTGGAAAATTCTTGCTTTGCGTTCAAATATCTCATATATCATAAACGCAGCAAAAGCAGCTACCACATCGCAACATTCTGACCTTCCCCAACCCATCCCAGAGTCATAGACTGAGTAAATTTGTAATCTCCCTTCTGTGTTAGTCACAGTGGACAAGGTCAACAGCTTCCCAGCCTCAGCATCTGTGTCCAGCTGCCTGCTACCCGACTGCCATATATATACATGTATGTGCCATTATATGTATATACACACACACACGTAATGTTTTTGTTGTGAAAATCACCTACTCTCAGTGCTAATTTTTATGTTTATTAGGATGTAGGTTAAACTGCTATACACAGAGACTCCTAAATACAGCAGTATAAATAAGACAAAAGTTTATTTCTCTTCAGTTTAGAAGTGAATAGTCTAGGACTAGTGGAACATCTCTGCCATCTTCAACATCCATGGCTTCTTGGGTTCTTCCAGGCATTGCCACATCCTGGTCAGTGGGAAGGGTTGGGGGTAGACTATGTCTAGGACAAGTGTCATTAAGATGAACTGGAAGTTACGTACATCATTTACATCCCATTGGCACATATTTATCCCTTAGCAGCACCTAGCTACCTAAGAAATGGAATCTATAGCTGGGAAACCACATGCCAAGCTACATCCTGTGGTTGTGTCATTAAAAGGACCAATGACTACTAGAGAACAGTAGTCAGCCTCCATTTTTTTGTTTTTTGTTTTTGATTTTTTTTTCCATAGGGTCATTCTACAACCTAACTGGTGAAAAGGACAGGAAAACTGTGCAAAAAACCTAAACAAAAACAAACAAAGAACCCAAACCAACCAACCAAAACCCCCCAAACTTGGTATTTTCTTTGGAAGAAGAATTTTGGGACTAGGTTTTTCCAATGATTTCTTAAATTCTCTGCTTTGATTCATTCTACAGGCACAGTAGCCAAAAGATTACAGAATCCTTCTAACTATAACTTTGTTTTGAACAAATCACTAGTAGTCTTGCCATTCCTATGAAGACATTGATCTGTCACAATTGATTTGTTCCACCAAAAGTTATCATCAGAACGGTTGTTTTGTAATGTCTACATTCTCTATTAGGGTTCTGCAGAGAGAAACAGAACCAAGAAGATGGATGGGTATATATATATACACACACACACACACATATATATATATATATGTGTGTATATATATATACACATACATACATACATACATATATGTGTGTGTATATATAGTTTTATATATTAGTAAACAACTTTGTTTTTCTAATTGTGTATCAAGATTTGTTGTTATTTTTAAACTTGTGAAATTTATCTATAGGGAGAAGAGTTATAATGCTGGAAATGTAAATATTTTCTAAATTGGAATAGCCCTGAATTAAAGGGTGATTTAAAACTATGTCATCTTATTCTAAAATTTAGTGGGTATATATCTCTACCCATAATTGTGTCTTACTCTTTTCTAACTTCTTACATGAAAATAATTTCAAGCTTACAGGTAAGTTGCAAATGTAATACAGAGAATTTGTATATAACATTTACCCAGACTCACCAAGTTTTAACAGTTTGTGACATTTTCTCTGTCTCTTTCTTTATATATATACACACATGTATGTTATATATATTAAATATGGATATGGATATACACACATACACATTTTACTATTTTTTTCAAAAAAGCATATTGTATACATCATACTTCTTTACTTCTTAATACTCCAGTGTGTGTTTCCTAAAAACAAGAATATTTTCTTATATTACCATTTATAGTTAACAAATTGAAGAACAATGACATAGTTATTTAATCTATGACATAGTACTTTAATTTCTCATATTCCAATTCCATCACTTGTTTTACTACTGTCCTTCATTGTATTTTTCTCCCTCCAGTACAGGGTCCAGTTCAGGATTACACATTGCATTCAGTCTCCTTTCAGCCAGGACAGTGCCTCAACTTTTTTTTTATCTTTCATGACATTTTTGAAAATGCAGTCTAGTTACTTTTTAGAATGTTCCTTAATTTGTGCTTGTCTGATGTTTACTTATGATCATGTTGAGGTAGTGCATTCTTGCCTAGAATACCACAAAAGTGATGTTGTGTCCTCAGGGAATCACATGGGGGTACATGAGTCCTTCTGCCCCTCAAGGAGGATGTTAGTTTGATCACCTAATCAAGGTTTTGTCTGGCTTCTTCACTGCATAATTACTTTTCTTCCCATTGCAAATTAGTAAGCCATCTGTGGGGAGACTGTATCATGGCTTAATTTTTAAGAGTCCTCGAGTTAAGAGAATATCAGTGGTGGATGTCATTGCTAGGCCTGTAGCACTAAGCCTTGGATTGGCCCAAAGACATAGCAAGAAACATGTCTGTTGAATATCTAGGCTTTCCTTCTGTTGTGAAAATACAGGTTCTTAATCATTGCTGAGGGCCCAGTCCAGATTAAATGATATAAATTATCAAGCCCACACCAGGGTTATTATTCTTGCCTAGTGTATCTCTCTCTATTAATATTTGCATTAAGAATGATATATAAATTGGTTTTTCATTGTTTGTATACTGATTCTATTTAAGGTTATTATAAGGAAATGAGACACTCGTATTCATTGGGATTAATCACATTTTACAGGCTTCAGAAAAGTCTATCTGGGTAGAAATAGCCATATTCACATCAAAGATTTTGGATTCCAGTTCAGTCCAATTATCTTACATTATCTTACACTTACACCGTCACAGTTGTGTGATTGATATCTACAACCTACCTATGTCTTAACCCTTATGGTTTAAGAATATTATGCCTTTAGGCTCGTGCTGTCCAATATAGTAATCACCAGCCACTTGTGGCTATTGAGCAATTAAAATGTGCCTGGTGTGAATTGAGATGTACTTTAAGGATAAAATACACTCTGGATTTTGAAGACTTAATATTAAACAAGAACATAAAATATCTCATTAATAATTTTTTTATTGGTTACATATTCAAAGATAGTATTTTGGATATATCATGTTAAATGTATCAGAACTATTTCACATGTTTCTTTTTACTCTTTTTAATGTAGCTACTAGAAAATTAAAAAATACATATGTGGCTCACATTATCTTTTTGTTGGACAGTTCTGCTTTAGGCTTTTCATTTTATAGAAGGAAGGACAAATTTTACATCTTCATAGACAAGGAAAGTATGATCCAACAATTACTATACCTGGTATATGTACTAACTTATTACATGAATTATTATATTTTATGTCGATAAAAGGGAAACTTTCATGTTTTATCTACAATAGTCTGATATTTCAAGGGGTAACATGTTAATATGGAGAAATTGCATTGCCCCATTTCTTTCCTTAGCTATATATATTTTCTTGTGCAGAAAATATTTACAAATAATTGTTGTCAGTCGAAACTGTTTCTAAATTGAACCTACAGGATCAACAAAACAAACACAAATATTTAATATTATGTGGACATTGATGGATAATGGATTTTCATTCATAATACATACATATACTAGTCATAAACATGGCTGTTATTATTATGGGAAATTAGTGAAATGTGTGATGAAATTCATTTTGGAGTTAATTTCAAAGTAATTACTGGTGATAATTTTAAGGAAAATAAATCTTGAGTTATAGTTCTGATATAATTTCCAAAGAAAATTTAAAAAGTGACAATGTAAATGAAATGTGGTAAATAAAAAAGAATTTAAAAAATTAGTTAAATTATGGATTCTCTAACTTTTTGATTTAAGAGATCAGTAAGTTTTAAACAAGTTTTTGGGAACAAAAATAAAATCTAAATAAGGACATTTTTCAACAAAAGCAGCAGCAACAAAAACAACCACAATTATCCATAATCAATATCATATGAGAAAACAAAGGGCATTATTTTAGAACAATGGACATTCTTTCAAACTGAATTAGGTCAGCTTTATTAAAAACTCACCATATTGTCATTATTATTATTTCATGATACACTGGTGAAAATTATAATGGATTGCAGCATTTCCCAGAATGGAATTGAGAACCACTGATTAAAATAGTTAGGCAATGACTGATGAATGTGAGATTTAAAAATATTATTATTTTAATTTTTCATTTTTTTAAATTTCAGCATATTATGGGGGTACAAATGTTTAGGTTACGCGTATTGCCCTTGCCTGCCCCTACCCCCATCAGAGCTTTAAGCGTGTCCATCCCCCAGATGGTGCGCATTGCACTCATTATGTATGTATACACCCATCCCTTCCCCCCCCCACATCTACCCGACGCCCGATAAATGTTGTTCCCATATGTGCACTTAGGTGTTGATTAGTGAAACCAATTTGATGGTGAGTACACATGGTGCTTATTTTTCCATTCTTGGGATACTTCACTTAGAAGAATGGGTTCCAGCTCTATCCAAGAAAATACAGAGATGCTATATCACCATTGTTCCTTATAGCTGAATAGTACTCCGTGGTACCATTTTACTCATACCTTAAAACTTGCAAGGAGATTAAATGTTTTAAAGTTCTTTCAAATGTTATAATTATTCTTTGGTTTATTTAGGTACAAATGTTGATATGCGTTCCTTTTTTTTTTTTGAGACAGTGTCACTTTGTTGCCCCGGCTAGAGTGAGTGCTGTGGAGTCAGCCTAGCTCACAGCAACCTCAAACTCCTGGGCTTAAGCGATCCTACTGCCTCAGCCTCTCGAGTAGCTGGGACTACAGGCATGCGCCACCATGCCTGGCTAATTTTTTTCTACATATATTTTTAGTTGTCCAGATAATTTATTTCTATTTTTAGTAGAGACAGGGTCTCGCTAAGGCTGATCTCGAACTCCTGACCTTGAGCGATCCACCTGCCTTGGCCTCCCAGAATGCTAGGATTACAGGCGTGAGCCACCGCGCCCGGCTGATATGCATTCTTAAATATGTATTTTTATGACACTTTTACTGACTTTTAAAATATTCATTAGAAGCATTAAAATGTACGTTAACATTTTCCATGGTAGCTTAAACATAAGAATAGTTTAAATAAAGGGTAGAATATTTTATAATAGATAGTTCTCAAAATGTTTACATTTTGCTGTTGTGATTTCTCTATTCATAGTAGCCACAATGCTTTATATTAATTTTACTCAGAAATATATGTTAAATTGTAGTGGTATAATGACCTTAATTAAAATTAGATTTGGTAAAGCAAATAAAAAGGAAACAACAGATTGATTTTCCAGAATGAAAAAATCAAATTTGAATATCTCACGGAGCAGAAGTTGAAATTTTAAAGGTTTTTGTCTTTGTAACTCATAAATTACACCTGCTTTAACATTAAGATTATGACCAACAGTGCAATCATAAACTTATCATACCATGACTGTAAAATATTTTCCAAAGGAAAACAAAAATTAAAAAACTTATGTGGTTGGTCTATAGATTTCTATATGGCTAGATGATATTTTTCCTACCTAAATGGTTGTTGAAACAAATAATCACTGGGGAAAAACAATCTAAAATGATTTATCTTCTATCACTTTAGGATAGATTAACTTTTAAAAATAATTTTCTATTTATTTAGAATGAATAACAGAAAACTAAAAACTCCAAAACAGTAATGCTGGTGGCCTAAAAAAACATAAAGGTTAATTTGTTCTGTGAAAGCTATCTGAATGTTATTACTCTTGGGCTACTTGTGAAAGTTCCACAAGATCATCAGGGACTCTGAGACCCTGTTATCTTTTACTCCGTCTTTGCAATGTGCCTTCTATCTTCAATGACAGGTCAAGGTTTAATCTAGCTGCTGGAGCTCCTGCCATCACAGTCATATTGCAGGAAACAGGAAGGAAGGAAGGAAAAAGGAAGAGAAAAAAAATCAAGAATCACCTGCACCTGAATGTTTAATGCAGCACAATTCACAATCGCAAAGATGTGGAAACAACCCAAATGCCCATCAATACATGAGTGGATTAGTAAAATGTGGTATATGTATACCATGGAGTACTACTCAGCTATAAGAAATAATGGTGATATAGAATCTCTTCTGTTCTCCTGGAAGGGGTTGAAACCCATTCTACTAAGTGAAGTATCCCAAGAATGGAAAAATAAGCACCACATGTACTCACCAGCAAATTGGTTTCCCTGATCATCACCTATGTGCACATTTGGGAATAATACCAATTGGGTTTCGGACAGATGTGGGGGGTGGGGGGACAGGATGGGTGTATACCTACATAATGAGTACGATGCGCACTGTCTGGGGAATGGACACGCTTGAAGCTCTGACTCAGGGAGGTGGGGGGAAACGGGCAATATACATAACCTAAACTTTTGTACCCCCATAATAAGCTGAAATAAAAAAAAGAAAAAGAAAAAAAAAAAGAATCTCCCAGTCGAGCAAGTTCCTAGTTAAGAATCTTCTTGTAAGTCCTACATAACATTTCCATTTATATGTCATTAGGCAGATTTTAGTCAGTGACCATGTCTAACAACAAGGGAAGCTGAGAATAAATTCTTTTAGGTGGTTTCAGTACCATCTTGAACAAAATCTGCATTCTGTTACTGAAGAAGAAGGAGAGAGTGGCTACTACGTAGGCAACAAGCAATCTTTGCTACATGTATTATTGAAATATGTGACAAATGTGTTTCTGGTTATTTATGTAATGAGAGTAGTTGAAGGATACTTCTATTGGGTCAAAACATTTGAAAATGCCAATATTAGATCATTTTTAACCTATAAATATGGCAATTTCATACGGTTCAGCCTAATTTCTTACGGTTTCTGGCAAGTTGGCAGACCTGAGTTCTCCAAATTATCTAACTACAAAAATATCTAAAATAGTAGAAGAAATACTTTAAAAACAAATAAACAACTTTTATATAATCTCATGATTATAAAAGAAAATGCTAAATCGGCAGTTAAGAGGTGAGGATATGCATTTTTGTGTAAAGGAGCTTTGAAAGTGCTACATCCTCTGGGATTAAGTGGGGCTTAGAGCTTCCATACTCAGTGTTACTGGGGATGGAAGGTGGGCTGTGGACCAAGACTAGGCCCAGCATGGAGTGGGAAGGTGGTGGGAGACTGCCCCTTAAAAAGCCAGGCCTTGCTCCTACTGCATGTACCACGTGGGCCTCCTTACTGCTCTGTGAACAGGCTAGTGAGGGTTTTACCTTAGAGTCTTTGCTTTGGCTCTTGCTTTTGCCTAGACTACCCTTCCCCAGGTATCTGCCTAGTTCACTCTCATATCTCCTTCCAAGTCTTTGTTCAATACCTCCTTCTTAATGAGAATTACTTTGACTGTCTTATTTAAAATTACAACTCCACCACACTCCACGTGCTCCTAATTCCCCTTACCCTGCTTTGTTTTTTCTTCCTATAGCTCTTAACACCTTTTAATATATCATACAATTTACTTATTTTATGTCTACTGTTTGTTTCCCCACCTTCCTCCCATCTCCAATAGAGTATAAGCACTATCAGGAGAAGAATTTTGGTCTGGTTTACTGATGGGTCCCAAGTGTTTATAACAATGCCTGACACTATATTAGGGTCTCAATACATTTTGTCAAATGAAAAATCAAGGTCAGTTATGAGATTTGAGTTATGTCCTCTAAGATCTGCAAGCCAGGTTAGTCCATGTATTAATATATGGTAGCTTGTCCTAACATTGTCAGGAAGGTGCTAACACCTCTGTATGCTGGTAAGAAGAAGTATGTTTCCAGGACCATAATAATAAATATCTGGTCCATTCAGAAAACAGGAATTTTTATTCATGAAAGTAACTTTATCTGACTTCATAAATTTACCGGTGATATCTGCACAGCCTTAGATTGGATTTAGGATTCTTTTATTATGCATTCCATAATGGACAAGAGCACTGTGTTCTCTTTGTCTACTGACTTTATGTATAGTGTCAGAGAGCAATAAATTAGTGATATCTTTTGCATTTTGAGTTGAAACCAATATATTTAAGCAGATGAAAATGCATCGATTCTATTTTTTCTAAGTGTGACATTAAAAACAAAACAAAAGTATAACTAACTCCCCCAACAAACTTCTGGAGCTGCTATTAAATTTTACATGCTATCAGGGGAGGAGCAACAGATAATTTCTTAGGTGTTCTCTATTTGTACCCAGACATTCAGAGGTTCACTGAAGGTAATGTAAAACATTATAGCATAGTCTGGAAATAGCACTATTACCCATTCAGACAATGAAGAAATCGTGGCTCCATATTCAATCTAACTTGTGTTGGATTTTCAACATCAGAAGTATGTCTCACTTGTTATTTAGTTTAAGTGTGCTATTGAAAGACTGTGTGACACCGCTCATCCCAACACTAATTTAAAATATTAAGTGCTCTTCAGTAGAAGTTTTCTAAATTTGCTTCTGGAAACCTTCTTGGGTTGTATTCAGGGAGGAGAGCAGGGAGGGGGATGGCAAAGTGAGTTGTTGTGGGCACCATTTAGTCAACCAATTTGCCTTCCAAATCTTTGACAGATTGGACATTTGTGAGAGCTTTCAGTTGAATAAAGTGTTATCACATTTAAAAACTGACCTGAGAAATTTTTCTATCAAAGAATACCAAGACCATAGGGTACCTTACTGGTCTGTTACCTGCCTTTATAATATGACATTCTAGGATAATCTGTTGAAAAGCAAGGAATCTCTTTAAAATGCTAGTTACCATACTTACTTTTTTGTAACTATTTATTTTTTTCTTAAAGAAAGCTACAACTGTATATATGATATAAAATTTTTAATACTTTCATCAAATCTGGAGAGATGAATAAATCTTTAATAAATAGAAGTATATTCTACCTGTGTCTCTGTCACTGGAGATTACCAAGGTTTAAACAAAATAATTACCTTTACAAGTTAGTTAAAGGGCATATTTCTTTTCTTCAGTGAATAAACCAGTAATTCTTTGCAAGACTTTAAATTTTCATGAATGCAAATTGTGTGTTAAATATGTGATGAAAGAGACTTTAATTATCACATCAAAACCTTGCATACTTATAAATGTAAGTATTTTATACACACATACTTGTATTTGTTTTGATAGAGTGAAAATTCACTAAGAAATTGGTGCTCAGATTATGATCTAAGCATATTTCTAAGCATTGTTAAATCCTGAGTGACACATTGGATAACATAGTGGAAATTGACTGTGATTTCTCATATCTAATGATGGTTAACAGTTCAGAATACAAGCTCAGAATTCACACTCATAATGGGGACGTGTACTGTCAAATCACTTAGATATAATAATGATTTTGTAATCATAATGAATAAGTGCATGTAATTAACAAAACTGAACTTTGAGAAGAAAATGTGAAAATGTATTTGAGTGTTAAAGACAGAAAATGGGGTATGAGTTTATTCTTTTTAAATTGTATCTATTTAAGGTGAACACCATAATGTTTTGATATACAATCATGCACCACATAATGATGTTTCGGTCAATGACGGACCACGTATATCATGGTGGTCCCATAAGATTATAATACCATATTTTTACTGTACCTTCTCTTTATTGAGATATGTTTAGATGCACAAATACTTACCATTGTGTTACAGTTGCCTACAGTATTTAGTACAGTAACATGCTGTACAGGTTTGTAGCCTAGGAGCAATAGGCTATACCCTATAGCCTAGGTATGTAGTAGGCTATACCACATAGGTTTGTGTAAGTACGCTCTGATGTTCAGACAATGAAGAAATTGCCTAAGGACCCATTTCTCAGAACATATTCCTGTTGTTAAGAGATGCATGTCGTACTTATACATGGTGAAATCGTTACTATAGGAAAGCAAATAAACATATCTATCATCTTGCATAGTTACCCTTTTTATGTGTGTGATAAGAGCACTTAAAGTTTCGCTTAGCAAATTTCCAGTCTGCAATACAATAACTATAGCCCTTATGTTGCACCTTAGATCTCTAGACTTAGTCATCCTACATATCTGCACCTTTTTACCTATATCTTTCCATTTTCTTTACCCCTCATCCCCATAATCACCCTTTTACTGAAAAGCAACATAATACATGTGCCTTCTGCTTTTCCAAAAAAACAAAAACAACAAAACAAACAAGAACCCTAATGCAGCACACCATGAAATTCTGTTGTGCTTAAAATCATTCTTGAGGTATAATTTGTATTAAAGTATTTCGAAAAGCTGTAGGAAGTTACTAAAAGTATGTTTCACTTCAGCTTCTCTGTGTTAACCTTGGATGCTAATTTCTGTGTCTAATTTTTGCACACTGGCATATGAACCCATTTTGGACATGAGTGAAAAGAAAATGAAGGGAGGAAGCTTGGTTCAGTATAACCCTAAAGCATGCCACTCATACTTGATTTAAGGTAAATAAAATCTCATGTTCTTGCTCCTCCAAGGAAAACAGGATGATCAGGCTCTAAAGGGCTTTATTTGGTAATGTTGCTCTTTATAGTGCAGTTCCTGAATTTGGTTGTTACTGAAATTTAATTTGTGCCTTTGACTTCCACTCAGTTTTTCTTATTAGTTTTACTTATGTAATGTGTTTGAATTTTTCACTATAAACTAATGTATCTGTATTTCTATTATAGTACGTATCTTTAGGAGACAAAATTTGGAAAGTTAGAAATAAGGTATAAATTACTCTAATTTCTTAGAAGATCCCATAGAGGATGCTTAATATACATTCAGTGAATCTTGTGTGTGTGTGTGTGTGTGTGTGTGTGTGTGTGTGTGTGTAGATTTCCTACTTAAACCAGGTTCCTTCTGATTTTGTCCAAAAAAGGCAAGGCAAAATATCAACCTCTTTATAAAGTACTTTGCTTTTCAAAATATTTAAATATTTGTGCTACTTAAAATTCATTAACGTGCTAGAATTAGTGTTCATTTTAAACACTAGTAGTAACCTTCCCCTTGAAGAGGCAAGAGACTTCATTATGTGCTTGCCCTTTGCTCAATAGAGCATTTAGAAGAACACATACTGTAAAAAATATTTTATCAGCTTTACCAACTCAGAATTCTTTTCACTTCTTTTCTTGGAAGGAAAGTTTTGCTCTTAGATTTTGCTAATATAACATAATGGGCAATTTATCATTCTCACATCTGACACCAGTACTCCTCTTAGGGGGAGAACGGTCTCTGAGAACGTAGTTCCTTAAGAAGCTTGGGGCAAAAGGTGACACTGTGAAGCCTTCAGTGTCAGCAGGTGCTCATACCAATGTGCCAGTAGGTGAGGGGAATAATCAAATACTGGTTCAAAATGGCACAATCAAAGGGTTACAGAATATTATCTACCCAGTTCTATTGATCTAGGGTCTTTATTCTCAGTGTTGAGGGTGGTTGGTGAGGGAAGAAAGTCTCTTTGTAGCCCTTTTAGGGAATTCCCAATTCATAAAGCAAACTCATATTATATTATACATTGAAGGCTGAATAGTTTTATCTAAATCTAGCTCCATATAGCCCATGATTATTGTAAATTTCTTTCAGATTGTGACTTGACAACATCAGATTCTGTTTCTGGCATTGTGAATATTTTTAACTTCTTTTGTGAAATTCTGTGGTACTTAGAGAAAAGCTAGGAAAGGTTGATGTGGGGACTGGAGATTATGAAATTTATGATCACAAAATCACATGAGTCTATTTCAGTAAAATTGATGGGTGTGTTTGTGTATACATATATATTACATCTTTTGAGTGATATTTTTCCTTAAGTATCTCTGTACATATACACACATACACATACAGAGATACAGAAAAAGGAAAAATGTTACTGAAAGGCTAGATACCCAAATATAAAACAGTCATTTCCCTGGGTGTGGTGTTACAGGTGAGTAATTTAAAACGTTTTATTCTCTACTTATTATAATTATGTTGTGTTTCTTGAAAATGGAGATATTGACAGGAGCCTTCTCTCTCCTAAAATCTAGATGAGATTTCTTAGGGCCTCCCATTACATGCAATGTAGTTTTCCAAAGACCTCTTGGGGGAGAGGGTTATATCCTTATGCTCACATCTGACTCCAAACTCTTATTTCCCTAGAATTAATTTAATTCAGAGATCGTATCACTCTTGCTTGCTGCCTTTATGCGACTGTGTGGAATCTCAAATGTATTAATAAACCTTGAGCTCTTGCCTGATTTCCATAAAAAGCTGTTCTCCCAGGTTAGCTGTGTTCAGCAACTATAGTGGCAACCTGGGAGAGTGATGGGAGGAGTTTTATCATGCAACACTGTGGACAATTTCAAATTATTTTAGAAAATATTTTTGTTTTTTAATCCTCTGTGATCTGAGATTTTTCACCAGTTGCTTCACCTCTCCCAGAGTCTGGCCTCACACCGTCTTGACTGCATTTCTCCTTTCCTTCCCCTATCTCTTCCCTGCCTCCTCTTGTCCTTGGATACCATGGGTAACTCCACATTCTTCTCATCCTGTTCTCTAGAGCAATGCAGTTCTTCCCAGATCCTAATCCCAAAATTCATTATGACCTTCAGAACAAAAGAACCCCTTTGCAAGGAACTACCAGAAATTTTGGCTGAAAATAGCACTTTCTGCCATTATGCTTTCTTTTTTATTTTATTTCAGAATATTACAGGGGTACAAATGTTTAGGTTACATATATTGCCTTTGCCCCGGCCAAGCCAGAAGTACAAGTGTGTCCATCCCCCAGATGGTGCACACTGTACCCATTAGGTGTGAATATACCCATCCCCCCTCCCCACTCCTACCTGCCCAACACCCGATGAATGTTACTACCCTATGTGCACATAAGTGTTGATCAATTAGGACCAATTTGATGGTGAGTACATATGGTGCTTATTTTTCCATTCTTGTGATACTTCAGTTAGTAGAATGGGCTCTAGCTCCATCCAGGGTAATATAAGAGGTGCTGGATCACTATTGGTTTTTGTGGCTGAGTAGTACTCCATGGTATATATGCGCCACATTTTATTAATCCACTTGGGTTATTTCCACATCTTTGCAATTGTGTATTGTGCTGCTGTAAACATTATGCTTTCTTAATAAGAGAAGGAACAATAAAGATGGCTTTATTCTTTGCTATCAATGTCCCTTTTCCCCCACAAGATGAGTGATAGAATATAAGATGAAAAAGCAGGCTTTTAATTTGTTCTCCATTTTAATTTTTAACATGTATTAGCCAACAAGAAACCATCAGCTTTTTAGAAATGTGAGGGTCACCGGAGTAGCCTACCTGAAGGCATACAGTTCAGAAAGACGTGATGGCCACCCCTGGTAGGGTGACATTATCTGGATGAAAATGTGGAAAATTCATGGGTAAAAAGAAAATTTTTACATTTCCTTTTGTCCTGATAGTTGAAATTTTAGACATTTTCACAAAGTTGAACTTCTTTTAGAACTAAAGAAGCAAGTCATGAATTGCTGCCAGGTGTGGGCACATACTTTGTAATTTCACAAGTGCAAACATATTTCAACCTGTTCTTGCTATTTAATCTTCTCTGGATGTATGACCTGGATCAGATTCAAAGATGGATTAGATGGCTAAGAATACAAGTACTCCTTATCAGAATTTATTTTAAAATTTCATTGGTTATAGGTGAGATTTCTGCTGTAAGCTGTCCTTGATTTGAGACAGTGCCTACAACTTTTGTTTTCAAGAACTTTTCTGTATGTAACTTGTTGCTCACAATATGACCTACTAATTTGGTGGCAGAATACATGTGGCTGATAACTCTGTGCTTTTACCTACCACTGTTAGGACATTAGACTGGAAGAGTACTCTGGGCTCCTGACCTAAGCATTCAAGGTTCGATGTTATTTCTGGACTGTCATTGCTATGTCCTTCAGCCTGCATTTCCCCATTCATTACTCAGAAGCAACTGATAAAAATCCATCATTATCTTTTTCTTTCCCTAGTACAATATTTCCCACACTTTGGTGGTAGAGTAGTGTTAAAGTTTCCCAGGCCCCACCCTATACCTATTTAATTGGACTTTATAGGGGAAAGCCTTATTGATATATAGGAGATATTAAATTCTGCTCTTTGGATATGAGGGTGAATTTCTAAGAACCAAGATGTTTCATAAGGTCTAGATTTTTAAAATGCTCAGATAGGATGATTTCTTCACCAGTTCTCTCCTTATTCTTCTACGTTCTTCTCCCCATCAGGGTGTGAGCTGGAGATGGGGAGGGAGGACAGGTAAGGACAAGGAAGGTTTCACTCACTTGATACAGGGGTGATCTGGTTTTCGAATCCCCTGGGTGAGGCAAGTATTCAAATTCTAGCTCCTTTTTGAGACACAGAAAGCAGAGGTCTTCATTTTGCTATATTTGTCAACTGAGTCTGACAAAACTTCTGTGGGAAAGAGAAACTTAGATTTCTACAGGTTAGAAAATAACGAGATTGAGGTAAAAGATCAGTATCTCCTTCTGATAAAGACCCACACTCTCTGTGAGTATTTGGCTTGAGTTTGGAGAGTACATAGGGAGCTGAGGGAATCCTCACAACCCTCTTTGAACGTGTAGGCATAAGGTTCTTTATTTTCATATCTGGACTTTAACAATAGCTACAAAACTGCAGCCAGGTTATACTTAACCTTGTTATTTACAAAGTAGCTCTTCTTTTATTGGTTTCAAATAGTTACTTTTATATATGGACATTGTTGATACTATATCCTTTCAAATAATTTTTTAGGACCTATAATCACTGTTTTTAATTTGAATAATTTTCGACTCTAGATCAAAATTTCTAATAGTTTCTAATTTGAGCCATATTTGCCATCTTTATTAATAGATTCATAATATTAAGCAATTATTGATTTTCCTTGTTTGTGTGTGTTTTTTCAACATGTTAAGGTTTACTTGCAAGTGTTTTAGTTAGTATATTACATCATATTTAATAGTGAGATAGGCCTGGGTTTTCTTTTTAAATTATGTTTTCATGTTTAACATCAGGGCTATGTTAGTTTCATAAATAATATTTGTTGGCTTTGTATGTTCTGTGTTCTGGAAAAATCCAAAAATCACTGGAATTTTCTGTCCTGACTCTAGTTTATGTTTATGGTGCATCACAGGAGGATTAGGAGGCCTACGAGGATAGGAAGGTGAGTCTGGGTAGCCTAGGTGTAAGAGGTGAGCTATTTTTTCCTGTGATATTGAGGATATTCCACTCTTTTCATTCATTACCCTGCATAGCTTCATTTCAGCAGCTCCAAGTCACTTGGTGAGGATCATAAAGAAGCAGGTGTTCCTTTTGGATGAAAACAAAGTGTGACTTTCCCATCCCAGGAAGAGGGATGAAAGAGCTCGAACTTTCCTTTGACACATGGTGCTGAAAAAGTTTGAGAGATCATTTTATCTCTATCATGTCGCTATGGTAACCTGGCCTTCTATAGCTAATTGTGTGCTTGCTTTATTCTTTCCGTCTTAGTAGAATGAGCTGCACCCATGCTCAATATCTCTAACAGCAAAATTGAGGTACCCAGAAATATGGACTGACATTCTGTTTATATAGAAATTTCCATTTAGGAACAATTATTGACTGTGCATGAGAGAGAGGAGCTGTGACTCTCAGAGTCCTCAAAAGTAAAATAGAATGTTTTCTTTTCATCTTTATTAGTGTTTTTGCTCTCCTGCAGCAATTGGCTTTTGGTTTAAAAGATAAGGGCAATGTCAAAAGTTTTGTTTCTTTTGAAGACATCCTGCCAAGAAGTGAAGCCATAGGAGTGGATGCTTGCAGCAAATTGTGGCTTTAGCAGTGAGAAATATGTCTTACTCAATGATAATTGAGTATTCCTTTGGTAAGATATGAAAGTAAATTGAGACGGAGCTGTATTTTAAAATTCTGAGTAATTCATGCCATGCTTCCAATGATTCTATCATAAAGGATCCCCCTTTTGGTGGCCATATTTTTTTAAACCTTTGTAGCAGAAAACTGATGGATATACAAATTTTGTTTTCTCATGAGACTGTGTAACATTTGTCTAACATCAGTAAAAACAAGAAGAGAAAGAAATGTTGTCTGTGAGTAGGTGTGCGCATGACTATGGAAGAATTATTATGAAACCGTTCTGTTCAGTGAGTGGTAGCTTGTCAACATGGAGCCACACTGGGCAAAGATCTGTAGTACCAATCACTCAGCTGCTAGGACATATAGCTCACGTTAATTTTGCCTCAAATTTTGCTAACAATGGCTTATATCAGGTCTCTTTGAATATAGGTGGCCTTATAGAGTAATAAACTAACATTGGGAAATTAATTGAAGTTTGAAATTCAGAGAAGCAAGTAGTAGTGATACAATAATCATTATAGGTGTAAGCGCTGGGGATTCATGACTGTTCACCAGCAAGTGGTGGTTATATTGCTTTATATTGTAAACTATATAAGCCAAACTACAGTGAGTTATATTCTTTGGGTTAAGATAGTAAAGGAGAGCTACGTTTTTAAGTTGAAGAGATGAGGTAGTTTCCAAATAAAGGAACCAATACCTATCAGCTTATTAATATTTATTAAAATATTTCTAGTATTTTAAATCTGTGATCTCATTTTGTCATCACATTGGCTTTGGGATGTAGAAAGAATTGAGTTCATTTTACAAACAGGCTAACTTGAGGCTCAGAAAAATAGCTTGCTCAATGTCAGAAAGGTAGAAGCTAGTCAAGAGAGGAATTCACACATAAGTCTATTGGTCTTTAAAGTGTGTTGGTGCTCTTCATGAACAATGACGTGAAATTGATTTTGGAGAGAATGTTTGTGGAAAAGATCATAATGTTCATTTTATTCTTTTAAGTCTTGAACTTTCAGAAGACTACAGTTGAGGCCTCAAAGAAAAGTAGTTCAGTAGTTCAGGGCCTTTCTTTAGGGCCTTCTCCACCTCTCTCTGGCTCCTCCATAAGACAAGCAGCTGTGATCTGAGTTGTCATCATAGTCAGTCCACCGGTTTAGCTGTATTTTCTAGAAGAGGTTCTTTTAAAGAGGTTAGAAGCACGGCCTGTATGAGCATGGTTTGTACATCTCCCTCTTCTTTCCAAGCCTGTAAATAGAAGGTGGACTAAGAGTGATTTCCCAGTTAGTTAATAAAAGTATGACATCTTCCCATTTACTTATCATTATTCCATAAAAATATTTTCCCTGGGGTCTACCTAGGGAAGAGTGGTTGCGATCTGGGGGCAGACTTCAAGTCCTTTGGTCATAATACCATGTAGAAGCACCCCAGGCCCATCCCTATTTATAATGGAATAAAACATAAAAAATTCAGCAAAGATGTCAGTATGATTGTTTATAGAGCTGTGGCTGAAATCCTGGAAAATGATAGTATGAAAGGAATGCAGATGTGAAGGAAAGTAAAATCAACCCGCATGGGGGTGAAAATTTTGCCTACATAAATTAGACAATAAAAATAAAAATATGTTAAAAAGAATGGTGTATGAATGTAACTCTTTAATCCTGGGGATACAGGGAGTCAAACCAATCTTCTCTGATAAACAGAGCTGAAGCCTCTATGAATACAGCAACTTTTTAAAGGGATTTAGGAAGATTCATTTTGGAAGCTGCTGTCCCTTAGGAACTTTGTCCAAGCTTAAATCTTTAACCACCAAGCAACAATTCCATTTGACTGAATGTTTGACCCAGAAATCTTAGGCTGCCTAAAACACTAATTTGCACCTCCCCTAACCCTCTGTAGTTGGATTATACAATCCTAGGAAAACAAGAAAATAAATACAGAGGAAAAAAATCAAAAAAGGAATATCCACAATGTAAATATTTTTGTGTTCAATTCAGGATGATCTTTATGTTTGTTACTTAGAATGTTTGTAATATTTAATGAAATACAATCTCTAAGTATATATAAACTAATTTATTAGATTTACAAGGATTAAGTGCTTAAGAAAGCACTTATCAGGTTGGCAAAAATCATTGGATGTATAAATCCAGTTTAAAATATTGAAATAAATTTAAGTTAAATTCAGGACAGATTGTTTAGGAGAGCTTAATTTGTTCAACTTCAGTTAACAAAACACTAACTGAAAATAAGGAGCCAGATTGTCTAGATCTGAATTCTGGGGCTGTCACTCATTGGCTCTGTGATCTTGTACAAGTTACTTAACCAACTTATAACTCAGTTTTCTCATTTGTAAAATGCAGATAATAATCATATCTACCTCACAGGTTTGTTGGGAGGATTAAAAGAGTTAACACATGAAAACATCTCAGAGCATAACCTCGTGAACAGTAAGTCTTACATACATGCTTGCTATTGTTAACAGCAAAAGTATTTTTTCTTGCACTCTACTTGCCTTTAGCTTTTCACTTGCCTCTGTGAAGTCTTCTGTGTTCTCCTCCCGTTCCCCCCTTCAGAGTAGCTCCCTTCTCTCTTACTCTGATGAAGCCACTACTTCAATTTCATAACACTGGTAATGGCTTTCAAATGTAGCCTGGATCAAAGCCATTTTGTGGTTGAAAGAATACAGTCCTAAAACCAAAAGTGATACCAATTTGGGAATCTCACTTGTCTTTCTTGCTAGGATATACATAACCACAGCAATATTTATTAATTTATCATTTTCTTCCTAATCTATTTTCCTCACATTTCTCAATCTGATCACATACCTTTCTTTTTTGACACTCTTTCTCCAGCCTAAGACTGGAGAAAAGCTCAAATGCCTGTTCTGTCATGACAGGGCCCTTCTCAAAGGATGAAGAGGATAAGAACTTGAATGGTGAAATTAAAAAGTGTGTAATAAGTATTTGTTGCATATTTTTGTGAGGTTTTTTGTTTCACTTATTAAGAATGTGTTTTATTAAAAAATTTTTTAATAAGTTTGGTTGATGAGTGTATAGTACCTATCAAAGTAATATTACTTGCTCTGAGGAATTTATTTGAGAAAAATAACATTTTTTCAAGTAACATATAAACCCAAATAAAGTATATTAGTATCTTCAGGATACAACTTGGGAAATTCTTTTTGTAGGCAAGAGTGCTAGCACTTTTTTAGATCTTTTGTGTGTCTGGATTATACATAAATTTTACTTATTTCTTATGTCTTCACTCAAGGTAGTCATTATTATTCCCACTTTACAGCTTGGGAACTGAGCCTCGGGGAGGTTTATTGATTAGCCAGAGATCATGGGACTGTAAAAGATGAAACAAGGGTCTGAACCTAGACGCAAAGATCTAAAGCCTATAGATCTTCTATCCTACAACCTCTGGGGATGTAGGTAAGGCCATGGAGGCTTCACCTCACCTTGGTGGTTTGAGAACTTTCCATGTACACTATTTTACTTTCAGTTCGTAAATTATTTATTGGGTTAATTTGAGGAAAGCTGTCATCCTACAGAGCTTTCAGTTTTTGTTTTCTGCACCTACTATATCTCATTTCTCATCTTTTCTAAGTAACATATGAATGTATTTCAGAATTTCTTTATTATGAGACTTCCTGCTCTTATCAGATTATTCAAATTTGGCACATTTATTACCAAATATGGTTTTCTTTGTAGACACTGCAGCAAACTCATTTTTAGTGAAAACACCAGTGAATATTGAAAAAGTTGTTATTAGTAAGCAGAGGTCTAAGAATGCTATCATGTAAATTTAATGGAAATCTTATATTTTATGCTTAAAGAATACATTATGAAGGTATTCCAGATATGCATGCACATTCACCAAAGAGGAAAATCTTGAGAAATGAGGAAAAGAGCACTCTTTTAATTTGTGCTGTTAAACATGATCTATTCATGATGAATTAAAATAGGCTAGAAAACATTTGCATTTAGGAACTGAAGTTTTAACACTCTATTGAAACAAGTTTTAAAACTAACAGAAAAATAGCCACCTAATTGGCCGTGTAACTGAAATAAGTCAACTTGATCCAGAGGCTAAGCACAGCATCGCAAAAATTGGAAATGTATTGCTGTCGAATTAAGTCTCAAGGGCTCTTTTTCTTTTGTTGAGTGGAAGGACAGGAGGAGGAAGGGCTTGAGAGTGAGTGAGGGTATTCTGAATGGGAAGTCATAGTTTACAGCGACAAACTAATTGGACCCGAATGGCTTACAGAGGAGCAGCGTGTATGAAAACATAATTCTTAAGAATGGAACAAGGAAGAAAGGGACGTTAGAGAGCTTTGATAAGGTTTATTACAGAAAATGATCCTTAAACTGATAAGCTGTATCCAGACAAAGATGGGAAATTATATAAAATAAGCTTACATAAACGTATTATTAAAGAGAACTATAGATTTTGAAATTTGAGAACTGACATTTTTAAAATAATTGTATTGGCTTCCAGAAAACATTTATTTGAAACATTAGATTTTATAGATTTTCCTATTTTCTTTTCCAAGCTTTTACTAGTTACATGTAAGTTATGCCCCTGAAACTGATTGGATGGTTTCATTGGTTAAAATGACAGGAAGAGAATGTATTATAATGTTAAATTCCATTATATTGAGCCATGCATCTTTAGTTATGTTGAAAAGAAAAGAAATGTTGAAAGTGTTGCCTAAAACTAGGAATTACAGGTATCTTAGAAACAGAATCTGATCTCCTTATTGCAAAAACAGAATTTGAATATTTTACATGAGATAGACATAGAGGTCACCACATGTTTCCATATACTCTATTTCCTTAGGCAAATTATTGAAATTTAAAGGCAGAACACCATAGGGGCCTTTTAATACAGAGAATCCAAAAAAGTATGCAGTTTGTGGATTTAAGTGACTTTGCCAAGAAATGTGGGATTCTGTATTCAGTAGGCTTTATATCCCCCAAATCTAAAAGTTCCGCATAGGTGGAATGCCACCTGCTTTCAGAGAGTCAGTATGGCTTCTCGGTGTGACAAATCCCTCCCTCGAAGGGCAAATCTGAGACAGATTTAGGAAGTGGAACCAATAGTATCAGGAAACTTGTTAGACATGAGGCAAGGAAGGAGTCAAGAAGCAGTCTAATTTCTAGTTTACATAGTCAGATATTGGCTGATAACATTTGCAGTTATAAAGACCACTGCAATAATAAAGACAATGAGGGCTAGACATGAGGAAAAACACAAATTTAGTTTTGTACCTGCTACACTTTCAGTGTTAGTTGGTTCTTGGAGTAGAGAGAACTGTTTAATATTTCCTAATCCGGCATGTAGTGTGATGGTCACTGGGAATAAAATACAAAGATTGTCTTCAAGAAGCTTACATGGCATTATTTTAAAAATTGGTGGCATTTTTACCCATATGTTTTATAGGCTTATTAAGTACAGCTGTACACTTCTAGGTTAAATAGAATATGGTATTTAAAAAATTCAGTTATTTTCAATTTTGTTGTTATCCTTTGTCCATTGATTGGTTTGACACTTCGACAAGTGTGTAAATGACCATTGAGGGATTATCTTTATTTGTGAAGATGTTAGTGGCCTCTGAATGGAGGTTTTTCCAGGTACTTGGTGATCATCAGGGGAAAAGAATTTCAGGATGAACCATGTAAACCTAGCAAGCACCAGCATTTTAATTGAAAGTCAAAGTACACTATTAAGAGAGAGTGCGTGGGCAGGCTTGAAATATACATATATTTGAAAGTATATTTATAGGCAAGATTTTAATTAAATATTGTCTATGACAATTGGATGAGAAAAGCCTCAATTTTTTAAGTTTATTTTTCAGGTAAGGATACTATGGCTCAAAGCTACCTCCTATAGTTCTTTAAAGGTGAAGTCCACATGAGCAAGTTACCTCAGCACACTCAGTTCAGTTTTGCTTCTACTCTTCCAAGTGGATAAAGGATAGGGAGTAGTGGGGAATTGTTTAAGAAATGTAACAATAGATTTTGACAAGCTTAGTAGAACAGTTATGCATTGGGTTAGTTAGATCTTCAACTCAGTTTATAAACCCAAAAACTTATGAGTGAAGCTGCCAAGATTGTGAAACAACAGCAAAATTGGATGGGATAGGTCAGTTAGTAGTTATAGTGTGCTCTTAAGCTTGGAAACAAACATTTGATGTTTCTTGACTCTGAAATATTAGAATAAAGTGCATCATAAAAATGATTATATAAAGTTAGCACTTTATTTAGAAAATTAAAATTTACTATAGCTCTAGATATTTAAAACTCATTTTGGTAAGCATGTATTATTATTTTTGTATAAATACATAAAAATTATTCTTACGCTACATATACCTGTCCATGTCAGGTAAATCTGCAGGAAGGGAGAGAAGCAAATGTATCCTAAAAAGTCCTAATTCTTGCAAGCCAGGCATTCAGTCATAAGGCACATCTCTTTTTAAGCCACAGAGATTCTTCAGTTATGAACTTTTTTTGGTCGTTGCTCTGTTATTTTAAAACAGAATGTAAGAAAATGACAGATTTCAGAGTGACTCACAAAACTGTTAAGTAATACACTTGTATGTTGACATTATGTTTATTCAAATTTTAAATAGACTAAAAGAGTTATTTCTCAGTTAAAGATCCATATGTGACATATAGGGGATCCAATCAACTGACCTTTTTATTTTTAAATAAAATGTTATGATTTTGATGACTGTTACAAAATGCTTGGGATGTGTGTGTGTTTACCCATTGGTAATAAGAATAAGAGTGTACAATAGAGCTGTCATACAAAATAGTGCTTAATCATTTTAGTTTGATGGATAAGGAAATTATGCCTCTGAACTGTGAATTGCAAAATCTCTTGGGAGTAAACAATTTGACACAAACGTGGCATTTGAAAATGAAATTGCATCAATAATGTGGAGACTCCTCCGGGTTTCACTGGAATTGCTGATAGTGATTTGGAAAAGAGCTTGGACCGGCTGCACACTCGCTTCAGTAGCTGTACTGCTCCTTATCTGGCACAGTGTCAAATAAACTTCATGAAGATTTAAAGCCTTAGAGATAAGCGTGCAATTGAAAATGCATTCCTATTATGCATTTAAAGCAATGTGATACTACCTGTTCTTGAAACTGAATTTTAAACAGCTGGAGCTATTGGGAACTAATTTCCTGGGTTTAATACTAATTTTCTCTGATCATTCTTATTATCTTTCATTGTAGCATTCCATTTTAAAATATAAATTTGGAATTATTTTAAGTGATTTTACAGTTGAGGGTTATTAGTAAGAAATCACAAAGTGATTTATATTCCACAAGCTTATTTCTTTGTTGCTGGTTTTCCTTAACCATGAGTCATTGCCTAGAAAGACTTAGAAGTATGAAAATACCTGGTTCCATTTCACATGCCTATGATCGACTTATGGCTCAAACCCGGAGCTCAGCGGTTTTCATAAGCAATTTTCTGCTGTGTGTGCTGAAATGATTTAACATGTTCCAAATATATTGTTTCTAGTTGTTTTTTTTTTTTTCCTAAGTTAGAAGGATGATATTCAAGGAAAAACTTGGTTGAGCAGACTGGTGGTCCTAGCTGGTCAATTACGTGATTTGGGCAAGTTCCTTAACCTCCCTGGTCCTTAGTTTCCTAATTTGTAAATTGGAAATATTAACACTATCTCACAGAGTTGTTTTGTGATAAAAGAGCAGCATCTACTTGAAACTACTTTTTACAGACTATGAAGTCTTAGACAAGAGCTGGATTAAGACAGTGTTTCTCAACTGAGTTGCCCCCTGTGGGACATTGACGTGTCAAGAGACATTTTTGATTGTCACAGCTGGGAGTTTGGAGATAAGTGAGAAGTGTGCTACTGGCATCTAGTGGGTAGAGGTCAGAGATGCTGCTAAACATCCTGCATTGCACTGGACAGCACGCCCACAACAAAGAATTACCTGACCCCAAAGGTCAATAGTACTGTTGTTGAAAACCCTGGGTTAAAATATAAAAATTTGAAATGTTTGTATAACTCTGATGGGATTACTCTCTCAGTTTTCTAAGCATCTTTTAGTGGCTATAAATGCCATATTTATTATTTAATGTATACTTTAATTTTGAATATGCTTAAAATTAATAGTACTCACTATAGCATTACAATCTATTTGACTTAAATTTTGATAATATATCAAGACATATATTCACTTTTTTGTTCAACTTTATACAAGGAGGTATAATTGTGATTCATGAGTGTTTTCTTGAATCAATGCTCAGGGTTCCCAAATTCATAGATATTTAATATTTTAGTCTCTAAAATGTTTCTGATATTAACAGTTTTTTATACTAGCTTATTACAGGTCCATAATTCATTTTGAAAGTCTTAGTCCAAATGTGTTTCAGAGTTCAGAATCTTTTTGGATTTTAAATAGGTAATGTAGTACCAATTTTACATAGTATGTATATTATGTAACACTCTATTAAGGTTTGGGGAAGTGTCCTGTCAGCTTAAGTTTTGTCACCAAATGAATTACAAAACAAGTTTCCAATTTTTAAGACTTTGTGAATTTTGGAATTATGGATAAAGTTTTATATATACACACACACATAACACACACATACTACACACACACACACACACACACACACCCCTTATGTTTGTGAAGCATGATGCCTCATGTCTGTGAAGTCATGTTACATCACCAAAAGAGCAACTGAGTATATACATTTTTATTGTGCCAGACATGCACACCACCACCCTCTGCAACCAATTCAGTAATTGTTGGAAAGGGCATGTATATTTGAAACATGCACTGCCTTAATTAATGTTCTAAGTTATGCCAGACTATATAAGTAAGTGTCCCAGTTAATGAGCAGTTGCATGCAATTTTCACAGTTACAAGGAAAATACACCCTGCAAAATGAAAACACTCATAGAAAGGATACAATTTATAACACAAGGTATTTACAGAACTATAATTGGATATACCCAGTCTGGGATTGGAAGTATTATTAGTGCCTATCTTAATTAATAGTGAATACATATATTCAGAACGTGACACAGTTTCAGGACACTGTCACCGTGCCTATGTGTAATTACGCATCCAACTCTCACTGTATTCCCTTATGAATGCTTAATGTTGAAGACAACTCACTTAAAGACAGGGATGGCAGTGCCGATACTTGGAAGCTTGGTAAGTGACATTATGAATTGGAAATGCAAGAGAATGCTTCTGAAAGACAGTGCCTACTGTGTCAGGACTATGGATGTGGAATGTGTATAAATCTTAATGAGATTTATAGACAAGTACCTTTCTCCCACGCCAGTTCTTCAAGGCTCCTTCACATTGAAGCAAGTGAGTCTGAAGTGTTTCAGAGCTGTGTCTCATTATGATCTCCCATAGGCTGTAGAAGCTTTGGCCCTGCCTCCTATACCTTCTTGTTCAAGTCAAACTTCTGTGATGCCGATTGCCTTGAAATACACATCTGGTCTTGAAAACCTTAAAGAACGTGATTTGGTTTCAGCAATGTGGTAGTAGACAACCTGAATATAATCCCATTATAAAATATTTATGACTATGTATAAAATATAAAGAATATATTTAAAATTCCAGACCTAGGAACCTAAAAAGTAAAGAACACTTCAATAAGCAAAAAATAAAGAGGGAAAACAATTCTGGAAGCACAGGTCTAGAAGAGCAGCAGTAAATGAGGAGCCTTGAATTTTAACACCTACATGATGAGAAGAGACAAGGTTTTGAATAAAACGGAGCTGAAGTTGGCACTGAATTTTTTATTAAAAAGCCAATAACTTCAAACTACTATACCTTCATAAAATGGTGGCATAGAAAAAAAATTCCAATTGGCTAGGAAATATGACAAATAAGTTGGCCAAATTTGGTTTTGACACTGGATAAAAACATACATACATACATGCATACCTGTTTCAGAAAAATTTGTAGTCAAGACTGCTGTTACATGGGTTGGCTTTATACTTAAAAAAAAAGTGTGGAAAACTCTAACTCAGTAAATTAGCATAAACATTGTCCTTAGGGTAACTGGAGAGATGCCAAACGTTTCTTTGGAAACAGACTGATAAAGCCTTCTCAGTATAAGCTAATGATCCCAAATTACCAAACATGCAAGGGGAAAAAAAAATCAACCAAGAATAGGTTAGCAGACATAACAAAGATAGGGTTTGACCTTTCAAAATTTAGAAATATCAGTCATAGACCACAACACAAGCATTTAAAATTGTCAAAGTAATGAAGGAAAAATTAAATGTGTAAGGATGTGATAAAAATTATCAGAAAAAAATTTTAAATGGCATAATGGCATAATTGCTTGCTAGAAAATTAAAGTATTGTCCAGTGGATGGCTTTAAAAATCAAATTAGAGATAGCTTAAGTGGAATTTCATGATTCAGATGGCATATTTGGGGCAATCATTCAGGATACAGCATTAAGAGAGAATATGTGGTTAAGAAATATTGATCACTGAATGTTAAGATGGAATATCTCTATCTAAATGGGTTCTGGAAGGAGAAGATTGATGAAATGGGGAGAGATACTACTAAAATCAGATATAACTGAGAATTTTCCAGAATCTTTCAGGGATTTTCAGAGACATGGTTTCTCAGATTCAACAATCACAATGATTTCCAAATCAAGAACAATGAAAATAAATTCACACTTGGATCATTATAAGAAAAGTGAAGAACATTGAAGACAAAAAGAAAATTTTAAAGGCATTAGAAAATAAAGGCAGATTACATATAAAGGAGTGATAGACTGTCAGATGATTTTTCAACATCAATAGTATAAACCATAAAATAGAATGATTTTTAAAGTTATTCATCTAGAATTCTATTCCCAGATAAACTATGACTTAAAAGTGAAGACGAAGTAAATATATTTCCAGACAAAGGCTGAGAGAGTTTACCACCAATAGACACTAAAAAGCAATTAAATAGTATACTATGGGAAGAAAAACATCATACCTAGCAAAGAAGCATGAGGGAAAAAATGGAATGGTGAATAAAGAAATTATTAAACATATAAAACAAATCAGCCATTATGGTTGGATAAAAGAATGGTAATAATAAGCATTCATTGGAGGATATAAAACCAAGATGGAAATAGAATACTAACAAACAGTAACAAGTGAAAAATAAGAGAGGCATTAACTGATTTGTTAAACAAGTATTTTGAGTCAGGCACTTGTTCTAAGTGAAAGAGATAATACAGTGAACAAAACAGCGAAAGTCACCACCCTCATGGAGATTTTATTGTAGAGGGGAGAGAGAGACGGCTATCAGAATAAAATCATATACTATTTCAAGTGATAAGTGTTAAAGAAAATACAAAACAGAAGAAATAAGGAAGCTGAGTTGGAGAGGTAACAATATTATAATAATTAGGGCGTCAGACTGGGCTTCATTGAGAGGGTGACATTGAACAACAGTCTGAAGGAGGGAAGAAGGCAAGCATTCCAGGAAGAGGAAAGAGTAAATGCAGAAGTCCCAAAGCAAGACCTTACCTGGCATGTTTGAGAAAGCTGAATCAGAGTAAGCCAAGGGACTAGTGGGAGGTGAAGTCACAGAGGAATGGGGGCTAGAGTGTTGGGATTTTATTCTAAGATGAGAAGCCATTGGAGGGTTTGGGACAGAGGAGTGACAGGATAAGAATTAAGCTTTACAAAGATTAGTTTGGATCCCATGTTGGCAATTAACTGTTGAGAAGAGGAAAGGAGGGTAGAAATAAGAGTTAGGCCACTTGCACTAAATGTCCTTATCTATAGAAAATCCTTTTTGAAACTTTATGTTTTTAAAGATGTATTGTTACCTTTTGAAGAAGATAACTTTTAATCTCAAATTGTTGTAAACCAGTTGTTTCTCATGGAAGATGACATCCAATCTGGGGTAAAACTACTTTCTCTACAAATATGTTAAGGAATCTTTTGTTTGTCTCTTTTCTTTCTAGATATAAAGGGAAGTTAATAAATTAATAGCTTATTAATTTCTTGTGTTAAAATAAAAGCATGTAATAGCGATTATTCTTTATAATACCATAAGCATACCAGGAAAATATGAAAAGTCAATTTATTAGTGAAACTCATTAATTTAAATGTAAAATTCCTATATTAAACATTTTACAATTTTAACAGAATGATCATATTGGGCTTATTCTAAGAATGCAAGGGTAATTAAGAATTAAATCTATAAATAGATTAAATGAGACAAGTCATATGATCTATAAAATGCATCAAAAGCTTTGGAAAAAAATTCATTATTAATGATAAAATCTCTTACCAAACTATGAATAAAACTAATGAATGGTATCTACCAAAACCACACAGAAAGGAACATCATTCTCAAGCACTGCCTTCTCACACACACCTGGCTCATAAGTAACAGTAGAATAAACAGGTTGCCTTGTGGTTTTATTGGTGGGCAAGTGAAATTTTTACTCCTGAGCATTTCACTGAGGGAAAAGCCTGTTTGAGTGCCCTGGCTTCTTTATGCAGTGGCTTCAGGCTACAGCTCACTTTACTGATGCCAAAGACAAATCTCCCATTCTTGGAGTAGTTATGAATTCCCCAAATGGAAGGTTCCAGGTACTGGCTTTTATCATGGGGTCAGCAGAGTTCTGAGTCCAAGATTTTAGCTTAGTCTTACTTTATCTGGTTCTTAGAGATTTTCTGTGGTTTAGATTGACTTTAGAAATGCTTTTAAAAGTATATTTATTGTAATTTACCCAATATCTGGATGTTTTGTGGCAGATAAGGGCATTTAGAACTCTCTCTCTCCTTCCCCTGTGTGTGTATGTGTGTGTGTGCGTGCGCGCGCGTGCATTTGTTTATTAAATACTTTAGGAGACATAACTCTGTGCTAGTGGTTATAAATACTTTTCCCAGTTAGTCATTTTTCTTTTGGCAAGTAAGTAAATAAATGACATCAAATAAAGTAATATGTATGTCAGCACATACCATAGTGACTGGCATACAGTAGGTACCCAATAAATATTTCCTTTGCTGATTGTTTTGTAGACTACTCCCCTCACTCCCAACCCCTAAATGCCATATGTGTGTATCTGTGTGTGTATGTGTGTATCTCATAACATCCAGTGGGAGATATTGATGGATAACAAAAGAAAAGGCTCCATGTATAATAGAAAAAAAGAGAAAAAACCTTCCAAGAAGTATAACAAGACATGAGCAAGATCTATATGAATAATTTCTAAATCACTTGTGTAGAACAAATAAAAAGAGTCCAAGATATGGAGACAAATAATATGTTTGGAGAAAACAACTGTACCTCATAAATTGACATCTCCTCCTAGGTGAATTAATTTATACATTTAATGGGATTTTAATGAATATGGTTACAGGATATTTTTATATGATAGAAAGACTGATTTTTAAAGTTTATATGAAACAAATTAGCAAAAATAGCTAGAAATATGTTTGTATGTGTGTGTGTTTGTGTTTTGGTGGTGGTGTGCTAGGTAGTGTTACATATTAAAGCACATGTTAAGTCTACCATCATTAAAAAGAGCCAGATATTGGTGATTGAATAGACACATAAGAGAATGTAATAGAAAAATCTGGAAATATACATGAATGCCCATGGAAATTTAATTTATGATAAAAATGCCATTTAATATCAGTAGTAAAAAGATAGATTTAATAAATGGCTTTGGGAAAATGGATAGACATCTGAAAAAGAAATTGTACCTTCTCCTAAATTCAGAAAACTTCAAATTTATCAAAGAGCTAGACTTTTTATAAAAGCCAAATATTAGAAGAAATTATAAAAACTATTTTAATAATCTACAGGTGGGAAAGTCCTCTTAACCGTGACTCTAAAGCCTCTAAATCTAGAAGTCAAAAAAGAAAAAACACCTGGGAAAATATTTATAATTCATATTATAATGAAGGGTTAATTTCCTTAAAATATAAAAAAAACTCTTAAAAAACAGTAGAAGAGGTCCAGCAACCCAATAGAAAAATAGCTTCTCACAGGAAAGAAAATGCAAATAACTCTCGAACATATGAAAAGCTTTTTGATATCATGCATAAGAAAATGCAAATGAAACTTTCACTTATTATAGACCACTAAATTGGATACACAAGATGTCAAGGAATGACGAGATCTGTTGTATCTATAAGATATAGTTAGCATTTGTAACATGCACCTTTAAGCTTAATACTCTTCAAATTATATTATACTACTTAATGTATGGTGTAAAATTTTACATTTCTTCCTTCTGACCTTTCTGCTATTATTTGTCATACATTTTGCATTGATATATGTTATCAATCCCATAATAAATATAGTTGTATTAGTTTTTTATTGCTGCCATAACAAACTATCACAAATTTAGCAGCTCATACAATATAAATTTATTATCTTATAGATCTTTAGATCAGAAGTCTCATAGGGGCCTCATAGGCTAAAATCAAGGTGTCAGTGGGCTGCACTCCTTTTTGGAGGGACTAGGAGAGAATCTGGGTTGTTGATAGATTCAGTTTCTTGAGACTGTGGAATCAGTCTCCACTGTCTTGTTGGCTGTAAACTGAAAGTCATTCCAAGCTTCTAGAAAATGCTGCATTCCTTGGCTCCTGGCCTATGACACGTCCATTCCTTCCTTTTATCTTTTAAATTTGTATAAATGTATGAGTAAAATTGCAGTTTTGTTACATTGATATATAGTGGTGAAAGTAAGAGGTGACATATCTTCCGTCATTGTATATTTTTTTCTGCTTAGCTGGGAAAGGTTCTTGCTTTTAATGACTCATATGGATGATCATATTGATCATATTGGACCCACTAGGGTAATCCAGAATAATCTTCTCCATCTCAAGACTCATAACCTTAATCACATCTGCAAAGTTCCTTTTGTCATGCAATGTAACACATTCACAGGTTATGGGAATTAAGACATGGACAACTTTGGAGGGCAATTATTCTGTTGTCTAAATTGTTAATAATTTTGCTTCAGTCAATTATGTTTAAATAAAAGAAAATGATAATTCCTTTAATATTTACCCACATATTTGCCATTTTTGCCACTCTTCATTTCTTCATATAAATCCATGTCTCCACCTAATATTATGCTCCTTCATCCTTTAATTTCTAAGTCCTTGTGTAAAATTGTACCAAATCTAAGCTAATGTAACATACAAGTGAGACATAATTTCGTTAAGTTAGTGTCAGTATGCAGTCTCCAATGCATTGCAGTAGGTTAAAAAAAAAAAAAGGTTTACTTTTTTAACATGGATTATTTGAAAGCAGTAAGTAAACAATAATACTGGATCATCCAACATTTTTTAAAGAGATAATTCAATCATTTTATGTGGGTGTATGTATATTACCAAGGGACACAACGGACATACCTTACCGAAGGAAGAATAAAACACTTATAAAAGAGGGAATATGTATTTTCTCTAAGAAAAGAATGAATCCTGACAGTGAGTGGAAATGCTTTTCTCTTGTGCAGTGGACAATGCTTACAAAAGGAATACTTTAGATTTCAAGATTCACCTTGTTTAATATCTCACCCAATTAATTAAAAATAGCACAAAAAGTCACAAACCAATTGATCTGATTAGTTTGGAAATGCCTAGATATTCATTCCTTCTTCTTTTTGTGAGCAATGTGTTCTAGTGGGGTTTTGTTGTTGTTGTTTGTTTTCCTGTAGGGGCACTTTCTGATTTGCAGCTCTCATCACTATGAATACTTTGGAAATGATCAGCCATCTTGGCTAATTCTGAGTTCATTAAAGCTAATAAACAAACCAGTCTATAATGAGGCTTTTTCACAGGCCTTTTGCATATCTTGCTTTGTGGAACACATTTTAAAAATAATTTAGGGCTGGGCGCAGTGGCTCACGCCTGTAATCCTAGCCCTCTGGGAAGCCGAGGCGGGTGGACCGCTCGAGGTCAGGAGTTTGAGACCAGCCTGAGCAAGAGCGAGACCTCGTCTCTACTAAAAATAGGAAAAAATTAACTGGCCAACTAAAATATATATAGAAAAAATGAGCCGGGCATGGTGGCACATGCCTGTAGTCCCAGCTACTCGGGAGGCTGAGGCAGTAGGATCGCTTAAGCCCAGGAGTGTGAGGTTGCTGTGAGCTGACGCCATAGCACTCACTCTAGCCCGGGCAACAACGCGACACTCTGTCTCAAAAAAATAAATAAATAAAATAAAAAATAAAAATAAAAATAATTTAGTGCCAGTTGCATATCAGCATATGTACAGAAACTATTTTGTATTTATTGTAGCTTAGAGGACTCTGTTATAAGACAAATGCTCTTTATAAGGTTTGATTAATTTTTATGTGGTAGTTGATACCTTTGTTACAGACTCATAATAACGATTCACATGACAAATGGAGCTATTTTCTATAAAATATACTACAGTTTACTCTAAATGATGCTTTCCCACATTCAGCCTCTGTGTGCTGGTTATACTTTAAAATTTCTCAAATCTACTTAACAATACAAAGGTCTATGTGGACATCTTTATTTCTTTAAATTTAGTCTCTCAATTAATTTCCAAATTATTTTTGTCCTTGTGATTTCTAGGGCATCATTAATTTTAAAGTGGTGAAAAGCAAAATATTTATTATGCTTACCAATTCCTAAAATAAACATTATTTAGAAAAAGTAATGTTTTTTTTACTTTTTTACTGAAATTTACTTTTCAGTCATAAATCCTATTTGACAACTTCCCCCTAGTTCTTGCAGCACACAAACATGGTAAGATTCTCCTGACCATTTACTAGTTAAAAAGTGAGTAGAGGATTGAGAATAACTCCCACATTGAAATGTAAGTAAGCTTTGATCCTTCTCCCAACCTTTCCTTGTCCTCTGAAGTGATTATTCATGTAGAGGACTGTTTTTCATTAACAGGTACTAGAGTCATTATTCAGGCTAATGACAGTGGATCCTAAAGACTTACAGATGGATAAACCTGATAAATTCACTGGCTATTCTGAGTGGGCCACTCTCGCTGGTGTCATTAGTACAGCAGTCACATTCGGAGTACCACTGAAGTCACTCTTCCTGCAAGGATGTTGAAAATGGATGACATGGAGCCCTTTTTGAGGGTATTCGCTGTAACAAAATCTCATAAGCTGTGTCATCTTTATAGCACAGTGCCATAATCATGATGGCTAATCTCTATTACTGCAGAAAAGTTCAACTGATTTTATCTGTAATACTAACAGATTTCTGAATGCCACTGTTTTGACTACATAAATGTGTTAAGCGTTCCTCTCCTTAAGTGATAAAGGACTAAAGTTTGCAATTTCAAAGAAAGGTGCCCCCATGCAAATAGGAGTGAGCATCTAACTCAAAACCTCAAGGATGAGATGAAACTAACAATTATGCTTGGAAAAGTTCCTACGGGAATTTTCGTGGTTTGCTTTGTTCTGAAATTCTCACGTTCCTGTTGTGGTACTATGATCTTCTGTGTTTGAAACGCAAGATGAAGTGAACCTTCATCTTCTATTGAAAGGTCTGACCTTCAGTTTCCTGTGATCCTTTGGCTAAAAGAGATAAAAAGGGCCTTTCTTTCCTGTAAGATTGTCTAACAGGCATTGGCAACCTTTTCAATTCCTCTGTCAAGGTAGGTGGGGCGTGCTGGCGCAGGATATGTCCCTGCTGAGTAACCTTTACCTGTGACCTGACATTTTAAGTGTCTCTTGTTTCATCTGCTGGGGTCCATCTGTATTTTCAGAGTAGAGATAGAATATGACAGAAGGAAATGGAGAATAAACATGGATAGGAAGAGGTACTAAGAATAGATGGGTCAGGTGGCAGCTGGTACCAAACCAGGAAGTGTGGTTTTACTTGCCACATTTTCCCTGGAATTGACAAATCTGGGTTGAGAGTTTGGAGCTCTTCCTTATTATTTCTATTGTCTTGTGCAGTTTTTCTCCTACTTTATCTCTACTTCCTAGATAATGTCATTTTATAATACTAAAAGAGAGGTGGTGTTTCATCATCATTTTATTTCTGAAACACAAATTTTTTTTCCCGTAATTTCATGGGTTAAAAACATTTAATTTATTCTATTGCCTGCCCTAGAGAGTAAGTTCAAGCTCTTTAGTGTGGTACATGAGACCTTTTATGATCAGGCTTTAACTTAACTTCCTACCTTATTCCTTATGGCATCTCCCAATATACTCTTATGCTCCATCCACAATTAGCCATAAGCATGCCTGGTTAAGAGTTGAGTTTGTGCTAGATATTCCTTGCCAGCATCACACTCTGGCAGTGTCTCTTCATTCTTACACTTTCATCAAGTCCCCTTACTTCCATGCAGTGCCTCTGTTTTTTATTTCTTTCACTTAACATTTTTACCATTGGTAGGTTAATTGTTTCAGGTCTCAGTGATGTTTACTAAGTGCCTCATATGACGTCATGATTTTTACCCTCTCTTCTTTCAGGTACATGGCTACAGTCTCTGGCATTTCAATGTCTGTGCCATCTTCTTCCTTGGTTTCTTATCTTCAGGTAGAGCAATATGATCTGTCAGCAGTCATGATGGATCAAAGCTGTTGGTCAGCATGCAACATTAATTGCAGAAAGAGAGGCCACAGAGAAGTAAATTTATTTTGCAGAATATACTCAGCCCAGAATTAGTCAGTAAAGGCTCATTGGCTGAGAGCTGTGGCATGATGGTATGTTAACACTCACTGACTGAGGTTGTAAAGCACAGTTCAGTGGTAACACTAGTTGGGAAATAATGCTGGAGAGGGCTCTAAGAATGTGAAAAATCCATGTAACATCAGCATGTAGGCATATAGGTATATATATGGCACTCCCTCCTCCTTTTCTGATGGAGAATGCTCAGGGACAAATAGTTTCATAAAAAATTAACAGGAGAACATCACAAAACAGGATATCTGTGTACAGTAGAGTCTCCAAATGTGCCTTTTTCTTTCATATTTCCATGTTTTTTACCCACATTGTTTCTTTTATCTGAAATACACCTTCTAGTCATACTTTTCAACTTGGTAAACTTGGTGACCATGTTTTCATCTTTTAATAGCTGTCTGAATGTCATCTCTCTGAGAAGACTCCTTGTCTTCCATCCCTACACCTGGTGTTTGTACTTGCTTTTATGCCCTATAACATTTTCAACTAACTTTATTATAAAAATTAGCCTAATGGCAAGATCCCCCCAGTCTATGTGAGTGTAATTATCAAGAACATGCTTCTATTCATAAGTTGTCATCTGACTGTCTAAAAGCCTCTCAAATCTAAGAAGTATTGAAATATCTGAGCATACTTTCAAGGAGCTTCTTGTGAGCTCCAAATAATTAGGACTTGGTTAATTCTTGGTTCAACTCCAACCTCACTATGAGTTTTTCTGGAAAGTTCAAGGGTCTTCTGTTAGACAGGTGAGACAGATTCCAAATTGCATGGAAATACAGAGAGGTCTCCCTAAGGCTAGGGGTGGGTGTAAGGGAATATATTTTGCAGGGGACTGAGAATCCTCAGGAGTTTTAGGCTTGGCCTCCACAGATTATGGCAGATTTCCAGCTTTGGAATCGACCTAAACTGGAGTTAAACCATGAAGGAAAGAGTAGGATGATGGAAACTTCTCATAATCCTCAAAATATGATTATTGGAGTTTAAAACTGCTTCTTTGTGACAAATTTGCACTTAGTGTATTATTTTACATATTGATCTATCCATTTGGGCCACAAAAAACCAGAGTGGTTTTAACTTTGGGTAGTTTATTATGCCTGGGACTATTCCAAGTAGATTAACCTATAGTTTGATTCTGCCAGAAGAAAATTATAGTTGATAGTGTTTTATTAGAGGACCTATCACAGAATTGCTTTTCTTAGGTTGTAGTAATATAAGGAAAGAAATGCCTGTCTATGAAGGAAAGATAACTAAAATCACAAATAGCTGTTTTAAAGACTGGAAAATGTTCATTTATTGTATGTGGATGAAACATATTACCCAATCACAAATATTCCTATTGCAAGTTTGTTTCAATGAAGGGAAGCAGAAGGAAACTAATATCTGGTGAGTATCTCCGTAAGTCAAGCATTCTTGTAAAATTTTCCATAATATATTTCATGTAATTCTCTTGACAGTGCTCGACTTTGGCAGATGAGGAAGCTGGGGATCAGAGACAGTTGGTAATTTATTCAGTGTCACACAGCTAGGAAGGGGTGTCTTATGTTTTGAAACCAAGAGCTCTCAGTTTTCAAAACACTATATCACACTCTTTCAATAAAAATAACAACAAAATTTTAATAATATTTTACTTTTGATGATGACTCCTGGCAATCTTAAAACCACAATATGCATCTATAAATAAATATTATAAGTAGTAATCATAAAAACAAGTGATTGTAGCAGAAAAAGGTTAATAAAAACTGTTAGAGTCATTTTAAAGCATGTTTGCTCTCTGCGTCGTTCTGGCTCACTTTTTAAATGCAAGAGGTATTGGAAACTTTGAAAGTGGTTAAGTTTTAGATGCTTATCTAAAGCAAACTTCTAAAACTTCTAAGTGAGATTTTCCTATCAGAGCAGGTAACTGTACACAAGGATACATTTCATTTAGGCCTATAATGCTCGTTACATGCTTTCATTCATCAGAAAATGTGTTTTAGAAGAAGCACAGTTCTGAATGCTACATTTAAAGAAGCAAAATTCAGTATTTTAGGAACTGAAAAGACCTGATTTTGAACATTAAAGTTTACTAGGCTATTTTTTTAAATGTTTGGTCGAGTTTAACCTTTAACAGAATGATATAGTAGCTCTAAATTGTCTAAATTCCCTGATACAGACTTACACTAAACACCAATTTTCATCTTAATATTTGAAAAGGTCATTGAGGTAAATTACACAAGTACTTAAGTAAGTAAGTGTATCTAACAGCATCCATTCTACCTTATAATAACATGATTTCTGGAGATTTTTGACATTTAACAAGGGATCTGCAGATGCCTCTGCCTCAAGGACAATTTTTCTACTAAAAAAATCCAAAAAGATAAGATTATGATAACTTTTCTAAATGTAGCAATATTCTAGTTACATATTCAATTGCAAACAGAATCATGATCTCACTGAAATATACAAGGCTTTTTGCAAATCCTATTGTATAATGTATTTATATAAAAATGTAGTCATTTATTCACACTTCTGTGAAGCTTCTCTGCAGAAAATTAAAAGTGAATCTAACTTGGTTTTAGGTGCCAAGATTTTTGAGACTGTTAAGAGGATTTGTGTCTCTTGGTTTTGTTTGTTCTCTGAGTACTATGTAGTTATTGAGTGCCTTCTATATGGCCAAGTGCTGTTCTTAAAGGTTTATAGGAGTAAACTCATTTAATTCTCCCTATAATCTTATGAGGTAGGTACTACTATTATCTTCATATTACAATTGGAGGAACTAAGGTACAGAGGTTGAATAATTTTCCCAATGTTACCCAGCTTGTACGTGAGGAGGCAGGATTTGAGTCCCTGCCGTAACCTTAGGCAGTGCCACCTCCAACAAAGGGCTAGAAATTGTCTTCTGACTCTGTGACATGTTACTGTGATGGTGGCTACATGTGATATGAGGGGTCACTTCAATCTGGACATGCCATAGCTTACCTTGCCAAGTTAGTGAGCACACTCTCATAAGAGTTTAATAGGATTGAGTAGATGGGAGGAGAAATAGACAAAGAAAGAAGACTAATCCATAAAACACCAGGAATCTGTTACAGGAAATACCAAGGATACAGCCAAAAGTGAAAAGCCTGCCTTAGCATCAAACAAAGGGAATTTGCTAAGCATAGAAGAGGGAAAGCTTCATCCGAAGATAATAGAACCAAGAAGAGAAAGAGAGAACATGCATTTCTTTAAGGTGGCACAAGAGCCAACAGAAAATTTCTTTAAAAGTTTGAGATCACTTTGTACATCAAACCAAACTGAAACAGATTCAGTGATTAAACTATGAATGACTTCAAATAATACAACCTCTAATATAATCTCTATGTTATTCCTAGTTATTAGGACTACTAGCTTCCATATTAGACAAAAGAACGAGTAATCTTCTGTTTGACTAAGCTTGAGGTGCTCCTGGTTTTTATTAGCTGATGAAAAACACACAGGGTTGTTTGCATTAATATAGATGGTTGACCTTCATGTCAGTGTGTAAAGCCTTGTAAGTACAATGATACCATGCAAATTTCTAGCAGCCAGTTGTTAGATTTTCTTGTGTTGATAGACTTGATGAGATGGCCTCTATCTGTCTGGGTTGACCCAGAAAAGTAGAAACCACTCTAGACATTTCAACCAGAGGAATTTAAAATTGGGCTGTTCCATACACAGGTGATTGGCCTAGACCTAAGAAGGGACAGTGGAATAACTCAGAGGTTGGCAACAGCAGGAAGCTGATAACACCACTAGGGCTAGGAGGAAACTGGGTTATATGGAGGAAGCTAAAACTAAGGCAGACACTGCCAAGCCAGAGCTGTTTCTGTAGGATCTGGAGCTATGGGGATGTGGCCATTCCAGGTGATGCTTCCAAGGCAGAGAGAGAGAGGGAGGGAGAGAGAGATGTCTTGTCTTTTCCCTTTCTCACACTCTCCAATCTATCCCAAAGCCAGTGACAAGAGAGCCTGAGAATGTAATTAGTAGCAGAAGGGCTGGGAACAGACAATGATATTTGCACATTTGTCAAATATATGTTTCAGAAAATAAGAAAATCTTTTGAGTGGGAAATAAAATATAGGTATTTGTAAAGCTAAATGCTTATATTTCTCCATCCCAGCCATGCTTGGGGCAAAACTATAGTAAGAGGTGGTTTTTCTCTAGCACAGCCCCCATTATAAACATTATGGGAATCCCAGTCTTAATTCTAATTCTAAGATAGTTGGAAATGTACTTGAAACATAGTCCTTTTGCCTAAAAGTTGGCACCTTTTCCCTCTGCCCCTCCTGACACTGGCTGAGTAGCACAAAGCCCAAGTAAATAGGATACTTTACACTACTAATGATAACCTCATGGGTCCTTGGATCAAATTTCCTGGCTGTAGATCATGTCCTAGACATGTTCTACTACTCCTCTTATGGACTCCATGGGCCTGCCCTCACCCTCCATTGCTGCTGTGACATTTCCTGCTACTGCTGCTGCTTACAAATCCTCATTAGGGGGACTGTAATAAACATTGTTCCATTTTCCTTCCCTCCTGACCTGGGTGAGACCACAAATCAGTTCTATTCTTACTGAGACCAATTCTGCAATTCATTTTTCTTCATTGTATAAGTGATACATGTTTGTTGAAAATAAATTAGAAAATGAAGATAGGCCAAATTAATAAGCCACCAACAAATTCTCTAATGCTACAAGGCTTAATATATTGACATATTTTAATAGCTATATACTTTTTATAATACCTCAATATTTTAATCTGGTACTGTTATATAGATATTCCTTATCACTATGTATATATATATTATTTCCAGTCCTTTCTTTATAAATAATTCCATTACAAACACCTATGTAGATGCTGCTTATTTAAAAAAAAATTCTCACATGTTTTGTTACTATTCTTTTAAGCATTTGGTGTTGAAAGGGTAGTTTGGAGGAATTCTTTTCAAGGAGTAATGTGAATGAAGACAAGGAACCATTTACATGGATTAAATGATGATGCATCCAATAAACCCTCTATCTGACAAGAACTCCTTTCTGTAAAAACTTATATAATGCCTTCTTTGAATAAATTGCTTTTGATGAGATTAAGAAGCCTTCCTTCCCGCCCCCCCGCCCCCCCGCCCTGTGTTAGTCCAGGTCCTCTGATAAACATTGCCAAGACAGGATTAAACATGCAATATATTTATTAGAGAAAATACCTGTGAAAGAAAATAGGAAGGAAGCTGGCTGAGATTAAGAGAGCTGCCAGACAGCAGTGAAGGTCTGACCGTGAATGAAAGACAGAAGGAGGGAAAAAAGGAGGATTAGATGGAAGCATATTAGGTTGTAGAGCAGTTCTAAGAAGAGTTTAGCAAGGCCACTGGGGACTCATCAAGCCAAAGTTATCTTTCAGGGGAGTCCTACATCTCCTGGGAATGGGTCTCCTTTAATATCCTTGCCATGCTCAATCAGTGACTGCGAGCAACCCATGCAATCCATGACATGGGAGCAACCCAGTCACTGGCTGAGAACAGTGGCCTTGGTGCAGACATGGTGATGGATTTCAGAGCACAGCAGCTGGGGCCCTTGCTCAATTATGCTCCCTCCCCTCGGGATCTGAGAGGCTCATTCTCATGGCTGCCATACCCCCCAATGCTCTCACCCTGCCCCCAGAATAATTCCTAGTCAGGGGGTAGGTGGCTCTCCTCTGAACTCTTTTCCATACCTTTATTGTAGTATTATGCTCAGGTCTACCTCAAAGTTTAAGGGTCCTGGTGCAAGTATATACATATTGGCCCACACATCATATTATTAGCTGATGAATGCACATTTACAATAATCTGGAAAGCCTGGTTCAGATTTAGAATTCTCAGATGGCCCAATTTCTAGCTGGAACATGATGACACAGGGAGAGAACTATCTTTTGTCCTGCCCCACTTCTTTTGTCATCCCCAGCTACATCCCTCACCTCACCATGCCTCCTGGGCACGAGTATAAACACTGCAGCCCACACATCCATGTCTATTCATATCATCTTCTCATCTGCCTGGGTCGAAGGTGTGGGCTCTGCTCATCACAACATAATATACCTGAGCATGTATTTACCAGTATCCTTCACTGGATTATTAAGCCTACAAGGGCAGTACTTAGACTCCTGACCCACAGAAACTGAGATCATCAATGTGTGTTATTTTAAGCTGCTAAGTTTGTGGTAATATTTTTATGCAGCAGTGTATTACTAATACAGACAGAAACTGCATTAATTTGTTCATCTAGCACTTAGTGTGCAAATAAATATTTCCTAAATGAATGAATTTATCAAATTTTTGTTTCATATTCACTAAGTATAAGGAATTATTTTAAGAGTGCTCAACATGAGCAAAGGCAAGAGGTAAAAATCCTATTAAACCAAGTGGTGCAGGAGATCAACTGTGGAGCTACTGCTGGGAGCAGGTAGCAAAATGTGGATGCTGTGTTGTCCAGGGGGTATAAGGATTGAAGTTAATGAGATGTTTATTTGTAGAATAAATTTGGATGTCTTACCTGCTAGCATAACACATTCCTCCTATTAGCAAGTGAAAGGTGGCTAAAAAGAGAAACAAACTAAATCAAAAATCAGCTAGACACAAGACAGTGAGCTAGTACTAAATGTCTTCAGTTGTAGAAACTAGGAGGAGTGAACCTTCTGCTATGCTCCTGGAGTTTTTTGAGGTTTATGGAATTGGCTGTGTGTGGCTGATCTTTAGTACTTATTCACCAGAAGCATCTTTGCTATTGATAATTGAGGAAAATTTGAGCAGCCCTAAAGCTAAAAGACCTCAGCTTTGAAGTTAAGCAGTTGTTTCCTTCAAGAGGTCAAAATGCTGAATGAAGGTAATTCCAGTATAACATATTGGTTAAGATGATTAAGAATTTTCTAAAGATTGATCTGAGTGCCTTCTATTTTTATCTTTGACTCTGTTTCTAATCTGAGACATTTTCAAGCAATTATAAGGAAATATCATGGTTTTATAGCCCAATTTGTGTACCGATCTCTCACAATTTAAGAAGTTCAGTTGAAACCTTTGCAGTGGCAGCTGGGTCAAAAATCTGAACTCTGAATAACTGAAGTCAGTGCTCTCATGGAAAAGAGAAATGAAATTATACTTTAGTCAATGAAAGCAGAGAGAAAGAAAAACCCATTGTTTCCTAATGGTGTGCTTGCCTTTTGTAGAGATGTCTGAAAATAACCTACTGGGCTTTGACTCCCATTTTAAGTTCAAACGTGATGCTCATGGTATAAATTACAAGGCATTTATTGTGTCATTTTTATAAAGGAAAATGATATCTGCTATGCTTCAAATGATAGTAATGACCCACTTATTCAGAGGTGAAATTTGTGACAACATCTCTACCCTTGGGAACTTAACCCAAACTTTAGAAGTAAGGAAAAAAAACAGCCTTTAAGGCTAACATAGCGCTTACAAAGGCATGCACTTAACTTCTAGGACCATGGCTTTATTGACTTTCCTGTAGCACACAATTTTTAACAAGCTTGGTTATCTGGTTTTCCAGCTTATAGGAGGCAAGAAACTACAACCTAGAAAAGAGGCAGAGAAGAAACTATTGGAGGTGTCCATCAAAACAGTGATGGTAGATTATCTGACAGGACAGGCAGATGCAGTAAAACTAAAAAGAGAATTTACAGAAACGAATTACCACCCAGGCCAATAAGGAGCCTACATTATCCAGAAAATGCACAATTACATCCAGCATTCCTTGCTTAAGAAGTAAAGAGGTCATGTGTAGCAGAATAATACTTCGATATTAAAGTGTATTTTCAATTTCTTCTACCTCTTTGGTTCCTTATCATCGAAACAGCAGTGAAAGTTATCTATATTGCTCTGCTGTGCAGCGTAAAGATGGTATAGAAAGAAAAGAGTCAAATTCTTGGTTTTTGAGCTCTTGTGCATACTTTGTATATCTGTAGCAGAGATAAAAATCTTAAAAGCTACAGCTTTCAATTGAAGGAGCAAGGGATTCAGGTCAGAAAAATAGATTTCATGAATTCCAAGGCTTGTCTTTAAATAGTAAGGTCTGAAGCCTAGAAGATTCAGAGCATGGAATTTGGACCATAACCCCTAGAGTGGGAAACATGCTTGATGAAGTAAACACCATTTTCCTGGCTAGAGAAGATAAGAGAATTGGAGGAAAATGTGACTACAGCGTAGATACCGCCTGGATCTCTGAGAAGGGCCCAGTTCCCCCTCCTACTTTGATGAGTTTGGGGAGAAGGGGGCAGTGATTAATATCTCAGAGCAATTTGGGGGATCTAAGAGCAATGTCTTTTGCCCCAGGGTGTAGGAAAGAAATGCTGTGAGACTCTTAGGTAAGCCATTTGTCCAACGGCATACCAGGCTAATAAAGGAGCAATAGGTTAGCGGAATTTTTTAGGACGTAAGTCTTTCAGAGTTCTCTAATGTAGTGTGGGAATCCATGAAAAACATTTCTAGTACGCTCCCCTTCCCAAACACCCCTGAAGAGGCTGAGATGAGCCTGCAAGCTCAACCTACATCCTCACTTCTGGAGGCCATGGTGTGGTCCTGGCTGCCACAGGCTGCGGCCAGAGCAATGAGGATGACATCAGACAGTGCAGCAGCATAGGTACGTGAGGGGATGGGTATGTCAATGAGCTTGACAGGATCATTCCACAATGCATACGTATATCAAAACATCACACTGTGCTCCATAATTATACATAATTATCAGTTAAAAGTAAAAATTAAAAAAAAGAAAGGGAATTCATTAAGTACCTCTCCCCTGAATGCTCCTCTTTGTCCAGAACCCAACAGACACCTACCGAGAAGGAAAAGAAGAATGTGAAGGGCGAGGGTCCTGAATGGACTGAGTAGTTGCTCATAGCAGTTGAAATTTTAAACTGGAAAGACTGAGTTACCTTTAATTGGCAAAGGTGAAGAAACAGTGGCTCATGTTATAGAGAAGTAATGAACAGTGTAATTTTGGCACATGCAGTCTGAAAAGCCTCTCATTTAAAATGGTTAAAATGAGGTTTGGGTATGTAAATAAAACTAAATTTAGGTTATAAGGGCTCACCTTTGTAGAACATCTTATCTCCTCACAATGCCACTAACAACAAAAGCAAAAATGAAAACACATCTTTCACATGTGATATAATAACAGCATTTGCCTTTTTGTAGCAGCCCACTCCTCCTTTTTCATGGCAAAGCCTCAAGTACATTGCCCTTAAAGACTGTTTTTGGGGTAGGGAAAAGCTTCCAGATGACAGGTAGTTAAAGGCACCTAAAGCGCGATGCTGTATGTGAGGCAAGTAATAAGGATACTGATCGTGTCCTAGAAAGGAGGCAGTTGTCACCCATTTTCTTCCGAAGTTGCAAGGATATGCATCTCAGTCTATCGATTCCCTATGCATGCATATCCTAGCAAGCGAATGCATTTTCTTAGTTGCTGTTAGTCCTCTCCACCCTCTTCCGCTCAGCAGCAGTTTTCATACATGATTAACACTCAGATAGCGTTTTCCGCATTAACCTTGTGATGTCTGATAGGGAAGACAGAGATGGATGCTGCCTTGCTGAAGTGTGTACACATAATCCATAATGAATAACTGCAGCTCCTAGACGACCATGATGGGGCCTCACAAGCAAAGTGAGGTCCAAGTCAAGGAAGGTGCTGAGTCCTACAGAGCAGTATTTCACTATTGGCTAAGCACGCAATATGCCACACCAGTAAAGTTCTTCCCCGTGTGGCCCAGCACAGACCTCTGATGACTGTACCCATTCTGATTCTGTTCCCAAGGAGACTCCTCCATAGCTGTCTTTAATATCCCTTTCCCATGGCGAGTTAATTTAGGTTACATGGGAGACTGTCCTCAGAGAGTTTCTTTGTCCAGTTGTGTTCTGATCTGGCATATGGACCATACTCAAGTATCATTGTGACCTCCTGTGTTGGCCCATTTTGCATTGCTATGAAGGGAATGCCTGAGCCTGGGTGATTTATAAAGAAAAAATTATTTAGTTCATCGTTTTGCGGACTGTACAAGAAGCTTGGCACCAGCATCTGCTTCTGGTGAGGGCTTAGGGAGTTTCCAATCAAGGGAGAAGGTAAAGGGGGAGCAAGCATGACACATGGAAAGAGAAAGAGCAAGAGAGAGAGAGGAGGTGGAATCACGTAGTATTTGTCTCTTCATGACTGGCTTACTTATTTCATGTAGCAAAATGTCCTCAAGCTTTATCCATGTTGTAGCTTACAACAGGATTTCCTTCTTTTTTAAGGCTGAATAATATTTCGTGGACATGCATATCACATTTTCTTTATTCATCTGTCAATGGACACTAAGATTACTTCCATCTCTTTGCTATTGCGAACAATGCTGCAATGTACAGAGATGTGGAAATACCCCTTTGAGATCCTGTTTTTAATTCTTTTGGATATGTGTTCAGAAGTGAGATTGATTATATGGTAATTCTATTTTTAATTTCAAGGAAAATTTATACTGTTTTTCATAGTGGCTATACCATTTTACATTCTTACCAACATGCACGAGGGGTCTAATTTCTCTATATATTCTAAGACTTTTTATTTTCTGTTGTTTCTTTTTTAAAAAAAATTATAGTGGCCATTCTAATCTATGTGGGGTGATTTTTCTTTGTGGTTTTGCTCTGTGTTTTCTTGATGATTAGTGATGTTGAGCATCTTTTCATATGTTTTTTGCCCATTTGTGCAGTGTCTTTGGAGAAATATCTAGTCAAATCCCTTGCCTATTTTTTAATTGAGTTATGCGTTTTGTTGTTGTTGAACTATAGGAGTTCTTTATATATTCTGGATAGTAACTCCTTATCAGATATATGGTTGACAAATATCTTTCTCCATTCTATAGTTTGTCTTTACACTCTATTAATTGTTTCCTTTGCTCAGCAGAAGTTTTTAAGTTTGAAATAGTCCCATGTGGCCATTCTTGTTTTTCTTACCTATGGACTTCTTTTTCTTATAAGGTAGGAAGGTGATATTACTGACTCTAAGATGGTATTTGGACATTGACCGAGAATGATGCATTACTAATATTGAACTTCCCAGACCCATGAGGCCTAATATTGTCTCACCATTTTGGCATGATATATTTAATTTTCCTTGATGGAAGTTAGTTTGTCAAGAGTAAATTCTTCTGCAAGATCCTTTATAGGTCTTTCTTCTGTTTATTTGTCAAGATGGGACACATATTTCTGCTGAGGGTATCATTGTCAGAGACAGTATGGGTCAGAAGATGGTAACTAATGTTTCTTTCATCTATAACACCTTTTTGTTACCTTCTACATACAGCAGCAAAATTCAATCAAGGGAAGAACTTCCAAAGTCAATTAATGGGAAAAGGCAAATAGTCCAGAAATCACAGAGGAGTTGCATGTGGTCCTTCTATTGACTGGAGCTAGAAACAGAGCTGCTTAATGCAGTTTAAAAAGTTGTCATTGCAGGCAGGGTTTTGCTCAGTTTACTAAATGTATTGACTGTAGGATATAAATAAATCCCTTGCAAACAGATTTAAATGCATTGCAATTACAAAAACAGCCATCCATTTTTCTCTCTAATCTCAGAAGACAGGGAGTAACAGCTGATGCTGCTGTTTGCCTCAAGGAAAGAAACACACGCAACAACACCTCTGGTTCCCCCTTTGTCATTTCCCTTACGGCAGTGTCCCTTTCACCCACCACTTGATTGATATGAAGAACAAGGACTACTGGCTCCTATCATCATTTCCCAATAAAAAAATTAAAAGAATAACCTAAAACCTTGTAATTAGCCTTTCCTATGATCAAGGCTGGGTTCCACAGCTTGGTTGTCCATTCTTCTCCTTGACAAGCACACACAGCAAGATGGGTCTACATTAGCAGATCCTACCCAAGCCCCAGTGAGAGATCTTGCTGGTCCTGGCTACAGCAGTGGCATTGCCACAGTCACATTGTGTCAGGACCATGGACTGCACTTATTTTTTTTTAAACTGACCACTAAAAAATTGATCAAATATCTCTTGACATCATTTTAGAAAGTATATCTTTAATTGTGCACCACCCTTTCACATCTAAAACTTACTCATTCTGACCTGATCACAAAGATCCTATTACCTCCATATCTCTTCCTTCTACTTGCCATGCCAGCTGGCTGCTTTCCTCTTTTCAGTATTGGTTGGCAAACTGAACATATGGGTGTTTTTAAGTTCCCACTACCTGTGGGATAGTAGATAGTAAGTGCAGGGCATGTTTAAATTATTTAGGTTGGTATATCATCCTTCAGTGTATTCACTGTAAAATGTCCCTATCCAGTAAGAAGAGTAAGTAATGATTTCATAAGAAAGACTACCCGGAAATTTGAAGATACCCTGTAAAGAAAAAGAGGTTACATTTTTCCATTCCAGTGTTATAGCATATTAGATTGGCTGTTGTGATACAAAAGAAAATTAATATTTTACCAGAAACATAAAGAAATGTGATAAAGAAAATATGATTTGAGGAAATATTTAGTACCTGTTATAAAATCACTTTTCTGATGATGAAAACACTTTATGAAGAACAAATGAAAGAAAATGAGCACTGCAGTAAGGTAAGAGCATAGACAAATCTGCATGGAAACTCTATTAACAAGATGAAGTGTGATCCAGGTGCCTTACGGCTGCCAACAGTGTGATTTTTCTTAGCTCTCAGAATGCTGTCTGAATACTTGTTAAACTGAACAGCCTCTAAAAGGAAGTTAGTGGGACTGACAGTGTGTAGAAAATAACCCCTGAAGGTAACACAATTCATAGCCCTTAATCCAAGGCATTGGTCACTAGATTTATAATTTAACCCCCATTTTTAATTTCAGTTAGAAGAAATGTGCCTTGAAGATTGTTTTGTTTTTCTAATTTTTTATTTTTGAATTATTATAGAATTGAGGGAGGTTGCAAATAAACATATAGGGAAGACCCAAGCATCTTTCCCAAGTTTCCGCAAATATTAACATCTTGCACAACTGTAACACATTATCAAAACCAGAAAATTGCTATTGGTAGAATCTAGAGAGGTGATTTAGATTTCACCAGTTATGTATTCACAGAGGTCTTAAATTAAAAAAATATATATTGTAATTGTTTAGATGAGCTGGATCCAGAGCTTTGAAATCTAAAAAACAAATTGTCTAAAATGGTGAAAAGCACAATTTGATATCTGTTGTCCTGAAAGAAGGGGCACATACAGTTGTGTGGTCACCTCATAGTCTAACTCCTGCCAGATCATCACTCAGAACGGATTGCCAGCAGGGCCTTCCTGATTGGATGCTGAGTGGCAGCCAAAATTATAATAGCATCCTTTTTTTCATTAGACTAAGTTTATTTCAATTAAGAAGGAAAAAGGACAAGCAGTCTTTGGTAGCTTTCATGGAAATGTTTACATAAGATAGCATTATCACCTAGTTAAACCATTTTGGTTTTCATTTTTTAAAAATGTGCTCAAGTTGTTTTGCTGAATGGCATGATGTAATCTATTTTTATTTATTTATAATTTGGTTGGGCTGTGTGTGTTCTGACTGGGGACTTCAGGTGACCTTGCACATGCTGTGTTTGTTGTCCCTGTTCCTATTATATTAATGTTATCGAATGTGTTCAGCCTGGCACACAGTAGGAGAGCAAAAAATATTTTTGGACAGAGAATCACTGTTTTTTCTCTTCCCAAGTTATCTGCAGCTGTTGTGGTTTCTCTGGCTCCTGCCCTTCAGTACTGCAGACACAGAAGTGATTCCTTTAGGAAAGAAAATGAAAAAGCCCCATCTTCCTAGTTCCTGTGTATGCAAACAGCTTATTATCAGAGATTTTTTTTTATATTAATTTGTTAACTTATCTGGCAGACCTCCTTTTTTTTCACTGATTCATTAATTTCTTCCAGCTCAAATGCTAAATGTCTATAAGACCTTGGATGAGTCACTTTACCCTGTTAGTGTTATTGTCTTATTTATAAAGGGGGACTAGGCTAAATAATTAACCTTACATTCTGTAATTTGGTGTTTATCCTGTTTATTATAACTCCTAAGAACAAAGATGAATTCTAGAAACTTTTATCACTAATTGAAAATTATTTTTATTGCATTGTGATTACTATATTTTAGAATAAATCTTTATATACACAGATACATCAAGGTAATATAGGCTTATTGTAAAATTTTTCAATAAGTATTTTTATATGAAAAATAAAATCCTCAACTGTTTCCTCCATTTCCTCATCCCATTCTATTGTTCTACCTTCTAGAAATGACCAAAAGTAACAATATTGAGTAATTTCATGCCATCTATCTAGCAATATATACATATACACAATATATAACATGTAGTACAATTTATTTAGAAAAAATGGAATTATGCACTATATATGCTTTTTGTAACTTGCTTTTTTTCAGTAAACAATATATATTAGAGTTTTTCTATGCAAATATTCTTTTTTATCAGTTGTATTATATTCCATTATACAGTTATTCTACAATTTATTTAAGCAATTTTCTACTTCTGCATGTCTGGGCTGTTTCTAGCCTTTGATCTCTTATAAGCCATATGCTTTATAATTTTCAAATGTATGTAGTGTATGAGTCTGGTATTTTTAGTGTTAATGCTGCTGAAGTTAGAAAATTAAAATATTGCTACTTAGGTAAGAAAAGATTACTTTCTTCAACCCTCTCTGTCCACCCCGTTGACTGCTTTCATTTCTCTCCCTAATTCTACCCCTGCTGTCATTTTTATTTATGTATTCTGGCTCTATGATTTTCCCTATCTTTCTAATCTTATCTGCTGCTATTCATTTAGACTAAGCAAGAGCTAAACATTCCTAAATTCCTAAAGGTTTAATACAATAAAAGAAAGTGTGTTACTTAGTTTATTCAGGTTTATTTATACTTATTAACACTTGTAGTTCCCTCCATGAAGCCAGTGTCAACATTTGTAAAAGTAAGAATGTGGCTTGACGTTTTTGTTTTTTGTTTTTTTTTGCTGTTTTCTCCCAAAGCAAAAAATCTTAGTAAAAACTGTCTGGAAAAAGTTACAGAATAAAGTAAACCATAAAAATTTGATAGTTGAATAAGCAACAGAATATAATCTTACCTATTCCTCTCATCTTAATAGCTTTTAGCTTTAAGCTATTGTAAAAAAAAAAAAATCTGTTGGAGGCTGGAAATAGATAAGCAAAGAAGCACAGCTTTTTGTGAGGTGTGTTAGAGATTGGGGTTTACACCACTAGGTTTATTTTAAAACTTAACCCCATTTCTTCTTTCTTCTCTCCCCTTCCAAAATTTTCTGGGAGGAAATATAATATGATGGTTAAGAACCATAGCTGGTGTACTAGGCAAGTAAAGCATCCATGGTAAGGTTCATTTTCTTCATCTGTACATGGGAACAATATAGTTTCCTCTTGATATTCCTAGGGTTAAAGTTAAAGTGCTTAGCACAGTGACTAAAAGTTTGTAAATACTAAAACACTTTATGGACTTAATTATTAAAGAAATACTAAAAAATGAATAAGATATACATTGCCCTTAAGGAGATCAAAAGCTAGTGGAGAGAATACCTACCTATATATTTATATATTCATCTATCTATATTGTTCTAAATAGAATTTAAAATATACTAGAAATATAAATAAAGTGCTATTACAGACAGAGGAAAGAGTAATAATTTTGCCTAGGAAGAAAAGGAATAGAGTAGGCTAAACCAAAGAAGAAACATTTGTACCAGACTTTGAAAGAAAACTTGATTTGTTGATAGAGAAATATAATGGCAAGAAAAAAACATTCTAGATACATAGAGACCAACAAAGCCATGGAAGGTGGAAATACGTGGCATTGAAAGGAGGCAAATACATTAGTGACAGTTACAAATGGTGCTGGAAAGTGGGTTACAAAGTGAATGGGTGGTGAGGAAATGGAGGTATTGAATGTGGAAAAGAAATTTGGTGGTGAAAGAAAAGCAAAATTGCTGGTAATTTTGATTAATGTTGGGGGAAGACATTGGCATACATGAGAGCATGGACTCCACATAGAGGTAGAGATTGAGTGAGAAGGTATAAAAAGTGAAGTTGCATCTAGAGGACATAGGACGGTGTGAAGTTAAGAAACATGGGAAAACGGTTGGCTCTGACAAAAGGAGGAGCCTTTCTCTGAGTTTCTAAGAAAGAAGTTAATTAAAGGAAGAATTAAATTTAGAGATGGAAGGGAAGAAATGGGAATTAGCCATTGCTATGGTTTGAATGTGTCTCCAACATTCATGTGTTGGAAACTTAATTTCCAATGCAACAGGTTGGGAAGTGGGGCTTAAGGGTTTAGGCCATGAGGCTCTATCCTCATGAATAGATTAATATCTATTATAAAAGGGCTTGAAGCTTCATGTTTACTCTCTTGCCCTCTCTCCAACGATCTTTCACCAATGTGATGCCTTCTGCCATGTTATGATGCAGCAAGAGGGCCCCTGCCAGAGGCAACCCCTCAATCTTGGACTTCCCAACCTCCAGAACTTTGAGACAAATAAACTTCTATTATTTCTAAATTACCCAGTCTGTGATATTCTGTTATAGCAGCACAAAACAGAATAAGACAGCCTTCAAAATATTTTTTATTTTTTTGATATACTATAAGGTGAAGGCTGTGGGTGATCCTTTGAGGGCTTAAAGAAAGTGATGGATAGTTAGAAAAGCCATTTGGAAAGTCAACTCAAAATGTGTGACTAGATTATGAATAGCAGTGACAATGTATTTGAGGTCATAAATCTCTTCCAGCTAAAGATCATTTCTTAATCTGATAAATGATCTCCAGTTAGTTTTGACATTTCTTACAGGGACTGCTGTTTGAGGGAATCATTCCTTAAACAAACACTTCTTTAGCACTTATTATATGCTAGGCACTAAAATAATAATTGCTAACATTTACTGTGTGCCTACTATATGCAAAGCACTGTTATTTATTTAATCCTCCTAAAAACCTTTGAGGTAAGTACCAATTTCTTTTCATGGTTGAAGTCATTGAAGTCAGAGAAATCAGGGTCAGAAAGCTATGAATTAGCAAAGTGTGACTAGAATCCAGGCAGTCCAGCTTTAGAATTCATGTCCATAATTTTCATGCTATATTTCCCTGTCTAATATGCAATGAAAAAAACTGATGCCCCCTATCTTTGGAGCTCATAGTCTGGGGAAAAACAAATAAAACATGTACATAAGTAAAATAATTACAAATTGTGGTCAGTGCTAAGAAGAAAATGATGGGAATGGTAAGCTAGAGATAGTGGGCCAGGATGGGAGAGAAGTGCAGACAGGGAATCTGCCTTAGAGAGAGTTGTCAAGGAAGATTCTCCCAAGAGGGATAATTTAAAGTGCAACATGAGGGTTGAGAAGGAGCAAGCCAAGAGAAAAGCTGGGGACAGCACATGCTGAGCAGAAGAAAGAGAATACCTGGAGGACTTAGAGTGGGGAAGAGCTTCATGTTTTTGAAGACCTGAAAAAAGACTGAAGCATAATGAAAGAAGGAATGAGAAGCATGAAATAAAGATGGAGAGAGAGCTAGATATCTTATCAATTGAGGCCTTGAGGGCCATAGTGAGGAGTTGATATTCTAAGTGACCATGAGAAATGGTTGAAGAAGTTTAACCAGGGAAGTGACACAATCTGATTTACATTTCAAGTCAATATCTCGGCTGATTTCTGAAAGATATGGAAAGGAATGTGTTAAAGTATAATAGCATCTGGTAGATAGGTAGGGAGCTGCCATAAATTACCAGGAAAAATGTGATGGTGATGTTAGCTAGGATAATGGCCAAGGAGACTGCAAAGTGAAGTGATTTCATATATATTGCAAAGGAAGAATCAACCCATCTTACAGAGAAGGGAAAGAGGAAAAGAGAAGTCTCAAGGATGACTTACAGGGTTTTGGCTTGAGCTGCTGGTGGGTAGAGGTGTAATTTTCTAATGTGGGGGGTCAAGAAGTGTGAAAAGCTTTAGAAATATAAATCAAGAGCTGATTTGGGGTATGTTAAATTTTGGAACTCTGTGAAGCATTCAAGTGGGGATGTTATGTAAGTCATTTGGATATGCAAATCTAGAAGTCTAGAACTTAGAGTTAATTCACGCCACTGAGGAGCTTTACATTCTGCTGGGAAGTGGATGGTTGATAAATGGTTTTGGAGCCATAAACCAAATTTAATAAGATTTGGTTTATGAGTATAAAGACATGTGGTCAAGTACTTTTCTTTGTTTCAATAATGGGTTCAGGGAGGACCTTGTTTTCATAACATTTTTCCATGGCCAAATGAAATTCTGCAATTATTATCATAGCAGTAATGACTTACCAGAAATGTGAGAGAAGGAGCCGTGCCATCTATATAAGCAAGAGCAAATCATGAACCAGCTACTTCTTGGCAGGAGTTTGAGGGCACTGCCAGTCCTGTTGCCATGTTTTATATGCGCCAACTCTGATCATGGAAAAGGATTTTCCACATACCATTTCGGCAAATATACAGCATTTACTGAGACTGCATGCCTGTTCACTGTCTCTGATGTTCTCAAAATAAAACAATAAAAGACCACTGGTACTTTCTATTTTGTTGCTTTATATGAAAAAAGAAAAAGAATCAAACTGAGACTATATAATATTATACTTACGAACGTACAAGGCAATTGTGAACCACTGGGCAGGAAAGGACCTGGAGAATTATGTAGTGTAACTATCTTTCCATTGCTTGATCCTCTCTGCATACCTTTGTCCCAGGGCAACCACCAATTCTCAAATACCCCTGGTGTTATAGAACTTTCCATATCTAAGAAGGAGTCCATTCTTCCATGGGGAATCCCAGACTATCATAAAGTTCCTTGAGCAAGTCAAAATGCGTCCCCTTATTGCTCTTATACAGCCATCCTTTTTCTGTCTGCTGGGGACATGCATCAAAAGTCTACTTTCTTATTATATGAAAGCACTTCATATGTCCCCTCTGGTTCTTCTTTATTCTTTCCCAAACATCCTCAATTCTTCAACATCCTTCACATGGTGTATTGTTAGTCCCTTTACTACTTTTATTGGTCTGCTAAGGCCAGCATGTCTGGAGCCATTATGTAGTTAAGCATAATAATCCATATGTGGTTTCATGAGTAGAGAATACGTTGAAATTATTACTTCCCATGCTGTAGATATTCCATTTCTATTAATTCATCCTAAAACTGCATTAGTCTCTTTGACAGACATTATGGATTGGCTTAAACATTTAAAACAGTGATAAAAAGGATCATGATGACAACAAAAATACCATTGATTCAATGTTGGTTATGTGCCAGTCAATTTGCTAAGTCCTTTATATGCAGTATCTTAGGAATTTGAATTTATAGTTTACCAAAACCCTGTGTCTTTTTTATATGCTGCTACAAACCACATTCCTCCCAATCTATACTTAAATATAAAGGTTTTGGACTCAAGAGAAGGACTTTATACTTTTCCTTTTAAATTTAATTTTATTATATTTGGCACATACTTTCAACCTAAATTCTATCTTTAATTCCTTTCATTTATAGATTTGACAGGTATTCCTTCTCCACTTTAAACCATGCTAATTAATAAAAAAAAATTGAGCAAGATAAGGTCAAGGGTATAGTCATTTACCGCATCACTAGAAACTTTCTAATGAAGTGGTACTAATCCTTAATAAGAATCATTTAATAACAAAGTCACTTAAGTCTATTTTTGTCTCATCTCTACCTCCCACTACCAAGCTTGTTTCTTTCCCAGTCTTTCCTATCTCTGTAAATAGGTTAACCATCCCACCCAGGTGCTCAAGACAACAACCTGGGAGTCATCTTAAATTACTTCTTTCCTCTTATTTTCCATACCCAATCTATCAGTAAATTCCCAAAACATATTGTTACTGTATTCGCTTCCCTCCATCTCCATAACCACTGCCCTGCTCCAAGCTCCCTTTCTAGCCCTACCCTCCCAGCCAGCATTATCTGTTTGCCACACTGCAACCAGTGTTACATCACTGGCCTGCTTAAAATCCTCAGATCCCTTCCCATCTCACTGAGAAGGAAATCCCAAGTCCTTACCATACCGTGAGGCCCTACATGATCTGGCCTTTGACCTTATATTTACCATTTTCCTTGGCCTTTCCCTTCCTTGAATAAACCAAGCTTCTTCCATTTCAGGTCTTCATATCTTGTTTTCTTTCTGTCTGGGATGTTTTTTCCCCTGGTTTTCACAGAGCTGCCTCTTCCCAAGCTTTAAGTTTCAGATAAAGTATGAACTGATCACAGAGACTATCCTAGACTATCAAAGTAGTCCCCTGTCCCCATATACCTCACTGTTTATCTCATCACTCTGCTTAATTTCTTTATATCACTTATCACAATCTGAAATGATTTTGTTTGTCATCTAAATTCTCCACTAGACTTCAAGGTCTTTAAACATTGGGATCTTGCCTATTTTGTGCAACACGTTATCCCTAGTGCCTATAACAAATGACACATAAAAGGTACTTAGTAAATATTTGTTAAAGAGATAACAAACTAATTTTACTAACAGCCAACTCACTTTTTTTGTCATTCTGTCTACTGGAATATGATGAATTTATCAAAATGTCTTGTTTAAATCAATACAGGTATTATTGGCCCTATTTATAGATCTACCAGTTAGGAACCTTGCTAAGACAGAAATTGTTTTAATTGGATGGTGATTTTCCTTAATGAACTCATTAATTAACTCATGAATGAAATTAAGGGAGTTTATAAACTTCCTGAGACTGTATGTAAAATTTTGTTTGTGTGCATGTACATATTTTGAGTGGACAGATTCCATCCTATGTTTTAGTTATTCATCCCATATTTGGGGGCAAAGGTATCTATGATATGAGTCAGATTTCTAAAAGGTTTTTTTTTAATCTATCATAAAAGTTTACCAACTTCTGTACTAGGGGTGCTCTTTTCATATTTGGTTGTGTCTGGAAATTAAGGGTGTACTAAGTACATCTTGCCACTTTTAAAAATGAAAATCACATTTACTATCTACAGTGTTCCAGCAACTTTCCATTTTTCCACAGTTCTCTAAAGATTATGTATAGTAGTTTGCCATGCTGAAGTGAAAGTTTGCTCAGTAACCTGAAATATAATTCTCAGGTCAAGAGATTTGAACTTCTTTATAGTCTACAGATGCTCCCTTAAACTTCTTTTCTCATCTGGAGCTTCAATTCCCAGGTAAGCAATGTCTGTTCTACTCATTTTAGTCTAAATATCTTTTTCCTTGGCCATGAGGACAAAAGCAAAATAGGAGTTGAGAAGTTCAGTTTCTTTTTGTCATCTCTCAACAATACACCATCAGCTTCAAACAGCAGGTGTACTCTTTCTTTCCAGATAGGTTTCTTTCTTTGAACATATTTATAGGTAGCACACTAAGAAGTATATGAGTAAAGCTAAAAAGGAGAGGGCAACAGAAACAACACTGTTATAGGCATATATGAAAGACCTCTTGGGGTGAACAATCAATGGATGTGTTGGTGTGTTTTTGACATAGGTCACAGACCTTGGACAGAAACAAGAAAAGGCAGTGTGCAGGGCCTCCAGCCATTCAGATACAAGCACATTCACATGACTGTTAGCAGCAAATTACCACCAATTATCATTACCTTCCAGATGGTAAATTGCCCAGCAAACTAAGACAGAAAACTCTAAGGGTTCAAGAAAAACTGTTCACCTTTCCCCATTCTAGCTTCTTTTGCTTCTTGCAGGGTTGCATTATGTGCTTTCTAGATGGAATGCTTGTTTTCAACAAAATATCGTTACATTAGTAGAGAAATGTATATATATGTATATATATATACATATATATATATTATGCAATTTTTATTGCTTCTGTTTTGCACTGTCTCTTCAAGGCCCTAGAAAGGAATTTAGCCTTAGAAGTAGGGATGGGTTAAAGTCTGGTAAAAAGGGAGAAAGATGTAAAATTAGGAGAGTGGGCAATGGAAGACATTTGAACCTAAAGGATGAGCTATGGTTGGTGAGACCTGGCAAAAAATGGTGGCTTGAAAAATTCAAACATATATGAAAGCCTTCATGTGTACTGTCCTATCTTGTTTTAGGGTTATTAGCAATCATTATTAGTGGTTAGTAATTAGTAATTGCTATTGGTGATGGATGAAAAACGCCTGATACCCATGAGAAGAACATGAGTCCACACATTTATTTACCCAAGATTACTCCAAACCAGGGACATATTACATTAAGAGTATAACAGTGCAGTTCAGAGCTGGTCCTTTGGCCTGTACTCCTGACATGGGTCCAAAGCAGTTTGACAGCTGCCTCTCTGTCGTGTGATATGCCTGAAAGTTTATCTGCATGAGTAGAAGAGACGATTTAGGCATCCTGCAGGATTGGGATTAAGTAAAGAGCTGAACTATAATTGCCTTTTTTTCTTTATTTTTTCCTGCTACACATCAGATGAACATTTCCAGTGGTCTGTGATCCACCCACAGAATGACACATCCTTCTTCATGTCAATTACGTACTGTCAAATAATTGGTGAAATCAGTTTTCACAATAATGAATGAGCTGTTGCAACACTGTTTAGGCAAAACAGCTACGCCACAGAAGGGTTTTTAATTTTCACTGTAATGTTACAGCACACTCCAGTATTATATTCTAGCATACTCTAGTATTATACTGCATTGTTTGATCCTTTGTGCTTCACAACTTCATCTGCCTTATGAGTTTTTCCCATCAGAGTTCACTCTCTGTGATGAAAGTCTTTAACAAAATGAATCTAATTTCATTACATTCTTCCCAGCATATTTCTGCTAGGTTCGTGCAGAATCAGTTACCTACATCTAAGGAGACAAGAGTGCCACTGTGGGGAATATTTCTTAAATTATGCCTTCCTTGGACACAGTTAATAGCTTTAAACACAATTTAAAGTATAACACCTTAAATTAAATTAAATACATGCCCTGACTTGTAAACAAGCAAGCCATCATGCAGCCACATAATCAACCAAATAAACCAACCAACAAGCAAAAGAAAACGGGAAAGAGTGAAAGGAATTAGAGAGAGAAACTGAAAGAAAATATATTTATCTACAATTCTCTTCTGTTCAGCATTGGTTTTATGGTAGAGGGTTTGTGTGTTGAAGAAGGTATTTAGAATACAGTTAAATAAGTGGAGGATTGTTTGGAAGTCTAGTTACTCTAGGAGTAAATAAGACCATGGAGGTAGCATATATAAAAGTAAAAAAGACTAATGCTACAATAGTTTGTCGAAGTTTTGTTGAATGCACTGGGTATATGACCCATTGGAAGGTGAGAAACATAGGGCTATTTTGAAGTTTATAGTTTATCTTATTTGATGATACAGCAATTTACATACACACTAAACACACATACATACACACAGCCTCATCTGCTCTTCTGTTTCCCCTTTGGAGGCCCTGTGATTTTCATAAACACTTTTCCTCCCCCAAAAATATCTTGAAATGAATTTTATAGGAGTCTGCAGTGAGAAACATTAGCACGCTTCAGAATATGACTGAATTTGGCACCTGTAATAAATTTCCAGTGTCATTCTCTGAACCTGATAGACCTTGCTAGAATTTTAATAGCTTCTCCACATACCTGGAAATACAACTACAGTATCTGTCACCTTTAGAAAATAATCATTCTGACATGCTTTATTCACTTACAACTCACTTGACACATTTTCAGTTACATTTAAATGTGAGCTTCATTTAGTCCCTCATTTCACATAGCAAAGGTTAGGTATTCATTACATAAGTTGTTTCCAGAGATAGAAAGACCCAGATCAACAGAATTTGAAGGTAACATGCACATAGTATTCTTGTTAAATCTTCTGTGTTCAAAATATATTTGCAATTAATTACAAATGTCTTTAATGAGATTTCAGGCTAATGGAAATATCAATATTGACTGTATCACTATTCACCTGCTTTCTTCCCCAGAAAAGAGTCATTTCTTTTGCTTATTAGGGAATATTTTATCCTTGCAAACTTGCAGTTTGCTGATGAAAGGAGAGAACAGAATCATTATTCAGAAATCTTCAATTTGAAATATTTTCCTTTCCATTTCAATTTAAGAAGGCACAGAAAGATTTCACATTTTGAAAGCATTAGGTAATTCATTTCAAAGCTAGAATGATTTGGCAATCTATTGAGGATACATGTGGCTGGGCCAAGAACTCAACTTTCCCCTTTTTATTGAAAGAGAATTTTGGACTGAGAGAAACTCAGAATGAAGGCAAAAGCTCAAGAGTTGGCTAACCCTTCACTTAGTGATTAGTTTATCATTGCCAAATTCTAGTCTCAAGGACTAATGCAGCTCCATGCTACCAACCCCCTAGTGTATGTCTTGGCAATGATTTGGATGACATAGGGCTGATGTCTACTTGGTAGGTGGCTCTCTGTGGCCAGGATTGTGGCTGACATTCAACTTACAACGTGAGGTGGAAGAAAGGTTGATTTCAGTCTCCTCTGGGCAGAGCAAGGTGTATTGAAGAGGGATCAAAATATGAGTTTGTCCATTGTCCAGCCCAGGCAGCCAAGCTGTTTTCTGAATAGGTGTGCAAATGCATCATTTCCCTATGGCTTCACATAGTCCTTTCCTGAAGAGGAAAGAGGGAAGGGGAAGGAAGGAAGACACTGGAGGTGGAGGATGCTTAATCTTCCCAAATTGCTCTGCAGAGAACGCCAGTCAGAGTACTAAGCTGCAGCTTGACATGGAAATGCTCTCTAGAATGAATGTTTGACGAAAACCTCTCCAATAAGTAAGGGAATGATTCCATGTCCCAGGCACAGTGTAGGAAGAGAGCTTAAAGGAAGATTGTTCATTATAAAGTGGTGCTTGTTACATTACATTTGTACTGGCCTTTGGTTTTTCTCAAAGTGCCTTAATTTTTCATAATCTCTCTTGTCCTCTAAAAGAGCCCTGTGAGGTCATTCAGACAGACATTTTTCTCAGAGGAAAACGAGGACTCTGAAACACCAAAGTAGGCCTTCTGAAGCTTGTTTACTCTGCTATACTGCTTCCCTAGAGGAACTGTGAAAGGAAAGAGAGAGAATGTCCTCATGGTGAAAAGAGTAGACTCACATCATTTATTCATTTATTAATAATTCAGACACTGGCTTTAGTTCCTTCCTTCCACCACTGCCTTTTCCAGCGCCTCATCCTTCCACTCCAACATGTACAGTTAAAACAGCATAGTGTATGGAACAAGTGGGCACCTAGCCCCAGACCTCACACATAAAATTTAATGCAAAATGTATCATAGACATAAATGTAAAATGCAAAACTATAAAACTTACAGAAGAAAGTATGTGAAATCATACCTAACGGGTACAGTGTACACTATCTGGGTGACGGGCACACTTATAACTTTGACTCAAGCAGTACAGAAGCAATTCATGTAACCAAAACATTTGTACCCATGTAATATTATGAAATAAAAAATAAAAATCTTAAAAAATAAATAAAAAACTTAAAAAAGATAATACAAGAGAAAATCTATGTGACCTTGGGTTTGCAGATGTGTTTTTATGTATAACATCCAAAGCTTGGGCCATGAGAGAAAAAATGGATAAGCTAGACATTATTAAAATTAAAACTTTTCTCTGTGAAAGACACTGTCAAGAGAAAAAAAAAAGACAAGTCACTAACTGGGAGAAAATATTTACAAATCATATATATAATAAAAGACTTCTAATCAAAATATACAAGAAACTCCTAAATATCAGTAATAAGAAAACAAAAAACTCAACGTAAAAATTGGCAAAAGATCTGAACAAACACCTTGCTGAAGAAGATACACAGATGGCAAAGAAGTGTGTAAAAAGACGATCAATATCATTTGTATGTTAAAAGAACAATGAAATACCACTACCCATACATTAGAATAGTTTTCAAATAGCTTTCAAATCTTGAAGCATAGTATCTTTGTCTGAGGTCTAGGTGGAACCTTCAGGAGTAGTGGCTTCTGGTGGCTGAAAGGAAAGTATGCTACAGTGAACACTAGGCTCAAGCCAAGCAGAGGGAGCAATGATCCATTCCCTGTTTTCTTGGGATCCCTGGAGGTGAGAATGAGCTTTACTATAGCAAATATTATGTGATACTCTCTTTTCTTTCATTAAACAAAATTATAGATAATAAAACTCAATTTTTTAAATAGAAATTATAGTGTATAGGAAATATAAGAATGTAAGTTATAGTAAAATAATATACATTTCAGTACACAAATGCATAGGCACAGTTATACTAGAAGATAAACAAAACAAAACAACAACAAAAAACTCTACAAATTTCCAAAATACCCCTAAGGTGGGGCAGTAATACCCCCATTGAGAACACTGTGTAAATCTAGGAATTTTAAAGATAATCTCTTTAAGAGTTGATGCCCTCCTGCTGCTTCTTAGAGGGTATATGAGACATTTTGGAAATCTTGATTGATGGCGGGTCATTCTGCATATTTATACCACAAAGTCCAAGCTTGATTGCATTTAACTTACTATACAAAGCTCCAGGTTAGTCCTAGGCAAAATTAGTAAGTGAACTTCCTTTTTGCCCTTTCCTTTTATTAACTAGCGCTCATCCCAGGCCTGTCCTATACAGCCAGGTTGATCTTTCCCTCTGCAGTTGCCTAAGTCTCCTCACCTCTGCCAGAGGCAGCTGCACTTTGGGTAATGCGTGAGGGTAGTGCTCATTATCCGACTGTCCTATCTCAGTCTAACTAGATGTCAGAGCTGGAAAAGACATTCATTAATTCATTCAGTATGAGATATTTTGGGGTCCTATTGGCAGGTGTTGTGTGAGGTGTTGGAGCTGCAAAGATGAATGAAAGACAGTTTTTTACTTGAAAGGTATTTGCAAGCATGGATTGCAGCACAGTGAGGATGAATGCTTAGTACAGGTAAGCATGAAAGACCTCTCATAGAAGACAATGCTTGAGCAGAGTTTTGAAAGATAAATAGGATTATAAAATTGAAAAAAAAAAGTGGATAAATAAGGCGTATCTTGGGTAGAGTAACAGCACATGTCAACAATGTACAAGGATCTGTGGCTGAAGCAGGAAGCAAGTGACAGGAGGCAGGGGACAATCAGAAAGGGATCAGGCACTGGGTTGAAAAGCTATTTGGCTTACCTCACTCATTTTATAGACATAGAAACCAAGATCTTTTGATTTGGTCAAGGGAGGTGATGAATACCCCAATTACCTTGATTTGATTGATATACATTGTATATCTGTATCAAAATATCCCATGTACCCTATAAATGTATACAAACATTATGTACCCATAATAATTAAAACTAAATATTTTTAAATAAAGTAATTCATGCTAAGGTCTTAATATTTATTTGTACCTCACCTCTTTTAAGAAAAGTTCTCAAAATGACTTACAGAAAAGGGTATATATTTATATACACACACATGTATTATGGAGTAGAAAATAGAGATAGGGAAGAGAAATTACATAAACCAAAATGTCATTGTGTATATCCAGTCTATTCCCCTGCCCCCAAGGAGATGGTTTTGGATGGGAGAACTATAAAATTTACCCTGAGTCTTCTACTGTTTCCTTAAGACTTTTACCTCGGTATAGCAATTTCAGAGAGAATCCTATGCTCAGTCAGAGTTTTCCTGAAGGATTCTGAATTGTTACTGGAACGGTCCTGCTCAGGTGTGCTGGGGAATGCTGATGCTTCAGTGCATCAGTGTGTGTGAGCCGAGCCAGAAGCCCTGGGCTGACTCCGTCCTACAGGCTAAAAATAGTCACAATGATGCTGCTGTTTGTTTTGCCGGCAGCAGCTCCTCACAGCTGCTATTGTGCACGCCTCCAGGTATGGGGGTGCACTACCATGTTCTAGGATAAGTCCTCAGGAAGCCTGGAAGGTGGCAGTTCATTGAGGTTAATTATAATTCCTGGTGGGCATTTGTGTGGCTTTTTGGACTCCTGTGAGTACTTAGAAGCCAAAGTCTTCCTTCTCATTTTTGAAATAGGAATATTTTATACTCTCCAGCGCCAATGCCTTCAAAGGTTAGCCAGCGTGTTGAAAGCATGTTGCGTGAAGTTTCTGATGAATGCTGTCCATTTATTTAACACTGTGGCCAAAGGCCACATACACAAACCTGAGTAACCTGAGGGAAGTAGCATATCGTGCACTTTAAAAAAGTCAGATATGCCTAAAGTATACAGTGATTCTGATCTGAAATGTGAATGTTATAGATAAATGTATTGTCATCTTTTGAGTAGTAAAAATTTTTTTGTGGGGAAAGAAATTGTTATAGTCAGGAAAGAAGCCATTAACTGAAAGGACTAAAAAAGGGCTGTAGAGTATGTGAAATATATGTGAAAACTACATTATTTTTGATGATTTAGGATTGTTTCTGTTTCACATGCATTGCAGTTTTAAACGCTTGTGGGGTAAAATGACTTGATCAATTATTATGATAATGATGCACAAGTCAAATTATAAGTTTAATTATAATTATCATCTTTATAGAGAGTTAATTAATCATAAAAGAGTACATTATATAATCTTTCTGTTTAATGAAATTCATTAAAGAGGCTCCCAAAGGCCTAAATATAGTTTTCAACAAATTAAACCTGTGACTGAGGTTAAGGCTATTAATGCAAATGTGGTCTGGATTAGTCACTAAAAAGGACTGAATAAGACATTAGGCCCCCAAAGTGTTAAAGCATCAGACCCTGATGACATATCCTTTTCCTCTCGTAAGCAGAACACATAATTTAATGACTTTCTGAGTAGTCTTGAAATTTAGTGGTAGAACTGAGACTGTATAATTTAACTAGCATAGATGATCCAAATAGCTGTACTCAACACCGTTGCATGTAAAGAGCTACATTTTAAAGAGTTGGAGTCGTTTACAGGTATTGAAGAGGAATCTATTGAGGATATAAGCTTTGCACCACTGGCTATCAAACCCTCACATTCAGAGTAGCAATAAATGAGAGTAATGTACATAGTACTATAGGGGAATTGAGACGGAAAATGTTTGGAGAACAAAAGAAAGAGAAGATATAATCCTATGTCTGGCAGAACTAAACCCTGCTGGTCTATGCATAGGGGAAATCCTGCATTTTCAGAAGTTCCTAATGAGGATTTGTGCTATTATATTCCTTTATATGGCTGAACAAATTAGCCAGGGCCCCAGGATTGAAATGAAATGAGTCACAGCTAGAAGAAATCAGGCTATAGATGATGCAAGAGCATAATGGGTAGACTCTAGAGACACTATGGAAACCTGACTGTTCAGGAACAGACGGGAAAGCTGTGAAACCTGCACCCAGCGTTTCAAAGCTTTCCTCCCTGGTTTGACCTGTGCTCTGTTCCCCTGGGTGGGTTTTTTCAGTGTTGCAATTTGGAACAGTTCCATTAATAGGGCTGCTTATATGTATGGTTGTATCTCTTCATGTAGTTTTGTTTTATATTTTTCCAAATGAATATTACATATTTTGGATAGGAATCCTTTACCTATTTTGTAGTGACTTTATAGGCCTTCTGTTATTAAAAATTTCCAGGTAAACTTTATTTTGATTATAAAAATAATTCACTGTAGAAAATATGGAAAATAAAGATTAACAAAAAAATGATAGTAATAACTAACACCAATATAATACTTTGTGTCAGGTGCTATTTCTAAGTGATATACATGTTCTAACTCTTTTATTTTATAAAATCCAAAATAGTTTTAAAAACAGCTTGTCATCTAGTGATCTATTTTGGGGGAAACACAAAATAGGTGCTGAAAAAATATTGAATAAATTTTGGTCAGTTAAGATAAACATTTTGAGACTATTGGTATGAATTCTTCCAGATTTTTATTTAATATTACAAGAATAGGATAATATTGGGGGAAAAGGAAATGATGAGTTATTGTTTAATGGGTAAAGAGTTTATGTTTGGAAGGATGAAAAAGTTCTAGAAATTGATAGTGATAATGATTGTGCAACATTGTGAATCTACTTAATACCACTGAATTGAACACTTAAAGTGGTTAAATGGTAAATTTTACATAATGTATATATTACCACTATAAAATCCTAAAAATATGGGAAAATATGGGAACATAGTATACATACCATTTGGAAACTTAGTTTTCTAAAAAACTTACATTATTTGTAACCCATTCCCAGATCAATAAATGAACATGATATATGAATTTCTACAGCAGTCCTTCTCTTCTTTTTTATTTCTCCAAAATACTTGAGAGTTATGACCCACTCATGTAAGAGTGCTTCTGTTAGACAATGGTTTTCATATGGTCAAGACACAGTGGGTGTTGTTAAAGCTACATCAGTGATTCTGATATCTAAGAGATGAAACCATCTTACCTGACAATCATTTATCTATGACATTCTTAATTCACATAGACCATACATAATTCCAACCCTTTGCATCTTCAAATTTTGGCTTTTTATTGGACTTTGGAGGAAACATAAGATTTTAAGTGATGATACCCTGGAGCTGAGGGTTCCTGTCTCATGTAGAAGATATTTAGTGCTGTTTAGCTAGTACCACATATAGTGATATGCCAGAAAAGTGCATGGGAAATCACCTAACTAAAACTTTAAAAGGCTTTCTGATGGAAATGTGTACAAAGGTCAAGGATAAGGATTGAGATTACTCTTTCCATCCATTCTGAAAGTATCCCCCTGCCTCTTATCTGGCTGGCCCACACACCCAGAGTATAAGTTGCCGAGTCTCCCTGATTGTTGCAAATGCAGATTTAAAAGGCATAGGTTGTTATGGTGAAGGGATGCATAATGGTAGGGATTGTAAAGGATTTAGTAATATAGGTAGGGTCATGAGCTACATAAATATCCATAAAATCTGGGTGTGAGACATGATTTTACCTAAATTGGCAATCCTGGTGAGAGTTAAGTGGTTAATAGAGCATCCTAAGATTAAGCCAGTCAGTCAGGGAGTAGACGAATATGTTTTAGTAAAATTCTGCGATCATGGTACTTGAGCATTTACTAAGAGGTTCACCTACTGTATGAGTGTCCGAACACTGGGTGGCGCAGAACAGCAGAAGTTTATTATCACACATGGCATAGAAGTCCAAAATCAAGGAGTTAGGAGGGCCATGCTCTCTCTGAAACACATAGAAAAGAATCCTTCTTTGCCTCTTCTTGCTTCTGTCATTTGCTGGCAATCCTTAGTGTTCCCTGGCTTGTTGATGCATCGTTTCGATCTCTGCCCCTGTCATATAGCTGCCATCTCCTTGCATGTCTCTCTCCTGTGCCTCTCTTCTTTTTTTATAAGAACACCAGTGTGACCTTGTCTTAACAAATTACATCTGCAATGACACTGTTTCTAAATAACTATTTCTAAATAACGTCACATGTTTATATATCGGGGGTTGGGATTTCCTGTCTTTTGGGGGACACAATTCAATCTATAACGCATGCTAAGTTGGCTCTCAAATACCAGCATTATAGGATTTTAGTTATCTCAATGTAATACAGGTAGTCTAACTCTTATGAAGGATGAACTGAGACACAGAGAATTAAGTAAATGTCCAAGGTTGTGTAGCTCCTCATAGGCAGATAAGATGTTCAGAGATATTTGTATCCTTCCTTGGAACACAACATATGTTAACACCCACTGAATTCTGAGAAATTGAGAACCACTAAATGTGAACTCTGCATGCACATAAGTTTGTATGTGTAAGTATGAATGTGTGTGAGTGTGAGTGTGTATGACTATGTGTGTGTGTAAAAGGGAGGTTGTGTTTAACAATTTATTAAATCTATCTGACAAGGTGACTTACAGATGTTAATTTTCCCTTCCTGCCTATACCTGACTGGTGGCAGTGTGATCCAGTAGGAAGCAATGGTTGCCAGTGAGAAGTCATGGGTTTGAGACTTAGCAATGCCAGTAATTTTCTGAATGATATAGATAGATTGGCCATGAAATTTGTCGTTTAAACTGGAACATTTTTGAAAGTGAAAGAGTGTGCCATTAATAGTTATGCCATCAGGACAACAGGAATAAACCAGGACTGTCCAAGCAAACTAGAATGTGTAGTCACCCTCAGTGAAGACAAGTTAATCGACCTCTCTGGGCCTTGGTTTTCTTGTTTGCAAATTAAGGTGACTTTCATCTCTGAAATTATCATTAATTCCAGACTTCAATGAAAACTTATGTCTTGATTACAGGTTTCAGTGAGCCAAAGTTTTAATTGAGTTTGGGTCTTTGATGAGAAGCCCACTGAAGTGTTTTTTTATTTTTAAATAATCAGCTTTATTGAAGTATAACTTAAATATGACAAAATTAAACAATATTCAACTAGTTTTGACAGAAGTATACATTTGTCTAAGTACCAAAATGATTTAGAACATTTCTGTCACCCCATAGGGTTCTCTGTTCACATTTGTAGTCAGTCTGCAGCCCCGTTCCTGGCTTGTGGCAACCCCTGATTTGCTTCCTGTAAAAATAGTTTGCCCTCTCTAAAATGGAGTTTGTAGGGAAGAAAAAATAATATAATCATTTGTGTCTGGTTTCTTTTACTGAGCATAGAGGTTTTTAAGGTTCATCTATGTTACATATATCAGTAATTCCTTTTAATTACTGAATAATATTCTACATATGGATGTAACCCAATTTATTTAACTAGTCTTCAAGCAGTGGACATTTGGATAGTTTCCAGTGTTTTGGCTTTAATATGAATAAAACTTGTTTTGTGTATTCAGGTACAAATGCAATGTGGATAAATGTTTCATTTCTCCAGGGGAAATACCTGGGAGTGAAATTGCTAGGTTGTATATAAATGAATGTTAAAAGTTCTAAGACAATGCCAAACTGCTTTCCAAAGAGACTCTATCATTTTGCATTCCCACTAGAGATGTGTATGCATTACAGTTGCTTCATGTTTTTAACAATACTTGGTTATTGTCAGTATTTTTAATTTTAGTCATTTCAGTGGGTGTTTAGTGCTGTTGCACTGTTCTAATTTACATTTTCCTAATGACTACAGATGTTGAGTTTCTCTTCCTATGCCTGTTGACTATTTGTATATTTTCTATGGTGCAGGGTCCATCATAATTTTTATCCATTTTTTTTTAAAAATGTTATTATTTATATTCTGGTTACAAATCCTTTAATATTCATTTTACAGATATGAAAAATGCATGGCTTTCTTTTTAAATATTTTTTAGTTTCTTAAGAGTCTTTTGATGAGCAAACATGTTAAATTTTGATCACATCCACTGTATCAATTTTCTGTTTGCTAATTTGTGCATTTAGTAGCCTATTTAAAAAAAAAATCTTTGCTTAATCCAAGGTTACAAATAATTATTCCTACTTTTTCTAATTCTGAATTAGAATTTTTTTCAAAAAATTTTCTATAGTTCTACTGCTTATGTTTAGATCCATGAACCATATTAAATCCTTTTATATATGAGATAAAAAAGGGTTTATGTCCACTTTTCCTATCAATATCCAATTGTACCAGTATCATTTGTAGAAAAGGCTACACTTTCCCCACTGAATTACCTAGATAACTGTAGAAAATTATTGACTCATACATGTATGAATCTTTGAAGTCTCTACTCTGTATCATTGATCTATTTGTCTGTTCTTACACTGATACCATAGTGTTTTCATCATTCTGGCTTTATAGTAAGTCTTAGAATAAACTAGTGAAAGTCTTCGAATTTTTTTCTCTCTTGTCAAATTCATTTGGCTATTCTAGGAGCTTCTATTTCTACATATATTTTAGAATCAGCTTGACGATTTCTATAGGATAATATTTTGGGATTTTGACTAGGATTATATAGAATGTATAAATCATATTAAGGACAAATGACATTATAAAAATGTTTTTCCAGCCATGAATGTGGTACAACTCTCCATTTATTTTTTATTTTATTTCTTTCAGTAATGTTTCATAGGTTTCAGTGTACAAGTTTTACACATTTTAAACTTATTTCTATGTTCTATCTTGAAAATGTTCCATGTGCTGATGAGAAAAATGTATATTCTGCAGTTTATGGGTAGAATTTTCCGTAAATGTCTGTTAGATTCATTTGTTTAGAGTTCTGTTTATATCCAGTGCTTCTTCATTGATTTTCTGCCTCGATGATCTGTCTAGTTCTGTCAGAGGAGTCTTGAAGTCCCTGGATATTATGATGTTGCTGTTTATTTCTTTCCTTAAGTCTAGTAGTATTTGTTTTATGAATCTGGGGGCTCCTGTGTTAAGTGCATATATATTTAAGATTGTTATACCTTCTTGTTGAATCAATCCCTTTATCATCATATAACGATCATCCTGTCTTTTTTACCATTGTTGATTTAAAGTCTATTTTATCTGATATAAGAATAGCTACTCCTGGTTGCTTTTGGTTTCCAACTGAATGGAATATTTAGATCATACTCTAGGCCACAAAATAAGTCTCGGCAAATTACAAAAAATTGAAATCATACCACACACCTTCTCAGACCACAGTGAAATAAACCTAGAAATCAGTTCCTGGAGGAACTCTCAAAACTACATAAGCACATGGAAATTAAACAACCCTCTGCTGAACAATCCTTGCATCAATGATGAAATCAAGATGGAAATAAAATAATTTTCAAATTGAGTGATTAAAACAAGACATGCTTCCAGAAATCTCTGGGATATAATAAAAGCAGCACTAGGAGGAAAGTTTGTAGCACTAAATGCCTACATCAAATGACAGAAAGATCACAAATTAACAATCTAATGTCATACCTCAAGGAACTAGAAAAAGAAGACACCAAATCCAAAGCTAGAAGAGGAAAAGAAATAACAAAGATTGGAGCAGAAATAAACAAAATGGAAATTAAAAAAATACAATGAATCAACAAAAACCAAAGGTGGTTCTTTCAAAAGATAAACAAAACTGATAGACCGCAAGCTCAATTACCGCAAGCTCAATTAACCAGGAATAAAAAAGAAAGAATTCAATAAGCTCAGTGAGAAATGAAAAAGGAGATACTGCAACTGATACCACAGAAATACAAAATATCATCTGAAACTACTGTGAAAACCTCTATGCACATGAACTAGAAAATCTAGAGGAAATGAATAAATTTTTGGAAATACACAACCTCCCAAACTTGAATAAAGAAGAAATAGAAATCCTGAACAGACCGATAATGAGTAGCAAGGTTAAAACTGTAATAAAAAATCTCCCCCAAAAGGCCCAGGACCAGATGGATTCACAACTGAATTCTATCAGACCTACAAAGAAGAACTAGAACCTATCCTAGTGAAACTGTTCCATAACATTGAAAAGAAGGGAATCTTCCCTAACTCTTCTATGAAGCCAGTACTATACTGATACCAAAGCCAGGAAAGGACACAACAACAAAAGAGAACAACAGACTAATATCCCTCATGAATGTAGATACAAAAATCCTCAACAAAATAGCAAACCAAATCCAGCACATCAAAAAGATAATTGACCATGATCAAGAGGATGTCATCCAAGGGATATAAAGATGGCCCAACATAAGCAAATCAATAAATGTGATATACCACATAAAAAAAATTAAAAAACAACAACCATATGATTCTCTCAATAGATGCAGAAAAATAATCAATAAAATCGAGCTGCCCTTTATGATAAAAACCCTCAACAAACTAGGCACAGAAGGAATAAACCTCAAAATTATAAAAGCCATACATGATAAACCTGCAGCCAACATCATACTGAATGGGGAAAAGTTGAAAGCATTCTTCTGAAGAACTGGAAAAAGAAAGGATGCCTCCTGTCACCATTTCTATTCAACATAGTACAGGAAATCCTACCCACAACAATCAGCGAAAAGAAAGAAATAAAAGGCACAAAATGGGAAAAGAGGAGGTCAAATTATTCCTGTTTGTCAACGATATGATCTTATATCCAGAAAATCCTAAAGACTCCTCTAAAAGACTCTTATAATTGATAAGTAATTCAGTCAAATCTCGTTACAAAATTAATATACACAAATCAGTGTTTTTATGCACTAATAAAAGTCAAGGCGAGAGTCAAATCAAGAACTCAATACCATTTACAAATAGTTTCAGAGAAAATAAAATATAAAGAAATATACTTAACCAAGGAGGTGAAAGATTTCTACAAGGAGAACTACAAAACATTGATGAAAGAAATCATAGATGACACAAACAAATGGAAAAATATCCCATGATCATGGATTGGAATGTTCATACTGCCCAAAGTGATTTGCTGATTGAATGTAATTCTCAGCAAAATACCAATGTCCTTTGAACAGAACTGGAAAAAACAATCCTAGATTTCATAATCAAAAAAGAACCCCAATAGCCAAAGCAACCCTGAGCAAAAAGAACAAATTTGGAGGTATCACATTACCGGACTTCAAATTATACAATAAGGCTATAGTAACCAAAACAGCATGGTTCCAGTATAAAAGTGGGCACATAAATCAACGGAACAGAATAGATAACCCAGAAATAAAACCATGTAGCTACAACCAACTGATTTTTGACAAAGCAGACAAAAACATACACTGGGGAAAGAATGGTCTATTCAATAAATGGTGCTGGGAAGATTGGATAGCCATACACAGAAGAATGAAACTGGATCCCTATCTTTCACCATATGCAAAAATTAACCAAGATGCATTAAAGACTTAAATGTAAGACCCCAAACCATAAAGTTCTAGAAGAAAACATTGGAAAAACTTTTTTGCACATTGGCCTAATCAAAGAATTTATTACTAAAACCCTAAGCAAATACAGCAGCAACAAAAATAAATGGGACTTAATTAAACTAAAAAGTTTCTGCACAGCAAAGGAAATAATCAACAGAGTAAATAGGCAACCTACACAACGGGAGAAAATATTCACAAGCAATATATACAGCAAAGGACTAATATCCAGAGTCTATGAAGAACTCAAACAAATCAGCAAGAAAAAAGTAATTAACCCCATAAAAAAGTGGAAAAAATGACATACATGAACAGATTATTTTCAGAAGAATATGTACAAATGTCCAACAAACATTGGAAAATATGCTAAACATCACTAATCATGAGGGAAATGCAAAGTATAACCATAGTGAAATACCACCTTACCCCTGCTAGAACGGCCATTACTAATAGGTCAAAAAGCAGTAGATGTTGGCACAGATGTGGTGAAAAGGGAATGTTTATAAACTGTTGGTGGGAATGTTAATTACTGCAATCTCTATGGAAAACACTATAGAGATTCCTCAGAGAAATAAAAGTAGACCTACCATTCGATCCAGCAATCCCACTATTGGGTTTCTACCCAAAGGAAAATAAATCATTATATCAAAAAGACACCTGCTCCTGAATGTTTATTGTATCATGATTCACAACTGCAAATATATGAAATCATCCTAAGTGCCTATCAACTGATGAGTGGATAAATAAAATTGTGTGTGTATATAAACATATATACAATGGAGTACTAGTCATTAAAAGGAATGAAATTAATGTCTTTTGCAGCAACTTAAATGGAAATGGAAATTATCCCATACAAATTATCCCATGCAAAGTATCTCAGGAATGGAAAAACAATTATGACATGTTCTTATAAGTGGGAGCTAAATAATGGGTATATGTGGTAAAAAAAAAAATTGGTGAAATTAACGTTGGAAACAAAGAAGGGTGGATTGAGGGAGGGGGATGAGGGATAAAAAAAAACCACCTGTTAGGTACAATGCACACTATTCAGGTGGCGGGTACACTCACAGCCCTGACTTCAGCATTATACAATTTATCCATGTAGCAAAAAACACTTTGTAACCACTAAATCTATAGAAATTAAATCAGTCAAATAAAAGATCAACAAAAATGAAAAATATAAATTTATCTGTATGTATGTCATCTTTTATGCATTCTAAAAGGTATTGTGTTATCTTAATTCAACTTCCAGTTCATTATAAGTATTTAGCTTGATTTTTATTGGCATTGTTCCTACAAACTTGTTAAACCCATGTATTAATTCTATTAAAATCACTTACTATGTTATAAATTATTAAAGATTTTCTACATAAATGATCATACCATGTACAAATAAAAAGGAGCTAAGACCTGCAGTATATATTTTTACCTTTTTCCTGTACTTAGAGGAAAAGCATTCAGTATTTCACCATTACAATAATATTAGCTATAGTTTTTTCATAGATACAGCTTTTCAGGTTAAGCATTTTATCTTTTATTCATACTTGCTAAGAATTTTTTTAAAAATCATGAATGGATGTTGGAATTTTGTCAAATCCTTTTCTGCATTCATGGTTTCTTTATAGGTCTTTTAAAGTGTTGAGATATATATTGCTTGACTTTTATAAGGTAAAGCAACTTTGAAATATTGGGATAAAACACACTGGGTCATGAGGTATTAAACTTTTTAAATATTGCTGAGTTCAATTTGCTAAAATTTTGTTAAATATTTTTGTGTTTATATTCACAAGGGATATTGGTCTGTAGTGTTTTTTTTTTTTTTTTTCTTGCAATGCTGTCTGGTTTTATCATCAGGGTTTGTCATAATGCTACCCTCACAAAATAAGTTAGAAAATGATGTCTATTTATTTATTTATTTTTGGAAATGTCATTTATTTTTATTTTTGTATTATTATTATGAGTATACAATAGATATATACCTTTATAGGATACATATAATGTTTTGATGCAGACATATAACATGAATTAATCAAATCAGGGTAATTAGGTTATCCAACACCTCAGGCATTTATCTTTTCTTTCTGTTACAAACATTCCAATTCTACTCTTTTAGTTATTTTAAAGTATACCCAGTACTATCAAATATTGTTCATTCTATCTATCTAACCATATATTTGTACTCATTAACCATCCCCACTTTATCCCCTGCTCCCTGCTACCTTACCCAGCCTCTGGGAACCATAATTCTACTCTATGTCTCCATGAAATCAGTCATTTTTATTATGTAGCTCTCACATCTGAGTGAGAACATACAAGATTTTTCTTTCTGTGCTTAGTTTATTTCACTTAAGATAATGTTCTCCTTTTCCATCCTTCAAATGACAGGATTTCATTCTTTTTTGTGGTAATGTCCATAATTTCTTTATCCATGCATATGCTGATGGGGACTGTTTCCAAATCTCAGCTGTCATGAATAGTGCTATAGTAAACATAGGAGTACAGATATCTTTTTGATATACTGATTTCCTCTCCTTTGGATATATACCCAGCAGTGTGGGATTCCTGGGTCATATGGTAGTTCTATTTTCAGTTTTTTGAGGAACCTCTATACTGTTCTCCATAGTGGTTGTACTAATTTACATTCCTACCAACAGTGTATGAGTGTATGAGAGTTCCCTTTTCCACATCCTCTCCAGCATTCATTATTGACTGTCTTTTTTTGAGACAGAGTCTTACACTGTCACCTGGGCTAGAGTGCAGTGGCATCATCATAGCTCACTGTAACCTCCAACTCCTGGGCTCCAGCGATCCTCCTGTATAGCTGGGACTACAGGCCTGTGCCACCATGCCCAGCTAATTTTTTTTATTTTTAGCAGAGATGGGGTCTTGCTCTTGCTGAGGCTGGTCTCTGACCTTAAGGGATTTTCTCATTCAGCCTCCCAGAGTGCTAGGATTACAGGTGTGAGCCACTGCACCCGGCCTATTGCCTGTGTTTTTGATAAAGCCATTTAAACAGGGATGAGATGATATCTCATTTTAGTTCTGATGTGCATTTCTCTGATGACTAATGATGTTGATGTTTTGCATATATCTGTTGGCATTTATGTGTCTTCTTGTGAGAAATATCTATTCAGATCATTTGCCTATTTTTTAAATCAGATTATTTTATTTTTTCCTATAGAGTTGTTGGAGCTTCTTATGAGTTCTAGTTATTAATCCCTTGTCAAATGGATAGTTTGCAAATATTTTCTCCTATTCTGTGGATTGTCTCTTCCCTTTGTTCATTGTAGAAATGGATAAATTCCTAGATACATACAACCGACCAAATTGAACCAGGAAGAAATCCAAAACTAGAATAATCCAATAACAAGTAATGAGATAGAAACAGTAATAAAAGTCTTCCATCAAAGTAAAGCTTGAACCTGATGGCTTTACTACTGAATGATACCAAGCATTCAAAGAGCTAATGCCAATCCTTCTTAAACTATTCCAAAAAGTTGAGGATGAGGGAATGCTCCCAAACTCATTCTATAAGACTTTATCATTCTGATACCAAAATCAGACAATGGTACAACAAAAATAGTAAACTATAGGCCAATACTCTCTGATGAACATAAATGAAAAAATCCTCACCACAATACTAGGAAACCAAATTCAACAGCACATTAAAAAGATTATTCATCATGATCAAGTAATCAGGATTCATCCCAGGGATGCAAGGATAGGTCAACAATCAATGTGATACATCATATCAACAGACCAATGGACAAAAATCATATGATTATTTCAATTGATGCTTAACAAGCATTTGATAAAATTTAATGTCCATTCATGATAAAAACTCTCAAAAAACTGAATATAGAAGAACTTTACCTAAACATGATAAAAGTTGTATATGACAAACCCACAGTGGGTATCATACTGAATGGGGACAAACTGAAAGCCTTTCCTCTAAGATCTGAAAGCAGACAAGGATGCCTATTTTCACCAGTGTTATTCAACATAGTACTGGAGACCTAGCACAAACTTTTTAACCAAAGAAATGAAAGATCTTTAAAATAAAAACTAAAATATTGGTGAAAGAAATTGAAGAGGACACAAGAAAATAGAAAGATAATCTATGCTCATGGATTAGAAGAATTATTATTGTTAATATGTCTATACTACTCAAAGCAATTTATAGATTCAGTGCAATCCCCATCAAAATACCAATGACATTTTTCACATAAATAGAAAAATATCCTAAAACTTATATGGAACAACAAAAGCCCCAGAATGGCTGAAGCCATCCTGAACAAAAAGAACAAAACTGGAGGAATCACATTACCTGATTTCAAATTATACTATAGAGCTGTAGCAATGAAAACAGCATGGTATGCACATAAAAAAACACCCACATAGACCAATGGAACAGAATTAAGAACACAGAAATAAATCCACACATGTATAGTGAATTTATCTTTTACAAAGTTGCCAAGAACATACATTGGGGAAAGAAGTCTCTTCAATAAATGGTGCTGGGACAATAAACTGGATATTCATATATAGAAGAATGAAACTAGACCATTATCTCTCACCGTATACAAAAATCAAAATAGATTAAAGACTTAAATCTAAGTTCTGAAACTATGAAACTACTAAAAGAAACCATTGGGGTAATGCTTCAGGACATTGATCTGGGGAATGATTTCTTGAGTAATATCCCCAAAGCATAGTCAACCAAAGCAAAATTGTACAACTGGAATCACATCAAGATGCCTCTTTTGTTATTTCCTGGAAAACTTTCTGTAGAGTTGGTCTTTCTTTCTTAAATGGTTGATGGGATTTACCTCTAAAACCATCTATACCTGGAATTTTCTTTGTGGTAGAGATTTTAACTATGAATTTAATTTCTTTACTAGATATACTGCTATTCAAGTTATGTATTTCTTCTTGAGTTATTTTGTCATTTGTATCTTTCAAGAAACTTGCCCATTTCATCTAAGTCAAATTTATAGGCAAATATTTGTAATGTGTTCTTTAAATGTTTGATTCATAGTGATGCCCATAGTGACTTCTCTGATATTGCTAATTTGTGAGTTCTCTTTCTATTTTTTCTGATCAGTCTGGTTAGAGACTTTTCAATTTTACTGACATTTCAAAAATACTTTTTGGTTTTATTAATTTTTCTCTATTTTATGATAATTACTATATTAGTTTTATTCTTTTTTATTATTTACTATTTCTTTTTTTCCAGTGAGTTTGCCTGATTTATGGTGGAAACTTGGGCCATTTATTTGAAAGCCTTTCCTTTTTATATTATAAACATTTAATGTTTTACATGTCCCTCTAGGCATTGCTTTAGTTGAAGCTTCCAATTTTTGACACATTCTGTATTCATTTTCATTAAATCAATGTATTTTCCAATTTCATTCACTATTTCTTTTTTCACCCTTTGATGATTTAGAATGGTTTTGTGTAACTTTCAAATAGTTGAGGGTTTTCCAGATGCCTTTCCATTACTTATTCTCCTTGAATTACATTGTTGTCAGATACCTTGTCTGATTTCAATCCTATCAACTTTATTGAGACTTGCTTTATGAACGAATAACTCTGTCTTGAATGTAATTTATCTTGGTGAATGTATTTAACAAACAATGTGTGCTCTGGCTTTTTTTGTGGTAATGGTCTATATAACTCTTAATTAGATCAACTTGCTTGATTGTGTTGTTTAAATTTTCTATATCCTTACTGAGTCTGTTTATTTATTCTGTCAGTTACTAAGAAAGGATGTTGAAATACTCCACCATAGTTGTGAATGTCTATTTTTTCCCCATATTTGTCAGTTTTTGCTTTGTGTATTTAGGAGCTCTGTTATGAGGTACGTATACATTGAAGATTGCTATGGCCTCCTGATAAATTGACCTATTTATCACTATGAAATAATTCTTTTCATCCTTGGTAGTAAGTTTTTACCTTAAAATTCAGTTTGTTTGATAACAACATAGCTACTCAAGCTTTTTTTTTAATTCCTGTTTTTATGGAATATTCTTTTCCATCTTTAATTTATCTCTGCCTATATTTAAAGTGGGTTTCTTGTTGACAGCATATATTAGAGTGCTGGTTTTTATCCACATCTTTAAATCTCTGCCTTTTAATTGGAGTGTGTAGATCATTTACATTTAACATAATATTCATAAATATGAGTTTAATATACTATCTTGCTATTTGTTTCATCATTTGTCCCAACTTTTTTTTGTTGTTGTTGTCCTTTTCTTCATTTCCCTAACTTTTTGGATTATTTTTTTATTATTCCATTTTCATCTGTACTCTTGGCTTAAACTCTGTACCTCATTTTATTTTAATAGTTTTTCTAGGTTTTACAATATACATCCTTATCTTATTGCAATCTACCTTCAAATAATATTATGCCATTTTACTTAGCATGTAAGAACCTTAAAACATACATTTTCATTTCCTTCCCTATTCTTTGTGCTACTGTTGGCATTAATTTTACTTTTACACATGTAACAAATGTCCAAATATATTATTATTTCTGCTTTTAATAGTCAATTATCACTTAAAGAGTGTTAAAAATAAGAAATAAATGCCTTGCATGCTTACTGACATGTTCACCATTTTTGTCACTCTTCATTCCTATGTGTAGATCGAAATTTTCATCTGATATTACTTTCCTTCAGCCTTAAGAGCTTATTTTAATATTTATTATAGTATTTAATATTTCTCAGTCTTCTGGTGGTCAGTTCTCTTTTAAGTTTCTGTTTACATAAAAGAGTTTTTAGTATGCCTTTATCTTTGAAAGATTTTTTTTTAATTTCAGCATATTATGGGGGTATAAAAGTTTAGGTTACGAATATTGCCCTTCCCCCCCCATTAGAGCTTCAGACGTGTCCATCCCCTAGACAGTGCGTATCGTACTCATTATGTGTGTATACACCCATCCCCTCCCCACATCTGCCCGACATCTGATTAATGTTATTCCTAAATGTGCTCTTAGGTGATGATCAGTGAAACCAATTTGATGGTGAGTACATGTGGTGCTTATTTTTCCATTCTTGGGATATTTCACTTAGTAGAATGGGTTCCAGCTCTATCCAGGAAAATAAAATGAAAAATATTTTACTTAAGAAAGAATTCAAAGTTGATTTTTTTTTTTCTTTACTTCTTTAAGCTAACTATGTCTTTGCCTTGTTACTTGCATGGCTTCTGACAAGAAGACTGCTGCCATTCTTATATTTGCTCTTCTGCATGTAGTGGTGAACTGTGTCCAGCTTGTACCACCTTGTGAGAGCTGATTGTGTGTCTCATCCCACACTCAGCATTCAGAGACCTCAGAATTGTAGAGTGAAATAGGCCAGGTTGGGGCTGGGTATAGTGGCTCACACCTGTAATCCTAGCACTTTGGGAAGCTGAGGGGGAAGGATCTCTTGAGGCCAGAAGTTCAAGACCAGCCTAAATAAGAGTGAGACTCCCATCTCTACAAAAAAATAGCCACACTTGAAGCTATGACTTGCGTGGGGTAAAGGCAATATGTGCAACCTAAACATTTGTACCTGTGTAATATATTGAAATAATAAAAATAATAGCCTGGCTGTAGTCCCAGCTATTCAGTGAGACAACAGAATCTCTTGAGCCCAGGAATTTGAGTTTGCAATGAGCTGTGGTGACACTATCACACTCTAGCCTCTAGCCTGGATGACAGAGTGAGACCCTGTTTCAAAATAGGAAGGAAGGAAGGAAGGGAGGGAGGGAGGGAGGGAGGAAGGAAGGAAGGAAGGAAGGAAGGAAGGAAGGAAGGAAGGAAGGAAGGAAGGAAGGAAGGAAGGAAATAGGCCAGGTTGATACCACAGGAATCAGCAAACACTACACATCACATTCTGCACCCTCCTCCACCCTGCCAGAGAGCATGTTGTCAAACATTTAGCAGCATATCATTACTTATCATAATATCTTTTTTCCTTAGGCTGCTTTTAAGATTTTTCTCTTATCTCTGGTATTCAGCAATTTTATTTTGATGTAGCCTTGTGTGTTTTCTTTGCCTTTCTTTTACTCCAGGTTTGTTGAGATTTTTAGATCTTAAGTTTTACATTTTCAATCAGATTTGGAGTTTTTTCAGACATTATTTCTTTTTTCTGTTTCCTTGTCTTTTTTCCTCTTCTGGAATTCTAATTACAAATATGGTAGACTACTTGATATTTAATTTAGACTACTTGATACTAAAATTTAATGATGCCCTGTTCACTTTTCCCTAGTATTTTTTTTCTCTGTGTTTCATTTGGATAGTTGGGTTGCTATTTTCAAGTTTATTCATCTTTTTCTCTGACTTGTTTATTCTGCCCTTCATCCTATCTAGTATTCTTTTCAGGTATTGTTATTTTATCCTTACAGGTTCATTATGCATTTTTTATGTCATCAGTTTTTTTCCTTATCATGTTCAGGTTTTTCCTCTACCTTCTCAAACCTATGGCCATTTAAATGTACTTTAGTGCTAATTCTATGATCTGTTATTTCTGTGTCTGATTCTATTGATTGATATTTATCTTAGTCATAAGATAAATGTTCCTTTTTCTCTACATACCTAGTAATGTTTTTATTGGAATATGATCATTGCAGATTATATGTTCTTGGTTGCTTTATTTGACTGTGTTCTTTCAATTGTGTTGGGTCTTTATTCTAGCATGAAGTTACTATTTGAAACAAATTGGATCATTGAAAGCTTTATTTTAAACTTTGTTAGTGTGGGTCTAGGGCTGCCTTTAATATAGGAATAATTTAGCTCCACTGCGAAGGAGATATCTTTGTTGGAATTTTATCCAATGTCCCTTTTATTATGAGGTGTTTCTGCTTTGTCTGGTAGACTATGAACAACTCTGAGCCTGTGTGAACACTTACTACAAGCACTTTTCAGTGAGCATTTCCTTGGTCTTGAGTAGTTTCCTCTTATACATGAGCAGATCAGTATTCAGCCAAAGAATCTCCAGCACTCTCTTTGTGTAGTTCATGCCTGTCTGGTATTGTAGATGGCAAATTGTTGCTGCCTTGGCCTCCTCAAACTCCAATCTCTCTTTCTCCCACTTGGTGGACTCTGGATTAGATTGGGTTCTCTTTCCATGCATTGTGGCCTAGAAACTGACTCCATGCAGCATGGTACAATCAAAGGGTTACCGTTGCTTTTTCCCTGTTTTCAGGGATCACAACCTGTACTACCTATTGTCCAGTTTTGTAGTTGTAAATCCCACCCTGTTTACAGGAGCACTGCAATCAGAAGTTAAAGATTATTTTTAATTTGGTTACAAATACTATGAAGCAAATTATCTTTATTGTATGTTCATTCTTGATTGTAGATGGGAAATTATTTCCTAATTGTTAGTCCCTATTGAAAGCACTCATTGATGCAGTGTTTTAGTCCTTACCTACTTGTTCTTTAGGGCCTACCTTCATCCATTAATCATTCAATAAATATTTATTAAATTTAGGAGTATGCCCAGTGCAATATCATATGGGTTTGAGCAGCAAAATATAATGTGTTTTATAAAGAAGATTGTGAATAATTTTTATAAAGCAAATCCAAAAGTGAAATTCCTTTCTTTGTATAAATTTAAAACTTTCATCTTACCATCTTACTCATTCTTCTTTTATACTCAAGAGCCATCACTTCTAACCTTTGAAGGGGATAAAGGCAGAGGTGATCACTGAGTATAAATTTTTACTATCTTTGGAAAAAGGGACATAAACTGTGGAGAAATCTATTTCCACTTATGATTGTAAAATTTGGAAGGCAGTGGGAAAGATATATTGTCAAACAGACACATTCTGATTTCTTACATTGAAAAAACCACAGAAGGCATCATGAGTCACATAAAGGAAGCAAAGAACAATGGCATAGCTATCCATGGCAGGAAAATCTATCAAATCTTTGGAAATAATAATAATTTATTTTTGTAGGTACTAAGTCAAACTTTCTGTCCTTGGACACTTTGTTGTAAGTGGAAGTAGGTAAAGTAAAATATAGCTTTCTCTTCTGTAATATACCTTCATACTTCTCTTTATTAGTCTAACAAATCTGCTCAGTCCCTTGGCCCTTTTGCTTTTTAGCTATCTCACTATTTTCCATCCTTGGAAATTCATTTTTTTCTGCTTTCTGACAAAGTTTGTATATCTCACCTTCAAAATTGGTGTTAAGACCATATCTCCTCTGGATGCCTTCTTAGGACATGCCCACTGTTTTAGTTCCCTTGACTTAAAGTCTTTTGTTCATAATATGGATAAACATGTATACATAGTTGAGATATCCCGAGGGATCATGACTGACTACACATACAGGCATAGAATCACAAAAAGTATATTTGTGGTAAGTGATATTTCTTTAATAAAATAAATAATGATAAAGAGAATATAAGTTTTGAGTTGGGTCTCCAGGATTGAAGATTAAACGAAAAACACTAAATTACTTAGTCTGGTTATACATGGTTCCCTAGATTCTGATTTCAGTGCTTTCTGGGTATCTCCTTAACTGTTTTCTTACATGTACCAACACTGTACCTAAATTTTACTTTGTATTTTCCCAAATTGGGGCTTTGCTTCTTTTTTCTTTGAAGAATATTTTCACTCATTTCTGTGAAAGTGAAAATGAGTAGCTCTAATACAATCTTGTTCTTAAAGCTTTCCTTTTCTCTTTAGTCAAAATTTCTCAAAATTATTGGCAATAGATTCTCAATTACAACTGTGATGTCTTTTCATATCCTGGGATAGAATTTCTCTAAGCTTCAGAAGTTATTTTTGCTTAAAGCATATAAGTTTTCAATGCCTTTCAGTAATTTTTACTTGATCCATTGAAGATTATTTTTCTCGTTGGAGAAGATAGGAACAAAATAAGCATCTTTTTGTTTTGTTGTGTTTTAAGCCAAAGTCCAGGCTTATATATGTTCACCATAAACTTTCACTATGAGCTCCTACAGCACTCATTTTTTCCTTGTTAAAATTATATTTATAGATTCCTTTTTTATTTTTATAACATAAAGTTGTAGTAAGGCACAGAAAGGCACTTATTTTTGCAGTTTTATTACCAGCTGTGTAAACAGGTCTGGTAGGTTTGTTGCCATTTTCTATATTTCACTTTGGGTTCATTTAAAAATCCATGTATTTCTTTCATACAACAAATATTTACTGATTGAGAACTTATGAAGCAAGAGAAATAATGTACAAAACATTTTAAATTTTTTTGTGTGTACATTAACTCCGTAGTCTACCTAAAACATTCATCTGCTCCGCTACGATTAAGATGATGACACAGGAATGAAAGGAGAATTAAAGGGTTAATTGCTAGCTTCTGACAGTCAGAAAAGTATTTTGCAGCACAGTAATAGATGGAAATTCAGGCATTTGTATGTGTGTGTGAGAAAGGGAGGGAGAGAGAGAGAGAGATAGCATGCACGCAACAGTGTTTGTCCTTTAGAGTCACATATGTTGGCTTGAGTGCTGGGCTGTCTGTCATGGGGTCTGTTCTGTCACGAACAGTAAGAAGAGTGTAGGGAGAAAAATACAGAGTAAGAACTAGCCTAATATGGCAGAGAGTCAGAGGGCCCAGCAGGGGTACTAGACTCGAGGAAAGCTAGAGAACACTATAGGATCCTGACCTAGACCAGAGGGATTGGGCGCTCTGGCCTACTAGCTACTAAGTTTAGCTATGAGGACCAGCAGGCCAAGCAGCAGTCTATGAGGCAAGAACCATCACCCCCGGCACTCAGGGAGCCATTACATGACCCCACATCCCTTCGCTACCAGGAAGCCACCTTAAAAATAATCAGGAGATGGGAACAATAATTTGAAACTAAATAATTTTGACTAAAGAGTCTAAGCATTATCTAAAGGGGAATATTTGTGTATCATGTCAGATTGAGTTCATCAGAATGGACATTTAATGTTTTTTGTTTTCTGTTTTTTTTTTTTTTTCAGTTGGGGGGAGGGTGTACCCAGCAGTCAGTAATCATGAGGAAAAGCAGATTAGTTAGGGCAAAGTTAAGGAGCTGGATATTTTTCTACAACGAGGAGAAGTATGGACAGGTTTGCAACTCTGTCACACTTACTGTGACAGCTGCTCAGACCAGGATGATGAGAGTGGGGAAGAAGAGGAGCAGACATACTCATAAATTCTTTCCTCTGCTCTCTTCTTGAAACCCCAATTGCTGTTTTGCCTTCTCTGTCAACTTTGCTCTCTCCCCCAGCTTTGCCCTATAAATCTTTGTTACTCTTTTCATTTCTGGGGCATAATAGAGGCAGGAAGGGAAAGGATTACTGTAATTTTAAGGAAACTGCCTAAAATTGGATATTAGACATTACAGTTGTCAGAGACCTTTGTTTATTTGTTCACGAGGCCTTCTTCGCTGGTGTCTTTTCCTTAGACTTCACTCTGCTGACGCTTCCAGGAGCTCTTGTCCTAACAGCTCTCCGCTAGATAGGCTCTGAGGGCTGCCTCTGACGAATACTAAAACTTACTGAGCATTATCTGCTGCAGAGATGAATGTCAGGGATTGCCTAAAAGAAAGACACAGTCTGTTGCAGTAATTTAAAAGCATATTCCCATTAATGTTGCGTAAAGTGGGGGGCAGATAATACCTACTTAGCAGAATTGTTGTTAGGATTAAAGGTATGTGAGTCACAGTAGCGTGAGGAGGATGACGGAAATGAAAATAGTGCTGCTGCTTCTCTTACGCTAATGAATTGCCACATTCTGTGCTTGTGGCATCAGGGAGGTTCAGATGTGTCTTGTAGGCTTTTCATATGGTGGAGGTACCTTTGTAATTACCAAAACCCCGGAAGTAACCATGTAGACTTGTGGTCTTGAGCTTGAATGAAATAAATTTGTGGGTGGCTGGCTCTGCCATTCCTCCTGCCTAGGGCCTTGGCAGTGGCTGCCCTCTTTGCCAGCAAGGAGCTTTCCCCAGATGTCTGGAGGGCATGTTCTTCACCTTCTTCAAGTCTCTGGTCATATGTCACCTTCTCAATGATTGCAATTCTTTCCCTTTGCCAGCACTACAGACCCTCTTACCCTGTTCTATTTTATTCTTTTTTTCCATAACACTAGTCACCTAATATACTAATATATGTCTATCTGTTGTCTGTTCTCTCTCTCTGTCTCTCTCTTTACTAGAATGTAAGCTACATGAGGGCTGGTATCTTTGTATGCTTTCTTCACCATGTCTCCAATGACACAGACTAGGACAATCCTTAGTGCATCAGAGATACTTCATGAATATTTTTTGAATCATGAATGTGTTAATATTCACATATGTTTCTAAGGGGATTCCCTATGAAACCATTATATTAACACCATAGTATAAATTAGTTTGCTTACTTTCCTAATTGCTATCTAAGATGAGAGGAAATGAGATAAAGGCAGTACATTTCAGTGGGAAGTTTTGGACATTGTTATGTGTTGGGAATGGTTAAACCCAGGAAAGGCTCCACTTTTGAGAATCCACGAGAGGCCTGGGGATAGCTATGTAAAATATGGCAATGGGGAAGTAGAATGGAAGTCTTGTCAAGAGCAGGAGTTCTATAATTTGTAAAATAAATCTAGGTTTTCTCACAAGTTGTCTTAGGGTAAGTCCTACATAAAATAATTACTCTCATGGTAATTTTCATCTGAATAGATTTAGTGGACAGAGACTGAGGGTGGTCATTTCTACTAATGACAGCACAAAATATTTATCACCTTTGATGAACTTACAAAGTATTATAACAATTTATTCCAGAGCACATGGACCCGAAGGCCTTAGGGAAGTGAAAATAGAACTCAGTATTTTTGACCAAACTTTATTTAATTAAGACAAAGTTGAGATAAAATAATTAATTTATACTATGTAACACCTATTGTTTTAAGGAGAAAACATGATTAAAACCTATTTTGTGTGTGTGTGTAAATTGTCCACCATTATATTTGCATGTAAAATTAAAACTACCTCAATATACCATCATTTCTCTTATTCTTAAAAGCCCATTTTTTTTTGTCATTCTTTACCTTTATAAGAATTTAGCAAAGTTTTAAGTATTTAACATTTGGGAGTATTTCCTTGTCATCTATAGTATTTCAGGCATATGACACAGAAAACATATTTGAGGTAGGAAATTGACTAGTATTCATATCTAAGATAAATGGAAGGAAATATATCAAACTGTATTTAAATAAACTGTACCATGTGTTGATCTATGATGTTTTGACCTCAAAAGAAAATTATATCTTTATCTCACAGGTTTAAGAACTATATTAACATTGCAGGTTTCAGAGACATGATACAATGCATTTCCCTTGGATTAACTTTGCTAATATGTCTTATTCAAGACTAAACAATGTTACATGTTTTTCATCACCATTGCAGAGGTGAAGATTAATGTAATGGTGTTAAAGAAGAAAGCATTGTATCTTGGAATGCTGAAAGTTCTTATTTATTTTCTATCTTGTTAATAAAAAGAAGCACTTTGGAGAAATTTATCTTTATGCTTTAGGCCACAAGCTGATGACATAATAAAGACATGAAGAAACATTTTCTTCTGAGGTGTAGTGCTAAACATTTGGACAGGTACATCAAATATACTTTCTTTTCTCTCTTTTTAAATATTGATTGTAGAGACCACATTTGTAAAGTGCATGCAGAATCAGTTGGAAAATAAATCTTAAGACCACAATTTCTCCCTAAACAAGAGCTTGTGAGTTCTTTTATTAATAGTTAGAGTTTATACGCATATAAAATGGTGGGTGTTATTATGCCTATAATCTGCTTTACAATACTTTAGCATAAACAGTGTGATATAAATGTGCATTAGCTAGCTTTAATCTCTACCTGAGGGGTAGTCAGTTGCTATAATCCAGTATTCACACTCCAGGGGTGGTCAACTCTCATTTAATTAGCAAGGCCACACTCCAAGGCACTATTATAAGTGCTTCAGCTTTCTTTATCCTCAGCACCAAAGATTAACTAATTAACACGTTAGCAATGGGTTTTCATTGGCAGGATTAATAACTTGTTAATTAGCATCATAGATGACATAAATGGTTTATGGAGGTGAAAGTAGTGGTTTAAAAATATTAGTTTGGCTAAAATATTTGAGACGTTTCTCATCCTTGCCTAAACAAGATATAAAATTGTAGTGAGTCTTTTGCCAATCATCTTTTGAAATGGCACCTGAGGCTTACTTATAAATGGTCTGGCGTGCTGCTCTGACTTGGGAGGATTCTGATTGCCTGAGGCTGTCTGTAAGATTAACTGAATCCCGCCTCTAGAATATTTTTATATATATTCCCTCCATCCAAGAGAAGATTTATGCAACGTATGGTTTAAGCACTTAAAAAGTCAATGAGCTTAGACTTCATTGAACTTACAGAAAATGTTTTAAAATAATTTTATGTCTGCTAATAAGTGTGTATATTTGTATAGGTATATTTGCTTTCTTTAAGATCTGGTTGTGAACATAAAAGGATACCTAAATCACCCATACTTCCATTTACATATGTACCTGTTGCTATGATCTGAATGTTTGTGTCTCTCTCAAATTAATATATTTAAATTTTAATCCCCAAAGTCATAAGGGCAGGTCCCTTTTACATGGGATTAGTGTCTTATAAAGTAGGCCCAACGGAGGTCCTTTGCCTTTCTACCATGTTGGGATACAGTGAAAAGGTGCTATCTGTGAACCAGGAAACAAGCCTTAACTCAATACCAAGTCTGCTGGCACCTTGATCTTGAACTTATCAGCCTCCAGAACTGTGATAAATATATTTCTGTTGTTTACATGGTATTTGATTATAGCAGCCTGAATGGACTAAGATAACTGTTAAGTAATTTATTAATTTACTGACAACTTCAACAAAAATGATTAAACATCAACTATATATTAGACATCATGGTCTTTGCTGGGGTTATAAACCTGGAAAAGATGAGGTCCTTGTAAGGAGATTAGGTTCAGTCGGAAATACACAAACACACTCAGATACTTATGGATAAATGCAGAGTGTTACCTGTGTAGCATTATAGAGGGCATGTCACCCAATTAAAGAGGATCAGGGACTTCTGGGGAAAATAACTAAAACCATAAGATATCCAGGACATCCCACAGGGAGATATTGAATAAAATAAGCAGGAGTAGGTAAAAGAATAATTACCAAGACCCCTGCCTTCATGATACGACAGAAGAAGGGCAAGAAAAGAGGAGGAAGCGTAATAGAGAATGATCAAGGTGTCCTTGACGTTCCCTTCAGCTTGAGTGAACTTTAGACAGGTTCTTTCTCACTATAGGTCCTTAACTTCCCTTTTCATAGAGCATTTCCTTTAGAAAACTTGCAGTGGTAAATTCTTTCTCTTCCCCTTTGATAGTAAATCTTCCATAATCCAAGAATTTCTCTCTCAAGAACCTGGGGACCATCCCTTTGAAATATAATCATCTAATGAGATAGTGCCCCTGTCTCCCATCTCTGTGGGAGGGTAGAAACCTCACTTCAGTAAGCCCCAATGGGCAAACACAGATGGCCTGCCCATGCTGACCTCCCTTTCTTCCTAACATGCTTCGGTTCTTTTCTGTTAGCTCACACAGAGTTGGGTTCAATATCTCTCCCCTATTGCAATAGTCTTGAATACAGTTTTGCCTACTTAATTCTGTCTGGTACAATATTTCTTTGACAAGAGATAGAAATAAAATCCAAAAATGGGTATGTTTACGGAGACATAAGGGAGGGAAACTTGATGAAGTCATCAACACGGTCAAAAACAATAGAAAAAGTCCAGATAGTGACAGGCTGAGAAATGCTAATGGATTTGGCAATTAACAGTTTGGGTTAGAGTTAACTGCTAGACACTTAGGAAGCACTTGGTAAATTTTGTTGAGTGAATGCAATAATAAATTAGTAAATGGGAGGTGAGGGGGTGGAACTATAGCATGCAGACTTCTTTTTGAGAAGATTGGATAAAGCATGGAAAAATTATCTGGGCAGTATCTAGAGTGGGATGAAAAGCTTAAGGAAGAGTTTTTCTGACACAAGAGACTTGAGCTTGTTTGCTTGTTTTCAGGTGAGGGGAAGGACACAGTAGAGAGAGAATAAAAAAGTAGTATATGGAGAATGAATGATGACAAAAGAATGAAATCCTGAAGAAGGAAAAGAACGAAGGAGAAAGGGACAATATTTGGGTAGACAAATTGGTCTTGAGCAGGAAGAGGACCATTTACTCTTCTGAGAATTGGGTAAAAGAAGGATGACTAATGATATAAATAAGGAGGGTTTGAGGTTAAAGGTAATCTAGTGTAGTGCCCTTGATTTTCTTGATGAAATGAGAAGATCAACTTCTGTAATAGAGGATGTGGGCCTTGAGTAGTTACTTAGGTGGAGGAATTTTTGATGATCAGAAAATCTTTGGTGTAGCCTTGGGAGGAAGTGACTGAAGTGAACTTATGTGAGAATCATTTAAGTAAAGGCAGCTCAGAAGTTGTGAGGTGAGATTGTTGGAAGTTATTCCAGGGGTTAAAGTAAATACAGGGTATAAAAAAAAACAAACCTTGAAAGAACCTAGAGAATTCAATGAATGGGCAGTACAAGCATGCATATAGCAGAAATGAATACATTTCAGAGTTGAATGATCTTTCTTATAATATTAATAGCTAACATTAGAATATGCCAAGAAGTTCTCTAAGTGCTTGATATATGTTAACTCATTTAGTTCTTTATAACTCTATGAAACAGGCATATTATCTCCACTTTTCAGGTAAGGAAAGTGAGTCCTAGAGATATTACATAACTTGTTAAGATCATACAGCTAGTATATACTAGACATGGGATTTGAACTCAGTCATGCAGTCTGGCTCCAAGTCCTGTTCTCTTATCATTTTGCCATTCTGCCCACACAAGAATGGAAGAGCAATAGTCCGGAAGTGGTAATGGGAGACACTGCCATCAGCACCCTGGAATTTGTACAGCCTCCCTGGAGAGTTAAATTCAGCAGTGGAAGCTATTCTTTGTGAAGGTTGAGTACTTATATAAGGGGGCTTATTTGTAATAGAAAAATGATTCTGAATAGCATGATGGGAAGGACACGGCAGGGCAGTAAAGGTTATAACAATACAACATTGGCTATAACCTAAATATCTTTCAGCAAGACATTGATTATATGAACTGTGGTATACTTGCATAATAGAAAATTACACAGTAATAAAAATATAGAATATTTAATGACATAGAAATACTCAGGATATATTTAATGAAAAAGTTGGTCACAAAACAACACGCTGTATCATTATTTTTAAAATAAAGAAATTTATATGCATATCTCTGGTTGTGGACCAAGGACAGAAGAATAGAAACTCAATAAAGGGAGTGAGGGGATTATTTTAAAGATAAAATGAGCAAATGCTGGGACTAAGTTATCACCATACTTTAGGGGAACCAGTACTAAGGAGCCGCTGGTTGTTGATACTCTGTTAATAATCTCTCTGCCTTTCCAGGACTGCATGGTCTCTCTTCTGTCTGGTTTCTGTGCTTCTTTCTGTCTCCTCCACCCTCTCACACACAAATCTCATCTGCTCATACAGCGTGTAAATGTCAGTGGCAACTGCCATTATCATCATGAATCTCCCTGGGTCTGAACTCAAATTCTTAAGGCAGAGTGAAAAGAATGAAATTGATTTTTGACCAGTCAAGAATTACCTTCTTAATCCAATCAGGATTCTTTCTGTGACCAGAAGCATGGGGTCACATGGTGAAGCAACACCTTCAATTCTGCCCCATGGGCTGGGGCTATGGACAGGGGAAGTTTCTAGAGGACGTGATTCTGGATAAGACAGGCGATGGAGTGTGCCATATTTGTAATCAGTATGTGTTTCTAAATGTTGGTATGCCTAGGGAGAAGTTTCATTTTATTCTTTCTGCTTTTTTATATTTTCTAACTTTTCTGCAACAAATATGTATTTTTTCATAATAATAAATATTTACCAAAGGAAAAATAGTGGGAGGATATAGGAGGAGAAAGTGCAAAGAAGTAAAGGAATGTGACCAAGAATGTTGATGGTGAAGGTGGATTAGAAATAATAGGCTTCAAGTAGTGTGATAAAATTTGTTTATGGATAACAGAGGATCCCAGGTGATGTCTGATTGAGTCTCAGGAAACTGATGAGGTTGTCTTGAGATTTCTGAAAAATGACAAGGGCTCTACTTAGGGTGAAGGTTTGAAGGAGTTTGGAGGAGGGTCTTCCCCTTATATTTTCTATTAAAGAGTATCTGTTTCATGAGAATTTCTAAAGTTAATGCCCATGATAATACAAAGGCTTGCCTATGCATATTTATTCTCATATTATCATTGTAAAGGATTTTATTTTATATCATTCTAAGGAAAACGTTTTTTAAAGAAAATATATGCTTTTGCAAAATAAGAAAATAGACTTGAGAATCTGAGCATTTTTCATCAGGATCCCTGATGATTCACCATTTGGGGGCATAGATGTTTTCATTAGATTTACATTTTTTGTTCAGTTATTTCTACGGTGGTGATTACATGGAGTCAGCTGTGATGTCCCTGTGTGAGAAACATCACAGAAGAGAGGAACATTAGCAAGGCGTAAAGTGCGAACTATCTTAATCAACTGAGCAGAATAATTGGAGGATCATTCCTTAGTAAGAATTTGAATAGGAATGCTAGAGTCCTGGTGTGACTGGGAAGAGATGCTTTTGGAAGCAAAATAAATACAATTTAACATGTTGTGAAGCATTTTTAAACCCAGATTTTAAAAATTTATCTTTTATTTTTGTATAATGCTTTGCCATTTAAAAGGAGAATGCAAAGTTATTGTTAGATCTCAAAAAATACAAACATTAAGACCTATGACAAATATTTAGATAGGCAATGTTGATCATTTTTATATGACATTCTTCTCCTTTGGGATGAATACTCATTTATATACAGTGCCTATGTAACATAATTTTTCAGATTCATCTAGGTGACCAGATCTCTACCTGACCTTTGTTCTATTTCTTCGATATTTATTCACTTCTTCCACTAAGCCTTCCAGTCCTCTTCTTCAATATTAATTCACTGCCAAAAAACATTTATTGAACACCTTGTAAGTGATCGATGGCCCTGTACTTGGTAACCAGGAGGCAAAGATGCATCTTTGACTTCTTGGACTTCTGAACCTGGTGGGGGAAATATATTATACAGGAGGAGGATACGTACAATACTGTGTGAAATCGCTAAGTAGAAGAATGTTGCTCTGTGCTATGAGGCACAGAGTAAGGAGCAACTGATTTACCCTGGGAAAGTAAAGATATTGTTGGCTTTTAAATAGGGTAATCGTATTTCCTTGTTTGCCTTGACAGTGTGGTTTAAGCTTGTTGTCTCAGAGTAATTATTAATAGCTATCTCTTTTACCATCAAAAGTGTCCTGGTAGGAAAGTTAAATTACATGGTCATCCTACTCTTAAAGGATGAAACTTAAAATGTTGGTTGGATCTAGGTTATCAAAATACATGTATACTTAAGTAAGCAGTTTGAATTGTATTCTATAGGTTTGGGGTTTCAGCAGGGTGTGATGTTTTATGAAAGACAGCTCAAGAGGCACTGTGGAGAATGGATTGGAAAAGAATGCTTGAAGAAAATAGTTTAAGTGGTTATTGCAGTTGTCCTCATGTCAGGAAATGAGGACCTGAATTCAGGGAGTGATTCTGGCGATAGAAAAAAAAAGAAATCCAGAGAATAACAAACAAGATAAACACTCCCTTGTTAGTATTAAGTTGACATTAATATGTATAGTTTATTATCATTTAAAATGAATACTTTTGTTTTTCTAAATTATAATTAATATTATATACAGCCATAAATTTTGAGTACCTGTAGTTGAGACAGTTGTTCCAGTGTGGCTAGCTGAGAGTAAATTTTGCAAATTTATCTTATGGAAGACCATATTCAACTCAATACAATAATTTTTTTTATTATATGTAGAAGCTTTATGAATTTTAACTCTCAGGATTAACCAGTAGCTTATTAAAAGAGATAACCAAAAGCAAAATAATTTAAACATATTTAATCTGTAACTTAAAACCTAAAGGTGTATCAATTTGTTCATTTCCTTCCTACATACTTGAATATAGAAGTCTCACCATTTACTATTCTCAATAGTCTTCATTGGCACTGAGTAGGCAGCCGTTTAACACATCTATGGGAGTCATAAATCCAGCTGTTTTCATTTGCCATTACCCAAGTTCCTATAGTAACCAGTGACATTCAGTGCTGACTTAATGGTTCATACTGAACTAAAACTGCTTTTGCTTTTACTCAGATGAGTTTCAATTGCTTAATACCCTCTAATTTCCTACCTTTTACATCTTTTCATTCTGTATGCATCCTGTTTCAATCCACCCCTCAACATGATTCTTAGCTTGAAAATGTAGCAATCACAGTTTTCTGAACATAATCACCTAATTCAGATATAGTGTTGAAATTCTCCAAGCAGATGAGCACATTTTAGAGACTCCAGATTCCAACAGGTTAACGAGAAGCAATTCTCATAACATGGGTGATACCTTAGGGTTTTAACACATCTTTTTTTAGTTGAATCACAGGAAATTTAATTGAGTCTTGTTGTGAGATAAATGATCATATTTTAAAATAATTTTAAATAAAACTGATTTTTAGAGCAATTTTAGGTTCACAGAAAAATTGAGCAAAAGGTACAGAGATTTCCCATATACCTCCTGCCCCTACACATGCATAGTCGCCCCTATTATCAACATCCCCCAGCACTGAAACATTTGATAACAATTGATGAACCTACAAGGACTCATCATTATCACTGAAAGTCCATAGTTTATATTAGGGTTCTCTCTTGGTGTTGTACATTCTATGAATTTAGACAAATTTATAATGACATGCTTTCACCATTCTAGTATCATACAGAATAGTTTCACTGTCCTAAAAATCCTCTGTGCTCTGCCTATTCATTCTTCCCTCATCTCTCCCCTCAACAACTAATACTCTTTTTAATGTCTTCATATTTTTGCCTTTTCCAGAATGTCATATAGTTGGAATGAAAATCAAGTTCTTGATCATGACTTGGGTCTTATCTCAAATTTCTTCTCTTGAGAGAGAGCTTTCCTAAAATAGCCTCTCATATCTTTATTCAGCTACTTTGCTTAATATAATCCTTTTATTTATTTTTATAATACTTATCACTAGCCAAAACTACCTGTTTACTTATTTATTGTCTGCCTCCTTCCATTAAATTCCCACGAAGGGAGGGACCTTGCCTGCTTTGTCCACAGTTGTATCCCCACTGCTCGAACAATGCCTGACAAGAGGTATGGGCCCACTGGGTATTTACTGAATGAATGAATGAATGAATGATTACCTATCTTTGCAAGGGTGTTGTAAGTGAAGCACTTGACACAAGGTAGATGCTTAAATGGTAGTATCTAGTCTTATTAACCATTCAATTATTATTTTCTCTTAAAAGTTGTCAAGTGGTTATTCCAATGTAGAAATTAACTTACTCAGAAACAAACAAAAAAATCTTTGTAAATAAACCCTCCACGCATTAACTTATTCAGCACATACCATCTGTTTCTTTTTGGAATTGTGACTGATACATACTCTTTGTTCACCAGACAAAAGATTGCTTGTTATTTTTAACATTCAGAATTGGTTTTTTTCTGGTATAAATTTTTAGGAGCTATTCTGTCCACATCCAGGTAGGAATAACTACTCTTTCCTTTGTTGTTTCCGTGTTTCTCATATACATCTATCATAGCACCTACAGCACTTTATTACATCTTAGTGTTAAAGTATCAGTAATCTTTAGTAGACCATGTCCTTGAGGAAAGGGCTTGTGTGTTATTCGTCTTGGTATCTATAACACTAAGTGCAATACTGATCTCTTAGTGGTTACTCAGCTATTGCTTATTGTGTGAATGACTCTGAAATGTGTCAAGTACCATATGCATTCCAAGAATTTGCATTTTTATCATGATTGCCAAGACCTCAAATCCAGGCTTACAATGCTGACTTTAGGAATTTTAGTGGATTAGCACTTATTTTGAGAAGGTGATTGTCTTACTCCATTCTGCACTGCTGTAACAGAATACCATAGACTGGGTAATTTCTAGAGAGCAGAAATTTATTTCTCATAGTTCTGTAGGCTTGAAGGTCAAAGATCAAGCTTCCAGCAGGTCAGGACCCTGGTCTTTCTGCTTCCAACATGGTACCTTGAATAGCCAGTCCTTTGGAGGGGAGTTACACCATGTTGGTACATGGCAGAGAGCAGAAGAGAACTGCTCCTACAAGCTCTTTTGATAGTGGGCTATCAAAATTAATCCATTCAAGAGACCTAAAGATCTTCCAGAATGTCCCATTTCCCAATACCCTCATCCTGAGGATAAATTTTCCAAAACATGAGTTCTGAGGAACATATTCAGACCATAAAGTGATAATTGACATGACCTCAATGCTCCAATATAAGTGAGCAATGAGCATGGTGCCCCTATAATTCATCCCTAATTCTCCCCTCTTTCTACTTCTATTTTTATGCTTGAGCATTTTTACCATTCCTGCGAAAAATATAAGTATTTTCTAAAGGTACCCTACAGACCACCTACAACAGGATCACCTCTGGCGCTTGCTAAAATAAAAGCTGCTAGGGTACCTGCCAAGCCTGCCATGCCAGAGGCTTCAATGGTATTTTTGTGGGAGATACATTGAAATATTATTATGCTTCCTAAGGAATCACTGACCTATGTGTTGATGGCTCTTACTTAGAATATATATTGGAGTTCTACCTCTCTTTTTAAAAATTAAGATACAATTCACATACCATAAAACTCACCATTTTAAAGTGAACAATTCAGTGGTTTTTAGTATATTCACAAGACTATGTAACCATGACCATTATATGAGAAAGGTCTGAGGCAAGTGCTTTGGAGAATTCAGTTATGTGGAGGAGATAAGAGTTAAATTAAAAGGTTTGGGCATTTGCTGAATTTTTTTCACATGTTCACATTAAATAGTGTGTGGTTTTCTGATGATTTTTTTTTTATAACACCACTGAAATGGCTTTCAATAGTAACACTGAAGATCTCTCTGGGGAAATATTAATAGTGCACATCGGGGGCTGTTGGTGGGGGCAGAGGGTAAGTATTGTTTCAAATTTACAAGATGAATCATCACTCAATGCATGATCTTTGTGGTACATGAGTATGGCAGTTACATTGAAAAACATATTAGAAAAGAATGATCCATTCAAAACAATACACTTCTAATGAAGTCCCTGTGGCTTTCAGGCAAAAGAGCTGCTTTAGGCAGTTTCCTTCCTGCAGTCCCTAATACAAACTGTGTGGGAGACTGCTCCCTGTGTTGTCAAAGGTGAAGATGGGCCTCATTAGACACAGTCTCTCAAGTGCTAACAGCAGTCTCTATAGACAGGTGCAGTGCATTAGCTAATGGCACCCTCACCAAATGGGACTGAACAACTTTCATTGATAAGAACTCTGAAAGCACAGCATAATGCTGTCTTGGGTCAGTAACATTAACAAAAATTAAAGAAAGAAAATAAAATTCTTGCCTTCCACCCTCAACTTTTTTATTATTAGTTTTTGTTATTTCAGCATATTATGGGGGTACAGATGTTTAGGTTACATATATTGTCTTTGCCCCACCCGAGTCAGAGCTTCAAGAATGTCCATCCCCTAGACGGTGTGCACCGCACGTGTTAGGTGTGTATATACCCATCCCCTCCTCCCTGCTCCCTCCCGTCTGCCTAACCTGATGAATGTTACTTCCATATGTGCACTAATGTGTTGATTTGTTAATGCCAATTTGATGGTGAGTACACATGGTGCTTGTTTTCCATTCTTGTGATGCTTCAAGATGCTTATAGAATGGGCTCCAGTTCTAGGTACTACTTGTTTCTTAATATGTCAAATTTCTAGGAGGGGGTGTTTCGATTTAGTTATTTCCTTTCACAGAGTTTCTTTTCTTACAAGTTTGAATAACAAATGGATGAGGTCAAAATACCATTGAGAGTCAAATGCAGCTGAGATTCTAAAGGTTGTTTTTTATGGCACAAATTAAAGTGATGATGTCAGTATAGTCTGAATTAGATCAATTCATGAATAGGTAACTAACTCGTGTTTGATCAAAATTGGTACTTTGTAGCACAGATGCTTTTTTTGGTACCATTTATTGGTAAACTAGCTAGAGAGTTCTCAAATCTCTATTTTACTATTGAAAGCTACTCTCTGAGCGAATGTCTACAGAAATGCTCACTTTGAAAAACAATAAGGCTGATTTAGTAAAACCAGATTCCTAATATATAAGTAATTTTTCAATCAATTACTTGCTAAATGAAATAATTTTTACTAAATTTATTTGGTTATAGACAGAATTTAAATATCAAAACCATTACTCATCTCACTCGTGAACACTCTATTTGCCCCTGGTATCTACATAAAGCCCTGTGGAAATTTCCTCTTTCCTCAACTAGTATATCATGTATTTAGGCTAAGATTGAAAATTCTAGCCTAAAGTGAAGGTTATTTTTTCCACCCTTCCCAAACTTACATGTGACTTAGGAGGGAGGATTTTAATGAAAGCACCTTCTCAGCCTTAGCTAGCGCATCCAGCCTGACACTGGAATACTCATAATTGGCAGGTTCAAAAATTTTAAATCATGAAAGATTTACATGAATGATGTAAGGTTTGAAATGTTTTATGGCATGTTCATTCACACTAAATCAGCCTTTGCCTTTTTAGACTTTTCTTTCAAGACACTTATGCAAATCCAAAATGACAGGAATGGATTTAAAATGATTTTCAGCATCTGAAGATTAGCAAAAAAATGACAGACTTATGAAGTACTGCACTTTTTCAGAGGATAAAAACTTCCAGAGATTGTGGGTTGGAGCAGACTGGAATGAGAATAGATAAACAGATTAAAGCCATTAATTTCACCTTTGTTACGAAAGCAGCTCAATTTCTTACTCTCCGGATCTCTTCACATACCCTCCATGGGCCTTGGGAAAAGGAGCATCCTTGGCACACATACTGCGCTGCTCAAAGGTTTTATCACCTGCATTCTCCATATTGTGTTGTATTGAACTAGGTATAATAAAGTTTTACATATTAAGCAAAAGCTTTGTGGCAAAGGGCTGAATTTTTATTTGATGAATTTGACACAATTCTCCACAGAAGTTGACTTTTCTTATAAAAGAGTAAAAAACATTCTGGTATGAACTGTTTTGACTGTTTAATAAGTACATGATTAATGGCATATCAATAAGTAGAACTTGTTTATTGGTGCCTCTTCACAGGTTTTAGATATTTTATTTCCATTCCCTTATATTAACTACCTCTATCCACAGACTTAAGGGCTCACATGTTTATGTTCATTCATTAGATTATTTGAAAGTCTGGTGGAGAATATAGAAAAATAAGTAGGCAATTATAGTAAAACTTGGTAAGTGCTATGGAGAAGAATTACAGCTGTAGTGGTTCTGGCAGATTGTATTTTCCAAAGATGGCTGGACCAGTATCTTCCATCCTACATGCTCTTCTGTAATATGACCTTGACCTCCCCCGATTCTCCTTGCCTTGATTCTGGTCTGATCACAGTGACTTTCTTGTATCCAATAAAATGGGACAGAAGTGATGCTGTGGGATTTCTGAGGCTAGATCAGAAAAAGTGTGACAGTTTCTGCCTCTGACTCTTAGAACCCTCACTTTCTGGATGCTTCCTCTCAGAATGTTTCCTCTTTGCACCCTACAGCCTGTACTTCCCTTTTACCTGGGCAAGTGAGGTCCCTGATCAGAGACCTGTGCCTCAGGGTGTTATTTACTTTGTAGTGCCTTCTTTGGAATTTTGTAAGACCCCCTCTAGTGCCTGGGACTGGCTTGGGCTGGCAATGCTGTGTGGACAGGATGCCTGCTATGGTCTCAATGTTCATGTTCCCCTAAACTTCATATGTTGAAATTTTAACCTCCAAGGTTTTAAGAAGTGAGAACTTCAGGAGGTGATAAGATCCACTTTCCTGTACTCACTCATCCACAGGGATTGCTATACACTAAATGTTTGTGTCCCCTCCAATTTGTGTATAAAAATCTAACTTCTAATGTGACAGAATTTGGAGGTGGATTTGGGAGGTGATTAGGTCATGAGTGCAGAGCCCTCATGAACAGGACTAGTGCCCTTTTAAAAGGGGCCTGAGGGAGCTTGTTTGGTCCTTCCACCATGTAAGAACATACTAGGAAGACTCTTTTATGAACCAGGGCCCTCACCAGACACTGAATCTTCCAGTGCCTTGATCTTGTACTTTTCAGCCTCCAAATCTGTGAGAAATAAATTTTGTTGTTTATAAGCCACACGGTTTATGATATTTTGTTACAGCAGCTCAACAGACTGCAGGATGTAGACCCCCATCCTGTTTCTCTCATCCTCTACACAGTCATGGGGTTGACCAGATACCCAAGGAGTCGTGCCTAATAGAATTGCCTATCGGAGCTCTGTGGCTGGGCCAGTTCCTAGGAGGGCAGCTTGATGAGCAATATATTCTTGCTGGTCAGTGCTACATTTGTTTTATGGGAATCATGTGAGATTAGGCTTCCAGAATGATGTTCACATGCTAATTTAGGGTGACTCAATCTCACATTGGACACAAGATGAGTCTAGGGCTCAGGGGTAGTGACAGTTCCTCACTGACTCTGGGGCTTGAGTTGCCATCCATGTTGCAACTGCAGCACAAACTCCAGCCTACAGCCTTGTGTGCCTTAGGCTGAGCTGGATAAGAAATGGGCATTTCTGGTGCCAATAAAACTGCTCTTCTCACTATGTCTACAGCACTCAGTAGAAAATTAGGGGAGAGTTGCCCACTCTTATATTTGCATGGGCAGACAGATACATATGTACATACATACACACACACACATACACACACACACATACAAACATACACACAGGAAGGAAAAAAAAGAAAAGCCCAAACCACTGTCAAGTGGTAAAGCAGCCAGCAGATCTAGACTCAGAGGTCTCTGCAAGGTTGAATAATGAGTAAAGTATAGGCAACTGGGTCAGAGAGCTGGAAGAAGACACTGAACTTAAGAGAATGTTTGCATTTATTATTTCAGTGTCAAAAGATGTCAAATTTAAGGCTGTGGGCATAGATATAGATGGTTGAAGAGAAATGAAGTGGAAATCACTGAAGTTTCTAAAGAAGTGCTGGGACTTACAGTAGTGGCTTCAAATGTAAGTAACACTTAAAATAGAAACCAAAATTAATTATACATATCTAGATATTTATATATGTTCTTAAATCTAGACAAGGGACAATCTCTTGTATCAGTCTTAAAAAATTTAAGGGAGATGCAACTAATTAGAATCCTGAAATTCGGCATGCAAGAAAAGCTCTAAGGGATTTTCTTTGTGAGTCAATAAATACAAATATATTTCAGCTATGTTTTAATTTATGATTTAAATAATATTTCTGTATTTGAAAGTGAAAATAAATTTGGGAATGGTGTTTTAATACCAATGTGATTTTTTTAGTTTGTACCCTGGACATATATATATATATATATATGGCAACTATATATATATATATATATATATAAAACAACAGTAAAGCTTTTTTCGGCTGACCTTACTTCCATCTCAAGGTCAATGTAACATTTAATTCAGTAAGCCACTCTTTGGAAACTTTTGGTGACTTATAGAAACCTTAGTGTTTTAAATCAGTTTTTGCAGGGAATGTCCCATATATTGTTATTAATATTATACTATTTTTCATTAAGAAAAAAGAAATACTCATTTCCAAGTAGTAACTCTATTTGGTAGCTAATGATAAGTAATTAAGCACAATTAGGAATAAATAAAAATTCTAGTCCTACCAACCCCCAATTCTTCATTTTCCTTTTGGGTAATGTGGTGGTAACAGTACCTATATTTGTTACAGAATTGAGAGAAACAACAATAAAAATAGCACAATTTGGTTCTTTCATCTAGAAAGTACTCAGATATGTACCTTATTACATCTCGGGAGGCATAGTTCCTGTCTTTTATGACCTAATGGCTGATAATTCTGTGACTAACAGCTCAAAGATGGGAATAATTGAAAGTGATCTCTACACATTAGAGAAATGATCCATTGAAACCAAGATACATTATGGTTGGAAAAATTCTGAGGCAGAATAACTACAAAGTAAGTAAAGACTTTCTAAGCCCAAGTATAACATAAAAATAGTTAGGAATTGTAATAAGATGCAAACTATAATCGAGTCAGCAACACTGAGGTTATATCCAGAAAAGCAAAAAGGATGTGATTAATTACAAAGAACATGATATGCCTTTAGTTTTACTAGTGAACACATTCTTTATGATTATTAAAAAGTCTTATTATTTCTACATTTTAAATAGGATTGAAAAAATTTTTAGAGGATGGCTTGTTAAATTTGTGAAGAGATTTAAATTTAAGGTGACCATACATCCCAGTTTATGCTTATTACTCTGGCATAACTATTTGTGAATGATAAATTATATGGTCCCTCTATTTCATATCCATTTTCTCTTGCATAATGAAAATGGTTATGAAGAAGATAGCTGCTTTTCTCCATCTCTCCAGTGGTTCAAAATAAAAAAGTAAAGAAGATAAGAAAAGAATAAAATGCTCTTTTTCTAGTTATAGTCTGACCATGTGACACTTCAGTAAAACCCCTCCATGGCTTCGTATTTACCCTTAGGATAAAGTTCAAAAAGTGTTACATGGATTACAGAGCCCTTCATGAACCTGCCCCTACTTACCTCCACAGGATCATCTCTTTAAACATCTTCCTCAATCTAAATGCCTCAGATATTTTTTCAAACCAGCACTCTTGTCTATAAGCTTAGCACAACAAATATGTCCTGCTGGAATATTCTCTCATTCCACTCCTCCCACTCCCACTCTTCACTTTATTAACTCCTAGCTGCCATAGCACACTTAGTTCACATAAGACTTCCTCCAGAAAGCAGTTCCTGGACCACTAACACCTGGGTTAGGTGTTGTCCATCCTAGGTCTTCCTAGTACTTTGTCCTTACTGTTGTCATGGCATACAGCCCAACATGTTTTAGTACCTGGTTTACTTTGCTGTATACCTGATTAGACTGAACATTCCACAAGGACAGGGACTGCTGTATACTCAGTGTGTAACTTAGTGCTTTGTACATAATAAGTACTTAATGAGTACTCGCTGAATTGATTTTTTGAATTAAAGACACTTCAGTGTTACAATTCTCTTGTTTACACAAATAGCTGGTCATATCAGAACAGAAATAAATTTGTGCAATAATCTGTAATTCTGGGTTAATCAGTGATAGAAGCTTCTAGGACTTGTCAAGTCTGTGTTTTTTCAGTCTGAACTTTGACTTCCCCAGATAATGTTTATCTTACTTCTCCTTAAAAGTTCTGGTAATGGGCACACCACAACTCCATTGGCAATGTTACTGTATTGTTTATAAGTATATTTGATATTAAGAAATTCACAAGAATTATCTTTTATAAAAATACAGGGTATTAATTAATTCTTCAAGTATTCCAGATAGTTATTTCTTGAAGAAAGGCAATGGTTTTCAGTGTAACAATGAATTTGTTATTAGAAAAAGCCTATTCTGGTATGGCAAAAGGATGTCATACTACTAAAGTGTATGTATTGGCATATACAGCAAACAATGTATTATTCTATGAGGCCCTAACTCTAATAAGCACTGCTAAATTTCTTGATTTAAAATTTTTAAAAAAGAGTTTGACTTTAACATTTTGGAGTATTAATATCTTTTATATATATCAGTTGTACTCTACAAACTGGGTTAATATTTTATCTCATTTGGCTAAATAGAGCTAATTTAAAGTATTGATGACTGCTTTTGTACAGTAAATATATTCTCATTACACATATTTTCTTTAATTGTTAAGAATTGCAAATCTTATGAACTCTTGCTACATGCTATAAGAAGCTGACTTAAGTGGGTTTCATAAATTAACTAAAATACCCTTATGAGGTAAGCCTTTGTTATACCCATTTTACAAGTAAACAAAATAAATCCCACGGATATGACATATTTTTTAATAATTTCACGTAGCTAGTAGATAATGGATCTGTAATTTTTAACCCAGGTAGACTGATTTCAGTCTGAGCACTTACCTGCTATGATATTAATATTATGAAGTTAAATATAAATATTTCTTTTTTGATAAAATATATTATTTTTCTTTATTTGCAGTTATTGTTATATAAGGCGATTTTAATTTTTTTTAATTTCAGAATATTATGGAGGTACAAATGTTTTGGTTACACGGATTGCTTTTGTACTGCTTAAGTAAAGTTATAAGTGTTCCCATCGCCCAGACAGTGTACATTGTACATTGTATCTGTTAGGTATGATTTCACCCATCCCCCTCTTCCCCTACCACCTGCATGATTTCTGTTCAATTTTATTTCCACCTGCATACATGAGTACACAGAATAGAAGATTCTTTACCCCGTTGTACGTTTTTGTCTGCTTTGTCAAAGATCAGATGAAAATATGTGGATGGTTTTATATCTGGGTTCTCTGCTCTGTTTCATTGGTCTGTGTCTCTATGTTTGTGCCAGTACCACGCTGTTTTGGTTACTATATTAGCCTTGTAGTATAGAGTAAAGTCTGGTAAAGTGATGCCTCCAGATTTGTTCCTTTTGCTTAAGGTTGCTTTAGCTATTTGGGCTCTTTCTGGTTCCAAACAAAGCTCAGAATTATTTTTTCTAGATCTGTGAAAAATGATGTTGGTATTTTGATGGGGATTGCATTGAATCTGTAAATCATTTTGGGTAATGAACATTTTAACAATGTTGATTCTGCCAATCCATGAGCATGATATATTTTTCCATTTGTTTACATTATCTGCAATTTCCTTCCTCAGTGATTTGTAGTTCTCTTTGTAGAGATCTTTTACCTCCTTGATTAAATATATTCCTAAGTAATTTATTTTCTTTATAGCTATTGTGAAAGGTATTGAGTCTTTCACAGCTTGACTGTTGATTCTCCACTTGACTGTTGTTGGTGTATAGGAATGCTAGTGATTTGTGTACATTAATTTTATAGCTTGAGACTTTGCTGAATTTATTTATCAAATCCAGGAGTCTCTTGATGGAATCTTTGGGGTTTTCTAGACATAAGATCATATCATCAGCAAAAAGCAATAGTTTGACCTCCTCTTTCCCCATTTGGAAATCCTTAATTTCCTTCTCTTGAGTGATTGCTCTGGCTAGGACTTCTAGCACTATGTTGAAAACAAGAGGTGACAGTGGGCATCCTTCTTTTGTTCCAGTTCTGAGTGGGAATGCTTTCAACTTTTCCCCATTCAGTGTGATGTTGGCTGTGGGTTTGTGGTATATAGCTTTTATAATTTTGAGATATGTTCTATTTATGACTATTTTCTTGAGCGTTTTCATAATAAAAGGGTTCTAAATTTTGTCAAATGCTTTTTCTTCATCTACTGAGATGATCATATGACCTTTGTTTTTGCCTCTGTTTATGTGGTGAATCACATTTATGGATTTATGTATATCGAACCATACTTGCATCCCTGGGATGAAGCCCAAAGTGATAAACAGCAACATTGTAATTGCTGGAGACTTCAACACCCCACTAACAGAACTGGACAGATCCTCCAAGTACAAAATAAATAAACACTGGACTTAAATGGGACTCTAGAGTTAATGGGCCTAACGAACATTTACAGAACATTCTACCCCCAAACTACTGAATATACATTCTTCACATCAGCACAGGGAACATTCTCTAAGATTGATTATATCTTAGGCCACAAAACATGTCTCAACGAATTCAAAAAATAGAAATTATACTATATATCTTCTCTTTTATACCATGTAATAAAATTAGAAATTAACTTCAACAGAAACACTCAATTCTGCACAAAGTCTTCGAAATTAAATGAACTACTGCTGAATGATTATTGGGTCAAGAAGGAAATTAAGGTGGAAATGAAAAATATAAAATGTGGCCCTTTTCAAAGAGTCTGTATTTAAAAATGGAATTTTAAGTACTAACAGAGTACTTTAGGGTATCACTAAAATTTTGCTTTAAGTTTCAGTTGATGGTATTGATAATATGAACAACAAAGCTTAATAGGCCCCAAAAGACACAACACAGAGTAATCTTGCTTCCATGAAGTAATCATCAGAGTTAAGTATAGCTTCCATGGTAATTTTTAGACCCACTAATTTTGAGAACCATGGGGCCATTAATGTTTAATTTCTTTCATTGTTATGTGTCATATTATATTATAGTGTTCTTAATTTTGAGGGGGAAATGTATTCATCCCTTTGGCAGCCTTTAGATGTATCTGTTCTTGAAATACTCTTTTCAAAATCAATGAAATTTTAAACATATGGCCAGAAAGAAAACCACTGATACTGAAATGCATTTGTATTCATGAATTCCTTGAAGGTCTCCAGGTTAAGAGACCTGGTGATTGCAGTTGAAGAAAGTTTGACAGAGTATGGGTGGGAAACAGCCATGGTGGGTGCTATGGGTTAAAATACGGTCCCTCAAAATTTATATGTGGAAGACCTGATTCCTAACATCTCAGAGTGTCACCTTATTTGGAAATAGGGTTGTTGCAGATGTAATTGGTTAAGATGAGATCATACTTGAGTAGGGTAGACCCTTGTCCCAAATGACTGATATCCTTATAAAAAGGCACACACATACAGAAAACACCATGTGAATACTGGAGTGATGCTGCTACAAGCCAACGAATGCTCCTAGACAAGAAGCTAGGAGAGAGGGCTGTGAGAGATCCTTCCCTGGAGCTTTCAGAGAGAGCATGGCCATGACAACACCTTGATCTTGGACTTCTATTCTCCAGAACTATGAGATGATAAATTTCAGTTGTTTAAGCTACTCAGTTTGTGGTATTATACTTTGTTATGGCGGTCCTAGCAAACTAATACAATAGGGAACGGAAGATGATCATTTCCAAAATTCTTGATTAGGCTCTAGATTGTTATCATATAGAAGTAACAAATATACTAAGATTTGGTTGCCAAGGGACATTCTGGAAGTGGAGGGGTAACTATGAAGTAAATAAGTTAATGGTTAGAGAAATAATATTGTTTATGGAAAATGGGTTTTGGTATTAGAAAGACCTGGGTCCAAAATACAACTCTGCTGTTTATTATCTGTGCCATCTACAATATATTAACCTCTCTGAGCCTTAGTGTTCTCATCTGTTGAATAGTAAAGATAATAAATTTCTGTGCCCTATAATTAAAAAATAAAGAGATAATGTCTGAAAATAAAACAAAACACCTTCAAGCAGTACTATGTACTATAGTAAGTATTCAATAAATGAAAACTCCCATTAGTATCCATTATTATTATTCTACAATTAATGTTTGTGCCTATAATGATTACCTTACAGAAAGAGAGCAAAACCAGTTTTATTATTGCTTTTTCCCCTTTGTGTTACATGTATGAAGCCTGCAACCTGCTTGGTTTGATGGCCAGAAGAGAGTTATGGATGTATCATTATGAGCCTTACCAGGCAATTTATTGGTATATAGAATTTATGGGTTTGTAAGTAAAGTGATTTAACTTTTAAATAAATAGTTTACTTACAATCCAGTGTAGCACTGACTCATCCAAGATCACAGGTTTACCAAATCAAACCTTTCTAGTTTAGAAATGTCTATTCACAAAACATTTTTCTTTATGTCACAGAACATTTTATTTCATATGTGTAGACAAACAGCAATCCACCCAAGAACATTATCTTTTGATAATAAAGGTAATGGTTTCTTGTTTTAGAAATTTAAGAAATATAAAGAAGAAAATAAAAATCACTATTCACAATAGCTGTAGATTAAAAAAATCATTTTGATGTACATCTGTGTATGTATATATGTGCATATCTCTTTGATGAAAAATGAATAAATAAATATGGCTCAGTCTGTCCAAATTTTTTGTAATTGTTATTTTTTAAAAAATTTTTATATCCTGATCATAATACCATTTCTCAAAAATGACATCTAATAACTTCAAATATGTGTCCATATATTTGTATGCCCCATAATTTTTAACCAATTATATATTTTACATTTACATTGTTTTAAAGCATTAAAAACCACTGAAGTGAATATTCTTGAACATAATTCTTTACGAATAACTTATTGTTTCCTTAGAATAAATTCCTAGAAAGTTTGAGATATCAATAGACCACATGAACCCTACTTTTAGGTGACTGATAGGTAAAAAAAAAAAAAAAAACCCCAGTAATCTTATTTGGGATGCATTTTCAATATAGAATCTACTTTGATTAAGTTCAATGAAAAATAAAGCTGAGGTTAAATAGCCAATAGACAAATGGATACCAAAAATCAGGCTTCCTGTTTTAGTATTTTGTAGACTAGGTCTTTGGTTGCCTGGACCCCAGCCTGGCCAAAAAACATGATTGTCTCATTATCAACATCATCATATTATAGCATTTAACATTTGTGTGAAATGTTGTAATATGTGCTTTTATGTATTATTTTAATAAATCCTGTCAGAAGTCCTATGTAGTAGATATTACCACATCCATTTTACATAGGCAAAAGCAGTTTAATAAACAGTGAGTAACTTTCCAAAGTCCCACAGTAAATGACAGAATAAGTTGAAAATCAACCCCAGTGCTGTCTGACTTCAGTCTAGGCTTTTATCCACTATGTCCCACAACCTTCCCAAACTTTCAAGGACTCCCAGGATCCTCAAACCTATTCACAGTTTAGATCAACTATAATCTCTCTTAATTAGGCACCTCTTACATCTTCCTTGATTTTCCTCCCATGGGAAAATTGTATTTGTACTTTTGGGATGGCACTAACTTCCTGTTAAATACCTGAGCTCTGGTAGTGTGTGACAGGGGCATTTGAAAGTCTCCATATTTGAGGCTAAACTATGATAAATACTGCCATACCCATGCTCCTAATGCTTCTTGGCAAAGACATTGTGTTCTAAACCTGCGGTTCCCAACCCCTCGGCTGTGGACCAGTACCAGTCCGGAACCGGGCTGCACAGCAGGAGGTGAGCAGCAGGCTAGCAGCAAAACTTCCTCTCTATTTACAGCTGCTCCCCACCACTCTCTTGCATCACTGCATAAGCTCCGCCTCCTGTCAGATCAGGGTAGCATTAGATTCTCAGAGGAGAGTGAACCCTACTATAAACTGCTCTTGGGCAGGATGTAGGTTGCAAGCTCCTTATGAGAATCTAATGCCTGATGATCTGAGGTGGAGCTGAGGCGGTGTTGCTGGCACTGGGGAGTGGCTGCAAATGCAGGTTATCATTAGCAGAGAGGTTTGACTGCACAATACATGTAATGTGCTTGAATCACCCCAAAACCATCCATCCCCCCACTTCCCGATCTGTGGAAAATTGCCTTCCATGAAATCCATCCCTGGTGCCAAAAAGATTGGGGACTGCTGTTCTAAATCCTTTCACACTCTTACCTTAGGACTAACCCAGAAATTATGTAATTAGAATTTATTTTAAAACATCACTGATGATGCCTGGGGCAGAGAATACAGATTTTTATTTTTGGTTCATCATGAAGAGCATATGTGGTAGTTAAAATCTTGTGAACTTGTTAGCCAACCTCATTATAATTCACAGAAATCAATATTGAAAGAAAATATCCAAAAGATCAGACATGTTATGCAGAGATAATCCCTTTATAATGACTAAAGGCAAGGAAAGGAAAAAACATACATTAGAAGAAAAGTATTTACATAATCTTTAAATTTTTAAAACATTTTAGGAGATATATGAATATGTCTAAACAATCCTAAAACCACAAATGAAACTGTTCAATTTGATTTAAAAAATAAGTGGAGAGTTTGGATAACTAGTCTACCTTTTAAGAATCACTTCAAGATTATTAGACAGATATTTACATTCAATTATTGAAAATATATTTTATCCAAGACTTTGGAAATAGACTAAAAGAAACAAAGTGCAAAAGTTTGAAATAGCTTTCAACATATTAGACCCTACCTACCCCTACTTACTAATATAAAGTTTATGTTCTTGTTTATCCACTAGACTGGTTTTCTAAGACAGAACCGAGGTCAAGGTTAAGGTGTAAAAGGAGAAGAAAGCTCAGAGGAGCCTAAGATTTGGTCAAGGAGAGAGTCTTTGTCAGAGTTCAAAGGTCATGTGTGGAAAAATTCTGTTATTTGGGTGTCTAGGAGGTCGTTTAGGGCAGTGGACACTGTGTGTTTCCTCTATAGGAATATATATCTGTATTACTTAACATTCCTTTGTTATGTAGGGTTTCTGTTGACTTTATAGAGAGTGGATGTTTATTGCAGTTGCAGCTCAGATGACACTTCAACCAGGAAACCTTTCTAGATCAACCCAAACCAGAATATTTATTGTTTCTAGGAATACCTACAGAACTCTATTTGTTTCTGAACCTAAAGTTTTGGGACTCATAACTTATTGCTATGTACTACAGCTTGCAGTATCTGACTTATAATTTATATTGTATAAAACTTTATCATTTCTTCTTGATTTAAAATTTATTGGATTTTTGGTCATTATCTGACATATTTGTAATCCCAGCAATACTTCACAAAATTCCTTAGTCATAGCAAGTATGAAAACTCCTATTTCTCCCTCCCCCCATGCATACAAACACACATCCATGTTTAAACTTTCGCTTTTCAGATTTTAAAATCCTATAGGCTATAATATTCAGTGCATTGCATTTGAAAAACCAGGATGGGTGATGGCTATTGTGATACTCATGTTTAATATACCACTTGGCAAAAACTAGCAAGAGATTAGAAGTACAAGATTTGCTTTTTGAATTAGCAATTAATGGGTGAACTATCTTTTATATTTCCAAAGCAGCTGGGTGCAGCCTTATGTGAATTAACCACAATGGGAGTTTGATTTTAGTTTTTACTCTTTTAGCTTTGTTTAAAATATATATTTGTTTCTCCTGAAGCATAGTCTTTCAGGGTTGATTTCTATTGAGTGTCTTAAAACTAGGGGCCATTTTTTGTACATATGCATAACTCATGATGCAAATCATTTCTCAATAAATTTTTGATCAATGAAATTGAAAGTCTTGTATTTCTTTTATTGTGAATGATACTTTTTCACAACTAGAATATACTTATAAAATAAATACATAGTCATTGTAAAAAATTTGGAAATTAAAAATATATATACACAAAGCATCTAAAATACAAATACCAAGCTAACCACTTTTAAATTTTTTTATTATTAATTATTTTCTTATTTCAAAATATTAAGGGGTTACAAATGTTTTTGGTTACATGGATCACTTTTGTAATGTGTGGATCACAACTATAGGTGTGTGCATCACCCAAATAGTACCCACTTTTAACATGTTAGTGAACCTATTTCTTTTTTTTTGGTAATCTTATATATTTTGGAGCTTTCATTACTATATATATTTTTAAAAACAAAATGATTTTGTATGCTGTTTGTAATATAATTTATATTCAGTTAATATGTTCTTAATACTTTCCTAAGACATTAAATATTCATTAGTTTATAAGATGCATAGTATTCCACTGTGTGGCTATAGTATACTTTCTTTAGGCAATTACCTACTTTTGGAGATTTAATTTATTTCTAATTTATCTGTTAAAAATGCTGTTTTGAAGAATTTCATCATTGAAAAATATTTGCACACATCCCCTGTAATTATCTTAAAATATAACCCTAAAAGTGAAATTTCTGGATCAAACAGATGCATCTGTTAGATTCCAGAATAAAGATGCTGATTTAAACTGCTACTAATAGCGATAATGACTGATGAATTCTTAAGATTTTAAATATATATATATGTGCAAGCAATGATAGGAAATAACATATATAATTATATATGATATTAGATTCACTTGCCTATTCCTTATTCAACCTTACAACATGCATACTTTACTGTCTTACTTTGTATATGAATATCAGCCTGCCTATTCACTTCCTTCTTAAACAAGACTGATGGATCTAACTTACCAAGTAATTTAATAAATATCAATATTCAATAAGAAATATTTTAAAGATATTTAGACTGATCAGCTCTGTTTTAAAATAACTTCATGAGAATTATATTCCTTGATTTTGATGTGACTATTCACTGTGGGTATTTATTTTAATCAGTTATCGGCAATTATTATTTGCATGTGAGCTTCTGCTAAACAAAGGTGTGTAAAGTACTATTTGTGACTTTTAAGTTAAATCTTATTTTTACAACTAACCTCAAATAAAGTCTTTAAATTACAAGGCATTATTATAAAAACTCAGTTGATGATTCAAATAGATTAAAAGTAAAAACACAAGTAGGTTAAAAGTAAAAGGATAGATCAAATAATATTTAGTAAACAAAATAGGAAACAAAACTGTGTATTTTTAACTTTAAACATCTTATCTGAAAGGGCAAGTACATAATTTGAGACTTATTTTGTAAGAAAATATGATCATATATGCAAAAGAAAGTCTCAAAGGAACAGTAAAATGTTAACATCCATGCAAAAAAAAGAGAGATAGAGAGAGAGAGATGGGAAAATATATACCATGCTAATACTAATGGAAAGAAAGTAGCTATACTTTTACCAGAAAAATTAGGTTTCAGAACAAAGAATATTAGTAGAAATAAAGGCTATTGTTTTCCCATAACAAAGGGTTATTTATTCAAGAGGACACACAATCCTAAACAGTCATGTACCCAATAGTAGAATAGTGAAAACCTGAAGGAAAAACGGAGAGAACTGAAAGGTAAGATAGACAAATTGAGAGACTTCAACACCATTCAATAATTGATAGAACAATCAAAGAAACATCAGTAAGGATGTGGAGTCAAACTCACAACTAAATGTATATGATTGACATTTTTTAAAACACATCCCCTTAGAACAGCAGAATACTCATTCTTTCAAGTGTACATGAAACATTTACTAAGATAGACCATGTTATGGGCCACAAACAAGTCACCTAAGTAGTATACTTCTAAATAATTCATGGGTCAAATATGAAGGGAAAGGGAAATTAGAAAGTATGTTGAGCTTAATGAGAATTAAAAAACAAATATATCAAAATTGTGAGATATCAGTAAATAATGATTACAGAGAAATGCATAATATCAAACATCTTTAGAAGAAAAGAAAGGTTTTAAATCAATGACTGACTTCAGCTTCTATTTTAAGAAACTAGAAGAAGGGCAATCTTCTGCTATTGTAGAAGAAAGGAAATAATATCAGCAACAATCAGTAAGATGGGAAACAGAAACACAATAAAACAAATCAAATGTTTCTTCTTTGAGAAAAATCTATAAAATTGATAAATCTCTAGCAGAACTGATTAGAAAGATAATAGAGAAGATACAAAGTACCAATACCAATATAAGGAAAAATATAACTACAGATTCAATAGATTTTAAAAGGATAATAAGGATTATGAACACATTTTTGTGAATAATTTGATAGCTTAGATGTCTTTCAAAGGCACAAACTACCAAAGTTCACTCAAAAAGAAATAGATGATCCAAATAGCTCCATTAAAGGAATTGAATTTGTAGTTAAAAACCATTTTACAAAGAAAACTCTAGGCCTAGGTGGCTTCACTGGTGAATTCTGCTGCACAGTTAAGGGAAAAATAATACCAATGCTACTTGGACTCTTCCAGAAAATTCAACAAAAGAGAATACTGGAGAGAAAATTGATTTCTCTTTTATTATTTTTTGTAATTTCTTTTTCTTTGCTTAACACAGAAAGTAACGAGAGAAGAGAAAATTGATTTTTGACAAAGGTGCAAAGGTGATTTAGAGGAGAAAGGTTAGTATTTTCAACAAACGGTGCTAAGAAATTGCAAATCTGAATGCAAAAAAGAAATGATACATCTAAATGTAAACCTAAAACTATGAAATCATAGGACTAAACCTTTTCCAACTTGAATTAGGCACATATTTCTTAGATATGACACTAAAATCATGATCCATAAAGGAACAAATAGGTAGGTTGGACTTAATAAAATTAAAAACTTCTGCTCGTTGAATTATATTGTTAAAGAAATGAAAAAGCAAGCACAGATTGGGAGAAAATATTTGCAAATATTCATATGGCTGGTAAAGAATTTGTTCCAAAATACATGAAGAAGTCTCAAAACTCAATAACAGGCAAACAAAAACCCAATATAAAATGGGCAAAAATTTGAATATACCCTTCACATAAGAAGCTATACAATGGGAAATAGGCACATGAAAATATACTCAGGATCATTAGTCATTAGGTAGATGCAAATTAGACCACAATGAATATCATTAAACACTTATTAGAATTGCTGAAATTAAAAACATTGCCCATATCAAGTCTTGGTGAGGATGTAGAGGAACTGGACTTTCACACACTGCTACAGGGGACGTAAAATGGTACAAACAATTTGGAAAAGAGTTTGGCGGTTTCTTAAGAATTTAAAAATATACCTACATGTGATCCAATCATTCTACTCTAGGTATTTACCCAAGAGAAAAGAAAGCATATGTCTACATCTATACAAATACTTGTACATAGTTGTTCACAACAGCTTTATTTGTAAAATCAAAAACTGGAAGCAATCCAAATATCCACCAACAGTGGGATGGATAAAATGTGGTATAATTATTCTTAGAATGCTACTCAGGAATACAAGAGGAATGAGGTCAGGTACAATGGCCCACACCTGTAATCCCAGCAATTTGGGAGGCTAAGGTAGGAGGATTGCTTGAGACTAGGAATTCAAGAGCAGCCTGGGCTACATAATAAAACATTATTTCTACAAAAAAAAATAAGAATTAGCTGGGCATGGTGGTATACACTTGTAGTTCAGCCACACGGGAACCTGAAGTGGGAAGATGGCTTGAGTCTAGGAGTTCAAGGCTGCAGTGAGCTATGATTGATTGCATCACTGCATTCTGGCCTGGATGACAGAGGGAGACCCTATCCCAAACAAACAAAAAATGAATGAATAAATAAATAAATAAATAAATATGATTGTTACATACAATGCAATAGATGATATGGAAAATAATTATGCTGAAGGAAGGAAGCTAGACTAAAAAAAAGTATATACCGTGTGATTTCTTTTATATAAAATTCTAGGAAATGTAAACTAATCTATTATGGTGGAAAGCAAATCAGTGTTTGCCTGGGGAAGACAGGAGGCAGAAACAAGAGGGAAGGATAACAAAGGAATATGAGGAAACATTTAAGGGTGAAGGATATGTTCATTATTTTGATTATAGTGATATTTTTATGGATGCATCAATATATCAAAATCTTTCAGATGGTACACACTAAGTATGTATCATTTTTTGGTCAATATGTCAATTATACCCCAATACAAAATGATAAAAAAAAGAATTATGTACCTTGATTTTGATTAGAGTAATTGCACTGGGCATTTATTTTAATTACTAGTCAGTAATTGTTATTTGCATGTGATCTTGTGCTCAGTTTAATTGTGTAAAGTACTATCTTACAAGTTTAGTTGAAATCCATTCTTATTATAACAAGTAACACTAAACCAACATGTCTCTATCATAAACAATTTCAATGACTTAATTGATGATTTGATATAATGAAGAAAATGATATGAGGACATGCTTAACTTTTAGGTTATCTCACTGCTGTTTGTAATTTAAACTGACATTTATTTCTTTTGGAATCTCAAAATGTTTTAAATGTGGACATGTCCTGCACAAGTGTTTGCAAATGATTATGGTCATACACATATTATACAGTTAATCCTAGAATATTTCTGTGCCTAGCAAATGTGCTTTATGTGGAAGTGGGCTAGATATCTCAAAGTCCTTCCTTGGCGAATATGAGGAATGGAGTGTCTTTTCAAAACATCCAGAGGAGGATAGGGATTTTCTTTGAGGGGTGATTTACAACGGACAAATCCAGGACACTCTCTTGAGCTCTGCACATAACAAGAGTGAGGCACTGACCAGCCTCCTGCTGTCCCTCCTTTCTAAAGAAGAGGATCAAGATCCTCTGTGCCAGGCCAGGCAGCGAGGTTGGTATGATGGGCAGCTCTTGACTATTGTTGAAATACCAGCTTACATTCTTCTATTCCACTCCACCTTGATGGTTGAGTGCATATGATTTTTTTTCTGTCATGTTTAATTTTATTTGAATTAAATGTAGATATAAAACTTATACAGAGCATAAATCTTATTTTGAGAAAGTGGATTATCAACTTCTCTTAGATTGAGTGAATGCCCACAATTTGTTAGGCATATCCTGGAAATAAAAATCTTTAAGATTTGTACATTGTCGAAATGTCTGAGGAATATTTTTCAGAGCATGTTATTATTCTTTTCCAGACAGTCTACTAAAGGTAGCAGTAGTATTTCTGTGCATAGATGAGGCTGAAAAGATGATGTAGAACTGTTTTCTGTATACTACATACGGCTGACATTTGTCATTTGCTTCTTTCTGGTAGCTGCGATTTGAGTATCTTGTTGCAGTTTGTTCTGAGCTGTGGCTAAGGAATTTCCTTTATAGTTGGATGTCATCTTGCTTTGTCTATCACTGTTTTCCACAATTGCACCAAGTTGCTTAAAAATGTTAATCAATGGCTCATAGAAAGCCTTTCTTTAACCTCTCTTGTTTGCAATGACCTCATGGTGCTTTATTTACACAGTAGCTGTCAGGCTATCCTGCTATAGTTTTTCTTTGAAATTTTCAATCACATCTTGGGGAGCTGTGTGGTGTCATCTGAACTCTTCACTGCTTAAATGTGCTATTGTCCCAAAATTCATTAGAGCTCATCTTATGTTTCCATAGAAAGTGGTATTAAGACAATGCTCAAGATCTTAAAATTGTTATCTGTGGTAGGTCCAAGGTCTCACAGTTGGATAAAAAATGAGAGATGCTCGTGATTCATAGACTAAATTAGTTCTGAAACTTCTTGTTGGGGCTATGTTAGATTTCCAAAGGACATGCTAACTTTATGATTTTGACCTGAGCCCACAAGTCCCATTTAATTTTTCATTTATTTGACAAATATTTCTTAATTGCCACTTTGGGTCAGGTACTAAGGCTTCAGTGTAGAATAAGACAAAACTGTCATTTATTATGGGGACATTATCTAGTGATCATTTTAGTCTGAACAATATCTTATATATACAGGTTATGAGTTAAATTGTATCTCCCAAAAATATATATTGGAGTCCTAACCCACAGTACCTCAGAATGTGACCTTATTTGAAAATAGGGCCATTGCAAATACAATTAGTTAAGATGAGTAGATGGGCCCCTAATCCAGTATGACTGTTGACCTTATAAAAAGACAACCATGTGAAGACATAGAGACACAAAGGGAACACCAAGTGATGACAAAGACAGAGATTGGAGTTATGCAGCTGTAAGCCAAGGACTGCCAAAAGACTGCCAGCAAGCCACCCGAAGCTAGGAAGAGGCAAGGAATGATTCCCTACAAGTTTCAGAGGGACCATAGCCCTGCCAACACCTTCATTTTGGATGTGTAGCCTCCAGAACTGTGAGGCAATAAATTTCTGTTGTTCAAGTCACGCAGTTTGGGATATTTTGTTATGATACCTCTAGAAAAATGATACAATATGCCTGTAGTCCCCGACCCCTGAGCAGTAGACCAATACTGGTCCATGGCCTGTTAGGAACTGGGCCACACAACAGAAGGTGAGCTGTGGGCAACTGAGGCTTCATCTGTATTTACCGCTGTATTTAGCCGCTGTATTTAGCCGCTCCCCATGGCTCGCATCACCATATACGCTCTGCCTACTGTCAGATCAGTGGAATATTAAATTCTCAATTAGATTATAGTAGTGCAAACCCTACTGTAAACTGCACATGCAAGGGATCTAGGTTGTGTGCTCCTTACAAGCATCTAATGCCTGATGATCTGAGGTGGAGCTGAGGTGGTGAAGCTAATGCTGGGGAGCAGCTGCAAATACAGATTATCATCAGCAGAGAGGTTTGACTGCACAATAAATGTAATGCACTTGAATCATTCTGAAACCATCTTCCACTCTCCACACTCCCAGCCCCAGGGTCCATGGAGAAATTGTCTTCCATGAAACCAATCCCTGGTGCCAAAAAGATTGGGGACCACCGTGATATACATTCAATATTTTTACTGGATTGAATCATTGCCTCTTTGGAGAATTTGTTTATCCAAAGTTGCCAATCTTCTTTGGTCACTTACTTCTCAGAGAATTTGATAAAACAAATGTAGACTCTCCAGAAGAGAAAGTCAATGATAAAATCCAAACTCTTAAAGTTGGAAAGGGTCTTCCAAGGTCTCTGATTCAATCTTCCATTTAATGTGGTAGTTCCCCTCCATAACATGAATGCCATATTGTGTTCCCTACCAGAGTACTTACAAAAATGAGAGGTTACTACCTTACAACATGGTAGAATCCATTTTAAGTGCTTTTTTAAAATCATGATAAATATATATAACATAAAATTTGCCATCTTAATTATTTTAAGTGTACAGTTCAGTAGTGTTAAGTATATTCATATTGTCATAAAATCAATTTCCAGAAATTTTTCATCTTGTAAAACTGCAACTCTATACCTATTAAACAACAACTTCCCATTTCCTATTTCAAAGTTCTGTTTGATAGTTCTTTTCTGTAGTGAGCCTGAATTATCTCCTCAGCTATTGACCTTAGCTCATCCTAATTCTACCTTTTGGAGTTGATCCAATTGGCATTATGCTTATTCTGTAAAAATCCCATAAATTATTTTTGTTATTATTGTTGTTGTTTTTATTATTTGCTTTCCAGAAATGTACTATAAATCTCCATGTTTAACCAGGCAGCAAGTCCTTCTGAGTTACATCTAATATTCCTTAGATTTTTTTTTTTTTTTTATTTCAGCTCATCATGGGGGTACATAAGTTTAGGTCATATACATTGTCCATGTCCCGCCCATCCCCCCGAGTCAGAGTCCCAAGCGCATCCGTTCTCATTCTCCAGACAGTGCGCCTGGCACTCAGCATGTAGTCATACCTCCATCCCCTCCCCCCCCACCTCCCGGGGTCTGCACCTTCAAGCAGTCCATTTCCATGGTAATTATTTGGCTCCATCTCATTCCCTTCTCATAATGTCCTTTGGCTTCCATAACTTCATTTAACCTTTCAAAACTATCATCTAGTTCCATATACTTACCAAGATAGTATTTTAAACCCACTTTTTCATCATATTCCTTCTTTCAAACTTGTATGTTTGATCTCCATTTCCCATGTGATTCAATCTAATTCCTGTGGCCAGTATTTGAGTTTCTTTAAAAATTAATGACACTTCTGTACATAGCTAAATCATCTCTTGAATCTTCTCCGTATGTCCCTACAGCTGTAGGCTGTTTTCCCTGCTTTGATCCATAACGTCTTTAGGGCAGTAGTATTTCCCAGCATCATCTTTCAAGACAGGACTGTTATTGAGTTTTGTCATATCTGGGAAATTATTTAATTTTCTACAACTTAAGTTTTCTTCATCTGTAAAGTAGAATCTGCTTCACCATATATTTTTGAGAATTAAATGAGAAAATGCAAAAAAAATATATTCTCAGTTAAGTGTTCCATGGCAAACACTCAGTAAATTGTAATGGTTTTATTCATGTTGTCATTATTTCTGTACATTTGCCAAGATGATCATTTTATGTATATAATTCTTATTTCTCTTGTTAGAATTTAAGATTTTTAAAGACAAGAGTCAAGCCTTCAACTTCTCATGAACTCTCCATAACCACTGTTCAGTGCTGTCAACATAGCATTAAATTAAAGTCTGTATTTAATAAATATATGAAGATAGATTTTTTTTTTTTAAATAAGGAGAGTTAGACCAAGAGATTTAGTGGAAGGTATGTTTCAGATATCATTCTTTGTATCCTTATTAAGATGTGCACAGATTTCAGATTTGTATTATAAAGAGGAACATTTTATCCCTCATTAGGACACTATAGCAACATTGAAGCTGTTTTGAAAACAATATGACCAGGGCATCTGCATAGCATCTACAGGATGGCTAAATAATGGATGTGTGTACTTGCCCACATGTCTGTTTTTGGTCAGATGGTATAAATAACGAGAAGAACTTCATCAAGGTGTAGTTTTGAAAGAGTTCACTTCCTAGTATACCATGATTGTAGTGATCCACAATATAAATATTTTTCATAAATAAAGAGAATAGCACATTATTTAATTCATAGAACTAATTTTGTGAAACAATAGACTTTTATTAAATGGTAAATTGGCTACTGGTCAAATCGCTTTATGGCTGTGTAAGTATTAGTTGAGAAATGAATTACATTTGTTATTCTCTGATAGGAAAATAAATAACAAATGAGGTATTTTAAATATTTTGGTTTGCTGAGCATTTCAAAGTGAATTATCTATCACATATCCGGTTTCTTAACATTAGTTGGGGTTATTGTTGAGGCTTGGCCTACAGTGTGAAAATATATTGATACACTTGAAATGACAATAAGAATTTATTTCTTCATTTTGAGGTCTTCAGATTTTAAATAGTATTGTATTCAGGCTAAGGTATTTAGTAGTTAGTTGAGTGTAAACTTGAGAGTGAGAATTGTTATAAAATTAAGTTTGTGGCTCTTCTAATTTTGCTTATGCTAGGTTGTATATAATCTCTGGTGATACTACTTGGAAATTCAAATTATCATGTGTTGTGGTAGTGCAGTGATTTATAAAAAATCTTGGCTTTTTTCTTCTGTTTTCAATTTCTTATTTGTTTAGGGGCTATTTTTTCTCCCACTGAAGATTTTTGAAAAGGAGATAATATTCTTTCTCTTCTCTCCCCCTCCCAATTGTTGATACTCTTAAAATCTCCCTGGAGATGCTTCCTTGTTATAGTAGGAAATTGAACAATGCTAATTCAATTTAATATACATAACTATGTCAAATGTTATCCCAGTTTGTTAAAGAGGTTGATTCTGTCAGCATACTTATGAACTTGTTGAGAATATGAATTTGCAAGTTCATATTTTATCAGATGCTTTAGATGTTAGGCCTCTTTTTCAATCTTCCACACCAATCCCAGCATTTCAGAGGACCATATTGTGTAATCACAGACTCCTGTGTTAAGGCTTAGCTCAAATATAATTCTAATTTTGTCTAGCACATTAGACTTTCTTTAAACATTCTTTTTTTTTCATACTAACAAGTTCAGTGACTTCTGTATTTAACATAGGGATTTTTATTGGATAGTATGACCTAAGATGGTTAGAAAGTTTATGTGTAAATATGAGGAAATGTTATCCTGGGATATAACATTTATTATACATCTGGCAACATGGTATCTTTATGTGACAAAAGACATGAAGAATAAATTCCAGTATACAATACTAACCAATATACTGGGATAGATGGGATATATTTTTGTCACTGGTTTAATAAGAAATAAGTGATCAAATTCATAAGAATAACAAAAATCACTTTAATTCAGGGAAGACTTGCAGGCCTTTTCTTACACTATGTTTTCTTGCCCAAGATATATTTCAATTTGTGCTCCTACCCGGCAGATCTGTTAATCGGAGTTTAATTTAGAATCTGGGCCAGATTTCTATTAGAGTAATTCCCTAGATGGGCCTGTAATTTTAGTGAAACATTTTGTTTTCACCCATTTTCTGACACAAATTATTGAACAATATTGCTTTACGCTTTCCCCATCTCTCTACTAAAAAGCATTCCAATATACATTATAAGGTCTTCCTGTTTATTGTAAAAAAATATTGCTGAGAGGAAATCTTGTGAAAAGCCTGCCATGAAGTAATTTCTTCTCACTGCCCTATGTATTAGGCCATTTGCATCGCTATAAAGAAAATACCTAAGGGTAATTTATAAAGAAAAGAGGTTTATTTGGCTCACGGTTCTGCAGACTTTACAAGAAGCATCCCACCAGCATGTGGTTCCGGTGAAGGCTTAGGGAGCTTCCAATCAAAGCAAAAAGTGAAGGGGAAACAGGCGTGTCACATGGTGAGAGAAGGAGCAAGAGAGAGAGGAGGTGATGCCAGGCTCCTTTAAACAACCAGCTCTTACATGAACTAATAAAGGGGGAACTCACTTATTATTGCCAGGAGGGCACTAAGCCAGTCATGAGGGATCTGCTACACAGGTTTTCCATTGTTTTATATGAACTGCGTTGTTATCATCAATTATTTAAATTTGGAGAAGTCTAACAATTATTTATTTTTGACACTCTATTTTTGCCTTGAAAGTTTTTGTAAATGCTCTTAATTTCTGGGATGTTTCTCATAAAGAATGCCTTTCGGAGTGGGGCATTTAAAGACATGGTAATCTAGTCTGTGTTGACTGCGTTGTTGAAGGTGATAAAATTCAGACCTGATGGTCAGTTTACACCATAGAGCCACGTTCTGAAAGTCTTCAGAATGTTCCTGTAATGTTTCCACTTTGAGATTGAAAGAGAGTGAGCAATCATTATTTTATGTCCTTATGGCTTTGGAAACTAAATTATACAGAGTGCTACTATGCAATAAAGTCCTTTTAACAAGAACCGCAAATCTTTAAGAGAGCTCTAAACGAAAATATTTAAAGTGTTCTCAACCTCAAATATGCAAGTACATAAAGATGCATTCTTAAATAGTTACTAGCTGGACTTGACCTGAGGCAAAATGGATACTGAATTATCAGAAATATTGATCAGCAAAAGATAAAAGTCTTCATATATAAACAAAAAATCAATTGTTAGCACTGCCCAATTTAGCTACTTGTGACATTGGAAGGGTCACTTAACATCTTTTGAGTATCTGTTTCCCTCTTTGTAAGTTAGGAGGCTTAAACTAATAACCCCAAACATATCTTTCACTCTTAAATTATCAGACACCTGGATTCTTTTGAATGGCGTATCAGTGGTCTCCACCTTTTTGGTACCAGGGAGCAGTTTCATGGAAGACAATTATTCCACAGATGGGGGCTTAGAAGGGGGAGGCAGAGCTCTGTGGCCCGGTTCCTAACAGGCCACAGACTGGTACCGGTCTGCAGCCTGGGGGTTGGGGACTACAGGCATATAGTACTGTGAATAAAGTGGAAGCAATGATCAGAACTATAGCATATTTACCATTACTAAGTGAAGCCAGTTAAACTAAGCTTCTAATGAATCTTCTTATAGGTTTCTTGATTTTGAATATTATTTTTTCACAAAAAAAAAATGCAGCGAGGCATGAAACACAATGTGTACAGGACCAAGAATATGAATTCTTTTCATCTTAAGCCTGTGTGGACTTTACAGTCGTTACTGGTATAGAGCCATCAGGCTGTGCCTTTAGGTGGACGGTACTGTTAAACTGGACTAAACTGAGAATCATATCAAGGTCTCTAATATTGACATTCTTGATCAAATCACCTTCTTTCTTTGTCTTCCTATTTCACTTCGTGTCCCCTTATAGAATTTATTGCCTTTTGCCTCATATGATGCACATTTTTGTAAGTGCCAAACTCCCTAGTAGATTGAAGAATTCTTGGGGATGCAAACTGTGCTTTGATTATTGTTATATTTTCCACAGCCCTTAAAACTGACTTAGCATATAGTCACTTAATAAATGTTGAATTGAATCCATCTGTTTATATGGCTTCCACACTTTAGACTGACAAATTTTAGACATGCATGAGATTCCTGATATGTGAAATCAAATTGAATTCAGAATAGCCTTTCCAATAGCACAAGTGGCCCAGGCACAAGTGGCTGGGATGACTAGAATGGTCTGGGGCTGTCTTCCAATCAAGGGCTTCAGGTAAGTGTTCACCATAACCTGTGGTCTTGAGGCTTGCCAACGCAGGGTTTTCAAAGCTCATCTTATTCATTGTATTTTTCTCATAAGATACTATCCAAAAATTATTTATATTCTTTTACTAGGTCTTCAAGTTTTGGTGCCCTAATAGTAGGATGATTTTAATTTAATTTAAGAATTTCTGTGTCTGCATATCTTTTTAGTAGAGAGATGGGGAAAGTGTAAAGCAATGTTGTTCAATAATTTGTGTCAGAAAATGAATGAAAACAAAATGTGTCACTAAAATTATAGGCCAATCTAGGGAATTACCCTAATAGAAATCTGCCCCAGATTCTAAATTAAACTCCAATTAACAGATCTGCTGGTTCTCGGTTGTATAGTTTGGCCGAAGAATAAGGTGATAATTTGCATGTGCTATTAAACTGGAAGAATGGTAAGACAATTAGAATGAAGAATTAGGATGTCTGAGCAGTTGCCACTGCTTCTCAGAATGCTTCCACAGAATACCAAGCCAAATGCCTGCAAATTACTGTGACCACAATTGAAAGCACAATTAAATTGCCTTTGAGTACTAAGAAAACCTTGACTTGTTGTGTGTTCTCCAAATCATTAAATAGCAGATATCTTCTTGACTATTTTGACTGTCTAAAAAAGAGGAATAAATCAGAGCTACAATTATTGAGATAAAAGATAACTCTTAACAGCTGAACTGGGTTTAAGGAAAACACAAAGGAAACAGAGGTGCAAATTAAATTTCCATAATGATAAAAAATTTGCATGATATCAAACAGTGAGATACCCTATTAGCTGATAAATAACCTCATTGCTATGGACCTTAGTGTACCTTTCTCACATTTTATGATAATTATTTCTAGCCTGGGGACATTTGTTAAGAAAAACATTCAGCACTCTCCAACAGAAAGGTCACAGATACACTTTTCTAATTAGATTTTAGGATGAATAAATATATTCTTTGATTTGTGCTGTGTCTATAGAATTTTGATAATATGATTTCAGTTGGTTTGTAGCAATTACTAAAATATTAAAACAAATCAAATAAATGGTATAATTAGTATATTTTGATGCCAATGTTATACGGATGTGTTATTAATGAAAACATCCATAAGTAGTTCTTTTGGGAAAGTGTGATATATGTCAATATTGAAAATTATTATTCTTAGACCAGGTGACCAAGGTGTCCCCTAAGTAATCTTTCTAATTACTCTTCACTGTATCTCTGTGCTATGCCATTTCATTTCATTTCTATTTTATTTCTTAGAAAGCATAGATGCTCAATATTAAAGATACTTTGCAAAACAAAGATGAGAATTCAGGGAAAGGGACTGATTTCTGTCCCTCAACTTATTCATCACAGATTTTAAAGAAAGGTCAATTTTACATTTGGTATAAGATGGCTAATAGAGGAATCTTACTTAATGGAAGGAGACAAGGTGCTATGTTCTATGTTAGAATAATATTAGCCATGATAAAACATTGTTCAAAGAAAAATAATAATCATTATTGTTAAAATAATAGTTAAATTTTACTGGCCACTATACTTAGATTGAAATATGCATTTATCCTCTTAATAGTTCTGTGAGCTCCTATTATCCCCATTGTACAGATAAAAAGACTAGTGTGTGTATATTTATGTATGTGTGCATATAAATGTATATGTATACCCACAGTGGAATAATAACACATATATTTTGAAATCTGAATTATTCACATAATGTATGTTAAACAAATCTTTCCAGCTCAGTAGAGGCATGAACCACCACCTTATTCAGCTGCATTTTCTCTAAAGGTTGGAATGTGCAAAGAGTATCAAACTGTCATTTTGATCACCTGCTAACTCTTGATGATAATACAAACATGGCTAAGGGAACTATGACCTAATTTAGATTCACTTGCAATATGAGAGAAATAAATGTTTTTTATTTGTTTGAATTTCCCCATATGAGCTGTACTGCATTATTCTAGCCTCATTCAGGTTATTAAAAAAACCTTAAACCAGTAAAACATACTTAATATATTACCTGTTTAACTCCACATGCTAATTTTTACTTGCATGGTATTCAGATAAAATTTAATATCTTCTGGCTCACAATGATACTGAAACTTTGATTCCTGCTATGAAATGGTTATGATAAAGTGCTATCATGAGTTTCTTCCAGCATTTGTAATAATCAACTTCATAGGTGGGGTTCAAGATAAACCTGCCTTGTATTCTATTTTACATAAGAGGGAGCTATATTGAAGTAAAACCATAGAGTATAGTAAGCTATAATAACAGCAGGTTTTCAAGGATGAGGGTTTGTTTTAAAAGTCTTTGGAATGTGTTAATGCAAGGTAGACCAATCATCTCATGAAAGAATTTAGGTTTAAAAGTGAGATGGATGCAAGTTAAAGTTGATTCCTAGTAAGGAACATAGAACTAAGGCCATAAATGATACAAATCTTCACTGCTAACATAATATGTGACTGCAATGGAAAAAAGAATGGGCCTACAGTGCTAATGAAAGAAAAAAGTACACAGGAAGTCATGTTCTTAAAATGTAGAGCTGAATTAGAAATCTTAAGAAGACAAGGATATAGTAAATTATGTACCAAAAACTGCAATTAAATGTAATTTATAGTGACATAAAACTAGCTCCCCATTTAGCAAAGACCAGTTATAAAAAATATCTCATAAAGCTCAAGGTAGTGCTGATGCCTTGTGATGCATTCTAATTGTCTTCTGAATCTTTCTTTGGGTGCTTTAATTAACCTTTGTAACCCGATCCTCATCCTAATCCTCAGCCATAGCTGAGCTGCCTCAAAATTATGATCCTGTTCAGTGTTGGGTCATTGAATTGAATGATGCGAGTTTGCTAATTACAGGCCTTTTTTTTCCTTCCAGGAGTTGTACAGAGAAATGAACCATGAAGAAATTTGGTGATCCTGGAGTGTTGTACATTTTCAGTAGCTTTTAGTTCTCTTCATAAATAATTTTTTTCTGCAGATAAATAATGTATATTTGTATATATATGTAAATATCTACCAGAAAATTCAGTCTTAGTAAATTTATCATTATTTTGATTTAAAAAAATCTTTTAGAGGCATCAAATGGAATATTTGGGAGGTACATTAAGATGACATAAAACAGTGTTGTATGAATGCCCATTACTACTGTTGGAAACATTCAAGCTTTCCTAGCCTCGTCCCTGCTTCGTGGAGTTTGTCATGCACGAGGAAACAGTCAGAACTAAGCAGAGTAAGCTGATAATCTCTGAGTGGCACGGGCATTTTGGAGAGCCAAATTGGAAAACATTTGGAATCACACTTTAAGTTACTTTCAGAGAATCAAATTACACATATTACAAAAACGGATAAGACAACTCGCATATTAACAAATTTCCATTTCATTTTTCCTCCTGCGTGGACTTTTGAACATCAGATGGTAATGGGAATATATATGGCTGATTGGTACCTTCATGATAAAAATGTAGGAAACATGGTGAGGTATGTAGCTGATGCCTTGTTAAGCAAAGAAAAGTTATATGTGTCTGATTTTGGCTAGTATATGCTTCGTACATGGCTAGAGCCCACTTTGCAGCCTGTCCTGCATGTGACTAAAACAATCCTGCCTGCTGCCAGGCAACATCCTCCGGAATTCTTTCTCTATCTACCAGCTTGGTATTGACACTCTGGAAGGTGTGGAGTTAGGGGCAGAGTTTCTGTCATCCTGGGTTCCAAAATTATTGAGTAGAATGAATCCTACTGCTTGGAACTACATTGGAGTGTTAATGTGAATTGGTAATAAATTCTTGTATATTATACTGCTGCAATGGAGTTTAGTAGAGCATTCCCTCAGCTAATATAGAAGGCAATGATAGCTTTTAAGATAAACAAGGGGAGAATGTAGAAATAGGTAAAAAAAAAAAGACATTAATTACAGCAAACGATGTTAAATAAGGAATCATAAAATAAATAGAAAAATAAAGTAAAGTATATTCCAAATATAAATAGACTGATTATTTCTCATGAAAGGCAGGCTACTATATAGAGTTCAAATAAAATATAGCTGTATTCTATTTACAAGAAATCAACTATAAAATTTTTGAAAAACAAATTAACTATAAAGGAATCTTGGCAAAGATATACAGCACTGGACAAATGCAAACATAAAGTAGGAGCAGCAATATTAATGATAAGGTTAAATTTAAGATAAAAAGCACTAAACATGATAAAAAAGGATCATGTATGGTACCAAAAAATCATATTTTTGGACAAGATACAATAGCAACAAATCTGTGTGAAATGTACTTGGCAACAAAGAAAACCTTTACAAAATTTCTTTTTAAATGGATAATTATTTTGTTATCTTTGTCAATACAATTGAAATAATTATAAATTGAAAAAAAGTCTTAACTACTTAGAGTTAGAAAACATAGACCTAGATGACCCTGTAGCAATGAGGAAATTAAAAAAATATATAAATCATGTAAAAAACAAAAATAGGAAAATACTTAATAAACATGGAATATAGAAAAAACTAAATGCATGAGATACTCTATAGCCTTAAGAGCTTTCTCATTCAAGAAGAGAGAAAACAGAGGAATCAGGGATTCATCTTTTTTTTATTTCTAAATATTAATGGGGTACAAATGTTTTTGTTACATGGATACATTGTATAATGCTGAATTCAGGGCTTTCAGGGTGTCCATCACCAGGACAGTGTCATTGTACCTGATAGGTAAGTTTTTATCCTTCAAGTCCCATTCTCCCTCCCCCTTCTTAGTTCCAATGTCATTTACCTCTCTTTGTGCCTCTGTGTACCCGTTGTTTAGCTCTCACTTATTAGTGGGAACATGTGGTGTTTGTTTTTCCATTCCTGAGATACTTCACTTAGGATAATGTTCTCCAGTTCCATCCAAGTTGCAGGAAAGACATTATTTCATTTCTTTTTATTGCTGAGTAGTACTCCATGGTATATATATACCATATTTTCTTTACTCATGAAGTGATGGGCATTTAGGTTGATTCCATATCTTTGCAATTGTGAATTATGCTGTGATAAACATTTGAGTGCAGGTGTCTTTTTGATAAAATGATTTCTTTTCCTTTGGGTTGAAACCCAGTAGTGGGATTGCTGGATTGATGGTAGGTCTACTTTTATTTCTTTGAGGAATCCTCATACTGTTTTCCACAGAGGTTGTACTAGTTTGCAGTCCCACCAATAGTGTATAAGCATTCTTTTCTCTCTGCTTCCACACCAGCATCTATTGTTTTTTGACATTTTAATAAAAGCTATTTTAACAGGGGTGAGGTGATATCTCATTGTAGTTTTAATTTGTGTTTTCTTGATGGTTAATGGTGCTGAGCATTTTTTCATATGTCTGTTGGCCATTTGTATATCTTCTTTTGAATAAACTCTGTGCATGTCTTTTGCCCAATCTTTGATCAGGTTATTTTTTTCTTCCTGATTTGTTTGAGTTCTTTACAGATTCTGGACATTAGTCCTTTGTTAGATGTAGGGTTTTTGAATATTTTCTCCCATTGTGTAGGTTGTCTGTTTACTCGGTTAATTATTTCCTTCACTGTGCAGAAGCTTTTTAGTTTAATTAAGTCCCATTTATTTACTTTTGTTGTTGCTGTATTTGCTTTTGGAGCCTTAGTCATAAATTCATTGCTTAGGCCTATGTCTAGAAGAGTTTTCTCTATGTTTTCTTCTAGACTTTTTATGGCTTTATGCTTTACATTTAAGTTTTTAACCCATTTTGAATTAATTTTTGTATATGATGAGAGATCAAGTTCCTGTTTCATTCTTCTGCATGTGGCTATCCAACTTATCCAGCACCATTTATTGAATAGTGTATCTTCTCTCCAGTGTATGCTTTTGTCTGCTTTGTTGAAGATTAATTGGTAATAGCTGTATGGTGTTATTTCTGGGTTCTCTATTCTGTTCCATTGGTCTATGTCACTACTTTTATACTACTGTCATGCTGTTTTGGTTACTATAATCTTGTGGTATGATTTGAAGTCAGATAATGTGATGCCTCCAGATTTATTCTTTTTGCTTAAGATTGCTTTGGCTATTCAGGCTCTTTTTTGGTTCCAAATGAAGCTTAGGATTATTTTTTCTAGATCTGTGAAATAAGACATTGGTATTTTGGTTGTAATTTCATCGAATTTCTAAATCACTTTGGGCAGTATGGACATTTTAATCATGTTTATTCTATCAATCCATGAGCATGGGATGTTTTTCCATTTCTTTGTGCCATTTATAATTTTTTTCATCAGTGTTTTGTAGTTCTTCTTGTAGAGATCTTTCACTGCCTTGGTTAAGTACATTCCTCAGTATGTTATTTTCTTTGTAGCTATTGTAAATGGTATTGAGTTCTTGATTTTACTCTCAGCTGGACTGTTATTAGTATATGACAATGCCACTTATTTATGTACATTAATTTGTTAACCAGAGACTTTGCTGAATATATTTATCAATTTCAGGAGTCTTTTGGTGGAGTCTTTTGAGTTTCCTAGATACAAGATCATATCATTGGCCAGCAGGGATAGTTTGACCTCTTCTTTCCCTATTTGGATGCCCTTTATTTCTTTGTCTTGTCTGATTGCTCTGGCTAGGACTTCTTATATTATGTTGAACAGAAGTAGTGACAGGGGGACCCTTGTCTTGTTCCAGTTATTAGGGGAAATGCTTTCTATTTTTGCCCATTCAGTATGATGTTGGCTGTGAATTTTTCACATATGGGTTTTATAACTTTGAGGTATGTTCCTTCTATGCCTGGTTTGTTGAGGGTTTTCATCTTAAGAATTAAAAAAAAAAAAAGAAATTCACCAGCTAAGAATTTGAATCATATTATGTAAATTCCATGACTGTGAGGACTTACTCTATTTCTTTGGATTTGTAATCTCAGCTCCTAGAATAGTGTCCAGCTTATAAGAGACCTTTAGGAAATATTTGTTGAACAAATAAACTGTAGGAATCCCAATAATAAGAATAACTGCTATTTACTGAGTATTTACAATATACTAGTCACTCTGCTTTGCATGAATTCTTTCATCCACTCAGAAATCCTGTGAAGGTATCAATTTTTATATATGAGAAAATGGAAGCTTAAAAAGGTTAAATGAAAATTGCTTAACCAGAAAAAGCTAGCCAGTCTCAGGGCTGGGATTGGAACCCATGTATATTTTATTTTTTAAAATATCATGAATAAAACCACTATTTTACTTAGGAATAACAGAACTTGAATAACCTTGCAAAGAGAGGATTACATTTTTCTTACAATTGGGGGATCTCAAATTTTAACATGTCTAGCCAAATGTAATTATGGAGCCACCAAAGCCCAGGTGTCTGATCAAGATAGGCTGAGCTTATCTACATGCTGTATTATAAACACTCTGTGAGGAGCAGTGGGTCAATTAACAAACTTCTTTGGTGGACTATATTAGTTTCCTGTGGCTGCTATAACAAATCAACACAAACTGGTGGCTTAAAATAACAAAATTTTTTCTCACAGTTTTGGAAGCCAGAAGTCTGATATCATGGTTGGCAGGGCTGTGTTCAGTCTGAAGGTTCTAGGGAAGACCCCATTCCCACGTTGCCTTTTCCCATGTGTATTTGTGTGCACGTGTGTGTGCATTAATCAAGTCAGGGTAATTGGAGTATCCATTACCTCAGGCATTTATCATAGTGTTAGGAACATTCCAATTCCACTCCTTTGGTTATTTTAAATATACCTTAACTTATTGTTCATTATAGTCACTTTGTTATGCTACCAAATACTATTAATTCTATCTATGTAACTACATTTTTATACTCATTAACCATCCCCACTTTATCCCTCCTTTCCCTGCTACCCTCCCCAGCCTCTGGCAACCCTCATTCTACTCTGTCTCCTTGAGATCAATTGCTGTGTCTGTTAGCTCCTTTTGCTTCTCTTATAAGAGACATATGTGATGGCATTTTGGGCCCTCTTGGATAATTCAAGGCAATCTCCTCATCTCAAGATCTTTAACTTAATTACATCTGAAAAGACCCTTTATCCAAATAAGGTAACATTTACAGTTTCCAGGTATTAAAACTTGATATCTTTGTTTGGCAGTTATCCAATTTACTGCAGGGACTTACTTATCAAGTGAGAGCTATAGGCTTTGTGGAGGAAGCAGAAGCATATCAGTTTGAATAGTGCAGACAAAACCTGCTGAAAGAATTGAGAAAAGAGGGGACTCATTTGGATTTAGATTTTAGGAGAAAGCTTCTGGAAAGGGGATACAAACTGCACTAGGAAGGCTGTGTAGGATTTTGTGAAGAAAAGATGAGCAGAGACCTGGTGTTAGGAATGGCTAAGATCAACTTTGGGACAAGGAAGAAGTCTTTTGGGCAGGATCGAGTAAACATTACTTAAGGAAGTCAATATTCATGTATTGTTAAATGATTAATATCAATGATTTATTTTTTAAAAACTGGCTGTGTGTAAATTATTAAATACAAGGAGACATTCTCCAATAAAACTTTATTCTCTGGCAGATGTGAAAATAGCAGTTCAGAAATTCCAAATTTTCTTCCGTATGCACATTGAGAAAGCCATTTGTCTCCCTATGTTCTAGTTTAAAACCTGTATTATCAATAAGGAGTCTCTGAGATCCCCAAGAGTGGAATGTGGTCCAAAGGTATAAAATACCTTTAAAACAAATAGAGGTAACATCTAGGGATTTGAGAACTAGAGCCTCTGTTCTTCAAAGATTATCAATCTTTACTGATGCTGTGTTATTCTAAATATAAATCCTCATTTACGCAAGTTTTCTGCACAATGCTTTCAGCTCAGTTCTATGTCTCACATCAGCTGATCACTTGGGGCTTAGAGTGACTCTGGCAACTTTATTTTTGCAAAATGGGTATTTATTTTGCTGGGGGATATCATCATTTTTCTTCATTCTCCCTGACACTTTGTCCATTATATTCTGAGTTTGCCCATAGGACAGAAATAAATAGCTCAGTCTTCTTTAAAAACAAAGTATGAATTGAATAAATTTAGAAGCTGCTAGGTGCTTCTGATGCTGATTGAAGAGTGTCTTCCTTCAACTTATTCAGTCTCCCTTTATTCCTAAAGGAGACTGGATACTTACTTTGGCTTATGGAAAGAGCTCTTGGCATCATGAATAGAGCCAGAATAATTACAAGTAATCGTTGGGTATAACTAGAGCCAAGTAAAGACACTATTAAAAATCTGATTTACTCTCTGTTTTGTAAGGTAAAAGAGACAACCCTATACCAAGCAAATTACATTTGTAACTTAGCACTTTAATGTTTTAAAATCCTGCCCTAATGTAAATTTATATGCATGCGTGTTTGAGGAAAGTATAGTCTCAGCATACAGGTCTTCAGCGCTTTCCTGTTTTGTTTCATGGGGGAATTGTAATTCTCAGGAAACTGGCTCTCAGCTGTCAGTCAACATGGAGGGTTATTTCACAGCAGCAATTGCACAGTGAAATACTTTTGGTCTACAAGGATCAGAGTACTCTTACAGGAAGTGGAATTCAAGAGTACTCTTCAAAGCACCTTCTAGTCTTTCTTATCCCTTCTTAGCTTCTGAAGAATGTTAAGGATCCTGCTGCTGCTTTGAATTTTCCCAAGGTGTGTTCTGACCCTGAGACTTGGGTCTCACCTGGGTTCCATCAGTCAAGTAGTAAAGAAGTTGGTTGGGGAGAGAAACTGGTATCCTAGCTCCCCTCTGACTCTAATTTATGTACTTGGATATTTCCTGCTGTGTTGGCCTACTATCTCATAGTCTTCGGCATGATCTAAAGAAAATAAACAAAATAAAATGAAATACATAAAATCGGATAGCTTCAGATTTAAGTGAAAAAAATTTTAGGATGTAAATAATACCTCAACATAAACACAGTTAGGGTTTTACAAGCCAGTTCCAGACTGCCTAGGCCAATTCTCTCCTCCTTGTCTGTGGTAGGCAGAATTCTAAGATGTCCCCAAGATTGCTGGTCTCTGGAGTTTACACACCTTCTCACAGTTAACCAGTCAAACACTAATCTAGGGACTTCTGTGAGTGGATTTTGAAGATATATTAATAATTAAGCTCCCAAACTAGTTGAGTTTAAGAAAGGCTGATTATCTCAGTGACTCTGACTTAAATCTTGGTCTAGAGACAGAGACAGAGACAGACAAATGGGGAAGATTTGAAACAGGGGAGGGATTTGATGTGAGGGAGATTCTTCATGGATTGCACTGAGGATGTAAGGGGCCTTGTGGCAAGGAATCCAGACAATCTCAAGCCCCCTAAATTTGTGGTAATTGCCTATTCAGCAATAGAAAACTAATACATTCTCTTTTCTCTGAGGTTGCATGTAAGTTCTAATAGGCTAATATAGTGCCAAGGTCTCAGGAGGGGAGGCAGATGAAGATGACACAAGGTACCCAAATGTAGTCAGTCCAAGATGCAAACCCGCTGCTGCACCATCTACTCACCCCTCCCTCTCTGGCCAGTATTCGCTCTGTCCTCTGTTGTGTATTCTCAGTCCTGCCTAATCCCCAGTTACTGGCTGGTATCTGCTGCTGCGTCCCTCTGTCCTCATCACCTGCCTCTCGAGGAGGGGCCCTCAGAGTCTCTGTGAGGCTGCCCCCAGGAGAAATTCCTGGAATCTTTATGTAGGCATATCGAATCCATTATTTCTCATCATTCTGGACATGGAATTTTTTTACAAGGCTGGAAAAATTCCTAGAGCTTTTTTTTTTTTGGGGGGGGGTGTGGGGCGGGGAAACCAGATTATCCTCTGTGCTTTCAAAACTTCAGACTTCTTTGGGGTTCATCATTTTCAGCTCTCCATTTCTCTAACCCCCACCAGGAGAGGGGCAGTGTATAGATTCCCTCTTCTAGAGATTGTCATCAACAGCTAACTTGATTGACTTCCCTTCTCAGCACTTTCCAGGAAAATTTTATGTCCCCTTGAATAGAAAAAAACTTGTATAGCAAGCATTTGTCTCATACCTTGAGTTTGGCATATTAAATTGAGAGCCAATAATTTGACTCATTTGTTCTCTGGTTTTGCTGTTACAACTCCATCCTAAGGTAATGAGTGCTGCATAAAGGTGATGGGATATAAAAGAACTAGAGGAAAGAAAGAGACAAAGTAATTAATGTTTTAAATATTTCCTCAGTACATACAATTTTTTCAAGTAAATTAAGAAAAGTGGAACTATTTAAAGAGGATATCATCTAATTTTCAATTAAAATTACCCAAGAATAATAATTGAAGAACTGAAAGTGTTCTCTCTGGAACAGGGTATTAAAACAAAATTATTTTAGAAAGATAAAGAATGAGTTTAATTGGCATGCTATTGTATAATATTTTTTCAAATCCTAATAAGTATTAATATTTTCAAATATTTTTCAAATCTTAATCCAATATTTAATTTTTGAAATATTGAGATGTAGCTTTGGAAAGTTCTGAGAAAATTGGCCTAAATGTTATAAGTTTTTAGTATATTGCTTTAACATATTGGATACTGCATTTTTTCTAACCTGAAAGAATATTTTTATTAAACAGTGAATATAGTTTAGCAGTGTAACTCAAGAATTCATAGAACAATAAAATACTAGGACTCTTAGGGGACTTAGCAATAGTTTTAACTTTCTTATTTTTTTTATTTTTTATTTATTTACTTATTTTTTTTATTTCAGCTTATTATGGGGGTACAAAAGTTCAGGTTATATATATTGCCCATGTCCCGCCCATCCCCCTGAGTCAGAGCTTCAAGAGTGTCCACTCCCCAGACAGTGTGCAATACACTCATCATGTAGGTATACACCCATCCCCTCCCCCCACCCCACACCTCAGTCTGAAACCCAATTGGTATTATTCCCAAATGTGCACTTAGGTGATGATCAGAGAAACCAATTTGCTAGTGAGTACATGTGGTGCTTATTTTTCCATTCTTGAGATACTTCACTTAATAGCATGGGTTCCAACTCTCTCCAGGAGAACAAAGGGGATTCCATATCACCGTTATTCCTTATAGCTGAGTAATACTCCATGGTATACATATACCACATTTTACTAACCCACTCATGAATTGATGGGCACTTGGGTTGTTTCCACATCTTTGCAATTGTGAATTGTGCTGCTATAAACATTATACCAGACTGTGTATACCTAACTTACCCTTGTTTATAAAAGGCATTTATTTATAAAATTCCAGCCTGTACTCTATGTCAGTGGGAGTTTAAACTGTGTTTTGGTCAAAGACTTATAATTGAACTATTTATGAAAAATTTATAAAACTAAATGTTTTAGATTTGGATTTAAAAAATATATTTCTAAGGCAGTAAACTAGTTTGATGTATTCCTCTGATGAAAAGCCCATTTTGCCTTCCTAATTTTAAAATTGCTTTGTATTAATGTAATGGTTCTGAGATAGAAAATTGACAGGCCCTGCTCATTAAGGAGTCACAAGAACCAAACCAGAACCAAGGTCTTTGAGAAAAACAGATGCAGTGAAGAAATCAGGTAAGACCAGTTAGAACCAGGATGGTGATGAAAATGACCTCTGCTTGCCCTTGTTGCTCATTATATACCTGTTTATAATATATTAGCATGCTAAAAGAAACTCCCACCAGTGCCATGACAGTTTACAATCACCATGACAACCCCTGGAAGTTACCTTATACAGTATGAAAAGAGCAGGAACCCCTGATTCCTGGAACTTTCTGCACTTTTCCCAGAAATTCCATGAATAATCTGTCCCTTATTTAGCATATAATCAAGAGACCACCATAAATAGACTTTACCAGCAATGTGCAGAGGATGCCCTGTCTATGGAGTAGCCTGGTTGCTATTTGTTTGTTTAATAAATTTTGCTTTCATTTCCAACTTAGAGCTCACACTTGAATTCTTTCCTGCATGAAAGTAAGAACCCTCTTGGCCTTTAGTTCAGACCCCAGTTTGGGAATCCACTTTCCTGTGTCAGTTCCATGAAAGTGGGTGTAGGGAAAGGATTCTGTTGATAGCGCTGTCTGAAAAAGACGTTTTTAAATATCACAAAGTTGTAGCTAGTTCAGAGTTAAGTGCTTTTCTGTAAGTGCTGTATACAAAGGAAAATTGACTGGCAAATATTACAATTTACTAATTAAAAGCATAGTTTTTATAAATGGTAAAGAATAATATTTGTGAATAGTAAGTTTTACCAATGTCATCTTATTCAAGTTTTGCTCACTAACTGGTGTTGAGGAGGGAAGTCAACCAAGTTAGGTGTTGATGGCAATCTCTAGAGGAGGGAATCTATACCCTGCCCCTCTCCTGGTGGGGGTTAGAGAAATGGAGAGCTGAAAATGACAGAAACCCAAAGAAGTCTGGAGTTTTGAAAGCACAGAGGATAATCTAGTTTTCCCCCCCAAAAAATCTCAGGTTAAATATATCAGATTTGCTATTGGAAACAAAGCAGTTGGCTTGGTGTACTGCTACTTATTTGTCTTTGGGCATTTTACACTTTGGGTAGTTATTTAGCATACATAAGGGTTTACAGAAAGAACATGGATCTAGAAGTTAGGAAACAAATTGTATTTGAATCCTTAACCACTGCAAATACTAGAAACACAGCCTATATAGGTTAGACAAACAATGAAGTCCAGGGAGCTTCAGCTGCAGCCTGAGACAGACTTTCCAAAAATGTCAGCATTTATTCTCTTCCCTTTTCCCTCTCCATTCCATCTTTTAGCTAAGTTTTGATCTTAGAACAGCATCACTGGAAGTTCCTTTTAAGGAACTGTTATGGCCTTACTTGAGCTACAAATTCACCCCTGGACCAATCATTCCACTAAAGGTAGAGTGGAGAGTGCTTTGATTGGTCAGCCTGAGTCACATGGTTCCCAGAGGTTGGAGTGAGACAGGCCCACCTAATTTACAACCTCATCCAAATAACACTGAGTGGAGGAGATGAAGTTTCCAAATACGAAAAATCCTGATAACTAAATCCTCTACCTGTGTTCCATTACAGTTCTTTTATTAACTAGAAGTCTGGCCTACAGCAAATCACTTAAATGGGGCCTCAGTTTCTTCAGTTATAAAATATCATATTTTGCTCTGTGATTTATATTCATTTATTTTTCCATCTAGCTAGTCTTTACTCAGTGACTGCTCTCTGCCAGGCACTGTGCTAGTTGTTAGAATTTAAAAAACAACGAAATATGATCAATCCCTTCCACGATGATCTAGTGTGGAGAATAGATATATGTTAAGTAATGGCAACGGAATCTTTTGTAGAGTGGTGTGTAATACCAATAGTGACAGTTATCCTTCATTGAGAATTCACCTTGTGCTAGGTTGTTCTAGTCTACATACTTTATGTACAGTATGGTATTAGGCCCCCCTATGACACGATAAGACAATTATTGAACTAAAGTATTTTAAAAATGAAGAAACCAAGCTTACAGGGATTTGAATAGTTACTCAAACAGCTGATCAGTGATAGGAGCTAAAAATTTTGAATTAATGCTAGACTCTAAATTCTCTGTTCTTTTCACTACACCATAAGCAAAGAGGGAATAACTACTTCTATCTGCAAGGATCAGGGAAACCTTCACTGCAAAAGTGACATTAAACTGAATGAAAAGATAAGAACTTACCAACTGGAGAAGAAGAGAGAAAACATGAAAATTTGCAGTTTATCTGGGGAACAGTGAGCAGATGTTCTTGCAGGTTTGAGTCACAGGTTTCCAGGGAAACTGAAGGAGACATCACTAGAAGAGAAGTTGGCTAAAATATGTGAAGGAATGTAGATGAAAGGTATTTGGACTTTGCTTGTAGGCTGTAGAGATTCTGTGGAAGACTTTAAGATAGGACTTTGAAGAATTATATTTTGATTTAGAAATATAACCTGAGGTCCTTTGGGTGCTAATATTTTATAATCCAGTGTCACATGCAGTTATACATTTCATTAGGTAATTTAAAACAGAGGAGCTTGAAATATTAGTGTGTAGAACAAACATTATAGAGTTTATTTCTTATCATTTTTAAATTTTGAATTCCGTAATGTTTTTCGTATGAGTTAACAGTGAGATTAAGAAAACTCTGGCTTGCCTATGGTTGTACCTATAACTGAGCTTTTCAATTCAATGTCCTTTTCATATAGAGTATCTTGCATGTGTGTTCATCAATAAATAGAATGATTTATGTATCCTGGGATCATTATCTCCATGGAGAAAGATGATATGAGCTGAGGGTTATCAGCATAGCAGTGCTTATGAGACAGACTGCCACTGCATTAGGCTTATTTATTTATTTCTACAATGTGAGCTATGATAAATTAAATGGAATGAGCAAATCAACTTACTGTATATTAACAAAGCTGATAAATTATTTTGACTCATTTTTGTCTGGTATTTAATTACTTTTTCATGTTAAACCATTAACGTGAAAATGCCTACTAGTACTTATGATGATGTCTCATGTATTATAATAATTTCTTTGAGTGTATCACATAAAAATTATACTTGAGTTATTATGGCTTTCTTGAGATGATTTTAACCCTCTGGCATGGTGCTAAAAATGCCTTGTCACTTTAAATAAATTAGACAATGTCTTGATACATTTAATAAAAAATAGTCCTACAGAATCCTAAAATTACATAAGAGTAAAACCTCATATACTTTGAAATATTGTCATAAAATATTGTCATTTTTATGTGTTATGATAAAAGGCATAAAGTCTACCACTATTTTGATTTTAAATGGAAGTTTTAAATATATTTTGGATATTTAAATATATTTTTGGATACAGATGCTCAGTGCCAATTCTGGTAGTACAAATGTATTTCCATTCATACTGAGTAAATGCATTCAGAGTTTAGATGCCATATTCAACACATGGAATGGTTCAAACATGTTCATTCTGAAAAAAAAAATATTCTCTTTGTCTCTCTCTTGCTCTCTGAAGTTGTATGAATAGCCTTAGTAAATAATTGACCTCAGATCAGTAAACCTTACCCTTTCATTGGAATATTTTCTTTCAATAATTCTTTCTACCTTTGAACACTTAAAACCAATCCCCACCTAGTTTGACTCCCAATTTCATTGCATGATTTGTTCCTTGGTTTTATTAGATTTACAAACGTGTTCATGATTTACATGGAATTATATTTGCTCTGTAATTCACTGGTGCTCAATGCACAAATTACTATTTCTCATAGTTGGCTAAAGGAGAGTTTTCAGTATTCAATTATGTTTTTTCATCTTTGCTGGTGCAGGAGTTCAGATAAAGTGATGGATTAGAAGTATACAGGCTTTATTTGATATTATATAATGTCCTTGCTGACACCAAACAGTTTATACATTCAGTAATAAAGTTCTCTGTTCATTGCCCAAATAGGCTAGGAAAAGCTAATATTTAAAATGTAGTATTGATAAGCAAAAGGCTGCATATATGGAAATTATTTTTGCTTAAGGGCATGGTGAATAAAATTGAGTGGAGAAAGTGAGTTAGGAAAAACTGGTCTGTAACCTGGTTAAAAATTAGATGTCATTATTTTACTTTCCCAAGTTAATGCTCATTTAAGGGTAAGTGCAACTCTGAAGAGACTCAAGAAAAGGCAATGTACATTTTCATTCCTGTTAGTAAAATTTTTTGTTGTCTCCGGAAGACTGCCTGGAAACTGCTTAGGATGAATTTTGCAAGCTGCTTTCCATTTTATCCTGGGAAATAATAGGAACAGTTTATACTAGAAAAACAGAAGGTAACATTATAGAATGTTGTTTACCTAGCAAGGTAGAACTATTTCAATAAGTATTTAAAATATCTTTATTAACACATAATTGACATAAACTCCACCTATTTAAAGTATGCAATTTTTTCAAGTATTAAGTATCTAGATACAATTCCTTTATTAGATAAATGATTTTCCAGTGTTTTATATCTCATTTGTGGCTTCTCTTTTCATTCTTTTAGTAGTGTCTTTCAAAGAGCACATTTTAATTTTGATGAAGTCTGATTTATTAATTTTTCTTTCATTAATTGCACATTTGGTCTTGCATCTAAGAATTTTTTGCTTATCCAAGGTTATAAAGATTTTTCTCCTATATTTTCTGATTTTTAAAAATTATTGTAGTCTCTACATTTATGAAAAAATGATCTATTTTGAGTTAATTTTTGTATAAGACAGGTGTAAATTAGAGTTTACTTTTTGCATATGGACATCCAATTTTTTCCATCACTATGTTGAAAAGACTTCCCTTTCTCTACTGATTTGCCTTTACAACTTTTTTGAAACTTAATTGTCCATAAATGTGTGTGTGTATTTCTGGACACTTCACTCTGTTCCATTAAGTTATTTTTTTGCCTTTACAGCAATACTGCACCATCTTGACTACTCTTGATTTATTAGAAGCCTTGAAATAAGGTAGTGTTAGTCTTCCAACTTTATTCTTCTTTTCCAAGTTGTTTTGGCTATTCTAGCTCCTTTTCATTTTTATGTAGATTTTAGAATCTGTTTGTCAATTTCTACCAAAAAGGGCACTGATATTTGGATTGGGATTATATTAAATCTATAGATCAATTTGAGAGAACTGACATCTTAACAATATTCAGTCCTCTGACTTATGAACATGGTATATCTCTCCATTTATTTGGTATTTGAAATTTCTCTCAGTACTATTTTGTAGTATTTAGATCTTGCACACATTTTGTCAGATTTATAGTTGAGGATGTCATATTTTTGTCATTACTGTAAATGATATTTTTATAAAATTTAAATGTATAATTGATTGTTGGTATCACATAGAAATGAAATTGATTTTTGCATATTGATTTTTTTATTCTGTACCCTTGCTAATAGCTTTTAAAAATAGATTATATTGAGTTTTCCCTATATTTCAATAATTTTATACTAGTAGTTTCATCTGTTGTCATGCTTGATATTTAGGAGTCACAAACACTTACTAGTTGCTTTGTCAAAGGTTACCTGGGAAGAATGTAAGAATTTTATAACAATTAACATTCAGATCTCTAACAAAGAAAGTATGATGCTATAAGAGTTATGGCTGCCTACATAATGAATGCGATGCGCACCATCTGGGGACTGAACACGCCTGAAGCTCTGACTCGGGGAGGTGGGAGGGCATGGGCAATATACATAACCTAAACTTTTGTATCCCCATAATATGCTGAAATTAAAAAAAAAATAGTTATGGCTGAAACTCAAATGCAGGTAGGAAAAAAATAATCATCTTTTGCCAGAGACCATGACTAACTTAAATTTTTAAACAGTTTCCTATATATTGTTAATGCTCAATAAATATTAAATATTAGTACAGTTAAGTGGGCTAAAACTCTTCTTCCTGATATTGATTTACCTTCATATAACATTTATCTTGTAAAGAAACAGAAAATGCATTGAGGCAGTCACAATGTCTTTTTCTTAGATCATTATTTTCTGTTCTTTGTCCTTAGGAACATTATAAAGAGCTTTAATTAGGATTAGCAACAGTATTCTGCCTTTATCAAAGTGCATTTAATGGAGGTGTTTGGGTTATTTTCTCCTGAATAATTTCAAGTATTAAAACTTTGTTCTTTTAGGATGTTTACAGAGAAGTAATCATAGCCAATAAATCACTTTCAGAAGAAATCTGTTCAAAGAAAGATTTATATTGAAAGCTTTCTTTCTCTTTGCCTGTTTAAAGACATGGAGAGGCAAAATAACTAATTCTAACTTGTGTGGAATTTTTCAGATAAATATTTCCTTTTGATATCTTTTAGGGAACCAGCTTTATAATTGAAAAGCTTTTTATTTCAATTATTATGCAACTAGATAAAGATTTTTTTCTTATCCCATAAGTCTGGATTAGACATTGTTGTGGATACTCCCACAGCTCCCTGTTTTTCTTTTATCATGGTGCTTCTCGTTTGGGGTTGGCATTGCCTGTTCACATGTTGATAGTCTCTTCAGACTGTCGGCTCTGTATGGTCAAGGGCCTCATCTCTCCTTCCTATTGCCTCACATAGTCTAGAAGACAAAAGTCATTCCAAAATGCTACTATTGAATAAAGGAATTGCTTTAAAACATGATTGCATAAGTAACGATTCTGTGGACAGTGTCAAATCAGTATGTCATTTAGAATTGTAGAGGCCTAATTTTTATGCATATAAACATTATATAAGTAAATTCTAGTATTAGTGGGTGAGCCAAATTAGAATCATTTTTAAAAATTGAATATCATTTTATGGCTAGGAAATTAAACATATTCAACATCATGTAATACTAATACTCAGAATGACAGTTAAGAATGCTTTGTTCTCCTAAATCACTATCTTGAAAATTATTTTGGTCTCTTCGCATCGTATCTTTCAAAATATGCAAATATATCAATCATAAATGCATTTTCAAAGGAAAAGAAAGTGGATGCATCTGCAACTAGCTGTTTTTGTTTGTTTATAGTTCTAGTTAGAATTACATGGAAGAGAAATTTAAAACTAATTTTTAAAATGTGGTTTATCCCTATTTATAGATGCAGCCCCTCTCCCTGATTATAGAGGTCAAGGTAACAAGGAACAAAGGGTAAATTCCATTCTCCTCTGATTACCTAATATTTAGACCATCTAATTCTTCTGTTTCATTTACTAAAACGTTTCTAAACTTTACAGAAAATGGAAGCTTTTTGCCTTTCATGAAAATGGTAAAAATAGAGGAGAAAACCCTCCATTTGCATGACACAATGTCATATATAACTCTAAATCTGAAGCAAGATGCATATATTTGAATATATGAATTTATTTGATCCTGAGTTGCCAGAGTAACAATATTTTAAATGACTAAAACTTGTGACAGGAATAGGCCACCATAAAGTTTGGGAATATCACCTGTGGTTAAGTTTCATATTGCAGACCAACATAGGAAAAGGGCTTAATGAGATATTATATAGATATATATCTTAGTTTGAGTTTCTTCAAAGCAGAGCCCAAGACAAGGATTTTGATGCAGAGAGATTATGTAGAAGGTGACACCAGAAACAGGAGCTAGGGAACAAGGTAGATGAGATAAGGATGGAGGAAAAGCCCACATACAGGTGGTTATCAAAGTTACTATGATAAGTAATAAGCATTTGATTCCACTGGGACCTCTGAGAGGTGCTCAGAATTGTTCACTTGAAGAATAGGAGACAGAGCATTTATCTATAGTGTCCTATCACTTAGTGTCTGAAGGCCGTCTCAGGGGTCCTAAGTACCCGATGCTGCCAGACAGCACCTGTGGGCAGAAGAGCAGGCTCCTAGGAAGGAGATAACACTGAAATCAGAGAGATACACAGTTCAGACTTCAGATTGGCTGTTGGTGGTATGAGGGGAGACTGAGTCCACATAGAACTGTCCACTGGAGCTACAGCTAAAATCAGAGGTGGAGTGATGTGAGGCACAGCAGCATCTACTATAAAATGAGATTACTTTATGCAGCCTGAAGTTCTGACACAAAGTGTAATGAGGATGAGGTAAGATAGAGGATAGAGTGGAAGCAGAAACTCAATTTGTAGTTTTTGAGCAACAAATAAATGCTAAATCACTTTGGTGGCTGTCTTACCTTGTTTCTGAAATTTCTGTTTTCAGAGTGAGCAGATCACCAAAGTGGAAATTGGAATGGTTTACAGTGTGTCCATGAGACTATTTAGTTTACATTAGAAAAGAAGGAATTAACTTTAAAAAGGTTATTGAAATAAAAGAGAACATGGACTCTAGAAAAAAAAGAAAGGACACAATACTAGAGAAGTTGAAAAAGAGTTCAAAGAGAACAGAAAAAATGAAAAAGGAAAGAAATTGAAGATAATAAAGCCATTACAAATATTAAAACCATGTTAGAAGTAAAAAGTAGAATATTTGATGAAAAATGAGCCAGTGATAATTTATAATGCTAATAAAAGCTAATATTTACTTACTATATACCAGGAACTTTTCTAAATGTCTTACTCTGATAGGCTTATTGAAATCTCAGAAGACTGCCATTAGTTAGGTATTATTATTATCCACATTTTGCAGATGAGAAAACTGAGGCACAGATAAATACTCACGCTATATCTCTTTGTTAGGAGTCCATAGCAGCTTTAGTTGTAACAGCCAGAAAATGGAAACAACAAAAATTCCCTGCAGTAAGTAAATGGCTAAGCAAAGCGTTGTGCATACACACCATGGAATATTACTGAGCAATAAGAAGGAGCAAACTTCTGCTACATGTAACGATGTGGGTGGATCTCAAGGGCATTTTGCTGAGTAAAAAAAGGCAATTTTAAAAGGTCACATACTGTATGATTGCATTTATATAACATTCTCAAAATGACAAAATTATGTAGAGGAAGAACAGATCAGTGACTTATAATTTGGTTTTTAAAATAGACAACAATAAAAATAAGTTCATTGGAAAAAAATTGAAATAGTCATTCAACATGTGAAAATATAAACCAAATAAATGCAAATGAAAAATATATCACTTCTCAGCCTTTTGGCTAAGATCAATTGTAAAATAAAAATAAAACATGATTTTTTATACTCTCAGAATGGAAAAGATGAAAAGAAATTATAATACCAACTGTTGGCAATTTTTCACGAAACAGAAACTCTTAGATACTGTTAATGAAAGCAGATGAGCTCCTAAATTTATAGGGCCCGGGACAAGAGTATAAAAGGAAGCTGCCAGGTTTCAGTGTGCTCCTTTTTTTGTCCCACCCTAGTATAATCCTGAACCAGAAGGGACCTTGCAACATATATGCACAATTTAAGTCTGTGCATTTAAACTACATCCCCCACAACCACTTTCAAACAACTACCCTTGGCCACCTCACAGTCCTGAAGGTGTGCACTTGCAATTCACCCTGACAAAGGACAGACTGAGCTAAAAGTCCCTTTCAGTCCCTGCAAGCAGGGTCAATACTGTTTGGAAAGGATGCTCTAGTTCCAAGTACTCAGATAATAATCTAAAATAGAGCATGTAGGCTCTGGGTGGACATCTCCTTGGTCCTGGTGTTCTGTCCCACTCTTGGCAGGGTTAGGGTCATGGTTAGAGAAGTACCACAAGAGCAGCCCTCTAAAGAAGGGCTTAGGACAGGGCCTCTGGTTGTGCAGCTCTAAGGGTGGTCTTGAGTAAAAGTATAGATTAACATCTCTACAGAAGGCCTTTCATGAAACTATTGTCTATCAGGAGTAGTTGTTAATAGATACATTTTGATACATTCATACAATGAAGCTATATAATGTGGCTATTTCAGATACTAAGATATTGAAATATAAATACCATAAAATGTAAGACTAAGTAAAAAAACAACAATAACCAAGGTGTAGAACAGTGAATTTGCGATCTTAGTTTATATGTTTCTTTCTATTTTCACCTTCTTGGAATATTACTCCAAGATTTCCTATGCTACATTATTTCCCACTGGATATGATTCAATTGTGACTCAATCATGGCTCGCTTTCTTCTTTCTAGAACACAGATGTGTTTAGAAGACTAGATGTCATTTAACAAAAATCTATCTCACAGGAGTGACATTTTCTAGGGAGATGGTGGGGAGGGGAGCAAGTTTGTAATATACTGTATCCACTCATATTTTTTACATAGAACATTCATTATTTTATTATTCATAATAGTACAAATAATGTGAAAGAATATAGGATGGATATTATTTTCATTTTACAGTTGAGGGACTGAGGCTCAGAGGGAATAGGCTTAGTCATGTGAAATACTCTCTTAGTGCTTTTGGGATACTTTAACAAAATACCACAGACTGGATAATTTATAAACAACAGAAATTTATTTCTTATGGTTTTGGAGGTTGGGAAGTCCAAGGTCAAGGCACCAGCAGATTTGGTGTCTGATGAGGGCCTGGTCTCTGCTTCCAAGATGGCACCTTGTTGCTGCATCCTCCAGAGGGGATGCTGTGTCCTCACATGGCAGAAGGGCAAGAGAGCAAACCCACTCCCTCAAGCCCTTTGATGAAGTCCCTAACCCTATCCATGAAGGCTCCACCCTCATGACTTATTTATCTCTTCAGGGCCCCATCTCATAATACTATCACATTAGTGATTAAATTTAAGTGTTGGAATCTTGAAGGGAACATCATCACTCAAACCATAGCAGACCATGACAGAAAAGAGGCCAGGTGAGACAAGTGAATGGAGATATTTAAAATAATATCTTCAAACTAATATGCTACAGGAATAATTTGTTAACATTGTCATCAGTAAAATGTAGACCTGATTTTCAATTCCAGTGACTCTTGGTCTTAAAGTTCAACCTAAATGGCCGTTGATCAAGAACAGCTTTAGAATTTGGTAGAGTACCCAGGGCATGGGAGTACCCAGGTTGAGAAAAGAGAAGATTTAAATATCCCTTTCATTGCTTTCCTTAGGTTTACTTTTGAGTGTACTTTACTATCTAATATTGGAGATATAGAAGAGAGAGAAAGAGAGAAATTTCTTTATTTCTGAGGAGTGGTGAAAGGAAGGAAAATGGTCATCTTTTAAGACACTGTTCTTTTCTGGCTGAATCAAAACCAAACAAAAAGCAATAATACAACTGTAGGTCTGAAGGTGGTGGATATAGATTATGGAAATGGGGAAAAAATTTGAAATTTTGTGGACTAAAATACTTGTAATAAAAACCCTATTCTTTCCATTGATACGGGGAATTCATACATGATATTTAATTCAACTTCCATCCTTTAAAAGTGACTGGAATTTCAGAACAGAAAGGATTTAATCAGAAAATAGGCATTAAATTTTTAATTGCAGAAACATATCTTTCCCATTCTAACACATATTCAAATACAAGTTGTGGTAAATATGGTTGAAATGGGAGATAACTAAATTTTGGCTAAGAATTTCTTTTGTTCTCTTGTAAGTTAGATTGTGTGCAAGAGAAACAATGTTTCTAGTCAGAGAATACATGCCTTATTCGTGAAGGAGAAAAGGCACATGAACAATAATTTATTACCTGAGTATAGTCTTAGTGGTTTCTTATGGATGTGATTTTGTTCTAATGAGCCTTGAAAATTCTGGAAAGAAGTGCATTATCTGGTCTCCCAGGATGTGATTTTCTACCCTAACTGTCAACATATTAGTCAATCCATATTATTCAGTGGTCAGCTTGGACCATTGTGGTGATAGTATTACTAAATCCACTTACAGTGAATGACTGAGAGTAAAAAATTCATTCTCTTTTATAGTCAGGCATTTGATAATAGGCATTTAAAGACATCACTTTAATTACTAAGGTGGTGGATCAAGTCCATTTTACCCTGACCCCTGCTAGTGTAACATCTGTTAAATTTATCACCTCTCCCCCAATATGACTGTACAGTGTTGATTAACTAAGCATGTGGCCCTTCCAATTTGGTGACTCAAGTGAGCCCATATATCACTTGGCACATCAGAAAGCATGTTCAATTGCTTTTGCCTTCATTTATTACCCCACGGGACAGAAATGACTATTAGCTTTCCTGATTAAAACACTGTGACCGTACTTTAAGTTTAATTGTATACATTGCTAGTTAATAGCAAGTACTTCCCTTGGGCATAAACTTTTTAATCTCATTTAGATTGGGTCTGTGTTATGATAGAGACTCCAGCTTAGGGAGAAGGAAAAGAGTTGCCCTGTCTTTGGTCTCTAGCCATATATAATGTATCCTGGAAATTCACAGGAAATGTAAATAAGGTAAATTTTAGAAACACAACCTCAAATAAATAATCCTTAAAAAATACTTAATTGGAATTAAAATAATGTAGTTGCGATAATTTATGTATAAAGAAAACAGGCTTAATTATATGGAACATTTAGGCAACTTGGAACTAGAATAAATAATTCTGGGAAATATATATTATTAATTCCAAACATTGTGATCTTTGAAATGATGACTATCTCTTAATGAATAGTAGAAAAGGCAATGATCGTGTATACTATTGACTATAACTCAGCCATGAGGAAGGATGAATGAAGGCCTTTTGCAACAATTTGGATGTAACTGGAGACCATTATCCTAAGTGAAGTATCTAAAAAATGGAAAAACAAACACTACATGTACTTGCTATTAAATTGGAACTAACCAATGAGCACACATGTGCATAGAAGGAAGTAAAACTCAGTAGAAATTAAACAGGAGGCATGGGGGAGGAGGGGATGGACAAAAACCTACCTAATGGGTACAATGAACACTATCTGGGTAATGGGCACATTATAACCCTGACTCAGTCATAACAAAAGTGATCCATGTAACCAAAAACATTTGTACCCCTGTAATATTTTGAAATCATTTTAAAAAATGAACATGGAAGTAATCTACAAAAGAAACAATTTTTTTATTTTACATATTATGGGGATATAAACATTTTGGTTACATATATGTATAATGCCTTTGCCTCGCCCAAGCCATGGCTACAAGCATGCCCTTCCTCCATACAGTGTGCTTTGCATCCATTAGTTGTGAGTTTCCCACTCCCACGACCCCCTCCGACCTGATCAACACTCAGTAAATATTACTATCATGTGAGCACCTTAGTGTTGATCAGTTAGTAACAATGTGATGGCAAGTACCAGACTTCAAGCTTTACTACAAGGCTATAGTAACCAAAGAAACAATTTTTTAATGACAAAAATAATTTTGGTAGAGTAGTGGTAGTGAATTAACAAATTGGGTTACCTGTTTAACATTTTAGCTTAGTGATCCCACCATAAAAATCTGCTGATCCATTTAAATGAAATACAGTGTAAGATCTCTGCTTTTATATCTATCAATTTATTTTTAAAGAGACTTGGATATAGCTTGAAGATGTTATGTATTAGAGCATTTGTTTAATAATATATATAACAAGAACCATAGAAATAAAATGTGTGTGTACATATACATATATACACATAAATATATATATTTGATTACATAGCTAGAATTTCTTTTTGACACGAAACAACATAAGAAAAATGTGAAGGCAATTATAGACTAGGAAAATATTTGCAAAATACATGACCTATACTAAATATATGGATGTTAAAATTCTATAAGACAAAATTTAAGAATTTTGCTCAATAAAAATGGGGAGTCAAAAATGGAGAAATATATTTATAAAAAATGTTCAACCACATTTGAACTGTGGCAAACATTACATAATAAAGAAAAATCAAATAAAAGGTTTTACCAAAATGACTGGAATTTTAAAAATATTACCCAGGTTTGTGAGGATATGAGAAAATGGGCATTAAGGTTTTTTTTTTCTGGAAAATAACTTGGTAATATACATGAAAATTCCTTGAGAACATGTCTCTTTTTTATCTTATAATTGGGTTTATGGATGATAAGCACTCATTATAGTAGTAGTAAAAGAAAGTCATCTGTAAATGTCTACCATGTGTGATTGCCTTAAAAATTCCTCTCACAAATTCACAGAGTAGACTGTAATGCAGACATTAAAATAATGTTGTCAGAGGATATTTAATTATATGGAAAAATCATACCCCAAACACTATGCATGTGAGAATATGTATGTGTAGAAGAGAAAGAGCAAGAATTTGAACCAATGGTTGGAAGTTTTGACTCTAAGGCCAGACTGGTTAGGTTAATATTCTAGTTCCATCACTTTCTAACTATATCTCAAGCAAGTTATTTAACATCTTTGCGTGTCAATTTCCTCTTTCATATGAAGGGAAAAGAATAATACCTTTTTCATCTGATTGTTGGGAGGATTAAGTAAGTCTATGCATATAAAGCATTTAAAAGAATGACTAGCCCAAAATAAGCACTCGAAAGTATTCTTTTTATATTTTTAACCAAAATGTTAACATTGGTATTCATTTATTCAACAAATATTTATTGAGAGTACACTTTAGTTCATGAGCTTTATCAGCACTGGGAATGCAGACCAAGTTCCCATTCTCAAGGAGCTTATATTTTAGTGGATATAAAGAACATGGAATAAACCTATGAATATGTAATATAAAGTGAGGTAGTAATAAGTGTTACAGAGTTTAAGAAATGGTAAGGTAAAAGAAAAGGGGCAGTGGTAGAACTGTTTCTTTAGAGGGGGTTCTCAGGGAGACCCTCTCTGAGGAGGTGATGTTTGAGCAGAGATCTGAACAAAGTGTGAATACCTGGTTAGAGAACATTCCAAGTCAAGGGAATAGCTAGGAATGCCCTGTGGTGGGAATGTACTTGGCATGTTTCAGAAATCCCTACAGGGTTCTGGGCTATAATAAAATGAGCTAGGGGCAGAGCAGTGGGAAGTTGGTAAGAAATAGAAAGAGCATGGCACCAGGTCATTTTGGGCTATGTAGGCATGGAGCGTCATTTAGACTTTATTTTTGAAACCATTAGAGGGCTCTGAGCAGGTTACAATTTTAAAAGATCACATTAATTGCTTCATATAAAATGGACTGTCCTGAGACAAAAGTAGTTAGTGGAATAATAGGTTATTTAAATGGTCCTTTTCTTGTCCATCTATATTTTCCAAGCTGCTTACAATGAAAATGTTTTCCTTTGTAAGAAAATAAATATTTTTTTAACAATAGGCACATGGAATAATTACTATTTTTGTCATTTTCTCCAACTTTCAAAAGGGCTTAACTTTTGTATAGATATGTAAAGTCTCCATGTTTTGGTTTTTTTTTTTTTTTTTTTGGTTTGTTTTGAGACAGCGTCTCACTCTGTTGCCTTGAGTAGGGTGTCATGGAGTCAGCCTAGCTCACAGCAACCTCAAACTCCTGGGTTCAAGCCATTGTCCTACCTCAGCCTCCTGAGTAGCTGGGACTACAGGTGCTTGCCATCATGCCCAACTAATTTTTTTATTTTTAGTACAGATGGTTTTGCTCTTTCTCAGGCTGGTATTGAACTCCTGACCTCAAGCAATCCTCCCACCTCGGCCTCCCATAGTGCTAGGATTACAGGCATGAGCCACCACATCCAGCACTGTTGTTTGTTTTTTTTTTTAACCAATTCTTAGAAGTTATTTTTAGTGATCTATCCTCTGTCAGACATAGAAAGCAGTTTACTTTCTTATTTTCTTTTTTGAAGACATCAATGTATCATTATTACACAAGGGCATCTTCACATTCATGGCAGAAAACATAACACTTTTCATACCCTTCTTCTTGGTTTTGTTTTCAAGACAAGTGCCATTGTTGTCAAAAACACCTTTCCTTCATTGTGTTGTTAATGCTTCAGTCAATATGAAAAAGCCATTGTTGATTTTCTAGACCAATAGAAACTATGATAGTTACTGCTGAAAAATAACACATTTGAGCTACTATATCATTATCTACTGACCGACTTCAGTAAAACAAAACAAAACAAAACAAAAAAACAACCTCTTATGCTGGCAATGAAATGGCATGTCACAAAGATGGGACTCGTCTTACTTGATTCTACATTGCCTGTGAGAAGGACGGATGGCCTTGTTTGATTGCCTGGTGTAGCATGTGGTTGAGGAGAGAGAATGTGAGCAGTTAGGCATTGACAATCATGGAGCGTATGTCTTTCTCATGGTCATGTTTTTGAACAGCTATTTCATATAAGACACTGATGCCCCTTAGCCAGAATTCTTAGAAACAAATAAAAAATATTCAGTTTGGAAAAAGTCCCAAGTATATGTTTAAAAATTAGAAGTGTAAATGAATGAAAAGGAAATAAAATATTATGATCTCAGATACTTTATATAACACACTAACTGTGAATATATTTGAAAAGTAATAATACAAAGTGGCTAATAGTTTAAATCCAGGTGAAATATAAGAGCATATTTTGGAAGAACTCTCTGTTTAACTGCTATTATTTACGTAAGAGATGCTGCTTTCTTTCCCTGAACTATGCCTTAGAGAAGGGAAGAAAAACAGCACCAAAGCTCTCATGGGTAGATAAAACAGATGGTCCTAATTCAGCCCATTCTGTTCTTTCTTCTTTAGGGCACAAAACAAATGGCTTAGAAGCATGGAACTGTGTGATCTAGCCTAGAAACTGATAATGGCCCCCTCAGTACCTCATGTACTCTGCAAGTAAGGTGGTAAATGACATGAAGGCCACAAGTAATAATTAGAGCTAGTACATCCTGAGCTTCTACTACATGCCAGGCAAAGTGCTAAAAGTGTTGTGTGCATATTTGATTTAATCTTCATGGTGACCTAAGTAGTAGGTATTATTATCCTTGTTACACATATAAAAGATATTGAAGCAAAAGAAGTTAAATAACTTCTTCAATATGGCACACCTAGTAAGTGACAGACTCAGAATTGAAACCCAGGCACTTTGACTCCAGATTCTATATTCTCAGTCATTCTCAGTCTCTGCTATTTGGTTTAGCAATATCCATATTAAGTATTCTTGGAAGCATAATATTTGAATTTGTAAAATCCACTCATTGAATCATGTGCAGTAGTTGCTCTATCAAAGTCAACCCGATATGATGACATTATTCATAGCTTTATAGAACTCAGATTACACAGGTAAGATTTATTCAAATGCTTCAGAAAAAGCTATATGAGTCAGATGAGCTACATAGTCTTTCTTCATTGTATAAGAATATATTCCAAGGTGCATACCTCCCTCATTGGTTTCGTTTAAAGAAAAATCTATTCTAAGTGCTACTCGTCTTCAATCAAATGCTTTGCAGAATATTTAGACTATCTGTGCCACTCTGTGAATGGAACTAAGGCATTTTTCTAAAGATAAACTTTTGCTCTTTCCCTTGAACAGATTGAAAAAGCTGCTCCTGTTTTCTTGGTGGTTTAGGAACCCAGCTAGGCCTACTACAGCCACACATTCTCTCAATATACCCTAAATATACAAAGGCCCGTTAGGCTCATGTATGATGTTCAGATGGATAATTAGAGTAATTAACATCTGCTCACAGCCTCTGCAGAATCATTTTTGACCAAAGGTACTAGCAATTGAATGTTTCTACTTAGACCCAGAGATAACATGAACTTATGACTAGTGGCAGCTCTCTACAAATAAAGCTTTGCTCTTGTGCAAACTTAGAATTTGTCACCCATCAGGGTACAGCTGCCATATAAGCCATGCTAATAACTATCTGGGAAACTTGGCAATCCATTTGAAGGGAGCAACCCTGTTCTTATTAGTTTCTAAATTTATTTTAACTTCCATTGACACAAATTAAAATGGGAATCTTGCTGTCTATTGATTATGTCAGTAGTAGATTTTTTCACTCTAGAATTCATTTTTAAAGACTTTACTTTTATTAAACTAAATACTGCTGGTTAACTAAAGTCTCTTGGCTTTTATAGACTCAGGAGAGCAGAATCTAACATAAATTAATCATGACTTAATTGACTGAACTAATTCAAGTTCCCTCCAGTCCACTGCACAACAATATTCTTGTCTTTCCAATGAAGGCTAAATGGTACATTGATCCAGGAGTACCAACTTCTACAACTTTAGCACTGCATTTTTACTAATATCCAGTTTTAATATTCTTGAAATTGTCTACAAACATCTTTATAGTTAAGAAGATTAAATTAATTGGCTTTACATGTAGCTGATCAATTCCTTTCTATTATTTATTCTGTGCATGGACTAACACTTTTATTTGGTAATACTGTTAAAGCACACACACACCCCCAATAACAACAAAATTTGATTGTCATGTCCATCTGTTTTCTCCTACTCAAAGAGAATTTTAAATGGGAATTGAATTCCTAATGCTTCCACTGTATTGCTATTAAAAAAGCAAAGTTAACTAAGTCATCAATGATAATGTTTTTCTGAAAACATGATTAGGTATATAGTAAGGAGCTGGTAAAGAAATCATCAAAAACTGTTTTCTGTTCTTTATTTTCTAAGTATCATATTCAAGAAGGTAATGTGATAGTATGTGAAAATTAAAAAAATAGCCAAGATTTTTATATTTTTATCTTTATATGTTTTCCTTTAAAATTACCTACTAAAATTTAGACGTTTATTTGACATGGGGTCTTGCTCTGTTGTTTGGGGTTAAGTGTTGTGGCATCTTCGTAGCTCAATGAAATCTCAAACTACTGGGCTCAAGCAATCCTCTTACCTCAGCCTCCCAAGTAGCTGAGACTATAGGAACATGCCACTAAGCCAAGTTAATTTTTCTATTTTTTTTATAGAGATGGGGTCTTGCTATGTTGCTCGGGCTGGTCTCAAACTCCCAGCCTCAAGCGATCCTCCTAACTTGGCCTCCCAAAGTGCTAGGATTACAGGTGTGAGCCTTGCACCCCGCCTTAACACATTAACTGCTATGTTGAGTTGTATTTAACTCACACTAGTTTTGAGCCCGGGGCCTCATGAAGTATATGTAACTCACACGTCTCTTCACCTTGGAGGCTGTGTGTACTATTTTTCAAGTTGCATATAAGTCACACACGGAAAACAATAAAAAATAACAAATTTTTCATTAAATTAGAAAGGATCAATTTACTTTTGAAGTTGTTATTCTATTTTCATAATAAAACACCATGGCCTCAAGGGAAAAAAAATTTTTTCTAGTGTGGCAATCAATGTGTTAAACAATTTTAAAATTAAAGAATTACTCACTGTTTACACTAGTAGGAAAAAACTGTGCAAAGAAAAAATTAACTTGTTGTTATCTTTTTACTCCAAATCAGTACTTCTAACTAATTGAAACAGGATGAGGCACAGAAATGCAGAAAAAATAGTTGTTTACTAGAGATTAGAGTAGCTATGCAAAAGCTGGATTTCTTGAACAGTTTCGCTTTGTTTTATTTTGTTTTGCTGTGTTTGTTTCATTTTTTTATTGATTGATTAATTCATTTTTTTGCTGCTGTTGGCTTGGTTCTATTTTCTTTTACTCAAAGTCCTCTCCAAGCAATACCAGTTACTCTTCTCTTAGATCTTAAATACAAGAGTCACTAGATTGATACTGTGAGTTCAGGAATGTCATTAATTTCTCAGTGACCATGATTGTTACCACCAAATAACTGCAGTAATGGACTGTGGTCAAGTCCCCAAAAGTCAAGAAGTAAAGGATAGCATAATAATTTGCATAAATGCAAATAATGTTTACGCTTTAATGAGAATTTCTTTGAATATTTCATAATATGTGTAGTATATCTTGTCAAAAATATTCCATAATATTAAAGAAAGAGAAATGTATGTGTATGTGTAGTCAGATAATCAGAATTTTAGTTTTATTTCTGCTACTTGCCTATGTCAAAAAACCTAATCCATTGAGGCCTTCTTTTCATCAACAGCAAAATGGGATTCTTATGTACTTTATATTATTAATGGTAAAAGGAAATAACATGTAAAGGTACTTTAAAAGCAGAAAAAAACATTATATACTTATGAAGAGATCTTGATTTCCTTTAACATGATAACAGACTCTTAATTTCAAGTATATATTAATTATAGAATTACCCTCTCAGAGATTTCTCCAATTTAATTTTAGTGAACAAAAAGCAGCCTTGACATTTGTGAACTAGTATGTTTCTTATGAATTTTGAGTCAAGGATTTTCTACATATGTGTGATAAATAAAGGGCATGTAAGGCTTGCCATCTGTTACAGTAGTCATGATTATTAGCATGTATAGCAAATTTGTGGAGTTAACATTGTTAAATACATCCCTAACTTCTCCTCCGTTATTTACTTAGCCTTACGTGTTGGATATGTGGAGACTTTCATATTTAGGGATGCAAATATAAAAGGAGAAAGATCAAACGGAAGCTGCTGACCCTCCACTGATTTTTGTTCACCTACCATTGCTTGTCTCATTGTAGCAATAGCTGCTTCTGATTTCCCAAGACCATAGATGGAGCACTGGGAAAGGTTAGAAGACATAGGCAGTAGGATAGTGGCCTCTTGACAAGTTTCTTGAGACTGAGGACTTATTAGGCAGCAGTTTTAAAATAAAGAATTAAGTTTTCCCATAATTTCATTTCCCATAAGTTAAAGTTCTCACTAATTAGTCAGATAATATCAAGCTTATATTAAAAAGCCAATATGGTTTTGCTTTGCATTTATTTCCCTGATGACTAGTGATGTCGAGCATTTTTTCATATATCTGTTGGGTATTTGTATGTCTTCTTTTACAAAATGTCTATTCATGTCTTTTGCCCACTTTTGAATGAGATTATTTGGTTATTTTGCTGTTGAATTGTTTGAGTTTTTTGTACATTCATGGATATTAGTCCCTTGTTAAATGAAGAGTTTACAAATATTTTCTCCCATTGTATAAGTTGTCTCTTCTTTCTGTTGATTATATCTTTTGCTGTACAAAAGCTTTGTAATTTAATGCAGTCCCATTTATCTATTTTTGTTTTTGTTGCTTGTGCTTTAGAAGATTTAACCATAAAATCTTGGCCTCAACCAATGTCCTGCATCATTTCCCCTGTTTTCTTTTAGTAGTTTTATAGTTTTGGATCTTACATGTAAGTCTTTAATCGATTTTGAGTTTATTTTTGTGTATGATAAGAGAGGTGTTCTATGTGTCTGTTTTTATACCATTGTGTTCTATGTATCTGTTTTTATACCAATACCAAGTAACCTGTTTTGGTTACTTGAGATATAACCTCTCCTAGTTAGAATAGCTATTATCAAAAGTACAAAAAATAACAAATGCTGGTGAGGATGTGGAGAAAAGGGAACTCATATACATTGTTGGTAGGAATATAAATTAGTTTAGCCATCATGGAAAACAGTATGGAGGTTTCTCAAAAAACTAAAAATAAAACTATCATACAATCCAGCAATCCCACTACTAGGTATTTACCCAAAAGAAATGAGATCAGTATATCAAAGGGATACTTGTGCCCTAATGTTTATTCCAGCACTATTCACCATAGACACAATACGTACTCAATCTACATCCATCAATGGAAGAATGGATAATGAAAATACAGCATACATATACATCCTTTTTTATTCATCCATAAAACGAATGAAATCTTGTCATTTGCAACAACATGGATGGAACTGGAGGTCATTATGTTAAGTAAAATAAGCCAAGTACAAAAACACAAATATTACATGTTCTCACTCATATGTGAGTGCTAAAAAAGTTGATCTCATGAAGGTAGAGCATGGAATGGTAGTTACCAGAGGCTGGGGAGGGTATGTGTGTGTGTGAGGAGTGATGAAGAGAGGTTAGTTAATGGGTACAAACAAACATCTAGAATGAATAAGTTCTAGTGTTCAATAGCACAGTAGAGTGATTATAATTAATAATAATTTATTGTATGTTTCAAAATAGCTAGAAGGAATATTTGAAACGTTCCTAACATAAAGAAGTGATAACTATTTAGGGTGATGGATATTCTGAATACCCTTATTTGATCATTACACATTGTATGCATCAAAATATCACAGGTACCCCATAAATATGTACAATTATTATGTATCAATGAAAATTTTAAATGAAAACAAGATTGAAGGACAGGTATATCCAAAAAAAAAAAAAGCCAATGTGGTAGTCAACAGATGATCAGACATTTAATGTGAAGCTTCTGAAGTGGCACACGAATTTCAGGAAGTTTTGAGGATATGGTTAGGTGAAAGTGGAAAAAAATAAATGCTCTTTAAAATAATTTAAAACACCATTTTAAATTCACTATAAACTGCTGTTTCTTAGATTATAGTGGAATCAAAATTGAATGCTCAGGGCTGGGCACGGTGGCTCACGCTTGTAATCCTAGCACTTGGGAGGCCGAGGTGGGTGGATCATTTGAGCTCAGGAGTTGGAGACCAGCCTGAGCAAGAGTGAGACCCCGTCTCTACTAAAAATAGAAAGAAATTATATGGACAACTAAATATATGTAGAAAAAATTAGCCGGGCATGGTGGCGCATGACTGTAGTCCCAGCTACCCGGGAGGCTGAGACAGTAGGATCGCTTAAGCCCAGGAGTTTGAGGTTGCTGTGAGCTAGGATGATGCCACGGCACTCACTCTAGCCCAGGCAACAGAGCGAGACTCTATCTCAAAAAAAAAAAAGAAAGAAAAAAAAATTGAATGCTCAGGTTTTTCATCTTAGTATAAAAATTTCTTTAGTTTTCTGTATTCATCATGATTTCCTAAAATTGAATTAATCAAGTGCAGAGTTAGATGCATATGTAACTTTCAGCTTTTTTAAAACTTGAGTCATTATATTTACAAAATTTAGATTCTATCCATTTCTTAACAACTGGAAAATTAATAATTTGTGGCTATCTCAAATGCACAAAGTTGATTAATGTATTTGTCACTTTCTTGCTATCATATATCAAGTTGAATCATATAAAAATACTTTTGCAAGTAAAAACATGACCAAATATCACCAATTTCATATGGTTCCAGATAGTATCTCTTTTTCATACTTTCTTACCTTGTTTTGTGAATGATATGGTCTTTCTTCATATGTAGTACCAAGAGCATTAGATAATATCTATATGTGTCATTAATATCCTTAGATCTATGAGTATATATCTATTGTTATTTTAACTTGGTCTCCTAAAATGTTTAATATGTAAAAGGGGGTTTATGTCAATGATAATGAGAGAATTCAATTTTCCTATCTTCTAGTGTTTTGAATACATGAAATATCTGGGTTAAATATATTTAAACTACTTTCTGTTTCCAATACTCAATATAATACCCAATAATTATCATTGGTGAAACCTTGGTTTAGAATTCTGTGTAATACAAAATTCAATGTATGGTATATTTTGTATAGTTTGATTCTATTTTTTTTTACTAAAAGACTATCAAATAGAGGGAAACTACATCTCTGGCAGTTTTCTAAATGAAATATAAATTTATGTGCAACAGTAGCCATCCAATTAAATACAGACTTTAATAAGCTTAAAGTACATTTTCCTAATATCCTCCCTAGGGAATATTTCATTATAAGGTTTGGTTCTTTTATATGTCCATTTTGGTTATAAGTCATTAACTGCAGATAGAGATTATTATATCTTACAGTTTGGTGGTAACATTTCATTTACTAAGAACACTCACTCTTTTTACTAAAACAATATAACTTACCCTTGACAAACTGAAGTGCTTCTGTATGTATCTTGAAAGCAGAAGTCAATGCTGAAGTGTGCTTTAATGCAGTCTCAGGTAATGAAACCTGAAATTTAATTTTAACTTAATAAAGTAGATTGTTAATTGAAGTCTTTCCCCTCAATTGGGAATATTTCTATTTTCATTATATTTCATTGAAGAGAGGGAAAATAAAAATCAATTTATGTTCTGACAACTAAAGGACAAATTTGAATATTTTCTCTCAAATATTTCAAGAATTTCTTATAAAATCCATTAGAATAATCTGAAATTAGCCAATTTTAATTAAAACATTTTAATATATAAATTGACTTCTGTGCCAAACCATGAGCCATCAACATAATTTTTATATGACTAAAAGCTTTTTGAGAAGATATTATGATGTTTAGATTGAATATGGAGGGGGAAAAGAGGGAAAAGTCCAAATGCTTTCTGAAGTGATATTGGTTTTTACTTTTACAATGAATTAACATGTAGATTAGAAAAATAGTATCTTAAGTTTTGAAATGCATTTTAGGAACAATAGCATTTATTATTATTGATGCAATCTCAAGAAGATAAAGGGGAAAAAGCAAAAGGAATAAATTCAGACAAACATAACCTAGGATTTGGTTCAGGAACACCCTTTTTTGGCTTGCATTCTGCAAGTTTAGCAAGATATTAGATATTTAGTTTTAGACATGCAGTGCTTGAGGTGCCTGGAAGTAGATATCCAGACACCCAAGTAGCGATGTAGATTAAGCAGTTGGATATAGTATAATAATAATAATAATAACAACATGCACTTGAATTTCCCTATCAATTGTGAGTCTTAAATCTTTGAGTAATCTCAACAAAACTAATGAGGTAGGTACTATTATTATTCCCATTTTTACAGATGAAGAGACTGAGATGCAGATAAGCAGCTTGTTCATAGTAATACTGAGCTGGGATCTGAATCAGGTCAATTGGACTCCAGAGTCTACTCTACATTTTTAACTACCATATGCGGTTAACTCTTGTAGAGGGAGGAGGTTGAAATGGAGATATTTGTGAATAGACATTGATCCATAGAATATCTGTATCTGTACTATGTACTTTCTCCCTCTCTTTTTTTTTTTTCCTGTTGAAATCAATGAACTTTCTCTGTGCCCATGGGAAGTCAAGTTTTTCCACTTGGTTACTAACTATTAATACTTTACCTTTGGCCTATTCAAGGATTTTGCACATGTAGTTACATCTCAGTTGGTTTCATAATCAGTTTCATCTCTTCCATCTGAAAATTCCCATCAGCATAAAAAATACTGCAGTATTTTCCTCTTAAAAATAAATCCTGGTCCCCACATATTCCTTAGCTCCTACTGCATTTCTCTGCTCTTCTTCAAATATATGTTTTAGACAAACTGTCTCTAATTTTATCTCCTCCCATTCTCTTTTCTATCCACTTCAGTTAAACTTTGCCCATCAGTCCACTGAAATTGCTTTTCTCAAACTCACCGAAGTTTTCCATTTTGATAAGTACAGTGGTCAGTTCTTGTTTTCAACCTAGACATTCCCGGCAGTATTTGCATAGTTGATTTCTCTTCCTTCTTGAAATTATTACTTTTCTTGTCTCCTGGAAGATTATTCTTTCATGTTTTTCTCCTATTTGTTGGTCTCTTTCGCTGAATTCTCCATTTCCCAACTTTGATGTAATGTAATAATTGGACTTTATATGTCTGCATCCTCTCCTTATATGTTCTGATGCAGTCTTGTGGCTTTTATACTTATCTTATACTCATGACTATCAAGTTTAGATGTCTATCCCTAACCTTGACGCTTCAGAATGCTATTCCTGACTATCTTACCTTCTCAACAGCTCCTTATAGAGATGTAGTAGGCATGCTATACTTAATTTATCCTAAACACAACTCTCAATTTTGGCTCCATCTCTCATTTCCTGTCAACCTGCTCCTCTCCCAGCATTCAATATCTCCGTAAATGATGCCACCGTTCATCTAGTTACTCAAAAAAATATAGTCACTATCGACTTCTGTTTTACATCCATTCAATTTAACAGCAATGACTTGAACAATTCTTGTGAACTCTACCTACAATATACTTCCCAAACTTTGTTACCTTTATCCTCCTCTATGATTACAACCTCCATGATTACTAGTCTTCCGAATGATCTCTGTCTCTAATCTTACCGCTGTACCAATTGGCTATTTCAAAACATGTAACTTCACTACTTAAAATCTTCTAATAGTTTTCTATCATTCTAAAATAAATGCAATTTACTTTCCATGGTCTATGAAGTCATAAGTGATGTGGCTCCTGCTCACTCTCATATCTCTTATTGTGCTATTCTCTACCCAGTTTCCTCTTCCTGTCCACTTTAGCCTTTCTATTTTTCCTCCTACAATCCAAGCTTATTATCATATTGGACATTTATATTTGCATTATTTCTGAAATACTCTTTACATGTTCATTGGATCACAAGGCTCAATTGTTTTCACCTTTCAACTCTCAGTTGAAATTATATTTTCTTATAAGGGCCTACGCTGACCAAAATAAGTCACTCACTCCAAGTTACTGTCCATTTCTTACATCTTCCTGCTTATTTCCTTCTAGACTCTTAATAATTACCTTGTGTTTTATTGATTCACTCATTTATTTATTCAATTATTGCTTGTTTCTCTACAACTATACTATTAGCGCTTAGTCTGAGTTTTAGTAAATACACAATAAACATTTGCAGAAAGAATTAACTCATTAATATTTTAGAATTAACAGACTTTTTGTGCATGTAAACTCATTACCCAGTTAACAGTTATCACAAAGGAAGGCAGTATATTCTCTTCTATTCTAGAGGCCTGACATAAATGTGGCTTAAAATATTATTCCAAGTCTGTCTGCTGCCATTATGAAGACCTCAGTTTAGAGTTATTTACTTGACTTGCACAAGTCATAGGTAGAGTTGAGATGGAGTTTGCTTCTAAATAGTCTACCCTCAAATTATTCCATGTCTTATATTTTGACAGTTTAAAGTGTGGCACATTTTGAAAACTGTGACAATAGTATCCACAGATTACCTCTTTAAGTAAAGCTAAATACACTCAGTATAAAACTTGGCAAAATTAAGCATCTGAAGAAATAACTCACTTGAAGAAAGCAGATAAATTTATGACTCTTTCTTCAGAATAGGGTGGTCCTCAATTTCCATATCTGAAGGGGGAAAGTGTCAAAAATTAATCCAATGGTACCAGAGTATTTTCCATCACTCACCAAGGTGATCAGGCTGTATATATATCCAGACTTAACAAATGTTTATTGAATAAGTACTATGTCCTAGGTATTGTGCTGGTTACTTTTGCCTATGTTATTTAATTCTCACAATCATTTGGGTAGTTATTTTTATGATTTTTGGCTTGAGAGAAACTCCTGTGTAGCAAGTAAGCAAAATTTGTACCAAAGTTTTCTGACTCACAATTAATTGCTCTTCACAGTGTATTTTACTGTCTCTGTACTGTGAGGAAACTATATGTGCAATATAATTAGTGGAAAGAAATTTGGCATCTTGATAACTGTATTGCTATGTACCATAATGTTATTCAAGTACTTCTCAAGCCTCAAACCCTGGATTTATCCTTTATTTATTATCCTTTATTTCTTCCCACCCCTCAAATTTAGTTCATCAATAAATCAGGATTGTTCTACCTCTAAACTGTGTCTTAAGTTGGCTCACTTCTCACCATCTCCACTATCATTAACAGTCCAAACCCTTGTCATCTTTAAACTGAATCAGTATCTTTGCTCCTACTCTTGCTGCCTCATAAGCCATTCTTTGTAGGCAGCAACTAAAATCATCTTTTGAAAACTGAACTCAGGTCATAGTTTTCTGTTAAACAAAACCAAAAATGTGAACAAAAAACAAAAACAAAATTCTGTCATGATTTACCATTGTGTTTAGGATCAAAACCAAACTCTCACTGTGGCCTATGAGATATTACGTGATCTGACTCTCACCTACTCCACCTTCTACGGGTCACCTCTTCTTCTGTGGGTTCCAGCCACAGGGGCTTGCTGTCACCTACTCAAACATGTCAAACTCTTTGTGGCTTTGTGGTCATTGCCTTTTTTATGCCTTTTCCTTCAGTGCATTCCCAACAATTTTGTTTTTATGGCTGGCATATTTCCATAATTTTGGCCTCAGAAATATATTTTTTTCAGAGAGACCTTTGATAACCACTTCAGATAGTATGCTTGCTCTGCTCCATTTGGTATTGTCTTTATTTTTTTACTTGCCTATTTTCCAAGTTTCCTCACAGAAGAATATAAACCCTGTGAATCAGGATATTCCCTATATTATTTACCATTGTGTTGTCATGGCCCAGAATAGTGCTGAATACTTGTTTCTGGAATGAGTCAATGAAGATGAGAAAAATACAGCTGGAATGAAGAAAAGTGACAAAATTTAAGAATTTGTTAATTTGCCTCCTTCGCTTATTCAACTCAATTCATAAGATTAAGTTCCTGTTACATAACAGACAATGAAGAGAAAAGAACGCATTGATTCCTAAGGAGTAATTTTGGTACTTAGGACAGAAATATGCCTTACTAGGAGAATAACAATCATCCATCTAGCCATTCTTGTAGAAACATCCCTTAACATTTTTTTTCTTTTCATTAACTCAATAATCATGTGATTGATCTTCCCTACTGAGAATGAATTATATTAGAAAATGACTCATATTGTAATCTAGCCAGATATATTTCCCAATGTATATAATTATAAGTTGACAATCTAATTTTAGATCACTTGAAATTCAATTATATTAAATTAAAAAAACATTTTTTTTCCACAAAGAGATAGTAGTAAAGATAAACTAAACCCAGAGCTGATTATTTGAAAAGATTAATAAAATAGGCCAATCTTTAACAAGAACGATTAAGAAGAAAGAGATGAAAAAATAGTATTAGTTATAAAAATAGGACTCAGATTATGTTATTGTACAGTATATAGATTCAAATGACCAACAAAAATGAACAACTTTACATCAATAAAGTTGAAAGATTAGATAAAATCTGAAAAATATGTAAAACATCAGAATAGTCTCAAAGAAAAAGTAAAATCTTGAAAAACTCTGTAACTATTAAAGAAATGGAATCATTGTTCCATATCCTGTCCAGACTTTTCAAAGTCCTGGATGTAGAAGGGTTTAAAAGGACATTTTACAAAACCTTGAAGAAAGAATAAAGTCAATCTAATATAAACTACTCTATAGATTAGAGAGAAATAGGTCTTCCAAGTCATTCTGAAAAGCTAGCATATTTGCCACAAAACCGGACAAGGACAGTTAGAAAAAGAAACATCATAGGAAAATACTTACGAACATAGAGGCAAAAATTCTAAAACATTATTAACAAAGTATATCAAATAATACATAGATAAAATACATTAGAAGCAAGTAGGATTTAACCTAAAAATGTAATTTATTGAGTAGTTTAAGATGTATTTATTTTAATTGCTATAAACCCCCAAAGAAGCATACTAATTAAGGCAAAAATATTATAAACATTCAATTTAAAGTCAAGAGCAATAGAGAATGCTAGATATAATGGCTTTTATTCAATATTTAACTCAAGCTGTTCAATAAAGCAAGATTATTTTTAAAAGAAGAGATACAATGATAAGAAAGAAAATAAAACATTATTTTCTGATAAAATGCTGATGTGAAAAAAATCCAATAATATTAACAGATAAAGTAGTACAAAGAACATTTTTTGTATACCAACAACCAATTATAAAAATGTATTTTTAAAAATACTTTTCACAGTAGTATTTAGGAATAAAGCCTACAAACAATGTGTAAGGTTTATATGGGGGAAAATATATATATTACATATATGATACATATTATATATATTAGTGATACATACATATATACATCAAAATATGTAAAATATGCATATATATTAATATAAAAAATCACTAAATGACATAAATACTAAATAAATGAAACCATACTTGTGTGGGGAGATGGAATGTTGTAAAAATGCCAGTTCTTCTCATAAAAATGTATGTATTCAAGACAGCTTCATTAAAAATTCCAATAAGATCATATCTTGAAATTTACATGTGGAAGACAAAAGAGGTTTAAAAGAACCAACATAATTTTAAATAAACTTTTTAATGAAAGTATAACATATATAAATGTATACACATTGTTAGGGTAATACTCAATGCATTGTCACTAAATAAACTGACTCAGAAAATCGCTACACAGATCATGTGATGAAACACTATTGCATATCATCAGCCACCCTCACATTCTCCTCCTCCATTGGCTACCTTCACAAAGGTACCACCTTCTGACTTCTAACACCATATTTTTGTTTCACCTGTTTTTGAACTATATTAAATGGTATTATCAATTATGAACTATTCCATATTTGGTTTCTTTTCCTCAATATTTGGCTTTGAAGGTACACCATTTTTTAGGTATAATAGAAGTTCACTTACTTTCAATGATATGCAGTTTTCCTTTTTTCTATTATTATACTATAACAGATTTACTAGTTATATTTACATATGTGTGTGTGTCTTATTTCATGTTAAGGGTTATTACAATACTACTATGAATGATCTTTGTTACATACATTCTCTCTCTTATACACGCACACACACACACACACACACACACACACACACACACTTCACACTGCTTTTGTGTATATATCCTGGGGGATGAAATGGGATTTTGAGGTTGTGAAAACATGTATGTTTAACTTCTGAAGGTATTTGCCAAACACATTTTCAAAGTTGTTTTACGAAGTATAGTCCTAATTGCAGAGTTTGTATTGTTCATAACCGTATCAACACTTGATATGGTCAATCACTTTAACCATAGCCAGTCTGACTGGGCAGGGTGGCTCACACCTGTAATCCCAGCACTTTGGGAGGTCTAGGTGGGAGGACCCTTTGAGCCCAGGAATTCAAGACCAGCCTTGGCAACATAGTGAGACCCCCATCTCTATAAAAATTTAAAAAAACATTAAATGATCACAGCCATTCTAGTGAGGATGTAGTGGTACATCATTATATTATTACTTTGCAGACTAGTGGAGTTGATATTTTTACCATTTCACACAGTGAATGTTTCTCAGAGCCTTTCTTATTATTTTTCATCACTTTGTATTTCTGTTATTCAGTGTGCATATGTTCTTTAGGTCTATCTTCTGACTTTCTAATTGTCTTCACTATATATAATATGATTAATACTCCAAACTATTTAGTTTTTAAGTTATTACAATTTTCTTTTTGAGAATTTCCATTTTATTCTTGTCATAATTTCTAGCTATTATCTAAATATGCTCCATTTTTTTCTTTAATTTCATGACAAAATTAATCACCATTGTTTTTATATCTCTGCATTAATTGTATTATCTAGTTTTCCTGTCATTTCGTCTCTTTACCTCATTTTGATCAATTCATGTCCTTTTTTGGCCATTGATAATGTTGATTGTTCTATATAAAAATATAGAGATACTTTAAGTATATCATTACATTCTTTAAGGCAGGATTTTCATTTGCTTTTTCCAGAAAAGGTAGGAGTAATTCACATCCATTCAATCAATGATTGAGATCATTTGAAACTCTTTGCAGCTAATTGTGTGATTTCTTCTGTTACTGAAGGTAAACAGAGGAAATTACCTTGGGTAACTATTTTTAAAAAAAATTATTTGTTGCTTAAATTTCTTGATTTGAAAAATGATAATATATTTCTTATATAGTTTTTTTTTTTTTTTTTTTTTGAGACAGAGTCTCACTCTGTTGCCTGGGCTAGAGTGAGTGCCATGGCATCAACCTAGCTCACAGTAACCTCAAACTCCTGGGCTCAAGCGATCCTTCTGCCTCAGCCTCCCAAGTAGCTGGGACTACAGGGATGCGCCACCATGCCTGGCTAATTTTTTCTATATATGTATATTTTAGTTGGCCAGGTAATTTCTTTCTATTTTTAGTAGAGACGGGGTCTCGCTCTTGCTCAGGCTGGTCTTGAACTCCTGACCTCGAGCGATCCACACGCCTCGGCCTCCCAGAGTGCTAGGATTACAGATGTGAGCCACCGCGCCTGGCCTCTTATATAGTTTTTTTAGGTAAAAATTTTTGATATGTAATTGTGGCTCAACAAAAGTATTCATTTTATGTTATTGTATCGTTCTGTGTCTAAGTTTTTTTTGGCAATAATGTGAGTTAAGGTTACCCTCAATTTTATTTTCTCAATATTTGCAAACCAAACTCAAAACACCTAATATGTCATAAAAAAGAGAAAGAAGTGTTCAAAATTATTTTAATGACACTCTTAGAATTCCCTATAGGAAAGACAGAGAAATGAATAAAAGATGTACTTCACCTCATATGTCTTATTCCTTTTAACTTTAGTTTTTACTTATAGTTTTGTAAAGCAATACTATTGGGAGCTTAGAAGTGTTTAAAAAAATAAGAAGAAGATGAGACTTCTGTGTCAAAAACAAAGAAGAATGATTATGATAATAAATAAGGCTACAATTTGGAATCTCTCTTTTCTCTTTTTGGAAACAGTAGCAATTACTGTTCAGTAGGGTGAACATTAATGTTGAAATAACTCTGGACTGATAATGTACATAAGTACAAGTAGTATGTATATATCTTAATCTTCACGGTTGCTCCCTAAAGCAGTATAATGCAAAGTGAATGAGAAGTTATCCCTGGTATGTTGAGATAGGGATAAAAAAGTGATGCCACATAAGAGCGCTGAAGCTCAGGAGAATAGCATACTAGTCTGTTCAGTACCCTGTTGATCGAAGTTCTAACTTCTGAAAACTGTTTAAATCCCTAGAGAAAAATATCACATGCTTATTTTATAGTGATTTGGTGTGGTTACAAAATTCTTATAATTTTCACAATTCCCAGGAAGCATTTCCATAGTCCTTATGTAGCCTTTATGTCATGTAGTCCTTATGTCATTTTTAGCTACCTGAGGCTATTTTTAATTGATTAATCAGCTAGAGAGAAATGAATAGGATCTTTAAAAATATTCTAAATAAACTGAAATGTTATACACTCAGAGAGGAGTACAGAGAGAGGAATATATTTCTCCCACAATTCATTTTACAGAGGAGTAAATCAAGAGTCTATTGGTTCATAAAACTAACTTGAGGTCAGAGTCTGGATTCAATGCAAATGCAAATTCCTTTTGACACTGAAGATACATGCCATAAGGAGAGTAATTAAACTAATGTCAGGTTTGTTAGTGGGCTGAGGGCTGCAATTTCTACTTGGAGTTAGAGCAGTAGTTGCAAGCACTTTAGGGAACACAATGATTTATTCCAGTGTAAAATACTGTGGCTGGCATATCATAGGATCTCAGTATAAGTTCAATGCATGAATGAACAAATGACACTATCCTAGACCCCACATGTTAAAATGGAATCCCAGATAATTGCTTTTTTAAACAGTTTTATCTGAAATTATATTTTAGACACGAGGATTTAAATTGGACATGAAGATTCCTTTAATCCATTTGCTAAACTCTTATGTTTCCTAGATTCAATACAAAAGCTTTAGAAAATTCTTGGCTGTAGAAACACTTTTAAGCGGTCTATCATGGATATATTTGCTATGATTCCTTTATAATTGTATAAGCCTTTAGTATTTGAGATATTGCCTGTAATGACTAATGAAGATAAGCAAAATCATTGGACTAGATAAATCTTGCTTATTTCATGTGAGAGCAATGTTTCTTGTGGTTTTGAGTTGTTATAATTGTTTTTTACCAAATGAAGTAGAGCAAACTAACCTATTTACTATGAACTGTTTTCTGCATTTGGGTCAAAAGCATACACATCAAAGTTACATCTAATGCAGAATTAAAATGACTGGCTTGTATAAAAGGTATTCATGAATTTAATCATTAGTAAGGAGATGGCAGTTAGCACAGCTGGTGCCAACAGGGCCACAGTCATGGACAGTAGGTGAGGCATTGATTTCAGGTAGCTTCTTCAAAAAGGCATAAAATATAGTGGATTGTGTGGAACACTATCCACCCCTGACCAAGTAGACCCAACTACAACAATAAGCTTATAGAAATCTTACTATTAATCCATAGGAGATGAACTTTGAATGCAACTCTTCTAAAAATGCATGAATCAGAGGAGGTACATTTAACTTCAAATTTTTCTGACAGGATTTAGTAGAGACTTTATTTGTCAAAGATTATAAATTAGAGATTATGTGAGTGCCACTTCTAATAGAGTGGTCTCTAGTACTATAGCTATGGGAATGTTTGTATTTATATCTTCTACTGAACCTATTGCTTAATATTCATGTGAGAATGGTTCCTCTTTTAATTTCATACCCCCAATTTACTCTAGTAGCAAATTATGCCAGCTTTTCCTTCAAAATCTATACAGAGTCTGCCTACTTCTCAGCACCTTCACCACCATCACCACCCTGGTCCAAGCCATGATGTTTCTCTTCTGGACATTGTTATCACCTCTAATTGGCCTTCCTTTTTCCATTTTTGCCCCTAGCTCTTCACCAGCCTGTTGTCTTTTCTGCACCCAGAGTAATTCTTGTAAAGTAAATCAGATCACTATGTGTCCTACTCAGGATCCTTCAGTGCTTTCCATCTCACTCAGGTAAAATGTTCATACAAAGTTCCTACCAGGGCATATCGGTGCCGAAACTCTCTGATCTTATCCCCACTACACTGTCCTTTTATCCTGCTTTCGTCTCACTGGCCTCCTTGACGTTCTTCAAAAGCACCAAGCAAACTTCAACCTGAGAGCCATTTCCTCTGTCTAAGAAGAGATCATTTTCCACATATACCCCTATAAAGATGAACAAAGGCAGGCGCTGGTTAAAGCAGTAAAGATAGATTTTATTGAGTAATAACTATTGCAATAAGGAAGAGAGTCCAGCATGAACTAAACTCATCTTTACCAAAACAAAAAGTAGAAGACTTTTTCAATGGCTGGGATACGCTAAGGAAAAGACACCCTGGAGGCATTAAAGGGGTTGGTTCACTGACTAGCCATCTGGATGTGTTAACTGGAACTTATCCAAAAATGAAACAAGCTTCTTATCACTTTATAACAGGAGGCAGTGGTGCAAGTTAAGCAAAGTGCCCACCAAGGTTAGATGCTTACCCTCCCACAAGGACAGGGAGTGAGAGTTATCTCCCTAAATGTTTGCATGTCAAAGAGACAGCTCTCAGATCCTGGAGAAGACAGTTCTGGGTGGCAAAAGATTTATATCTTTAAAGGATAGAAAAAAGATTTGTAATTGCAAATTTTTTAAAGTAACTGATTTAAGAGTGGATTCATGGATCTATACACCTATTACTAGGTTTTGGCTGGAATGAACAATAAATTCATTTTACTATTTCTCCTAGCAGCATTGAACTTCCTCAGGCAGGCACTTAAGGGGCTGGAGTCATCATCCCAGGGATGCAGCCATGAGCTGTTAGAAACTATGCTTATTTTGTTCAAGTCTCTAAATGTATAAAGGTGAAGCATGGTAGATGAAATCATTTTTGCTGTGAGTCTGCAGATTTTATGGGCCAAGGTTGAGGCCTAGTCAGTAAGAGAGCTTAGAGGAACTTGGTCAAAGAGAGAATCTTTGTTGCCCCCACCAGATGACACACTCCCTCTTATTCACTGGGGTCTCTAATCTTATCATCAATCCAGACAGGCCTTCCATGTCTATTTTGTCTGAAACAGCACCTGGCCATCACTTTGTATACACTCAAGCTACCTTTCTTTGTCATAGAACAGATATACATTTGTTTATGTATCTGTCTGTCACCTTACATTAGTATGTAAATCCCATGAAGGACTTTATCTTATTCATGAAAGGATATTAAGGGCTCCAAAAATATTTTTTGATAAAATTTTGATTATGTAAAAACATTCATATAGAATTGATATGGTACTGTGATTTGCTCATCTGGAATAAAAATTTAAGTAAGATAGTGTCAGCTTTTAAAGAAGTCCTGGCTTAGTGGAAAAAGTAATTATGAACACAAATTATGACATATTAGTGAGATACTTGTAGAAAATTAAGCACAAAATGCTAAGGGAATTCTGAAAATTGAGCAATAATCTTTTTGGGAGAAGGAACATATCAAAAAGAACTGTTTAACAAGAGTTGATTATGTGATTAAAGTCTTGAAAGAAGAGAGTAAATGTATATGAATATATTTCCAATAAAATTTGGCATATTTTTTGAAATGTATTGATGCTTTGTGAATACAGACATTTTAATCTTTCCTGTTAAAAACAGTTCTTACTATGGAAACTAGACAATTGGTACCACAATAGAATTAAAGAATTCAATCTTATTGTCAATGCAGTTTTCTTTCCCTTTTTCACCTTACCACGAGGACCTGATATTTCAGTAAGGAATGTGCCCACATTTCTAGTAAGTTTTGGGATTACAAAGTTACATTTTCTTTTCTTTCTCCCTTCCCTCCCCTCCCATCCCCTTCCCTTCCCTTTTTCTTTCTCAAATCACCACATGGGTGGGTATGAGGAAGATGACTGTATAGCACACATAACTTAAGGAGGGAACCCATTCAGACTCCAAATTCCAATCATAGTTTCATCTTCACTCCTCAAGATACCTCTTGATACAAGAAAAATATTCATAATATACTTTAATAATTTAACATTAAATACACATTTATATAAATTTATTGTACATATACACATTGATACTAAACCAAAAGAATACATTTTAAACAGATATACAGATAAGAATTTACAAGCACATGTATTTTATAGGGTTTTCTTTTAATAGATTGTATTATATTTATAGCATTAAAGTAGTGTTAATAGAGTCTTGCATTTTACAAATGGAAATAGTCATTGCATAAAATGAATTGCTATGATGGTAGTCATTAAAATGGAATTCTGTCTACATTGGAAAATTCCTCAAGGTGAAATACTAATTATGGGTCAAATTTTCATCTTAGTGAAGTACATATTATTAGTTTGACTGAAGTAGTCTGTCGTAATCAAGAGGAATATACTGCTTTTTAAAACATTTTTAAATAAACCATATTTCTAGATAGTCATTTATCATAAAATGTCTCACTAGCTAGTTATTTTTTCCATGCTTGTAAGATGATATTAATGGTATATAGTGATACTTCATTCTGACATAGATCATTAAGCCACTGGGATTCATTTAAAGTAATGTTGTCACAATGACTTCAGTCATTGAATTTCAATCATAAACTTTGCTCAAACAACATAATTGATCATTAATATTCTTATTTGCTTCAGGCTCAATAGAGGTTATTTTTTTTCCTCAGTATTCTAAAACCATTACCAGGAAATAAGAGGTTAATCTTTTCTGCAGTACAGTTGATCACCATTGAGGCATGCTTTTTCAATTTAATGAAATGACAGTGAAGGCCAGTGCAAAGAACAATTAACTTCGAGTACAGGAGAGTTGGATTTTATGATATAGATTTCAACGAGATGGACAAATATTATTCATAGTTCACCATTTATAAACTTGGGAAACTACTTGCACCATACCAGTATCTGTGAGAAATGATGTGAACAAATGAGTTAATTTATATGAAGTGATTTGCATTCTTCTCAAAAAAGAGAATCCTGGAATAAATTCAAAATACCAATGTTCCAAAGTAATTAGTTTCACTGGCCCCTGGAGCTAGAATATTCATGCATCACTATCAAACTAGACATTCAGAAGCTATTTAGTACTGCTATAAAAATAAATTATGCTAATTCCAATACACCCCAAGTCCTTTTGAACTGAACTGCTCTATGTTTTTAAGTACTTGGATTATGTTTGTAAAACACAACTTATAATTTTCTAAGAATTAGTTCTTAGAAGCTATTTTAAATTCTGAATAAGGTTTGTCCAAAACTAAGTAACTGCTTTACAACTTCAACATACTAATAGTGAATAAATAATTTTCAATAAACAGATTTCTAAGATTTTGTTCTACCTTTGAAGAAACCTTTCTCACTAAGTCTAGAATTCTTTTGAGTGGACCTTTAGCCCAGTTTTCAACCTCATTGTTTTCACAGTGTTTGTAACAACATTTAAAAATGTCTGTGTCCATTCTCTTCGATGTTTATGCCTTTTCTTAGCAATTTTCTTACTGTTAATATGAGATCGTCTTTTATCCTTTCATAATAAGTATATGATATATGTCTTTGCATGTAATTTTTTTTAATTCTTGTATTTAAGATTGCTTCCTTAGAACATATTTTTAGAAGTGGAATTTTACTGGGTCCAAGAGCATTATAATTTCAAAGGCATTTATTTATATTTATTTATTTATTTTTATTGAGACAGTCTTGCTCTGTCACCAGGCTGCAGTGCAGTTGTCAATCATTGCTCACTTCAACCTTGAATGCCTGGGCTCAGGCAGTCCTCCCGCATAGCTGGGATTACAGGCACACATAACCATGCTTGGCTAATATTTTTCATTTTTTGTAGAAACAGGGTCTCACTATATTGCTGAGGCTGATCTTGAACTCCTGGCCTCAACTGATGCTCCTGCTCACTCTCCTCAAGTGCTGGGATTACAGGTGTGAGCCACCACACTAAGCCAAGGCTTTTAACTATATTGTTTTCCAAAAGAGTTGTATCAATTTACATGGGCATGATCAATGTATGAGAATGCCTGTTTCTACTGTACTCTCATCATATTGTCAAAATTAAAACAATGAGGATATTGTCTATAAATCAAAACCAAAACAGAACAAAAATTGATGACTCTTAGTTTATACAGAGTGTTCTTGTAAAAGTAATTATGCTATCTATTTTGGGAGATGTTGAATCAGACATGGTATATTGTATATATGCATTTATCTCAACCTTTCTGAAATCTGTGTAAAGTGGGAGTAAGAAAATAAGTATGGTACAAACCAACAGAATATCATGTAGGAAATGACAACACATTTTTTAGAAGTCAGAAAGGGTTATGATATGGAAAGAGAATACCAAAGGCAAGCAAAGTCACTCTTGCTGGGAAGGTTCTCACACTGGAGCACCAGGTTTGATAGGGGTAGGATGAGACATGTACTCAAATAAGGAGGATGAATTGAAAATGTTAGCAAGAGATTTTCACCCCAGGGCCACTCCCCAATCCTGTGCAGCTAAGCAACTGCCTCTCTGCCTACCTGGAAAAGCATACAGGTTTATTTGGTAGAAAAAATTGAACTAGAGCCTCCATACTGAAGGACACCCTAAGCATAGCAGAAGGAAAGGAAGAGAGATTGGCTCCTAAGAAGAGCTAATGAATGAAAGTCTAAATCCTCTTCATACATAACACCATGAAATTGTTAATGCCCTAAGTTGAAAACCCAAGAAATATGAGTATAACCCTATTATTTATAATCCAATAGGTGAGTATCAGAAAAATAGCGGAAAATATTAGGGTTAAAGTAACCCTCTTCCACATAGCTCATATTTTCTCCCTTATGCAGTCCTTTTGGCTCAGCTTCAACAAATGTATCAAACAGCCTACCTAGAATAAGTGGGTGGGGCTCCTCCTTTCATTAGCATTTTCATTATTTGTATGTGCTTCTCATCATGATGTCATTTTAATAACATGAAGCTTCTATTTCCAGAGCAACCAAGAGTGGTGTGTGTGCAGAACAGCTTTGATCTTTAATTCTCATAATGCCTATAAGTACTAACCATTCTGCAGTTCTTCCCATTTCCTCTCTTATTTTTCTCTCCCTCTCCAACTTCTGACTGACCTGTACCATCTGTCTTTAATTTAACCCATTCTGGTTCTATAGAGAACTAGGATGCAATTCCAGACTTATTAATCTTATTAAGTAGATTTCTCTTCCAAAAAAATTACTACTTTACACTTTAAATTTGTCATTTCACTATAGTTTTTAAAAAGGAAATTTATATAAAATTAAAACAGTATATTCTAAAATCTGTCTCTAGCATTTTTTATGCATTTGAGTGTGCATAAGAATCCACCTGAGGAACTTATTAAAAATATAAGTGTCTGCTCTCCCCTTAGTTTCTTATTAGTAGATCCGGAGTGGGGCCTGGGGTGGCTGCATTTGTAACAAGTTCTCTGATGCAAGTGGAGTGAGAACCACATTTTGAAAAACATTAGTTTAAGCATAATTTTTCTTTTGTGTGTGAAAAGGTGACCAGGTATTTCCTATCTAGAAAATATGGCCATACCCCAAAATGCCCAATTTATCTAGCATAAATATTTGTGGATATCAAATCCATGAGGGGTAATAGAAATAAACACTTTCTAAATTATTGAAATGTAAGTTCAGACTAAGAAAAAAATAACATCAGTATCAGGAAACTGTATAAAATCCTTTAAAATGAAGAGGAAAATAAGGATTATCTGATATTTATCAATCAAGTTAATATTTGCCTAACAAATGAAATATAATTGAGGATTTAAGAGAACTCAATGTAATGGAATATTTTAGAGATAATCTTCATTTCATGAAAGCTATTAAGAGAAAATATTACTGGTACTAATTAAAGTTGAAATACTTTGAAAGATACAATATGGGAAGAATGCGTAATATAAGTTAATGTTAATGATTTAGGATAATTTAACACGCTGCTTCTAATTGTGATGTTTATTACGCCTGGTTGAACATAGGGAAATTTTCTCCATGTTTCTCACTTTTCTTGAAATATCTTAATGCTCTTCTTTAAAAACCAGTGAGCCTTTTTGGCCAAATTTGTAAGAATGGAGCAGAGTGATTTTATTAATCATGTCAGCTACCTCTTTTTTTCCAATGCCAGCACAGTCTGTCAAGCAGCCCAGCAAAAATTATCCATACATTTGGTTCTTTGTTGATTAATTCCCCAGGATACCCTGCTTTTGTCCAGAAGTGGGAACTGGAAATCTCAGAGCCATCTAAGCGCGGATTAGAGGTCAGCTTTATGTATTACCATCTAAGTTTGAAATCATATCAATTTCAGTTTTCAATCTGTAGGCAACTGAAATTCAGTGTTGATTTCTATTCTGTTGATATGTGTACTTTATGTCATGAAATACTTAATAGGCAAAGTTCTAAATTTTATCATTTGATTTTCTATAACAAAGCGAATAACCTGATGAGAGAGTATGGTTTTAGAAGATTCAGCCAACTGCCAGAGGATGGTCCTCACATTAGAGCAAAAAAGAAGTGATAGTTTCACTTCCATAAAGTATATGAAGAATATTTGCTCAAGATGCTTGGCTTCCAACCTGCTCTTAGGAAAGTGTCTGAAGGCATGTCATCTCTCATACTCTTACTCTGAAGTGCTTGTATGAATAGGAGTTACTGTTTTTGTACAGCTAATGAGGATGTTCAATTAGCATTACCTGTATAGTAGACCTATTAATAGTTTTCCACTTCATCAAAAACATAAAGGTCAGATTTGATGGCGAGTACATATGGAGCCTATTCTTCCGATCTTGTGATACCTCACTTCAGATAATGGGCTCAAGCTCAATCCAGGAAAATATAAAGAGGGGCTAGATCACTGTCATTTCTTATAATTGAGTAATATTCCATTGTATACATAAACCAAATTTTAATAATCCACTCATGAATTGATGGGCACTTGGGTTGTTTCCACATCCTTTCAATAACTGATCAACACTATGATGCTCACACGGTAGTAATATTCTCTAGGGATTAGGGGGTTGGGGGGGTAAACTCACAACTAATGGACGTGGTGAACATTGTAGAGGGGAAGGACATGCCTCTAATCCTCGCTTGAGTGAGGCGAAGACATAAAATGTAACCAAAATGTTTGTACCCTCATAATATCCTGAAATAAAAATAAATAAAAAAAACTATAAAGGTCAGCGAATAAATAAATAAAATAGAGACTGGAAAAGTAGTAGAAAAGATTAGCAAAGCTAAGAGTTGGTTTTTTGAAAAGTCAAACAAAGTTGACAAACCCATATCTAGACTAAAAAGAAAGAGAGAGAGACTCAAATAAATAAAATAGAAAATGAAAGGGGAGACATTATAACTGATAACAGAAATATAAAAATACATATAACCTACCAAGACTAAATCATGAAGAAAAAGGAACTTTGAACAGATTAATAACAAGGAAATTAAATTGGAATTAAAAGTCTTCCATCAAAGAATAGGCCAGGACCAGAAGGCTTTATGGCTCAATTCTACCAAACAGTTCAAGAAAGACTAATATCAATCCTTCTCAAACTCTTATAAAAGTTTGAAGAAGAGAGAATACTTCCAAACTCATTTCACAAGACCACTATTACTAAAGCCAAACAAAGACATTATAAGAATAGAAAACTGTAGGCCAATATCATTGATGAACATAGATGCAAAAACCCTCATCTAAATACTAGCAAATCATATTCTACAGTGTATTAAAAGGATCATTCACCATGTACAAGTGGACTTTATCTCTGGGATGCAAGGATAGTTCAATATGCACATAATAAATGTGATTCATCATATTAACAGAATGAAGGACAAATATTATATGATCATTTCAATAGATGAAGAAAAAGCATTTGAAAAAATCAACATCATTTCATGATTAAAACTCTCAACTTTCAAAACAGATTAGGTATAAAAGGAATTTACTTTAGCACAATAATGACTATATATGACAATCTCGCAACAAACATACTCAGCGAGAAGCTGAGGGCTTTTTGTTTAAGAACAGGACTTATTCCTCAAGAATAAGACAAAGGTGCCCACTCTCACCATGCTGTTCAACATAGTACTGGAAGTCTTAGCCAGAGCCATTAGGCAAGAGAAAAAAAGGAGTCTAAGCAGAAATGATGATATAAAATTATCTCTCCCAATGATGCAGTCTTACATGTACAAAATCCTAAAGACTCCACCAAAATACTGTTGAAACTAAAAAATAAATTCAGTAAAGTTGTAGGCTACAAAATCAACTTACAAAAATAGCATTTTTATACACAAATAAACCCAAAGGATTCTGCCAAGAGATTCCTGGAATTGATAAATAAATTCAGCAAAGTCTCAGGTTACAAAATCAATTTATACAAATCACTAGCATTCATATACATCAAGAACAGTCAAGCTGAAAACCAAATTAAAGACTCAATACCCTTCACAATAGCAACAAAGAAAATAAAGTATCTAAGAGTGTATTTAACAAAAGAGGTGAAAGACCTCTATGGGGAGATGGAACATATCAAGAACTGTTTAACAGGAGTTGATTATTTGATTAAAGTCTTGAAAGAAGAGAGTATGTATATGAATATATTTCCAATAAAATTTGGCATATTTTTGAAATGTATTGATGCTTTGTGAATACAGACATTTTAATCTTTCCTATTAAAAACAGTTCTTACTATGGAAACTAGGCAATTGGTAGCACAATGGAATTAAAGAATTCAGTATTATTGTCAATGCAGTTTTCTTTTCCTTTTTCACCTTACCACAAGGACCTGATATTTCAGTACGGAATGTGCCCACATTTCTGGTAAGTTTTGGGACTATCTAAAGTTACCTTCCTTCCCTTCCCTCCCCTTCCCTTTTCTTTTCTTTTCTTTTCCTTTTCTTTTCTTTTCTTTTTTTTCTTTTCTTTTCTTTTCCTTTCCTTTCCTTGCTTTTCTTTTTCTTTCTCAAATCACCACATGGGTGGGTATGAGGAAGATGACTGTATAGCACACATAACTTAAGGAGGGAACCCCTTCAGGCTCCAAATTCCTATCATAGTTTCATCTTCACTCCTCAAGATACCTCTTGATATAAGAAAAATATTCCAAGTGTGTGTTTATTCTGTGACTAGTTTGGTAAATTGTGTTTTAAAAATTGTTTTCTGTATTAAACTTTTAATCTATTTTGATAACATTGTTTAGAGTATTTTATTATTTTCCTTTTAATGTTCTCAGTATATGTAGGGGCGATTACTTTTTTTCCCCCCTAATTTTGGTAATGTGTTTTCTCTTGAACAGTTACTAGGGGTATATCAACTTTTTAATCTTCTCAAAAATCTTTTACTTTATAAATTTGCTGTATTGTTTGTTTTCCATTTTGATAATTTTTGATCACACATTTATTATTTCTTCATCTATTTGCTTTGAGTGTAAAATTCTTATCACTTCCTAGCCTCTAAAGGTTGGAACTTTAATCATTTATTTTAAATTCTTCTCTAATATAACCACATAAAGCTATAAAAGTACCTGTACAGCAGGTCTTTGAATAACATCTTTTCATTATAAAGCTTATTAAAAAAATATAATCAGTTCCTAGCTGGGCTACTGTCTGTGTGGGGTTTGCATCTTGTCCCTATACCTGTATGGGTTTTCCCTGGGTACTCTAGTTTCCTCCCACAACCCAAAGCTGTGCGTATGAGGTTTATTGGTGTGTCTACATGGTCCCACTCTCAGTGTGTGTGAGGGCACCTTGTTAAGAAATGGTGTCCTGTCCAGGATCAATTCCTGCGTTGTGCCGAGAGCTGCTGGCATAGGCTCTGACCACCAGTGACCCTGAAATTGAATAAGTGGATAAATAATTCTTTTACTTGTTTTTATTAATTTTTTCTTAAATGTATGTATACAGCACATTCCTTTCAATGCTTAATGCTAGAAGTGTTTTGGCCTTTATTTAGAAGTTAGGTGATGTTTTTGTGACCAGAAATATGCTGTAGAAACTTGACTTTTTTTAATCAATTAACCTATGATAAAATTGATTTTGTTACATGTCATTTTGCTTAAAATTGCAATTTCCAAGAACCTATAGACAATGTTAAGGGAGGATTTATTGTTCTTATGGCTTTGGCTGCATCTTCCAAATTTTAATCTGGTATATTTTCATTATCATTGAGTTCAGAATATTTTCTAATTTCCCATACAGTTGACTTTTAAAGTTTTAGTCACAGATTATTTAAAAATGTTTTGATTCATTTCCACAAATGTGTAGCTATTCTAGTTATTTTCTCCTTATTGAATTCTAATCTAATTTGACAGTATTCACAGAACCTATGCTGTCTTATTTTCAACCTTCGAAATGTGTTAAGACATGATTTATGGTCTAGTGTATTTTGGTAAATGTTCTATGTGCATTTGAAAAGAATACATATCCTCCATTTGTTCCATGCAGTGTTCTGTAAATGTCAATCAGATCATAACATAATATAATCATGTTATTTAAATGTTCTATAACTTTTTCTTTATAAGTTACTTAAAGTAGTATTTTAAAACATCCAATTCACATTGTGAACTTTTTTCTCTCATTTTAGTTCTTTCACTATTTGATTTATATATTTTAATGCTATATTATTAAGTTTATATTTATTGTTGTATATTTCTGTTAAATTGATTATTATTATAAAATATCCTTCTTTTTCCCACCTATTGCTCTTACCTTAAAATCTACTTTTGTGGTATCATATTAATATATGAAAAAAATAATTTAAAATATGATAATATACAACATATGAATACAGATTTGTTTTTGTTTACGTAGTATCCTTGCATAGCATGTATATGTGCTTGTGCATATATGTATGTGAATGTTGGAGTGTACCACATTGCTCTTTTTGTTCTATTTGTGACATCTTTTATTTACTTTTTTATTTCCCCTTTCTTGTCTTTGTATTAATCACATATTTTTTATTATTTCAATGTGTCTTTTCTATTATCTGACTTGCTATGACTTTGATTATCACTCTTTTACTGTGTACTTCAGAAATCACAAATATATCCGTATCTTATCATCATTTACCTTAAATTAGACCTCTTACCAGGTCCAGTACAATGTAAAAACTTGAAACATTTTAAAACTCTACTTATTTCTCTGGCTTTTTTTGGTGGTGGTTGTATATTTCACTTCCAGATATATTGTAAACACCACAGTGATTTGTTAACATTGTTACTTTAAGCAGTTAGTAGTCCTTCATATTTACTCTTTCTGCACTTGCTTTTTGCTTTTTGTACTTCCATCCTTCGATTTGAGATCATTTTCCTTTACATCATTCTGGGTTTGTTTGCAAGAACTGTTAGTTGTGGTGACTTCAGAGAAAAAAATTGGAGTGCTAAACATTCATTTCTTATTCTATATCCTTCTAAAAATGAGTGGCATTATAAATGACTCTTTTCTATTTTCTAAAATTTTCAAGTAAAATATAAATACATTATGAACCATAAAGCTTAAAATATATAGAATTTGAATATATTTGATATATCAAAATTATAAAAATATTGATGTAATTTTCATTTAACGTTATAAACCCTTTCTCCACATGATTACACAGATGATAACCTATTCATATATGACAAATGTTAAAAGAATGAATTATAATCGAGTTGGCCAGTAGGAAGCAGTACCACTTCATTATGTGTTTTTGTCATTCTCATTAGAAAATTAAAAATGTGTAAAATAAGAGTTAACAATCTCCATAGTGGAACACATTTGAATGGATAGTTCTTTATATCACATATTTCTGGGAGTTCCTAGACAGGGAACATAATATTATAGATCCTCTGTCAGCTTCTGTATGTTTAATAGTCTTTCGGGAACTGCTTCAGACTGTGTGATTACAGAACTGTCAACACCGTTCTCTTGAGGATACAGCATAACTGCTCTAAAGAACAATTTCCTTTTGTTCTTTCTTGTCTAGGATGAAGAACTCAATTTCTAGGGAAACTAAGGTTCTTTGCTAAGGCCCAGTTTACCAACAAGAAGCCAAAACCAAATAAAGTTTATTTTCTTTTGGTTTTTTATTTGTTTGTTTAGAGACAGAGTCTTGCTCTGTCGCCCAGGCTGGAGTGCAGTGGCATTGTCATAGGTCACTGCATATCTGGGCTCAAGCAATCCTCCTGCTTCAGCCTCCCTCATAGTGGTGACTACAGGCGTGCACTGCCATCAAGCTGGCTAATTTTTTCTTCTCTCTTTTTTCCCCCCACAGGATCACAGCTCACTGCAACCGGGCACTTCCAGGCTCAAGTGATCTTCCCACCGCAGCCTCCAGAGTATCTAGGTCTGCAGGTGCGTACCACACTACAACTGGCCAATTTTTTATTTTTTTGTAGAGAAGAGATCTTGCTATGTTGCTTAGGCCGCAAGCACTCCTCCCACCTTGACCCCCAAAGTGCTGGGATTACAGGTGTGAGCCACCAAGCCCAGCCATTTTGATTTTTAATGCTCATATTTCCTCTCTATATCCAGAAAACACACATTTTCACTCACCAGAGACTGAGAAAAGCAACAGGTGTACTGTACATTTTATCATGTAAAAATATTATTTTTGGAAATTAAGAAATATAGAAATACTAGCATAGCATGTATACGTGTATGAGTGTAGCATCTAATAATTATTAATATAAGGCATTATTTTAAACATTTAAGATTTTACTATATTTGGTTTATTCTATTTTTTCTGATAAATAAAACATTAAAAATAAAATTCTATCTTCTGTGGCTTTCTATATCCACCCACCCAATCCTATTCTCTCTCTTCACGGCATAGCACCTTTTAAGAATTTTTTTTATGTATCCTTACATAGGATAAATAAAATGTATATTCCACATATATTCCAAAAATGAATATATAATTCACTTTTTTGAATTTTATACATGCACATATACTTAGATACAGAGACAGATGGATAACATGTAATATTGTTTGGTCTTTTTAATTTGTAGAATTTTATCCATCTGTATTTATTTGCTACAACTTTTTCACTGTTATAATCTTAAAATTTGTCTATATTGTTATACAGAGAAAAGTTTTCTTCTTCTGTTTCCTCACTCCTTGGAAACTCCTTGTACACTAACAAATCTCTAGAATGCTGGGCATGGGATAGAGTAGGGTTAATTAAGTGTTCCCTCTGGTTCAATAAAGTCCTTGGCAAGTCATGGAAATCTTGGTCATTCTCAGAATAACAGTCTGTTCAGGAGTCAGTTCAATTCTTGGTATAAATTCATTCATTTTATGAGCATCCCAATAAGGAAGATGAGTAAAACAGAATATATTTTCTGAGAGAACATAATAATATAAACTGGTATGTTCCCAAACCAGAATTATGTTAATAGAGCCATAGAGATCCTAAGGTGGGAAGAATTTCCAGAGATTTAGACATTTTATCTTGGAAAATAATCAGTGATATTTTACCTCACAAAGAATAAGAAAAAGTTATTCCAGGTGAATGTATTATATTGCATATCAAGGATGTGAAAATTTAGAAAAGAGAAAAGGTGGGCTGATTAAAGATGGGTTCAAAAATTTAGGTTGAAACTAGCTTGTTAAGTAAGGACTTTCAAATATTCTTTTTTGCCCGTAAAGTATTTGAACTTTACCCTGAAAGCATGTAGACTATTTAGAATTTTAAATGTAGGGAACTGTTATAATCAGACCTCTGTTTTAAGAAATATTTTGGTAGCAATTAGAAGAGAATTAGCACAGGAATGGACTATTTGCCAATAGGTTAGTTAAGATGCAATTGCAACAGTCCAGGAAAACTACCAAGGCCTAGAGTGAAAAATGGCACTGGAATTGTAAGTGAGGATAATACTTGAAAAATGATACAGAGATTGGTAAAGATTTGGGGATTGAAATGGATATTCATTAAACACAAATAAAATAGTTCCTAATCAGCACCAAGGATCCAGATGAGGTAGAAGGAATAAAATTGTAGCAAATCCAATTGTCATGCTCCCCCCAACCACCCCTCTTGGCTGTGCTCATCAGCATGAGAGCAAGAAAGCAGAATGGAAATGTTTGAATTTTTCTTGGTCCAAGGATAAATGGAACAGCTACAGAGAAAGGCATGATACAGAAATAATGGATGTCGTGTTTTGAAATGCTGTGCCATGAATTTCTGGCTAAATAAAAATGAAAATTAAACTAAGTGAGAGGATAGGATGATGGGATGAAGTGGAAATTATGGTTATAGAAGATTCTAATCATAAATAAATAATAAATCCAATTCACAATAAATCAAATATATTAATGATTAAACAGTGAAAATTTAGAGTTCCAGATTTTCCTGGTGACATTAAGACCAAGGTCATGACATACAAAAAGGATAAAAGGTGAAAAGATCAGTGTACACGTGGTTAGTGAATTGGAAGTGCCACCAACATAGGCTGAAATGCTTTCAGAACTTCAAGAGGAAAGGAAGACTGTGATCTAGTTGCCTAAAAAATCAGTGAATGGTAGAGAAAGGTCTGGCGATGTTAATTCATACAAACAAAACAGAAACATAAAAGCAAATCGGTAAGTTTCAAAAATGTAAACACTGTTGAAGAAAGGAGACAAAATGATCTTTATGTAGCAATAGGGAAGAGGACACTAGAGATAAGACAGGTACAAAGTAGGAGAAAATGTTAAAATATTTGTAGAATGAAGTATCTGTAGAAATCTTAAGAAAGACAAGGATTAGTAGTATTCTAGGAAAAATGTAATGATATATGTATTTTTTTTTGGGGGGGGACAATATTACTGCACAGCAGGAAAAAAGAATAAGCAGGTGAAGGGTGGCCCAGTTTAGGAGAAAGAATTGTATTGATAAAACTTGAGACCTCTGGGGAGAATAGTTGATTAGAGAGATTTTATTCTTAAGTCAGGAGAAAGAAGGAAGCAGTAAAAGTGACAAACTCAAATTCAAGAAACAATTCCCATGGCCAAATCTCATCACATCAGATCTCCTCAGCATCTCGTACAATTCCACTTCTTAGATATTAAACTCCCATTGTTTATTCTCACACCTTAGCCTTTTTTTTACTGCTAGCTATTTGCATAACAAAATTTACTCTTCAAAATAATGTAATACTCTGGTTTTGTGATTCCCTCCATTTTCTTTCAGTCTACCAGCCCCTCTCCTATGTAACTGTTCTATTCCATTATTATGCATTATTATATTTACACAATATCTTGAACTTTCTTGCCTGTGCTTTTCTCTCACCCACAATGAAAAACTCCAGAACTAAATCAATTCAGCCATCCTTGATCTTTATACTTACAACTGTATTATCAAGCAAGGATAGGAATTGCTGTTGGTTTCATTACAAATTTATGGTCTTCAGCCTACCCTGGTCTATTAGCATTGCTCAGAAATCATTTTATGCCCTTTACCAGCTCTTAAAATGTTCCTCTAAAGCTATTGAAACTTCCCTTGCTCCTTTGAAACTTTCCACTCCGACTGTGTTTCTCTGAACTATCAGCAGATCACTTTGCCACTGATTTTAGAGAAATCTGAGATCATGTAAGAACTCCATTGACTTCCTTCCCTCAATTAATAAATATATCTCCATCTATAACTATGATCCTTTCTTTCCTGTCCTTTTCAATGAAAAATGGGTTCCTTGTGGCTGAGTAAAACTCCATGATATACATATACCACATTTTATTAATCTGCTTATGTATTGATTGTCACTTGGGTTGTTTCCACATCTTTGCAATTGTGAATTTGTGCCGCTATAAACATTCTAGTGTAGATGTCTTTTTTATACAATGTTTTTTGTTCTTTTGAGTAGATGCCCAGTAATGGGATTGTTGCATCAAATGGTAGTTCTACTTTTAGCTCTTTGAGGTATCTCCATATTACTTTCCACAGAAATTGTACTAGTTTGAAGTCCCCCCATTCTACTAAGTGAAGTATCAAAAGAATGGAAAAACAAGCACCACATGTACTCACCATCAAATTGGTATTAACTGATCAACACTTAAGTGTGCATATAGTAATAACATTCATTGGGTGTCAGGCAGATGGAAGAGGGGAGGAGGGGATGGGTATATTCACACCTAATGGGTGCAGTGTGCACCATCTGGGGGATGGACATGCTTGAAGCTCTGACTCGGGTGGGGCAAAGGCAATATACATAACCTAAACATTTGTAACCCCATAATATGCTGAAATTAAAAAAAAAAATTTAAAAAAAGAAAATGTGTTCCTCCTACTCCCTAAAACTAAGTTCTAGACCTCCTCTGGATCTCATCCTCAACTCCCTAAAGTACTTGCTGTATCAATTCTTCCACATATTCTTTGTATTTCTCCAATGACCTCTTGCTTTCAGTATAAAATAATCCTCATTCTCTTCCAATTAAAAAACATATTTCCTTAATTCTTTTATACCCTCTGTTTACTACATTGTCTCCACCACTTCATGGCTAAGCTTTCTAAAAAATAGTCTATACTCTTTTATCTCACATTTAGGTTCTCTGGATCTGGGTTTTACCCATGCTAACCACTGAACCTGATCTCCCAAGGTCACCAACGACATCCTGGTTTCTAAACTCAAAGCATTCTCTCAAATACTTTTTCTTATCTTCTTAGAAAGAACAATGATGTACTTGATACTGTTGACAATTTCTTCTATATTGAAGCTCACTCTTTTTTGATCTTGAAACAGGAAGTCATTCCTAAATTTTCCCCTACTTTTCATGGAGTTCCTTATTGGTCTCCTGCATGAAATTTTCTTCATTTGATTCTACAATCTAGCTTGCAAAGTTGGTGTTACTCAGGAGTCCTTACTTGGCCATATTCTTTTCTCACTATATACTTCCCTAGTAAGATCATCACAGGACTCCAAATATCATCTAGGCACTAATAACTGCAGGATCTAAAGGACATTATTTTCTTAAACTTTAGACATATATGTCCATATATTTATGTGTATATACATGCACAGACACACACCTATACTTTCTACTTGTATGTCTCTCAGTTACCTTGACTTCCAGAGATTGAGGTGAAGTCATCATTTTCTCCATCTTACCACATTTTTATCTTGATATGAATTTTCTGTTTAAGAAAGAACATAACTATTCATCTAATATCCCAGGTCACCAAGCCAGAAACCTGGAAGTCATCCTAGACAGTTCTGATTCTTACTCCAAGAGTCACCAACTACTGTTTATTCATCTTCATAAATATCCCTTGTATCTGTCCTTTTGTTTTCATTATGTTATTGTGCTATTGAACATTGCTTTGGGAAAAATATTCCCATAGTCATATTTATTGGCTTTGCTATAAATATAGCAATTATAACTTTTGCAACCTGGTCTCTAATTGGAAATCCTTTAATTCATTCCTAATTGATCCCTTTTTTAATTCTCCATAGAAACTATTTCAAATTGTCACTAGCTTTTCAATATTTTCTTTTTATTTTTTATACCCTTATTATCACAGAGGAGGTTGGTCTTAATCAGGTAGTTTACCTGTAATAAATGCACATTTTTAATTATATGGTAAAAGATGTTATGTGGAAAAAGATCTGAATTATCTTTCCAGTCACAAATTTAAAGATTGAAAGTCAGTAGTTTCTTTGGAGAAAATATAGAATGTATATTAAATGTTATGTTAATTAAATTAAGCCATTAGACCTTATTATATTAGAAAACTCAAAAACAGTTTAGTTAAGTACTAATGTTTGAGCTTAACAAATTGTATTACAAAAGTAAGGGGTGCTTTAAAAAGCAATAATTCCTATTTAAGTGTGAAGAAAAAGTCATTGAGCATATGAAATCACTCTTGCTTCTGCTTTGATACTGAACCCATCATGAAAATAAGACTTATTCTTCTAAGGAAAGTATTACAAGAATGGAAAAACAAATACCACATGTACTCACTATTAAACTGGAACTAGTCAATTAACACCCATGTGCACATATAGTAGTAAAACTCAGTGGAAACCAAGTAGGTGGAAAGGAGGAGGAGGGGAGGGGTAAATTTACACCTAATAGGTACAATGCATAGTATCTTGGTGATGGACATACATATAACATTGACTCAAACTGTACAAAAACAAATCATGTAACCAAAATATTTGTACCCCCATAATATTCTGAAATCATATATATATATTTAAAGAGACTTAATAACTCTGAAAAGAAAGGCTTAGAACTTGCACAAAGACTGTAAATCCAATTTGATTTCAAGCTGCGAAATGGAGCAATTTTCTTAGCCAGTAATTACAACAGACTAATGGTGGTGGCCTCTTCAGATTAAAGTATTGACTCTAACATGTAACCAATTGCCCCTATAATTGTAGCTTTAACATTGACATTGAAGATATTTTTGATACTCTGCAGATGACATATAACAATGTCACTGTGTCTCACTGTTTCTCATTACAATGACTCTCACATTTGACATGAATTATAGACACTAGAGGCCTAAAGGCTTAAACTTGGAGTTATAAGCACTTAAAATTTTTATACAGGGAACATATTTGCTTGTAACTGGGTGCAGAATTGAGTTTGAGGATTTTATAATAGGATATGATCCAGTTAAAGCCAAAAATTCTATCCCTGAGAGTGGGTTTTTATTATTAAAATTTATATATACATAAAAGAGAAATAGTTACACAAAAATCCTTTCAAGATGACTTTTGAGTGGGAAGAAATGCTATGTTATTATTATTATTATGGAGATCTGATAACCCTATAAGGTTTAGGTATAGAAATGCAGTCTGCAAATTTTAGGTAGACTTTATACTTTTAGAGTGAAATTTTCCTTAGCCATTTTATATCCATTGTAAAGCCTTTTTCCAATTTCAGCTTTTCATTTTTAAAGTTCTATGTAAACAATTGTCAAGACAGTGATTATAAATGAGATTATGCTCGATATTCCAGTAGTGGTGGTGTTGGGGGTAGAGTGTGCATGAACTTGGTCAATTCATCTCTCCTTTCAGAACAGTGGTTTCCCAGTTGAGAAGCTTGAGATAATACCATGTTCCCCTCAGGGTAGCTTTGGTAATTAAATGAGTTACTACACATGAAACACATATCACAGTGTCCAGAACATACTAATCACGAATGAATACAAGCTAATGAATTAACTCCTTTTCTATTTCTCTAGACTAGTTCTAGTTAGGTATCATCCTTGAGAAAATTGAGAAAATGCTTCCTCAAATCATTTTCTGTGTTCTGTTGTTCACATGGTAAATCCAGGTTGAGACATGCTACTATTGTGGATAATTTTGCTAACCTTCAAAGTCAGACAGACTAGATTTACACTTGATCAGCCCAGGTGTTTGCTGTGTGTTATTAGAAAAGTTACTAATCTGAGACTTATATTATCTATAAATTGGAGATAATAAGATTCTCAGGGGTGTTATAAGAAAATAAATGCACAAGTGCTTAACATAATACATGACATGCAGCAAGCTCTCATGACATGTTAGCTATTACTATTTTGCAATAATTATGATTTTATACTTTTAGAATACTTTTGCCAATGCAATTAATGAAGCTAGTGTTGTAGTACTGAAAGATTTGGCAAAAGGATAATAGGAGTGTGAAGAAAGTACAGGATGTAGCTTTTGTCTGTATTTTTTTATGCTCAACATATTGCTTTTCCTATAATTTTGATTATAAAGATGGTTTGGGTTGTTTCCACATCTTTGCAATTGTGAATTGTGCTGCTATAAACATTCAGGTGCAGGTGTCTTTTTTATAGAACGACTTTTGTTCTTCTGGGTAGATGCCGAATAATGGAATTGCTGGATCGAATGGTAGGTCTACTTGAATCTGTTTACTTACCAGCAAACTGGTTTCCCTGATCATCACCTAAGTGCACATTTGGGAATAACACCAATTGGGTATGGGACAGAGGTGGGGGCTGGGGGGAAGGGATGGGTGTATACCTACTTGATGAGTGCGATGCGCACTGTCTGGGGGGGATAGGGGTGGGGGGAGGGGATGGGTGCATACCTACGTGATGAGTGCGATGTGCACTGTCTAGGGAATGGACATGCTTGAAGCTCAGACTTGGGGGGATGTGTGGGCATGGGCAATATATATAACCTGAACTTTTGTACCCCCATAATGAGCTGAAATAAAAAAAAAAGATGATTTAAATTATAAGAGTAACTGGTTAAACAAAAAGAAATGTCTAATACTATTATAGCTGGGGAGGAATACACATCATTTAAGAGATTATCTATTTATCCCATAGTAACAGTGCATGCATAACCCTGGAAAATGGAACTTGTAGAACTGATATCTATAAAGATATCAAAATAAGTGTTCCCAGTAGAGCTATGAATGATTATTTTTAATTTTTTATATTTATTGAGACATCCCCTTTGAATACTTTATAAGACTAAAGCTTTTCCTTTTCCACTGAAGCTCAGTTGTAGTTTTTAACATCAAAAGGTTGATTAAAATCTAAGACCTTTTCTAATTTTAAGTCAAGGTTGATTTCTTTTTGTATATATCATAGTTTTTATTGTTTATTATATTAAAAGTGACTTATATTTTTGCCTTTGTAAAGAACAGATTTTCTGAATTTGCTAAATATTAACTGCATGATGCACCATTTCCAAATTTGCAAATCAAATACAATAGTAACTTCTCAGTCATTTTTGGAAATGTGATTGCATTTTGATTTGTCACAAAATTGAATAAAATGTTCCCTATTACAGTGCCAAGAGCTAAGAGTTATATAGTTCTAAAAAGTTTGATTAATTGTCCTTAAGTGATGACGGGGATAAATTTGTTATAGACCAGGCTTGGGAATCTCATTAATGGTGACCAGTGGAACAAGACTCTGAAAGAGGTGCCAAGGCCCTGGATTTCTCAAATAACACTAACCCGATTCAGGTGAGTTTCATGCTTAGCACTTTTCTTGTACCCTGTGCTATTGACTCTATTTTTTTCTTTTACCTTTTTATTTTGAAATAATTTCAGACTTATTGAAGAAATGAAAGAATAACACAAATAATTTCTTTATAAGCTTTATTCAAATTCTCCAAATGTTAATACCACATTTGTGTTTCCTTTTCTTTCCCTCTCTTTCTTTCTTTTTTCTCTCCCTCTCTCTCTCTCTTTACACACACACACACACACACACACACACACACACACACACACACACACACACACACACACACACACACATTGTTGAGGAAACAATTATAACAAAATCTCTTCCCAGCCCAGAAAACCTCTCCACAAAGGTAGAAGAGAAATAAAATTTTATTACTGAATAAGCATTAATGTAGAATGTGATGCATATCACAGGCAATCTGCTAAGAGAGTTCCTAGGCTGAAATAACCCGCACCCCTCCACCTTTTATTATAGCCCAGCAGACACAATCCATTTGCAACCTGGAGCCAGGGGCCCTGCCCAAGTTAAGCTCCTACCTTCCCCCAGAAACTGGGAGATAGAGGAGCTATCTTCCTAGATGATTGTATTTCCAAAAGAGTTGTTCCGAGTTCTTTGTGAAAGACATTCCTGGGTCTTAAAGCTTGCAGGAGGATTATTTAACTTCTAAAAAGTTTTACATACATTCCAGAGAGTCAGAGAAAGTTTACAATAACAAGTGTTCTAAAGCACATGCTCTAGGAAAAGAGAGGAGAGAGGTCTCTTCCTTTATTTTCAAGAGGGAGAATTAAGCCTCTTAGTTTAAATTTGTATTTGCTCTTACAAGACACACACTCTCTCTCTCTCTCTCTCTCTCTCACACTCACACACACTGTTGTAATTTTTATTCTGAACCATTTGAGAATAAATTCAAACCTCTATGATATATTTACTAATTTGCTTAATCCTAAAATATACAGAAAGTTATTTGAGACTCATTGGTCCATACCACTGTAAAAAAAAAAAAAAAACCTACTAACTAGGATTTGATGTTTGTTTACAATTTTATAAACATTATATTTAAAAGTTAGTTTTTTTCCTCTCTCTTTCAGTGACATTGTATTATTCATGTGAAATATGGTTTGATAAATTTGTTTTTATGTTTTTAGAGTTTTTATAAAGCCTAGTTAATATTTAAAAATTAATTTTCTTGAGTGTATGAAACACTAGCATGATTCCAAAAGCCAGAATAGTGTAAAAGGCATATTTAGAAATGTCTTTCATCCCCTCTCCTGCCCCTCGTAGGTAACCAATCTCACTAGTCTCTAGTTTTTTGCTTGTGTTTCTTTTTACAATGGTAAGACGATAACTGCTTATGTTCTTATTTCCTTTTGTTTCTTCCAAAAAGATAGCATTCTAAAGATAGGCTTTGAATTTGCTTTTCCATTTAACACTTAGTATATCCCAGATATCACTCTATGTTGGTTCATAGAGTCTTTCTCATTTTTTTTAAGACAGATACATAGCGCTCCATTGTGTGGTTGTAGCACAGAGTTTTTCAACCACTCACCAATGTAAAGTCATATAGGAGATGACAAACAATTATAAATAATGCTACAATGAATAACTGTACATATATATTTTTGTATTGTTGGGTGTATCTTTGGGACAAGTTCCTAGAAATGCAACTGCTGAGTAAAAAGGTAAACACATATGTAGTTAGGTTAGATATTGACAAATTCCCCATAGATATTATACCAATCTGAATACTTACCGGCCATGTATGAGAGTACCTGTTTCCCTAGTCTCGCCAAAATTTCCACTTTTAAAATTTGCCAAACTGCTTAGTTTGAGATTATATATCAGTGTAATTTTTCTCTGTAATTCTCTTAATATGAAGAGAATATATCTTTTCATATATTTAAGAGCCATGTTTTTGTATTTTTGGGCAAATTGTCTATTCATGTCTTTTGTTAATTTCTCTATTGTAATTTTGTTTTTTCATCAATTTTTAACTATTTTAAAAATTATGTTTAAAAAATAAGTATGTTAGGGATATTAGCCCCTTATCTAAAAAGTATTTGGCAAATAATTTTTCTCAGCTTTCCAATTCTTTATATTCTGCTTATAGTGTTTGTGCCTTATGAAAGGTTTAAAAAGTATTTTTATGTAGTCAAATTTATATTTAATTTATATTATATCTTTTTTAACTGAGTTATATTGTGGTATACTGCAGGAATATAATAGATCTCTGCTAACTAAATAGAATGAAAATTTACATAAAAAAGTAAAAGGGAGACTTTTGTTGAAAGGATAGTCTCAATTTTTGCTTCTCTGGTATGAAATTACAAAAATTCAAAGTATTTTAACACATTAAATGACTAAAACTAAATATTAATATAATTTTATATATAATGAATTAAATACTTAAAACCAATTTTTGCAATAATTATGTATTCTTTCTGTTTAAAAAAGGTCAAACCACATGACTATGATTTTGTTCTATCTACTACTCTCCACTGGGATAATGCTCCATTTCCTGTATGTGATGTATTTTTTAAGTTTGCTAATGACTTTTTATGTATGTGTGTGAACATTTGTTCTTTATGTTTAAATTTTGCCTGGAAATCCGTTTTTAGTTCCATAGAACATTGTTAAGACTACCTTCAGAAAGGGTATCACTTGTGTTTTCGATGTGTTGGTTTGAATCTTAAATATCATATTATCTTGGTCCTTTTATAGGTCATAAAGTTAACAGGAGAACCAAGTAAATGTATATCTCTAGATTTCAAGTTCCAGGGTAGCAGTTGCTGGGATGATGGGCAGCATCCCATCCAGGCTGAGATGATAGGCAAATACCATCATTTGTGTTGAGGGTCTTGATTGCTTTAGCCTATGGGTCATTTTCCAGGTCAAACTTTGTTTTCAGACTGCAAAATTTGCCCTAAGATCTCTAAGTTTCACCTTCAGTTTCCAAATGCTTTTACTTTGGTTTTGTACTTGTGCCAGCACTTTTTCCTGTTTGCCACCTATTCTTTTGTCTAGATTTTTTTAAAAATGCATTTAAAAATAATAATAGCTAACCTTTGACAATTCCTTGTTAGGTGCTTGGATAAATTCTTTATGTTCATTATCTCATTTTAATCCTCATCATAATCCTATAAAGTAAGTATGTTTATATTCTAAGGGTCAGAAAGGTTAAAGTTCATATCTGGGGTCACACAGTCATTAAAAGTCAGAGCTCGGATTCAAGCAGAATTCTGCTCTCAGCTGGGAGAGGAATTTCTTAACCATACCACTGAGTAGTCTTATAAACCTGCAGTTGTTGGTTGGGAGTAGGTAATATGTTCAAATAAAAACAGCAATAAGCACCAGCTTAGCTGAAGGTGAACTTCTGTTTAAAAATCACATGGGCTAAAAATAGAAATACCATTTGATCCAACAATCCCACTACTAGGCATCTATCTGAAGGAAAAAAAGATATTCTACAACAAAGACATCTGCACTCGAATGTTTATAGCAGCACAATTCACAATTGCAAAGATGTGGAAACAACCCAAGTGCCCATCAATACATGAGTGGATTAATAAAATGTGGTATATGTATACCATGGAATACTACTCAAACTACAAAAAACAGTAGTGATCTAGCACCTCTTATATTTTCCTGGATAGAAATTGAGCCCATCCTTCCAAGTGAGGTATCACAAGGATGGAAAAACATGCACCACATTTACTCACCATCAAATTGGTACTAACTGACCAACACTAAGGTGTTCACATGGTAGTAATACTCATTGGGTGCCAGTCGGGAGGGTGGGGGAGAGGTAAACCCACAACTAATGGAAGCGGAATGCACTGTATGGGGGAGGGACACGCTTTTAGCCCTGGCTTGGGTGGGGCTAATCTATTACATATAACAAAAATGTTTGTACTCCCATAATATCCTGAATAAATAAAAAAAATCACATTGTCAATTACAGTAAGTTATTCATGGATGAAATGCAGTAAACTTCAGTCTCACTTATGTGAATGATTGAGGTAAACTATAGGAAGTAAAAGCCAAACCAAGAAGATATCAAAAAAAAATTCCCTATTCAAAGCTTTTCATCATAGCAGTGGGTGGAACCCAATGCACAGACCTCACTTCTCTTCATGCTGTACTCATGTTAATCAAATGCAACATGTGTCTGAATTAGGCTTCATATTACAGGCAAATCATAACAAATCAAAGTGCAAGTATTACAAGAGTGAAATTATAAACCTCAGGAATAATTTTATTAGCAAATAAATGGCACCTGTGTTACAATAATATCACAGTGAAATAAATGTGCTCTGAATCATCCTTCATGACTGATTCTGCTACTCTTCAATGGAGCTGAAATCAGAGTGGGCTATTTTAATCTCTCACATGGCTGCCTTCCCAGGCATGTCAAGTGCTCTCGAATGTTGGATTCATCAGTCCAAATCTCTTACAGTAGTTGTTCATTTTAGGCCTTATAAGCTAACAGAGATATGCCTGTCACTAAATATGAATGGATGCTCCTTTTCTTTTTCTTTTTCTTTTTTCTTTTTTTTTTTTTATCATTGAAGCTATTGTCTAGGGATCCTCAAGGCATTCAGGATATCTATCACACTGATTCATCTCTCTACATAAGCTTGTTTCATATGAGAAAATGCAAAAGGCTGTGTTAAAAATATCACAAGTGGAATGAACTAACAGTATCAGCTAAGTGCTGTTATTAAATATGAGGCATACATACCCATCTAAAATCCTCCTCACCACCAAAAATCTGCCAGTCTTCCCTTTTTGTCTTTAAACAATACAAATTGCTCATGGAACATGACAGGCAGGAGAAAAATGCAATCTCATTTGTACAGACTGAAATTAAATAGAGAATATTTTTATAGTGGATTTTACACCCACATATGTCACTACAGGCCACCTCTTGTGGGTGTTTAATTTAACCTTTTACTGTCATTGTTTTAAGGTTCTTTATAAAAAAATGATAATCTTGCAATTAAGGTTTATGAAAGAAAATTCAGCGACTGTTCATTTTCAGGTATAGTAGGAATTCTGTGTTATTATATGTACACATTTAATACCAAAAATTAATATAGCTGAGAATCAAGTAACTTTGAATTTGTATTCTCTTAATATCAACAAATATTTATTAACGAACTATTTAGTACAATGGTAATATAATGGTTTATATTTACTGCACACAAATTTATTTTATATAAGCACAATTTTAGACATATACAAATATTCCTTTAAAGAGATACCCAATCTTGTCTTATGTAAGCAGAGGTACAGATTTCTGCTTTCTTCCCAACAATTGAGAAGTTAGAAGGCAGATTGCCATGACATTATGGCTTTATTGATAAGCAAAACATTCATGTGGCAGATCATAAGTCAGAAGAAAATTTAAATAGTGGTAGTTATTTTTGGGCTTCATAGGAATACAAATGGAATATTATTAGCCACTTTATCAACTAATTTCTCTACTACTTTTAATCATTTATTCCTTTTGAGTTCTTATACTTGTATGCCATAGTCCTATAGGATTTAATAATTATCAGTTTAGTTTCTTCCATGACTCATTTTACCACATTCATACAATGTCAGCCATTGATATAGTGAAAAATATATAATTATCTCTAACTCCCCATCCCCAGACACCATTATCAGTACCAAAACTGGGCAACATTAGGCATCATGAAACCTACTTTCAGCTCCTTTTAGGAAGCAATTTTATTTAGTCTAGTCTATGAAGCAAATGGAACTTTAAATGGATATCTGAAAAATTTTCAAATGTTTGATGTTAGTTTTCTGGAACTCATATTTATCAAAATTTTACAAATACTGTATAATATATAATATAAATATATGAAATACAAATGTATTTATAATATGTAAATTTACATATATATAGTTTATATATTATCGAATTAATTATAAATGCTTAATTTTTATAGGAATTTTTCCAAATGCTATAGAGAAGTTAAAAATTTTATCAAAATGCGACTCAAATAGACAACAAAAACATAATTGTCAGGTTGTCTATTACTTTTAAACTACATTCTGAGTCCTCAACTTTTAGGGCGGAGTTGGGGACAGATGGGACAATATGACCCAAATAGGAATTTTAATTGGGTTTCATTAGTAGAAATGTCAGTCTTTTATATTTTTCCGACCTGTTCCTTTTACTTTCATGATTGACCTGGATATTTGAAAAAGGGGTTTGGTTTACAGAGCCTCAATACTTGAGAGAAGCGGTTTCTGGATCTATTTATTGCTCTCTTGTGTTTTCTTTCATTTCTACTTTGAGTTAGTAGCTGGATTGGTTTAATCCTGTATCGGTGGCTACTGACATGTAATTGGTTCCACATGAATGTTGAAGATAGCTGTGAAAAGGCTGAAATGGAACTTGTACCATCTGAATGCTGTGGGTGGCTGTGTTAGTGATGATACAACAGAATCTGAGTGCTAGGTATAGGTGTGTTGGTGTCCATATGCAACTGGTTCCCAGAGACCCTGAAGTCCCTGTCTCCAGCCACTTTCTACAATGTCAAAGTTTATGCCCCCCACACATCTAGACCACCACTCTTCTCAGATATTTGTTCATATACAATGCAGAGGCTCCAGGGAGAAATGCTCTCAGGTTCCTTTGGATACAAGTTGACTACCATTGCATGCCATACTGGCAAAGTCCCTGTGGGTTCAATGTCCTCACTTCCCATCCCCGTTCTAATCTGGATATTTTTCAATTGTCCTTATCAGGTTACAGTTCAGGTCCTGAGGAGACTGGCACCTGATCAATTTGATCTTCTTCCTCTTTTTTCTCTTATTTACCTCTTCCCACTACTCACCAGAAACTGAAGGGGGAAGCATTACGCATTTTATGTCATCAGCATTATTTCCTTCTTTTCTCTAGGGCAGCAAATCTAGTTTTTATGAACAAAGACATTTTCTTTTTACACTTCAAAGAATTAAGATTGTAGTTTTCTTTTGGTTTCGGTTCATGAGCTAGTAAATGAGAGTTAAGAAATTTTAGGAAATCTTTTTTTTTTCCATGAATCCTGGCCTTCAAGATGGGTATCTTACAGCAAAATTTTGCCATAAATATCAAAACTGGACATTTACTCTTTCCATTTTTTCATTTCCCCCATAATAATTATATCTCCACCTCAACCTTTAATATTTGACCTTACATTACTTTATCCCAGTTAAATTTCTAAAACAAAGGGTCAGACACAAGGAGTGATGTGTTTAACTCAGCTCAGTGTAAAGAATTTTCACCATACTTATGTAAACATTCATATTAAAAGTTTGTGCAGATTATCCAGGCTATCTTGAGCCCAAATATCAGAAAAAAATAAACAATAAGGCCTTTGAGTATGCTTCTTGTCCAATCTGTCCAACTGTAGTTAACACAAATAGTAATGTTGGGTTCTTTAAGAAAGGCGTTTTTATACAAACTTAACTGAAGACTTAAATATAAATACCAGTACGAGGTGATTTTCATGCATTATTCCATCCGATCCTCACCACAAATCTGTGAGATAGGTTTTATTTCCATGTAAGATCATACAACTGGAGATTGGCAGACATAGAAATCAAATTTAGGATTTCTGGCTCCCGAGTCTGTAAACTGTCTATCACACTCTTCTGCCTGTGTCATCCTCAGTTCCGTTGTTTCCATTGCCACCAGCAGGAAACAAGCACAAATCTCATGCAATTTTGCCAGGGCTTTCATGACATTCACTGATATATTTATCATGTTCTATAAATTTAATAGTTATTTGCACATATGAATTATCTCTCCTAGCAAACAAGATTATTTTATGTAAAGTTATGTCTATTCCCTCTTTGTATCCTCCACAACACTTAGTATGTGCCTTGTATATAAAAGACATACATACATATGTACTGAAAGAATAAATGATTTACTAAATATCTTAATACTTTTTTAAAGTGAGTTAAAACGAGAACCAAGATTATTTTCTGAGATAGGCTACTGACATATGGGCAAGTATTTCCTTAGGTTAAACCTGGACACAGGAGGGTTGGCCAGGTACTAGGTCAGTATCCCTGGTCAAGTTTATTCACTTTCATGAAGGATATCAGCATCTTTCTTTGTTCAGTTGCTTATAAAAACACATGGTTGCCCTTAACTGGCAACATGACAAAATTTAACTTCATGTTATTGACATAATATATAGCCTTGATCTCTCTGATGCCCATTTTTTTCTAAAAGCTGTATTGCAAGAAATGATATATGTGGCACACACAGCTGGTTTCCAACATACATTCATTTTGTCCTTCTTCTTTATTCAAAGAATCTCATTTTTCTTTGGAGAGCAATGTGCTTGGTTTAAAATGCCCACCTTCTCAGACTCCCTTGCTACTAGCAGTGGTCATGCGACTTAGTTTGATTCAATGAATTGTAAGAGAAACTGTAAGAAAATATAGCTAGGTGAGACTTTTTGGGAAAACATTTTTAAGAACAGAATAAGGCTCTATCTTCCCTCATTTCTTTTTATTTCTCTTTTCTTCCTGCTTGAATATGGTGCATTGAAGGTGAAAGGAAAATTTTGTTATCAAATGAGTGAAAGCCACATTCTAAAGATGACAGAGTAAGAAGAGTGCCTGTGTCCTTGATGACACTGAGGAATGGTCCTTTATTCTCGCCCTCACACTTTTTGTTAGAGTAACACCCTGTGCTTAAGCCCATGATGTTAGATTTTCTACTGCTTTCAGCTGAATAGAATCCTAATTTACAATATTCATGAAAAACTGCTTAAAGCCATGTTTAAGGAGATCTGTGGTCCATAGAACTCCTTTAACTAAAGCCCTGGGATCTGCATGTTAACAAGCACCTTATGTGACTGAAGTATAGAAAACCTGAGCTAAGGGATGGGCATTTTGCTAGATTTTATCCTTAGATCAACCCAGATAATCAGAGCACTACTCAGATTGTTTCCTTGCCTTGTTGAATTTTATGCATTGATTTGCTTTGTATTTGGGTTGCATTTAGGGTCAATGGAAGAATTACTCAAATGAAACTTGATATTACGTTTATCACAGAGATGTCAGTGATGCCCTTCATTGGCTTTCTCTCCATTTTCAATTCCAGCAGTAGCTATGCCTCTATGTTCATGAATTGTGCAGCTTTCATTTCTTGGACACAGCAATTAGGTTTTCTTCCTTTTTTAAAAAAAACACTAGAATTATGATACCAACATCTTACTTCTAGCAATTCTGGACTCTAGGACTTGATAAGGTACATTTTGTGTATGAATCTTAATTCTGGCTTTCTAGTATTATCTTAATTTTCTTTTTGGTCACATTGTCTCTGCTTTTATATCATTCTGTACTTATATCATTTTTATGTATGTTCATTTATAGATTAAGGTTTGCTATCTTCCCTATTACATGCTAACATGAATAATTGAGCAGAAGTGTTTATTACCTCCAGGAGAGGGCTGGTTCCTGGATAGCACAGCTAGTCTCTTGCAATAATCACCTAAATTGCACTCATAATAGCATTCTTTCCCTCTCTGGTCTATCAGACTTCTCAATGAATTAGTTTCTGACTGATAAAATGCAAAGACTTTTCTTTTTGCTTGTCCTCTCCTATTTAAAAATGTCTTTCTTTGAGTTATCAATTGTACAAAGTGACTTTAATTATATTTGGGATATTCAGAAAGTTAGTTTCAGACAAGCTGTTATTGATTCAAGAGACTCCTGCTATGCACCTGTATGTCCAAATTATTTTGTCCAACTGCTTATTCAATAAACCCATAAGAGAATAAATTTGGTAAAAACATTGAAGTAAACACATTCCAATAATCAGCTAAAGAAATGGTCTATATTTTTAAGCACTAAATTCTCCATGTTAAAGACCTCAACAATTATCCCAGAAAAGTACTCATTTCATTCCACATTAAGTATACTATTACTGTATGTACCTTAGGATATCCAAACCAACATTTCATTTACCATTAAGCTAGCTTTCTGAATTGCCTAAACAACAGTCTCCAGATCTGTTAGTCCTATTTCGATAGATGGGCTAAAAATAGACAAGCTGTCAATATACGTTATTGCAAAAGATTCTATCATAGGCCATAAATGATTCATCAGTTACTTAACAGTAACAATAGTATTCTTTAGCACTCTTGAATTTACTCATCAAACTTTCAAGGGTATACCAGTTTAGAGTCTAAACATGAAATAAGCTTTGTGCAAAATAATACTCATTTACTGTTTTGCTCAGTACATTCCATAATAAAAGGTAATATTTCATTAACTATTTAAACTGTCCATTTAAGTTATTACAATAAATTGAGATTTTTAAAGATAAATACCAAAATATCATATCAATTCATTTTTTTCACAAAACTCACAGGAATAAGTATATCAACTTTTAACATTTTTATTTATTTTTAAAATTTTTTTATTTCAGCCTATTACAGGGGTACAAATGTTTAGGTTGCATATATTGCCTTTGCCCCACCCAAGTCAGAGCTTCAAGTGTGTCCATCCCCTACATGGTGCGCACTGCACCCAGTAGGTATGTATATACCCATCCCCTTCTTTCCCCTCCCATCTGCCTGACACCCAGTGAATGTTACTGCTATGTGTGCACATAAATGCTGATAAGTTAATACCAATTTGATGGTGAGCACATGTGATGCTTATTTTTCCATTCTTGGGATATTTCACTTAGTAGAATAAGCTCCAGCTCTATCAAGGATAATACAAGAGGTGCTAGATCATCATTATTTTTTGTGGCTGAATAGAACTCCATGGTATACATATACCACATTTTATTAATCCACTAATGTATTGATGGGAAATTGGGTTGTTTCCACATCTTTGCAATTGTGAATCATGCTGCTATAAACATTCGAGTGCAGATGTCTTTTTTATAGAATGTCTTTTTTTCCTTTGGGTAGATACCCAGTAACGGGATTGCTGTATCAAATGGTAGTTCTACTTGTAACTCTTTGCGGTATCTCCATATTACTTTCCACAGAGGTTGTATTAGTTTGCAGTCCCACCAGCAGTGTATGAGTGTCCCTATCTCTCTGCATCTACACCAACATTTATTGTTTTGGGACTTTTTGATAAAGGCTATTCTCACTGGAGATAAGTGGTATCTCACTGTGGTTTTGCTTTGCATTTCTCTGATGATTAGAGATGTTGAGCATTTTTTCATAAGTTTTCGGCCATTTGTCTTCTTTTGAAAAGTTTCTGTTCATGTCCTTTGCCCAATTTTTGATAGGTTTGTTTGATTTTTTTTCTTGCTGATTTTCCTGAGTTCTATATAGATTCTAGTTCTCAGCCCTTTATTGGATGTGTAACATGCAATATTTTCTCCCATTCTGTAGGTTATCTGTTTGCTCTCGTGACAGTTTCCTTGGCTATGCAGAAGCTTTTTAATTTGATCAGGTCCCATTTATTTATTTTGGTTGTTGCTGTGATAGTCTTTGGGGTCTTCTTCATAAATTCTTTGCCTAGGCCAATGTCTATAAGAGTTTTTCTACCATTTTCTTCTAGAATTCTTATAGTTTCATGCCTTAGGTTTAAGTCTGTTATCTACCGTGAGTTGATTTTTTTGAGAGGTGAAAGGTGCAGATCCTGTTTCAGTCTTCTACATGTGGCTATCCAGTTTCCCCAGAACTGTTTATTGAATGAGGATTCTTTTCCCCAGTATATTTTTGCCTGCTTTGTCAAAGATTAGATGACTATATGAGGATGGTTTTACATTTGGGTTCTCAGTTCTGTTCTATTGTTCTATGTCTCTGTTCTTGTGCCAATACTATGCATTTCAGTTACTATACCTTTGTAGTATAGCTTGAAGTCTGGTAAATGGATGCCTCCCAATTTTTTCTTTTTGCTTAAGATTGCTTTTGCTATATGGGTTCTTCTCTGGTTCCATATGAAGCATAGAATTATTTTGTCCAGATCTGTGAAAAAATGATGGTATTTTAACAGGGATTACATTGGATCTGTAGATCACTTTGGGTAGTATAGACATTTTAACAGCATTGATTCTGCCAACCCTTGAGCATGGTATGCTTTTCTACCTGTTTATATCTTCTGCTATTTCCTTCTGAAGTGTTTCGTAGTTCTCCCTGTAGAGGTCTTTCACTTCCTTAGTTAAATATATTCCTAGGTATCTTATTTTCTTTGTTGCTATTGTGAAGGGTTAAGTCTTTGATTTTGTTCTCAGTTTGTAGAATGTGGGTTGTAGGGCAAGATGGCAGATGAGATAAACTGCCAGCCAAAGTGTCTCTGCAAGAAAGACAGATTTTAGAAGAAAGTGAAAACAACAAACAGGCAGACAAACATAGATCTGATGAGGATCAGAAGAAAAGGTGCCTGAAACTACAGGAGACTTCACGAGAAGTTGTTGTGGCGGAGAACTGGAAGGAGAAAGGGCGCTGAGAGGCTTGGAGACCAGTAACAAGGATAGGTGGAGCAGTTAAATTTCCCCTTCCTTGCATCTCGGACTGTTGGTGGGCTCCTGAGTGGTTGGTTGGAGAGACCTGATAATACCAGCCCAGAGACGGCCACTGCCAGTGGGCAGTGAGCTTCTTGTGGACAGGTCATCAGGCTCCCAGCTCCCTCAGGGAAGCTCCCACCTCACAGACCCAAGCCTATTGGCAGGCACCATATTGCTTCATTCTCCCCTTCCCCTTCCCTACCAGTAGCTGCCCAGAGAGACAATTTAGCCACCACCTGGAGGCATCTGCAGAGAATAGGACCTTTCCTTTTGGGACCCTACAGTGGACTGATGGGTACTCAGACTGTGAGCTCCATACCCAGCAGCCCTCCTAGGTGCTACTTGCCTGGTGACTCCAGCAGAGCAGGGAAAATCCCGAGGTGAAGAGACATTGATCCAACTTGGGCACCCTGTTGGTGACTTGAGAGCAGCACTCCTCTCCCTGGCAGGGTCAGGGATTGATCTTTGGGACTGGGGACAGGCCTGCAGACCAGATCCCGCACACCCGGGTCTTGATCACATTGCCCGGGGGCACAGAAGGGATATTTGTGAATGAGTCTATTGAGGTGTCTGTGCCCTCAGGGGAAGATCAGCGTGCTTGAGGGGCAACCCTCCTCCCATGGAAGGGCTACACTCCCAGGTCGGGCTGCTTATCCTGGGCAAGGAACCTCACAGCCAGGGGAAATCCACTGGCTTGAAGTCCTGCCTACTGGCAGAGGCCCAAGAGAAACCACTTAACATTGTTAAAATCAATACTTCAAGATAAAATAAAGTGCCTAAAAAATTATGGAAAGGTAAGTGCTGAACACTTCTTTTCTTATAAGTAAAAATTGTTATGAAATCATCATGAGCTTATAACTCATTACTAGTTTTCAGAATATTCCATTACTGAAAAATGACATAAACTATAATATTAGGGAAACACAAATATTAGGGCAAATATCCCATGAAAATGGCTGTGGCATATCTTAACCTTACTACTTATTTCACCTTACTATAGACTATCTGGGCCTTGTTAACACTACATCAAATCCTCTAAGGTAATTTTTTTTGTCATTCTCCCATTATTTTAGTAATTTCAGCACCATTTACATAAGTTAGTTATTTTTAAAAAGATAGCCCCCAAACTCGATCAGCTTGTGTATTCTTGTTAGGTTGGTCTGTCTGGATGTTCCCTGGTCCCCCGGTTCCCAGTGTCGAGAATGAGTACTGGGACCCAGTCAAGCCAATGACAGAGTGATCACAAACACAGAGCAACTTTATACTAACAGTTTGTTATGTAAAACAAAGATTGAAAGTAAAGGAGGAGTAACACAAAGTGAAAATACATTCCAGAGAGAGTGGAATGGGTCACTCTCTCGGAGTAGAGAAAGACCCCAAAAGCTGAGCACAAGCTACCTTTTATAAGCTCGCTAGTGTGTCCTGCCTTTCTCCTTTGGCAAAATTGGTTGTGGTTTCCCGTCTTTGGGGGGGATTGACAGGTTGGTGTCATATAACAGGTTACATAACACGTTACATAGCAGGGTAGATTATATAACAGTTTCCCCTTCTGCGCATGCATCTTTTCCAGAGTCATTCACGAAGCTCCACCCATGTTATGCTAATTAGATGATAATGAGCTCTAGGTCAGTTAAAGGTTACTAGGACCTTTTTACCGTGTATGTTCCCACCAGGGAACAATTCCTAGCCACAGTTTGTTCCTAGCTGTAATTCAGTTCCTGCTTTCCACCCTTAGCCACTTGCTTGCCATCTGTTTACCCTCCACCAGACCTAACATTCTCAATGTAGAGTCAATGTTAGATTTTAAAACAGTATTTATTTTCATATATAGTAATCTATTCAGGCCACCTGAACCCAGCAGCAAAGGGGAAAATCCTAAAGGTTATTAACAAAGGAGTCAGTACAGCAGTTCACTAAACCCTCTGGGAATAATTGTTAGGTTTATCCATTTGATAAAACTGGTACTACATTGATGTGGTGCTGCCTTTCCCCTGTTCTATACTATGGCAGCCAGGTCTTATTCACCTTCCTTTCAGAGACTTGCCTTTCATGACATCTTGTCTCTTTTTCATTCTGAACTTACCCTGTTCATTCTGGCTGAATCTCACTCAAATCCAGTTTCTGATCATTCAAGGCAAGGAATGTTTTAGAGAAGGATTTTGCTGGCTCATGCTTCTCCACCCACTGTAAAAACCTCAGGGAGGCTCGGTTGTATTACAGAGCAAGCTCATCATCTGTTACCTTCACTTTCAAAGTCCCTTTGTTTTATACAGTAAAAATAGCTAATTTATACAGTAAAAATAGCTAATTTTCTCATGTTTTTCAATTAATACTTGGTGGAGAAAATATTGCATTTGAAAATTCAAATGCAGAAGTCATTTTTGTCTTCATAGACAATTTCTCTTTAGCATGCATTTGGTTTTGAATTTGCATTTAGTTATTTTTATTTTGTAACAAAGTCTGAATGGGGAGCAATTATTCAAACAACATTATATCATTCAACAGTTTTTTAAAAAAATATAATGTATGGAATTTTAAATCATTTTTTTCTTCCATTAAATTTTAAGTGTGGTTAATCGGAGTAGTAATATTACATAAACTTTATTTATAATGTAAATTTATTTATAGCCTCAGACTTTAGATTTTAAGAAGTAGAATTATTTCAAGCTAGCCTTATATATTACGTACAAGAAAATTAAAGTCAACAAATTCAAATGATATTTCAAGTCTTTTTTCTACTTTAAGAAGGACTAAGTAGAATCACCATATCATGTTTTCCTCTCCAGTATTTTTGTTTTCTACATTGAAATATATCATTATACCATTATGTTATTATAAATGGCCTATAGCACCCAATAAAAATCAGCAGAGCAATGAGGAAACAAGAGAACATAAATAAAGAGAAAAAATGTAGAGTAAAAATGGATCCATAGGGGAACTAAATAATATTATTATCAGCTGTGGGATTTAAAAATAAATGTGTTGAGTATGTTAAAGAATAGAAAATTTGAAACTTTAATAGAAAAGTGGAAAGTATGAATAGAAAAAATAAAATATCAAAATTAAAATCTCTGAAGATGGGGTATAATAGCATATTAAGCAGTCCTGATCAGGGCCTTGGTGAACTGTAACATAGGTCAGAAAAAAATATATAGAAGTAAGCATGGTGTTTAAAAAAAGAATGGAAATTTAAAAAAACGAATATAAAAGAGGTGATATAGCAACAAGACTAACTTATATGTAATATAAGCCCCAGAGAAAAAAGAGAGCAAGAATCCTTTGACTTTGCTGTTAACTGTGGTAATTTTGTCCATCTAGCTTCTGATGATTAATCATCTTTTCTGCCTTCCCAATTGCTATCGGTGAGCTCAGCCCTGTAACAGCATTTCCTACTAAGAGCCTTGGCACACAAAGGAGGACTTCTACCAAATTTCTTAGGGATACTAACATCCCTCTAACTAGTGCATTCATTTTTACCTAAGTAAATAATGTGTCCTTTGGGATGTTCATGGAACATAATCATCTGGTGGGGTTTTCTGCTTTACATTGTATGTTCACTCCAGCATGACTACTTCTCCAAATGTTTTAATCCTGGCCTTCACCATCTGCCATAGCAATGCTGGCATTTCTACTCACTTAGTATGAGTAATTGCTTTTTCCACGTTTCTAGGACCCATCTTAGTAGCACGTTTGTAACAGTTCTTGGGGTCCTTGCCAAGATGTCAAATCCTGTATCTCATGAAAGTGCTCCCAAATGAATAACTTTTCCCTTAACCAATCTTATGTTCCAACTCCCTTGTTCAAGAATCTTCAGAATCTACTGCCATGCTTCATCCCTTAGCTTCTATCAGAACATGCTGGCTAGGTCTTGCAGATCCTTTGGAGTATAATAAGTATAGACTCTTATTATTTTTTATTGGGTACAAGAATTATTGGCTGAGTTGTAACTTAACCCTAGTTGTTGCCTAGCAGCCAAGAGGAAAGGTGCAGGCAAATTCTGAGTGAAGATGCCCTTGAACTTTTTTCATTCAAGGGAGAGTACCTTCACTACTCTATTTCTGAAGGCTCAGATAGGTAAGGAGAATTTCAAGGACTGAAAATTTGGAGTTCCTATTCTTTACCAGTTGGGTCCCAACCATGACAGAACATTTGTCTTGGCTGTGAATTTAATCTTTTGGATCTTTGCTGCCTTAACAATTAAGTTCTGGGCCTGGTCTTTAGGTTTCTTTGCCCTCTAAAGTGCAAGAGATGAGAGGTCTTTCTGTGCACATAAATGGTTCTTTTTGCTTTTACAACTTAGTTTTTGATTGCTGATTAATTACTCTCAGCTTCTTAAAACAATCTTTTTTTTCCAATTGAGTTTAACAGTAACCTCCCAATTTTATTGTCATCATGGTTAATTTTTTCCCCTATTTCTCAAAGCCTGGACCTGTGAAAGTGTACCTGGACTGCTACCTGGTAAGGGCTATCTGGCCTTCACCTACCTTCTACACCAAGGATAGCAGTGCTCATTGTTAGCTGGGTGACAGATGATCCAGTTTCAAAATCCCTTCCCCATGGATACTTCTTGGACTACTACTCCTGGCACCAACTGTCCAGCTTGGGTTCTCTGGAAGCATATACTAGCTAAAGATGACCATGTAGTAGGTTTGCTGGGCAGTGCTATTGGTATCAGCAGCTGTAGAAAAAAAGGGAAAGAAGCAAAATTGGTCAGAAGAAAAAGTTGCACCCTAATGCAGTCTCTACAGAATTCTTACTCTACTCTGAGGAGAATTCCAAAGATAAGATGATCCTTTGGACGTTTATCAAGTTGGCATAAAGAAATCAGACCTTCACTTCCCCATGTGGATCATTTATTGGATGTAGGTAACTTTGGAAAGGTCTCTGAGGAGACTGACAGCTAAGAAATCTCTGCCTACAGCCCTCTCAGAAGCTATGGTACTAAGTCCTTCATTTCTGAAGAGGAATTTGGGTGGCGTATCACAGCATCTACCACAGCAGGAGAAATGGATAAAACAAGCAGAAAACAAAATCAGTACGGATATAGGTGATTGGAATGACATGATACTATTGACCTAATTGATATCAATAAAGCATGACACCTAACAACTGCAGAATAAACATTTTTTCCAAGTGCTTTCAGAGCACTTGCTCACATTGATTTAACAATATTGTTTAAATGTTGGGCAATGAAGCACACTTTTACACGTTTAAAATGAAAGTATCTTAAAATTTCAAAAGATTGAAATTATGCAGAGTATGTTCTCTGACTACATTGGAATTAGCTAGAAATTAAAAACATAATTATAAAGAAAAGATTCCCATATATTAGAGTATTAAGCATATACTTCTTAATAACTCATGGACCAAAGAATGGATTATATGAAAAGTACAAGTTAGTCATGTTTTGAATTGAGTATAATAAAAATATGACATATCCCAACTTGCAGGTTGCAGCTAGAACCATTCTTATTGGGAAATTTTATGTCTTAAATGTAAATACTAGAAAAAAGTTTTGACAGAGCACCCATCTCAACAGGTTAGAAAAAGAACAAATTAAACTCATTTTTAAAGATGATAATATAGTGCTTATGTTAAAAGTAGCCTTTGTCTTTTATAGATATGTACTGAAATATTTACGAATAAATTAATGGGATTACCTGGATTTGCTTTAAAATAACTCACAGGAGATGGGAGAGTAGTTTTGATGGAAGTGTGTTGAGGGAAATAAAGATAAAATGGACCATACTTAAGCTGGTTAGTGGGAACATGAGATGTACTATACTGTTCTCTATACTATGTTTAAACATTTTCATAATGCAAAGGTTAAAAAAATTGTACAATGCCAATTCTTAAGATCGAATAATGTAAAGCGAACATATAATGGAAAAAATGGCAGAAGGCATGAGTATGTAGCTGAATTACAAGGCAGAGTAATGGGCAATAAAAATCAGATTTGAAGTGAAATATTTTTAAATATATCAGGTTATAAATTAAAAGCATTTTGTCAGAAATTAGCCATAGTTCAATTTTACTGGAATGAACAAGGAATTTTAATATGTAGTTTATGATGGACTGTATTTTTGCTTTGAATATATGCTCATGAACTCTACAGGGGATAATGTCAGTGCTTTTTATAGAAATACCATCTGGGGCTGATGAGAATGCTCACACTCATGAGCATGTGTTCAAGATTCATGTGTTTTATGTGACTCAGGTACAAGCAGATTGGAAACAAGCTATACCTATTAAAATAGTGTATGTCAATATAAGATCAAGTGACATTAGCAAGATAGCAAAATAGAAGATAACTTCCCTTGCAAAAACACAACTTTATACTATTCAAAGGCAAGAATACAACTCTGAGTTCACCGGAACTTGAGGGAGAAGCAGAGAAATCCCCTGGGCCTACAGAATTGAGAGAGCCTGTAACCAGTAAGAGAAATGGTCATTTTAGATTTTGTTGCCCCTTCCCTCAAGTCAGCATAACAACTCACAAAGAATTTGCATAGACCCATGGTTTCTGAGGTGAGAGGAGGGAATTGGAGGTGGTCTGGAAATCTTCATGAGAAGCCCACTCTGGTCCCATCCCTACCCACAGGGACCACTGGGAGTCCCAGGAGGACTGAACCACTTGAGGTGAATTGGGGACAAACCTTGGGGCACTGCCTGTGGAGACTGGTGCATGGATCTTGGCAACCACTCTATGCTCCAATTAGCTGCAAACTACATTCAAGATATTGACTGGCATCATAGTGCCACAGGGAAGGCCAGAATTCCTGGCTGGATTTTCCACAAAATTCAGGCACTATTATGGAGACTTTCCTTAGCCCAGAAATAACTAAAGGTCATAATTAAGTTCTGGTGCCTGCTTAAGTCTTTTCCAGACTGGGAAACAATGGCAGGGCAATGAGTTAGTTCAAGTGCTCTATTTTAGTTCCAGTGCTCTTTATAAGACCTCCCTAGAAAGGGAAGAAACAACAGGACAGTGTTTAAGTTCTGACAATAAGTAGCAAAGGTCCAACACCACTAAAAAACATCTGCAAGAATTGGAAGAGGTAGCTGTTCTCAAATGTGCAAGCATCAACATAAAGATACAAAGATTATGAAAAGTCATGGAAATATGACACCATTAAAATAAACCAACAAAGTTCCAGTAATTGACTCAAGGAATTGAGGATCTACAAAATGCTGGACAAATAATTCAGAAAAATTCTCTTCAAGAAGCTCTGGGAAACACATGAAAATACAGATAGAAAACAAAATATAATTTGGTATTCAATCCAGAAACAAAAGGAGAAACTTGACAAATAAATAGAAACAATTTAAAAAATAGAAATTCTAGAAATAAAGAATTCAATAACTGAACTTAAAAACTCATTATAAAGTTTCAACAGTAGACTTGATCAGAGGAAAAAATTAGCAAGCTTAAGAACAGAACATATGAAATAACTCAATCAGAAAAGCAAAAAGAAAAAGAATAAAAAAGATTGAATAAGGCCTACGAGAATTATAGAACAACATCAAGCAAACTAACCTCTGCATAATAGGAATTCCCAAAGGAGATAAGAAGGAAAAACACCTAGAAAGCACATTTAAAAAAAATAATGGCTGAAAATTTCCCAAATCTTGAGAAAGACACTACCACTCAGGGATAGGAAGCTGAAAAGTAACCAATCAAATTCAACCCAAAGAGAAAACCCAAAGAGCTTTGTTGATGCAAATTCTAGTTATTTGAATATTTTAGATTTCCCTGAGGCAACTAAGAATATAATCCAGTCTGTACAATATTAATATTTTGAAATGTGTTGCAATTCCCTTTATGAATTTGGCATGGTCCTATTGTGTAAATGTAACATGTCTACCAAGAAGGAATTTATAGTTTTTATTTGTTTGGTGCCAAGGTCCCTAGTTGACTATTAGGTCAAATTTATTGATTATAGTGTTAAATCATCAATAGCTTTTTTGTTTGTTTACCTGAACTATCTTTTGTTGATTGAGATACACAATAATGATTAAGGGTTTATCAATGTCTCATTATTAATTCTGAGAGTTTTTTTATTTATTTTTAAGGTAAATTATATATTGTGTATATTTTATATCTTGATAGGTTTTCCTTTTAATTATATTTAATATCTTTTAAAGTTCTATAAACATTTTTGTCTTAAATTACATTTTAATATAATAGTATTGCATCAGCTTAATGTTAATGTTTGTATTATATGTCTTTCAATTACTTTGTTTACAACTTTTCAAAATTGTTTACTTTGAGATGATTTTCATGTTAGTGGCATAAATCTTGATATTTTTAATTTAATCTGACATGTCTATATTTATTATTCTGTTATAAAACTTATTTTATTTCATACTTTGTTTTTCATATCCATCTTCTTTTTTTAAGCATTATATTCACTAATACCTAAGAGCATCTTTTATCTTTGTATACCCAGTACCTATGGCAGTAGCCTATGGTACACAAAATAAATGTACGCTATGATCTATGTGAGTTATTTTACCCTGGAACATTCTCTGTTTGAAACTCTCCCATTGCTTGACTTGCACGTAAACATTTTCTCCTGCTTTGGTCCCTAGTACTTGAACATCTTCCTTTCAGTGTCTTTCATGGGATGTTCTTATCTTTTAAATATAAGGATTCCCCAAAGTTCTGTTCTTAATTTCATCTTTTTCTCTCTTTTTTTAATAAATTTTAATTTTTAGAACAGTTTTAGGTTGACAGCATAATTGAGGAAAAGGCACAGAGATTTCCCATATAACCTCCATACCTCCATATGCATAGCCTCCCCCATTATCAATATCTCCCACCAGTGTTGTACATTTGTCCCAATTGATGAACCTACATTGACACATTATTATCACCCAAAGCTCATAGTTTACATTGTTCACACTTGGTGTTGTACATTCTATAAGTTAGGACAAATTATAAGGATGTGGATCCACCATTATAGTGTCATACAGAATAGTTTCACCTCTCTACAAATCCTCTGTGCTCTGATTTCTCTAATATCTCCATAGTTTTGCCTCTTCTAGAATGTCATATAGTTGGAATTATACAGTATGTGGCTTTTTTCTGATTGGCTTCTTTCACTTAGTAATATGCATTTATGTTTCTTCTGTGTCTTTTCATGGCTTGATAGCTCATTTGTTTTTAGCACTGAATGATATTCCATTGTTTCTATGTATCACAGCTTTTTTATCAATTTACCTATTAAAGGATATCTTGGTTGCTTCCAAATTTTAGCAATTACAAATAAAGCTGCTATAAACATCCATGTGCAGGTTTTTGTGTGGATATAAATTTTTAACTCCTTTAAGTAAATACCAAGGAGTGCACTTGTTGGCTCATACGGAAGCGTATGTTTAGTTTTATAAGACACCTCCAAACTTTCTTCCAAATTCGCCGTACCATTTTGCATTCCCACCAGCAGTGAACGAGTTCCTGTTGTTCCACATTCTCCCCAGCATTTCCTGTTGTCAGAGTTCTGGATTTTGGCCCTTCATTCTCATAGGCGTGTATTGGTATTTCATTGTTTTCATTTCATTTTCCTGATGACATATGATGTCGAATGTCTTTTTAAACACTTATTTTCTGTCTGTATATCTTATTGGGTGAGGTGTCTTTGGCCCATTTTTAAATCAGTTGTGTGTTTTAATATTGCTAATTTTTTAGTATTCTTTGTGTATTTTGGATAACAGTCCTTTATCTGATCTGTCTTTTGCAAATATTTTCTCTTAGTCTGTGGCTTGTTTTTTCATTCTCTTGATAGTATCTTTTGCAGAGCATAAAATTTTAACAAAATTTTGACAAAGAAGAAAAGGCAATAAAATGGAGCAAGGAGAGTCTTTTCAACAAATGGTACTGAAACAACTGGACATCTATATGCAAAGAAATGAATCTAAACAGAGCGTTTACCCCCTTCACAAAAATTAAAATGGATTGTAGACCTAAATTTAAAATGCAAAACTATAAAACTCATAGAAGATAGTATAGGAGAAAATCTAGATGACTTTGGGTTTGGCAGTGGCTTTTTAGATGCAACACTAAAGGCATACTCCATGAAAGAAAAACTTGATAAGCTGGATAAACTAAAGATTTCATTAAAATCTTCCTCTATTTTCATTTTACAGATTTTTCTTGAATAATATTATCTCCACTCATAATTTTAACTCTTATGTTTAAATTTATATCCTTAATCTAGACTTTACTCTTGAGTTACAGATCATGATTTCTTTTCTTTTTTCTTTTTGTTCAGATCATTATTTCTTAATGTCTTTGCGTATCCCACTTAGTCATCCTAAGTACAATTTGTACAATTCCACAATTCCCATCTTCCTTTTCCAATCATGTTATTTATTCTTTATTCCTTATGTTGATGATTTTTACTGCCATTCATTCCATGCTCAAGTTAGAAACCAATACATCATTGTAAATCTATTCCTTTTTTTCTTGAGAAAGAGTCCTGCTTTATTGCCTGGGCTAGAGTACAGTGTTGTCATCATAGTTCACTGCAATCTAAAACTCTCAGGCTCAAGTGTTCTTCCTGCCTCAGTTTCCTGAGTAGCTGGGACTACAGATACATGACAACATCCCCTGCTAATTAAAAAAAAAATTTTGTAGAGACAGGGTCTCACTATGTTGCCCAGGCTGGTCTGGAACAACTGGTCTCAAGCAATCTGCCTGCCTTGGCCTCCCGAAGTGCTGGGATTACAGGTGTGAGCCACTGTGCCCAACTTAGACCTCTTTCTTTTTTATCACTGATTAGCTATTATTTATATCACTTATCACCTTATCACTGATTATCAAGTCTGTTCCTTCTATACTTCCTAAATAATTAAAATTAGTCTCTTTTTCATCTCCACAGTCTCAGTGTTAGACCCTCATCCTTTCTTCACTGGGACAGTTATGTTAACCTACTTTACTGAGTGCCCCTCTGACTTGCATTCTATATATTGCCTCAACAGTATGTACAAATACAAATGTGAATCTGACCCTGTCACTCATTCTCTTATTTATAGCACAGTAATGACTACAGCACTTAGGATAAAATATAAATTTCATAGCATGGTATACAACTCCCTGCATTTTTAGGCACATCCCAAATTTTCCAACCTTATCTCCTACATGCCCTCCCTTCATCTGTACTATATTCATACTGAAGCACCCCATTTTCCAGAACCCTCCATGCTCTGTCTCAGATCCATATATATATTTTTTAATGTGACGCTGTTTCTGCTAGGAAAGGATTCTCTTGTCTTTAGCATCTGACTAACTTCTACTCATCCCCACTGTCACCTCTTCTTTCTGACTAATTTCAACAGGGTGTCTTCCTAGATCCTCTATTTCCCCCAGGCTATGTTGAGTCACTCTTCCTGTGCTCCCGTATCACTTTGTCCAAACATCAATTTGAACGCTTAGCACGTTGTATTTTGGTAGTTTGTTGGTGTGTCTCCATCACTAAATTGTCAGCTCATGAAGCCAGGGATGTTGCCTTTACTGTTGAAATAGTAATCATTAGATGATACACGTTTAATAAATGTTCCTGAACTGATAATTACCAAATGAATCTTTAGAAGAAATTGTTGATAGTAATGGGTGGTCCAGTGTCACTACTCTAAGGTGATGTAGGATGTGAAGAGTCCAGTCTCAGAGGTGGGGACGTCTAACCACACCAGTGCAGAAGGCTGTGTCTGCATCTCCAGCCTCCTTAAGGTAGCAGCTGACAATGTTTATAGAAGGGGATTCAAAGCGAAAGACCTTCCTTTACCATTTTTATTGTTGCTCATACACTTTCCTCAAGCTGATAGAAATTGGGTATATTTATTTTATTGAAAAATTTTAAAAATGTTTAGGCAAAATGTGCAATCCTGTAATGAGTGGGGCTTAAATCATTGAAAACCATTTAAGCTGCCTCCTTTGGTCGTTTTCCATTTACATTTTTTCCTTAAATCAAATAACTAAACATATCCTGTTTTTCAGAGGGGTTTTTTTTTTTAAACCTGACAAATGGCTACGGGTATTCTCTGAAGTCTCTTTTTCTGTCCAGAACATGAAGTTAAAAGTTAATCACAAATCAGAGCGCCATAATTTTTCATGGTCACAGCTCAAAACAACATCACAAATACATATAAAATTCTTAACTCTGGCCTAGAAATGAATTATGTAAAATTCACTTTATGCTGAAAGGATAAAGGTAATAATATTGCATTTCTAGGCCAGGGAATGACAAAAATGCCTGGAATACATGAATATTCTCAAGATAAAACAACATTTGTTTCAAACTCAGGAAAAAAAAAACTCAGAGTTTTTAAGCCTTTGAAGCAAGACTGATATGTTAAAAATTCAAGGAGTTTCAGAAGTCTTAACTTTGAAGCTTATGGCAAACTTGAAAATAAAAATTAATGCCTTACTATTGGCTACATTTCTCCTAAGTCATACTAGATGGTTGAAATTCTTTTTTTTAAGTAAATATTTTTAGAAGGTATATATTATAAAAATCTCCCCTAATACTAGTTTAACATTAAATAAATTGCATTATTTAGATTTGAAAAACGTAGGTTCAAATTGGGTCCTGCCACTTACTGGCTGCTGAACTTCTGGTAGACTTGCAATTTCTCAAAACTCCATCAGCTAATCTAAAATGGGGATTACAAATAATAAACATGTCACATATCATGGGATTTCCATGAATATTTGAAAAATTTTGCATTAAGTAGATTTGCATACTATAAACTACTCTAAATGTATTAGTATTATACTTTTTATCATAGTATTTTTCTCCTCAAATCCCCAAATCGTAGATTGCTTGACCTAAATATCATTCCTGCTTTTACCTAAGATATTTAAACATTATTTACTAACGGATTCAGATAATAGTATAAGTACCAATTTGTTCTTGTTTGGAGGGTCTTAAATGGTAGAATGAGTCTGTAGATGTCATTTGTTTAAATGATATATGGTCCTGGAAAAAATAATTTACTCAGTCCTTGATCATCATTGATTCCTTTTTGGTCTAATGTCTGAGTTATTGCAGTTCATTTATTCATCCTCTTTATCATCCATAAAACAACTTTTGTATTAAAGCTCATGTTATGTTTCAGGTATTGGATTATATGAATAAGGCAAAACTCCTAAACTCAAAGGAGTCATAATTTATTGGGGAGAAAGACAAGCAAACCACTAAAATGCAATATGATAACTATTAGAATAAATGTATGTGGAGGATACTGTAAGAAGATAGCTTCCTATCACACCACATCACCAGGAAAGGTGACTCTAGATTGAGTCTCTAAAAGTGAACAGTAGGTGAAGTTAGCTAACTGAACCAAGAGGATGAGGGTTAGGGAGTGGTAGGGTAACGAGGTACTCTCAAGAAAGGAAAGAGGATGTGCTTGCCAGAGACAGCTGCTTGGATAATAGTAGAAATAGAAAAAACATGCCCCCCCTTTTTTGGGCAAAATTGCTGTAATGCTCACCTGTAAGGTTCTCTTCCCTGTGACAGTGGGAGAGAGAAGAACACATTCAGGAGGAACCTAAGAGATTCAGTATATTATTATAGAAGTACAGGAAGAAAATCCCAAGGTGTCTTGAGCAAGACTGGGGAGAGGGGCAGAGGAAGGATTATGAAGTGCTGCATACTCTATGCTGAGGAGCTTGGATTTTTCTTTTCTTGAAGGCTATGGATAGCTATTGAAGAATGTCAAGCAGGGCTGTAACTTGACTGAGCTTGGATTTAATAAGTAAAGGCATGTATCAATTGATGATAGGGATACATTCTGAGAAATGCATCTTTAGGTGATTTCTTCATTGTATGAACATCGAGTGTACTTACACAAACATAGATGGTATAGCCTCCTACACTCCTAGGCTATATGGTATAGGCTATTGCTCCTAGGCTACATGCCTGTATGGCATGTTACTGTACTTAATATAGTATGTGACTGAAAAACAATGGTAAGAATTTGTGTATCTAAACATATCTAAACAAAAAAGGTACAGTAACAATGCAGTATAAAAGATAAAAATGGGCACATTTACCATGAATGGAGCTTGTAGGAATGGAAGTTGCTTTGGGTAAGTCAATGAGTGAGTGGTGAGTGAATGTGAAGGCCCAGGAAATTACAGTATGATACTGTAGACTTTATAAACACTGTACACTTAGACTACACTGTTTATTTTAAAAATGTTCTTTCTTCAATAATAAATTAATCTTAGTTTGGTTTCTTTTTTTACTTTATAAACTTTTAAATTTTTAACTTTTTGACTCTTATGATGATGCTGAGCTTAAAAAACAAATACATTGTACAGCTATACAAAAATATTTTCTTTCTTTATTTCCTTATTCTATAAACTTTTTTCCTATTTATTTATTTATTTTTTTACTTTTTAAACATTTTGTTAAAAAACTAACACACATTAGCCTAGGCCTTCACAGGATCAGGATCATCCATACCTTTGTCTTCTACCACCACATCTTGCTCCTCTGGAAGGTCTTCAAGAGCATTAGTATGAATGGAGCTCTGATCTCCTGGGATAACAATCTTTCTTCTGGAATACCTCCTCAAAGACCTGTCTCAGACTGTTTTACAGTTAACTTTTTAAAATAAATATAAGGAATACACTCTAAAATAATGATGAAAAGTATAGTATAGTAACATAGTCATTATTATTATCTATATAATGTACATGATTTTATGTGCTGTACTTTCATATGACTGGCAGAACAAGAGGTTTGTTTAAACTAGCATCTCCACAAACATGTGAGTAACATGTTGTGCTAGGATGTTAGGAAAGCTACCAAATCACTAACCCAAAGGAATTTTACAGCTCCATCATAATCTTATAGGACAACCATTATATATGTGGTCCATCATTGACCGAACCATCATTATACAGTGCTTGACTGAACTAACATCTGATGGCAATGTGGAATGTACCACATTTACCAGACTAAAAGTGGTGATTGATGACACAAACTGGAGGAGTCAAGAAAAAAGGTGTGAACAGAGAAATTGCCAATGCAGACAAACTTCAGAGAATCTCAGGGAGTAAACATTGTCTCCCTTCTTAAGAACCAGGGGTTTTTAATTCCAATAAAAATAAAATCTAAATTCCTTATCATACCCTTAATGTCCCTGCAAAGACTGACTCCTATCTAAGTGACAATAGATGACAATATAACACAAAAGAGTCAGCTTGCCTGGATTGAAAGCTCACCACTTGGTACCTGTGTGACCTTGTGCAAATTACTCAACTTCCCTGTGACTTTGTCTCCCTACTCCCCAAATGAGGATAAAAGTCATAAGGGAAATATAAGTTAGAAATGAGATAGTCCACTTACACTTCCAGCACAATGAAAAGCACTCAGTAAATTCTAATAAACACATTTCATGCCATTCTCTACATTCACTGTACTTCAATCTTGCTGGCTTTCTGACAGACGACAGAATAAACTCTCCAGTTCCAGGGAGTTGAATAATCTTTTTGTCCTTTAGCCTAGACCATTCTTTTACTAGCGGGCTGGTTCCCTTGTTAGCTTTGAGCTCTTGGCTTGAAGACCACTTCCTCAGAAATCTTCTTTGAACACTGTGTAAAATACAAACCCTGCCATTATTTTCTATCATTACAACCCATTTGTAGTTTTCATAGTTCTTAACACAAGCTAATTATTTTTAATTCATTTTTTTATTTGTTAATAGAATGTCTCCCTGACCAGATTATAAGTACCACAGTAACTTTTCTTTTGTTACTTTGTATCCACTGATCTTAGCCCAGTGTCTGGTGCACAAGAGATTTCAATAGACAAATATTAAATAAATATAAGACCATATTGTCAGCAAAGAGCGATAGTTTGACCTCTTCTGCCCCAATTTGGATGACTTGATTTCCTTCTCTTGTCTGATTGTTCGGGCTAGGACTTCCAGCACCATGTTGAACAGAAGTGGTGATAGTGGACAACCTAGTCTGGTTCCAGTTGTAAGCAGGAATGCTCTCGATTTTTCCCCATTCAGTACGATGTTGGCTGTGGGTTTGTCATATATGGCTTGTATCTTTTTTAGGTAAGTCCCATCTTTGCCTATTTTGTTAACCATTCTTATCATAAAAGGGTGCTGAATTTTGTCAAATGCTTTTTCTGCATATATTCAGAGGATCATATAGTCCTTATTTTTACTGGTATTTATGTTTTGAATTACATTTATAGATTTGTGTATGTTGTATCATCCCTGCATCTCTGAGATGAAGCCCACTTGGTCATGATGGATTATGTTTTTGATAAGCACCTGAATTCGGTTTGCTAGGATTTTGTTGAGAATTTTTGCATCTATATTCATAAGGGATATTGGTCTGTAGTTTTCTTTTGTGTTGCATCCTTCCTGGTTTTTGTATCAGGATGATGTTGGCTTCATAAAACATGTTGGGGAGGATTCCGTCCTTCTCAATATTTGTGAAACAATTTTCTGCAGGATAGTCACCAGTTCTTTGTAGGTCTGGTAAAATTTGGGTGTGAAACCATCTGGTCCAGGACTTTTCTTTTTAGGAAGGTTTTTTATTGCTGCTTTAATTTTGGTACTTGATATTAGTCTGTTCAGGAATTCTATTTCTTCAGGATTGAGCCTAGGGAGGCTGTGTGTTTCTAAGAATTTGTCCATTTCCTCCACATTTTGAAGTGTATATGCATAAAGGTTTTCATAGTATTCATAGATGATATTTTGTATTTCCATGGCATCAGTTGTAAGTTCTCCTTTTTCACTTCTGATTGAGCTTATTAAAGTCCTTTCTTTTCTTCTTCTCATTAATCTAACAAGAGGCATGTCAATTTTGTTTATTTTTTCAAAGAACCAATTTTTTATTTTACTAATCTTCTGTATACTATTTTTTATTATCAATTTCCTTTAGTTCTATTCTGATCATTGTTATTTCTTTTCTTATGCTGGGTTTGAGGTTGATTTGCTCATCCTTTTCCAGTTCTTTGAAATGATTCATTAGATTGCTGATTTGTGATCTTTCTGTCTTTTGGATGTAGGGACTTATGGATATAATTTTCCTCTTAGGACTGCTTTAGCTTTGTCCCACAGATTTTGATAACTTGTGTCTCCTTTATTATTTAGTACAAAGAATCTTTTGATTTCCTTCTTAATCCAATAATCATTCAGCAGAAAGTTGTTTAGTTACCATGACTTTGCATAGAGATGAGAGTTTCTGTTGGAGTGGATTGCTAATTTCATTCCACTGTGGTTTTAGAAGATGCACGATGTAATTTCTATTTTTTAAAATTTCTTGAGACATGCTTTGTGGCCTAGGATATGGTCAATCTTAGAGAATGTCCCATGAGCTTATCAGAAAAACGTATACTCAGTAGGTTTTGGGTAGAATGTTCTGTAAATGTATGTCAGGCCCATTTGTTCTAGAATTCTGTTTAAGTCCATTGTTTCTTTGTTTATATTCTGTTTGGAGGATCTGTCCTGTTCTGTAAGAGGAGTGTTGAAGTCCCCTGCTATTATGGTGTTACTGTTTATCATTTTGTTTAGATCAAGTAGGATTTGGTTTATGAATCTGGGTGTACCTGAGTTAGGTGCACAAATATTTAGAATTGTTATGTATTCTTGTTAATTGTACCCTTTGCCATATAGTGACTATCTTTGTCTTTCATTACTTTTGTTGATTTGAAGACTAAGTTATCTGAAATCAGAACTGCCATACCAGCTTTCCTTTGGCTTCCATTTGCATGGAAAATTGTTTTCCATCCATTCACTTTGAGTCTGAATGCATGTTTGTGGGTTAGATGTGTTTCAAAAACCCCAAAGATTCTGCCATGAGACTACTAGAATTGATAAACATATTCAGCAAAGTCCAGGTTGCAAAATCAATGTACAGAAATTAGTAGCATTCCTATATGCCAACAAAAGTCAAACTGAGAACCAAATCAAAGACTCAATACCCTTCAAAATAGCAACAAAGAAAATAAAGGTCAGCAGAATCAACATTGTTAAAATGTCTATACTACCTAAAGTGATCTACAGATTCAATGCAATCCCCATTGAAATACCAACACCATTTTTTACAGATCTAGAAAATATAAATCTACAATTTGTATGGAACCAGAGAAGACCCTGTATAGCAAAAGCAATCTTAAGCAAAAAGAACAAATTGGGAGGCATCAATTGACCAGACTTCAAAGTATACTACAAGGCTATGGTAACTAAAACAGCATGGTACTGCCACAGGAACAGAGACATATACCAATGGAACAGAACTGAGAACCCAGATATAAAACCATTCTCATATAGTCTTCTAATCTTTGACAAAGCAGACAAAAACATACACTGGGAAAAGAATTCTTATTCAAAGAATGGTGCTGGGAAAATTAGATAGCCACATGTAGAAGACTGAAATTAGGATCCATACCTCTCACATAAACCTAAGTCATGACACTATAAGAATTCCATAATAAAATGTTGGAAAAACTCTAATGGACATTGTCTAGGGAAAGAATTTATGAAGAAGGTCCCAAAGGCAATCACAGCAACAACAAAAATAAATAAATGGGACCTGATCAAATTAAAAAGCTTCTACACAGCCAAGGAAACTATCATGATAGCAAACAGACAACCTATAGAATGGGAGAAAATATTCACATGCTACATATCCAATAAAGGGCTGATAACTAGAATCTATATAGAACTCAGGAAAGTCAGCAAGAAAATATTGAACAATAGTACAACCTCTGTGGAAAGTTATATGGAGATACCTCAAAATGCTAAAGGTAGAACTACCATTTGATCCAACAATCCCATTACTGGGCATCTACCCAAAGGAAAAAAAGACATCTATAAAAAAGACATCTGCACTCGAATGTTTATAGTAGCACAATTCACGATTGCAAAGATGTGGAAACAACCCAAATGCCCATCAATCCATGAGTGGATTAATAAAATGTGGCATATGTATACCACAGAGTATTCAACCACAAAAAACAATGGTGATCTAGCATCTCTTGCAATATCCTGGATAGAGCTGGAGCCCATTCTACTAATTGAAGTATCACAAGAATGGAAAAACAAGTATCACATGTACTCACCATCAAATTAGTATTAACTGATCAGCATTTATGTGCACATATAGTAGTAACATTCATTGGGTGTCAGGCAGGTACCGTGGGGAGGAGAAGAAAACAAGAGAAATTATGAAAGTTAAACCAAAGGATTACAGAATATGTTACATAGTGGTCATTATATTTAATTACCTATATAAAGTATTGTTTAATTATAGCTCTCTCAAGTCAGTTTAGCTGCTCCGTGAAACGTAGGCATCTAAATAAACAGTGGGTAATATTTACATGAGTGCTAATACCTGCTATATTATGGCTCTCAGAAAGAGGGAGAGAATGATCTTACATTTAATTATATAATTGTGTTCATGAGTAGAACATTAATCAACATGTCTCCCATGACCCTGTTTATCAATAAATGTTAAAGAAGGAGTGGGAAAAAACAAATACTAAATATAAACAAGAAAAGTAAAATATTAATATGTGGATTTGTAGAGTCATCCAATGTGCAGAGAATGGATTAATGGTAAAGGAGAGGTTATCAAGAATAATGAACATGAGAGGAGAAACAATTCTGGTGAAAAGAAATAAGCATTTCATATTTATACATGTGTGGACACAAGTGTAGCTGTAGAGAAGGCATTTGGATACTGGGGCTGGATCTCAGAAAAGAGGTTGTATTCAAGATAGAGTCAATATGTAGTAGTTGTTGTCACTATGGAAATGGATGCATTCACCTGGAAAGGGCTTACTTAGTGAACAGAGACAAGTGCTGGATAAGGAACCCTAGAGATCACCACTGTTCAAGAGGCAGATGGAAAGAGATTGCCAGGAGAACTGGGGAAAACAACCAAACAAACAAAACAGGTGTAAGTGTTATCATGGACACTGTGGGAGAAGTTATTTCAATCCTCAAGGATAGCTTGATATCGTAGGTTTTTGGTTCTTTCTATAAATGTTAGGAACTCAGGAGCTCTTCATGAAGCATCACTGAATTTCCTCAATGGGCACATCCCTCTGGGATTTTGTCTGCCAATGTCCCTGGGCATCCCTGGTTCCCACCGTTCCTTATTCTTTACCTAAGTTTCGTTAGGTAAATTCTTTTTTTCCCCATTCTTAATTATATGAAGATTTTAATTATGAAGTCTAGAAACTATACTTTTAGCTTTAAAGTTTCTTTCACTCCAAGGCCAGTAGAATGGTCTTTAGACCACACAATTAAAGGTGACTGTGATGCCTTTGGTTGGGGCCAAAGTTTCTAAGATGAGCATAAAAATTGGGTCTTCTTGACATTCTTTCCTATAGGAATCAAGCACCTTAGAACCCTAAAGGTTCACTGAAATGTCACTGACATGAGATAGATTGACAGGATAAAAAGACATGCAAATTAATTTTAACATATACACAGGAGCCTTCAGAATGAGGACCCAAAGATAAAGGGGAAATTGTCCATTTTTATGCTCAGGTTCAAAAAAGTATGGACAGCTATGTAGAAATATTATTGGTCAAAAAGAGTATGATCTAATGTTAATAGACTGAGTGGGAAAACCCAGCAAGGCCTGTCTGTCTACATTCTTCTTCTTGACTTCTTTGAGCATACATCCCTTCCTCTGGATGTGGGGCAGGCCCTCTCTAAAATGGGGATCTTATTACCTACAAACAAGGTAGGTCAGATGATTTCTTTATGGTCAGTTTTTATATAGAATAATTTTAGATTTTATGGCTGGCTTTCTGGAAAAGCAGTTCTGGCTTTTATGACCAGCCCCCCATACACACTGCCCAGGGGAAGAGCAATTCTAGTTTCTATGGCTATGCTCAGGGGAGAATAGAACTGAGAGACAGGTGGATAAAAGGTCAGAGAAAAACTTTTGCTTCTGAGGCCTTAATTTTGGCGGTACTGTTTTCTGAGCCCCATCATTACCTATCACTAAATGTAAGAACACAGGCATGTACACATAATGCATGCACTCGGAAAGGACCTATTTGTTTGTTTTCTCAAAGCATACCACATGACCCAGAGAAGCTAAGACTAGATAAACCCGTATAGAAAGCTGGATTGCCGAAAACCAACAAGATTATGTTGTTACGAAACTTTCCTGACTATATGGAAACAAATGTAGTTTTAAAATAAACTTGAAGCAGATTGTGAGAAAGGAAGGGAGGGGTATTCTCTGGTGGTTTATCTGCTTGTTTTGAATAAAGACATTCTTAGAAACCTGTGAACAGAGAATCTGCTTTATGGTTTGGGTTGATCCTAGTGGAATAGAAGGTTCTTATCAGTGAAAACAAAAACCACACTGCCTCTCCTGTTCCAAATATGCTGGGTGTGCTTCCTAACATCACTGAAATTATTACACAGCAACTCTTTATCATTATGATTTTTGAGCATCTCACATATAAGTACTTTTGTATAACAATAGCCAAAAACAAACACTACACAAAGATTCAGCCACTTATTCCAACCAAAATTTGTCATTCTTGGAATTCCATCTGTATCTGTCTAATTCAATGACTAAAGGAATTACCTGGAATGCCATAGAAAGAGCCAAGTAATTAAATAGCTTTAACTATCAAAATGATTCCTACTTAAACCAAGCTTTTTGTTGTTGTTATTCTTTCTCAACTTTCCTTTTCACCTCTTCTGAATGTTTGCACAGAGCAGCTTAAGAAAGCAAGTTGCAGGAAATGAGTTTGTCACCAATATAAAAAGAGCAGAATTGGAGGCAAATGGGTAGTGACTAAAGAAATTGTGCATATGGCTTTAAAAAAAAAAAAACAAGATCAAATGAAATACCTTACATTTATCATTATATGAAACCAAGAGACAAATTTTGACTCAATAGGCAGGAAATTAGACACGAGATTCAAGTATTGTTAATGTGACTTTCATACTTGAGTCCTGGCTCATCATAATGAAAGTCACCTCTCTGCCTTTCCTGGAATTCTAGCTTTTATGACATTTTTGCTGAGCTACCCCTCTAGTCATTTATCCATTCATCCTAATAGTCTACAGCAGCACAGAGGCCACATCACAAGGTACAGACTTTCTGCTTCTGTAAATGAGTTCAACCATTTCAAAAGCCACTCCCTTTGTTCCCTGATTTCTTTTTTAGCTCCTAGCAACCACCATTGTGTCAGATTCTAAATTTAGATGCATTTCATACATTTCTCTGAATCTCCAAATTATACTCCATCAGTCCACAACTGAGATTAAACCATGGGTTCTTTAGGAAGGGCAGAGCTAACTACTGCACACATTTCTTTATGCATGGAAGCCTTACTAAAGCAGATGCATAGAAATAAAAAGGCAAAGCTGAGATCTATTACAAATGGTGGAGCTGCTAAGTCAGTCATTTGTTACTTTCTAAGCATTCTTCTTTCTCTTCCTCTCGTTATGAAATCCTCAAAGTAAATTCCCTAAATTCCATACTTAATTTCCCTGCACCTCCAATAATTCCTGGTGAAATTGATTTATATAATCTGGTGGTTTAAGTCAGGTGAACTCTCTTAGAAAAAGTTAAGAATGAGGCAAAAGGTCTACACAGGATTGCTCTAGAAGCATTCCTCATCATTTAAATCTATAAAAAGATGATTCTAGTTTTTGGTAGGCTTTACCTCTCATGTGTGGGTTTTCACAGTGCCTTGAGAGGAAAGAGGCTGGGAAGAAGTGTGACGCTGAGTTGAAAACTTGAAGGCACTAGTACGTTACACTCCAACCAAAGCATAAAACACAGGAGATGTGCAGGGTGTGCCTCCACATGCTGACTGGACTCTGAACATGTCTGCACCAATAGCATTCCTTATTATTTTAACCTCATTCTTGAGAATTATTAGTGGGAAATGATTCTGCAAGGCCATCATCTTCATCTTCTTACCCCTGTTCAGTAGATAGTGAGGGATTCTGGGTCTCTTAGAGACAAAAGTGGGTGCTGTTGCCTTGGTGCAATTGCTCCCCCTGGGAAGAAAGACAGGGGTGGGCCCTAGGCCCCCATCTTGGACCTGCTCCACCCTAATCCTCTCCCAAGTGGCTGGCATATCTAGGGGGGAAGGGAAAACTCTATGAATGGGCCAATCATAACTTAGTGCATCAGCTGCAAAAGAATGCAGAGGACTCTCTAGCTCACAGGCCAAGCAGCACAGGTACCACAGAGTCGGGAAATTGACCTAGAACAACCCTCATGCTTAGTTAAGACTCAGGTCATGAAACTCCCAACTGTCCAACCAAAGTGGTTCCATGGTGATATCTGAGCCACGAGGGAGGTCCCAATCTGGGAACCATAAAACAAGATGCAGACCACAACCAAGTTCCTTCTTCTGCACCCTTCCTTTTGCTCTCCCTTTGCTGCAACAGTGGATCTGGTCATTATCTGTGGCATACGTATCATGCTCTGTAAACCTATATCTTGCTCTTGCCCTGTAATCCTATCTCTCTCTCCTTAGTAAAATTGCTTGCCTTACTTTGGTGTGTCTGGTCATTCTTTCACCATGAGTACACTAAGAACTGACATTTCAGACTAAAACCTAATATCTCTGGATAAACAGAAGCCAGATAGAGTTTCTCCTGTTTTTAAAGATATTGAAGGAATAACTTCTTAGGCCTTTAATAGGAATCGACTCCAGTATTTCTATATTCAGAGGAATAGAAAACCCACATGATTTCTTAGCTCAGCTGATTTGAGTAAGTGGTCAAGAAGCAAAGGTTAAGAATAAATTTTCTGGAAACCTGGCAATGTAGCCTTTAGAAATCAGCAACCACCACAACAAAGCTCCTCCTTCACATTGGTGCAAGTGCACCTTTTGTTCTTGTTAATTGCTCTGCAAATTCATAATGCGCAGCACATAGTAAACACTCAGTAAACATGTACTGATTGAAGGAATTATGAAATAAACTCACATTGAACACTGACGCAACCAGGAGCACATTTATGAACACACGGACAGTCCCTGCTTCCCTTCCAACCTCTTAACTAACTCAGTTACTGCTTTCTTCCAGGCCAGCATCAAGTCCAAAGACAGTTTGCACCTTCAATATTATATCTTTCTTCATATGTTTGTTCTCAATCTAATGGACAAAATAAATGTTTTAATTTTTTTCTACATTCAACATAAATTTATTGAGTTCATGTTATGTGCTTGCACTTTACTAGGGTCTGGGGATAAAGAAAAATTGTGCCCAAGACCACATTATCTGAACAGATGTATATGTAAAGAAATAGAGTAATTGCAATAAAACTAATATCACCAGGCTCGTGGCACTCTTAGATTTATCATCCATAAGTTTGACTATTTGAAAGTGTTTCCTCAGTTTTCATGGAAACATCATTGGAACATCATTGTTATCATGGAAATAATTACTATTTTTGAGACATTGACCATAATCGTGAACCTGACATGGAAAACGAATCAAGTATTAAGTGTAGCTAACTCCACCTGAGGTCTTCATCTCAATGAGCTTTATCATAGTGTGATCATTAGTCTTTTTGTATGCAAGGACTTCTGAAATTGTGATTGAAACTTAGGGGTTGGTTGGGGGCTCTTTTTCCAAAGCCTGTATTGGATATCAGAGTTGAGCAAATGATGGAGAAAACTCAATCCTATCAGGGAAATCTGAGCAAACTTTGTAGTAGGGAAGATAGTCAATCTTCATCCCCAAGGATCAGTAGGGCCTTTCCAAGTACTGGATGGGGGAGAGATACTTCAGATTCTAGAAAACTAGTATATGCAGAGACATGGATGCATAAAATCTCCCAACTGGTGACATGTAAGTTACTCACTATGGCTAAAGCACAGGGAATATGTAGGAAATGTTCCTGGAAGACAGGCTTCATGTGGTCAGTTGAGAGATGCTCACTGCTGAATTTCAAGTTTAGAAATAACAGAATTAGATGTCCTTTTAACATCAGTCATGTTATCAAAAACTATGTGTACAAATGCTTTTTATGTTCTGTTTTTCAGAAATTTCTTTATTTTGGGTTTACTCAGAAGTTGATCCTAAAGCAAAGATTTAAGTAAAAGAGAGTAAAATAATTTTTTAAAATATTCATTTATTTTTTTAAGTGATTCCGGAACACCACCTATAGATCCCAGACTAGTGAAACAGGGAAGGCAAGGCAGCCAGGTCTGATATCATTTTAGTTACCCCCATTGAGTGCATGTAGACTAATCCCACTGGGGAATTCTGAGAGACAGTGTAAAATTCACATTTAAGAGTTCTTCTAACCAGAGGACACAAAATTCTGGCTTCCTAAGCAGATGACAAAGTGGGCTCTGATGGCCAGAAAAAAAACCTACAAAAAAATAAATGTTAGTGCTGCAGGTTGATGCCACCGAGGTGGTATGGCAAAGGGTACAGGGGAGGGCACCAATGTCATATACTATAAGAAGGATTCTAAGAATACACTGACAGGGAAAAATGCTGCTTATATTTTTATAAATCTGTCACCACAACTAGAAAACTATTTTAAGATCTATTATTTAGGAGAGGTCATTAGCTTTGAATTTTATTTTGTTCTACATATTTCTCTACATTCTTGAGCTCTTACTATTTTTCAGGAGTTTTTCCACTTATTTTAATTTTATTTGATTTTCATATAGTCTCTGGACATATGCAAAACTGATAGAATCATTTTTGTGTTACAGATGAAGAAATTGAGTTAAGAAAAATTAAACACTTAAACAGTTTATACGGTTATAGTAAAAACCAGGTCTTCTGATTCCTACTGGTTTTTTTTTTCTAATTACAGCAAAAGAATATTTAGTATGTCTATGTCATTTTCAGTGATGTATTTAAAAATTAAAATTGTTTATACTGCAATTTATAACAATTCAAATACCATTTTCTGATTATTTTTTCTATTAAGATACCATGCAGAAAATTCTATCCTTTGCTGGCTAGCAATGTAAAATGTTGTGGGCTATAGATATAGGACAGAGATCAAACACGAAGACTGGAGCTGGGAAAGTTGAACCATGCTGAGTATAGTGCCTGACTTGAGAGAGGTGTCATGTTATGGTAGAGACAGGTGAGTACTAAGGAAACTAGTGTTAGGGTTCAATTGGTACTGTATGTGTTGCCAAGGACTTAGTAGATTGAAACTGATGGCAACCTGGTGGTCAGAAATATTGAAAAGATGAGTTTAAATAATCAGTGGGTCATAAATTAGCTATGCAAACTAGAACAAGAAGACACATTGCAAAGATGAGAGGGGTGATCAAAGGTTTGTAGTGTGAGAAATAAAATGTGCCAAATGTATGAAATACTAGAAGGCCAATCATATAGAAAATTAGTCTGGACTATAGGAAATGGAATTACATTGTAGGAAGAACCATAATCTGAGCAGGCAGCATGGCTATCAGCTGTAAAACAACAGAATTTAAGATGCTAATGTTTCATCACATTTGGGAAGCTTCTTAAAAATTTTCCTGCTCCAACAGGAATCAATTCTATGAAATGTAATATGGGAAGAAAAATATTAATGGTGTAAAAGTTTTTATGTGTTTTGTTTCTTTGAAAATAGGTCAAATGGGCTTGAAATAATTATTATCATCTGTCAATATGCATTGCACTTTTAATGAAGAGAGAAGATATTAGCAATATTTTTCAAAGCCATTATAAGCAAAGAAACACTCAGGGCAGACTTGAGCCCCAGCAAGTGGCTATTACTAGTAGCACTCACAGACAATTAATTGTAAGATTTGTGACGTTAGCATTTTGAAGCAGGTGTTACTAAGTTGGTGTGTCCATTACGAACATCATAAGAGTGTTGACTGTAACACACTTTTGATTCACTTCAGTTCATATATTATAGCATTACAATTTTTTTAATCACTTGAAGAGAAATCTTTAACTGAGGACTTAAAAAAGATAAAAAATTACTTAAACTATAAAATGAATTATTTATAGTTCATATAACAGCTTAAACATGAATAAACAATGTATTATAATGAACATGCAATTTGATGCTGATACTAACCTACAATCTGTCTTTACCAGGGAATTGGTGAAACCCTTAGGCAGTTTGTAGTAAATATTTCTGTCTCTTTTTTGGTGTAATTTGTTGTATACTCCTACTTTCTTGGCTATTCACAAATTCTTTTTCTGTCCTCGATTCCTGTGTTCCCCAACCCCCAGGCTGCAGACAGCTACCAATCTGTGGGCTATTAGGGACTGGGCTGCAGAGCTCCACTGTCCATGGAAAAATTTTCTTCCATGAAAACTGGTTCCTGGTGCCAAAAAGGTTGGAGACTGCTGCCCTTCACATTGTGTGCCATCTGTGTTAAAATGCTCATGTCATTTTTAATCTGAATTTTCTAAGAAGTTGCAGAGAACTATTGGTGCCTGTCTGTAATTGGTCAGAGGTCAACATGAGTTATCCTCTCCATCTAAATCCCCGACCTTCCTTCTGTCTTTGTTGCTTCATTCAGCTGATTTTACTGCTCTCCTCCCTTCTTCACTTTTCCTCTCCTCTGCCACTAGTTCCAGTAGAAGCTGACATACCCCAGAAGTGGATGGAAGAAAAGGTTCCATCTACTGTATTTTTAAGCTGCTTGAGTATCTTTTCTTTTAAATGCATAACTTTCAGGTGATTTTATCTCCTCCTATGCCCCTGAAAAATGTATTCAACATATAACTATAAAACATAAATTCTTTATATGTGCATTGCAAAAATGTTTCTCTCTCTCTGAGTTACATAGCCTTGTTGGAAAAAAAGATTAGTTCCTAATATTTGGCACACAGTGGCATTTATTTGATTTGATATAATCTAAAAATTTCTATTACCCATAGGCATTGTAGTTTCCAAGGAATAACTTAAAAAATTCTGAACCCTATCTGAACCCTTCCCTCTCACCCCATCTCAGTTAGCACAGAATTTTATTTTATTGTTCTGGTATAAAATAAATTTCCTTTCTTTTTTTTTTAATTTTAAAATATTAAGGGGATAGAAATGTTTTAGGTTACATGGATTACTTTTGCAATGCATAAGTTCTAGCTATAGCTGTGCCCATCACCCAAATAGTGTACATTGTACCCATTATGTAGGTTTTTGCTCCTCCCCTTCTCACCCCTCTCCCCTGGTTGGTTTCCATTGAGTTTTACTTCCCTCTGTGTACATGTGTGCTCATAGGTTAGTTCCAATTTCATAGTGAGTACATGTGGTGTTTGTTTTTCCATTCTTTAGATACTTCATTTGGAAGAATGGTCTCTGTTCCATCCAAACTTTGCAAAAGGCATTAATTCATCCTTTTCTATGGCTGAGTAGTATTCCATGGTATACATATACCACATAATATTAACCCACTAATGAATTGACGAGTACTTGGGTTGATTCCACATCTTTTCAATTGTGAATTGTGCTGCAATAAACATTAGAGTACAGGTGTCTTTTTGATGAAAAGTCTTCTTTTCCTTTGGGTAGACACCCAATAGTGGGATTGCTAGATTGGATGGTAGGTCTACTTTTAGTTCTTTGAGGAATCTACATACTGTTTTCTATAGGGGCTGTACTAATTTGAAGTCCCACCAACAATGTATAAGTGTTCCTTTCTCTCTGCTTCCATGCCAGCATCTATTGTTTTGGGACTATTTAATAAAAGCCATTTTAACTGGGGTAAGGTGATAGCTCATTGTGGTTGTAATTTGTATTTCCTGGATGATTAGTGACTTTGAGCACTTTTTCTTATGTTTATTGGCCATTTGTCTATCTTCTTTTGAGAAGCTTCTGTTCATGTCTTTTGCCCACTTTTTAATAGGGCTATTTGTTTTTTCTTGCTCATTTGCTTGAGTTCTTTCTAAATTCTGGATATTAGCCCTTTATCAGATGTGTATCTTGAGAATATTTTTTCTTGTTCTGTAGGTTGTCTGTTTGTTCTGTTGCTTATTGCTTTAGCTGTGCAGAAGATTTTTAGTTTAATCAAATCCGCTTTATTTTTTTTGCTGCCATGATTTTCACTGGGGTCTTAGTCATAAATTCTTTGCCTAGGCTGGTATCTACAGGAGTTTTTCCTACATTTTCCTCTAGAATTCTTATGGATTCATGTCTTACCTTTAAGTCATTTATACATCTTGAATTAATTTTTGTGACTGGTGAGAAGTAGGCATCCTGTTTCATTCTGCATGTAGCTATTCAATATTCCCAGCACCATTTATTGAATAGACTTCTTTCTCCCCATGTACACTGTTGTCTGCTTTATTAAAGATCAGTCACTTGTAGGTAGATAGTTTTATATCTGGGTTCTCTGTTCTGTTCCATTGGTCTGTGTCTCTATTTTTGTACCAATATCATGCTGTTTGGGATATTATAGCCTTGTAGTATAGTTTGAAGTCTGGTAATGTGATGCCTCTAGATTTGTTCTTTTTGGTTATGATTGCTTTGGCTATTCAGGCTCTTTTCTGGTTCAAAATGAAGTGTAGAATTTTTTTTCTAGATCTGTGAAATATGTTGCTATTTTGATGGGGATTGCATTGAATCTGTAAATCACTTTGGGTAGTATGGACATTTTAACAATGTTGTTTCTACCTATCCATGAGTATGAAATGTTTTTCCATTTATTTGTATCCTCTGATTTCTTTCCTCAGTTTCATAGTTCCCCTTTTAGAGATCTTTCACCTCCTTGGTTAAGTATATCCCTAGGTATTTTTTTTTCTTTGTAGCTATTGTGAATGGCATTGAGTCTTTGATTTGACTCTTTTTTTTTTTTTGATTTGACTCTTTGCTTGACTGTTATTGATATATAGAAATGCTTCTGATTTATGTACACTGATTTTGTATCCTGAGACTTTGCTGAATTTATTTATCAATTACAGGAGACTCTTGGTGGAATCTTTGGGGTTTTCTAGATACAAGATCATATCTTCACTGAAGAGTGATAGTTTAACCTCCTCTTTCCTGATTTGTATAACCTTTATTTGTTTCTCTTGCCTGATAGTCTGCCTAGGACTTCTAGCACTATATTGAATAGAAGTGGTAACAGTGGGCATCCTTGTCTTGTTCCAGTTCTTAGGGGGCAGGCATGCTTTCAACTTTTCCCCATTCCATATGATGTTGGCTGTGGGTTTGTCATATATGGCTTTTATAATTCTAAGATATATTCCTTCTATGCCTAGTTTGTTAAGGGTTTTCATCATGAAAGGGTGCTGGATTTTGTCAAATGCTTTTTCTGCATATATTGAGGTGATCATATAGTCTTTGTTTTTGCTTTTGTTCATGTGGTGAATCACACTTATTAATTGACATGCATTGAATCATCCTTCCATCCCTGGGATGAAGCCCACTCATTCCTGCTGGATTATTTTTTTTTTAATATTTAATATGTTGAAATCTGGTTTGCAAGTATTTTATTGAGGATATTTGCATCTATATTCATATTGGTGTATAATTTCTTTTTTTGTTGTATACTTTCCTAGATTTGGTAACAAGGTAATATTGACTTCATAGAATGAGTTGGAGAGGATTCCCTCCTTCTCAATATTATGGAATAATTTCTGTATTGTGTGTACCAGATCTTCTTTTTAGGTCTGAGAGAATTTGTCTGAAAACCCATCTAGTCCAGGGAATTTTTTGTTGGGAGGTTGTTTTATTACTGTTTCAATCTCACTGTTTATTATTGGTCTACTCAGGAGTTATATTTCTTCCTGGTTGAGTTCTTGGGAGATTGTGTGTTTCCAGGAACTTGTCCATTTCCTCTATGTTCTCTAGTTTATGTGTGTAGAGATTTGTATGGTATTCATAGATGATGCTTTGTATTTCTGCGGTATCAGTTGTAATGTCATCTTTTTTCATTTCTGATTGAGCATATTTCAGTTCTTTCTTTTCTGATCTTTGTTAATATAGCAAGGAGTCTGTCAATTTTATCTTTTCAAAGAATTACATTTTTGTTTCATTAATTGTTTATATTTTTTGTTTGTTTTCCAATTCATTTAGTTCTGCTCTGACCTTCATTATTGCTTTTCCAAACTCAAAGCCAGTGGAGGAAAAGGATTTTTTGTGTAGATATCTGTGTAGATATCTGTGTAGTTATCTAAGTCTTCAGGGGTTGAACACAAGTTTGAAGACAGGAAACGCCATACTCTGTTGATTTCCAAATTCTTTTTGGTTAATAGAGATGCCTCATTTAGGAAAATCTACTTTATTAGGGAAAAGTTCAAGTTTAGTTTGAAACCAGCAAAGTCATTTGTCTTCAGTTAGACAGGCCATTATTTGAAAAGACAAACCTAAATTCATGGCTAAATGAAGGATTTTATTTTCATTATGTAACAAATTTCAGGTTGAGCCTTGACGGTATAGATTTGCTAAAACTGACATAGATCATTAGATACTATCAATGTTTTTAGAATAGTTATTCTTTGATTAAGAGGTTATAGTGTAGTGGTTCCATGGCACTATTACTGGGAAAATTTTATGCTGTTTATTCAGCCAGAGTGTTTAACATAGGTGTTAGCTTTGAAATGAACATGGATAGTCATACTTACTTTAAAACCTTTTACACATTATAATACCAAAGAATAAATGTCTCTAGAGTCTAAGTTATTTGTAGTTTTTCTCCACAGCCCTGGGAATATATCTCATAAAGTTCAGAATTAGTTTATTTTCTCAGTGATTTTTTTCCTAAGGTCGTCTCTGACTTCCAGATTTAGCCTAGATCCATATAACATCTTTCGTACCCCGAGGCTCAGTTTGGTATAATCCCATCACTTAGGTTTCCCTGTCATGGACATGACAGAAAATAAAAGATCTGTCCTCCCTCCTTTACTTCTATTTCCTTTCTTGGCTTTGTTCATCCTAATTCCACTATCTCATTCTTCTGTGGAATAGTGATGACAGAGTCAGAAGAACTGAAAAACAGGAATTTGGCTATGAAAAGGCTCTCTTTCTTGTATTCAGAAGTGTCTTTGAGGCTGAAAATTCAAGTCAAAGCTCTATGATGTTTTGACATCGAATAACAAATTGGAAAGAGGTAAAAGGATAAAAAAATCTATTGCAAATAAATGTGAATTTATGCATTTTGAAGGTATAAATGCCCTGAACACTTGCAACATGCAAGATTGAAAGGTGAAGCTCTTGGAATGGATAAGGACATAGTTCAAGGAAATGCTTTCATATTGAATGCCATAAAAGGAACAACTGATAATAAAGGCTAAAGACAAGCTGTGGTAAGGAGAACAGGCAGCTTAGAGACACTCTTGAATTGGTTTCTCAAAAATCTATCAAGTAGCTCTGATGTCTTCCACCTATTGCCTCAAAAATGTCTATGAAAGGAAAAAATTTACACCCTATAACACCCTATTATCTTGATAAAAGTGTATTTTTAATATTTTTTAATACTTATATTAAAGTATCAGTTTCAACTTGAGTCATTTTAACCTATGACACTTTTCCAGTAATTTAACCCAAGTAATCCTTGGTCTATTCACACCTAAAAAGGTTTATTCAAAATGCTGCCAGTGGAAGCTTAATTCTAAATCATTCTCAGTGATTACTTGCATCCTGAAGCTTACAGCCAATTAAGTAAGAGCAGGTAAACAGGCATATTTTGTGGAAGGGGTAACAAAAAGATCAGACTCTGACAACCTCCATATAATTGCTTATAAAATTTAAATGTTGAAGACATGCTTTTTATTAATAGTAGAACCTAGAAGTCATTGATGACTATTAATATGAATCAATAAATTTATAAATTAGTAAATCAATGTGGGGAAATTGCCTAGTGTCTTCTGTTGCCCTTCCTTCCAGCTCTCTCTCTACCCCTCTCTACTCTGCTCCCCACAGAGGCTGACCAGTGTGGACTCCTCATTTGGCCAGGTTGGTGTCTGTCTTAGAACCAGGTTCGTAAGTGTGGAGCACTCGGAGGAGTTCAGAGGCAGTGGGGAAAGTGAAGTCAGCGTCCTTGATTCCCTAGGACCTTCTCTGCAGGGTTGCCACTGGCTGGCTGTTTTCCATAACAGAAAGTCTTAGCTCTCACCAGCCTGTCTACACAGATCTCTTTTTTCTATCTCTATCTTCAAGTTCTGGTCAAACTCTCCCTCCCTTTACCCCTTCACAGTAGTAACAGAACCTTGTTACCAGCCCACAGGTGATACCCTTACAATTCCCTTACACTTGCCCATACTTTTTAAATAATCCTCTTATTTAACTCTCCTTAAATTAGTTAGTTTGAATATGCCACTTATTTCCTGCCAAAATCCTGAAGGGTACAGAAACTATTGGATAGATTGAGTAGAAGCACTCCCAATATTTCAATTTATTAGCTATGTACACTTAGACGAATTATTCAGCTTCTTTAAGTCTCACCTTTCTCTTGTATTAATGAGGATAATCATTCCTACTTTGAATAGGCGCAGTAATTCACCTCATAGATGTCTACTTCTAATCTCCAGAACCTGTTAATTATTATGTTCCATGGCATGGGTGGATTAAGGTTGCAGTTGGGATGAAGAAGACAAATCAACTGATTTTACTTAAAGAGATTATCCTGGGTTACCCAGGTGGGCCCAATGTAATCACAAGGGGACTTAAATGTGGAAGAGGGAGGAGAAAGAGTTAGTATCAAAGTGATGCAATGTGAGTAACATCTGACTTTCCCTTTGAGGATGGAGGAAGGGCCACAAGCCAAGAAATGAGGGTGGCAAGGAAACACACTCTCCTTGAACCTCCGAACGGAGAATAGCCCTGCTGACGCTGATTTTAGCCCTGAAACCTTTTTTGGACTTCTGACCACTGGAACTGTAAGATAAGTTTTTTTTGTTTGTTTTAGATGCCAAATTTGTGATAATTTGTTACTGCAGCAATAGAAAACTAACACGCTATTTTACTGGCTTGGTTTGGGACTTGGGTGAAATAACATAAAGTCTACTGTTTCAGAACATGAGTACTGACTGGAATTAGATTTTTGTTTTGAGCCTATTTCAAAATAGTAACAGTTAACTTAAAGTTTATAGTATTAGTTTTCATAAAGTCAGTAGTTTTTGTTTGGGAACTAAACTTGTTCTAAAACCGATTTTTATTTCTATGAATGTTGAGTGCTCTTTCAGATTAAGTTTTTTCACCTTCAGACTGGCCAAAATATGCTCCAAAAGATAGTTTGTACATTTAAACAGGAAATAACATTGTGTGGTTTTGACCAGTTCTCTCCATGCTAGTAGCATTTAGACTCAGAAATATCCCCCTTACTGTAGAATTGGCAACAAAGATAAACAAAGGCTGTTGGATATGTATACTTGTGGTAATTGCCACACTTTGAATTATCTGCATAGAACCATGTTTATTCAAATGGACTCTCTAATTGCCAAGTAATGAAAATAGACTAGAGGACCCATTTTAATTTATGGCCATAAATGAATGTTAACTCAGGGTTTGTGTTTATAAATGTACAGTTCTCCCACAGTAAGCAGGATGTGCAGACATGTAGGAGGTCTAACCAGCTGCTGTGAACTTGAACCCTCAGGGACTGACTACACAGGCTAGATAGACTTTCCTACTGTGTGCAGGTCCAACTCCTGCTTGGCTCCCTGTGCTGAAGTCACTATCTTTTGGGATGACATCCAAGTTTGGCATCATTTATCTACGTGAACAGGTGTTCCCATAAAATGAGCTGCATACAAAGCAAATGCTATGGCAGAGCTCAATGATTTCTCACTTGTTGTTTGTATAGAGAGTATTTTTGGAAATGGGCAGAGTTTCTTCACAGGCTTAAGAACCTGAACGTAGAAAATATAGATATCAACATTTTCTAGTGCAGAATAGCTTAAAAATCTGGAAGACTTTCTTTTAAATAACTTCTTAAAAACACCAATTCCCCAAATTCCTTTATGATTTATTCTACATGTCATGGTGTCAGTAGGTGTGTTTGCATGTGGTTGATATTTGGCACAGTGTTAGAATAAAAGAGCAATTGTTGGAATGTATTCAAAGTGCTAAGCATGGGGTAAAGAGGATGGAGGGAAGGCTGGAACAAGAATTTGGGGTTTTTCCAAACAGAAAGCAACATATTTAAGTCAAATCAAATGTTTGTTGTGGTCTGAATATTGCCAAAGTACTGAAGATATAAATCTTTGAGAAAAGTTCAGGAGATTGGAGCAAACATCTAAGAAGAAATGAAATTGTGGAGTTTAGCTAATTATATAGAACAGCAGCAATTTGTATGTCTGAACTTCAGGACTTAAGATTGGTCAAATTCCCAGTTATTTTAAAATGAAGACTATTTCTGAGTTGCAAATTTCAGAAGGGAACACTTTAAAACTTTTTTGTTAGAAATATGAATTTCTGAGGCCTAAATGACCCTAATAGAGGACCTATCTCATCTGAATAAGCACTCATTTTCTAAGATATATTTTGTTCATCTCAGTACACTAACTCAAAAGGCTAAGTATCATCAAACTCTAAGAGGATAATGCAATGTTTTAGGGGCCAGGGACACATAGAAAATAATAATATTCTCATATAATTAATTCCGCACTGTCAATTATCACAAAATTGAAATATCATCTCTTAGTAAGGGAAAAACAAAACACAAAAGAACTGCCAGATTATTTAGAAATAAATCCCAAGTTTTACTATTTTAAATTGTATAGTTTTTAGGTTAGTTAATGCAAATATGTAAAATGGAAACTTCTAAGCATTGGAAAAATATCTCCACTTACATCATTCACATAAATAAAAGGTCATTGTGTAAGTAAACTGTGTGCATAAATGTGGCTTCACTTTGAATTTTATACATGAGTTTTAACATTTTAAAAGAAGTATATACTTTCAGTTACATGATACATCATGTGGTTAGAGTCTACTTTTTGTCTACCAATTAGAGTCAAAGACACTGGTGTTTTCTGATTTATTTTTGTTGTAAATTGAATATCTAGCATTAATCTCTTCCCTCCCAGAATTATTATTATTATTATTATTTTTTTTTTTTTTTGAGACAGAGTCTCGCTGTGTTGCCCAGGCTAGAGTGAGTGCCGTGGTGTCAGCCTAGCTCACAGCAACCTCAAACTCCTGGGCTTAAGCGATTCTACTGCCTCAGCCTCCCCAGTAGCTGGGACTACAGGCATGCGCCACCATGCCCAGCTAATTTTTTCTATATATATTTTAGTTGTCCAGATAATTTCTTTCTGTTTTTAGTAGAGACGGGGTCTCGCTCTTGCTCAGGCTGGTCTCGAGCTCCTGACCTCAAGCGATCCACCTGCCTCGGCCTCCCAGAGTGCTAGGATTACAGGCGTGAGCCACCGCACCCAGACCCTCTTCCAGAATTATTTAATGGCAATTAGGACCACAAGTTAAATATAGGAAGCCCTCATTCAACATTGTTCAGAGGTTCTTGGAAACCGCGACTTTAAGTGAATCAACATTTAGACAAGGCATAATTTTATCATAGGCTAACTGATACAAACAATAGTTAAGTTCCTATACCATATTTATGATCACAGAAGCATCACCAAATTTCTAAATAAAGATCCAAAACACTTCTAATATTAAACATTGAAGTAAATGTGAACTATACATACATTTAACAAAGATTAATAAAGCACATAAAATAATTACCCAATTTTTGGTGAATCCGTGAATGATGGCAGTTGTGGTGGTGGGTTATATCAAGGAATAAATGTTTGTGAAATTAAAATTGTAAGAAGCACCTCCTGCCACCAGGCAGCTCCAAAATAAACAATAACAAGTGTGGCGGGTTTGCTGAGCACTTGTGTACTGCATCATTTATTGTTGAACGTTTGTATGATTATCATATACTTTACAATTTTTTATTTTATAATAATATGTATTTTTTTTCCAACTCACTTATTCCAGTTCAGGGTCATGGGTGTCCAGAACTTATCCCGGCAGCTTGGGGCACAAGGTGGGAACCCATCCTGGACACGGCGCACTCATACATCACCCATACTCATTCATTCTGAGCCCATCTAGACAGGCCAGTTAACCTAATATGCACATCTTTGAGATGTAGGAGGAAACTAGAATACCCAGAGAAACTCCATGCAGACATGAAGAGAACATAGAAACTCCACACAGACTGTGGTCCCAGTTGGAAGATGATTTTTTTCCCCCTCATCAATATTTTAACGAAAGGACATTGAATGAAATGATGTTATTGAAAGTAAACAGAAACATTTAATGTTGTCATACGTAGCACAGTTACAAGTTAATTTGCAATAGTAGGATTTTTGATTAAAAAACAAAATAGTTACTTTCAGCGTTAAATACCTTATGTTAGAAGTTAAATACCCTTAGAATGAGGGTGAATAAATGGATATTCAGAAACCTGTAGCCACAAAAATGAAACTACTTATTCCATTATTTTCTAATTTCAGTATTTAGGTCTTAAGAAGTCATATCCACTGTTTTATTAAATCAACGTTATCTAGAAGGACTTTATACCTTATGTTATTCCACTTATAAAATGTGTTATGAAAATATATTGTGGGCAGAGAGAGATGGTGGAAAAAGTTGAGGTGTGATTTAATGTTTTCTACCTGAAAAGTGAAAATAGATTCCTCTTTAAAGATTTACCCCAGAAAGCAGCCTGTTCCCATTTCTTCTGTAAATTTTTCCTGATACTTTACATCCCCTTTTAATTTGAGGAAGAACTGACATCTCTAGTGTTTATGTTCATGTCTCTGAGCAAGCAGCTCAGTTAGTGGCCTCATGTGGGGACACAATAAAAGCGAATTAATATGCTCAGATGAGGCGTTATATAATTGAGTGGGACAAATCACCACCAGAGACGGAACAGTGATACAGTTAGTGAACATCTTTTCATCGTAGTCACTCTGTGTATGAATTAAAATAGCAATGAGATTACTTTACATTGGAGATCTGTCTCTAGTATATTATGACCTCAGTGCATTCATAGAACTAAAACATTATACTTTGTATTTCTAACTACATTTGTTTCTTTTTCTAACTCTGCCGTACTTCCATGGGCACATTAAAATGATTAAAATTCTGATTATTAATATGAACCAAGCAAAAAAATAACATCTTCAAAATTAAAATTCAGTGAGAAATTGAATCCCATAACAGAGTATTCATTTATATTCAGAGAATGCTAATAATCTTCAGTCTTTGTGCACAAGATCTAAAATTCAATCCGTAAATAACCTTAACAACAGAATCCAAAATTGAAAAGTCGAAAAAGATTTTTCCAAGATATCCACTTGCTGCTATTGATCAAAGGTTGATCTAAGTTTATATACTATTGACAAGCTGCAGATGGGATTTTGTAGATTTATCAATGTAAATGTATCATCAGCAAATGTTTTGGTAATGTTTTCTGTTAGCTGTCATTCTTACTTGTAACACAAGCAAACACAACAACTGTTCCTTTCTCCGTGGTGATGATAATCGTGCTCCAAAGAATGAGCAGCTTTAGGCAAGGGGGTGATTCATGTCTTTGTTTATTTGCCAGACAAATGCAACTCATTTCATAGCTTGCAGCACATAGGTACTTCCTATCCTGCTGCTTAAAGCCAGCTTCATTACCATCCATATTCAATATTATTTGTTTCAGGTTTGAGGTTTTAGGTATATTTCAAATATAAAGGTGTCAAAAATATAATGATACCAGAAAATATTACTTTTAATAGTTGCAATGAATATAAAAAAACTATATGGAAAGAAATCTGACCTATAGTTCTTTTGCTCACCCCTTCTGAACTTAGGGCTCAACGTTAAGCAAATCATTGAGTCAGTGGCCAAACCAGAGTTGCAGAAATGTCTGGGGTGTTTGAGGCCAGAGAAAGATGACCTTCCATGTGCTGTAAGGTCTCCTACAAAACACATAGAAGAGGCAGGGACATCTTCCTCACCACGTGTAATGAAATCTCACTGTTGTTCCCCAGGAATAAACTATACAGATATTTACAGATTAGGTATAACATGTTTCAAATTGAGACCTACCATTTGAAAGCCTGACCCCATATTTGGTACCCCAGCTTTTTTGTTTTTATTGTCATTTTCTCCTTGCCCATGGCTCTTATGTCTTTTCTGAAAGGTCTATACACAGTTCTCTCTGTTAGACCTCAGGGTTGGCTGCTTGGGAAGATGACTATTAATCTCTTTAGCTCTAATGTCTCCCCAAAGTGAATTCCAAATATATATAACCCACATTATAAGTCTACCCAGGACATAATTCCTACATTTGGTTAAAATTCATTCACTCTTTTCACATGATAGGTAACATAACACATTTATATACATGAATATCTTTATCGTATAAAAATTTTAACTTCTTTAAAAAACAGGAACAAACCACAGTTAGATACTGAGTTCCGCTTTTAAGTATCCTTGTGTGGATAGGGCATCACCCCAAAGCTGGGCAGGTGGAGTCTCAAACCCAGTGTTGTCACTAGTGTTCTTCAGCATGAGCTGGGGGTCAATTTCCTCTCTGTCAAATGAAAGAGTTTATTCAGATATTTTGTTAGGCCTCCCAGCCCAATCCTAGTTATAATTTTTGTCCAAGATATGGTCAAGGAGAATTCATACTTCCAGCAGCTTAAGATAACAAAACAAAATGTTACATGGCCTCAACATGAGATTATATGTCCTGAACACGGATTGGCCTTGCTTCAAGTCGTCTTTATTATTTATTTCTGAAGGTATAGATAATATGAAATATACCATAGTAACTATATTTCATTTATAGACTATCAGTGAGCTTTGATATAATTATACATGTGTTGTTATGAATGTTTATCAGATGTTAGAAACCAACAGTAAATTTCAATGGAAAAAAATTCCAACCTTGAAATAAGAAGTGGCCAATTTTAACAAAGACATAAAATACACACACCTATGTACATTGTTTGAGATGTGGAAGCCATTAAAGATTAACTGGCTGGAAATAAAGTCCTGAAACTTCCAACTATGTCTACTTTTTTTTCAATTCATAGTCAAGAGAATGAAGGGATGGAAGTCTGGCTGAAGAAATCCAATGAGGGAAAGAGGGTTTTGGTTTGTATTTGGAAGAGGCTGTTATAAAGTCTGGGGACTTTCATGAAACACAGGGATGGATCTAATTAATAATATTGATGAGATTCTTTCCTCCTCTCCTTGGATAATTGGAAATCCCTGTTAGTCTTGGATTTTTGGATTTCCCTCCTATGCTCAGGTTCTCAAATGCTGCAAGTTATGGTTGAACAATAGCCATGTGAGTGCTTGTTAGCAGAGGGATGATGCCACCATAGTTATTTTCATCTTAATCTTGAAAAAAATATGTGGTGAAAGAATATTAGTGTCTAGTTTTCTCACATTTTATGTGTAGCAAGTGAAAGAAAATATTGCTTAAGTTCAATGCTATTAAAGTTCACCTTTTTGCCTCTTATATGTAAATCATACATAACATACACTCTGCCTAAGCATACTAAAGCTTTAGTTAGGTCTTAGGTTAGGATTATATTGGTTTTGACCAAAAGCCTAAGTTAAATTTTTAGAACAAAGGGAAGATCAATTATAAGTTCAAGGCAGATTAGAGTAATAGTGACTTTATGAATATGAGAATGTATAATGTTTCAGTATAAATTTCACCAAAAACAGTTTTATTATCAAATAACTATTTTGGAAGCAGTTTGGGAAAGGCATAATTATGGATATGTAGATTTTAAACAGCTCATAACTATTCTAGAATTATTTTTGATAAATGCCTGCTAAAATTACCTACCAGGAAACTATGAGACGGTTTTAGTTAAATAGAGCAAAAATTAAAACTATGATATTAGGTTTTATAGCTCATGGGTTCTGTAAACTCAGATTCCTAGGAATGAATGGCATCTGCCTTTGGCCTGAAAATAAATCACTAAAAATGTGGGTCTGAACTTGGAAAAGGTAAAACTTGGTAGGTTATTGATCAATTATGACCACTTTTAATTATTTCATTCAATGAGAAAGTTTCTTTTTTCAAATAGTAAGAATTTTTAATCTAAGATCATGAAGATTAACATAATAATCTTTTATTTGAAATGGAATCATTTTAAAGACCTTTATTGTTCCTATAAGCCAAATTTACACAATTTACTAATCGCATATGGTACAATTTTGAAATGATACTTAGAACATTAAGTGTGTGTGTGCAATTTTTAATTCTTAAGAATATCATGACCATATGAAACAGACCTTAGTTGAGGGAGATTCTTTTTCAGACATAGCTCAAGAGGGAAAGAGGAAAGTTTTATGAGAAAAATATTATGAGGTTTCTAGTACAATCATTTATCCATTTGTTCATGTGTTCATTTAAATATTAGTTATTTCTATTTTTGTACTACTCTGGAATACCACAGAGAGTTTTGGGTTGTTTTAAAAGTTTCAGGGCAGGATCAACCAAGTGGCTACCTTTGGGGAAGTTAAATATTTAAGTAAACTAAAATGTTATTTGTATATTCCCATCCTATTGACAATTTTAAGATATGAAATTCCTACAATGTTTCCAGAATTCTTACAAAATGCCATAATTGAGAAATCATGCCAGCTGTGGGTAATGTAATCAAATCCCCTGGTGCAGCAGAGTTTTCTTACTTATAAAATTCCTTGACTAAACTGATAATAAAAGTATATTTTATTTTCTGTTATTTAATGTGATCTGATTATTTTAACTTTGCTTTAAGATATTTTGAAGAAGCAATGTTTAAAGATCAGTTTCAATTAACAAAAATAACAGAAAATTTAAAACCTAGCACATTCTTCTTGGCCACTTATCATTTTGCCATATTAAATCTCAGTTCAACCTTAGGTATGCTAACTTCTGAGAGCTTACATAGAGAGATTAATGAGAAAAAAAATCACTCTCATTTCTCATTCTATAAGTGTAAAATGATTTTCCAGGTCAATTATTATTAATTTTTAAGGGGCATTTTAAAAATAGACCTGGGAATGCTAACTAAATTCCTGTAGTTGACTGTACAACTCATTGTAAAGAATGAAACTGAGAAAGTTGTGAAATATGCCTCCATCATCTTTATTATGAGGATAAGCAAAATATTTTGGTAACTTCATTTGAATATAGGCTATAAAAGCAGACCAGTGTTTAAAAGATCTGAAATAAAGTGCATTTAATGTGTTTTTTATAAAGTTGCCTTTAAAGTTCAATTTTTAGCTTGTATTTTTGATATTGACTGGGAACCACGTCTTCCCAAAACTTAGAGGGGAGAAGGGCGCCCCCATGTCCGCAGTGGTGCAGTGCCCCCTTGCTGGAGTGGGTGCATCTTCATCTCCAGGATAGGCCTTCATTTCTGGATGTGTGGTCTATATGACTAATGGTTTGTCACTTCTCTGCAAATGACATGAAGTATCATACTTAACGGTGTCTGACTCTGTCCTCCCAGTGGGCGGCTGCTCAGGGACTTGGTAGCGCTAGCATCTGTATGCATAGATTATATCTTTCTAATTAGCAGAAACAGAAGCTATGCAATTGCTGTAATCTGCCTCCCTTGCTTTGGCACTGTGAGCAAATATTTTTTTATGATTTGAGCCATGAGGTGCGTATTGTGGTAATGGGCAGCACAGGAACCCTGTGTGCTATTTGACAGTGGTCCCTGAGCCTAGGATATGGGTTAATATATAATCTAATCAGAGTCTGGTCATTCATCCTGCAGTTGCACAGCCAGGGACACTTAGCTGGAAGAAAGTGGGAGCCAGACCATCTCACTTTTCCAAGAGTGGGAAAGTGAGAAGCAGGGAGGGTCATGCCAACTGCTACAAGGCTGTTCGTTATATCTAGCCAAGAGGATTACTCAGAACTAAATCTGGGGCCAAACACAAACCCCTGAGCTAGATGTTCAGGTTTCCAAAGCAAAGATATAACCCACTGAGTCCAAGATTTGAATGGTTAAGAATTTAGGTTCACAAAACCTAAAGGGTAGTCCAAAGTAAGTGAAGTTCAAAGAGGAATGGTTAGCAGATCTGAGGTCATCTCAGGCAGAAGAATCTAATATGGAGCAATGAACTACACCCATTCTGAGGCCAAAAATTTCTAGTTGCTTACTACTTACATTTACTTCATAAAGTTGTGAGTGTGGCTGCGCCTAATGAATGATTGAATACGCTGGTGGGAAATACAAAGTGTAGACTTTATATCAGGTTCTGACTAATTCCTCACCTTGGCATGTATTCTTTTACTGAAAAGTAGACATGCTCAGCTCCCATTAGCACATTCAAATCAACCTTGACTCTGATGACTTGATTCTAAATCTTAGGATGCTTTTTCTGTCTAAAGTCATGATTGGTTCCAAACTCAAACTCAAACTTTTATTGTATTTAAAGCTCTGTATCAGACTTACAATTTATTTAACATATCCCATTCCAAGCTGTCTCTAGTTTCTGTTTGTGCTTTTCCCAGAGACAAACCCCGTTTTGGATCTTGCTCAACATCTTAGCCTCTTTAGGACCAGGCCCTTGCCTGCTCTCACAAATGCTTGGGTTAGAAACCAGGAGGCCTGTCTCTAAATGCCTGTGCGGCAGCCAGGAAATTGTTGACAGAGCCTAAAGATCCAGGCATTGTGCTGACATAGATTTACAAAATATCATTTGGTTTCTCATTTTCTTTATAAGAAATGTCAGCGCTAATGCATTACCTTGGTTTATATTTGGATGTTGTGTGAGATCTATCAGTCTGGAGTCATTCCCAGCATCAGTACCAACTTCATTGACTATGTTTAGTTCCATTTCATGGTTTTTCCAACTGGCTACATTTCCTTAGGGTGAGCCAGAGCGTTCCGTTCATGTAAGATACAACCTTATGCTGCCATTCTATTTATGTCCCCTTTATATAAGCCCCAAGGTTGGCCTGCCTTGAAATAACTATAAAAGAGCAATATCTGGGTGGCATGATAAATAATGGAATGCATTATATCACTATTCATAAATTTTCTCTCATTTATTTAAAAATGTTTATTGGAAACTAATTGAATGTGATGATGGGGATAAAAAGGTGAATTTGGATACATTCTCTGTTTCTAAGCAATTTACATTGTTGTGGAAGAGTCTTAGAAATAATTGTTACCATGTGACAAGTATTTAGAAAAGTGGTAAGTAAATGCTGTGTAATTGTGAAAGGGGTTACCAGTTTGTGCAGGAGGGGATGGTACCAACCAATACTGATTATTTTGACATTTCTGCTCAGTGTTTGTTTGTTTTTTTTAATTCAGGGTAACAAATGAATTAAAATAGAATTCCTCGATGATATTACACATTTCTTTATATATCAAAGCTATTTCCTTGCCAAGTTTTTAAAGGCATTTCATATTTTCTAAAATTACACGCTAGGCTTTCTTTATGGTTGTGATATTCCAGTAATCCTCTTGGTTTTAAATATGCCTTTATCAAATAGGATTTCCATGCTTTCTGATGTTTTTGCCATAATAGTTATCCCTAATGTTCTCAGCTTTGATATAATCAATGAATTAAATATTTGGAAAACAACACGATGAACTTTTGCATATTTTAGCCACTCTGCTCTATTTTAAACATGTTTTGTCTGACATACCAGAAAAGATTTATCAGAATAGCACTTGCTGAATCAAGTTCATGCAGCAGTTTTCCCCTAACCTTTTCAAAATTGCCTTGTTTCTTAAAAAAGCTTTCATGCTTTTCAGGAGATAGGCAACTGTGTGAAGTCATCTTGGGAGCAGACTGAAAACCCTGTCCTAAGCAAGGAGCCTGGTGACCCAAGTTAATTGGATCCCCATCCTGAGATCCCTGTAGAGTGAGATGTGTTAATTGCATTGTCTTATCACAACATAATGATGCAATTAACTTGTATCACCAGTGTGGACCGTTTGTTAGCACACATTTTATTTCAAAGATATCAATACCCCCAAAGACCTGCACACATTCTTTCTAGCAAGATTTGATATATAATTGTGCTGAAATGTGCTTTTTAGTGGATATTCAACCTCTAGTGACCACAATATTTGAAAATGAAATGTTCTCAGCATGAGGAGAAAAGAAAGGAAAATGACTCTCTCATGAAAAATTTAACCAATTTACATATTTCTTTCTTGCTCAGCAATTTTACATGTAGTGATCCTCGTTTAGCAAGTGTTTTCTTCCCTCTTTCAGCATGTTTGCCTTTAAGCTCCTGCACAACTTTCCTGCTTTGCAAGTTATTGGTATTTTGGTAATTAGCTAGAGGGTTTTAAATTTTTTTTTAGTAGAAACTGTAGAGAGAATTAACAGCAGTATCCTGTATTTGTGTGGGTAGTAAATTTTCCATAATTATAGTGGCTGGGAAATCACATATCTGTTCTGAAACACAGAAAACAAGCTCACTCTGTCCTTGTTTCTTCATGTAGACAAAAACATCTGTATGTACACTACACCAAGAATTGCATCACCAATATAAGCTGCTGTTATCATGGAAATAGAGAGCAAAGATTAAGGGTGTATAGGATTGTTACCGTAATGTTCTTTCTCTATTGTTTGAATGATTGTTTTCAGTTATACGAGATGAATAAGTTCTAGAGATCTGCTACACAATATGGTACCAATAGTTGACAATATGTATTGTGCATTTTAAAATATGTTAAAAGGATAGATCTAATGTTAAGTGTTCTTACCAAAAAATAAAACACAAAATAACACAGGGAAATCTTTGGGAGCGGTATACATGTTTAGTATTACAGGTACATGCACATGACTGAAGTCATCGAAATGTATACATTAAATACGTACAATATTTTGCATATCAAATAAACTTCAATAAAGCTTAAAAAAATTTGTTCGTAGTGGCGTTAAGGATGGTAATGGCATATTTGCAGTTAGCATTTCCTTAGTGCTCCAGATGTGAAGGAAGATTCTGTACACACACACCCCCACACACCCACACATATCCCTGAGTCTCCCTGGCTCTGCAAAAAGCAATTAGACAATTTAAGCAAGTGCATTATGCATTTTTCTCGGTTTGACAAAATCATTATGCTTTGTTTTAATATAATTATGTTGCTATACAAAAACGAGCAGCTCTTCCATCTGTTTGCTACAATGACTATGCTTTCAGCAAATAGGTAGTCTTGGGTAGGTGAAGGATCTCAGGAACTGCTCCATAGATAAAGTCTTTGCAGATGCTTGTAAATATCCAGGTATAAGGCATTTTCCATCTCCTTTCATCAATCATAAATTCACACATCCTTGCCTTTCAGGAAATTTTAACTCAATTTTGTAGAAACCCATGTCTTTGGAATTTATTTGGCCATTTTTTATTTTCTGATTTAAAAAAAAAAAAAAAGAACATTTAAAGTTGTTCCTCTGATCTTCTTGCTGCTTTTTTCCAGTCTATTTATTCTTATGTTTTGTTCTGGGAAGGCTCTTGTGGATTATTTCTTTCATCTCATCTTTGTTTGCACTGCTCTCCATAAGATGGAACCCTGAGAAGGGCACTGTTTTATGCATGAAGGTAGAATAAAAAAATGACCCTTTCAGAGTAGAAGAAATGGGTTAATGAAACATGGATTCTGAAAGCCATTATGTAATTTTATCCTTCTATCATAAATAATTAAAAGTAAGTAATTAAGGAAGGGATATAATTTTCCTCGCTTTCATATTTAGTTACAAAACATAGATAATTGTATGCTAAGTTGCATTTGTTCCTGCCCGCTAATACTTAAGATGTAGTAAAATACTCTATTTTACAGTAACAATTGAAGGACCATCTCACTACCAGAGAACTGTTTAACAGTAGATATAATTAATAAGCAACATGAATCAAGATATTTGATTTGGGAATAAAATGAATTAATTATAGTGATTATATCATATTTTCCTCAATAAATAAAGATATTATTTTGTGCAAATAAATGCATAAAAATATGCCTATTTCTGTGTTAAGGACTCCTGGGAAGAAAGGAATTTTTTCTCTTTAAAGAAGAGGGATGCTATACTGGCTTTTGCCAAGTGTTTCCCTGGTTTTATAGGAGACAGAGACACAAGCCAACGAGCGGTGAAGAAAATCAATAATGCTTTTGGTCTGTAAAACTTAGAGGATACTGTCCACATGCCGATTTAGCATATTAATGCCACATGCTAAATCTGCTTTTGTCTTTTTCATACATGGTTAATAGACAATATGAGAATTTTGATTTCTTGCAATCTCCAGAATAACACTAAGATCAAGAGACTTTAAAAATGATCAGAGACAATATATCTTTGTATGGTCTCAGAGCTGATGAGCAGGCTGAATGGCTGAATATATATGCCTTCTTGCCACAGTCAAGGCTTTTACAGTGTTATGCTGGTAGCTATGGCACTAACTGCGTCGTGTGTGCCTCATGTTTGCCTAAGGAGCAGTTTCCTCATATGCACACTCAATTACCATAAAATATTCTATGAGGGAAAAAGATGATACATAGAAAACAGAAATTTATCTGTACATATAACGCCACTGCCTTGATCAATACAAGTTAATAGGTGTCATGGCCTACCAAGTAAAACTTTTATATAATTTACAGGTTTTTTGCGGGGAGTGCTATTTTTATTACTGCTTCCTACTCTGACTTTTTCTTCTCGGTGCATGTTTTGCTTTGCAAGTAAACATCTTAGTCTTAGATCCACACTCCCCTTTCCTTCATTTTACCCTAGTATGAAATATTAATCCCTCCAAATCCACTGATAATGTATTATGATACCAGAGTCACCTATATTAAGATTAAATTCACAGAGCTTCTTTAAAATTATGATTATGTTGAGTGCTAAACAAGAAATAAACAGAAATAGCATACAGGATAATCTGAATTTTAATATACCCATCTGGTCCATAGTAAAATAAATTGTATATAATTCTTGGTACATAGACCTGTGTTTATCTTTGGACATTTATCAGCATAGTTTCCTTATCCCAATGAATATTTTCCCAGTATGTCCAGAGTGTAATCAATTAGGAGCTGACAACTGGGTTGCCATGCCATTAACTTTCTCTTGGCCTGTGGTGGATTTCTTTTATGCAGTAATATTTGATTCCTTTACATTTCTTTTGGCACATTTGATTCCTTGTCTCTTTTATTCTAAAATATTTATTTTAAAATCCACTTTTGCCTCCTCTTTAGTATATCTTCTTAAACTTGCATGAAAGATATTGGTAAAATAATCCTTCAAAAATGTTTTTTACTCCCTGGGAACTCTGCATATATATGTTTCTTCATTAAGTTTTAGTGTATTTTTCACCCAAATGTGGGTCCCTGGAGAAGGTGGAGTGCTTGTTGAAAGATGATGCATATAGCTTGTTCTATTGATTCCACTTCTGTAGTATTTCTCATCCACCCCTTCCTTTTTATTTCCAATAATTGCTTTCCAAAGAAAACTAAAACATTAGCTTTCCAGATCCTTCTTTCTCATTCCTATCTTATATTCTGATATCCAAATAAATAATCTTCCGAAAGCACATGTTGAAGACTTTCACAAATAAAGACATGATTATTGTTTTCAGAATAAAATCAAAACTCTAAAATCTCATATTGAATATTCTTTCATTATCTAGCCCTGGTCTCTATTTTCCAAAATAGTTAGAATTACTTATTTTCTTCCATCAATTTAACTATGCGCTTTTACCTGTGGATTCTTTGTGCTTTCCTACCTTGGTTTCCTTTACACCTTCTTATTTTAAAATGCTCTTCTCCTTCAAGGTTCAACCCAAGTACACCGCTAACATGTGGAGAGCTTTTTAGCAGTGACTCTCTTAAGCACATACAGCTTTCCCACTTGTATCATAGTTATTTATGTACATAAATTATCTTTCCTTTTAAGCAGTAATTCCCTTAGAGGTAGAATCTGCACATGAATCATTTTTGTATATCCCTATCATGATGCTTTGCAATTAATGAGCCCTTAATAATTACTTGAATAAAAATGAATTGGTGATTTAGGTGATACATATTGTTCTGCAAGTGGTATATACCTGGAGTGGCCCTCATAGATCAGAAACAAAATACTTAGAAAGATCAGGCTTCAAGTACTTCAGCAAAGTTTATTATAGGAAGGACTATTAATGAGTTTATCAGACCTTTTCTCAAGGAGATCTCAGACTAGTTCAGAAAATAATGGGGTACAGGAACAAATAATAGAACGCAATATAGGACGGTCCAAAAAGTGGTGTGGGATATAAGTGCTACACAAATATGAAAGGAGGGAACATTCCTGAGGAGGGGTGGCCAGTTAAGACTTCATAAAATTGAAAGTTGAGTGGGTTGTGCATAACAGATAAAATTTGATTAGATAGAGAAGAGGTGGGAATTACCTTTAGAATTTAGATTTTGGCTAGTAATGACTTTAGTGAAGAAAAAATATAAGCCAAAAACTTTAAAAATGCATAATATTTGGTAAATTGAGTGCTCTCTTCCTTAGAGCTCTAGATTCAATTCCCAAAATAGGGATTCCTAAGGGTCTGGGATGTTGCTAGATTTGAATAAGGGTCAAAACAACTTGGCTGCATCCTCTTGTTCAAGCTGCTTTCAAAGATCCAGAAGTTCAGTATAAGAAGAGATGTTCACTTTTGAGAGTAAAATCAAATTTTTAGAATTAGAATTTATGTTTGTTCTCATGGTAGTTTCCTTGTCTGTGCAGAAGCTTTTTAATTTGATCAGGTCCCATTTATTTATTTTGGTAGTTGCTGTGAGTTGGGCAGATGGGAGGGGGGAAGAGGGGATGGGTATATACACACCTAATGAGTGTGGTGCGCACCATCTGGGGAATGGACATGCCTGAAACTCTGACTCAGGTGGGGCAAAGACAATATACGTAACCTAGACATTTGTACCCTGATAGTATGCTGGAATTTAAAAAATTAATAAAAAAATTAAAAAATAAAAGTTTTTTGACACCTCTATTTTTTCTACAAACAATTCAGTAGGCATTAAATAATCTTTGTAGAACAGTCAATATCAACAACTGCTCTTAGCAATGACAGGCTATTGCCCCTTAACCCAAGGGGCCTTGAGAATTATTCTAGCAACTTGTTATTTTTGTGACTGGCCCATAGCTTCATTAATCCAGACATCCCATTTTACAAGCATCTGTGTTATATTCTAATTTGCAATCCTACCATCAGTATATAAGCGTTCCTTTCTGCATCCATACCAGCATCTATTGTTTGGGGAATTTTTAATAAAAGCCATTCTAATTGGAGTAAGGTGATATCTCATTGTGGTTTTAATTTGCATTTCCTTGATGATTAGTGACAAGCATTTTTTTATGTTGATTGCCCATTTGTCTATCTTCTTTTGAGAAGCTTCTTCTGTTCATGACTTTTACCCACTTTTTAATAGGGTTGTTTGGTTTTTATCTTGTTGATTTGCTTGAGATCTCTGTAGATTCTGGTTATTAGCCCTTTATCAGATGTATAGCTTGCAAATGCAAATTAGTACAACCTCTATGGAAAATAACATGGAGATTCCTCAAAGAACTAAAAGTAGACCTACCATTTGATACAGCAATCTTACTACTGGGTATTTACCCAAAGGAAAAAAGTCATCATTTTATCAAAAAACACCTGTACTATGTTTCTTGCAGCGCAACTCATAATGGCAAAGATATGGAATCAACTCAAATGCCCATCAATTCATGAGTGGATTAGCAAAGTGTGGCATATGTATACTATGGAATACTGCTCAGCCATGAAGAAGGATTAACCAAGGCCTTTTGCAAGAATTTGGATGAAACTGGAGACCATTATCCTAGGTGAAATATCTAAAGAATGGGAAAACAAACACCACATATACTTGCTATTAAATTGGAACTAACCGATGAGCACACATGTACATAGAAGAAGTAAAACTCAATGGAAATCAACCAGGGGGCAGGGGGAAGGAGAGTATGGGTGAAAACCTACCTAATGGGTACAATGGGTATCAGCTGATGGGCATACTTATAACCCAGACTCAAGCATAACAACAACTAACCATGTAACCAAAAACATTTGTCCTCCTGTAATACTTCAAAATAAAAATAAATAAATAGGCCCCCTAATTTAGTGCAAAATAATAAAAACATCCTTGTTATATAAATTCTAAATGATATTAATAACACAGTACATGAATAATTGCTTATTATATTAATACTTCAACATTTTCAGGAAATTTCCATGATCTTCAAGGAGACCAGTATTCAATGTGCTTAAGGTGTTAAAGAACATGGTGAAGTTTCTGTGATTTGATTAATTGGCACCCTAAGGACATGACCTCTTCAATTGCTGAGATGCTAACTATGCAAATGTGAGAGTGTGTGAGAGCAGAATTATAATTACCTGGGATTAGGCCAAGAAAGAGTTCACTATCTAATTTAATGGTACATTCAATAGCTTACCATGGGACCAAGATTTGCAGACTTTCTTTTAATTATTAATTTTGTCTGATTCATACAACATATGGTTCCTGTAATGATATAATAGCAAAACTATTATACTGAAAATCAGTGAAAAGAGCCTTTGATCTCTCTAGCTTGTTTTCAAATCTTTGTAGGTTACAGATTTTCACAACTCCAATAACACTTAAATTTTTGCTTTCTGTCCTTGTTTTTAAACGTAAAAAGTCTCCCTCCCACTCCACTGCTACCTGTCCATATCACAGGCACCTTCTGGGTTCCAATGGAAATTCCACTGAACTGTGAACATCTCACTCATCCCCTTGGTTGGAAGTAATCTCTCCCCTCTTGGAAATCTCGTACTTGATTTTTCCTTTTAGCTTCTTGTGCTTGTACTGTAGGTTTATAATTTAGTATTCCTAAACTACATTAGTTATAATTTTAGAAATTTTTAATCTAATATAAAATTTTATTCCTTAGTTTTCTTAGAACCATGTTCTATGGTTATGTAACATATTAACAAAAAGGAAGCCAGTGGGTGTGTACAGAAATTTCCTGTGCTGTTTTTGCAGCCCTTCGGTGAGTTAAATTTTTTTTAAAAAAAACCTTCACTTCTTTTGAGTCAAAGTTATAGGTGTGCCCATCACTCAGATAGTGTACATTGTACCTGTTAGGTATGAATTTACCCATCCCTTCCTTCCTCCTCCTACCTGCTTGGTTTCCAATAAGTGTTATTTCCATATGTACACATAAGTGTTGATCAATTAGTTCTAGTTTAATGGTGAGTACATGTGGTGTTTGTTTTTCCATTCTTATGATACTTCACTTAGAAGAATGGTCTTCAGTTCCATCCAGGTTAACACAAGAGGTATTAGTTCACCATTTTTTATGGCTGAGTAACACTCCATGGTTACCACATTTTATTAATCTACTCATGTATTCATGGGCACTTGGGTTGTTTCCACATCTTTGCAATTGTGAATCATGCTGCTGTAAACATTTGAGTACGGATGTCTTTTTAATAACATCTTTTTTTTCCTTTGGATAAATACTCAGTAGTGGGATTGCTGGATCAAATAGTAGGTCTACTTTTAGTTCTTTGAGGTATCTCCATACTACTGTCCATAGATGTTGTATTAGTTTGCAGTCCCACCAACAGTGTATGAATGTTCCTATCTCTCCACATCCATGCCAGCATTTGTTGCTCTGGGACTTTTTGATAAAAGTCATTCTAAAATAAATTTTTTAAAACTCTAATAAAGATTCTAACACAATAGTAATCAGATACAAAAAAATCTTCACTTAAGAGAACAAATGATTAGTTATTATCCTTAATTTGAACGAAATATTTGAGGTCAGCAAAGAATAAGGTGTTACGTAATTGTAGATGTGCAGGAATGCACAAATGAGACTTTTCTGGGCCTTCCTTGAAACACTAAAATGAAAAATGTGATGATAAAAAGACATAAAACACTCTAAAAGAGATAAATCTCTCATTTTAATGCTTTTGTCAACCCACAATATTCTTGATCATTTACTGACCAAAAATCCTTCCTTAGGTACTTTTTTTTCTTTGAGATCAAACAAAGTTAGGGCACTAACTGGAGACAAGTTGAGAGAAGGTAAACATTTACAAATAGATTGTTACAAGGGCAGAAAGGGAATTTTGCTGAACTGAACCTCCATAGCCTTAACTTTTTCTTATAAGAAATATCTGTTTAAAGGGAATTGAGAATTATTTTAGGAAAAAAGATTAATTCAAAGAAAACCTGAAAAAGACATTCACAAATCCCACATATATGGACAAAAAAAATCTGACATCTGCAGCTGATCCATTCATTAAAATAAGACAATCTGTGCAACCCATTTCTGTAACTCTCTTGCAGACTGCCTTAACTTTTCATTCTCATAAATTGGAAGTGGGTTGTTTGGTTTATTGGTAATTGCGACAGAAGCCGAATGGTCCTGTTTGCCAGTCCACAAACCCCATAGATATTTATCCACTCACTGCAGTGCCAGCCTGCTGCACTGTTTCAGCTAGTGACATTCCTCAATGAAAAAACAGCAGCTGCTCACTCAAAATAAACTTGTTTCTGTTTATGCTGTCAGCAGAAAGCTGTTTTAAAAAATCATTAGATGCATCATGCTGTTGCAGTATGTTAAATTGTGAAGCATAAAGAAACATTCCTGAAAGACAAGCAACGTGTTACCTCCATGCCCTCATCACTGGTGTTGGTTTCTTTTCTTTTTCTGAATAATTCAAATGCAGGTAAGATTTGTGACCTCAGGTGCTCAGACAACATTAAGGATGCCAAGATGGTGCATTGAAACCCCTTCTAGGTTAGTGAATTTAGTGAATTCTACATGAAGGAAAATGTGGAGAAAACACTACACTAAGATCAGGGGACCTGGCACTGATGTTGGCTCTGTCAACAAATCTATGAAAACTTGGATACCTCGTTCTCTTTTTCTAAATCTATTTTTATTTAAACCTGGACAGCTGCACAATAAGCTATGTCTTTAACAATGTTCAAAGATCAGACGGGGTGCTGAAGATGGCGGAGTGGAGGTGACCTCCTGGCTTCGTGCTCTTGGAGAGGAAGGCATGGATCTCGGCCTGCCACAATGCTAGAGGATCGCTCCCCCGCAAGAACAGCAGTGTGAACCCACGGAGAATCAACGTGGGACACAGAGAACAAGAAAATAAACAGAGCCGGGGAGCTACTGTGTACTCCTGAGCTCGCCAGGCCCCCGGTTCTGGTGCCTGCCAGACCCTGAACATTCACCCCCCGTGCTGGTGATCTGCGTATGGGCAGTCGCCATTGTGAGGTCCAAGGCCTAGCTGCTGCAGAGCCATAGGGTGCCAGGCGGCTCCCTGGGTGGCTCCCTCCCCTGGTCTGTGGACCCTCTCTAGGACCCCCGCCCATGTGTGAACACTGAGTGCTTCCCCAGATGCAAGAGTGTGGAGCCTGGACCTTGGGGACATTGGGCCAGGGCAGACCTTTGCCCGTGGGAGCTGCAGCAGCTGGGGCACTGAGTGAGCGAGGGCACCACCTCCTCCCCCTAGCCAATGTCTTTCCTGTGGAAAGAGTTAGAAACCACCCCTCTAGAGGAAGAACCAAAAAACAGGAAAAAGAAAAAAAAAGAGAGACTTTCTGCCTGCAACTAGTGTGAATCCTGCCCGCTAACTGAAAGTCCACAACACAGTGACTTAACTCACCAAACCGGTCTTAGCTCAAACCAATCCTCTGGGGCTGGACCCATCAGAAGCAGCCCCCAAACTGAGATAGAAAAAACTCTAAACAATACACAACAGTCTCCTCCTCTGGACAAAGGAAGCAACATACCTAGATTGCTTCATAGCCTAAGAACAGAGTACAAGGCGTGCTGCTAGCCAGACTAAAGCTGTAAGAAAAGATCTAATGATAGATCCATATGGGAAGGGCTCAGCGGAAAAATATGGGGAGCACAAAGAATCAAACGGAAATCTCGCCCCCAAAGAGAAATACCAGCTCTCTAACAATTGACACAAACCAGATTCAAAATACCAACATGTTACAGGAAGAATTTTAATTATGGATTATAAACAAGCTGAATAATATACAAGAAAAAAATCGATAACCAACACAAAGAAACCACAAAAAAAATCCAGGATTTGGAAGAAAAATTCAGTAAGGAAATTGAAATATTGAAGAAAAACCAAACTGAACTCCTAGAAATGAAGAATTTATTCATGGAGCTACAAAACACAGTGGAAAGCCTCAAGAGCAGGGTAGATCAAACAGAAGAAAGAATCTCAGAGATTGAAGATAACTCTTTCCAATTAAATAAGTCAGTCACAGAGATAGAGCAAAGAAATAAGAAAAAAGATCAGAGTCTACAAGAAATGTGGGATTATGTGAAGAAGCCTAATGTGAGAGTTATCAGCATTCCTGAGGGTGAAGAAGATAATAAGCAAGGGCTGGATAAACTATTTGAAGACATAATTGAGGCAAATTTCCCAGGCCTTGCTAAAACTCTAGATATACAGGTTCAAGAAGCTCAAAGAACCCCTGGGAGATTCATAGCAAATAGGAAACCACCATGCCACATATAGTCATCAGATTGACCAAAATATCCATAAAAGAGACCCTTCTTCGAGGTGTAAGGAGAAAGAAACAAGTAACATACAAAGGAAAGCCCATTAGAATTACGCCAGATTTCTCAACTGAAACCTTATAAGCAAGAAGAAGTTGGGGCCCCATTCTCACTCTTCTGAAACAGAATAATGCCCAGCCTAGAATCTTGTACCCAGATAAGCTAAGTTTTCCATATGAAGGAGAAATTAAGACATTCTCAGATAAACAAGGACTGAGGGAATTCACCAAGACAAGACCAGCCCTCCAAGAAGTACTCAAAAGAGAGTTACACACGGATCAGCACAAGAAAGACTCACGAATGTAAAACTACTCAAGAGCTAAAGATCAAATTCTAGCCACCACAATGGCTCAAGAGAGAAAACATAGCAATGAAGTTCTACCCAACAAGATGAACAGAAATCTGTCCCACTTATCAGTTCTCTCAATAAATGTCAATGGCTTAAAATCCCCGCTCAAAAGACATAGACTGGCCCAATGGATAAAAAAACACAAACCAAGTATCTGCTGTCTTCAGGAAACTCACCTAACCTGCAAAGATGCATTTAGACTAAAAATAAAAGGATGGAAATTGATATTTCAAGCAAACGGTAGCCAAAAGAAACCTGGTGTGGCAGTTTTAATTTCCAGTAACTTAGTTTTTAAACCAACAAAAGTAATACAAGACAAAGACGGTTACTATATACTGGTGAAAGGCACAATTCAACAAGAAGACATAACCATACTTAATATATATGCACCCAACTTAAGCGCACCCAGATTCTTAAAGCAAACCCTACTTGATCTGAACCAAATGACAGATAACAATACTGTAATAGCTGGAGACTTTAACACCCCACTGACAGGACAGGACAGATCCTCCAAACAGAAAATAAACAAAGAAATAATGGACTTAAATAGAATGCTAGAACAAATGGGCCTGACTGACATGTACAGGACATTCTACCCAAAGTCCACTGAATATACGTTCTTCTCATCAGCTCATGGGACATTCTCTAAGACTGACCATATCCTAGGACATAAAGCATGTCTTAAAAAATTTAAAAAAATAGAAATTATACCATGCATTTTCTCAGATCACAGCGGAATAAAAGTAATAATGAACCCTAACAGGAACTCTCATTCCTACTCAAAGTCATGGAAGCTAAACAACCTTCTCCTGAACGATTATTTTATATAGGAAGAAATCAAGTCAGAAATCAAAAGATTCTTTGAATTAAATGACAAAGGAGACACAACTTATCAAAATCTATGGGACACAGCTAAAGCAGTCCTGAGAGGAAAATTCATTTCCATAAATGCCTATATCAAAAAGACAGAAAACTTACAAATAGACAACCTAATGAATAGACTCAAAGAGCTGGAGAAAAAAGAACAGACCAACCCCAAACCCAGCAGAGGGAGAGAAATTATTAAGATCAAATCAGAACTAAATGAAAAGGACAACAAAAATATCATAAGGGAAATTAATAAAACAAAAAGTTGGTTCTTTGAAAAGATAAACAAAATAGAGACACCTCTGCCTAGACTAACCAAGAGCAGAAAAGAAAAATCTCTAATAACCTCCATCAGGAACACGAAAGGAGAAAACACAACCAATGCCACAGAGATACACGATGTCATCTATGAATTCTACAAGAATCTTTATGCACACAAACTGGAAAATGTGGAGGAAATGGACAATTTTTTAGAAACACATAGCCTTCCCAAGCTCAATCAGGAAGAAATAGAATTCCTGAATAGACCAATATCAAGAACTGAAATCAAAACAGCAATAAAAAACCTTCCCAAAAAGAAAAGCCCTGGTCCAGATGGGTTCGCACCCGAATTTTACCACACATAGAAAGATGAACTGGTGCCCATCCTAAATAAACTATTCTCCAATATCGAGAAGGATGGAATTCTCCCGAACACGTTTTACCAAGCCAATATAACATTGATACCAAAACCAGGAAAGGATGCAACAAAAAAGGAAAACTACAGACCAATTTCTCTCATGAACATAGATGCAAAAATTCTCAATAAAATCCTAGCAAATCGTATCCAAGTGCTTATCTAAAAAATAATCCATCACAACCAAAGGGGCTTCATCCCAGAGATGCAGGGGTGGTTCAACATACGTAAATCTATAAATGTAATTCGCCACATAAATAGAAGCAAAAATAAAGATTGTATGATCCTCTCAATAGATGCAGAAAAAGCATTTGGCAAAATTCAACACCATTTTATGATAAGAACACTTAACAAAATAGGCATAGATGGGACCTACCTAAAAATGATACAAGCCATATATGACAAACCCACAGCCAACATCATACTGAACGGGGAAAAATTGAAAGCATTCCCACTCAGAACTGGAACCAGACAAGGCTGCCCACTGTCCCCATTACTTTTCAACATAGTATTGGAAGTTCTTGCGAGAGCTATCAGGCAAGAGAACAGAATCAAGGGTGTCCAAATAGGGAAAGAAGAGATCAAACTCTCACTCTTTGCTGATGATATGATGTTATATCTGGAAAAACCCCAAAGATTCAACCAAGAGACTCCTGGAATTGATTAATGAATTCAGTAAAGTCTCAGGTTACAAAATCAATACACACAAATCAGAGGCATTCATATATGCCAATAACAGTTAATCGGAAAACCAAATTAAAGACTCAATACCCTTCAAAATAGCAACAAAGAAAATATAAAATATCTAGGAATATATTTAACTAAAGAGGTAAAGGACCTCTATAGGGAGAACTATGAAACACTGAGGAAGGAAATTGCAGAACACGTAAATAGGTGGAAAACCATACGATGTTCGTGGATGGGAAGAATCAACATTGTTAAAATGTCTATACTACCCAAAGTAATCTACAGATTCAATGCAATCCCTATTAAATTACCAACATCATTTTTCACAGATTTAGAAAAAATAATTATACACTTTGTATGGAATCGGAGAAGACCCCATATAGCAAAAGCAATTTTAAGCAATAAAAACAAAATGGGAGGCATTGATTTGCCAGACTTCAAACTATACTACAAGACTGTGGTTCTTAAAACTGCCTGGTACTGGCACAAGTGCCAGGACACAGACCAGTGGAACAGAACAGAAAATCCAAATATAAAACCATCCTCATATAGCCATCTAATCTTTGACAAACCAGACAAAAACATACTCTGGGGAAATGATTCCTTATTTAACAAATGGTGCTGGGAAAACTGGATAGCCACATGTAGAAGACTGAAACAGGACCCACAGATTTCACCTCCCACAAAAATCAAATCATGGTGGATAACAGATTTAAACCTTAAATGGGAAACGATTAGAATTCTAGAAGAAAATATAGGAAAGACTCTTACAGACATTGGTCTAGGCAAAGAATTTATGAAGAAAACCCCTAAGGCAATCACAGCAACAACAAAAATAAACGAATGGGACCTGATTAAATTAAAAAGCTTCTGCACAGCCAAAGAAACAGTCACAAAAATAAACAGACAGCCTACAGAATGGGAAAAAATTTTTGCATACTACACATCAGATAAAGGACTGATAACAAGAATCTATTTAGAACTCAGGAAAATCAGCAAGAAAAAAATCAAACAATCCTATCAAAAAGTGGGCAAATGACATCAATAGAAATTTTTCAAAAGAAGATATAAGAATGGCTATCAAACTTATGAAAAAATGCTCAACATCCCTAATCATCAGGGAAATGCAAATCAAAACCACAATGAGATATCACTTAACTCCAGTGAGAATGGCCTTTATCAAAAAGTCCCAAAACAACACATGTTGGCGTGGATGTGGAGAGACAGGAACACTCATACACTGCTGGTGGGACTGCAAACTAGTGCAACCCCTGTGGAAAGCATTATGGAAATACCTTAAACAGATTCAAGTAGACCTACCATTCGATCCAGCAATCCCATTATTGGGCATCTACCCAAAGGAACAAAAGTCATTCTATGACAAAGACACCTGTACCCGAATGTTTATAGCAGCACAATTCACAATTGCAAAGATGTGGAAACAACCCAAATGCCCATCAATTCACATATGGATTAGTAAACTGTGGTATATGTATACCATGGAGTATTACTCAGCTATAAGAAATAACGGTGATATAACATCTCTTTGGTTCTCCTGGAGAGAGTTAGAACCCATTTTATTAAGTGAAGTATCCCAAGAATGGAAAAACAAGCATCACATGTACTTACCAGAAAATTGGTTTCCCTGATCATCACCTAAATGCACATTGGGGAATGATACCAACTGGATATCAGACTGAGGCAGGGGGTGGGGGGAGGGGATGGATGTATGCCTACATGATGAGTGCGATGCGCACCGTCTGGGGAATGGTCATGCTTGAAGGTGCTGACTCGGAGAGGTGGGGGTGGGGGGAGGGGATGGAGGTATGACTACATGGTTAGTGCCAGGCACACTGTCTGGGGTATGGACACACTTGAGGCTCTGACTCAGGGGGATGGGCAGGACATGGGCAATGTATATAACATGAGCTTTTGTACCCCCATGATGAGCTGAAATAAAAAAAAAAAGATCAGACGGAATACAGACTACCTTAGCTCACAAAAGATTACAAGATATTTGAACATGAAGTCTCTGGATTTAAGTGCGGAGAAAACAGGAAGATAATTTTTAAAATTAGAAATAGAGTGTTTTATAGTTTTTTTTAATTTCAGAATATTTTGGGGGTACACAGATTTTGTTTACATAATTTACTTTTGTACAGTTTGAGTTTTAGGAGTACCTTTCACCTAAATTGGAACTAATCGATCAACACTTATGTGCACATATGGAAGTAAAACTCATTGGATACCTCTCTTTATCAATCTGAACTGCACTTTTTCCATTTGATCGAAATGGTCTCCTAAGAACTACACACTCTATATTGTAATGTTTCCACTGCTAGCAGTTTTCACCGGTTGTAAGAGAATGCATGGCTGATATAAATTTATTCTGACCCTAGGTAAATTACACAAAGCACTGTTTTACTCAAGTAGTCAATAAAGATACCCTTGTATTAAAAGAGTGACACATTTATTTTCCTTTATTTGTCAACTTAAATATCTGAAAGTGGATTTTGAATTGTTTTTCACAAATGGATATTGGTAAAATAAATTATGGTGCATCCATAAAATAAATTGCCATCCCACTAGTATAATATTTATTAGGAAACTGTATTTGCATTCATTAAAATGTAAAACTGACAATGTCAAAAATATTAGTTTAAAAAAAACAAGTAGAAAAGTAGGTTATATGTAGCTTGTCCCATTTTTGTAAAATAAAAATATATGTGTATATACATGTGTGAGTTTTATACATAGACAATATTCTGGAGTAAGACATACTACCCTCCTTTAAGATATGTTTTTCCCTAGAAGGAGGAAATAAAATAGGAGATCTCCATTTTTATGTTTCATTCTTTTGTAATATTTGAAGGTTGATAGTTAATGTGTTACTTTTGTATATAGCTAGAGATAAGGGTCTAGTTTCACTCTTCTGCATATCTATATCCAGTTTTCCCAGCATCATTTATTGAAAAGACTATCTTTTCCCTATTCTATGTTCTCAGCAACTTTGTTGGAGATAAGTTCACTATAGATGTGTGGATTTATTTCTGGGTTCTCTATTCTGTTCCATTGGGCTATGTTTCTGTTTTTATGCCAGTTCCATGCTGTTTTGGTTGCTACAGGTCTGTAGTATAATTTGAAGTCTGGTAACTTGATGCTTCCAGTTTTGTTCTTTTTTTCAGGATGGCTTTGACTATTCTGAGTCTTTTGCGGTTCCATATAAATTTGAGGATTTTTTTCTATTTCTGTGAAGAATGTCATTGATATTTTGATGAGGATTACAATGAATCTGTAGATTACTTTGGGTAGTATGGACATCTTAACAGTATTGATTCTTCCAATCCATGGGCAAGGAATGTCTTTCCCTCTTTTCGTGTCCTCTTTAATTCCTTTCATCAATGTTTTATAGTTTTCATAATAGAGATCTTTAACTTCTTTGGTCCAGTTTATTCCTTGGTGTTTTATTTTATTTGTAGCTATTGTAAATGAGATTACTTTTTTAGTTTCTTTTTCAGATTGTTTACTGTTGGCAGGTAGAAATGCTATTGATTTTTGTATGTTGATTTTGTATCCTGCAACTTTACTGAATTGGTTTATCAGTTCTAATAGTTTTTTTGTGGAGTCTCTAGGTTTCTCTAGATATAAGATCATATTGTCTGCAAACAAGGATAATTTGACTTTTTCCTTTCCAATTTGGATGCCCTCCATTTCTTCCTTTTGTCTGATTGCTTTAGCTAGAACTTCCGGTACTATGTTGAATAACAGTGGTGAAAGTGGGCATCCTTTTCTTGTTAATGATCTTAGAGGAAAGGCTTTCAGTTTTATAATCAGAAATGATTATGAGGCAATGAAATATTTTAGTGAGAATATAACATAATCAACTTTTTTGAGGTAGAATTTTAAGTATAGATTTTGATATACTTTGAGAAATATGTGCCCTCATGTCATCATAACCCTGAAAAATATTCTAGAGCCCTTTGTGGTTAATCTTCTACCCTAGGCCCCAGACAACCACTGGTCTTATTTCTCAATTAATTTTACTTATTTTTTTTTATTTCAGCTTATTATGGGGGTACAAAAGCTCAGGTTATATATAATGCCCATGCCCCGCCCATCCCCCTGAGTCAGAGCCTCAAGTGTGTCCATTCCCCAGACAGTGCACCTGGCACTCACCATGTAGTCATACCTCCATCCCCTCCCCCAATCCCCCACCTCCCAGAGTCAGCACCTTCAAACATGGCCATTCCCCAGACGGTGCGCAATGCACTCATCATGTAGAAATACACCCATCTCCTCCCCCCACTCCCTGCCTCAGTCTGGTATCCAGTTGGTATCATTCCCCAATGTGCATTTAGGTGATGATAAGGGAAACCAATTTTCTGGTGAGTACATGTGATGCTTATTTTTCCATTCTTGGGATACTTCACTTAATATAATGGGTTCCAACTCTCTCCAGGAGAACCAAAGAGATGTCGTACACTGTTATTTCTTATAGCTGAGTAATACTCCATAGTATACATATACCACAATTTACTAATCCATTTGTGAATTGATGGGCATTTGGGTTGTTTCCACATCTTTGCAATTGTGAATTGCGCTGCTATAAACATTCGGGTGCGGGAAAAGATTCCTTATTTAATAAATGGTGCTGGGAAAACTGGATAGCCACATGTAGAAGACTAAAACAGGATCCACAGCTTTCACCTCTCACAAAAATCAAATCATGGTGGATAACAGACTTAAACCTTAGGTGGGAAACTATTAGAATCCTAGAAGAAAATGTAGGAAAGACTCTTCCAGACATTGGCCTAGGCAAAGAACTTATGAAGAAGACCCCTAAGGCAATCACAGCAAGAACAAAAATAAATAAATGGGACCTGATCAAATTAAAAAGCTTCTGCACAGCCAAAGAAACAGTCATGAGAGTAAATAGACAACCTACAGAATGGGAAAAAATTTTCGCATACTACACGTCAGATAAAGGACTGATAACAAGAATCTATTAGAACTCAGGAAAATCAGTAAGAAAAAATCAAACAACCCTATCAAAAAGTGGGCAAAGGACATGAATAGAAATTTTTCAAAAGAAGATATAAAAATGGCTAACAAACATGAAAAAATTTTCAACATCTCTAATCATCAGGGAAATGCAAATCAAAACTGCAATGAGATACCACTTAACCCCAGTGAGAATGGCCTTTATCAAAAAGTCCCAAAACAATACATGTGGCATGGATGTGGAGAGACAGGAACACTCATACACTGCTGGTGGGACTGTAAACTAGTGCAACCCCTATGGAAAACAATATGGAGATACCTTAAACAGATTCAGGTAGACCTACCATTTGATCCAGCAATCCCATTATTGGGCATCTACCCAGAAGAACAAAAATCATTCTATAGAAAAGACACCTGCACCGGAATGTTTATAGCAGGACAATTCATAATTTTACTTATTTTTGACTTTAACATAAATGGAAGCATACAGTAGCTTCTCTGTATGTTTTCTTTTGATCAATATATTGATTTTTAGATTCATCCATGTTGAAGTGTGAATTGGTAGTGTGTTCCTTTTTATTGCTGGCTACATTGTGCGAATATTCCACAATTTGTTTTCCCATTCCTCTCTGGATGCATTATGTCCAGCTTTTTACTATTATGAATAAGCTGCTATAAACGTTCATATCCAAGCATTTTCATGGGGAAATGATTTGTTTCTCTTGATTGTATTCCTAGGACTAGAATTACTGGGTCATAGGGTAGAAGTATGTTTACCTGTATGAGAAACTGCTAAAGAGTTTCCCAAAGTTGCTGTACCATTTTGCACCACCACCAGAAATATCTGAGAGTTTCAGTTGCTTCATATACTTGTCAATACTTGGTATTGTCAGCTTTAAAAGTTTTAACTAATACCAGGTTTCCTTTTGGGGTGATGAAGATTGTCTGGAATTAGATGGTGGTAGTGGTTACACAACATTGTGAATGTACTAAATGGCATTCAGTACATTTTTTTTTTATTTCAGCTCATCATGGGGGTACATAAGTTCAGGTTATATACATTGTCCATGTCCTGCCCATCCCCCCGAGTCAGAGCCTCAAGCATGTCCATTCACCAGACAGTGCGCCTGGCACTCACCATGTAGTCATACCTCCATCCCCTCCCCCCACCCCCCACCTCCCCGAGTCAGCACCCTCAAGCATGACCATTCCCCAGACGGTGCGCATCGCACTCATCATGTAGGCATACACCCATTCCCTCCCCCCACCCCCGTCTCAGTCTGGTATCTAATTGGTACCCTTCCCTGATGTGCATTTAGGTGATGATCAGGGAAACCAATTTTCTGGTAAGTACATGTGATGCTTGTTTTTCCATTCTTGGGATACTTCACTTAATATAATGGGTTCCAACTCTCTCCAGGAGAACCAAAGAGATGTTGTATCACCGTTATTTCTTATAGCTGAGTAATACTCCATGGTATACATATACCACAGTTTACTAAATGGTTCAAATAGTAAATTTCATGTTATGTGTATTTTACCACAATAAAAAATGTGTTAATATGGGGAAAAAATAAAATAAAAATTTTAACTATTCTTATGGATAACTACAGGTATTTATTTATAGTTTAAATTTTATTTTCCTGGTGAGTAAAGGCGCTGGACATCTTTTCACATGGGTATTTATAAATCTTGCTTTTGTGAATTGTCTATTCAAATCTATTGTCCATTTTAAAAATACTTTGTCCTTTTATTATTGAGTTATAAGAGCTTTTACGTGTTTAGCTTAGCTGGTAGAGAAGTCATTGTAGGTACTAAGGCAATCCACCTGTAACTCAGGTGGATTGATGGTTTTTTTATGTTTCTAATCTCACACAAACAAATGGATTTATTATAGGCTGTCTTCCAGCAAGGGAGCACCTGGAATGAATGCATGCCTTCTGCTGAGTCTCCCTTTTCTCCTTGGAGTTGCATTTACTCATCTCCTCTTCATTTTTAATTGAGCATGTCTTAGGGTCTGAGTAAGGAATGCTGTTCATGGCCATTCCTTGTGTGGCTCATCTTCTTCACAAGGCCAGGTTGGAAGTTGTGCTTTCTTACATATAGGCTCTAGCATTAAATCAGACACATGCAGAAACAAAACTTCTGAAAGTCTTGTAGTGCTTTATGCATTTAGTTTTATTAATTTTACTTAAAACTTATTTATTTAGCACTACTATGTGCAAAGAATTATTCTCCGTGCTGAGAATTGAACTGTGAATAAGGCAGACACAGCTGCTGCCCTAATAAAGGCATCAATAAAGTGGCAGTGGATAACACTGAACAAGTAATTAGAGGTATGATGCACAGTGGGGATAGGGGACAGTGGCTGGGTGGGTGGGCTACCAGGGGTGTCTAGGTTAATGATTTTGAACTTTATCAAAAGAGTTGGAAAGTAACCTAAGGGTTTTAAGCATTGAAATAATGTAATAAAATTTTTAAAATGTATAATTATTTCTTTAATATGAAAAGATGAAAAAATAAAATTCTTTCTCCCACATAAAAAAAAGTAACAAGAGATGATAAAGGGAAAACACTTACGAGGCTCTGAGAGTAACGTGCATGAGATGCAATGGTGGCTTGGACTAGCTGATATGGAGAAATTTGGTTATAATTCAAATATACTTAGTAACTAACATCAATAGGAATTGGTGACTGTAGTTTGCAATTGAAGGAGAAGGAGATGTCAAGGTCGACACTGAAAATTCTGACTTGGACAACTGGTCAGAGAGGTGCCATTCACTGACATGGAAAAAAAAAAGATGTGGCAGAATGGTGAGTTTGGGGCATATCAAGTTTGAAATGTCTATAAGATGTTCAAGTGGAGATATTGGGTTGTCAGTATAGGTATTCAACTCAGGGAGAGAATCACTTATAGATATAACTTTAATGGTATTTAGCATACAATTGAAATCAAAGACACAGTAGTGGATGAGATGACCTAACAGAGAATACAGAATGAGAAGAACAGAATACTTAATTATGCCCTGAAGGACATCAAACTTCTGGGGTAGGGAGAGGAGGATATTCTGACCAAGATTACTAGAGCCATTCTATTGGAGAAAACCCTGTGGGAAATTGTGTCATGAAAGAGAATAGTGTTTCCACAAAGAGGGAGCAGACATCTGTATCAAATACTTCTCATAATTCCAGTGAGACAAAGAAGAATAATACTGGAGTTTTTAAAATAAGTTTTATTGTGCATATTTAAGGTATACAACATAATGTTATATATATACATATATATATACATCTTATAACATTATGTTATGGTTATGATAGTGGAACAAATTAACATCTCACAGAGTTACCAGTTTTTTGCCCCCATGTCTGGAGATACTCAGCAAAAAATCCTGAATACACTACTATTAACTATAGTCCTCATGTTGTAGATTAGATCTTTCAATGTGTTCATCCTACATACTTGCTACTTTTTATACTTTGTCCTCCATCTCTTCATTTTTTCTCCCCCCACAACCTTGGTAACCTCTTTTTATTCTCTCTATATATTTGGCCTGTCTATCCATTTATCTTTTATTTAATTCCACATATAAATTAGATCATGCAATATTTTTCTTTATGTGTCTAGCTTATTTCACTTAGCATAATGTCCTCTAGGTCCATATGTTGTAGATTTAGTGAGATAAAGTTCTGTTTTTAACAAGAATAGTTTTGGTGGAATGATGTCACAATCCAGACTATAGTAAATTGTGTGGTCAATGAGTTCAGAAAAGGGATTCCTAGAAGGAAAAGGTATTGGATATGATTATAGGTAGCTTTGTTCATATTTTATAGTGAGGAAACGTTTTCTTTGTCCTTAAATTTTTTTGTTTGAAATGGTAGGGTGTTAATCTTCAAAAGAATAGGACACGCAAAAATGAAATGAAAATGCAGTATCCCCTGTGCATCCAAAATTTGTTAAACTCACAACTTTTCTATAAATTATTTCTTTAGGATATAAAGTTATAATAAACTATTAATTGATAAAACATAAGTGTAAGAATAACCTGGCACACAACTTTTGGGAAAATAATATCATGTACAGAAGAAAACCAGAAAATTGCACCATCACATTCTTTAGAAGCTTTAGCCTGTTTAAATTTCTAAAATGATATTCTAACAAAAGAATATTAAAGATACTGCTTTAACCATCAGAAAGTACATCTGATAGCACTGCACAAAGACTCTGGCATTGGACTAGATTACCGAAGTGTGAACTATGAATAGAAGAGAACAGAGGTGACAGCATCATCATTAATCAAGGTGCTTTGTAGATAACTGGTTACTAGACACACAATTCATATGCTCCTTCATTCAGTTTCATATAAGAAAATGTATCAGTCACTTGAGAGGGTGAATTAGCATACTCGAAATAAGATAAATTGTACCCTATGTTGCTTACTAATTCCAATACAATTATTTGTGAATTTATGTGTGATTGAAAATTTGATTTTAAAAATAATACATGGCTAGGAAAGTATTACTATGTTTTCCTATTTTTTACTAAGTGAAAAAATTTGTTAGATAAGGTCTTCTTCATTGAAGTCCTTTTAAAATGGAATATAATGGAATATATTAGATGAGTTGACCTTGATTATAGAATTAACGAGTCCATTATAAGTGTTGCAATCACTTCAATTGAGCAGTAGTACACAATTTATTTACCTTTGTTCTTCCCTCTTTGTCCTGACTGACAAGATTGATGAATGGTATACCAGCAATCTACAAAATAGCCTTAACGAGCCAGACCTATAAAAAATTAATCTTATGATTCTCACATTTTTTTACTACCATCTGGAAAGAGTACCACAATCATTAGTCTTAAATGAGTGCCATTCTTGCTCTTTCTCTGGAGAGTGCTAATTGAATTTAAAGCTTTCTTTTTCACTTATTATTTGTAGTAATTTCTATGCTTTGAATATTTGCATATGTGTCCAGGAATGTATTCTGTGTTGTCCATCACATAAAAATAGTAATGTACTTATGAAGTACTCAAGTCAGACTCTATCCCAATATTAAATTCAGGATCTAGTCAGCAGTTTCATCTTTGATGGATTGTGTTGTCAGAGCTTTCAATGAATTGGTAATTTCTACTTGTAAGCTGTTTCCTAGAAAAGATGAAAGTATGCATAAGACCTTAAATAAGTATCTAATTATCAAATTATCTTGTATTTATTGAAGTAAAAGATTAATTATAATAAAACCACACCATTTAATTAGAGGTCTCAGTTTGTGTCTATTTCAACATAATTGAAAAATATCATTTAAGTGATTTCCATGTTTATACTTATAATTTTACATGGACTATTCTTAAATGCTCCTAAAAAGAGCTTCCTTAAGAAAGACATACAAGAAACCTTGTTTCATGATTACATTTATTCAGTTAGTTTGTTATTGAATATTTATTGAGTGGGTATTTCATGCTAGTCACTGTACCAGGCATTCTATTGTCTTTGAAAACAAGGACAGTTTGTATTTGTAGAAGCAACCTACCTCTTTATTTTATCCTATTTCACCTTACCTTTTAGGCAGCACTTTATTTCTGTCTTCTTTCTGTGTTTTTCCTGGGAGTATGTCTTGGGCCCTTTTTTTCTCACTCACCTTTCACAAGTGATTGTATTTATTTTCATCTTCTTTGGGGAGAAGAAGCAACATAACATGATAGATGCATGAGTCATGCAGGGTTTGGAGTCAGGCAGGGCTTAGACTTGGATCCACTGTTAGATGTATGACTTGAGGTAATTATAATGTCTTAGCTTCCCCATTTCTTCATCTGTATAATGAGGAACCTGTCATTACCACATTATGCTGTATTTTCCTATCATTGTATGGTACTTATCACAGCGTTATAATGGCCTGCTTCATTGTCTGTAGCTACCTCTAGACCCTGTGCTCTAGGTGCTATGACAGCAGGAGCTCTTTATGTCTTTTATTATTGAATCCCTAGTACTTAGCTAAATTGTTCAGCATGGTAGGTGCTCAATAAGTGTTTATTGAATTTATAACAGATGATTGCTAAAAGGCACTATCTCTAAGAAGCTTAAAGTATAAAAGGAGAGATATATGGGTAAACAAACAATTACAATGCTATTTAGTGGTGGCTTTTGTGGCTGCTGGACACAGGATGGCTCAAAGTTCATCAACAAGCTAGTTTACAGTTCTAGAGAAGTGTGGAGGTGTTTTTTGTTTTTTTTTTTTGTTTTTTGTGGTTTTTTTTTTTGAGTAGGTTGATTGATACTTGAGCTGAATTAATATAAAAAAGTGGCAATTTCTGAGATGAGGAAGTTAGGAAGGAATTGCAGAGCATGTACAGGGATACTCAGACTTGGAAAAGCACCCAAAGCACCCCATTTGGGGAAGCACAGTTAATATTTTGGTGTGGCTGGAATGAAGTGTACCTCTTAGGTGATGGAGTGATGGGTAGCTGGAAAACAAGGCTATGATGAGAAATTTGAACTTCATCTCATGGGCAACAGTAAAATCTTTAGAATGGAAATAAAATGGGAAAAAGACTGTCACAAATGTAGAAATGATTTTGTGAGAAAATGCATAGGCCCAACCACAAGTGTGTGGAGAAATACCTATCTTGTTCTACTTGTAGGTGAGATCAGTCCTTCAAAAGGGAATTAGCCAAGAGAAGACAGACAAGTCATCTCAAATTTTAGCTTAGTGAAGAACTTTTCCTGGCCTTGTGTTAAATCAATTTCAATGATGGAAGCTTTGGGGTTAATCAGCTCCAGCCTCAATTATCTAGGAAAGGACAGATCTTGTCCTGAGAGCACAATGTAAGGGAGTAGGAAGGTAGGTTTTAGGGGAGAATTAATAAGCTTATCGATGCATAGCAATTGTCCTTGCATATATCTTGCAAATGAATTACGCTTTGTACCCTCCCGCTTCCACTTTAGGGCAGTTTTGACCAACAGGCTTATTTTATAAGGTTTTTCAAAATTACTGCATTTCAATTCATTTCCTTACTTCATTTCAATAGCAGTAGGGATTTACTGGCCAACGGTTATTTCTTGACTTCCTCATCTTTTTATTTCTCTTTTTTTTTTTTTGGTATTTCTCTGGAGAAATATTTCCCCTCATTTTGCGTGGTTATGGTGGAATTAATTATTAAGAAGCCAAGTCTCTCCTGGCTAGCAGGTGGGCATGTGACCTAAAGCTCAACCAATTACACTCTTCCTGAAATTTGGATATTTATTAAATGAAACAAGGAGAGAAACTGATTGAATATGACTTATTCCAATCACGGAGCCCTGAAAAGACTGTTTATGATTACTGCTTCCTATATTGCCAGAATTTCTTCAATCCCTGAACTTCCCAACGTGTTTTCCAGATTTTCTTTCAATTCTGGTAGTTATTTCATCCATATACCTCCATAAAATTATCTAGGTTATAGGACACCAGGAATTGTTTTCCACTGGTGAAAATCAAATATCACTGACATTTTTTTAAAAGATTGTTTGAAACCTTAAAGAAGAAAGTAATTCTCAAATCTTGCTTTTAATAAGGTATCAAACAATTACTGTTTTTAAAAGAACACTTCTTTCTTAATAAGTACATATAAATTTTCACATGAAGACATAGTTGGTCATTGAGTGAAAAAAACCTCAGAGATTTTCAGCTTGAAAAACAGTATGGCATGGTAATTGCAGGTGTAGGCTTTGCAAATGTAGTGTTGGATTTAAAAGCTCAGCTCCATAATTAGCAAAAATATGACCTTGGATAATTTTCTTAGCCACTAAGTTCCTCCATTTCTTCACCTATAAAATGTGGAAAAGGCAATTCATGTGATATGCTTAGAACAGTCCCTAACACACAAAAACTCAATAAATAAATATTAGCTTCATGTTCAAGCTATGCTACTATTTTATTTCAAACTCAATTTACAGCTTCTTGTGAGCCGAGGCCTTGTTTTATTCATCTTATATTCCTATTTCTTAACCTCAGACATGTACCTTTTGTTAGTGGTTGTGTATGAGAAAACATCTTGGATTGTTTTCATATGTGTGTTGTAGTTACTGTATTGATATTCACACAGAAACCTGTTATCAATTATATAATAACTTTGAGAACTTGGAGTCCAAACTTGCTATTCTCCTGAGCTCTGCAAGGTACCATAAATTTAAATGTTTATAAAGTTATGTAAGGATGTTTCATTGTTTATGTAAACAATTTTTCATTACGTAATTTTTCCTAGTTAATTGTGTTAGAATACCTCTGTGGAATAATTAAGACTCCACCACTGGTTCTTAACCTTGGCTGCATGTTAGAAACATCTGGAGAGCTTTCAAAAACACTTATTCCAGGTCACCACCCTAGATTAATGAAGTCTGACACCTTGGAGATGGAACCTGGATATCAGCATTTTGCTGAAGTTTTCTCAAGTTTTCAGGTGATTCTAATGTGTATTCAGAACTGAATCACTGCTGCTTAAACACTGTTAGACTATCCTAGTTAAAAGCCAGTAGGTATGAAAAGTACAGAAGCCTTGTTTTTTTATTTATTAAATATATATAATTTTAGAAGAGAGGATTTCTGAATTTTGACTAAGTATCTAACTACATACAGTTTGCTCATAACATTAAAGAAAAGGCTAATGTTAGGCTCAAGAAAAAGGCTATTCTATTACTCCCCTGTTTCTTTCATCATAGGTTCATGAGACATTTTATATATATTTTTTAAATGAGATCACATAGAATTTGGGGGAGGGTACTTGAGAATCTACTGTATTTTGGGAGTTTATGATGTCTATGTGAATACGTCAGTCTCTTAAGAGGCCAGGATCTAGAAATTATCTGATTCCAATTTTTCAGTATATAGTCTATAAAAGTACAGATTAAATTTTGTTATTCTAATGATTTCTGTCTCTATTTATATTACCTCAAGACCAATGGGAGTTTGACTTTGGGTTGGGAACAGAGAGGTAATTGGCACGTGCACACACACACACACACACACACACACAATTTGTGTCTGTTGTGTACTATTGTACACTAGTTTTCTTCTCTGATATATAGATTAAGTTTAAAGCCTTAACCACTTAACAACTTTTCAGATATTTAAAGACAGATACTATCTCACCTCCAATTTTTCTCTCCTCTAGTATACCCATGAGCAATTCCATGCATGACATAGTTTCTTGGACATTCAGTAGGCTCCTATCTACCTTGGTTAATCATAGTAGCTGACGTTAACTGATCACGCACTACATGTCATGCACTGTTCTGAGTCCTTATTATGTACTAAGTCATTTTGTCCTCACAGCAACCCTGTTGAGAGAGTGGCTTATTTTTTAAAGATGAGGAAACTGAGGCACAGGTATGTTAAGACATATTTAGAGACTTACTAAACGGTGAATGTCATATTAAAATTCTGGCAATTCTGCAGCTGCAGTCTCAGTCACTACACTATAATGATTTATAATCTATGTAGCAATATATAATTAAATCTATAAAAATGCAACCAAGCTATCAATCCATTGGAGGGTGTAGGTAGGGGAGAGGAAAATTTTCTTAAATTAATTTTAAAGGAACAGTTCAGTTTCTGGTCTGCTATATAAAGCAAGAATTTGTATGGTTCTTTTTTCACCCTAAATAATTCATGAAACACTTTGCCACTCTTATATGCCTTGCCTATAACACCTGGAGCTATAAATTAGACAGAAAATCTACAAAACCTTATTTGGTATATGATATGGTATCATATAATATTCCATCCCATAGCAAATGGTTAAAAACTACTTATATAACAGATTTCATTTTGATCTGGCTTGTGTGCATGATCTGTAAAAGGAAATGCTTCAAGAAGTGACATCTAATGTAAGAGTCCCCAGTGTTCATCATTCCTGCAGTTTAATCTTTTCTTTAATGCCTTAGGTACTCACAAGCAATGAGGCAGGATAAATATATCAATCCAGCACATTGTGAAGTAACAGGCAGAGGAAGTCTGAACTCAGTGGTACGATGTGTCAGGAGAGAAGCTAAGCCTACCAGAATGTGCACCACTGAATTTGGGCAGTTGGCCAATGCTTAACACTGCCAGAGAAGTGCAATTTTATTTTAATCATCTATTTTTATGTCAAGGCCAAGAGCAGCATTTATACCAGCTCCAACTTCCCCATCAGTTATAGCAATATGCACTCCAGAGTTCTCAAGGTAGGGAGGCTGAATTTGCATATTGGTAGAGCAGAAAAATATATTCATTCCTTTCATCTTTGGAAGGTGGGACAGAGAGATAATCATGGAACCAAGGACTAGATGTTTCCAAGTTTTTCAGTTCTAAAACATACCAGGCTAGGCAGATAACATTTGGATTGTGAGGTCAAAATACAGCCAAAAGAACGTAGTATTTTAGCATCAGCTGTTTAGAGGAGCAAATTATAGTGGTACATTTTTTTTATAAAGATGAACTCCTTTGGGTCCAGTGTAGACTCTGAAAATTGGAACACATAGATTTGTGACACACTAAGATGAAATGATTAACAAAGGCAGCATCATAAGTAAAATTAGAGGCTAAAACTACCAAATCGATTATTTTGATGGGACTAACCTATCAAGTCTCTCCATAATCTAATGAGTTTTCATTATGATTTTTCTAGATTAGAATAGTTATTTGTATTTGTGCATATGCAGCCACAGGTAGGGGTGACAAAAAATAATTCAAAATTCAACTCCATCACAGCTTATAAAATTTTCAAGGGAATAAGGGTCAAATAACATATATTGACATTTTCTCTTAATTCCATCATATCTTTTGCATAATTCTTTTTTCCACATTCTGATGTTCTATAACATGTCATATATATAGTTTAGATTTTTCATCCAAGCTTAGCTTGTCCTTTCTGCTCCTCATTCTCTAGTTCTGATAGAACTTTCTTCTTCATAAATCATAGCTATGCAATGCCGCTCTTTCCTTTGATCTCTTTTGAAATTAGTACATTTTATTATAATTTAGGGGTCTCTATATTCTTTGTAAACTTTAATAATGTTTCTGCCCCTCAGATTGCTTAAAAGTATTTTTTCTTACATTTGTCATCCAATTTGCATGATAGCTAATGTATTTATATTTTTGTTTTAAAAATTATCTTGATCTGTGGCTACTAAAAATTATGGAGTTCTGGACCTGATATGAGCCATGACGTCAGTAGTCTAGTTCTCTGGAACTTCTCCATCGTACTCTAGACAAGTGGTCATCCAGGTTTGCCTGGACACCTTCAAGATGGGGGGCTTAGCATATCAACAAAGTAGTTTAAGTTATATTGGTTAATATCATTCATTATATTGTACCTTTAAACAATTTTTAAATGTTTTGTCTCTAAATAATTTTTGTCAATTGGTCCTAATTTTCTTCTATGATACATACATTAAGTTTAAAACCTCATCAACCTTACAACTTTTCAGAATTTTGAAAACTATCCATTCTCTATTTTTTTCCATTCTCTAGGCAATTTCTGTATGTGATATGGTTTCATTTCTGTCTGACATGTTTGAAACTGTACTAGTTACTGTCTTCTGAATATGCTTCAGTTTTCTCATATTTGTTATAGACATGGAAATGTGCCACTCAGATCCCTCTTCGATTTGCTGCCCATATGAGGCCAGTGAGGTCCGAGGACAGCCTCCAGCTGTTAGTTCCTTCAGGGTCAGCCTCTGCTGCAGAGTACACAGCCTTAACTCAGGCTATGCACTTCCCAGGGCAGCCCACATCTTTAGACTGAGGCAGGCAGAGGTATAAATGCCCGGTCATTTCTGTCTAAAGGGGGTTGACTGATGGACTATACCAGCTCCATGGCTCCCCAGTGGGTTAGCAAAGACTTTATTTCACTTTTTCTTCTGCCTGATACTACTTCTCTCTGTTTTCACGTATGTTCATTCTTAATAAACATCTTGTACTTTAAGCTGTGTTTTGTCTGTTTACAGAGAACCTAATCTAAGACAGTATTTCTTTCTGCCTATATTGCTCTTTGCCCAGATTAGTTCAGAATGTTTTGAACCAAGACCAGACTTCCTATTTATTTATATTAAAGATTATTTAAAAATATTGAACCCAAAATATTGGATCCCAGTTTGCAAGGACGTTTTTGGATATAATTTTACCATCCCATGTGTTTGCTACTTCCAAGTTTTTTTCATCTTAATGATTACCACCAACTACTTCCCAAAATTTTTGATAAAACATTCACTAAGTAATTTTTGAATATAGAGTCCTATTTACAAGTCAATTCTTATCCAGTGAAGAATCCATTTTATTCTGTTTTCATATTGCTAGAGTAACATTAGTTATCCCTCTTACATAATTATTAATCACAGTATAAAATATATACAAAAGGATGCACAAAGTCTATGGTTAATATACAGGTACTCTCGTGCATTCACCATCCAGATCATAAAATAGACTATTGCCATCACCTCAAAGCTCTACAAGCCACCAACTCCACCCCATTCTCCAAAGGTAACTTGCTTTCCTAACTTTAATATCAAAGATTGATTTTTACTTCTTAAAAAAAATTACTTTTATATAAAATGAATCTTATAGTAGATATTCCTTTGTGTCTGGCTTCATTCACTACATGTTTGTGAGGTTAATGAGTATTATGTATAGCAATATTACATTGGTTTTTATTAAATCTCATTTTGTGAATATAGCTCAATTTGTTCATCTATTGGGATTCTTTTTTAGTTTTTGTTGAAAATACTACCTTGAATATTTTTATATTTTTGGTGTACTTAGTTTGGGTTTCTTTCAGATGTAAAAATATACAACTAATAGATCACGGATATGTCCATATGAGTCTTTGATAGTGCCAGTTTTCCAATGAAGTTGTATGAATTTGCACTTCTACTTCCAGTGTATGAGAGATTCAGTGTCCAGCTGACACTTGTTACTGCCAGTGTTTTTCATGTTAGCCATTCTGGTGGTGAGTAAGTAGTTGCATAGCATAGTCAACTTAATTTGCCTTTCATTAACAATTAATGAAATAGAGCATTAGGGTATTAACCATTTGGATTTCCTCTTTGTGAAGTTCTTGTAAATGTCTTTTATCATTTCTTTTTATTAATAATTCATTTATTTATTTTATTTCAGAATATTATGGGGGTACAAATGTTTAGGTTACATATATTGCCTTTGCCCCACCCAAGTCAGAGCTTCAAGCGTGTCCATCCCCAGATGGTGCACACTGTACCCATTAGGTGTGAATATACCCATTCCCTACTCCTCCCACCTGTCCAACACCTGATGAATGTTACTACTATATGTGCACATAAGAGTTGATCAGTTAATACCAATTTGATGGGGAGCACATGTGGTGCTTATTTTTCCGTTCTTGTGATAATTAACAATGGCTCCAGTTCTATCCAGGATAATACAAGAGGTGCTAGATCACCATTGTTTTCTGTGGCTGAGTAGAACTCCATGGTATACATATACCACATTTTATTAATCCACTCATGCATTGATGGGCATTTGGGTTGTTTCCACATCTTTGCAATTGTGAATTGTGCTGCTATAAACATTCTAGTGCAAATGTCTTTTTTATAGAATGTCTTTTTTTCCTTTGGGTAGAAGCTCAGTAATGGGATTGCTGGATCAAATGGTACACGTGGCTATCCAATGTTCCCAGCACTATTTATTGAATAAGGATTCTTTTTTCTGGTGTATGTGTTTATCTGTTCTGTCAAAGATTAGATGGCTATATGAGGATGGTTTTCTATCTGGGTTCTCAGTTCTCTTCCATTAGTGTATGTCTCTGTTCTTGTGCCAGTACCATGCTGTTTTAGTTACTACAGCCTTGCAGTATAGCTTGCAGACTGGTAAATTGATGCCTCCCAATTTGTTCTTCTTAAGATTGCTTTTGCTATCCAGGGTCTTCTCTGGTTTCATATGAAACATAGAATTATTTTTTCTAGATCTGTGAAAAATGATGTTGGTATTTTAATAGGGATTGCATTGAATCTGTAAATCACTTTAGGTAGTATGGACATTTTAACAATGTTGATTCTGCCAACCCATGTGGATGGTATGGTTTTCCACCTATTTATGTCCTCTGCTATTTCCTTCCTCAGTGTTTCGCAGTTCTTCCTGTAGAGGTCTTTCACCTCCTTAGTTAAATATATTCCTAGGTATTTTATTTTCTTTGTAGAAGACTGAAACAGGATCTGCACTTCTCATCTCTCACAAAAATCAACTCACGGTGAATAATCAACCGACTTACCATTTCTTTTTTGAAAACTGGGTTTTCTGTTTTCTACTTTTGATTACCAATTTTTATATGGCTTGGATACAAGTACTTTATTGGTTATATGTATTAAAATATATTCTCCTACTCTGTGGCCTGTTTTGTAACATTCTTAATGTTTTCTAAAGATAAACAGACTTTAAAAAATACTTCTGAAGTTCAATTACCAACATTTTTCTTTATAGTTAGTTGTTCTTGTTTTCTGAGAAGAAATCTTAGCCTGCCCCCAAGGTCATGAAGATATTTCCCTAATACTGTTTTCCAGAAGCTTTATTGTTTTACCTTTCACATTTAGATATACACATAATCCCCCTGAAATTGACTTTGGTGAATGGTTTAAGGTATCAATATTCATATAGACAAAAAATTTATTGAAAAGATTGTTTACCACCCATCCCCACACTAATTTGCAGTGCTTGCTTCTACATCTAGTTTGCTGAGGATTTTTTTTCTTAATGATAAATACTTACTGAGTTTTACCGCTGCTTTTCCTGTTTTTAATAAAATGATCATATAGTTTTTCTCATTTATTTTGTTAATGTGGTAAATTCCACTGGTTGATTTTTACTGCCATGCCTACTTTGCATTACTGGAATGATCTCAATTTATTTGTGCTATATTATCCTTTTTATATATCATTAGATCAAATTGCTATATTTTCCTTTTCATGGTATGTTTATATTTTCTTGCAATATTCTTGTCAGATTTTGGTGTAAGAGTTATGTTGGAATCATCCTAGAGATGTGGTGTTGACCTGTTAGAAACTATGTTAGTGTTTGCTCAAGTTTTTACAGGACAAGGTAAAATGAATGTGATATTCTCAATTGCCTATTCTCCAGAACAGTTTATATACCATTGTTTCATTTCTACCTTAAATGAATGTGAGGGAAAACCCAACATTAAAGCTATCTGGGCCTGGAGTTTTCTTTGTGGGAAATCTTTTAATTTTAAGCTCAATTTCTTTAACAAATAGAGGACTACTGACATTTTCTTTCTTCTTGTGACAGTTTTGGTATATTGTATTTCAAGGAATTTTCCACTGTTTCAAGTATATCAATATATAATTTCTATAATAGCCTGTTTTTAAATTTATTATATCATCTGTATGAACTGTAGTGCTCACCCCTTTTTCTTTTCTGATGTTGATAATTTGTCTTTTTTCTCATACAGTTCTCTTTTTTTCCATAACCTGTGTTACTAGGTTTATCTATTTGGCTAATCTTTTTCAAAGAGCCAACTTGCAGCTTTGCTGGCCTTTCATTATTTTTTTTCCTCCTAATTAACTGATTTCTACCCTTATCTTTATTATGTTTTTTTCCTATATTGTCTTAGGGTTGAATTTGCTGATTTTTTCTAGAAGCTCAAAATCTAGGAGGTAGAATTTTGCTTCTTGAGATAGAAGTTTATATTATTGTGTTCCAAACATTCTTCTTCTCCAATATATACATTTAAAGCTATATTTCACTTTAAGATCTGGCATAGTTACACCTCAGAATTATTACATGTTTAACTTCATTTTTTGTTCAAAACGTTTTTATTTCCATTTTGATTTATTCTCCAACACATAGGTTATTTGCAGCCATACTGCTTAAACTCCAAATATTTTGATATTTTCTTGTTAACTTTGTTGTTGATTTCTAATTCAATTCTGCTGTTAGAGAATATTCTCTGTGTATTCCAAGTCTTTGAGATTTATTGAGACTTCTTTGTATCCTGGCATATGATTTATTTTGTTAAATTATCCACATATATTTGAAAAAAATATACTATAGTTACTGTGTGTAAATCATATAAATATCAATTAGGTCAGTTTGGTGAATAGTGTTAATCAAATATTCTATATCTTTATTGGTTTTGTATCTGCTTACCGATTTTATGTCAGTTACTGAGAGAGGATTATTAAAATCTCTAACCATGATTATACATTTATCTATTTCTCTTTTAATTCTGTCAATTTTTGCTTCAGATACATTGAAATTGTGAGATCAATATATATGAGTTTAGGATTATTGTCTTCTTGGAGTGACTTTTACCTTGGATTCAAACATACTTTGATATTAACATATGTAATAGCTTCATTTTTGTTAATTGATACTTTTTTTATAATTTTACTTTTCTCCATTATATACTTTTTTATTAGTGTACTTCTTTAAAAAGCATATAATTGAGTTTTATTTAATACAGACAGATCTTTCTATTTTAACTGTAGTCTTTAGTCTATTTACATTTAATTACTAATATATTTAGATTAGAGGCTACTGTCTGTGTATTTGTCCCATCTGCTCTTCACTTCAATATTCCTCTTTCATTTCTTATTCTTCCTGGGTGTATAATTCTAATTTGGCAATAGTTTTCATTGTTTTCTTCCTTTCACAAAGGTGTCTACCATCCCTCTTGTTCTTTTGCATGTAATGTATCTTTTATCTTTAGTTATGTGTACTATTTTCTTCTTGTCTTTGGTACTTACACTTTTCAGTCTGATGTGCTTTCTTTGTTTTAATGCTACCCCTGTGTTTCTTGAATATGTTGCCTTTTAAAAATCAGACTTTGAAAATTATGGACCATTATCACTTAAAATATTTCTCCTACTCCATTTTTGTACATGTATGTAAAATTATTTGACTAAAATCAAGTGTTTTCTTACATGTGTTCTGTTATTTATTTAATTATACTTCACTTAATGTGAGTCTTTTTTTCTGTTATGTTTAGTCTGCTGGTAATCCATCTACCGATGTTTTTCTTTATAATTAATTAATTGTTTTTTTTAGTATGGTTTTATGTTCACAGCAAAATTGAGAGGAAAATACAGAGTTCCTATAACAACCCTGCCCCCACACATGTATAGCAATGTTTTGTTTCTAACCAATATTTTGACCTTATTTCAACTGTGTCTAATTCTGCAATTAGTAAAAACAACATCAATTGAGTTTTTAATTTTTTGTTGTCATATAATTTTTAAATATATTAGTCACAATTTGTATTGTTTTAAGCCACCAAATTTGTGGTAGTTTGTTATAGCACCAATAAGAAAGTAACACAGATATAATTCATTTTCTTTCCTTTACTTTGCAATCCAGGATACTCTCTTTATTTTAAGATCATCTGATTAGCAACCTTAATTCACTCTGCAGTCGTAATTCTCCTTAGCCTTGTAACATAACATACTTGTTGATGCTGGGGATTAAGATCATTTTTGATCTATTCACAGCACCTCTATATAGAAATTTATGTAACCGTTAATTCTTTGCACTAAATCTTAGAATGCATTATGTGTTGTTAAGTATGATATGTTAATTCAGACATTACATAGAAATAACAATTTAATAGCTAAATTATGGGGACAGTTTGTTATTAAAGGAAAAATAAGGTTTTTTTATTACTATGGCCTTAACATCACCTTAATTTGTCATTTGTCACTAGTCCAGTAAACATATTTTAATATACAGGATATTAAGTGTGTACTTTGGTTTTAGAATATACAGAGAAACTTTAATTTAGCTTATTTAATTTGCATAGCTTTTCAAAAATATATTACAAGGATAATAAAGCATATTTTTCTTTTCTGAGGCCAAAACAATGGTGAAGCGCTGAGTCTCTCTCTGCAGCTTTAGGCTTTAACAGTAAGATCTTTGGCTACAGCAAAACCAAAGGGCGTTTGAGCTTAAGAGCAGAATAATGATGAAGCCATGTTGGTTGCTGACAGATATGTTCCTGAGCATACATGACTCAGTTCTCAGAGCCTTCCAGGAACAACTGGGTACCTGGGACCCAATTGCCACCAGCCTTCCCAGCTTATAAATTCCAAGAAAACAACTATTACTTGTTATTCAAATATTTAACCAATGCTGTTACTAAGCCTTTATGCTTACATAAGATAACTATCAGCAGTAACTATTTGGATTGTCATTCTAACATATAAGAATTGAAAATCATTTTAGGTAACAAGGATACAGGCTGTAGTAGAATAGGCCTCCCTGTAGGAGTTACAATAGCATATTTAGACTTAGTTTAATATTCAACTGCTCTGTGTCATTGGAGAAGTTACTTAACTTCTCTGCCCACTTTACTTCCTCTGCAAAATGAAGGACCTTGAGGGTATTATCCCTAAGATCTCGGCTAGTGCCCATAGTCTTAATTAAAAGTCGTATGTTCCTGGCTAGAATACGAACTTTTTTAGTACAGGGGCTCTGTTTCATACCTCCATCATATTCACTGCAGTAGGAAGAAAAGCACTGGGAAAAATGGATCCTTAATACTCATTAAAGTGAAGTAAACTAATTTCAAGTATCTTTTATGCATAATTGTGCTTTAATATTTATTTTAAGAAATATTTTAATATTAAAGATTATAAATTTTAAGTGACTATGTGGTATGCTTCTCGGAGATCTAGAAATATTCATCCGTTTGATTGCTTACTATTAGCTAATAAGCTTAACAAAAACTTAAATTTATGACATTCCCTAATTCCTGGTAATTAATAAAAACCATACACTCTACATACCACAGTTCCTCGTTGTCTTTTGCCATAAGTACTATTGGAGCTGGGGAGCATTTGAGATGTGAAAACAATCTCAAGGGGCTGGGCCAGTGGGCTATTAGATGTAAATGCCAGAGATGTTTTATATATTGCTCCACCTGGAAGATCAGTGATTGCCACAGCACGGATGAGGAGAGGTAAAAGAAGAAAAAGAATCACCAGGCTGTGGCAATGGAGTTGCAGGTGACCAAGCCATATTTAAAATTTAGGTTAGGATAAACACCAAGGTGTTGAGGTGCCCAAGGACAGGGATCTGAATGAGGCTTTTAGAAAATGAGCTGATTCTTCCATGAAGGTTTTGTAGCTGATACATCCTGCAGTGCCTGTTCCACCTGAAAGCAGCAACTCTAGAGGCTGCTGCCAAATTTAATTAAGTTAATAGAAAAAGTAGGAAAAAATAGAAAATATTCCATTTACAAACTATAAATACCTTGAGGAAACAGGAATCTAAAAATGCATAAAACTATGTCAGAAGAGGAAAGAAATCTGTGCTGATTTTTTCTTGATACAAAAAGGATGGTGACTGACTAAAATAATCCATATCCCCCCTTGCAATAAACCCAGAAACAGAGTCTGGATAAAAAGGGAAACTAACTACAGGGAGATTTTTTTGCTTGCTTAAGTAACATTAAGAGAAAAGAGAAAAAGGTTAAATACACATATTCCATCAGGAGGTGCCATGGAACAATTTTAAAAGAATTAATAGCCCTGCATTGTAGCTAAAATCAAGGAAGGCATCCTCATATTGCCATTTCTGGTTGTTGAAAAGCTGATAATAGGAGAAAATCTTCAAATGAAATGACAATTGCCTCTGAAATATTTCAAAGGGAAACAAACCATTGAAACAACACCCACATGCATCATGCAAATTTTTGAAAGGTCAAAGATTTTCAAGAAGGAAAATTAGACAGTGAAAAGCCCTGTGTTTTGAAAATTACCCCTCTCGCTTCATTGCTAACAAATCCACAGAATGCTGCATATATTTCCACTGTATTTAATGAACTTAGATAAGGAACAAAGGAAAGTGACAACTTAAAATTAATTCCCTGACAGCAATGAAAAATAAAATTTTTAAGTCAGGTGGGTTTTTTAATACTTACTAATTAAGCTGTCACATTATTTTCTAGTTGCATTTTACACCTGGATTTACTTGGGCTGCCCACTCTGCTATCAAATCAAGTACATGCTCATCCAGTAAGAACAGAGTTAATAAACCATGTTAGATGAAGCAAACATTAAAAGAAGAAATGGAAAGTTAGATCAAAGTTGGCAGTTACCACTGTACTTTATTTTCCTTATGCCCTTCTAAATTTATTTACATATTTATATAGTCAACAGTATAAAAAGTACTAATATTTTATGACAATATTTTTTACACAGGAAGTTAAAGGTAGGGTTTCTTTTACCTTTATAATATTACTATGCTGTCATTTTCTTTTAGAAAAGCAAACATGTTTATAACTTTCAGAATTTATTTAAAATATAGGCAACTTAAACATGCAATTGAATATTCTCATAATTGAGAATAGAAAGCAGTCTGAAATAAATATTTAATAATTGAGAATTTAATAAAGTTGCTTTTAAAATTATATTTTCTGATGCTAGAGATAAAAATAGTTCTAAAATCTATAACCATGGATATATTAATAGAAAGTAAAATGTTAGTAAATATAGACCTAAAATATTGGGAATCATTTTCAGTGATTTCATGACACCATATCTTGTAAACTAGATTAAGAGTCTTTTCTCTTAACATATACTTAAATATTTGTTAAATGAATGAATTAATGTATTATTGAATGGATAGGTATATTTTTGAAACACACACACACCCAGAGTCATTCATTTATTGCCTAAGACACTCAGTTATGCTTAGTGGAGTTAAATAATAAACTATGAAGCCTTACTAATCTTTTATAATCACTTACAGAAATGTTTGTAGATATGAAATTATTTTTTTCAGTATTTGAGACTCCTACATTCCTAAATATAGGTGATAGATTAAAAAATGTCTATTTTAGTAGAAAAATATTACTATAATAATGTGCTAATATGGAAGTAGTAAACATTCAACTTACAAATAGGCTATACTAAAGGACATTTCAGGAAAAATAATTAAAAATCAGTTGAAAATAACCTAATATTTTTCTTCCTCTTTTCCATCACCTCTCTACCTTACTGCTCTTCTTGCTTTCTGTATTTTATTTTCAAGAATAAAACCTGCCACATATCAGAACGGGTAGCTGCTAAACAAATTGTCACAGGCTAACATTTGGGGTTAATTGACATGTGAACACTATGGAATTATTGGCCCTGTGAGGAACTTTAATAAGGAAATTGACTCTGAACTCTGCACTAATTCATTTGTCTCATCACAGTCTTATAAGGGAGGACTAGACTCTCCATTAGACTGTCAGTTAAAATTACCAGAAACATTTTTTATGATATTTATGTCATCTTCAATTCTTCTTAGGCTCAACCAACTTTAAAGTAGGACAAAATCAAGAGAGTGAGAAAGCAAGAGCACTGGTAGAACCCTAGGAGGAAAAATACATGAAAAATCTGGGGCAGCTAAAGATGTTTGCAATTAGTATTTACTACAAATTTTATTTAAGTAAAACATTTTTTATAATTTCAGCACTATCACATGGGATATTTAAACTTGCAGTTATTTACAATGAAGTCAATGTCAAAATTATGGTAACATAATTGGAAATAATTTTTTAAGATATATATATCATCTTTATATAGTGTTTGAGTTCCTTAATGAATGTGCTGAAATTGAATGTTTGTAAGGGATTCATACTTTACTATTGGCGTGTATTAAAATTTAATGACTCCCTTACTTCCATTTATTACTCAGTCAATTCTTGATTAGTTATTCTTTAATTTTTAGCTTTGAACATCTTATTTGTCCAGATTTACCCAGTTATTTTCAAGTAAACACTTCATTTCAAAGCTTCTTTGATGAGGAATATTTTCAAAAGTATGAAGTGAATATTAAATTCCTAAATTAACCTTATTTGGAATTATGTGTATTGGACTCTCTTTTGGCAAGACTATTTACTTATAACTGAGCATGGGTGCTTAATAAAAATTCTGCCTTATGACTAGTGAAGTAGTTCCTGAAAAACACCAAGAAGCTTTAGTGCGGTAAATACAAAAGATTGGCAACTGTTATGAAGTTGTAAAACAATTTATTAGAGTATATAAAAGCCATACTAGCAACAAGGGTGTACTCTTGATACTAACTCAAACACTAAAGAGTATGATTAGCTATAATTTTGCCTTCTGTTATTATTTTTTGAGCATAAGCTATGTAAATTCAATGTGTTACCATTATTTAAACCAGTAAAATGTAGAAATACACTCGGGTTTATACTAACCACGAATTAATCATTTGTTTTAACCATGTAGTGTAATTAAAAACCTTCACTCAGAACCAAATTTTAATATCTAATGTACTTTAGATTATTGGAAGTCACCAAAATAGATATTCATTAATTTACTCATTCACTCAAAATTGATATTAGTTTTTTTATGTATATTTTTTTATTTCAGCATATTATGCGGGTACAAATGTTTAGGTTACATATATTGCCTTTGCCTGACCCAAGTCAGACCTTCAAGCATGTCCATCTCCCAGATGGTGTACACCCATTAGGTGTGAATATACCCATACCCTCCTCCTCCCTCCCCCCTCCCCAACAGCTGATGAGTGTTACTACTATGTGTGCACATAAGTGTTGATCAGTTAACACCAATTTGATGGTGAGCACATGTGGTGCTTGTTTTTCCATTCTTGTGATACTTCACTTAGTAGAATGGGCTCCAGCTCCATCCAGGATAATACAAGAGGTGCTAGTTCACCATTGTTTTTTTGTGGCTGAATTTTATATTGCTACTGTTACAAATTGCCACAAACTTAGTGGCTTAAACAAAACATATTTGTTGTCTTAAAGATCTGAAGGTTGGGCTGGGTGCAGTGGCTCACGCCTATAATCCTAGCACTCTGGGAGGCCGAGGTGGGCTCAGGAGTTCGAGACCAGCCTGAGCAAGAGCGAGACCCCATCTCTACTAAAAAGAGAAAAGAAATTATACGGACAGCTAAAAACATATATATATATATATATATATGCGCATATATATATACACATATATATATATGCGCATATATATATATATAAAAAATTAGCCAGGTGTGGTGGTACATGCCTATAGTCCCAGCTACTCGGGAGGCTGATACAGGAGGATTGCTCGAGCCCAGTTCTTTGAGGTTGCTGTGAGCTAGGCTGATGTCACAGCACTCTAGCCCGGGCAATAGAGTGAGACTCTGTCTCAAAAAAAAAAAAAAAAAAAGATCTGAAGGTTGGAATCCAAAATGGGCCTTCTGGGCTGAAATCGAGATATTGACAGAGCGGTGTTGTTTCTGGAGACCATAAAGGAGAATCTGTTTCCTTGCTTTTATCAGCCATTTGCATTCCTTGTTTCATGACCCCTTCTTCCATTTTTAAAGTACATCACTCCAACCTCTGCTTCTGTTTCACATCTCTTCTTTAACTCTGACCCTCCTGCCTTCCCCCTGTGCATGCCAGACTCCATGCTAAGTGCTGGGTCTATAGTGTTGATGAGGAAGACTTAGTTCATGCCAATGGATCTTAATTTGGGCTGGAGAGCCAGAATAAAAAGTGCAGGGGTGAGCACATTTATCTACTATACTTAGATGTTCTTTTTTATGACTTTTCTAAACTGCATTAATCCATCCTCTTGAGTTGTAATAAAGATATTTTAAACTGGCAAGTTTATCTCTGCAACTTTTGTTTAAAACGTTTTTTTAGGGGGTGACTCCTTCTCTTTTCAGTAAATGTACATTCTTTCCAATTTCTTCCCCACTATTTCTTTCTAAGAAGGTTACCTGGGTAGAGAATGGGGCTTCATGACTTCCCAGAAGTAGAAGAGAGAGCTTTGAAGCCAGTGGATATCCACTGCTGCCTCACTAATACCTGCTGAGCTGGTCTAGTCTAGTTCTTCGATCCATGCATTGAATACACATTATCAGGTGTGGCTGCTGAATATGTCTTTGGTTTTCTGGGAAACTTTCAAAGCTTACTGGTTTTCTTTGGTTGATTCAACCAACAAACTTTTGGCTCTTTCAGATAAGACCCTACAGACTCCTGTGATACTTCAGATATCCTATATCTGGACACCAACTAATCCATCTTGCAACTCCTTATACTGGGGTTCATCACTTCTGTCTATGGTATCTCCAAAAGGCATTTGACACTCTGCATTATCTCTGAAGTATAGGGTAACTTCTGAGTTCCTTTAAGACATTAGAGAGTTGACAGATTCTCTTTCTGTCTCTCTCTCTCCTCATTCTCTTTCACCTTTTTTTCTCCTCTCTCTCCATCTAACCATGCCATGATGCCATCATTAATTTTCTGGGGTTGACATAGGGCCATCTAGCTTAGTAGTCAAATTGAGAAGGTGAGAGAAAAATTCCTTCTGCTTTTGTCTCTTTTCTCAACATATCTATCTAAAACTTTCTTCTTCTCCAGGCTAATTTTCCTTGGTGAAGGGAATCCTAACACACTTCTCACATCTTCCTCATCCTAATCTATTTTCTTCTTCCAACACTGGGTAAGATGAACTCTTGTTTTGGTTTATAACAAAACCTACTATCAGTGTTCTTGCTGGCTGACTCTTGATACATTGGTAGGAATAAAAGACTTTAGATACTTTTCCTTCAATTGCTTTAATGGCTATTTTTCATATGAATTTAAAAAATAAATTTTTGAGGCTGAAAGTTGACATATTAGACCTATGTTCTCAGTAGCATCACCTTCTCTCTGATTCCTAGAGCTTTGGTGAGGCAGAGGTGGGAGGATTGCTTAAGAGCAAGAGTTCAAGACTAGCCTGGGCAACATAGTGAGACTCTGTCTCTGCAAAAAATTTTTTTAAAAAAGAGCCCAGCCCATTGTGGTGGCATGTGTCTGTAGTCCTAGCTACTCAGAATGCTGAGGCAGGAGGATCCCTGGAGCCCAGGAGTTCAAGGTTGCAGTGAGCTCTTGTCAATCCAGCCCAGGTGAAGAGCAAAACCCTGTCTCTCCAAAAAATATATATATATATACACACACACACACACAAAACCAACAAAAAATCTTTAACTGAAAAAAATAATTCACCAGTACTGAACTACTCTTTCCATTTTCTTCTATAGCAGTCCTTAAGGTGCATTCATTGGACAACTGGGGTCACTGAGATGTTTTCAGGAGTCTGTAAAGTCAAAATTATTTTCAAAATAACATTAAGATATCCTTTGCCTTTATTACTGCGTGGATATTCTCAGTGATGGTGGAAAAGCAATAGTAAGTAAAACTGATGGTGCCTTAGTACAAACCAAGGCGGTGGCACCAAACTATGATACTAGTCATTGTAGCTTCACTGCCCTGTACTTGTAGTAAAAATAAAAAAAATGCCAATTTAACTTAAGAATGTCTTTTTCTGTTCCTGCTGCTATAATAAAATACTACAGACTAGGTGACTTATAAATAAGAGAGCTTTATTTCTCACAATTCTGGAGCTCGGGAAGTCCAAGGTAAAGACACAGGCAAATTCAGTGCCTGGTGAGGGCTGTTCTCTACATCCAAGATGGCACCTTGCTGCTTCACCCTCACTTGGAGAAAGGAAGCAACAGGGGCATATCTGTGTTCTCACATGGTAGAATAGATGGAAGGAGACCAGGGCAGTCCCTTCAATCTCTTTTATAAAGCCACTAATCCCATTCAGCAGAGCTCCACCCTCATGATTTAATCACCACATAAAGGTCCCACTCCTTGATACCATTACATTGGTGATTAAGTTTCAACATATGAATTTTGGGGAACACATTCAGATGAGAGCCAGCAGTCTTGATAAAGCAGTAAAATTTTTTGATCTTACAAAATATCCTGAGAAATGATAATGGCAAATATGCATAGAACACTGCATATAAAGGTCTTTTTCTGGGGGAAAGAAACTTATGTGATTATTTAGGTTGGGAGTTGAATTAGCCACTTTTTTAAAATGGAATATCAATTTTACTTAAAAGAACTGATAAACAAGTAACTACCCTTAGCTAATTGGCAGACATTTTCGCAAAAATAAATAAAGTGGCCTTACACTTCAGAGAAACAGCTGAGAATATCTGTTTCCAATGGGAAAATATGAGCTTTCAAGTGAAAATTAGGCATTTAGATAGCTTATTTTCTCCAATGTAGAATTGACTGCTTCCCCGTACTTAAATACTTTTCTGACAAATTGATAATATCAATGAATGTGTTTTATGTTATACAATGAACCATTATTTTTCAAATATATTACAAATTCATACATTGGTAAAATGATCCATTTAGAGTGCAGACAGACTGATAGATTTAAAAGAGTATGAGAAGTTCATTGATAAGGTTTTCACCCTACAACTAACTGTTAGGAAATTATCACTTGATGAATTTTAATGACATATTAAAGAATACCAGACATGAGTATCTGGAAAGATTATTAAAATACCCCTCTGTGGAGTTGTGTTTTCCTCACATGCTTCAACTGTGTGAGAATAACACACCAGAGAGACTAACATGTGCTAGACATTTTGTTATATGCTTGAAATACAATATTGAACAAAATAAGATACCTCCTCTCACTGAATAAACAAAATTATTCTTACTATGTCTCTGGAGCCTGGAACAAGAGGTAGCCAATGATTAGTGGTTTTTGTAAATAGTTCTATGTACATTCTCAGCTGATTTTTCTGATTTCTTTTTCATTATTTTTTACTCTTTCCTTTTAATAGGTTGTATTTTTTAGGGTACTGGTTTCCTTTTTTCCTTTCCATGCTTTCTTTTTGGGTACTTGTTCACTTAAATATATTCACCTGTCATTTACATGCTCTGGACTCTCAAATATACATTGCTAGTTTCAGCCAGCTATTGTGAGCTACAAAAACTTCAAACTTCAATTTCAAATTATCGGCTTAACTTTTTTGCCTAGAAATATCAATAACCCTTCAAAACCAACATATGTCAAAACAGATTTAATTCTCTAGCCCTACTCCTTCTTTATGCCAAATCCTTTTCTAGCAGGTAGTCTGGGTCAATTAGCCAACTGTATCACTTCAGCATTTGATGACCGTCTCTTTTTCATGCTGAAACTGAGTAACATAGTCTGATTTGTATGTGTGCACACATGGGTGTGTATACACACATGTGCACATGTATATAAAATATGTGATTTCATTTATTTTGTTGCTGTTTCACTTTTATACAATGTTACATATATTATTCTCTTTTAATCCTCTAGCATACTTTTTATTATATTTCAAGATATTAAGAGGATACAAATGTTTTAGGTTACATGGATCACTTTTGTAATGCTTGAGTCCCAGCTAAAGGTGTGCCTGTCACCCAAATAGTGTTCATAGTACCTGTTAGGTTTTTGACCCTCCCCTCTGGTTGATTTCCACTAGTTTTACTTCCTTCTGTGCATATGTGTGCTCACTGGTCAGTTCCAAATTAATAGTGAGTACATGTGGTATTTGTTTTTCCATTTTTGAGATACTTCACTTAGGAGAATGGTCTCCAGTTCCATCCAGATTGTTGCAAAAGGTATTAATTTATCTTTTTGATGGCTGAGTAGTACTCCATGGCATACATATACCACATTTATTAATCCACTCAAGAATTGCTGGGTCTTTGGGTTGATTCTACATCTTTGCAATCGTGAATTATGTTACAATAAACAGTAAAGTGCAGGTGTCTTTTGTAAATACCCAAGAGTGGGATTGCTGGATTGAATGGTAAGTTTACTTTTAGTTCTTTGAGAAATCTTCTTACTGTTTTCCATAGAGGTTGTACTAACTTGCAGTCACTTTAAATAGCTAATTCATATAACACAAAATTACCTGTTTAAAGTGAACAATTCAGTGGCACTAGTGCAACTACCACCTCCATCTAGTATAAAATATGTCATCACCCCAAAAGAAAATTTTATACCTATTAAGCAGTTACTTTCTATTCCCTACTCCTCTCAGCCCCTGGTTACTACTAATCTACCTTTTGTCTCTATGGGTTTTTATATTTTGGATATTTCATATAAATATGTAGCTGCATTCACTTAATGTTTTTGAGATTCACAGATGTAGCATGTGTTAGTATGTCGTGTTTTATTCATTGTTTTGTTTTTTAATTTAACTGTTATTTTTAGTACCTCGGGTACATAATAGTTGTGTATATTTATGTGTTATATTTTGATACAGGCACACAATGTGTAATAATCAAGTCAGGGTAATTGGAGTATACATCACCTCAAGCACTTATCATTTCTTTGTGTTAAGAACATTCCAATTCCAATCATTTAGTTATTTTAAAATATACAATACCTTATTATTGACGATAGTCACCCTATTGTACTATCAAATATTAGATCTTGTTCATTTTATCTAACTATATTTTTACACCTATGTTTTATTCACTTTTAAAGTTACCATTCTGATAAAATCCAAATGTGTAATGTAACTTCAGAAACCTCAATTCTTATGTAGAAATCATCAAGGCAGCCTCGGGATTTGGATAAGTTTACACACTTATAATAAAAGTAGTAAAAGCAAACACAATCCCTCATAAAATGGACAACTTAGCTATTTTAAGAAATAGCCTAACTTAAAAGAAGATGTCTAGGTAAGTGCTGTCATTGGAGACTTGGGAGATATCAAATCCAATCAAAAAGATCAGAATGTATCCCCAGGCTGAGGAAAGATGAAACTCATTCAATTGTGTTGTAATCTTGTTTTAAGAAGTAATGATGTGGTAAGCATTAATAGATAATAGAAAAGTAGACAGAAAGAAATTGTAAGTATTTAGGTAACACAGTCCAAAGAATAGAGAAAATGGATCTAATACAGATATTTAAAGCACAAGGAAAATCTATTTTGTCATGAGGAAGAGATAGTTCATCAAACTTCTCTGCAGACAGGAAGAAATATCATTCAAGACAATCTCATTCTCTGTGTTCTAATTCTATGCTCATCAAGAGACCTTGAGGTTATTTGTTTTGAAGTTTGATACTGGTAAGAATTCCTGTGGATAATGGACATGAGTATTCCTGTTTGGAAACACATTGGTCGGTATTCTCCTGTACAAGAAGTTTGTTTTGCATTAATCAGTCTATGGCATCTAGCACCTAATATAAACCATACTTAGAAAATGTGAGCTGAATGAACCAATAAGTGTACAAAGCATCTATAATACTTTGCTTAATCTTGATATGGATAGCATAAGCTGAAGAAAAAATATACTTAGTCATTTTGCCATCTTTTATCCAATGTAAATCATTTGGAAATTTGGGTTATTAGAATGTCTGATCATGCATTACATTACTAGGTAGAAAAGAATAAATGAATTAACAAGTTGCCTATGCCAATTAAATAGATTGGAAAAGTAATATTATTAATATGTATTTTAATACAGTGAACATTCAGTAGAAATCAAGATGAATATTTTTGTCCAAATATTACTATTCAGAGATAGTATACTAAAAGATACTGTTCAGCAGACATACTGGCTTCCTAAGAATGACTCAGACACTCAGTGTATCCAAGGACTCTTAAAATTCCACTGTGGGAAATACTTTCCACTTGGAGAAATTGCTAGTGTAATTAACTCTGGAAACCATGACATCCCCATGAGCTTCCTTTTTGGTAAGAAATCTCAGGGATAATTGCAAGAGCCATTTTTAATAAGATAGAGTTAGATTGCTGATTAGTTTTTTAAGGCTACATTTTTATAATTTTATTTGAAGACATTTCTTTTGTATTATACCAATGTTGCAACTTGCTCAAAATTCAGCATGTTATGTCCTCCTAGGGACCTAGTTGCCTTAGTATATTATTCCTATTATTAGATCTTCCTATTGTACTGAATCTATTCTAAATAAGTATGAATTTATTGAAAGTATTCTTTTTCTCTTTGTAGTGATTTTCAGTAAAGACTACTATTATATCAAGAGTTGATGAAAATAGTTTTCTGATTGTACTGTCTAGCAGTTTTCAGAATTATTTTATCGGGGTGTCTTAGTCAATTACAGTGAATGCTGCTTACAGTGAATCCAAGGGGATGAGAGAAAAAAAGGTTAGGCATGGCATTTTCTACTTGTGCAAACTACTTGATTGCATCCTCAAACATCCCACAAATATTCCAAAGTTCAACTCCAAAAAGGGTTGGCAACTGTACCTTGATGCATTCTCATGTTTCATTTTCTAACAGAATGATCTTAGGTTTTGTGGACATCCAAAACATTAATCAGAATTTTCTCAAAGTAAGCTGAAAAAACCCTCATCATTAGTTCAAAAATGATTAGAGTTAATCAAAGCCAAGAACTCTTTTTATTACCTATCAGAATGTAAGAGAAATTTTTTTTCAAAAGTATAGAAATGTTAGAGCAACATGCAATTCTCAAAAGAAAGAGATGATTCTGTTCTAAGTTATGTATGTAATCTTCTGCTGAATGTAACTGAATCTTTTTCCTTGCTATGATTGGATGTATTATTCCTGTGTTCACCTAATGGAATCAAGTAGAAAGATCTTCTCTGGTTCCTGCTTAAAAGAGATGATACAGATGGATATATTCCAGAGGGCTGGGTTGGTTTCTAAAATGGAGAAATATTAAATCTTATCATTGAAATATTAGTTTTAAGTGACTGGATGAATTGGGAAATTCAATAAGGCTGAGGACTTCTGTATACCTTTAATGTCTTTCCTCAGTATTCTATATCCATTTACTACTTATAGGACATTTGAAAAAAATGGTGCATATAATTATATGTTGTAATACCTAATTAGGTCATTTTTCAAGCACACAAAAATCTCTGCTCTCCATGGTTAGAAAAATTTATAAATTTCTTTTTATGCTCAAGTTTGAGTTATTGACATGTGAACCAAATTCCACCTACAACCAATCAAACAAAAAAAACTGTCTATTAGATACAATTCTGTTTTAGTCAAAAAACTTTTATAGATCTTCTACCACAAGCCCAATCCTACTGGGAACACACAAATACCTTTCTAGTTGTTAGTCTTACAGTACAGATACGTAGAAAGTTGATGCCATAGAAGGATAGACTTGAAAGTGTCTAAGAAGTCCTTACAGAGGAGGACATGTTTGAGAAGGAACTTGAAAGAATGTAGCCACTTATCGGGGAGACCAGGAAATGAGAACCATTTCAGTTGTGTGCAGGGGATGAGAGAAGAGTCTCTAGAAGCTTAAAAAACGAAGTGGGTTTAGAGTTCTGGAAACCTTTGAGAGGAACAGTAGTGAAAAATTCACATTTTAAGGTAAAAGGAGAACCCATGTAAAACAGAGACAAAGGGTTATATAATAGAAGAGTTTTATAGGCTGTGTTAGTGACTTGGGGCTTTATCTTTTAGGAGATGAGGGAGCACCAATGTGTTTTAAATAGGTAATTTGTATGTTTAAAAAATGTCATTCCCTAGGCATGTGAAGAATGAATTCCTGCAGAAAGCCAAGAAGCAGATTAGTTAAGAAGCTGCTGCTATCATCCAGGCAAGAGATGATGAATTAAGTACTGGAGTAACATGAATGGAAGGGGAAGATATAATCAAGATGGTATGTTTAGCTCAAAGGCAAGTACTATATTAAATACAAGATGCTTTCTGCCCTAAGGAGATTATAAATTACTTATATATTTAATTTCTGGGAGACAGGGAAGAAAACCGAGAGATATTACAAAGTCACTAGATGTGTTATAAACGCACAATTTGATAAAAATACAATTACTATTTTGTGATTTGAATATTTCAGTTATTAGTAAATCTGTACACTGAAGATATGGCTCAGTGGCTACAAAAATACTTCTAGAATCCTCTAGCCTCCCCTTTGGTATGAACTTTCTCTGATCTCATTCTGTGATAGAAATACAAAGTACAGTATCATTTTCTTTATAAAAACAACAGCATAGAATAATTAAAGGATGGGTGTGACTTGGAGAGTTAAAGAGAATTTTTAGTAGAAAGTCAGCATAAGTACAGGTAGAGTGGTAGAAAGTGATACGGTGTATGGAAGAGGTAGGAAAAATAATGATTTGACTGAAGCAGAGAATTTGTGTGTATGAAGCTGACTTTGGTTGGTAAGGGGCTCATTGCATACTGTGGAAGATCATGAATGCCTAGCTCAGGATTTCACACATTAGTTAATAGATTCATAATTTAAACTAATATACCATTATGTTGTAACTATTCCATTTCAATCAAGTTTATTTATTTTATTTATTTATTTATTTATTTATTTATTTATTTATTTTGCATAGTCAGGGCTTCCGATTGCAGTACATTTTAACACAGTTATATGTAATTGCTTTAGAGTCTGGCTAACAGATACTTTGTGGTATCCTTCTCACTTTTCTTTTCTCCTTCCTTTATTTTTGATTTAAAACAAAATTACACCACAGAGTGTCCTAACACTCTGGATTAGTCAATAAGTTAATAAGCAAATACCTATATATTCATTAAAAATGAATAAAAATATTTAATATGCAAAAGTATGGTACCTCTAGAATTGTTTATTTTCAGAGTGCAGGTACAACCTGCATTTTTTATTATGTTTTACCCTGACATTTCTTATGTATTTTTTGAAACAAAATCTAGTTTCATTAAAAAATATTTTGGGAAAATGGGGAAAATTTACTGTACACAGAGATTTATACACTGTATATTTATTATGTAATAATAAACAAAGCCAGTATAGAAATTATATAGACAGCATGGCTAAAATCCAAAGTTAAAAATTCTATTGTCCACTCATTTATAGCACCTTCTTTTTGTTTTACTGATATATGTGACAAATAAAATTTTTATATATTTAAGGTACACAATATGATGTTTTGACATACATATACATTGTGAAATGATTACCAAAAACAACCTAATTAACATGGCCATAATTTCACATAGTTACTTTTTGTGTATTGTGAGAATCTTTGAGATCTACTCTTCTATCAAATTTCAAGTAAATAATACATTATTATGAACTATAGTCATGATGCTGTACCTTATGTCTCCAGAACTTATTCATCTTAATACTGAATGTGTGTCCCCTTTGACCAACATCTCCCTGTTTTCCCTACTCTTTGGTCCCTGGTAACCATCCCCTCCTGCTTGCTCTCTGTTTCTTTGAGTTTGATGTTTTTAGATTACACATATTAGCAATATTGTGCTATATTTATTTGTCTTTCTGTGTCTGGCTTATTTCACTTAGCATAATGTTCTTCAGCTTCATCTATGTTGTCACAATGACAGGATTGCCTTCTTTCTTAAGGCCAAATAATATTCCAGTATGTGTAACATTTTCTTTATCCATTCATTTGTTTATGGATACTCGAGTTGATTCCATATCTTGGCTATTTTGAATCATGCTCCAGTTAACACAGTAGTGCAGATATCTCTTTGACATATAGATTCCATTTCCTTTAGATAAGTACTCAATAATGCAATTTCTGGATCATATGGTAGTTCTAATTTTAAATTTTTAAGGAAATTCCATACTGTTTTCCATAATGGTCATACTAATTTACATTTCCACCATCTATATGCAGTGGTTTCCTTTTTTCCATATCCTTGCCAGCACTTGTTATGTTTTGCCTTTTTGATGATGGCTGTCCTAACAGGTGTGAGGTAAAAACTCAATGTGGTTTAGATTTCCATTTCCCTGATGATTAGTAATATTGAGCATCTTTTCACATACCTCTTGGTTATGTGAATATACTCTTTGGAAAAATGTCTATTCAGGTTCTTTGCCCTATTTTTTTTAATTAGGTTATTTGTTTTCCTGTAATTTAATAGTATGAGTTCCTTATTTACTTTGGATATTTACTTATCAGATATATGATTTGCCAATATTTTTTCCCATTCTAGGGTTGCCTTTTCATTTTGTTGATTGTATTCATTTACTGTGCAGAAAGTTTTTGATGTTGTCCCACTTGTTTATCTTTGTTTTTGTTGCTTGTGTTTTTGGTTTTATATCAAAATCATTGCCAAGATCAATGTCATGGAGTTTGTTCCACATATTTTCTTCTGGTAGTTTTACATTTTCAGGTCTTATGTTTAAGTCTTTAATTTGTTTTGAGTTGATTTTTGCATATGGTGTGAGATAAGGGTCCAGTTTCATTATTCTACATGTGGATATCCAGTTGCCCCAACTCCATTTATTAAAGTGACTATCCTTTCTCTGTTGTGTGTTCTTGATATCTGTTGAAATCAATTTACCATTAATATGAGGATTTATTTCTAGGCTCTCTATTCTGTTCCATTGTTCTGTGTGTCTGTATTTATGCCACTACCATGTTCTTTTCAGTAGCTTTGTAGTATATTTTTAAAATCAGGAACTGTGATGTCTCTGCTTTGTTCTTATTGCTTAAGATTATCTTGGTTATTCAGGGTCTTCTGTGATTTTTATATGGATTTTAGGATGGATTATTCTATTTCTGTGAAAAATGCCATTGCACTTCTAACAGGTGTTGCATTGAATCTGTAGATTGCTTTGGGCAGTGTGGACATTTTGATAATAATGATTCTTCTGGTCCATTAACACAAGATATCTTCCTGTTTATGTCTTCAGTTTTTTTTCATCAATATTTTGTAATTTTCAGTGTACAGATCTTTTACTTCTTTGATTAAATTTATTTCTAAGTATTTTATTCTTTTTAATGCTACTTTAAATAGGATTTTTTCATAATTGCTTTTACAAATATTTCTTGTTAGTGTGTAGACATGCAACTGATTTTTTCCATGTTGATTCTGTATCCTGCAACTTTATCAAAGTTGTTTATTACTTCTAAGAGTTTTTTGGTGGAGTCTTTAGGGTTTTCTATATATAATATCATATCATCTGCAAAGGGGAACAATTTACCTCTTCCTTTCTGATTTGGATTCCTTTTCTTTCTCTTGTCTAATAGCTCTGGTTAAGACTTCCAATACAATGTTTACTAGAAGTATTGAGAGTGGAATCCTTGCCTTTTTCCTAATCTTAGAGGGAAAAGCTTGCAATTTTTCACTATTGAGTATGATGTTAGCTATGGGTTTGCCATATATGGTTTTATTGTGTATGATGAGGTACATTCCTTTTAATTTGTTGAGAAATTTTATCATGAAAGGATATTGAATTTTGTCAAATGCTTTTTTCCCTTCATCCTGTTAATGTAATATATCACATTTATTGATTTGCATATGTTGAACCACCCTTGCATATAAGGGCTAAATCCCATTTTATTCATATGTATGTATTCTAAATGTTTTCTCCTAGTTTTGGTCTTACCTGTTTATTTTCTTAATAACCTATTTTAATAGAGGTTTATTTTTTCATTTTGAAGAAGTCTTATTTTTTTAAAAAAATTGTAGCTAATGCTTTCTATATGCTAAGAAATATTTTGCCTAAGTCACTGGAATATACTTCAACTTTCTTCCTACATTTTATACCTTTGGCTTTAAATTTAGGCCTGTCATCACCTCTAAATAGTTTTTGCATATATTGTAATATTTTGTCATATTTACATTTAATGCAATTATTAAGATGTTTGGATCTGCATCTATAATTTCACAATTATTAATCACATCTGTTTTTTTAATTGCTCTTCTGTTTCTTTTTTCCTGAATTTTAATTTAATCAAACATTTTCAGTATATGTTTTAATTACTCTATTGGATTTTTATCTATAACTTTTTGCACTATTTTTAGTGGTCTCTATATTTACTAAAGTACTCATGCTCAATATATCAGTCTGCTTAGAATTAATATTGCAGAACCTTGAATGTAGATAAGAATCAAGATGGCGGACAAGAAAAACCGCCAGCCAGAGTGTCTCTGCAAGAAAGACAGATTTTTAGAAGAAAGCGAAAAAAAATAATCAGGCAGATGAAACTACAGGAGACTCCACATGAAGAAGCTGCAGAGGAGAACTGGAAGGAGAAAGGCCACCCAAGAGGCTTGGAGACCAGTGACAAGGGCAGGTGGAGCAGCTACCTTTCCCCTCTCTTGCACTTTAGACTGCTGGTGGGCTCCTGAGCAGAGAGACCTGCCCACACCAGCCCAGAGACGGCCACCACCAGTGAGCTGTGAGCCTCTTGCAGACAGGGCACCAGGCTCCCATCTCCCGTGGGGGACCTCCCGGTCCGCAGACCCAAGCGGATCGGCAGGCGCCATGTTGCTTCATTCTCCCCTCCCCCTTTGCCTACTGGCCGCTGCGGAGAGAGACAATTTAGCCACCACCTGGAGGCATCTGCAGGGAATGGGACCTTTCCTTTTGGGGACCTACAGCAGACTGAGGGGTACTCAGATTGTGAGCTCCCTACCCGCTCGCCCTCCCGGGTGCTGCTTGCCTGGTGACTTCAGGAGAGTGGGGCAAATCCCGAGGCGGAGAGACACCGATCCAGCTTGGGCAGACTTGAGACCAGCACTCCTCTCCCTGGAAGGGTCAGGGATTGATCTCCAGGGCCCAGGGGACAGGCCTGCAGACCAGATCCCGTACAACCAGGCCTCAATCGCATTGCCCTGAGGCATGGAAGGGTTATTTGTGAATGATCCTACTGAGTGTGTGTGCCTTCAGGGGGAGATCAGCGTGCCTGAGGGGCAACCCTCCTCTCACAGGAAGGCGCCCAGCCCAGTCTGTGATCCTGGGCAAGGAACCTCCTGGCCTGTGTGACAGCCAGGGTAGATCCACTGGCTTGAGGTCTTGCCTACTGGCAGAGGCCAGAGAGAAACTGCAGAATAGGGGAGGGTGGAAAGGAGCAAGGCCTGCTCTAGACTGTAGGTCTCAGACAGTTCCACCCCCAACACGCAGACTTTCCTGCTGAGAGGGGCCATTCCAGCCCCTCCCTGGCAGTTTTGCCAAGAGGCAAAGAACAGACCTTTGACCCTTGCTAATTGCACTTGTGGAACTTGAGGGCAGGCTCACCCAAACCAGCTCTGCCCAGACTCACTCCCTGACCTGCCCCCACTGAGGTGCAGAAAAAGGACACACCTGGAAGTCCCAGGACCCCACCCACCACGTGAGGCACTAGAGTGCCTCTCCAGAGGAATGAGAGCTGGTTACAGGACCCAAAAACAACACTGCAGCCTGCCCCTCCCAGCAAGCACCACATACTGACAGGGAGGTCATTCTGCACACCATTTTGCTGCATCTACTGACTCATCATAAAGGGTGTGGTCAAATCTTATCCACAAATACCACCTAGTGGCTCAAAGACTAAACAGGGTATGTCATCATCCAAACAAAAATCTAAAGGCAAGAAGCAGCCGCTGATCCAGATAGGAAGGAAGCAGTAAAAGAACTCCGGAAGTATGAAGAATCAAATGGAAAGCACACCCCCCAAAGAGAAACACCAGCTCTCTAGCAATGGACATTAACCAAACTCAGACCACCAAAATGACAAAAGAACAAGAATTTCAAACATGGATCATCAGAAAACTGAATGACATGTAAGAAAAAATGGATAACCAACACAAAGAAACCACAAAAAAAATCCAGGACGTGGAAGAAAAATTCACTAAAGAAATTGAAATATTAAAGAAAAATCAATCTGAACTTCTGGAAATGAAATGAAGAATTTATTCAGGGAACTATAAAACACAGTGGAAAGCCTCAAGAGCAGGGTAGATCAAACAGAAGAAAGAATCTCAGAGATCAAAGATAACACCTTCCAATTAAATAAGTCAGTCACAGAGATAGAGCAAAGAAATAATAGAAAAGACCAGAGTCTGCAAGAAATGTGGGATTATGTGAAGAAGCCTAATGTGAGAGTTATGGGCATTCCTGAGGGTGAAGAAAAAAATAAGCAAGGGTTGGATAAGCTATTTGAAATATAATTGAGGAAAATTTCCCAGGCCTTGCTAAAAATCTAGATATACAGGTACAAGAAGCCCAAAGGACCCCTGGGAGATTCATAGCAAATAGGAAGACACCACATGGTGCAGTCATCAGACTGACCAAAATATTCACTAAAGAGGCCCTTCTTTGAGCGGTAAGGGGAAAGAAACAAATAACATACAAAGGAAAGCCCATCCAAATATTGCCAGATTTCTCAACTGAAACTTTACAAGCAAGAAGAGACTGGGGCCCCATCCTCACTCTTCTGAAACAGAATAATGCCCAGCCTAGAATCTTGTACCCAGAAAAGCTAAGTTTTGTATACGAAGGAGAAACTAAGACACTCTCAGATGAACAAAGACTGAGGGAATTCATTAAGACAAGACCAGCCCTCCAAGAAGTACTCAAAACAGAATTCCACATGGACCAGCACAAGAAACACTCATGAATGTAAAACTATGCAAAAGCTAAAGATCAAAGGCCAGATACGACAGTGGCTCAAGAGAGAAAACATAGCAATGAAGTTCTATCCAACAGGATTAACACAAATCTGCCCCACTTATCAGTTCTCTCAATAAATGTGAATGGCTTGAACTCCCCACTCAAGAGACATAGGCTACCCCAATGGATAAAAAAAATACAAGCCAAGTATCTGCTGTCTCCAGGAAACTCATCTAACCTGCAAAGATGCATTTAGACTGAAAATAAAGGGATGGAAATCGATATTTCAAGCAAACAGAAGCCAAGAGAAGGCTGGCGTGGCAATTTTAATTTCAGAAAACTTAGTTTTTAAATCAAAAAAAGTAATAGAAGACAAAGATGGTTACTATATACTGGTGAAGGGCCCAATTCAACAAGAAGATATAACTATACTGAATATGTATGCACCCAACTTAGGTGTTCCTAGATTCATAAAGCAAACCCTACTTGAACTAAAGCAAATGATAAAAAGCAACACCCTAATAGCCAGAGACTTCAACCCCACTGACAGCACAGGATAGAGTCTCCAAACAGAAAATAAACAAAGAAATAATGGACTTAAACAGAACACTAGAACAAATGGGCCTGACTGACACTTACAGGACATTCTATCCAAAATCCACTAAATATACATTCTTCTCATCAGCTCATGGGACATTCTCTAAGATTGACCATAACCTAGGACACAAAGCATGTCTTAAAAAATTTAAAAAAATAGAAATTATACCATGCATCTTCTCAGATCACAGTGGAATAAAAGTAGAAGTCAACTCTAACAGAAATTCTCATTTCTACTCAAAGTCATGGAAGCTAAACAACCTTCTCCTGAACAATCCTTTCATAAATGAGGAAACCAAGATGGAAATCAAAAGATTCTTTGAACTAAATGACAAAGGAGACAGAAGTTATCAAAATCCGTGGGACACAGCTAAAGCAGTCCTGAGAGGAAAGTTTATTTCCATAAATGCCTATATCAAAAGAACAGAAAATTTACAAATAGACAACCTAATGAATAGACTCAAAGAGCTGGAGAAAGAAGAACAGACCGACCCCAAACCCAACAGAAGTAGTGAAATTAATAAGATCTAATCAGAACTAAATGAAATGGACAACAGGAAAACTATACAGGAGATTAATAAAACAAAAAATTGGTTCTTTGAAAAGATATACAAAATCGACATGCCTTTGGCTAGACTAAGACCAGAAAAGAAAAATCTCTAATAACCTCCATCAGGAACATGAAAGGAGAAATTAACAACTGATGCCACAGAGATACATGATGTCATCTATGAATTCTACAAAAATCTTTATGCACACAAATTGGAAAATGTGAAGGAAATGGACAAATTTTTATAAACACACAACCTCCCTAGGCTCAACTAGGAAGAAATAGAATTCCTGAACAGACCAACATCAAGAACTGAAATCAAAACAGCAATAAAAAAAACTCCCCAAAAAGAAAAGCCCAGGACCAGATGAATGCACAACTGAATTTTACCACACCTACAAAGAAGAACTGGTGCCTATCCTACAAAAGTTATTCCACAACATTGAGAAATATGGAATCCTCTGCAACACATTTTATGAAGCCAACATAACTATAATACCAAAACCAGGAAAGGATGCAAGAAAAATAGAAAACTACAGACCAATATCCCTTATGAATATAGATGCAAAAATTCTCAAGAAGAATCCAGGTGCTTATCAAGAAAATAATCCATCATGACCAAGTGGGCTTCATCCCAGAGATGCAGGGATGGTTCAATGTACACAAATCTATAAATGTAATACACCACATAAATAGAAACAAAGACCATATGATCCTCTTAATAGACGCAGAAAAAGCATTTGACAAAATTCAACACCCTTTTATGATAAGAATGCTTAACAAAATAGGCATAGCCAGGGCCTATCTAAAAATGATCCAAGCCACGTATGACAAACCCACAGCCAACATCATACTGAATGGGGAAAAATTGAAAGCATTCCCACTTAGAACTGGAACAAGACATGGTTGCCTACTGTCCCCACTGCTATTCAACATAGTGTTGGAAGTCCTTGTGAGAGCAATCAGGCAAGAGAGCAGAATCAAGGGTGTCCAAATGGAGACAGAAGAGATCAAACTCTCACTCTTTGCTGATGATATGATACTATATCTAGAAAACCCCAAGGATTCAACCAAGAGACTCCTGAAACTGATAAATAAATTCAGTAGAGTCTCAGGATACAAAATCAATACACACAAATCAGAGGCATTCATATATGCCAATAACAGTCAAACTGAGAACCAAATCAAAGACTCAATACCCTTCACAATAGCACCAAAGAAAATAAAGTACCTAGGAATACATTTAACTAAGGAGGTAAAAGACCTCTACAAGGAGAACTATGAAACACTGAGGAAGGAAAACGCAGAGCACATAAACAGATGGAAAACCATACCATGTTCGTGGATTGGAAGATTCAACATTGTCAAAATGTCTATACTACCCAAAGTAATCTACAGATTCAATGCAATCCGTATTAAATTACAAACATCATTTTTTGCAGATATAGAAAAAATAATTTTATGCTTTGTATAGAACCAGAGAAGACCCAGTTTAGCAAAAGCAATTTTAGCCAATAAGAATAAAATGGGAGGTATTAATTTACCAGACTTCAAACTATACTAAAGGCTGTGGTTATTAAAACAGCTTGGTATTGGCACAAGAACAGGGACACAGACCAGTGGAACAGAATCAAGAATCCAGATATAAAACCATCCTCATATAGCCATGTAATCTTTGACAAAGCAGACAAAAACATACTCGGGGGGAAAAGACTCCTTATTCAATAAATGGTGCTGGGAAAACTGGATAGCAGCATGCAGAAGACTGAAACAGGACCCACAGCTTTCACCTCTCACAAAAATCAAATCACAGTGGATAACAGACTTAAACGTTAGTTGTGAAACTATTAGAATTCTAGAAGAAAATGTGGGAAAGACTCTTGTAGACATTGACCTAGGCAAAGAATTTATGAAGAAGACCCCAAAGGCAATCACAGCAACAACAAATATAAATAAATGGGACCTGATTAAATTAAAAAGCTTCTTCACTGCCAAAAAAACTGTCATGAGAGTAAATAGACAACCTACAGAATGGGAAAAAAATTTCCCATGCTACACATCTGATAAATGACTGATAACTAGAATCTATTTAGAACTGAGGAAAATCAGCAAGAAAAAATCAAACAACCCTATCAAAAAGTAGGCAAAGGACATGAACAGAAATTTTTCAAAAGAAGACAGAAGAATGGCCAATAAACATATGAAAAAATGCTCAACGTCTCTAATCATCAGGGAAATGAAAATCAAAACCACAATGAGATATCACTTCACTCCAGTGAGAATGGCCTTTATCAAAAAGTTCCATAACAATAAATGTTGGCATGGATGCGGAGAGACAGGAACACTCATACACTGCTGGTGGGACTGCAAACTAGTGCAACCTCTGTGGAAAGCTATATGGAGATACTTTAAACAGATACAAGTAGACCTACCATTTGATCGAGTAATCCCATTATTAGGCATCTACCCAAAAGAATAAAAGACATTCTATAAAAAAGACATCTGCACTCAAATGTTTATAGCAGCACAATTCACAATGGCAAAGATGTGGAAACAACCCAAGTGCCCATCAATACATGAGTGGATTAATAAAATGTGGTATATGTATACCATGGAGTATTAATGGGGGTATAGAATCTCTTTTGTTCTCCTGGATAGATTGGAACCCATTCTACTAAGTGAAGTATCCCAAGAATGGAAAAATAAGCACCACATGTACTCACCATCAAATTGGTTTCACTGATCATCACCTAAAAGCACATTCAGGAATAACATTAATCGGGTGTTGGGCAGATGTCGGGGAGGAGGGGGTGGGTGTATATATATATATAATGAGTGCAATGCGCACTGTCTAGGGGATGGACACATTTGAAGCTCTGACTCAGGGGGGTGGAGGGACAAGGGCAATATACGTAACCTAAACTTTTGTACCCCCATAATATGCTGAAATAATAAAAAATTAAAAATTAAAAAAAATTAAAAAAAGAATTAATATTGGATCATTGCATGTAAGATCTAAGAAACCTGAATGGGAATTTTAATTTATCTTCCCCCATCTTTTGTGCTATTATTGTCTTATTTGTATGGCTTATACATATGTGACATATATATAACATCTACATAATTATGAAACCTACAATAAATATAGTTTTGATTTAAAGTTTTGTTATTTTAACAAATTAAGACAAGAAAAATTATGTTTAGTTAAATGCATAACATTTCAGTTTATTTGTTCCTATAGATCCAAGTTTCATTGTACTTGTCATTTTGAAAGATTTGGTTTTCAGGATATAGAATTCTGGATAGATTTTTTTTTTCTTTCACCACTCATTCATTGGCTATTGTTCTCCATTGTTCCTGATGAGAATTCAGTGTTCATTCATATCATTATTTGCCTCTAGATGCTTTCTTTAGCTATATTCATGATTTTCTCTCCATATTTAATTTTTAGCAATTTAATCATGATACTTTTTTTCTACTTATTCTGCTTAAGTTTCATTGACATTTTTTATCCTGCAAGTACATACTAAAAAATATTTAAGATTTTTTTCTGCTATTACTTTCTTTATTTTATGAAATAAAAATATTTTGTTTCTGCCTCAATCTCTTTCTCTTCAATACTGGGACTCCAATTACATATATGCTAGATGCCTTGATATTATCTCTCAGGTCACTGAGGCTCTCTTCTTAGTTTATCTTTACTGAGATTTCCAATTTCTTTCTGCATTATGACCATATTTTCCTTACATCATTGAACATGTTTTAAATAAGCTGTTTACAAGACTCGACTGCCAATTGAACATGAGTCATTTCAGGATTGGCTCAATTGACTGCTTTTTCTCCTGATTATAAGTCACATTTTCCATGTTTCATTTTTTTAATGTTTAAATTTTAAAACTTGCCTACTGGACATGGTGGATTGCATATTACAGAGTCCTACTATAGTATTCTGATGATAATTATATTTTTGTTCTAGCAGGCAGATATCTTGGCTGGACACAAACTCTAACCCCTGCTTCCTTTGATGTAGTAAGCAGTAAAATATCCATCTGTTTCTCTTAGGCTACCAGATGACTCCTTTCCTGGAGTTTTCCTTGTCTATGCACAGTTAAGAGATAAACCAAGGACCTGAGTTATTATCATGTACCAACTTCTTGATATTTTAATTCTAGTGTTTTTTGGTCACTTTCCACCAACTCTGGTACCTTCACATTCTAATTTCTAACCACTAATTTGTCAACAGAGTGAGACTGGGGCTTTCTTCTTGAGTTCCAGCCTTGCATTACCCCCTTTTGGTGAAGATCAGGACATGTTTCCATGCAAATAAAACACATAAATGCAAATACCACCAAATGCACTTTGCCTCATTTGAGAGTTGACTTCAGCCTCTGCCTGTCTTTGATCATTATATGGTACTTGTAAATGCAATCAATTCTGCTCTAAGCAAACATAGTCCTCCCAAACGCTTCTGCACAGCCAAGGAAACAATCTACAGAATGAGAGAAAATATTCACATTCTATACCTCCAGTAAAGGGCTAATAAACAGAATCCACAAAGAATTCAAGCAAATCAGCAAGAAAACATCAAAACACCATTAAAAACTGGGGAAAAGACATGAACAGAAGCTTTTGAAAAGACAAATGGCCAATAAACATATGAAAAAATGGTCAACATCACTAATCATCAAGGAAATGCAAATCAAACCACAAGGAGATATCACCTAACCCCAGTGAGAATGGCTTTTCTCAAAAAGTCCCAAAACAATAGGTGCTAGAGTGGATGCGGAGAGAAAGGAACACTTGTACAGTGTTGGTGGGGCTGCAAACTAGTACAACCTCTACAGAAAGTAGTATGGAGAGTCCTGAAAGAACTAAAAGTAGACCTACCATTTGATCTAGCAATCCCACTACTGGGTATTTACCCAAAAGGTTACTTTATCAAAAAGACACATGCACTTGAATGTTTATTGCAGCACAATTCACAGTCACAAAGATGTGGAATCAACCCAAGTGCCCATCAATACATGAGTGGATAAATAAAATGTGGTATACGTATCCCGTGGAGTACTACTCAGCCATTAAAAAAATGAATTAATACCTTTTATAACAATCTGGTTGGAACTGGAGCTCATTCTCCTAAGTGAAGTATCACAAGAATGGGAAAACCACTGTACTCAATATTAAATTGAAACTAACTGAACAGCACACATATGCACAATACAATGTAAAATTCAGCAGAAATCAAATGGGGGGAGGGGGAGGAGGGGATGGGTGAAATCATACTTAACAGGTACAGTAGACACTATCTTGATGATGGACACACTTATAACTTTGCCTCAAGCAGTACAAAAGCAATCCATGTAATCAAAACATTTGTAACTCCATAATATTCTGAAATTTAGAAAAGAAATCATTATTATATGCAAAATAATGCAGTTAAAACCACAGGGTTTATAGGAGAAAAATACGTTAACCACACAGCAGTCAAAAACTTCATCCATGACATTTTTAAAAAAGAATGTTGGTAAAAAACAATAGTCCATTTTTGTATATGTTAAATAGGAGATACATAAATACTAAAATAAATGTGATACCTTGTTTTGTAAAAGACTTGAAATTTATTTATGGAAGTGAGTGTTGGAAAGTTTGCAGTCTGTGAGTTATTGCGAAGTGGTAGAAGGATTGTTTTCTGAAATCTGAAAGTCATAACACCAATAGATGGAGATGTGTGTGGGTCACAATACATGGAATGAACTGAGGGAACTAGCAGATATGAGGTGTGTGTATGCACATGTATTTTGTGTGTCCCTGTGGAATCAAGTTCAGATGAATTCAGTTTTCTGGATTCATAAATTTTCTCATAGATTAAATTGGGTTTAAGCAAAATGAAATTTGAATTATATTCAAATTATTTTCTAACATTAATTGCCTTGGAACAAATTTATAGTTTCAAGATAAGCATTATATCAGAACTGACTGTAGTCTTTTTTTTAATATTTATATCAGTTTTCACTTATTTGTAGAATTAGTCTAAAACAAGCTATTTTGTCAAAACAGAACCTCCATTTTTTCATTTTGAACTTTATGGATACTTTTTCTGTGTCTGGATCATTCACTTATTTGTAAATTTCTTTCACAAATTTGCAAAATTTGTTGGTGCTTTGCATTAGAAGTATTTTATTAATTTCTTTTCAGTTTTTGGCTCTTTTGACTAAAGCTGCTATGAATATTCTTATGGATATATTTTGGTCTATGTGTAAGAGTTGCTGTGTCACAGTGCATATGTACATTTATTTGTTGTAATCACACACAGTTTTTCAAGTGAATTATAACAGTTTATATTCATGAGCATTATATAAGATTTCCACATGCTCCATATCCTCAACAATACTATTTATGGCCCTTTAAATTTGAGTACTTTGTCGAATTTTGCCCTATTACATACACTAATGTATACATGTTCCTATTTAGTAGAGGGGTTTAGTTTTAAAATGTTACTGTAATGACTTTTTAGAAAGAAAGATTTATTAGGAGTAATTGAAGAAATAAAATAATGGTACTTGAAAATAAACACTGATTATATATTGTCTCAGAGAATCTCTAAATTTCAGTTTAGTAAGTTTTGGTAACTTCATATTTCAGATCAAATGACCACCTCCTAAACTCATCGAATCACTTAGAACCTGTTAGATTTTTAGGCAAAAATTATCAAGTGGATATACTTTATCAAATGAAAGGTTTCCAGTGATTCTTCTAGGTATAAATGCAAAGAAGTCTAGAAATGAAATTGCAGCTTGAAATTTACTATAATTTTTATCCTAAATCTGTATATACCCTAAATTAAGATGGTTTAAAATAATTGCTGAACAAAATTTAATACTGGGAAATGTGCTGGAGAGTAGAAAATGTTTTGGAGGAGTGAGTGCACTGTTTGAGTAGCAATTTAGATGTTTTTTTCTTTCTAATGTTTGTGAAACAAAATCTATTTAGTAGCTGAAGGCTTAAAATATTATAGCATGCCTCATGCTAAAGAAAGGAAGAAATGTGAAAGAGGCAAAAGTTTTACAAGGAAGTCCATGGAAGAATTTATTTAGTTTCCCAAGGTCACTGAAATAAATAGGAAACAGGTACAGTCTCTTTTAATTATAAGGAATTTCTGGGGAAATAAAGATAAGTAAAATTCAAATTAATTTTCAACCCTGGCATTAGTTTCACCTATTGGTCACCAATGGCTTTGCCAACTGGAATTTGACCTGACATTTGTTTTTCGATCCATTTAATGTCTTCTTCTTACCTTTTGGTGAAAACGGTGGCAAGAGAACTGGAAGAAACCTAAATAGTCACAATGAATTAGGTAACTGAGAAACAGTGTACATTCTTCTTTTAGCAGATCAATGATGTAGAAACAAGCACTAAATGAGCAAGGAGTTTGCAAAGGTCACACTGTAAATGGGAGGCCCAGGACTATTACCCAATTACTTTAAAATTTCTAAGATAATATTCTTTCCTCTGGTACATATTGCTGTATGAGTTAATAACTAAAACATGATTCCATACATGTTTATAAGTACACGGAACATATTCAAATAGAAAAGAGTAACACAACTGATGCATGTATGTATGCCTGTGTGTGTCTTTTATATCTAAAGACGATCTCAAAGAAAAGGAGTTTCACTGCACTTGAAGAAGAGAAATAAGTAGAGATAACTCAAGAAAGGGCTTGATGGATTATGTAGCAAAAGACTTGACAGAGGAGAAAAAGGCAATTGCAGGATGAAATCTCTACTCTGCAGGAGAGAAAATCATGAGGCTATTAAATTCAGGCTCATCTTCAGTGGCCAGATTATTGTTCACTGGTTGAGAAGAGAAAGAATAACCCACCAAAAAAAAGGATGATAGAATTTTAAAATACTTAGTTTGAAAAGACTGGGAATAGATACTTTAAGCATCTATTGATTTGAAATGGTAGCCCCAAACCTAGAAACACCTTTTTTTAACAGAAGATATATTTGAGCATGGCTTAGTTTTAGGATAATGAGGTCCATTTACTCCACAGTTTGAGAGTACATTAGTTTGAAGGTTTAAATAATTTTCCCTTTTTGAGTTTAAGAAATGTAGATCATATTAATTGTGTGTATAGGTATTTATCACGCAATTTCAAACTGTCAACATTCAGTTAACTCCACTGATATAAACTCTTATAATATACCTGAGAGATAAAGATGTCTTTGACTCCATGAATATTTAGTATAATTTACAAATTTTATCTTGGATAATAAAAAACATATTTAAGGTCACTACATTAAGTGATTAGTTGAAGCTTTTGTTTAAGAAAGATCTAGATCAAAATTTTTATTAGTATTACTGTTTTGCAACTTGTTTTTAGGAGTCTAGCCATTAATTTTTGCCTCCCATTACATAGTTAGGTTAAAGCTAGTTTAGTGGATTTCTACTATATTTAACATCTTTTGTATATTACTTAAAAATATCTGCAGGAAAAGCATCTTACATTAGAGACAATACTTTGGCTATAAAACTCAGCAAGCTAACATCAGTTGCTTTTGAAAAAACATTAGCATAATACAATGAATTAGCTGTAACAGAATAAAATATGATAAAAAAAATTTTAAAGAATAGTTTGATATTTTCAAGACAGAAATCCTGAGTAACTTTTCTTAGGAATTTGTGGAGTTTAGTTATTATCTCAAGCATTGTTTTATTGGAAAAATAAAAATCGATGAACTTTACTTTTTATAGAAAAGTTAACTCCATAGGGACCACAGCTGCATTTCAGCTTCCAAAAAGGCTTGTATTTTTCAGGGTCATTGAAATTATCAAGAAAAAAAACAAAATATTTATCATATATAAAAAATGTGAACTACAAGGCTATAGTAACTAAAACAGCATGGTATTGGCACAAGAACGGAGACATAGACCAATGAAACAGAACTGAGAACCCAGATGTAAAACCATCCTCAAACAGCCATCTAATCTTTGACAAAGCAGACAAAAACATACACTGGGGAAAAGAACCCTTATTCAATAAATGGTGCTGGGAAAATTGGATGGCCACATGTAACAGACTGAAACAGGATCCGCACCTTTCACCTCTGACAAAAGTCAACTCCCAGTGGATAACAGACTTAAACCTAAGGCATGAAACTGTAAGAATTCCAGAAGAAAATGTTGGAAAAACTCTTATAGACATTGGCCTAGGCAAAGAATTTATAAAAAAAGACCGCAAAGGCAATCAGAGCAACAACAAAAATAAATAAATGGACCTGATCAAATTAAAAAGCTTCTGCACAGCCAAGGAAACTATCATGAGAGCAGACAACCTACAGAATGGGAGAAAATATTTGCATGTTACACATCTGATAAAGGGCTGATAACTAGAATCTATATAGAACTGAGGAAAAGCAGCAAGAAAAAATCAAACAAGTGGGCAAAGGACATGAACAGAAACTTTTCAAAAGAAGACAAACTAATAGCCAAAAACATATGAAAAAAATGCTCAACATCTCTAATTATCAGGGAAATGCAAATCAAAACCACAATATCACTTAACTCCAGTGAGAATGGCCTTTATCATCAAAAAGTCCCAAAACAATAAATGTTGGCATGGATGCAGAGAGATAGGAACACTCATACATTGCTGGTGGGACTGCAAACTAGTACAACCTCTGTGGAAAGTAACATGGAGATACCTCAAAGAGCCAAGTAGATCAACCATTTGATCCAGCAACCCCATTACTGGATATCTACCCAAAGGAACAAAAGATATTCTATAAAAGAGACATCTGCACTAGAATGTTTATAGCAGCACAATTGCAAAGATGTAGAAACAACCCAAATGCCCATCAATACATGAATGGATTAATAAAATGTGGTATATGTATACCATGGAGTACTATTCAGGTATAAGAAACAATGGTGATATAGCACCTCTTGTAGTATCCTGGATAGAGTTGGAACCCATTCTACTAAGTGAAGTATCTCAAGAATGGAAAACAAGCACCACATGTACTCACCATCAAATTGGTAATAACTGATCAACTCTTATGTGCACATATAGTAATAACATTAATTGGGTGTCAGGCAGATGGGGGGGAGGAGGGGATGATTATATACATACCTAATGGGTACAGTGGGCACCGTCTGGGGGATGGACACACTTGAAGCTCTGACTCAGGTGGGGCAAAGGCAATATATGTAACCTAAACATTTGCACCCCTGTAATATGCTGAAATTTTTTTTAAATGTGATTTTTTGCTTGTCAACCATGATTATTGTAAATGCATTCTCTATTGTTTTCCTAGTGAACCTGCTACCACTGTTTATTGTTACTACTACTGCTATTATTTTAATATAACGTGTTATTTTGCAAACATAATATATGTTGCAAATATATTGGTGGTGACCAATACTTTTAAAATTTTAACAATCAGTGAAATCATAAAGGAAATATGCCTTGTACTTCTCCACTTTTATTATTTTAAAAGGACTCCTGCTTTATTTTTTAGGTAATGACTTTAGTTTTGTCCCATATAACTGGGAAGATGTAAGAATGGGAAAGATTAGTAGAAGGGGTTGTATTTATAATAAGAGATGTGAAAATTCAATTTAAAAATCAAGTTGATATCAATAAAAACACCTTGGTTTTTAAAATAAATTTTTTCTGGAATAAGTACTACACAGAAAATCCTATATGTGAATATGATCCTGATAACAGATATTGTTCACCAGTAGCAAATTTTCTCTGCCAAGACAAAATACAAGTATCAGTATGGTTATCTGAGGATTTAGACATGAAAATTTTAAATCTGTGCATAACTCAAAGTAAGCATGTAGTAATTATTGAGTTGTCATTTTTGTTCCAAATTATTAGTTTTTCTGGGCAACTAAGAGTAGATTTAATTTGTCATAGTAGTAACACACTAAAACCTTTTTCTCACCTTCACTCAAACAACTCTTTATTAAAGATATGCAATTTGCTAGGTACTACACTAGCTGTAAAAATTACTTATACTCAAGTGGGAATAATTTCTGAGTGTGAACATACTGTAATTTAATAGGAGACTTAAGAGATATTAAATTCTAGTATGGAGTGGGTTTCAATCTACATAATAGAAAAGTTCCTGGGCATCAAGAGAAAAACTTGACTCGGGTATTCCAACGAAACGCCATCTCTTTAATGACTAATTTGATTTCCTAAGACTTTGAAAATCTTGTCAAAATCAAAATCTAGACCAGAATTTTAAAAGGCTCTTTTTAAAATTTATCTTGGCAAAATATAAAGTCTTGTTTTACAAATTAAAATTATTGTGGTATGATTAATATACAATAAACTGTACCTATTTAAAAGTTATAATTTAATACATTTTGGCATATGTATCTTTGAAACCATCACCACAATAAAGAGAAGGAATGTGTCTATTTCTCTAAAAGTTACCAAGCACCCCTTCTAATCCTCTTTCCTGTCTATTCCCAGCTCTTTTCCCTAGCCAACCACTGATCTGCTGTCACTCTAGATTATTTTGCATTTTCTAAAATTTTATATAAATGGGACAATATTTTATGTATTCATTTTCATCTGGCTTCATTTACTCATAATAATTATTTAAGATTTACCTATGTTGTTCCATGCAGCCTTTTTTTTTTTTCAGAGTATTATTTGTGGTGTAGATATACCACAATTTGTTTATCCACTTGCCTATCGATGATGGACTTCCAGGTTGTTTCAAGTTTTTGTCTATTAAAAATAAGGCTTCTATGCATATTTACAAACAAGTTTTGAATAGACATAAGGTTTCCTTTCTAGGAAAACGCCTAAGAGTGGAAAACATGGGTCATGTGGTAGCTGTATGTTTAACTCTACAAAACAGTCAAACTGTTAGGTACATAGCTAGGATCTCTGGCTCTTCTAGGAATAAGGGTGCCCTGTTTTTGTGTTGCCTCCAGCAATTGCCACACCTGGGAAAAAGGATAAGGGTGGGTACTTCATTTTGGTGTTGCCCTACCCTTAATCATGTCCTGAGTAACTACAACACATGGGGAAGGACGGACTGCTTTACCAATCTGGGAATTCCCCAGCCTAGGCATAACAGGTTTTGAAAAGTGACCTAGAGTAACCCAAGGCTAATTATTATGTCATTAGCTTAAATCTACATTGTGGTTTATCTCCCCCCCATCCCTCCACTCCCGCTAGGTAGGGCTTTCAGAGAAGGAGCTTGAATAGGCAGATACAACCTTGAGAACACTTGTTAATTAGTAACCTCCCACACCTCCTGAAAGCCCTTACCCAGAATAGGCCAATAAAAAGAAACAACTCGAGAACTCCCAGAGGGACAGTCAGTTAGTCAGTAAGTCAGTGAGTCAGTCTGTCTCTCTCCACTCAGAGACAGACCTGTTTTGTTTTATAATAAAAAGCTACTCCTGTGAAACTGCTTGTGGTCACTCCATCACACAGGCTCTGCTTGTGATTTTTTTCTAGGCAAGGAGACAAAGAACTAGGATAACAGTCCACCAAGAGGCTGGACCTGACACTTTGGTGTATCTGGTCATTCTTTGGCCAAGAACACTCCAAGAATCAAGAGCAGACTTTCACCCTGACAAAACTGCTTTCCAAAGTATTAATAACATTTTAAATTCCCACCAGCAGTGTATAAGAGTTCCATTTGTTCCACATATGTGCCAACACCTTTTATGGTTAAGCTTTTTAATTGTAGCCATTCTAATAGACATGTAGTGATAACTCATCATCATTGATTTGCACTTCTCTAATGAATAATGATGCTGAGCATGTTTTCTTGTGTATATTTTCCATCCATATGTAATTTTACTTTTATTAAAATATTTTGTCCATTTAAAAAAATTGGGATGTTTGTTTTCTTTTAGTTCAGTTCTGAGAATTCTTTCTATACTATGAAGTTCTCTATCAAACAAGAAATTTGGAAATATTTTCATATTTTCTCCTATTCTTTGCTTTGTCTTTTCATTCTCTAAACAATGTCTCTTGAAGAGCCAGGGGTCTTGATTTTAATTTTGTTAAATTTTCTTTTTTTTTTTTACTTTTATGGGATTTTTCCTTTAGTATCATACATAAGAAATCATTAACCCAAGATTACGAAGATTTCCTTCTGTTTTCTTCTAGAAGTTTTATAATTTAGATTTTAAGTTTACATTTATAATCAATTATAAGATAGTATTTATATACGGTATGAAATATTGATTGAGGTCCTTTTTTTGCATATGACTATCCAGATATTCTAGCACCATTTATTGAAAAGACTATTCTTTATCCACTGAATTGCCCTGTCATCTTTTCCAAAATTAATTGTCCATGTATGTATGAATCTTTTCCAGACTTTTTATTCTGCTCATCTATTTATCTCTACACCAATGCCACATAATCTTGATTATTATAGATATATAATAAATCTTAAAGTCAGGTAAAATAAATCCTCCACCTTTTCCATTTCAAGTTGTGTTTGCTATTCTAGATTCATTGCATTTCTATTTAAATTTATAATCAGCTTATCAATTTCTATATAAAAGGCTCTTGAGATTTTGATTGGTATTTGGTAGAGTCTATTGTCAAGTCATGGAGAATTGACATGTTAATAAATAGTAAATCTTCCAATCCATGAATATTGCATATATTTCTATTTATGTCTTTGATTTTATTTATGTAATATTATAGTTTTCAATATATGGCTTTTGCACATATTTTGCCAGATTTATCTCTAAGTACTATATATTTATGATGCTGTTTCAAATGATATTCTTTTAAAATTTCAATTTCTGATTGCTCATTGTTAGTATATAGAAATATAGTTAATTTTGTGTATCGATCTTGTATCTGCAACCTTGATAAACTTGTTTATTGGTTCTAGTAGCTTTTTTGCAGATTCTATCACATTTTCTAGGTAGGTGATTAAGGCATCTGTAAATACAGTTTTACTTCTTCCTTTACAATCCGGATAACTTTTGTTTTCTTGCCTTGCTGTTCTGACTAGCACTTCCTGTACAATGTTAAGTAGAAGTGAGTGTGTGAGAGTGGATATCATTGCTTTATTCCTTTCTTTCTTTTTTGAGATTAAGCACTTAGTCTTTCATTAAGTATAATGTTAGCTGCAGGTGTTTTTGTGGCTGCAATTTATCAGGTTGAGGAAAAACCATTTTATTTTAGCTTGCTGAAATATTTATGTATGTATGTTATGTTTGTACATATGTATATTATGTATGTAAATATGTATTATTGAAAATTCTATTAAACTTTGTTCTGGGATATGATTAAGTTACACAGCAATAGTTTTATTTTTACTTTTTCAAGCTTTGGTAGGCAATTCCAGAACAGAATTAGTTTAGGGTTAAAATCACTCAACTTCTGAGGCAAGTTTTTCTTCAGTACTCTACCCAAGGCCCTGTGAATTATGTGGTTTTCTGTTCTGTATGGTGAAAACAGCACCTGTTCTCAAACTTTTGCGAGTTTCAGGGACTGTACCTTATAATACGTTTATTTTTCTGGAGGGCAGATAGTTTCCTCACATGCCTGTACTCATTAGTACTTGGCTGGAAACTTGATGCTGACCCATGGCAGATCTTTTGAGTTCCCTCTCTATGCAACTATCTTCTGCAAACTCTAGATTTGTCTGCCTTTCCTGTGCCTAACTCAGTCTCTTCAAAGAGAGGCTGTCAATCTCACTTCGGTTCCTACTCCCTGTGCCATAGCCTGGAAACTGTACGCAGTAAGCCAGAGCAGTTGTAGATCTTACCTTCTTTGTTTGCCATTTCTCAAAGATGCCTGATCTCCAAAATCTTGAAAACTGTTATTAAATATTTTATATATTTTTGTCCAGTTTTTAACGTTGTTTCAGGAAACAAGTCAAATCTGGTCTCTTTCTTTCATCTTGGCTGGAAGCAGACCAAAATGTAATGTTTTATACTACATCTTTTCAAGTGCATGATAGATTAAACTTACATCAATTGAATACAATTTAGAATTATAGGTTCAGATTCTTTCACTTTAAATTTCTGTTTCTTTCTATCAGTACATGGTAAACAGGTAGAAGAAATTTGCTGCATAATAAGGTAATAGAGACTCTTTTAGTAAGAAGCATGCAATGAAGCAAACCATATTAGAAAAAGTTAGATTTGTTTTGTCATTGATTTTATCTAATTCTTCTCTTCCAACTATATTTCTCAGAAAACTCTTGATGAATAAATTACAGTGGTGTCAAACCTTGAAACCCTGGTAAACTTGTCCATTTTTGATTAATGGTTCCATCATCGAGTGCCAGCCAGGATTCTACAGACATTAATTTTATCAGGAACAGCTGGTTCTGGAATACAGGTGCAGACTGTTCCTGCCACTTGATCTATCTATGATGTATTAATAAAAGAATGATGGCTTAACTCTTTAAGATGTTATCAAAAGGTCAATTTAATACTTTCTTCAAAGAGAAAAGATAAATGGATCATAATGTTCCAATTATTGTTCAATATCTTGTTTTATCTTGGAATCCTCATACTTTCAAGCACACCATTATTTATTTTGCTGGGGGGAACAAAATGGAGACACAGTTAAGATAACTTTAACAACGGCTATATAAAATTTTTAAAAAAGCTGACTTCAGTGGAGAATGGACAAAGTTTTCAAATAGAGGATTCTCAAATTAGTGATTATTGCTAATTAAATAGATCTAGAAATAAAAATATCTGTGTGAAGTTTGAATAACTTTGATTTTTAATGGTATAGAGGAAAGCACAAATTCAATGGAGCTTGTACACTCAGGTTCAATTCTAAGCTCTATTATTTACTACATAGTGCTTGAATAATTACTTAACTCTTAAAATCCCTATAATTATTATCTTAAATCAGGGTTGGTATCTTCTAACTCCAGAGTTGTTTTCAGTAGTAATGATAAAATATGTATGCAGTAGTTATTAGTTTTCACCTATAAAGTATTAGTTACCTTTTTTCTTTACAAAGAGGTATAATTAAACATGTCATACTTTCCATTAACAGTGGGGCATATGTTCTTACAATGGATATTTTATAATAATTTATTTTCCAATGTCATAATTTTTTCCAATGTCATAATAATTAAAATATTTCTATCTTTATTTAATAAAGTATCATTACTGAAGTAATAAAGTTACCTGAAATCAGACTGTTCCAGAAATCTAAGGTGGGTGGATAAACAGAAGTGAATCTTTATTATCAGAAGACTGTATTCAATTCTTGGTCCAACATTTTCCAGTTTTATCCAAATAATATTATATGCAATGGTCTGGTAGCATTATTGATTTGAAATTTGGGGAAAATGTTAAGTATTGTATCTATACATGTAAAATAACTACTTTCTCTAATTTTTTTATCATGGAAAATTAAGGAATATGTGTTTTAGTAGTATCTCATCAACAGTGAATTGCTTTATAAAGTTTACTTCTTATTATTGAACTACTGGCTGAAGTTATTTATGTAACTTCCAGCTTGAAGATTCAATCATAAATATTTTGTTCTGAGCATGAAAACTTATTGTTTCCTTAAAATATTTTATAGTTTTTGTTAGTAGGGAAGTAGGATGACTCTAGAAACATTCGACGCTGAAACAGCAACAGGGATTAAAACAGGTAGAGCTCTTCAGAGGTTTGCTTTTTCCTCTCCTTACTTGGAAATAGGGCTTTGCTGTTACTTTGAAAAACCTTTTTCTTTATAGGAAGAATTAAACTTAATTGGCACATCAGATCCAGAATGAGAGGAAGAATGCTTTCCAACAGACCTCCACTGGCAAGCAGCACTTAGACTAATTTATCCTTCCATGGCAATTACTGTGGCATCACTGACTCTTGGATTGCCAACTAATGATACCTGCCAGCCTCCACCTGGAGACACCTGCTAACTGAAACAGGAACATTTGAAAAGTCAGCCTGTGGAGAAGAGCATATCAATTCTGTCTACTACGAGTCTAACTTTTTATTTCATTCCAGTTTCTACATCCTTGACCTATTTCTTATGTTATATTTTCTGTGCACTACGAAAATATAAATAAGAAAAAAACATTAAGGGATCACTGAGAAGCAGCCTAGTGCATCTCATTCCCAGTTTAAGGAATTTTCAAGTGGTACTGGAAACTGAAAATGTTAATGGGATGACTTTCATCTCAGAAGATGTGTAACTAAGCACAAAATGAAGCTCTTTTCCTAGGTTAGGTGGTTGGGTAGAAATGGCGAATGTGTTGATGAAAAGGTCTAGATATTGGCTATTTGCTAGGGTTTTTAACTAATGAAAATAATTGCTACTATTTTGAAAGCAAAGTGGTTCATACCAAGGTTTCTTAAGTACAATTGTTAAATGTAACTTGAGCTCAGTAAATTATTTGATAAACTTTATCGACTTGAAATTTACTATTTCCTGTATTTAATAGATGTAAGAGAGAGAACAATTAGAATTTAAAGTCTTCTAAATGAAACAGTAGTATGATTTAACTTCATCAGAATCTGAATACTGTTCTAAAGGTAAGGGGATTTTGGTTAATTATAGCAACCAATAAGAGAAAATAATGAAATAACACTTGCTTACATTCAAAATCTCTTTCCGTGACTTGACTTTCATCACTTGCTTAACCAGAGAATTAGTGCATTACATTAACAAGAAGAGGAAAATAGCAATGGAAAATTTTCTACCTGCAAAAGCAACAATTTGCAATGCATGTAGTCCCTCCCCAAAATGGTTACAAAACTAACTATAATTGTTATGTTTCATTCTTTAAGCCATATTGTAAAATCAAATAAAGATAAAAGCAAGAAAGAATTCTGTTGTATCTGTCACTAAAAAAAAGTCCCCACCAATCAAATCTTACTTTTTGAGGAGTTAATATTTCTGATGACTTCAAAAAAGGAATATGGAACATGAAGTGTAATGCAACAGAACTGACAAGAACTAGCCAAGTTTAAAGTCTAGGGCATAAAACCTGACTCTAGCATGAGACACAGTGAAGTAAACTGCTTTCTTTTCTACTTTCCTTCTCAAATAATGTACAGTAAAATCCAAAGCCTGGAGTCAGACTGTTTGGATTGAAATTCCAACTCTGACATTTACTAGTAGTGTTATCTTAGACCAGTTACTTAAACTCTTTATGCTTCAATTTTTTGTCCAAAAACAGATATGTTGAAAGAATTAGTTAATAAATGAAAAGGATTTAGAATATTTAGTCACATACTTAGCTCTCCATTAGTATAGCTACTATGACAATCACTTCCATGAAGAAACTAATTTGAAGATGCAGTGAGAGACCAGTGAGCAAGGTGACTCTTGGGACTGTTTCAGGGAAACAGTCTGGGTACCCCAAATCAGGGGAAATGATGAAAATATTTTTGTCCCTTTAAAAATTAAGGCATGTAAGAGAAAAGACAGAAGAATGAGGTTAAATCTGTAAAAAATTATTTCCTTGAATTTACAAAGGCAGTGGGGGATGGGGTTGGCATATGAATTCAAGTTTCACATATTAACTGCCATGTGAGTTTTATTTAACTCACACTAGTTTTGCACTCAGGGCCTCGTGAAGCATATGTAATTCATGTCTTTTTACCTTGGGAGCCATGAGAACTATTTTTCAAGTTGCATGTACCTCACATATAGAAAAATAACAAATTTTTCATTAAGTTAGAAAGATCCCTTTGTTTTCAAAGTTTTTATTCTATTTTTGTAATAAAACATCATGGCTCCAAGGAAAAAATTTTTTTTCTAACATGGCAGTCAATGTGTTAAAAATTAACTCATGCATTACAGGTCTTGCTCTACAAGACTTTCGATGAAACACCAAAGTTAAAGCAAAACTGGGAATGTTCCTAGGGTGGAAATTCTTTACTTTACAATAGTTAGCATTGCAGCATTTAGCTGGGAGCATGATGGATATGGCAGCCAAGGGCTAGTCTATAGAATTTTTATCTGTTTTTATATCCCATGCTACCTTTCCACAACCCATCATCCTCCTTCTCATTACCAGGACATTGCTACAAATTGCTGTCAATCAAATTCTGAAATATATTTCTATTTATTCCTGAGAGCAAAGATGGTACCTTTATAACAATTTAGAGAAGGGAGAAATTCTTAGTCATTACTGGAATACACTGAGTTCAACACAGTGTAGTTAGGGAGCTATCAAGATCTTGAACTTCTAGTTTGCTTGTGAGATTAGCAGATTGTTTAGGTGAAATGTTGGCTTTTAAACCTCTTTTTCAATGTTGAATAAATCCAATCTTTCCAACTAAATACACAATAGACAATGAATGATATTGATAGCAGGTAGGTCGGGGATGGTATTTCTTTGACAAGATGATAAAAAGCTTTCTCCAACTCAAAACATTTGATCCTTTAAAAAATTTTTATTTATTGTGAACTTGATATTCTATTAAAATCAAAACATCCAATGCACATGGAAATTTCAATGAGGAACAGAATAATTCAATTGTATCTGCTGTCATAATCTGTTATTATTTCAAATTATTTAAATATTCATATTTTATATTTGATATAAATGTATACAGTGCTTGCGAGCAAGAAGTCAAAACTCTCCACATTGTTTGGGTTTGCATGGCAAGAAACGACTAATTCAAAGAGGAATAACAGGTATATAAAGTTACCACTAACATACAAAAAAATGACCCATTTTTACCTTATGGATAATATTATCTCTTTGATTTGAAGGAAATATAGTGATAAAACACTAAATGTGGCATTGTTTAAAAATGTTAATCATATATACTGCAAAAAGATGTTACCTGTGTAATATGTTAAACTTAGAGTTATTTAGATTATGTAAAGAGGCATGAAGGAACGTAAAGTAAAATGATACATCCTTAGTCTCTACCTGGAATGAACTACTAAAACAGAGGGTTATGCTCTGTAATATAGTAGATCATTAGGCACTTTAAAATAACTATGTGTATTGGATTATCAGAACATCACAGGAGAAAATACTTCATGGAAACAAAAGAGATGCTTAGGATTTTGTCTCTGATGAATGTGGTAGATTGCAATTCTGTTCCATTTTACCAGTGGGCCTCTATTGTGCAGAGACTGGAAAGCTGATTGTGGCATTTTCTGAACTATTTGTCTGCTGGGGTTCTCAGTGTAACCAAGGGTTGACCAATTAGATGTACTTACATGTGATTTAAAATGCAGAAGTGAGGTTGGGATGGGAACAAACAGAGCACTCAGCAGTCATCCAGTTGTTATAGATCATAGCTGGCATCCCCTGGTTAGGAAAGTCATTTCCTAATATTGGTCGCTTTATGGTAGGTATTTGGAGCTTGTAGCTTCCTGATATAGGACTACTGCATAGTCCTGGAAGAACTTCCTGAAATCTAATCATAATCTGTATTTTCAGCTCTGTCAGATTTTTATGCATTTAGGAATGTAATGCCTTTGTAGATAAAAAGAGCATTATTATTATTATTTTTTTTAGAGGTATTTAAGTGGATACTGAATGATCACTAGCATAGATGTCATAGAAGGAACCAAAATGTGGGGTGGGATGGGGAGAATTGAATTAGTTGGTTTCTGAAGTCCTTTCCAATTCTGCAATTCTGACTAAATGAGCTTCTTTTCATGTCTCACAGTAAGTCAATGCTGGTTTGCTGAAAACTCATCTTCTGTGAACTGATTTGTGGATTTGGTTTCACCCCAAGAGTAGTAATGAAAGCAAAAGCTTTAACTAAAAGATCAACAGTCTCCAGAGCAATTGGAGTCTCCAATACATTTGGAAAATTCCATATTTGATTTAACTTTTCTTCTCTATCCTTTTATTATTTTTCTGAAGGTTTGAATTTTATTCTGATGGGTTAAAAAGAAATGCAGAAGTCTTAAATTATATGCTTTCTATATAGGTCTAAGAAAAATAGATTGGATTCAGCTTTCCGCACCATCAGACTTAGCCATTTTTTAATAAAAATATTCATATAGTCTAAGTAATAGCTATGTATGCCTCAATGCATGTATGTGTATATATGGTATTAATGTCATATTTATATTATTTACCATATTAGCCATTTACCTCTGTGCTGCTTTCAACTTGTAGTAAGTTACAACCCATTTTATTAGGTGGCATACTACTTTTAACATCTTTGTTAAATTTAAAAATCCAATGATTCGCCTATAAATCAATGCTTTTTCACTCAGCTTGTAGTCATTTAATTTGTGATTTTTGATTTGACAGAATTTAAGTTTTCTATTCAAAACCACTTTTTATGAAGCAACTTGTTTGAACTTCAATTTCTGGTCACATATGGTTTATTTGTTAATCAAATACTGCCGTGAATTTATTTTTGTACTAGTTGATGAATAGTGTTATTCATGGATACGAGTTGATATATGTACTAATTCTTTATGAACTGCAAATAGTGTAAGAGATTGATATGTGCAAGACATATAACCTTTTAAAAATTGTATCTATCAAAAATAGAAATGAAACATTAGGAGTGAACGAGTTCTATTTCCTTTAAAGTCTAAGTCAGATAGGGCTGTCTACTGTACAATATTGATCATCATTATACTAAAAGTAGGTAAGTATTTGGATATACAGGAAAAAGAGCAATGAGGTATATATATTAGAATGGAAGAGACAATGTTATAATAATCTCTGGGTGGTAGAAGTGTCTTTCTAAAGAAGTCCAAGAAAATAAACTATAAAATACTACAAGTAAAATATCAATTAAATCAAGTTGTTGGTATTGTTGAGCGATTGATTAAGTGTTGAGGTGGTCAATTAGGACAAAAGGCTAAACTGAGGGTGACAATCTACTCTTTGTACGTTTACCACAATACAAGCAACAGGCCAAAAAGGCTGCTGGCTCCACGGTATTTCATTTCTTTCCTCAGAACGGCCATGGACGAGGGTCAGGTTGATGCGATACAGACTGGGAGAATTTTCTCACTGCCACGGAGCCCTAAAACAAAGGCTCCTGCCTCTTTATGGACTCTTAGAGGGAGAAGGGAGAAAGGAAACGGCTAAGAGTGAAAAGGGACTCAGTCAAAGGGGAGAAAAGTACCTTAGCTGAGGCTGCCAATAAGGAGCTCTTGGCGAGGACACCTGGGAAGTCTCAGTGAGTCTGCGATAAGGAGGCCTTCCAAAGGAGGTGCTGGTCTAGGACTGCAGATATTTAAGACTGGAAGTGGAGGGCTGAGTCCTTAACTGCAACTCTCTCCAGAAAACTGTAATGCACTGCTGTGCACACCAGGTTTGGTGTGGTAAGGTCCACTTCCCCTTCTAAAACCTGGCAGACAAAACCTTTCAGTTGTCTATGGTCAGGCCTGAAAGATCATGCATAGGATTTTTGGCCTAAAACCAGGCTCTTCAGGTACAAGTTAAATAATCTATATTTTATATATGGCATTATATTGCCAGAAACTACAAAAGGTTATTTCACGCTTGATTTCTGAATTGATACCTGAAAATAAACTTAACCAGAAATATGCAATATTATAAAATAAGGCCTAAATGGTTGGAAAGTCATACAATATTCCTGAATGGAAAGACATCTAACAATGTAAAACTGTTAATTTCCCTAAATTTAATTTATAATACGTAATTCCAAGCCACTTCCCAATGGATGCTTTTGGAATGTAATTAATTAATTCTGAAGTCCTCTGGAGGAGTACAATGCTTTAGGAAAGGCCCCAAATTGCTTCTTTTTTAAATTGTAAAAATATGTTTAGTACGTGCATACAGCTTTGATATTTTTGATATTTGGTATCTTGCTTTTTATGAGAAATTCACTGGGAAGAGTTCAGGAGCCAAGCTTCCTTGAAAGTAAAATTAAAGGATGTCATGATTACGACAAGGAGAAGAGAAAGAGATTAGGAATCAGCCCTAAAGAAATGTGTAAGAGAAGAATGTAAGGTGGTTTAATCATTGGAGGGCAATAGTAATTTTTATCAAACTTCATGTTTTTAGAAAATTTATTTTTAGAGAAGAAACTTTTGTCATTTGGTTGTGCTGTTTCATTCTCTGTGTCAAACTACTTTGCAATTGCAACGGAAAAGATGTATTATATTATTTTAACATTTAATTTATATTTTCAATGTATTTAAAATACACTGAAAAGTAGGTGAATAGTAAACTGAACACTCATGTACTTGACATTAAGACGTCTCAATATGATTTCTTCCTTTCTTGATTCACATTTTAAACTAAAATAATCTTTTATTATTACATAAGTATGTGTATGTATGTAGTGTAGCAAAATACATATACATGAAAATAAGAATATTAAAAGGTTATGATTATATTACCCAAAGATAATTACCACTCTGAATACCTTATTGTAGATATTTCCCTCTGTTTTTGTGTATCTGTGTATAGAATTTTTTTTACCAAATGAGATCATTATAGCACATGTTCTTTTGTAACCTGCCTTTTATCCAGTAATCATTTCCATTTCTCCTTGAAAATAGATTTTTATCTTAATACTTTAATAGATGATTTGTCTAAATTAATATCTAATTAACAATCACATGATGCCTCTTACCATCATGCCACTCAGGTCTCTTCTAATCTAGCATCGTCTCCTTTTTATTAAAAAAAAATGTATAGATATGCACACACATATATAGTTAATGTACTAATAGGAAAATAAACACAGTGAAGAAAAAGCAGAAAAAGGGGAGAATGCTTAGTGAGATGCTGGTTTAGATATGGTGATCATGAGACTCCTCTAAGGGGGTAACACTTGAGCAGATACCTCAATTATATTAATGTCATATATTTTTAACTTAAATATTTTATAGTTATTGAGTACTCATATGTTGATTTTTTTCCAACCCAGGCTATTTAACTTGGTCTCTTAATAGCCATAACTAATGCCACAAGACACTATTTTTAAAAACGTGTTAACACATAAGAGAAAGGATCAATATTACCCTCCTAGGACTAATGTATAGGAATGATGATTAGATTATCCTTGATACACTCTGTGAGGCCACATTTCATTACTTTAACCAGGCTATTTGTATAATTTTATGAGTAAATAATTAAAAAATATGTAAGTCTCTTCCTGTTGTAAATACCTAGTAATGCAGTAGTAAAAGAAAATTAAAAATAATAATATAAAGACTAAAGGTTTTAAATAGTCACTTTTTCTATGTGTAATGCCTTAATATTTCAAGGAACCAAAAACTAAATGCTTTTTTGCTTTATATAACAGCTTATTCATAGACTTGCTTGACACCTTGGAGTTAAAATGAGCAGGTAGTTTCATTCTCAACATCTGGTCGCCTGCAGCATCTTGTTTCTGAAGAAATTGGATAAACTGAAATAAGTTTTTTCTAAAAATCATTGTAAGACCTTTCCTTGGTCCTAACCATTTTGACATCTATTTTCACTGGGAAAAGAAATGGAAGTCAGCTACCAGCCACTAGCAATAGAGGCTGGGTTAACATTTCTTGCAAGCTATAAAGTCCTGTTTCCATAGAAATGAAGTTTGGATTGTTGAGGATAGGAGACAGATTTTAAAACCAGTGTGTCCTCTCACTAGTGAAAAAACCGTGCAGATGTGTTTTCAGGTTTGCGAGACAGAAGTGGTTGAATAATTCCATCTGATGAGCTTTCCATTGTGATCTGAAAGTCTATGGGGGAAAAATAAAATTTCCATAAATTTTGATTAGAGAAGTAGGGGCTTATTCATCTACTAACAATGACATAAGATGACATAATGTGTCCTAAGAGGCCAGAAACATCAAAGCTTTCTGTTTATAGCATTTTGAAGGCTTTAATGTACTTAGTCTGCAATTCGTAATTTAGTCTCTTGAGAGATCACAGAAAGCTGGCATTTTAAAACTTGAGTAGAAACATTTTCATCTCTTCAGGATTTAAGTCAAACATTGAATGTATATAGTCCTTAGCTGACTGATGATTTTGACAGGTTGAAATCAGAAAATGCAATTGCAAATAATTTATATAAAGTTTAGTTGCAGAAATTTAACATTGTCCTCAGTTTTATAAGTACTGGTATTTTGAAATACAATCTTATTGACATTTGTTATTAGAGGATCGAATTAGATGTTAATTGGAGAATGAAGGAAATAAAATATAAATATCAAATTTTTAGATGACTAGCATGGAAGTGAGAACAATGAGGATAACCCCAAGATCTAGGTCCTTGATGAAATACATAAATATAAATTATTTATCTGAGATATAAAGTTGTAGATTTTTTAATGTTTCTTCTTTGCTTTATTTCACGACTGAGGGAATTACTGATTGGATGCTTGCTAGAAGTTTTAACAAAGAAAAAACATTTTCCTAGCACTATCAAGTTTGTCTTGAGCTAATAACATACCTTTTTTCTTTAATAAACAGTGGCCCAGTTACTGATTATGATTATTGCTGTACTATATTTACTGGCAGTTTACATTTGTTATACTTAGAAAACATAGCAGTCACTAAGCCATGAACACAAGTAACATTTTCATTGACCTTTGGGACTATAGAAAGCATGTCAAAAATAATTCAGTCAAATTAATTCAAAATTTAAAAAACACATGTTAGCCAGTTACATTTCCTATCTACTCTTGCAACCAATCTTAACTTGACTTCAATTATGAGTCTTACTGTATTTTCGGTTAAAAAAACATCAAACAAACAAGAAACAAGCTACTTAATGGTGTAGTTCCAAGTGGTAGGTCTCAAAATTTCATAATAGTTATCATTTCCTAAGAAGGTATTTTAAACAGTAGAGCTGAGGTTATAATCTATAACCATACAGTATTAACACCAATGAGACCTGCTGTTTGAGATTTCTTTGACTGTTCTGCTAGTAGGGATTTGATGATCATATAAAGTCCCACTTTGCTTCCAGGTGCTATCCCAATCCAAAATTATTAGACTTTCAGAAATATTGAGCCAAATATTTTAAGCCTGCAGTTCTAAGATAAAGAAGTGTTCAGTTATAGAGACGTGTAGGTGAGCAGCTTACAGTTACGCTCCATATAACTCTCCTGTGTTTACAGCTGGAGCTCTCACAAAGAAATTTGTCCTTTGCACACGTTATGTAAATACTAGAAGGTATTTCTCCACTGTCTTCTTCATTAGTGCTTCTGGGTCCTTTCCAAATAGTTAGTGCTTATTAAGCTTACACAATCTGCTAAAGGTATAGATGATAAACAATGCCAAGTGACAGAAATAGAATGAAAGGAGAAAAATTCCTGAGATTGAAATGTCACATCCAAAAGATAGAAAAAGGCTCATGTGACTGAAATACACAGGTCTGGAGGATTTGTAAAGATGAAGGTCATGCATATATAGGTATATAGTCCATGGATATCAGCATAGTTGGGAGCTTGTTCATGGTCTCCACTCTAGAACTACACAATTAGAATCTGTGTGGATGATCCTAGGAATCTTATATTTTACCAAACTTACAAGGTGACTTTTATGCACCCTAAAGTTTGAATTAGCATGGGCATATATACAATTCTAGAAATGGTTATTTAGATGATGATATTGATTTTGGAAGTTAGTCTAATTTAAATGAGAATCTTTGAGAAGAGGTTTGAAAGAGCTCAGGCAATTTCACCCCAAGATACAACTCCTTTGTGTAAAGAGTATTTTGAATTAAAGGCCCTTAGAGCTCAACAGGCATTGGAAGAGGCTTTCCCTCTATCTTCATAAAAACCAGGTGGACCCATCAAGAAGAATAATTGTCATTCTTTCACCTTCCTGCTATCTCAATATATTGCAAGAAAGAATATCAAGAATGCAGCCAGATCTGGCCCAACTCATATTAAAGATGATACCTGTCTCTCAGGTTAATTTAATTTTCAAAGAGAATCATTTTCAAGTCATTCTGTTTCCCCCCATCCATTCATTCTCCCAAGTATCTATTCAACCTCCCTAGTAACCATATATTGGCCCCCAACAGAATCCCTGTATTCCTCATCTCCCTCTCCTCTCTAAAATGAGGATGTATAAACTTCTGGGCCCTGTTGGGATATTGAGTAATGACTATGATTCTCCCCATGCACACAGTAAATAAATTTGTAATATCTTTCTATTATTAACCTGCTTTATTGTGTGTTGATCTTTCAGTGAACTTTCTGGGGCTGAAGGGAAAGTTTTCCTTCTCTCCCACAGGTTATAGGAAGCAATTTACATGACTATAAAAATACTCTGGTTTCTGAGGGAGGGACTATTGAAGGAAGAAAGACCAGTTTGGATGCAATGGCAGTATTATAATTGATAAATGATTTTGGCATGGAGTAGATTGGATTCAGTGATGATAAAAATTTTTATTTATTTTTCTTAAAAATATTGAAGGGTAAATTAAATGTTGGGTAAGGAAAAAAAAAGTCAGAAACAAAGAATGTTTAAGTAGTCATGGTTTGTTGAGTCATTCATTTACCAAAATGGGAGTAGTTGAAAGATGAAAGTTTTGATGGAGAAAAGACAATTAAGAGTTCAAATATGGACCTGTTAAGTTTGCAATATATCCAAATTTATATATCTGTGTATTATATTCTATACATTATCCAAAATATAGAAAGAATGCTTGCAACCCATTAACAAGAACCCAAAAACCAAACTGATTTTGAAAAGGGCAAAAGATCTGAATAGACATTTCACTAAAGAATATATATACATGGCAAAGACACAGGACACAGAGAAAAAGATGCTCAAAATCATTAGTGATTAGGTACATGTAAATATAAACCAAAATGAAATGTCACTACCTAGCCAAGGTAAAAACTAAAAATTCTTTAGGATGGCAATACTATGTTTTAGTGAGGATATGGAGCAATTGGAACTCTGTTATTTTTTGGTATGAATGAAAAACCTCTAAAGAGAAAGACTAAATTGCCTTCAAAGGAACAAAGGTGAAAATGGCATCAGACTCTGATAAAGAATGCCAGAAGAATTTGAAATAAGTTCTTTAATATTGTGAGTCAAAATTATTTAAACATAATATTTTATTACATTTGGCCAGATGGCCAAATAAAAGTTCTGACCATCAAATATAAAGACAGTTTTTACATACATGGACTCAGAAAATCTAGTATGCACAGACTTTTTCTGAAAAAGAAAATTACTCTTTGTAGTTTAGTGAAACAACAAAAAGGACTCCAAAAAAGAAAAAGATAAGCAGTCTAAGAATGTCTGAGATTGGCAATGAGATGAAATCATACAGTGATGGACATTCAACAGGCTATAATAAAATTAGTCCAAATCACGTAAGGAAATCAGAAGGGCCCCCATAAGAATGTCCTAACAAAGAAATGAATTGTGTCATCAAAAACCTGCATCACACTAGTAAGGATATAAAGAGGGGTGGAAAGAGGCAAGTACTTTCTCTGCAGTTTGATTAAGAGAAAATGAACAAGATTGAAACCCAAAAGCCAGAAAAATAAGTATGGGCATGATCAGAGACATGGTACTTTTTTCTTGGTAATAGCAGGTAAATTAAAATGATAATTTAAAGAATAATTACCTTATGTTGCCCTTCCTATATCTTTCTCCTTCCATTTTTTAGCAATGATAATTTTAAGCAGCAAATACTGAATAACATTGTTAAAAGATAAACTCAGACATGTAAAAATTTTAAATGGTTTATTTGAGCAGGCAATGATTTATGAATCAGGCAGTGCCAAACAACACTGGTTTGGGCTCCACTAAGGTGGCAGGAAAGGTAAACTTTTATGAGGTGTTTGTGGAAGCAAAACAAAGAAAATATTTGGTTAAAGTGGAAACTCCCTAGTTAGAGGTTGATTCATAGATTTCTATTGGTAAAATCTCCAGTTAAAGGTTATTGGTTAAGTGGTTAAACTTCAGTTTCATTTTCCTAGACTATGATCATTCACACTGAGTTGGGTTTTGATTTGCTTACATAGAAACTCAGTATGCTAGAGCTTCCTAGTCTAATGGCATCTCAATTAATTATGTTAACAACATAAAATATCTTTTTGTGTCCAATCATAATACTGAATTCTACAGAAGATAATATGTAATAGCAGTGTTTTAAATTTTTTAGTTAATCTATAGGGAAAACTAGAAATACAATTATTGTTAGAGAACATAATGTAAATGCTGTAATAGAATAGTAGTAACATGGGGATGAAGATAGTATTAGGGCTCAGCCAGAGGAGATGTGTGTACAGACACACACAGATATGTACATTCATACATTATGTACATATTATATATGGTATACTAAAGGACTGGCTAAGCAAGCCTGACGTCTAGAGGGCAGGTAGATAGACACGAAGAAAAGATCATAAACAGTATGGAAACCCATGAGCACGAGCTGAAGCTTGAAGTCTCTCTAGTGCATGCTACCAAAACAGAGCCTTATATTTCCATATTATAGTGTAACCACTGCAGTATCATTGCATCATGTTTGCCATATTCTATTGATTGGAAATGAAGTATGGTTGTGAGAAGCTTTTTGAAATTGAAACACTCAGTTAAATATAAAGTCATTGGAAAATAAGATTCCTTTTACTCCATAAAGAGATGTCTTTATTTTGGAATCACTGGACTATATCTCTGTAGTTTAAAGCAGAGAAAGGAATGTTTAAGTGATAAAAACTACCATAGCAATTACTGATACTGAAAAATAAGCACCATAAAAGTATAGAAAACTAATTTGCTATTGCAAAGGCTCCTTAGCAGCTATTCACTCCTAATCAGCCTCAAGTTGTAATGAATAGAATAATAAGCACTATTAGAATAATTCACTATTCATCAAGAATAATAAACCACTTAGAATAACAAGACTAAAATAATAAGCCAGTGCTTAAATCACAGAAAAGAAATGGTGGCGGGCGGGGGGAGAAAAGGAGATTCTCAGAGGAGTTGAACTTAATGCTGTTGTGAGCTACTGAGCTCCCCTAAATGTGTTGAATTGTATATTGACCTACTCAGCATCCCACCGCTGTATCCTGCTCAATATCACTCAGTGTGGTTTGTAGATCATTTATATCAGACTCACCTAGAGTGCTTGCTGGCGGTGGGGAGGAGGGGTAGAGAGAGAGAAAGGAGCCTTCCAATACTCCACTCTAACTGGGATTATTCTTCTTTATAAATATGTTTGCTATCCCAGCTCATACCAATTGCTTCTGCTGTCCTTTCCACCTAGCGTGGGATTGATTTCTAGCTTTGCCTGTCAAAAATCTGCCCATCATTCAAGGCTCAGATCAATAGCTATTTCCTTCTTTACTCTTCTTGGACCCAATTCCTCACCCACTTACCCTCCCTGGCTGAGGTGGGAGTAGAATCCAGAGAATCTTAGAAACAAAAGAGACCTTAAAGGTTACTTAATCCAACTTCCTTGTTTTAAGATGAGGAATATAGAGGAGAGAAATCCCAAATTTTTCACTTAGAGGAAAACCTGCCTTTCTAAACAAGTAATGATAAAGTTGCTCTTAAAAAAGAAACTAAATGGATTTATGGAAGAGAGTGATTTATCTTATTATAATACAAATATAGAATTTTTAAAAAATGATATCACCTTAAATTAGAAATATATAGGTATAGAAAATTACATTTGGTTATTTTTATTGCTATATTATAAAGGAATATGAACACTAGGGTGATACTAAAAAAGGAGGGGAGAATTTTAGGTTCTTTTCCAATCCTATTGATCCATAGAATCAATGATGCTTTTCAGTTTTAGGACTGGCACCCTTTTTGCAACTGTGCAAGTCAATTGACTGCTTTGTGATTCTCATTAGTGCTCATGTGCACGCGTGTGCCCGCACACACGTTCACTCTCTCTCTCTCTCTCTCCATATATATGTATATAAAATACCTGTACTAGAAGTTGTATAAATTAATGAGGTGATTTCAGTATTTTGAAAAATGTGCTCTGAATTACTGGCATAAATATGAACAGTTAGTAAAATTAGCTTCATCTTCCTCCTCAGATATTTGAGTTCCTTTAAGTATAGCACTACAGTGAAAATTAATTTGGTGAAGAATTCTTACCTCCTCTAAATTATACTATGTTTGTATTACTGAAGTGATATATGATTTGGAATCCCCCAGGTGTTTATATAGTATTTGAAAACAATATTTATATAATACTTACTATCTAATGACATTTTCCTTTAAAGGAAACCTATAGATAATTTTATCCAATGAAAAATGTGACCCTTTGAGAAGGAAGCTCTTTCAGTATCTTTACATACCTCAATACGTAGCAGAGAAGCGTATCTACCAGATTGTTTGGCCTTTGGGTACAACTTTCAAGGTAAAAGCAAACAGGTTCTTTTGACAGTCTTAATGAATTAATCAGTACTAATTTCTGCACAGTTTTAACACATAATGGACTATACTGAAAAAAAGTTAATGAAGGAAGAACTTTGGATATTTTTAAATTAGGAAAATATTGCCATATTTTAAGCTGTTTCAAATACCAGTCTCATAGTAAATTTTTATTCATTTTCTCTATTCTTGATAACTTCATGCATGAATATGTCAGGAAAAAAGTTTCCAATAATATTCTAGTGAGTGCTTGAATTCCAGAAAGATGTAAAAAACCTACACTAATGAAATGGAAACTTTTTGGCAAATAATACAATTAGATATTTTATAACAAGTAATGTCAATATTGCATGTTAAAATCTTATATGACCTAATAAAGAGAAACATATATACTTTTTATAGAAAATATACTGAGCTTTAATTTGTTCTTTATAAATTATGTTTGTGTATTGTTTATTGTTTTGCTTGTTTGTTTGTTTGTTTTTGAGACAGGGTCTCTCTGTTGCCCGGGTTGGAATGCAGTGGTACAATCATAGCTCACTGAAGCCTTCAACTCCTGGGCTCAAGGGATCTTCCTGCCTCAGTCTCCCCAGTAGCTAAAAGTACACGCATGTGCCTCCACTCCTGGCTAATTTTTAAAATATTTTGTAGAGATAGATTTTCCACTATGCTTCCCAGGCTGGTCTTGAATTCTTGGCTTTTAGCGATCTTCCTACTTCAGCTTCCCAAAGTGCTAGAATTACAGGCGTGAGCCACCACACCCAGCCAAAATATGTTTTATTTTTTAAGAAGTTCATTGGCTAAAGCCATCAACAATGTTCCTACAAAGCTGTGCTCATAGACAATGTAAAAAATACCTCTCATCCCAGCTTCCCACAGTGCGAATACAGTTTTAGCTAAAAAAGTCATTCTCAGGATGAATATACTGTGCTCTGCATGAAGTTTATCTCTACTGCCTCCAGATTACTATGTAGTGCCTTTTATCACTATTAGCTTACTTGGGAAATGAGTAAGAAGGTGATTCTGGAAAGTAAAATACTCAGTGTTTTGGTGTATCTACGAATAGAGACAAGCAGAATAGGTGATCTCTTTTTCTTCCATTTTCTCTCCTTCCTTACTCAGCTCCCTCCTTCCTTTGTTCCTTTCTTTTCTTCTTTCCTTCCTTCCTTCTGAATACTGTGGGGTAGTGTGTAATCTGAATGTAGCCAGAGGATGATAGGGTCCCAAGGAATAGAAGCAGGGCATCTAGCCAACCAGCACCTTGAGGACAGCAGGAGTTTGAGGACAGTGACTACAAGAGTCCTTCTTGGAGAGCTGGCTAGGCTCAACATCTCTGAGAACCATCTTGCCAATTCAAAGATAAAACCTCTAGGAAGAAATAAATTAAGTTTGTCTGGGGTATAAAATTCACTGGGGAGGCAATTTGAGCTGGACCTAGACACATCAGTAGAAATTTGATAAAAAGGAAGAGATAGGAAATCTTATACAGAGGAATTATATTTTGTAAATGTGAGGAAGTATAAAGAAACCCTATATAAAATTAAGTAGGGCTGAGGTTTTCCATGTATAGCATGAAGTAGCATACGATCCAATGGGAAGGATCTTGCATATCAAGATGAAGACCTTAGCCTTTATCCTGTACACAATAGAGAGTATGTAAACATTTCTGAGGAAAAAGAAATAATGAGCCCAGGATAAAGGCATTTTTGTTAGCTAGGCAGTTTTTCTAATCCCCTAGGAAATAAAAGCTCTTTAATTCTACTTTTTTATAATTTTCTTGGTTGTGTGAGTTAGGATATTTTTGGCTACAAAAATCCAAATGCCTAAGAGTAGTTTAAAAAATAAAGACATTTAATCATCTCACATGTTAAGAAAGTTCAGACAGTTCTAGCCCAGGTGCAGTAATCCATAATGCCATGATGAATCCAGGCTCTTTCTCCACTGCCATCCTCAGAATGTCTGTCATGTTTCTCCTTGGAGCTACAAAATGGCTGCCATGGCTCCAAACCTCACATCTTCACAGGACAGGGTCCTATTCAAGAAGGTAGGAGTGGGCACAAAAGCCTTTCTTTCATCCAGGAAAAAAACTAGCTTCGGACTACTACTTCAATACTACCACGGACTTTCTTTTCTGTCTTCTTGACCAAAATTGGGTCACATTCCCATACTTTAACCAATCTCTAGCAAAGGGAAACAAATCCAATGTACTTTCTATACGGTGCCTCTGACTCAAAAAGCACAAAGCAGACCAGTGTTAAAAGTGGCTCCCTGGACTGACAGTACAGAGACTCGGGGGCTTTTACTTACTTTACTACTGAATACATGACACTAATTAATTATATGGTTATTCATCCAACAAATATTTCTGAGAAGCTACCATCCACAAAGGAGACCATATATGTCATGGTTAAAAGCATGGGACCCTACCATCAGATCCTCATTCTGCCACTTGCTAAATGACCTTGGAAAATGGACCAAACTTCCTGCCATTCCACCTCCTCATCTGTGAAATGGAAATCATCATAGCTCTTGACTCTGAGTTATAACGAGAATTAAATGAGTTAACACATTCAAAGGGCTTAGTAAGTTTCCTAGTATATAGTAACATTCAGCAAATGTTAGCATTTTGCCCCTTCTTTGTGCTAGGACTGGAGATAGAGATGTTAAAGACAAAGAGAGGGGAAGACAAATCAATAAATAGAAATTGCAGTAGAGACTGACAAACATAATGTTATAGGTGTGTATAGGATACTATCCTAGAGTCCTTTACCCAGCCTGGGATAAACTCTAGTATATCACATTTCACACTGGGTTAATTTGGTGGGACATTTAAAAAGTATCTCTGGTTAACAGTTTGCATATTTCAATTAATTCTGCAGATCTGGTTAGGGAAGCCTGCCCAAAGGAGTGGTCACCTGATCTGTGTCTAGAAGTCAGGCAAAGACAAAGGAGGAACATTGCAGGTGGAGGAGAGAGAGTGAGGCTGGATGAAAAGGACTCCTGGGGGTGGGGGATGGGAGAGGAATGGTGGATGCTGAGGGTGAAGAAGCAATAAGTCCTGGCCAAGATGTTGGGGATTTAGCCTGAAAAAAATGGAAAATCTATAAAGGATTTTAAGTAGGAAAGTAAAATGATCACATTGTGCTTTAGCATCTGTTGGCCTCACTTTCCACTTCTGTAAAATGATCAAGCTGCACAAAATACTTTAGATTTTAGATATTGGAAGGATTTGTCCTTTCTAGTTCCAAAATTTCCTTTACTGTATAACAAATATCTGTAGATCTCAATATATGCAAAGTTCAGGCTCATTTGGAGATAATGCAAGTAGAATGGTTGATGGTACATTCTATGACAATCTGTTACCAGGACAGCTTAATGTAGTAAAGAAAACCCATTTTAATACCAAACAACCAAATTTAAAACTCCTGTCCTAATTAATAAAGCATGGCCTGAGCCATAAACAATGATGTTACAAATCATCTGCAATAGCTATAGCCATGCACTTTTGAAAATGAAATGATACCAGCACTTGTGCAAAACAGTAATGAGTACAGGATGGTACATAATTAATAAAATATTGTGTTGCAACAGGATTTGAAAAGCCAGAATAAACTTTTGGGGGTATGAAAAGTCAATAACTAATGGTTAGTATACCTTATGATGGTTAGTATAATGATTAGTATGCTTCAAACCTTGAACTAGTTCTTCCAGTGCATGAGTGATGGCCCAACCATTAGTGTTTGTGTAGCTACAAATCCTTGAAAGGAGGACTTGTCTGAATTTGAAATATGTCTCTGCTGGGAAAAAAATGCCAAAGGCTGCAATTACCACAATAGTAAACTGGCAGTTGGAGTCTTTGAGGGTTTTTTTTTTATTCTTTTAAATACACATTCTGAAACATTGATCTAGCAGCAACTTCTCTAATTCATTTCAGCAGCACTTGAACAATAGCCAACTTACCTGTTCTTCTTAGTGCAACTTAATTTCAATTATATATGTAGGTCATAAGTTTTCACAGTTAAGAGTGTATTTAAATTGAGATCAGCCCTGCTTTCTAAATTGCTTTCTTAATTAACATTTTACTGATGATGACTAGTGTATCCCATACACAAAATTACACTCTGTGAATTTAATTTGGTAGAACATTAGAAAAGGCAATACCATACATATTCCTAAATCAAGTATCAGTAAGAGGATGAAATGAGTAGGGCTAGTCAAAACTTTTTGAAAAAACAAAAATGGATTAAATTTTAATATACTAGCAAAGACAGGGACTGACAGGTTTCCAATTCTGCTAGCATTTATCTTGGTAACTAACATATACCAATTTGGTAAAAGTTACATTCAAACGGCTAACATGGAAAATCCTTGAGAGCAGATAATATAGTTTGTCTTTATACCTACATCCAAGCACAGGGCCTACTCCAGTGCAGGTGTTAAAAAAAAATGTGTGCCAAATTGTTAACAAGAGGATGACTGCAGAACCCAACCAATCACTTATGTGTTGCCGCATGTCTTTTCCTCTCAATGAAAAAAATACCTTATAGAACCACTGGAATATTTTTTAAAACAGGTATTGCTTACTTCCCTCTCCATGGAGCTTCTGATATGCTTACTAGATTTATCACCACAATAAAACCTTATAATTTTAGGCCAGAAGCTCCAATTCTGTTATATTTTATGTGTCTCTCATTGACATTTTTTATTTTACTATATTATATTGCCCTGAATGGCAGGGGCCACCTTTTTATACACATCTTTTTTAATCACCCCCAAAGTACCTAACATAGTTACTTAAATAGGCAAGAAAATGTTGGACAAATGGATTTTTTAAAAATCAGTCAAACAACTTAACTCATCCCTTCCTCCGCTTCCCACCCTTCCAGCTCATCATTTTACACATAAGGAGATTGAGGCTTTGAGAAAGTGACTTAATTGTTCAGGGAGACACAGCCAATTACTGGCAGAGTTTCCAAACTAAGCTGCCTTCCTTGTGGTGCTATTTCTGGAAGAGAAAATTGTAAAAGAAACACACTAACAGAGAAAAGCTTATTGATACTGAAAGTTGTAAGTAATGTGCTACAAGGGAAAGTCAAGCCATTACAAATGTAACAACAACATTGTAATTTGGTCAAGGCATAGAAACAGACAATCTGTTATAGCCCTTAACATCAGTCCCCAGTTTCAATTTCTTGCAGAGTTAACATTTGCCCACTGCTTGTTATGTGCCAGGCACTGGGATTCCAAATAAGTGCTTTACATAGATTATTTCATTTACTTTTCAAAGCAAGACTCCAAAATGGACATCATTATCCAGATTGTCACAGATGCAAAAACAAGACTCTGAATGGTGAAATGACTTACTCAAGATCACCAAGCTGATATGGAGTGGACCTAGAATTTAAACCCAAGTCTATCTATTCCAATGACCATTCTCTTTCCATTATATATTTTGCCTTCTTGCCATTAAAATAAAAATATTTTAAAGATTTTTCGATACAATTTGAAATTTGCCACTAAGTATGTCACTTTGATCACTGAAAAAGGATGCATTGTGCTTTTCACATTACTGTGCCTCCTATAGCTGCCTCTGCATTGGAGAAGGGAAATGAGGAACAGCATTCCAAGAATCTGTTTTCTCACCTGGCTCTGGTTAGGAGCTGCCAGTGTGGAGCCCTTGGTGTGAGGGCTGGAAGGTGGGAGATGGGGAGAAGCCATTCTTCACTGGAGGCAGCTACAAGCAGGCACATGGCAGAAAGCACATGGGAGGTTCATGGCAGCTTCCAGGCTATGGAAGGCAGCTGAGATAATGGGCAGCAGTTCCGGAACTACTTGCTTCAGTGCTCAAGGCTGAGATGGTAGCAGGAGCTTGCTAGAGTTCCTTGAGATTTGCAGAAGCTTCCACCTGGAGAACCCCTTATTTTGAAACTATGTCATCATTGGTGGCTCCTGGATCTCTGCCTCTCAGCCTGACTTCCTAAAATCCTGCAATTCCCTGGATGAATGCCTCCATGCTCAGAATACATGAATCGTTTATGTTTTCCTGGCAGAACCACGGCTAATACAACTACCTAGGCCAATTCCAAAAATCCAAGTCAAAATAAAATAAAACATAATACATTTGCTCATTTTTCCCTTTTCCCTTGATCTCTCACAAAACAAAGCATCAAAAATCTTGTGTGTAAAAATTTTTTCTCTTCATAAATTGCAAGTGCTCTTTGTGAATCCTAATATGAGTTGGCAAATGAAGTTGTAGACTCTTCCTCCCTTGGATTTTTTTAGATTAAGACAACCATCTTCTTTGATATCTCTGAGTATTTTTTCCTGGAATCAGAGTCCGTACAAGAAGAGTTTGTTAAGATGTCTACTAATACTACCATTTTAAAATTTCTTCTGGCTAGTAACATAAAAACAACAATGCCACATAACACTGAATCAAAATATATATACATATATATGTGTATACACACACACACACACACACACACACACACACACACACTCTTTATGCATCTATTTTAATTGCTAAGAATGTTCCCAGGGGAAGACATCTGTTATGCCAATATAAAACATTTTAAATGAACACAATCTGGCTGTTTTAATTCCAAAATTAAAACTGCCAAATTTGTAATTTGATGGTGAACTGCCTCTGAATTCTTAATTATTTCTATTTTCTTCCAAGGCCACTAGATGGTGGTTCCTACATGGAAACCCTCCCAGTCATGGAAACTTTCTCCATCTCTATTACAGCACTATTGGAGCATACAGTGTGAATGAAGAATTTATTTCTAAAAGAAATAAACACACAGTAAAAAGAGCTGAGAAAAAGCTAAGGAGAACAAGTTAATAGGAAACTTCTATTGCTTTTACTGATATATGCCTTCCCAATCCTGGTTTAATTTATATATCAGCTCCCCACTGTATACCAAACCCTTCTGGGTGTGCAAAACTGGAAATTTACATGGAGTGGATTTTCCAGTAAAGTGTAAAGCAGGGTCTCTCTCACAGGTAGTATTTGATAAGCTACTATATGCTGGGATTAAGGGAGATGTTTTTTTAAAAGTCTGTGATGACTTTTAGGATTTGCATGATTAATGGTTGCATTAAACAAGATAGGAAACAAAGGAGTAGATGCTGGCAAGAGCATAATACTGAGCTAAACATATGATATGGTTCATCTAAGGGGCCAGTGAGACTATCAGGAAATAATGCCAGAGAAAGGTAAGTAAAAGCCAAAACATGAAGGAATTATGTACCATCCTAAGGCATCTAAAAATTGAAGATTTTAAGGAGAGTAATCTGATCCAACTTGAATTTTAGAAAGTTCATGTTGGTGTTACTAAGGAAAATATAATGAAGAGAAAGAATGGAGAAGAATTAGTAATATATTTCTATTTTTCTTCAAAGTCTTATTTATTGGTGCCTTTTGTTTGGCCCAGACATTATTTCTTGAGATTATCTAGGGCTCTGGTCTCAAATTGCTTCCCATGCACGTGGCCTTCACTGCTCCTTAGATTCTTTGTAACTGAGATTGAAAAAGTTAATGTGAAAAATAATTAAGGGAGGTGAGGAAGGATAGGAGATAATTTGATGCTTGTTCCTGTGAGGTGAATCAGCTCTGTACCACTCAGGCACCTGCAGGAAATAGTTGGCACCTTCAGAAGGGTTTAACTGACAAGATTTCAAATGAAGGTACTACTTACAGGAGTATGGGCATGGTTAAGCCACCAAGAGGATGGTAGATCAACCAGGGACTAGCAACAGCAAAAAACAACCAACCATATTATTGCAGACCAGCGACAATTAGAGCAAGAAAAATGAGGCCACCTAGCAAAAGCTATGGCCACAAAGAAATAGTAACCACTCCCTCCAGAATTTCTACAAGGCAGGGAAGGATAGAGGAGAATGAACGTTCTGACCTCTTTTTTCTCCTGTCCTCTGATCTTCTACCAGTGCCTCCGGCTGGCCAAGCAGTAAGGACTGCGGGTGACACAGACCATGGAGATCAGCCTTGCAGAGCACAAACAAGTGGAGAATAGATCTAGGAAGGCAAACAGAGAGTAATAAGCATAAATTCATTCACTGTCGGTACATGAGAGTGATGTCTGTATAACACAGAAGTCAAATTGGTACATATGCAATTTTTCCCAGCACATTTATGTTTTGCACTATCCAGTATTAGAAGCTAAATATACAGAAAATATGGAATGGTCAAATCCATCAGCTTAAGAGAATTTATTTAATAAAAGAGAAATTATCTGAGAGCAGTACTGTACATAACAACAATACTTAAGGGTTTGGCACAAGTCTTCCCATCATGAAGACTTAGGAGAAACAGAGATCAAATAATCTAAAACCAAAGAAGGAAAAGGTTTTGAAGGTGAAGTGAGCAACAGTAAAGCAGCCTCTGGCATCTACAGCTTTCATTTTCTTAGTTTCAGTTATTTGAGCAACCCAAGTTCCATTACAAGTGACAATTTGAAGTCTTAGTGATGACACGAACTTGAGTGCACTGCTATTGTGGAAAGCATATCACCTCTCAGGGAGCAGCCACCTCTCAAGTGGCTTCACCTTCTTTTACTTATTGTCAATGACACATTAACTCTCTTTATGAATTTGAATCAGGAAATTCTTTTGGTGCAATATATTGCAAATTATGATGACATTATAGGCTATAGTGATATTCAAGAATCTAGGATATATAATGTCCTTGAAACGTATTTCACCCAAGTGTCAGGCATCTACCATATCACAAAAGTAACAAGTAAAATGAGTACTGAAACTTTGTCCATTGTATTTGGCAATTAGGACTGGAGACTTTGACTTAGAAATGTCCTGAACTGTTAAAGTGCAGGCCAATGGAAGATGGGTGGGGAGATGAGGAAGGAAGCCAGATTGCAGGTGGTTATGGAATGAATGGAAGGTGAGGAAGTCAGGCAGTGAATGTGGAATATCCCTTCAAACAGATAGGGTCTCAAGAGGAGTAACCTGCTTATCACTTCTGTGTAGAGAAGGCTTTATCAGTCTGATGAGTGGAGAAAGAAAAGGTATGGGACAGAAGAAACTTCCCAGAGATTTCTCCCTCATAAATCTTGGAGCCGCCATAATAAGAGAATTGGAAAACTGGGATATGGCATGGAATAAAGGTGTGAGGGGCCAGTACTGCTGGTGTGCTTAGGTGTCAGTTTCACGTGAGTATGAACTGTGTCTGTTTTTGTTAACTATTAAATCACCAGAGGCTAACTCTGCCCTGTAGAATAGGTTCTTTGTGAGGGAGGAAAATCGGATGGTCTGAGGTAGAGGCTGGTTCATGCCATGAAAGTCCTCAGACATGAAGTGGATCAGCCCATGGGAGAGATGAATCTAAAGCCCAGGTGACATAGCCAGGCAGAAATAGTTCATCAGATTTGTTCGTCTTTATCATACCACCGGGATTCATTCACCTTGAAGGAGAGCAGTAGGAAAATACATCCACCAAATATGCTGATTTTCTCCATAGCTTTCTAATGTTTGCAGGAGGTCATGGAAAAACACTAAACTAAAAAATAGGAAACCAGGGTCTTGGTCCTAGTTTAGTCACTAACTGGTGGTGTGGCCTTAGATAATTCATTCACTACATATTTATTATCTATTGTAAGTCAGGGATCAGACCAACCCCTGGGACCATGGAACTTGTGTCACAAACAAGTAAACAACCACCACAGCATAGTAGCCTAGCAACTGAGTGGTGAATGTGGTGCACATAGAGTGAAGTCAGGGGAGATGCCACAGAAGAAATGATGATGAATTGGAGAAGTTAAAGACAAGGTGAATCTACGAAGCCCCTTCACCTCTCTGAAACATGGTTTCTATAAGAATAAAATAAGCGGTATTGCTGGAGGATCCTTCAGATCCCTTTGTCTATTAGAGTATGTGATCCAATTTTTCTATCACAGAACAGAGCTAAAGAAACCTTGAAATGCTATCCACACACACACAAAAGAAATGCCATGCTTAAATTGCAGGACGAAAATGAGAAAAGAGAATGGTAGTGTTCAAAAACAAGAGAGAGAGAAAGAAAAAACACAAGTGAGAGCACATTTTCTAGGGCAAAAAGGATTTTTGTTTATTTTTTAACATAATACTCCAAAAAATAAATACAATTATCCCAATTTCTGCCCACGGTTTTCAGTATTGTGCAGCCTTTATTTAATGATACATCAAAACACATTCTCTGCCAATCCTTCCGTTGCTTAGGAACAGGCAGTCAAGAGTCTAAGCTCAGAGACTCTGAAGTCGTCATTAAAAGGCTTTGTGCATTGCTATCAGTAAAATGCTAATTTAGTAAGCCTGATTGATACCCTCCTGGTAGCAAGTTCCAGGAATGAGGACCCAGATCCTGCTAATTTGGCTAGTTCCCTTTTATTCAGCTCAGCGTGGCTTATGTAAATAAATAAATAAATTAATTAATTAAGGGCTGTCAGCCAGTGACTAGGAGAATTTTCTTTCTAAAGAGCTGGTTCTTCTTATTCAACACACTCCTTATTCTTCTCAAACCAAGACAGGAAAATTATTTAGCCGCTGCCTCTATTTACTGAGTGTTTTCTGCTGTGCAAAGTCAGACTGTTCCTAATTGTATAATTGTTCCACATCCTTTTCAGTCACTTCTTGGTTTAATCATGCTTGACTTGTGCTTGAGGAGAAAAGTGAAAGGAGGTACTTCTTCTATTGGCATGAGCACGATGACAGATGGTAGGAAAGCCAACTGCCCCTGAGAGCTCTCCTGCTGTGCTATGGTTAGAACCCTGATCTCCCCATCCACTCTGTTCGCTCTTCACGTCCATATGAAACAGCCACTGTTATCACCACTCATCACCCTCCTTAACTTGACCTGGGGACAATGGTGCTCCATGTTATTAGTCACTGCAGACCTGCTGTACCTCTGCTGGCACCAGGGTCACCTCTTGCAGCCATCGTCTCCTCCACTCTGGTTGTTGCCACCGTGGCTGCACCCTCGCCCTATGCTGAAGGCACTGCTTCCCTCTGCTGGCTCCCTGTTGGGTCTGGGGAGAAAGTTCCCCCTCCCACCGCTGGTTCTTCACCTCCTTCCCATTTCCTGGAGGTCAGCATCAAATGTTGCTTTTTCCTCCCTTCCACTCTCAAGGCAGAGGCTTTGTAGGAGATGAGAATGCCTCTCTTGCACTGGAGGGAACAGGTATCTCTCCCGCTGTGTTCAGAAACCCAGCATCTCTCTTTCCCACCTTGGTAGGGACAGTTCTGCTTATATTCCAGGCCTCCTCTTGCTTGGTCCACAGTAAGTCAGTCCTTTACTGCAGCGGCAGTGAGGATGCTTCTCACAGACTTACCCACAGGAAATGTAACCGGTCTAGAGCCCCAGCTGCCAAGCACTGAGATTCATCACCGTGTGTACAGCAAGGCCACATTTCCTGAGCTGTTCCCAGGAGATGACTAGAGCAACAGGGGTAGGAAGGCAGACCTGTTCCTGGGAGACCTGAAATTCCAAACTTTGGTTCCAGAGCTTCTCCAAAGCCTTGTCAAATATTCCTTAGATTGAGTAGCTATCTGTGATGCTTCCACTGACATTCCTTCCCATGGTCCCTCAGAGCCTGTCAGCTCTCCGTCTCTCCCAGTTCCCTCCCCACTTTCTCTCACATGTGTTTAACATGACCCTGTCACATTGAATCCTATCTTACAGTCCACTTCTTAAAGAACCAGAACTAACCAACTCTTCACCAGATTTCCTTCCACTGGGTCTGCAAATCAGTAGCCTTCTGTTTGAGGCCCTTGCTGTGACTACTCACTGGTATTTTCGCCTGTGAGTTCTTTGAGAAATCTTTGCCTCATGATTCTCGAGTGCTTTCTATGTAGACACACTGTGAAGTGGTTGGCCCCTGGCAAGCTGCCTCCTAGCCTCACTTTAACAAACTCAGGGCTGGGACACATCCAGGATGCTATCCTTGCCTCCAAAACACACAGTGGTTGTCTCATGAAGCACTCACTTCTCCAGAGGTATGCCCCAAGCAGTGCAGAACCTGATGGCCCCTGTGAATAAGGTTAGTGATAGCCCAAGCGGGCTTTAGGAGTCAGGTCTGAATGCCCTGGATTTGAGGAGACTATCCCAGTTCTAAGCAGTTCCAGAAGGATTTGCCCTCACCCCTCCAAAACCTCTCCTGCCACAAAATAGTAGGTCTCCTTCTAAACTTATTTGTGTTTCAGAGACCCTCAACTGGATTAAAGAGTGCTCAAAGGGATCCCAAATCAAACAAGCTCCCTGAGTTCTGTCCTAGAACGTACTGAAATCCTGAATGACCCGAAATCAGTCCAGCTTTGAGTGGTACTCTAAACCTAATATTCTCTGGAAAGAAATCAGATCTTAAATGCACATTACTAGACTAGCTGTGAACCAAGCTTACTTTTTGGGTTAAAATAGTGAAAGTTGGGAATACAAGAAATACAGGAGTGACTCTAGCCATCTCTTCTATCAATATTGAGAGAGAGAGAGTGTGTATGTGTGTGTGTGTCCTCGCAAGAAATCTCAGATCCAAAAGAGGCCTTATAATGTGGAGGTCTTTGCTTTTAAGTAGGAAACTCTCTCAACATTCAGAGGAGAGATGCATAATTATTCAGTTTCTTCTTCAGGCCTCAGAAATAGGAATTCTTTGCCTTAGGGCAGCTTATCAGTTTCTTACCAGGGCCATGTAGAGGGGCCCAAAGGGAACACAAAAAATAGACAGGAAAAATGTATTTCCCCTCCTTTCTCATGAATGAGAAAAGCAAATGGTAGTGGAAAAATTAATGAAATACAAATTGCAATAGCTGAACACTAGAGGGGTAAATAATATCTAGGAGAGAATGCACAGTGCTCCCAGCCTGAAAAACAAACATAGCTTTGAGTGGATATCAATATAAACTTTAAAAAATATAAAGATTATTTTAAAAACTTAAAAAAATAATAATAATGGTAAGAAAACATAGCCTTTACTCTAACATGCTCTCTATCCCTTCCAGAATGAACACAGAGAGCAGAAGGATTGCCCTTGCTTAAGGTAGAATGCCCTTGTTTGAGGAGTCCAGGCCAAGTACCTGCATGGGGAAGAGAAGGTTCACCATTTGGACAGGAGCTGAGCAGATGTGACCTCAATGTCTGCACTGCATTAAAGCTTCCGTGTAAATCTGATGACCTCATCTCCCCGCAGCCTGTGATTAATTCTATTTATAAAATGTAGCTCATCATATCAAAGCTAATCCTTTCCATGCCAAGCGGGTAGTACACAGTGATGGGTCACTCTGTCAAAGGGTATGAAACTAAATCAGGTCGCTGTTCTTCACAAAGGATTAGTAAACGAGGCTTTTACCTTAAAGAGGAGAGATTTAAGGATTGATTGAAGAAATTGTAATGCCCATTTCTTGATACTATTAAATTCTATTTCAACTTTTTAACTTTCTTTAAAAAATGCAAAATTCCCCAAGAATCGTTGACATGTATTTTATTTACTGCCACCAAACACCTCCCAACACTTCGCCAACACACACACACATACACACACCTGTTTGTAGATCCTATGTCTTTGAAAGAACTCTACCAAAAGGTGAGGGTGACCACTAAGATAGTCTATACAGCATCTTAAGAGTATGGCTTCTGGAACCAGAATACTATATTTGAATTCTAGTTCTGCTACTTATCAGCCATATGATTTGGGGTAAATTACTTAACCTCCATTTCTCTCAGTATCTTCATCTTTAAAATGGAGTTGTAGTAGTCCCTGACTCACAGGATTATTGTGAAGATTCAATGGGTTAATATGTAAAGGACTTAGACCAGGGTCTGGACTTCAGTTAGTGTATGTGTATCAGCTTTAGCATGATCCGATCCCATGGCAAGCTCAGGAGTTGTATCACAGAGTGTTCCAGATTGGAGCAAGGGGGCTGGTATTTTGTATCTCCATTTCACCCAGTCAAAAATGGAAACTAGGTAAGAGGTGTTCCAAAGTGCTGGGGCAAGAAAGAACCCCCACATCCTCACCCTGACAACAATCCCATTACATAGGTAAACTCCCATTCAGCTTGAGATTAAAACGCCATATTCCCAATGTGTACATATTGTGACAGCAAGAAGTAAGTTCAAGCCTTTTCTGCCCTTCAGCGCAGTTCTGTTTGACTAGCTTCTCTAACTTTCTTTCACAGTTAGGTCTCAGTACAGTTAATATTAGGTCTCCGTAGCATTAGGCCTCTGCAACATTAATACCCTTTAACTAAACAATTCTCTCGAGTGTCTTGTGAGCTGAATGCTGATGTGAGGATCCTAATTTCCCAGTGTGTAAATGAGGTCATATTAACAGAAATAGCTCAAATTTTACTGGGTTACAATTCCACTTGCCCTTAATACCCCCAACCCCATACCACCTCCCACCACCAAGGATTCAGGTGTCCATAGGGGGTAAGTGACAAGTACTCAGAGTAAATCTGTCCCTCTAGCCACTGGACCTCCACTGCAGGGTTCCTTTAGACACCACCGTGATTTCCCCCTGGGGTCTGCTCTGCTCTGGGCTTACACTTCAATAGGGGCTTCCCAACCTGGACTTTCACTGGAGCCCAGATGTTTTTTTAAGTGTCTTTCTTTAAAAAATTGAAATAGCTCTTTTAATTTCACTCAGTGCTTGTGCTCTGACAGGATTAAGATAGGAGTCCAGTGAGGGGGTCAGGCCAGAACCTAAATCCAATGGATAGGCACAAATCTTCATGCACATCTGCTTCACCTCTGTGATGACTGAGGTTTTCATATTGAGTCCCTAAGATGAGTTTTCCCTGAAGGCACCTCAGTCCTCATGCTAATGGCTCACTGGGGTTGAGTCCAGCTTTGTGTCTACTAACTAAATCTGACCTAAGCCAGAGTCCTGAACCTGCCAGAGACAGAATCAGTGACCCACACACTGGGCCATAAATACAGTTAGGTTTATTACTTTCCTTAAGGAAAATCATTATTAAATGCTTAAGAGTTAACCAAAGAATATAGCACTTTGTAAAAGTCCTCATCAAAGCTTTTGCCTCCAAAAGAAAGCTTGCTTGCTGCTTTTTATGAAACCATCTCATCCCCTCTATAGACTGGAAAGAACCAAGCAATGCTTGAAACTTTTACTTTACAAATGTATAATAATATTCAAACAGTTTCACTTTTTTTTTTCTTTCCTAATAAATGAAATGCAAAACAAGTTTGGAGGCAGAGAAATGCTGTGAGGGGATTTTGATATTTTACCAGCAAGCTTTTCAGATGTAACAGCCTGGAATCTTTCTTACTACCACCAACAGATGGGACACAATATCCACCGATGAGCCATCATGGTCTTGGGTTTTTATTTTTCCTATGGTTCCACTGGAACACATTCAGAAAAATAATACACATTTCTGGGGCAGGTTTGCATTATGATTTTGGCGAGTAATCCAGACTTTTTTTCCCCCTTATCTATTTCCTATTACACTGAAAACTGAGCCTCTCTCTAGTTCTATTTGGAGTTCTCCAGGAGGATGCAACTTAGCAAAACACAGTGACACTGGGTGGCAAATCATTTGTAAAAATGTCAATGGTGCCACATGGGAGTCAGCACACCTACATTCAAACTACAGTGTCCTGGCTCTGTTGGCAGTAATATGGGTGCATGTATGCAGTTATCTCTAAAAGGCTTTTCATATTGTGACAATCAGATCCCCTGGTGCTCAGATATTGCATTCATTTTCTAACTCATTCATCAAGTGAATGACATGAGGGAATAATGGGATTTGTTCCTCACACTTGTCCGTCATTTAGCCAGGACACCATGTTCAGTTTTTTTGGATGAAAAAAGAAAGATAAGTAAGAGGCTTAGCAGTCCTAACATCTGACAGTCCTAACAATTCATAAGCCCTTACATCACTCAGAAGTCATATTACAACAGATAAGTCCTTAAGAAAGAAGGAGGATGAATCTAGCAGAGCCCACCAGGCAATTCCAGGTAAGCACAAGTTCAAAACCCTCCTTCTTATTTTACCACTTTCTGGATAAACTTCTTGGTTGCATTCAAATGTTATCAACTAAATTAGAATGAAATTTCATACCCTTTGACTTTGTAATTCAATTTCAATAATTTATTCTGAAAAAATCATCAGAAATGTGCAGAAACACTGAGAACCCAGATATAAAACCAACCTCATATAGCCATGTAATCTTTGACAAAGCAGACAAAAACATACACTGGGAAAAAGAATCCTTATTCAATAAATGGTGCTGGGAGAACTGGATAGCCACATGTAGAAGACTGAAACAGGATCCACACCTTTCACCTCTCATAACCTCTGTGGAAAACAATATGGAGACACCTTAAAGAGAACTCCAAATAGAACTAGAGAGAGGCTCAGTTTTCAGTGTAATAGGAAATCCACACCTTTCACCTCTCATAACCTCTGTGGAAAACAATATGGAGACACCTTAAAGAGATACAAGTAGATCTACCATTTGATCCAACAATCCCATTACTGGGCATCTACCCAAAAGAACAAAAGACATTCTATAAAAAAGACATCTGCACTCAAATGTTTATAGCAGCACAATTCACAATTGCAAAGATGTGGAAACAACCCAAGTGCCCATCAACACATGGGTGGATTAACAAAATGTGGTATATGTATACCATGGAGTACTATTCAGCTATAAGAAACAATGGTATGACTACATGATGAGTGCCAGGCGCACTGTCTGGAGAATGGACACAGCTTGGGACTCTGACTCAGGGGGATGGGCGGGACATGGACAATGTATATGACCTGAACTTATGTACCCCCATGATGAGCTGAAATAAAAAATAAAAAAAAAAAGAAACAATGGTGATACAGCACCTCTTGTATTTTCCTGGATAGAGCTGGAACCCATTCTACTAAGTGAAGTATACCAAGAATGGAAAAATAAGCACAACATGTACTGGTACTCACCATCAAATTGGTTTCACTCATCAACACTTAAGTGCACATATAGGAATAACATTTATCAGGCGTCGGGCAGATGGGATGGGGGAGGAGGGGATGGGTATATACATACATAATGAGTGCGATGCGCACTGTCTGGGGGATGGACACGCTTGAAGCTCTACTGGGGAGGGTGGCAGGGGCCAAGGGCAATATATGTGACCTAAAGATTTGTACCCCCATAATAAGCTGAAATAATAAAAAAAGAAATGTGCAGAAACAAATACTTGATGTCATTCATTGCTGTGATATTTAAAATAGTGAAGAATCAGAAATAACCTAAATTTCCAGGAAGTGTAAATTACTTAAATAAATTAGAATACAGCACACATCATAAACAATGTTTGTGAAGAGCATTTAAATGCAGTATATAGAGAAATACTTAACTCTATCAAGTCAAAATTTAGATTACAAAATAACATGTATCCTCCATTGCCAAGTATGTAAGAAAAAAGTTTTAGTAATTATTCTCCCTAGGTTTGGAATTTGAGATAAAGGTTTTTTTCTTTTCCACATTTTCTGTATCTTTTAATATTTCAACAATAAACACATGCAAAAATGCCAAGAATAAATGACATTTTTTAAGAATTCGAGAGTGATAGAATAGCTTTCTGTTCCACAATTATGTTGACATTTTTTGTTTAATATGTAAGAAAATAACCAAGCAACCTTAGACTGGAAGACATTACCAACATTTGGGAAGTAGATGCAATCTAACAAAACTACAAAATCACTACGGCAAAATGGAGAGAAAGACTAAAGAATGTTACATAATTACTGAAATACTCCCTACTCCATTTTCTCCTTAGATTACACTATACTGTCTTCCACCATAGCAATATGCCAACACAGACACTTCTGCATGTACTTTGCTGTGTATGAAATGTTCACTCATTGGTTCTTTTAACTGCACCAGAAACTGTCAAATATTTTCAAGCAGTGGCATCCATTTTTTCAAATAAAATCCTATTTGCTATTTTTCATCAATTCTGATGAAAACTCACATTTAACCTGTTTGAAATCAAGAAGGGTCTCATAATTGCTGTAAGTCAGGTAGTAGTAGAGATGGAATTCTAGTAGTCTGCACATCTGCATCTAGTATTGCAAAGATGGTATCAGTGGCTTTCAAGAAAATTCCAGAGGTAGTAGCATGGCATTCTCTCAAGAAATATTGTCTTACCAATACTCTTGATGGCACAGAGGACAATATTATCTGGAAAACTTAGACACTGGAGATACTAACTCCAGATATAGAAAAAGTTTTAGGAATACCTTAAGCAATTCTTAAGTAATTCATATTGTTTATATGTCTAAATAAAAGAGTAGCTTTCATTAAGTATGAAATAAAAAAATCCAGGTGATAAGAAAACATTGTGTCATGGCTATTTTGGCAGTGATTTTTCCCCTCCTTAGTGATACATTAAAGATGGTGCATCTTGCATTCCATGGAGTCTTAGATTCAGTGCAATGTGGTATAGCCCCAACACTTTAGGCTTCACTAATGAGGTAAAATCTAAGCATCACCATCTCCACATCTAGCTTCAACCAAAATAGCTTTTCAAGGGGCTTAGCAACTCTCCTCCTACTCAACAGGCAAAGATTAGCACTACTAGGGCATCACTGTAAACTTGATCATTGAAATCATGTTGTGGCAATCCCTGAAATACTTCTAAGACACCCTGGTATTTTCATGGAATACAGATTCTTGACTGGTTTCTCCTAAATCCATTCCAAACTAGGTCAAGATGAGATGAGGTAAGGTAGGACGTACAACCCTTATAGGTTTTAGAATCAGAGTCCCTTGGTTTTAAACCTAAGGTACCTGTTTATTGGCAATGTGACTTTAAATGAATCGTTTAAACTTTCTGTGCCTCTGTTTCCCCATCCATAAATAATAATAGCACTAATCTCATAGGGCTTGGAAGATTAAAAGAGAAAATCTATATCAAATACCAAGTATTTCTTATGCCTTCAACAAATATTGTGGGGGAGAAGATGAGCCTAAAATTATAGGCTTACTTTTGAGACTTGGCCTCCAATCCTCCAGCAAAATATGATCTATAATCTGCTATCATCAATAACATATATTTATTGAGCACTTTTTAAGGCACCCTCTAAGAGTTTGCCATCTATTAGAGGAATGAGATACAGATGGCAGAAAAATGTAACTACAATACAAGACAGTAAATTATAAGTGGTGTGGAAAATAGTACTTTAAATTTCAAAAAGAGAGGGTATTTCTTCTCTCAAGGATGAGCAGGAAGGCTTCACAGAGGAAGGAGGATTTGGGACTTTAGACCAGACACTATTCTGAAAAGCAAATGAATCAGTCATTGGAGTTTCATGAACACAAGTGACCTACTCAAGGTCATGTTTTAGTGAACATTCTTTGTAGGTCAACAGGAATATAGATCAGCTCCTTTTTGTAGGCGAGCAAGGGAGAAAGGTGACATTTTCCTGAGGTCTTGTCAAGTGTATTCAGCAATAGGTCAGCTCAGAAGGGAAGCAAGATCTTCAACAAAGAAGATTAAAAAGGTGTTAAAGGAGTAGGTGAGGTGAGAAGAAATGGTTATTCAGAATAAGACTAGTGAACTCAAACTGCAACAAAGAAAGAGAGATTTAGGTTAGAGTTAATGGTGGAAAATTGAGTGTTAAACAGATTAATACAGGCTGGGGGAGAATTTGCTAAATTTAAAATGCTCTATTTCAAGTTAGGTCAATAACTCTATAACAAGCACGGGAATAATTAATTCGTGACTTCAGGCTAAAGGGGGAAATTGAAAAGCTGAATTAAATAAAGTGCATCAATAATAGTGACATTCAAAATAGCCACTGTGGCCATTTGTTCCATGGTTACCAAAGACCCTAAACAATGGAATCCTACAATAAAAGATGCATTCGTCACAGAGTGGGAGAGAAATGATTCCAGGAACCTGCCTTAATTTTTATTACCGCTATCATAAAACTGTTATGGATTATTAATATTGATATTTGTTCAGGGATTATGTGTCACCATTTCATGCAAGCAGCTTAAAATTTGCCTTCTGTGAAGCCCACCAAGCTGTTTACATAACCCTAAATGCATGGCAGGAGATCAGCTGGTAACTGTGATTTCAGACATAGTTTGCATTAGTTATTCTCCTAGTGTCTAATCACAACAGTTCATGGGAAACAATAAAAGACAGACCAGTGTTTTCAGCCAACAGTTCCCTGAGATGATCTACTTGGCTGTTCAATTTCAAAGATCAAATAGGTTATTACAAACATACACACAAGGGTTTTATTGAGGCCATTAAATAACTAAAATTACACAGCTGAGGATTCCAAAATATGTTTGTTTAAACACTATGTGGGAGATAGAAAAATTAGGTCAGACACAGATGGGAATTATTTAGGTTTACTCTTAAACTTTCTGAAAATCACCACTGACTCTCTTGGCTGCCTACCCCTTCTCCCTATTTCTAGCTCAGAACACATCTGTTGTCATTTCCTTATATTAATGTTTCTACATTTGGGGTCAGCACTTCTCCCAACAGGAGCACAAGAGAAATAGCATTTCTGGAGAAAGTGGCTAAACAGCTTCTACCTGAATTTGAACCTAGCTACTTAAACAAAGGTAGAACAGCTACAGAGGACAGTGTGATCTATAGCCTGGACCTCCAGGGATTGGGCCAGAGGACGGATGGTTTCACAGTTTATGGGGAAAATCCTAGGATCCCAGAAAACAGGTATCAAGGATATGATTGCATATTTACCCACACTGAAGTTCTGCCAATTCAGAGAGTATATTTAGAGGCACACAGGGAGTTGAGAATGACTGGCCTCCATCAGAAAGAGAGAGCTTCATAACTGAATAATGACAGCGTGTGGACCGGAGCCTGATGGTTACATGAAACAAAGAGGCCTTCCTTGAAGTCAAGGTCATAGAACCACCTCTTAGCATTGACATCCATTGCCTTCAGGGCCTCCAGAGTTCACACAACTGGGTGAAATGAAATGGTTCTCAGCCTTTGCTGCGCATTGGAATCACCAGAAGAGCTTTAAATAATACTGATTCCTGGGCGCCACGCCCAAAGATTCTTATGTTGGTTGAAGACACAACCTGGGAATCCAGATATTTAAGTGTCCCGAGGTGATTCTGATGTAGAGCCAAGGCTGAAAACCAGGAGCCTCAGGTGCTATCATAAGGAATGGTAAGCATGCAACTAATGAGGGAATACAAGTCATGCTTAAAACTATACAAATTCTTTTATTTTTTAAACACTGGGCTGGCCAAATAAACACCTCCACTGTCTGGAACCCAGACTTTGTAAAGGGACCAAGAAAGACCCAACATAAACCAATTCTTTTCTAGCAAATAGTACTGATAAAATAAAATGAATTAAGGGGAAGACGCTGGGGAGGGTACAACACAGCATCCTCCTTTAACTGTCTAAATCCTTAGAACATCACCTGAAGAACAAAGGTCTAGCGTATAGGAAGCGCTTAGTAAATACTTGTGAAAAAATATTGCCCTATTTTATAGATGAGGAAACACAGGCTCAGAGAGGTTAAATAATTTGTCCACAGTCACACGGTTAGTAGTGAAGGAGCCAGGATTTGAATCCAAGTCTGTCTGAATCTTACCCCTTGGCTATGCTGCCTTAATCTTTGAGAAGTCTGAATTATCCAACATCTGAAAGATAAATGTAGTTTTAGAGATCTGGTATGGGATTTGTCCTATATACAGAGCAGCACTGGCTTTCTTTCCAGAAACTAACTTGAAGAAGCACAATGGATTCCATGTCCAAAACACTAAGTCATTTTAACAATATAATAATAATATTTATAAAATTCAAACCAATTTTGAGCATTAACCAATTCAAAATAAACAGCCAGAACATCTGTTATATAAGATAAAATAGGATAGCAGATTTAATATACCAATAAACTCCCAATAATATAAGTAACTCAATGGGAGGGACGCATAAATGCTTAAAAGACCAGCTATAACACAGAGGGAGAAAAAAACAGTCAACATATAGCGTCAGCTACCAAATCATATACAAAAAAATTGGAAAGGAAAAGGATTAGATAAACAGCCAATAGCAGAGCAAGCTGAATATAAGTAAGTAGCCTTAAACATGAGGCCTTTAATGGGTTTGAACTTCATTCAGCACCTGCTGCTGTCACTGCCTAGAGTCCTCCTCTCTTCTTTCTGTCTGGAGACAGAATTCATCTCGAAGGCCCAGCTCTACTGTGAACATGTCTCCAACTCTCTTTGTCAAGACAAATAATTTTCTTAGGTCTAGTCTCACAATACTTTTTATATATCTCTAACATAATTTTCACAATTTGTATCACAATTTTATATGTTTCAAATACCACTTTTGGAATGAGTGCTTTTAATAAAATGAGAGAGGCCATGATTTGTCTTTGTATCCGTAACCCTTAACACAGTGCTTGGTCCAAGCCAGACAACAAGTATTTGAAAGGAATGTTTTTAGAAAAGGAGAACTTTATATGCCTCTAACGTTAGCCACATGGGGGATTCTATTAAGCTATACGTGATACTGGAACTGACACCGGATTGGCCTACATGGTCAATCCCAAAAGCAGGCTAAGAAAGTTTAGTTCCAGTGTAACTTCTAGCATATTAAATCTGGTCCTAAATTTGCATTGAAAAATACTTTGTAAAAGTATAGGTGTTCTACAGCCATCTAAAACTATTACATAATGTATTTTTTTTTCCTATGAGTGCCACAAGAAGATAATTTTTACAGGACCATAATATCATAGGTTCTCTAAAGCCGAAAGTAAACATTTACTGTTCTATAAACAGATTTTGCTTTATTAACAAATCACTTAAAGAAATACTGCTTCTAATGTTTCAGACCAATTCAGTGGTTGAGCTCTCTGCAATACATGTATAAAGATGACCCAAGAGGAATCTGAAGACTTAGGAAGGTACATTAATTCTTTGCACCATAAGATCACAAATTTAGACTCTAACACCCCAAAAAGAGTTAACCTCTCCCCACCCAACTCCAAAAATAAAAAAAAAAACATACACATACACACACACAAAAAAAAAAACTTGTAAAAGGAAAGATCCATCTGCAAGAATTAAATTGCCTTGAAGAGCAGCATTTTTTAACTAATAGCCAGGGTAAGGCTCACAGACAAAATACTTGACCTGTGAAATATCTCTTGCTTACTTTTAATGACTGTCCTCAACTCAGGAGTTTGTCATGATCACTCCTTCTTATTGATGTGATGGTAAATTAATCTTTGCACTGTCAGAAAAAAAAATGAATGTACCTGACTACACCCTTAAAGTTATGTTCTGAAAATCAATTTTTCTTGATGAAAGATGGTAAATCAGTCTTTAATAATTTAGATTCTCCAGTGTGAAATTTTACTTAAGATAGAAGATATTTTTAAAAAGCTATTTTGATAGAAATAAATGAAACAATGTACAATAAACCTTGGTCCATGTTCTGTTATAGACACCTCTCACTTTATGAGGAAACCACTAAGGATTCCTTGTTAAAGATGGATAGATAAGTAGTTGGGGTGAGAGGGGTGGTAAGGGACTGCATGAGAGGGAAAGGGGAGGGGAAAGAGAAAGTGGGAGAGGAGGAGAGAGGATGAGGGGGAGAGGGGGAGAGAGGGAGAGAGGGAGGGGGGAGAGAGAGGGAATAGAAGGATATAGATGTTACTGAAATAATAATTAACTGATACTATTTTAGCTGCTGAGAATAACCTAATGAAAGCTTTTCTTCAACAAGCCAATCTCCAACTCCAAATGAACATTTAGGATTCATAATCCCTGTGCGGGTTATCCTTGATACCATGGTAAATGTTTCCCTCAGCAATTCCTAAGTATTGTGGTCAGAAACATAAGCTGTCAAGACACAAAGTCTGAGTTCAAATCTTGGCTACTGTGACCATACATTTATCTGTTCATCTTTCTGTTCCTCAGTTTCCTTATCTGTAAACTGGTAATATTAATAGTATCTGCTCATAGAGTTATAAACTGCTTAGCTCAGTAAATATTTAGTCAGTGCTGTTAGTTATGTTACATTCATTTACAGACTAAAGAAGCCACTAAAAAGTAGTGATGATTTCTAGAATGTGTTTAGGTAGAAAGTTAAAGAAAATAATAGGTAATAACTGCTACTTATTAGGTCTTATTAAATTTATACACTGTCCTAAAAGCTTTAAATGCGTTGATTCATTTAATCAAAAGCAGAAGAAATGGGAGTCAAGGACAGGATCATTTTTACTAGTAACAGAGATTTAAACATTGTACATGTACATGAGCCTTATTTCCAATGAAATATAGATGAGAAAATCTTCTGAAATTTTTTCTGACATTTGTCTTTTTGTTTATCCTGATCTTTTCTTTAAAGTAAACTCATGTTTGCAACTATATTCCAAATATTAACCAGATTTTATGTACTTAAAAATATTTCTTCCAAATGTATGAATTAATAAAAGGTGGTAAACCAGTGATCAATCATCACCATGCATTTTTTCAACGCTAAAAACATTTTTAATATCTGAGATTAATGGAATGTCAGTTCACTTCATATTGAAAATGTCAATTCATTCTGTTACACCTATCAATTTTAAAGAAACTTAAAACCAATTTTACATAATTTTGTTATAGAATGTAATTAAATTTCAAGTGGGTATAAAAATTAAACAAGGAATTATTAAAACATGAGTTATAACCTATAACTGGAGTCAAATGCAAATCATCCCTTAAATAGCTATTTTGTATTTTTCAAACTCTTCAGATACAATCTATCACTCTTCCTCAGAAATATACCAATTCCTATTCTAAGACATTAGGCATAGTTTTAAAATATTATTTTGCAAAGTTCAAGCTTGCATTAGTTTTTGCTCAATGCCAATCTTTGTCACAACAACAACAACTAGGATTTATTGACCATGTATTAGGTACCAGACATTGATAAATATCATCTCACTTATTCAACATAACATGTCTATTTAATTCAGGAGAAACTGAGGCTTAAAAGAGTTAAATATTATGCCCCAGGCCACCCAACACTCTGCATTATAGGACTTATGGTTGTTTCCTCAGTAACTATATCAATCCTGTGGCTTCCTCACCTATGACATTCATCTAACTCACCTGAGAATCTGGCAGGCACACAAAAACAGAACCATCTTTTTGAATATTCAGTGAAATATTATGAAAGACTAGAAACATGACAATGGTTCGCATCATGTTCAAGGCTAGTGGTTTATACATTTTAGTGCACATGAAAATCATCTGCAAAGCTTACTTAAAATGAACATTCCTAGGTACCACCACTACCACGCCAAGATTCTAATTCAACTTGAGATAAGGCTAAAGAATTTGAACTTGGAACAAGCACCTCAGGTGATTCTGATACAAGTTATTTGCAGGTCATACTGTTACAAACAGCATTCTAGATAAAATAATTTATTCTAAACAAAAATGCCAGTCACAAAGCCAGGAGAACTAAGAATTTGCATTTTTTATTCACTTCTTCTGTTTCAAATAGTAGGTCATCAGATATGAAATGTCCGATTTCAACTCAAAAGTGTGGATTATATCTCAAACAAGAACCAGGATAATTAATAATTGTATTTGCCTAAATTAATCAAAGTGTGCACCTGAACTATTGGCACAGTTTTGCCATCTTAACAGTAGCTTGTTTATGACAGCAGCAAAGAACCCTGGGGAGTGAGTGACAATGAAATCATGAAAAGCATTACCCACAGCTTGTTGAGAACTGAATATTTTTCCTTGCAAGAAGTGGTCCAAAGCCTATAAGAAGTGGTAGTCAGTCACTGCAAGGTCTGGTGAATACGGTGGATGACAGACAGTTTCCAAGTCCAGCCTCTGTAGTTTGAGCAGTGCTGATTGTGCGACACGTGGTCGAGCATTGTCTTGCAAGAGGATTGGCCTGTCGCTATTAACCAATCTCAGCTGCTTAATCACAAGCATCCTCATCATTTCATCCACTTGGTTGCAATAGACATCCGCTGTAATTGATTGAACAGGTTTCATGCAGCTATAGTGGATAATACCCTCACTGGACCACCAAACAGACACCATTAGCTTTTTTCGATGAATATTCGGTTTTGGACTGTGTTTTGGAACTTCATCTTTATGGAACCATTGTGCTGAAAGCTTGCAATTGTCAAAAAGAATCCATTTTTCATCACACGTAACAATATGGTGTTGAAATGTTTCACCTTTGTGTCATGAGAGCAAAGAAAGGCAAGCTTCAAGCCAATTTCTCTTCTGACGCTCATTTAATTCATGCGGCACTCATCTATCCTGCTTCTTTACCTTGCTGATTTGTTTCAGGTGGTCCAATATTGGACCGTTAGTAATGTCAATAGTAATGTCGAAGTGGAATAGTAATGTCACACCTTGCTACTAATTCACACATAGGTTCAGATGGATTCGCTTCCAGTACAGTTTTCAGCTCATCTTTGGTCTCAGGTCACCCATGTGGCTCATTTTCAAGATTAAAATCACCAGAAGGGAACTTCTTAAACCATTGACGTACTGTGCGTTCATTAGCCACATCTTTCCCAAACACTTCGTTGATATTTCAAACTGATTGGTTCCACAATAGAACTCATATTTGAAAATAACACAAATTTTTGACCTATCCATGGTTTCACAAAAATTGCTTTAAAAAATTTTTTTGAAAGATAATCACAAGCCAAACTGTGCTTGAAAGAATGAGAATGCACCTTCACAATAAAAGTAAAACAAGTGTCAAAGTGAAATGTCAGAGATGTCAACTGTCAAACTTAGTACTTAAGGAAATCAGACATTTCATACTTAATAATCTAATCTTAAAAACATAGTAATGATTAATGAAATATAAGGATTTTAAAATAGCCAAGTTCAAAAGCAATATACATATCTCTGTGGAATAGAATCTCTGTGGAACAAACCAGAGAACATGAAATGGAGCCAGGAGCTCACTGGCCCCCAATTCAGAGGCAGGCATTAGTGACTGGGAGCTAAACTACTGTGAGAAGTAGAAACAGTAATACCAGACAAAATATAATCTTAAGCAGAAATCATTAATAGAAGTACAAATAGAGAGTATAATAATAAAAAGTTACTAATAGCATATAATAATTATAAACATGTGTACCTAATAGCCCAACCTCAAAATATCCAAAGAAAAATCTGACAGAATTATACAGTAGTCTCTTAGCCACAGAGGAGACAGTACAAGACCCTCAGTGGATGCCTGGAACCAGAGAAAGTACTGAATCTATACATATTGTTTTTGCCTATACATACATACCTATGATAAAGTCTAATTTATAAAGTACGCACAGTGAGAGATTAGCAACTATAACTAATAATAAAATATAACAATTATAACAATACACTATAATAAAAGTTATGTGAATGTGGCCTCTGTCTGTCTGTCTGTCCGTCTCTCTCTCTCTCTCTCTCTTTCTCAAAATATCTTATTATACTACACTCACCTATTTTTGGACCATTGTTGACCACCAGTAATTGAAACACTGAAACCATAGAAAGAAAAACCATGGATAAGGAGGGACTACTTTACATAAAAACTGAAATATCCACAATTATATTAAGAGATTTAACATATCTCTATCAGAAACCAATCAATGAAAAAGAAAAAAAAGGGAAGTCTAGAGATTTGTTCACAAAATTAATAAGTTTTATCTACAATTCTACAGAGAAGAAATAGAAACCATACATTCTTTTCACTTATGGAAAATATGGAACATTTATAAAAGTTGAACACGTAATAATAAACCTCAGCGGTAGACTCAACAAAATTTTAGACAATCAGCAGCAGGCATATCTTACTCTCTGACATGGAATTTAATTAGAAAGCAAAAATTAAAACATACGCTTATAAACTTTAAAAGGCATTAAATATACACCACATTAAGGAGCAAATGGTAATAAAATTATGAAACATTTAGAAGTTAATAATAATGAAAGTGCTATATATAAAAATAGTGGTATATGGTTAAAGGGTTATCTAGAGGAAATCTTATAGCCTTAAATACATTTATAGAAAAAGGAAAGATTTTTAAAGATAAATTGTTTTAAATCTAATGAGCTACATAAAGAATAACAACTAAAGCCAAGAATAAAAAAGTGAGGAAAAGGAATAATTGAGAGTAACAGAAATTAATAAATAGAAAAAGCAATAACACAGTGCAGTAAATTAAAAGCTGATACTTTGGAAAAAGATTCTAACAAAAATGAATTTTCAAAAAGAGAGAAGGAAGGAGGGTGAAAGGGTGGGGAAAAAGAGAGAGAGAAAAGGTACAATTAAACTATTGGCAATGAAATGACATAATTAGAAATACAGTTTAGATTTGAAAATAACAAGGGAAATCTATGAATAAATTTATGAAAATAAATTTGAAAATGTATATAAAGCAGATCTTTTTTCTAGAAAATGTACTCAAGAGAAGCTAGAAAACATAGATATATGAATAACCATTAAGGAACCTGAACAGACAATCAAAAGACTTACAGACAGTAAGATGTTTTTATGTTTGTTTTTATGCTTTCCAAACCTAAAAGAAATAAATAACATCTATTATGCAAACTTTTTCAGATAAAAGAAAAAGAAAGAAGACTAACTCAGCATGTTTTATGAGAATAACATAGACTAACCTAATCACACTAAGGGAGTATAAGAAAAAAATTTATATCTTATTTATTATTATAGAAAAAAATCAGAAATATATATTAGCAAACCAAATTTAGCAGATTATTATTTTTGACGCATCACAAGCAAATAGAGTTTATCTCAGGAATTCAAGGGTGATTCAGCATCACCAAAGCTAACAATCTAACACTCAACATTAATAGAGTAACAGGGGAAAAAAAGAGCATCTCAATGGATGGAGAAATCCACTTACTGATATTCATTCTCTATTCATGAAAATATTCTTAATAAACAAGGAATAGAAGGAAACTTCATTAACCCTATAAAGGCTATTTAACAAATTTATAGCAAGCATTGTGCTTAATAAAGAATATTTTAGAAATATTAAAACAGTATCAAGATAAGAATATTTTTATCATTTATCAAAAAAAATGAGAAACTAGAATTAAGAAACAAAACTGACTCTATCCAAAGACAATATTATTACCTACATAGAAAATTCAAGAGAAACTATGGACATAGTATTGGAAGTATTCACACAGTTTAGCATGCTTTTTGAGTTTTGGTGAACTCATCAAAGCCATGAACATTCTTCTGAAGCTCCCAATTCTAGGCCTTAGCTCCTGGATGGCATTTCTGGAAGCTCATGTACTGCTGTTAGGAGGGGAAGTTGGTATAACCACTTGTAGAGAAATTTTGTCTTCTTCTATTAAACTTGATTATTAGCATACGTTAAACTCCACAAATTTTGCCTTTTTTCTCCTACAATATCGGATTCTCCCTCTTGACTGGATCCTTCACATCAAATAAACATGCTGTTACTTCTCTCATCCTAAAAAATTTTTAAACTTCTTGTATCTAGTTTTTATATTTCCCTTTATGGAAAAATTCCTCAAAAGAGTTCTCTATATTAATGGCTCCAATTCCTCTTCTATTCTGAGATTGTTTATTGAAGCAAATCATCTTGAACCTACTCCACCAAAACTACTCTTGTAAAGGCCACCAGTGATCCCCAAATTGCTCTGTCCAGTGATCAATTCTCCAGAGTTGATTCTCCTCCTTGAAACATTGTCTTAATCTGGCTTCCAGACAATATGTTCTCATGGTTTTCCTCCTTTACCAGCTATTCCTTTTTGATCTTTTTTATTGGTCCCTCTTCATTCCCCTTGATCTTTTAATGTTGAAGTGTCCCAGGATCAGTCCTTTTCCCTTTTCTCTTTTCTTTCTATATCCACACAATCCAAATTCATGATTTTAAGTACCATAGATATATTATCATTCCCAAATGCATATTTCATTGGAGCCTCTTACATACAGCACTGCCTGATTGACATCTCCATTTGATTATCTAAATGCATCTCAAACTTAACCTGCCCAACCTAAACTCTTGATCTCCCAAAAATCTGATCTCCCTTACCTTCTCCAACTCCATCTTTCTCATTTGCTCAAGCCAAAATGCTACTCTTTCCTTTCTGTTGTGATCGACATCATACCCATCAGAAAATCTTGTTGGCACACCCTCACTATATATTCAAAATCTGACCACTACTCATTCCCCTCTGGTACCAGCTTGATCTAAGCCCTCATCATTCACACCTAGACTAACGAATAGCCCCCTATTTGGTGTTCTTGCTTCTACCTTTGTCCTTCTACCTTTGTCTAATCTATTCTCAAATCAGCAGCCAGAGTGATCTTGTTCAAAGACAGGGTGATTTTGTTACTCCTTCGCTCAAAACGCTACAGTAACATTCCATCTCACTCAGAGAAAAAGTCACACCATTACAATGGCCTAAAAAGTAGGTTTTGATTGTAACTGTGATTGCTTTCTCAAATATGTATACATGATGCTATTTGGTATGTTTCACAAAAATAAATAAATCTGGGCTCCTGTTCCTTCTCTGAACTCTTCTGTTATCATTTGCCCCTCGTTCACCCCTCTGCAATCACACTGGCTCTCCTGATACTCCCCGACCCTACCAAGAATGCTCTCTCCTTAGGACTTTCACACCTGCTGTCCTCTTTACCCGAAATGCTTTTCCCCCAGAGAGCCACACAGCTTACTCTCTCACCTCCTCCTGGTTTATATTTACATGTTGCCTCTCAGGGAGGCCTTGCCTGATCAACCTCTTAAAAAATTATAATGTCCCTCCCCACCCCGCCCCTAGCACTCTCTATCCTCCTTTCATGCTTCATTTTTCTCTGTAAAACTTATCTCTATCTAACATACTATACCCTTTAATTTTTTTTTGTTTTATTTTTTATTGTCTACCCTTCCATTAGAATGGAACCTCCATAAGGGCAAGGACTTTTATTTATTTGCTCACTGCTCTATCTCCAACACAGCTACTACAGTTTCTAGCACATTGGATATTCAATAAATATTTGTTGAAAGAATACACAAATAGCACAATTTTTAACAGCAAAAAAAAAAAAATGAAAATGATTTAAATGTCCTTCAACAGAAGAATGAATAAATATAGTATAGAATCCCTGAAATATATTTTAGGGAGGGGTGGGGTGGAAGGGAGGAATCTACGCAGAGCATGATATCAGTAATAAAGCCTAAAACCATGTGAAATAATACTTGCTTCATCTATGGCTAAATACATATGCAATAGAATAAAATCACGCATGGGTAAACATAAAATTCAGGAGAGTCTTAACTTCAGGATAAGAGAAGAATGGGAGAAGAAAACTAAGCAGGAGATTTTATTTTACCTGTGATTGTTTTCTTAAATACACACATGTGCTCACTGCCACATTTGAAATATCTAACAATAAGAACTATGTCCCTTATTTATCTAAAAACCATTGCCGCACATTGCTCTTTCTTGTCATTGTTTCTGAATTAGTGAATTGGAGATTTCCTGTGTGAAAAGAAGATTTTCAGATAGTGGTGTAGAATAAAATCTAGTCTGTGACTTCACTCGATTCAGAACCTACATTGATTGTACTTGAGCAGGTTGAGCATAAAACCACATCAAATGTGTTAAGGATTCTAAATTTTGCTTGTGGTATGACAATCAATCTCTAGTGATGCCTTGGCCAAATATCCTAAATCTTCACAGTTCCACAACCAAGTCTTATCCTATCACCCACAGCCAGCTTGTGCTGTAATTAAGCATAAAACTTTCAGGTATTCCCACCACACACCCTGCTGAGGATTTAATGTGTTTTCAGCAAGCAGCTTTCCAAAGACAAGCTTTTTCAAAAAAAGATCCTATCTCAAAATCTTATAAACTCAAATTTTAATCTAATTATTATAAATCCTTAAAGTTGGATGTCTCAAATTATTTTAAATTTGCTACAAAAAGCATTATAAAATGCCGAAGCTCCTTTTTACTCTGGATAAAAGAAGACTTGCTATTTTGTAGGATTGACATTAGCTCTTTTTTAATATTAAATTCCATCTAAAACTTTACTGTCTTTTCTTAAAAATTAAAATAGCTTGTCTTACACTAACCCCCATATATTACGGGAAGCTCACATCCTATCTTTATAAGACATCATTCAGCCCTTTCCTTTTAATAAGAGAAGTACTATCAAGGTACAAATGAATTAATTCAGTATTTATTGGGAAATAAAACCTTAAGTCCATAAATATTTAAGAGGCTCAAGTATTATTTTGAACAAAAGCTTTTCTACGTGCCTAGATACAGGAAACTGCCATTCCAGTCACCCTCATCCCTACCCACCACGCTTACTAAAGTGTGGTCCTGTATTTAATTCCTCTTTATAAGTACAGCAATAACAGCCTGGCCTGTTAATGGGCAGTTCCTTACCTGACTGGCCCTTACCTGAATGAATGAAGAATAACTGTGGATTAATTGATTTTAAAATACCTAATTGAAATAAGTACTTACAAATTTGTTTTTGAAAATTGGCAGTGATTTCACTGATTGCTACCACATCCTGTCCCCACCCACCATGCCCTCCCCCCATCATTAAATTAGTAGCCCCTCTGGCTCACCATTTGACCTAAAGTAAGTAACTTTGCCCTTTAATGGCATTAACATTGTAACCCAAAGGTAGGAAATTCATTGGGAAATGTCCTAACATCAATGGACTCAACAAGCTAACCTAACACCTGTGTCAAATCCTGGCACTAAGTCAACAGGTGGTTCATGTATCTGGTTCGCTCTGCTCTAGGTGCAAAGATCACAGATGTTGTTATACCTGTAGAGATAACTAATGGTGTCCCATAGAACAACAATTGACACAACTTCGTCCATTCTTCTTAAGAGAGAACCTGGAAGAAATAATTCCCTTTGGGGTTCTGAGCATATATAGGCAGCACTGCAAGGATATTGTTATAATTTATAATTTAAAACTGAGTTGTATTATGGCAGAAATAACTCCACACATGTACACCTTTGCTTTACTTTCACACTTTGGGCCCCCTCCAAAAATATTATACATTGGTGGGGGGTTTCCTTGGGAGAGATTTTGAGATGAGCTCAGCATGCTTCCAAGAGGTTTCTAGAAGCCAACTGCAAAGGGCAGCGGATCCCAAAATAGTACTCATTAGGCATTTGCCTTACAGTTGAAAAATTATTGAGCATTTACCACTTGTCAATAAATACCAGGTTTGGAGATACTGAGATGAATAAGATGATGACACTAGCTTCAAGGATGTTTACTAATATACATAGACAATTATAGTACAAATAAAAAGCACAAAAAAGGATGCTAAGAGAACAAACTTCTTCCAGCCCCAGGAAGGATACCTAATTCAGGCTGAGACAATTAAAAAAATGCTTTTTAGAAAAATTGACACCTACAGTAAGTCATTAGAAACAAATTAGAATTTGTAGCATGCCGATAAGATGGGAAAAGGTCCACCAAGCAAAGAAACAACACCTGCAGAGAGGCAGAGACATGGACTAGGGTGGAGGACCTGGGCAAAGTGTCGGATAAATGTGGAACTTTATCCTGCAGGCAGTGGGATCCTTTAAAAGATGTTAAACAAGGAAGTTAACTGATCATGCATGTACTTCAGAAACATCATTATGGCCCATCAAAATGGATCAGAGGAGGGCCACAGGAAAAGCAGAAAAAGAATTACGTGGCCAACAATCTACAAAATGCATCAGCTGTCTGTCACATCAGGAAATGCATCAGACTAATTTGGCAGGAAGTTGTACTTGGATGGCCAGAGGGAAATATTTCAAATGTTGCTGGAACATCGTTATAACTCTATTCCCTATGAAAATAATAATGAAATAATCATTCTCTACCATTTACTGTCTTTAATCCTCACAACCATTCTGCAAGGTAGGGTTTACCTCCCATTTTACAGCTGAGCCAACAAAATCAGAAAAATTAAGTAAATTACTTCAAATCACATACCTACCAAATGACAGAATCAGGATCCAAATCCAGTTTGTCTGGCTCCAAAACCCACTCTTTTTATTGCACTATGATTGTTCTTAGTTAGATCCTTCATCTCAGAGGGTTTATTAATTAAATGCCCCAAAAGACCATTAAATGGAGATCTCTTGGAAAATATTCCAATAAGGTTAATATATAAATTTCTCAATTGTTTTATTATCTTAATCTTCCATGTATTAAAGTTTAAAATATTTTTCAGAGAAAATTTACTAGAAGGAAACTGGCCACCACTGTGCTGATCTGGGCCACATGGGGTTATTCACAAGGCTAACACAACTTCTCAGAGAGAAATACTAACACTACATTATGCTAAAAGTATTTTTGGCTCTTACTAAATGATCCATATGAAAAGTTTAAAATAGTCACAGATTGGGAGGTGGAGGGAGAGGGGAGGGGAAAGATACCTTACTGGCATGCCCTTGCTTAAATCGCCTAATTAGTCATGCAAAACGCAACCTATATGTAATGGATGAGTTAACATTGCTATCACAACCTTCACTTTTCCATTATCTGACTTTTATGAGCTTAAATTTGCAGTCTTAAAGGTTGCTCCACTCTAGAATTTTCGCATTTAATTAAACACAGCAATAGAGAAAAATCACATTTTTCAAAACAAGTGTTCATCATCTTAAATCTAGCAATAAAAAGATGAGTCATCAATATTCTCAGAGGAAAGCTTTCAACTTGCCTTGCTACTACACTATTACTTTTTTTTTACAGCCAATATGAGATATGCCAAAAACATGTGAATATAACATCTATAGAAGACAATTACTATACTTGTTTTCAAACTTTTCTACATGTTATTCTGTCATAGAGTACAAAATCAAATCTACCTAGAATGTATCAATTAAGCCTTTAATAGATGTAACTATATTTTTTACTATTATAACAAGCCAAAGAAATTTCTTTCTTCAAAATCCCAAGAATACAATATTTTCTACAATCGAAGCTATATATCCTCAAGTCATGTGAAGTACCCCACATACCAAAACCCAATGAAACAAAAGCATCTTTTTTCCTAAAATTGAGTGGGGTGAGAAAGTAATTTTAGAGTATGTTAAAAAGACTAAAAATTACATATATTGTAATGGCATCTCATGGAAGCATTTAAACCTGTGATGCAAGCATTTTGGTGGTCATTAAAGTGTCAAACTTAACTAGAATGTGAACATTATAGCCTTAATTTTAAGGGAGCCTACATGCAGATAAAAGCTTAAATTTCTAAATAGAGAATCTTCCATTATTCAGTCAACAAATATGTATATAGCATCTCCTAAAGCCAGGCACTATACTTCTACCATCGTCTAGGGAAGGTGACTTTAGGATCCATGCAATGGAAATTTATGAACTTCCTTTGTACCTGTAATTTTTTAAAGTTTCCCATAACCCATAATACTTTTATCCTTTGTAATTTTTTTTATTTTTTATTATTATGGGTACATAACACAGTTGTATATGTTTATAGGGTACATGAGATATTTTGATACAGGCATACAGTGTGAATTAATCAAATGAGGGTAATGGGGTATTCATCACCTCAGGCATTTATCATTTCTTTGTGTTAGGAACATTCCATTTCCACTCTTTTAGTTATTTCAAAGTATACTCTAACTTATTGTTGATTATAGTTACTTTGCTGTGCTATCAAATATTATTCATTCTATCTAACTATATTTTGGTACCTATTAACCATCCCCAATTTATCCTTCCTCCTCCTTACTTCCCTTCCCAATCGCTGGTAACCATCATTCTATTCTCTGTCTCCATAAGATCAATTGTTTTTAGTATTTAGCTCCCACATGCAAGTGAGACAAGAAGGTTAGGGTGAAGGAAGGACCCAAGCTAGGATTTGGCCTCAGCAGAAGACTAGCTTTACTCTGACCCCATAAGATGCTCCAGGGCATGAGTTGAGGCAAGGGCCAGTCCTCTGAACCTCCTGTCTGTCAGTGATTGGCTGAGGGCTGCCCCTAGGGCTGGGGACTTCGAGTTGCAGTGACTTTCTGCCGATTTTCCAGAGAAGGGGGCAGTGATGTTTTGCTGACAGCCAACACAGCAGCTGGGGTACGAGTGTACAGGCCCAGTAAGGAAAATCTGGTGGGGCTCTGCTGTCTCACTTGCCTTGTCCTTCATTCCTGCTTCCTGGGATTGTAATCCCTAATAAACTAGCTAATAAACCCTCTGTGTCAGGCTCCACTTTCTGGGGAACCCAAACTAAGACTACTGTGAAAGAAGGAACCAAGGGATGTGGGACCTGAACGATATGCAAGGGCTCAAGGAGCTGTAGCAGTGGCGGGATGCAGGTGGGGACATGGATAAAAGACCTGATTTGATTGAGAAGTCTACACAGAACGAGGTCTCTTGCATGGAGCACTGGAGGCCTGATGAAGGTGGCAGTCTTGCTCAATACTTAATTTGGAATTTTGCTGAGAAGTTACGCTGCAAGAGTCCCATATACAACTCAAGGCAAGAAAAACTCAATTAGTCAAAGATTTGGGAAACTAGGAATCTCTCAAAGTACAAGAAATTTTACTATTTACCTTCCAAGCAAAATTTGTGACAACATAGGCCATAAAGGTTAATTATAGTACTTTATGATTAAAAGTCCACAATGCCCATATATTTATAAGTAACTAGGAGAGGATTAATTTTTTGGCCCCCAGAAGGCTTTCTTCTCACAGGACTCACAAGGCTTCCATGGTAGGAGGGAAAAGACCTCAAGCTACCTGGGGAAGTTACCAGTTTAAATCACAGTTCCTTTAGACAGCACAAACTCCTATATGTTTGCTGTTTGCTACATGGGCCTTTGAAATGTTCCTAGTTGCTGAAGTACACAGAAATGAAAATTTTCTTAAAGGCCCACTTGAATTGCTTCTCTAGTAGAACATCACATAGTTTATTACGACTAGGCAACTGATTTACATCACTTCTATGGCACATTCAATAAACACCCAATTATCAAAAGATTCCTTAATTCCATTCTGTATGTAAAGTAAGAAGTCACTTACCAGAGCAAGAAATAAGATTATTGTGCCTGGCAATACTATTATCATTAATTATATTTGCTAACTTTTGTTTATTTCCCCAGGTTCAGAATGCTTCTTAAATAGATTATTAAATGTTACAATGTCATATAAAGTTGACTGAGATGAAGAACAACTCTGATGTCACCAAAGGGTAAAGAATGATCTGCCCAAAGCCATTCAGTAAAGGTGGCAGAGACTGGAAATTGAAACGCTTTATCATTTTCCAATTAGCAACCATACTCCATATACGTATAAACAATACATGAACACATGTTTGGACTCATTAGTTGTAAGCATATAGCTATATAAACACCTATCATATTTTATATATAACTCAAGTGCCTTTTTAATGAATTTAAAATTTTTAAAAATTTTTTGACAGAAGCTAGATATAATAAACAAAGATAGACACCAAAAAAGATGGAAAACATTCAAAATATAAGTAACTATTGAAATCTTATAACTTAATAAAGTGTTAAGTATACCTTCTAATAAATGCCTGTGGGTTGATATTTTAAAAGTTAATTCTTTGTTACCCAACACCCAGGATACCCACACATCTTAGGTGTCTGCACATTGTCACAAAACATCTAGAAAAGGATACTTTTTCTCGCAGTTAAAAGAAGCAGAGGGAACAACCCATGCTCATTGACAAATAAATCTAGAAGAAGCTATAAAATATAGGCATTTTACTAGGAATTTCCCTGTCAAAGTAGTGACCAAGTTTTAGTTTTTCTTGATACATAATTGCAGGTAGGGTTTCTGCTACAGAAGCATCAGCAGAAACCCTACATGTTTCTGAGACTCCCAAGACCTATTTCAAATTCCAGCTTAGCATTAAAGTAACATTCTATTATCTACTCAATTAGCATTAGTGGTTGAGAGCCCACTCTGTGCCAAGCACTGGGCTAGGGGCTGGGATTTGTAAGAATGAATGAAAAAGACTTTGCAACTTAATATATTATGGCTCTCAGCATAAGATTCTTAAAGAAGGCAACCATGTTGCATACCTCCCATTGAGACTAGCTGAATACTAAGCAGATATTAGGTCTTCAAAATTCACTGAGATGTTTTTAAAATACTGATGGTGATGAGTGGCATATGAACAACTGATTTTTATACTCTAAGATACATTATTTAATAGCACAAAAATACCAAGTAATTCTTATAGATTATGGGATAAGATGCTTATATATTGATAGGCAACTTTGCCTCTCAGACACAGGGTCACCCCATTTCTTGTTATTATACTGCCTGAACTGTATGCCGTCACTGTTGCTCACTTCATGGATGTAAGTGCTGCAGTATTCTCTGAAGAGATTCTACTACCCACACTTCTTGCAGCTCACCAGTTGAATATAACAAACATGGTTCCTTTTTCAGTCTTTCTACATTAGCTGCTCTTTGGGCAGGAATTTTACTGCATTGTGTGATTCTATTTATTATTTATATCCCACCTAATTTGTAAAGGAATTGGAATGGCTTAAGATATTAAAATGTATGATAGACCAGACTATTAGAAGTAAAAAGGGAGATCAAAAACAAGTGCAGAGTCATGAATAAACATATCAAAAAATGAAAATGAGTTACTATAAGAGGACACTAAATTTATCTTTAAGCTTTCTCCAAGTCAAGGGAAGTAGGGAGTTTATAATATAATAATAGTTCTCCTTGGCCAATCTAAGGAATTATGTAAATTTATCTATGGCAGATACTGCTAGGTAGCCACTAAAATCTTTTCTCCCCTTCTTCCATAGTGATAATAAAGTAGTAGCTGGGCAATGGTTAGGAACTATGTTTGGTAGCCTTCCTTGGAATGAGGAGAGGCCATGTAGCCAAGCCCTCACTAACGGGATGCAAGCAGAATTGATACGTGCAATGTCTGCAGCTCATGCTTAAGAGGAATTCTGTGATCCTGGACTTCCAGTCCTTCCTCCTCCTTCTGGCTAAAATGTGCATGACCAGAGTGACCTCAGAAACCACAGGTTGAAAATGGTAGAGACTCTGTTGACCTGGATCCCTGACTGACCACAAGGAACAGAGAAAGTAGGTTTTCTCTTAGGAAATCCAGGGTGCCCAATTTGAATACTTTCCTCAAGTCACCCAAACACCTCCAAAAGGCAAAGGAGGTATCTTTGAGCAAAATCAAATATGTATCTCTTTAAAAATGCTACTGAACATTAGGAGAAATGGTATCTGAGGTCATGGCCAGTATTTAGGATCAGACTGCTTAAAGAATTGGGAAAGTACTATCGAGAAACATGATGCATTTTTATCTGCCACCTAGGCTTCTGTGATGCATAAATGGGCACCAGGATGTGGCCCCAGTGGCCTGGCACTGCCTACTGCAAAGCTCTCAAAGCACCACTCATTGGACTCCAAAGTGCCCAGTCACCACATCTCTCAAGTCTGGTCCTGGGAAAAGTTTTGGTGTTAGTCAGTCAAGTCTCATATTTCCTTCTCCCTTCCATCACATCCTCCTACCCCAAAGCACCCTTGAACCCAGTGCTGATCGTGGCTCTGCTGAGACTACCTCTCACATCAGTATACCATGCTGCATGATTCCTTTTCCCCATCAAGTTTTACTGGTCATGTGCCCAGTCCCCTTAGAGCCACACTATATAAATGACTTTCTGATTGTCTAATACCAAAGAAGTGCGCATAAAATTGTGTTACTGAAATTCTTTCTTAATGTTTTCCCCTACCTGATACTGTATTTGAAATATAAATAGATTTCCAATGCCAAAGTCACACATACCCACACAACTAATTCTTGGAATTCAGACCATATTGGTCATTAGGGTGAGTTTGGATTCAAGGGGAGGAGGAAAAGTAGAAAAGCCAGACCATTATTATCGGTGTCAAGACCCCACTATGGCATTCTCAAATCATATGGCAACTTAGAAGATAAGAACTATCATTTCTAAAATCGTACAAGATTTCATTGAGGTCACAGATGGCCCACAGTGCTATAGGGCTATCTCTTGACTGGCTTTTGACAGTACAAAAATCTTTTTAAGTAACAAAGACAAAATTTCCTTTATGTCACCATGCAGTCTTAATCATTGTTCTTAACTAGGTGCTTGTCATCCATTTTTCTTTTCTTTTTTTTTTTTTTTTTTCAAAATATTAAGAGGGTACAGATGTTTTTGATACATGGCTTGAGTCAGGGCTATAAATGTGCCCATCACCTGAATAGTGCTCATTGTACCGGTTAGGAGTGTTTTGCCATCCATTTTACTTCTTAGAATTTGGTAACAGGTACTTAAGTACTTTGGATCTTGGATTCTTCACTCAAGTTCTGTACCAGTAGACTGGCAATACGTGTATGTGTGTATGCATGTGTGTGTATACACATAAACACACACACATATATATATATCACAATTACCTAGATACTATACACATGAACTGTGAAAGCCAGCTGAAGGCAAAGTAGCCTATAATGAAAGGCAGAACAAGTTATATTCAAATGGCTCTATTCGAAAGATAAGTAGTAAAAGGATGGTTTAAAATGGAGGGCTACTATATGTTTAATTCTGGAACACAATAGGAAAAAAATGTTAACTATAAAATACATGTCTGCATAGGACATAGTGTTAAATAGCACTCCAATTCCAGCTTTAATGTATACCTTTTTAATTCCCACAATAATCCTGTCATATATTACCAGCTTACTTTTAGTGAAGGAAACAGTTTCAGAGACCAGTGAAGACCTATTTCTGTATTTTCTAAGACTCTTTCAGTAGCTTAAGATAGAAACCCAGTGCAAACTACCTTAAGTTAAAAAATGGGAAATCACTAGTTTACACAATCAGAATGTTGATAGGGAGATCTGGCTTGAAACATGGCTGGATACAGGTAGTCAAATGGCTGTCTCCAGAGCTCTGTGTTTCTCTCTACTCCTAGAAAGGAGATAGGCATGGTGGGAGCATGATGGCCATTAGCAGCCCAAGATTCACATCTTTGGAGTTAAACAACCGCAGCACAGAATATTATCCCTCAAAACTCTGACTGGGATTGTATGTCCTTTCTTGAACCAAGCACTGTGGCCAGGAACATCACTGATCAGGCCTGCGTGTACTATGAACCCCTCTGAGAGAGGGAAGAGACCAATTAAACCCTATCACCACACGGAATTATCCTTACTATCTGCAATAAACACACATGAGTATTATCTTTCTAGAGAAAGGAGGAAATGGATTCTAGGCGAGCAAAACCAAGAGATGTCAACTATATTCATCACCCTTAACCTCCAAGCATATTGCAATTTTTCTCATACACATTAATATAAAATGATTTCACTTAGCATGTGCAAACATTCATGTAAAACCCAAAATGCATTAACTGTCTGCCCAAGGGACATAATCCAAATTCTCATAAACTCAGAATTTCTGAATAGTATGTATCCTTTTCCATCAGTTTTGAATATGGTTTCTTAAGACCTAGCAACCTATGGCCAACCGAATAATTTCACCTCCATTTGCAGACATATAAGGAAACCAGAATAATGACAAGGGATGCCTACTTGGGACAAGATAGAAAAGGAAACAACATTCAGTAGTTAGCTGTTCATAGCATTGCCCATTCTGTGGGGCTGGAATAGGAAGGACTCACTGCCTCAAAGCTGAAATGATACCTTTGTCAGCTGGGTCACTCCCATGTGCCCACACCTGGAGGAGCTCTGTTGTCCATGAACCTCAATGGCAATACCTGAAAGGGCCATGAGGGAGGAGCCCCCTTTTGGGGGTGGCAAAGCTTCAGGAGCACATTTGTTGGTATAATTTCTAGGGCTTGAGCAATCACATCCCAAATGCTAGGCCGAGGACTCCACTTTCAGTATAGCCCCTTTAACAGCTTCTGGACCCCCTGGGACACACATATTATTCCTGAATCTCTAGTTGAGCTCTCTTCTCAGCTCCAGTCAACAACACAATGACATTTTGTTAACCAGTCCAAGGAAAACTGGACTGAGGACTGTCTCTCAGAATCAGAAAACACCACCATAATATCAACTCCTACTACTTTTTCTCCTCTTCCTACTCCCTCTGCATTATTTAATACAATTCATGAGATTTTCATGATTTACAATGGATTATAAAAGCTATGCAAGGATAGTAAAATCTGAAATCTTCCTCCAAAGTCCACAATAATTTTTTTAAGGCATCTGGGAATTATTGACTTTGCTCCTAAGACACGAAGCCTGGACTTTAGTTTGAAAGCCAGGTCTCCCCTATCAGCTAAGCCACCACTTCCCTACAACCATGAGCTGCTGGTTCCCAAAAGTGAATGCCAAGGTGACTTTAATTAGGGCTTGTCTGGTAGATCACATACCCACTCCTCCGTGTACACACACACACGTCCAAAAAGCCTAACTCTCATTACTGTTAAATAGATAAACAGACACATTTTGTTTGGTTGGTTTTGTTTGTTTTCTTCCCAGAAGCTACCATGTCTGAAACTATCACCAAAGTATTTGGCTTGTAAAGCATGTGTTTTTCCAGTGAGTTAATAACAGTTCTAATTCCAGTCAGCAATGTCTGTTACACAAATCCAGCATACATACTCACTTTACACTACCCCTACTTGGGAGTGGGAAGCTGTCTTAGCTCTGCACATAGGCCAGCAAATTATATGAAGAACTTCTAACTCATGTCTATTATTAAATACAACTTGTTGAGTTACTATGTTTAGGATAACTCGTAAAATTGCAATTTTCCTCATGCACAGTAAGTGAAAACTCTCATTATATATTGCTACATTGGGAGCAGCTAAAAATGCTATTTCAGAGAAGAAAAAAGGAAGACATCTGAACATCAAGAAACCTTAAGTGTGTGTCTTGAAATCGTATTACTTTTTTAGAGTTATTCAGCACTTTTTGTAACCAAGTCCAAGCTCATACAACTCACCACAAGACAGCCAATAAGTCAAGAGACAAGGCGTTGGGGCACGGAAACTGACTTTTACTCCAGAGAGCCAGCAAACTGAGAAGATGGTGGACTGATGTCCAAGAACCATCTTAAGTTAGGTGCACATTAGGCCTCTTTTTATGTTAAGGGAACGAAGAGGCAGAGTTATAGGAGGTAACCAAGGACCACAGATATCTGGGCATCAGTGATGGTCGGAGGAGGTTGTAAAACTCCTTTGCTCTTGGTCAGTTAACAGTAGATGAGCAGGTCAGGTCACCATATTCGTATAAATCTTTAACATAGCATTGTTACTTATGTTACTTTCCTTATCTCCCTGGGAATTAGTTTTGGGAAAGGGATGGTTATTATCTTTCTTCTAGAATTGAACTACAAACTAAATTCTTCATATAATTATCTGGCCTATGTGCAGAGCTAAGCAGAAGCTTTTAACCTAAAGGATATTACTGCAGGGGGTCAGAAGCAAAATGGAGTTAGTCATGCTAAGCCTCCCTTGGGGCAACAGGGCATCGACTCTCATATGGCTGCTTCCTGCTGGGTGGGGTCAACAAGGAGTGACTGTGGAATGAAACCATTTGACCTGACTAAGGAAATATTCCCTAGTGCCCTTTTTTGGAACAAAGATCACAGGCATCTCCCTTCTCATTTTGTTGGTTGTGGTCAGATCTGCATAGCTCTTATTTGCAGAACATATAATAAGTTTAGCTAGCATGTATATCATCATAACCAACAGAAGGACATTCTTAATTTAAGAATGCCTCCCAGGATTAACTAGATTCCACTAGGAGTCCAAACCAGATTCCACTGGTTTACAGTCCAAGACTGTAAACCAGTCTCCAAGAGAGTCTCGACTAAACCCGCTTTGATGTTCCAAGGTTTGTTGGAGCCAAGTAGCTTGTTGCCTAATTTTGTCAATATGGGTCTCTACTTCAGAGGAGAAATTATTAATAAGTGCATTAGGTGGTGTTAGTCACCATACAGACTCATCTTTGTTCTGCAAGCATAGTGCAATGCAATTCTCAAGCACTGCTTTAACAAGGGAGTCTATGATTTTCATAGACCAGCAAGAGCAGTTTCATTAGCAATAATGCTTAAAGTCTCAAACAAGTTTCTCAACACATGTTGACTAGCAGCCATATCCTACCAAGGGAGGAGGGAGTAGCCAAAGAAACATTCAACCCTGTCTGGAATTTCCCTGGGAATTTTATGGGCCACTCTAGTAAATAATTTTAGGGAACTGGTCCAATGGGCAACCTGTGACCTGTTATGGACTTAAAAGGGGATCACTGTGAGTCCCACAAGGCATAATCCATGAAGACTAATGTTAGGCAGGACAAGGCCCATTCGCCTCTTTCCCAACTGCTTACAAAAATATATTCCAGAGGGACACCAAACCCTCCAGAGGGGCCCATCTGCAACCAACTCATATTGAAATAATAATCACCCCAATTCATTCCCTCGCTTAATGATCTCTTGGTTCTGGTTCTACCAAATGAAAGTTATAAATGGGAAGGGACCATGAATTGTTGGGGTTAAAGGCTTTGTGGAGATCAGGAGGGATCCCCATAGCTGTATTGTTTTCTGGTGTGACACATCTACAAAAATAAATAAATAAATAAATAAAACCCTTTAGGGGGCTTAGTCTGAGAAGTGTCAAATACAATTCCTACTCTGCATAGGACTTGAGGAACAGTGAACAGGAGTAGACAGAGAAGTCTTTCATACCAATTCGGTGATAATAACTGAATAGGTTGCACCCCTATCCACAAAAAAGTCAATTAGTTTGTTCCCCACTGTCAAAGGTACCCAGGGCTCCTTTCAGGAAATCCAAATTGAGTGCCCGGTCTTAATCCTGCGTGCTGTAATACCATTATCTCAATGCTTTTATCTATAGTTTTAGAGCAGCACTTTAATCCCTGCCTACTGTGGCCTTACATTCTATTTATAATTTGGTATCTTACTGTCACAAAGGAGTCTGTTTTACCAGTTTTATGATCTCTATTTTAACATTAATGCTAAACTCCAAAAGGGAGGGGGTATGACAAACTGTGTCTGACTCCCTCTATCCTCATGGCTGGCAACTCAGTTTTAAGGTTTTCCTGGGGTCCCTTTGGCCAAGACTGGGTTCAGTCAGTGGTGGTGGAGATTTTATTTTAGTGTATATTTCCCTTTGGCTGAGATTTTCCAGAGGCAGAATTCATCGCCAAAATTTTTATTTTGTCTCATTGTGGCCAGAGTGGTATGGCTACCTGCCCTGGGTCCATCCAGTCCATTTGTGGGACCCCTGTGGCCAAGGGGCTTGGAGCCAAAACAACTTTCTAGGCCAGATGGGACAGGTGATGGAAAGACACTTAACAACCCTTTAAAATCTTTTAGGCAACATGAGAGTAAAAATCAAAACATCAAAGGCAAGGTTACAAAACTAACTTATCTGTAAGCATTGAGCTGCTATAATCTTGATTTTAGTTGTAGACTTGTAGGAATTTGCTCTACATAAAATATAAGCATTTTCTTAAAGCCATTTGAGCCTAAGGTGACTGATATATTTTTATCATATTTCCATTTGAATAAATCCCATCAGCAGGAACAATGATAAAGAAGGCTCTGTCATCAGGTGCCTTGATATCCTCTAGGTAATTCTCTTTTAAGTCTATGGGAAGCAGGAAATTCTTTATGGTTGGGGTGGATGTGAAGGGGACATATAATGCCCCAAGAGGCAAAGTCCCCCAATTTGCCAACTGTTTAGACATCCGTGTGCCTGTCCTTGATTTTAAGTGTCTGAACTAATTTCATCCCTTGAAATTGGCCCTAACAACCTCATATGCCCACCTCTTCTACGATAGTCCCTGGGCCTGGGGGTGGGGGTTGTCTGTACAGTTTTAGCAGCAAGGAGTTGGCAATGGAGAACAGATCAGGCCCAGTGGGATTGAATAGTTTTTTAAATTCTGGAGGTATCAGGTAAACTTTGCTATTTACTTAAATTTTGCCTTGACTCTGGAAGACAAAGCATAAAGAATTAGTAAGGTATTAAGCAAAAAGTCATAAAAAATATTTTAGTATCAGGCTATAACAGCAAACATAGAACTGAAGAGGCGAAAAGTTACAGGAGATAAGGAAAAAGGTTGAAAGAGAGAGTTATCATCTCAGGCCCTCTTGAGGGGAGAAAAACCTGAAAGCAGTGAGACATAGCAAAAATTGAACTTCTGGGATATAAATATGAGAAGTTTCAAAAGAAGATTATAGAATTGGAATCAAAACTTCTTTCAATTTCATTGAGAGAAAATACTTTAAAAAAACCTGGTTGTTTTAACCAAAATTTTTTCCCTTTTTATTATAGCCAACTTGATCACATACAAAATTTCTTCATAAATATTTTTTTATGAACTTTAATCACAACTTATACAGACCATCTATGACATGCTCAGACTTTCTGTTTTGTTTTAAATTTCTCCTTTTAAAAAAAAAAACAGTCATTTTATTTTTAGGACAAAAATTTACCATACAAAATTTTTTTATATTGAATTATTCTCTTTCCTTTTTAAGCCTCCTTATCAAAAAATACATCTTTATATCCATGACTTTTTTTATATCTCTCTCTCCTACTTACTGGTTGCTTTCTACCCTTTTTGTAAGTAACCTTTAAATAACCTTTATATTAGACAAACTTACTCTTTTTCTCAATGAGAACCCATTTTAAGCCTCTTTTAAAACTTTTCTTATTAAAAATACATCCTGTTCTTTGATACACTTTATTTATAGAATCACATATATTCACTACAATTCTTATTCTTAGTAATCTTAAATCTTACTGAAAACCAAAGAAGTAAGAAATCATGAATTGTCTGTCATATATCAGTATTTTATATGTGAGAACCATTTTATAAGTTTTAGAAAACATGCTTCTTTATAACATAATTTTTCTGTTAATTGGAAGTGACCCAGACATTTAATGAGCATTATTTAACAAAACTTTAAGACTTCAAATTACACGAAAAATTTACGTATAAGTATTAATCCCATTTTAAATTTATTCAAGTTACTCATTTTTAGTAGTTTACCTAGATTATTTATGGAAACAGACATTAGACAAAGCTAGTCACCATTTTAAGTTATTTCTCTATTAACCTTTTTTATAGCCTGTGAATATTAGATATTCACCTAAAAAAGAAACAAAGTTAAATACACTGGCATTTTTGTCAATAATGCAGAAGATACAGCTGTTTACATTAAACCAACAATATTAAATTAGCATTACTTATCAAAAAAAAAATCACACAAAGATCATTCTACTTTTGACTAGGTTCATAGTTTTCATAACTTTTGTGTCAAACTCTGATACCTCCAAACATCCAGCAAAGGCAAAACACAAAAATGACAATAAACCCAGGCAAAAATATATGCTGACAATTTTGAAAATATTTTTTATCAATATTTTAAAACTATCTTTATTTATTAAAAATTAATGGACACATTTGAAGCTCTGACTCGGGGGCGGGGGCTGGGGGGCAAGGGCAATATATGTAACCTAAACTTTTGTACCCCCACAATATGCTGAAATAAAAAAATAAAATAAAATAATTACTAAAATAACATGACCTTGAAAATCATTTTGAGTTATTTAGTTAATTTATGAGGACATCTTTATTTATAAGCCAATTTAGTACCATGTAGATATGACATACAGCATAATACATGCACATACACATGAACACATCCAAACACATATACGCATACACATACACAAACAGCCAATAACTTTTACCTCCAAATTCCAGCCATGAGATAACAATACAAACTCACCAGTTCACAATTTTGTTGGAACCAAATTGTTTCTCATAAAATTGAAACCTATTCACCTGGCTAAGCTTTATTTACCCCAACAGGTAATGTAATGAAGGATGTGGATCAAAATTTTGGGTAAAACTGTTTCCATGACAGTCTGAGTTTAAAAACCCTCTTTTCACCTTTCTTTTCCCGTCGGTTTCAAATGAGTTTTCAATGTTTATATTCTAGCTAGAACTAGCTGCACCGTATAAGAAAACCAAGATCTCCAAGGAGCCTTGAATTTGTCATACATAAACAGTGCATTTGATCTCAACACCAGTAGAATGTAACAGCAGATTCAGAGTAGGCAGAAAAGAAAATAGAGAGATAGACAGCTTAACAGGCTCTACACTTGAACTCTACAGTGGCAGATTGGCCATTTGAGCTCTGAATTTTCTTTGATGTAATTTACCTGTCAGTTTAAACATGTGTACAAGAATGGGCCATGATTTGTAGCCAGCTAGAAAACCTGTCATGCCTTTGAACTTTCTCATAGTCAGCACATTTACATGGCACACACCAATACAGACAAATACTCAATACAAACAGAAATTCAAGAGGTTTCAAGCAAAAGCCCAGGGAGCACCAAATCAAACAAATACAAATGAAACGGTTCTCAAATCAGGTAAAAGTCCAACATCTATTCCCCTCTCCAACAGGATACTCCAACAAAAACAAGAACAGAGTAGCTTATTCCTAGGAAAAGCCCAAATAAAGGGGAAGGGAATTCCCAGCTGTACACAGGTGAGCAACTTACCCTACAAATTCCAAATTGAGTGAACTCGCAGAGGTTTTGTCAGTTCCTTGCTCCAACAGCTACATGCTAGTGCAGGTGGTGGCCCCCACCAGGGAATCAAGGGGAGTCTCCAGAATAAATGGTCCTGGAAGCTGCTAGGGACTTACCTGAGAATTCCCCTGAACAGGGCCGGCTGGCCACAAGCAGCTACTCCTTGTTGTGCTTGCCCAATTTGTACCTGAGTCTGAGTTCATAACACTCACCACAGGACAGGCAATGAGTCAAGAGACAAGGTGTTGGGGCAAGGAAAACAACTTTTATTCAGACAGCCAGCAAACCAAGATGACAAACTAATGTTCTAAAGAACTATCTTAAGTTAGTACGAACTTTAGGTTTCTTTTTATAAAGAAAGAAGGAGGGTATTGTAAGAGGTAACCAAGGATCACAGACATCTGGGCATCAGTGAGGGTCTGAGGAGGTTATAAAACTTCGAGGCTGCCTAACTAGAAATAGAAATGCTCAAGGTCTTTGGATAATTGTTGCCTTGGAGCCAGAGTCCTGGAATCGAGCCCTTCCCCTTTATAATGACTATGTCAGAAAACAAATGAAAGAGCCACTGACCATGGCAGGCTTTCTCATGCTAGCCCAGTCCCAGGGAAGCATTTTTAGCACAGACTTTATACCTTTCCTCTGTCAGCTGCAGAATAAACACACGTCCAGTACTCTCAAAATGTGGGAGCTCACCAGCTTGTGAAAAAAGAAAAGGAAAGTGTACCCTCTGGCACTTCATACTCTATGGTCTTTTCTATAAAGCAGATGACTTTATTTAGATAATCAAAGTTTTATACAATTCATGAAACAATTTTTATAGTTTATGTTTTATACTTACAGGAAAACATATTAAGCTCTCTTAATATGTTGAAAAATCAGAATAATTCAAAAATTAGATCATTGTTCCAATTGTGGCAAAAATTTAACTATATTTTTAAGAAGGAATAAGGAAAATGAGGAAAGAGAAAAATAAACTTCTAGTATAATAAAGTCACAAGGCACTTCAGGCAGAGAAATTACCATATCTGGAGCATTCTGTTTCCCTCTTGAATAACCAGAAAATGAACTATCACATTTCAGTGTGTTAGAGTGCCTAAACTACTTCTGTTGTTTCTAAAAATCCTACTTAAAGATTGTAAATGTCATTTAGTTTCGTACTAAATCCACCTATTCCTGTCCACCAGTTTCTGGCTTCTACCTCTTTGTCACAAAATGTCTTCAGATAGTTTTTGTTTAATACACATTTTAAAAATCCCTAAGGCACCTAGGACAGAAACCACTATCATCTCCCAATCAGTCCAAAGTATGAAAATCCCACGTGACCTGGCAAATCTTATGAAACTTGTTAGGTTGGCCTAAATAACCCAATTCACCAAGGGGAAGCCATGAAGGACTGAGGAACTTGGGTTTTCCAACCCAGACCCAGCTCATTCAGTCTACCGTGGTTTACTACTGGCCAAAATGAAAACACATTTCACAGTTTCACATTAGAGATATGAAACATAACTCCTTCCCAACTGGAAAAAGTGTGTCTGGGTTTCATTTTAATTTTCATGCATAAAGGACACAACAAGCAAACAACTAAATCTCAAAACCTTTCTTTTGAGTTCTATCAAAAGTATGAGAATATTAGCAAATCTATTAAGAGGCTTGTAATTCTGGGCAGCATTAAAAGTCCCTCCATCCTGGCCATGTATAAAGCAATAAACAACCTTCATACTGGAGAAGACTGTGCGTCAGTTTTATAGCCTCAATAAGAATAAGCAGCTAAACCAATCTATAGGCCCATTACCACTTAATAAACTTACATTTTAAAAGCACTAAACCTAATGCTAGAAAAAACTGCGTCTATCTATGATGCAATTTCTAAAAAAATCACAGCTGTATAGCCCCATCAGCTAATTTGAAGTAAGATTTCCCCTGAATAAAAATTGAAAAGTCAAGGTACGGAGAAATACTCCCCAAATTCTCTAAATGTAGGTAACAAAACAAGTTTGGATTTAAGTAGTATGAGAAAAGCTCTGGTCACTGAGAACAACTTGATTGGAGCAGAAATATTGAGATCTATTAAAGTTACTATTATAGAGAGTTGACATTACAGGGCCTTTTGGAAACCACAGAGCAGCTCAACATTTAAGTAAGAACAGGAGTGTACAGGAAGTATCAAAAAATTCTCAATCTGTTCACTCAGATAATTGACTAGATATTTCATATCATGTCCTCAGGGCAGGATAGCCTTAAATGCCCATATATTTGCATAATGATTTTCCTCTGTTCCTTTTGTTCTTTCTCTTACTTACTCCCCTTGATTTAGAATACTTCTGCTATTTCCAGAAACCCTCTAATGGTAACTTAATCCCCTGAGGGATAAAATTTTGGTAACCTGGGATCTTCAAAACACCTTGTCTAATTTACTGCTGGTGTTAGAAATCCTTGGAACATTAAAGGAGAAAAAGTTTCCAAACCAGGTAAAACTCTCCTTTTGCCTGTTGCCAAGATTGTGGGAAAGGAGTAATTGGACAGACAGTGAAGCATAGAAAATGATATTGAAGCTTTAAAAAGTACGGTGATCTCAATAAATGAAGAATTAAACTGCATTCATGGAATAAGACCTCAATACTTTTAAGATGTCTACTCAACCCCAAATTATCTATAGACTAAATAAAAATCTCATGGGCCTTTTTGAAGACACTGACAATAATTCTAAAAATTTATATGATAATTCAAAGGATCTAGAACCACTAAGATTCTGTATTAGAGTTCTCTAGAGAAATATAGCCAATAGAATATACATATATATATAATATATGCATATACATTATGTGTGTGTATATATGTAATATATATTAGGAGATTTATCATGGGAATTGGCTCACACCTTATGGAGGCAAAAAGGTCCCACTGTCTGCCATCTGTAAGCTGGAGAACCAGGAAAGCCATTGATGTAACTAAGTCTGAGTCTAAAGGCCTGAAACTCAGGAGAACTGATAGTATAACTTCCCCTGAGCCTGAAGGCCTGAGAACAGGTTGGGAGAACCAGGAGGTGCCACCGCCACTGTAAGTTCCAGAGTTCAAAGCCCTGAGAACGAGACACGCCAATGTCCCAGGGCAGCTCAAAAAGATTGAGAGCAAATTTGCCCTTCCTCTACCTTTTTGTTCTATTCAGGCCCTCAATAGATTCGGTAATGCACACGCACACTGGTGAGGATGAATCTTCTTTACTCAGTCTATCAATGCAACTGTTAATAAATCTTTTCCTGAAGCACCCTCACAGATACACCCAGAAATAATGTTTTACCAGCTATCTGGGCATCCTTTAGCCAAGTCAAGTTGACACATAAAATTAACCATCACAGATCCCTATGCTGTTAAAATTTTGTGATTACTGGTAATCTATCTTAAGACTTTTTAACATATAATGGTGAAAACTTAAGACCTACCTAAATGTCCATCAATAATAAAGTAGTAAGGCAAATTATGATATTTATGTATAACTGATTAAATATTACACAAGAAATAAAATGGTTTGAGTTTCATTTTACATAAAAATTCTATAATAGATATATAGAATTGATGGAATTATATATGGCATTTTAAAGTTTTTACGGGAAAACATTTTCGATTTGTTTTATGTGGCACCAGAGAAGAAAAACAGAATCACATAGTAGAGATTTCTGGGATGTAGACTTCAAATGAATACCTGGAAATTCTCTAAATCCATAGATCTCTCAAAACTGGAACAAAATGTCTTAGGAGACTGATATTTTTACTACCAGAGGTAGTGTCTTGTCAGAGGCAGAATGACCAGTTAAGGGGCTATTCTAAGGCATAGAAGCCTCTGCTACAGAGTTCAGCTCCAAACCTACAGCTGACAGATGTGATGGCTTTGTGGATTAGGGTGGCCATTCTGGGAAAGGATCATGAGAAGAGTTATTTTGTTGATGTCAGGGTTGGATTTAGTGTTTTCTTCTCTGATGCCACATAAAAACAAATTGAAAATGTTTTCCCATTAAAAAATTTGAAATTCCTGAAACCAGCCAACAGGTCAGCCCCCTAACTCTACTCAATAGATTAAACATCTCCAGTTCTTTCCACTATTCCTCTTATGATATGGTTTCAATCCTACTCACCACACTGGTCATCCTTTTCTGAATTTTTTGCCATTGTCTTTCGTGAATTGTGATACACTGAACTGCGTAAAATACTGCAGGAGTGAAAACTGTGATAAGAAAAGCACAGATTGTTCTTCTGATCTGCATTTTATATTAATGCATTAGAGGTTCAGCTGGAGATGCCACTAGGACCTGCACACTGAGGGTGTGGACAGGACAGGAGGCGAGGTTCTCTTCCCTTTATGTGCTAAGTCCAACAGTCTATATGTGCTTCCCTTCCAGAAGATTCTGATTTCTCTACTGTGGAAAAATATCACTCCTGTGCTCAGTGCTCAGTTTTTCCTCTGGTTCAGTCTCTTCTACTCACTCCCTCTTATTCCTGGTTATGACTCTCCTCTCTAGCCTCAGAATCTTCAATTTCCTGGATCCTTTTTTATGATTTCTTTAGTTATCCTCTTTCTTTAGCTATTCTTCTGGATAATAAGCAGGAAGGAGAGAACTTACTGCTGAATATTTTTCACTTTCTCCTCAAGCCAAGAAACCGAAAGGTAAACATTGTTTAGGACACTTCCCCTCAATGTCTGCTCCTCTTAGGGTGGGGTTCTACAAACATCCTATTTACAATTACAACCTTACCCCCAATGATCCTTATCTGTCTTCCCTGCCTTGTTGTTCTCATAGCACTTACTATCTAACTTGTTCAATATTTTACTTTTGTTTAGTCTATGTCCCTCTACTTGAATGTAAGAGGTTTTCTCTATTTTGTTCCCTGCTATATCCCTAGTATCTAGAATAGTACCTGGTATATTCCAAATACTCAGTAAGTATTTGGTAAATGAATGAATGACAATTTTTTTGATAGCACCCACTGATGTCTGCCAGGGCAAACTGCCTGTGTTTATTCCCTCATGCTCAGACTCTCTACTTCTGAATACTTTACCACTGTGCACTTAGTACCAGGCCAGGTGGGGTGGACTGCCAATTGGTAGCAAAACCCTTCATCATTTACCACTAGTATGACAGTTTCTCCCAATAGCCAGCAGACAGCAACTCCCTCTGTCAAAGCATACCTTGGAGATTAATGGAGAATTATTCCACACTTTCTACTTTTTCTTCTACTCAGCTGCTACAAGGTTAAGCCACACGAGTTAACCCTGGGCTCTGACTCAAGCTATGGTCCCTGCACATGACCCAGTTGGGTCACAATACTTGTCAACATTGCCAAGCTCCAAGGCACATGAATTCTTACAACTAAAGCATTAATCCCCTTAAATCTATGGCATGAACTTTTCCTCATTTTGTAGACTTTATTACTCTGGATCTTCTGGGATTTCCACCAATTCCATTTCAAAATGCTTGAACTTAGTCTGATCTCTCCTTATATTTCAGCACTACATATGTCTCACGTGAGTGTCTTTTGCAAAGTGTGCTATTGGTATAAAAGGTGTATTCAGCTAAACAAGCTACATAAGACAAATCGAAAGCAATTCCCAGTCCTGTAGGTGCTGATAGTTCAATTTATCACCCTGATTCTTTACTCCAGGGAGCCAATTCAATGTCCTCTTATCTACTCTGGCACATCCCGGTGACCCAACTCCTAGAAAAACCAACAGGAGAAACACTTTTGAAGGACACACTGAAGTTCTGAGACACTTTTCAAGATACAGTGGAAGGCAATAAGACAGTAGACAGTATCAATCTCCCACCCCTCTTAAAATTCTGAAGATGTGGGAGATAAACAACTGTAAAATAGAAGAACCTTAGGGGAGATATGTATGTCATGAAGAGTAGTGGAAACACAGAGAGGGTGGCATTAGGTAGTTTGATTGCTCTTTGCTGCATCGAAGATTTAAATTATAACCTGAAAGCTAATAGAGAAATATGGTTATTTTGTCTCATCCATAAGTTCCAGCAAGAAATGGTATTATTGCAAGTACTTTCCTTGATTTTCCATAAAAATGACAGAGAAATAAATGCTTCTATGAAATTCTTTCCACGAGGAACGAAAGCTATGCTTGGCCCAGTTTTCCTAGCAGAGCTGGGGCATTTCACAAGCAGCACTTGAAAATCTCAGAATTATACAGCCTTAACCACAGTGGTGATGAAAGAGTGGCCCTCTGGTAAAGTTGGACCAAACACAAAAATCTAAACTGAATCCTCTCATGGTTCAATATCCCTGAAGCAAAATTTCGCCTGAAGCCTTACTTTGGCCACTCCTGAAGTTCAGAATATGAGTCTTAGGTTTTCTAAAAGCTTCTGACAATTCAGGAAAGAATAACGAAAACACAGATGAACAGAAGTCTTATTTCTCTGTCTTCCAAAAAAGGACATGGTCTGCTGCCATCGGCACATAGAGCAGGCACCCATGCTCTGCCTGTATTCAAACACAGCCCATTTCATCATATCAGGAATCATTTCTACTCTTTCTTCCTCACCAAGTTGTCACAGCTTTCAAGATGGCACAATTACATAATCATCTCCTGAAACTCTGCAAAGCCAGTCCCTGAATACCCTCCCATTGCTCCTAAAGTCAAGCTGTATGTCATTTATTTGTCAGGGGTCTGCGGCACTACCGACTGCCTTTGTTTGATTGGGATTATGAACCTTTTGGAGAACAAGGAACACACTGATGAAGGTTAAAGCAGTAGCATGTTAAATATACAGAAAATGAAAATTTAACTCCAGCTACAAGTCTGGTATTTACTGAACCATAGATACTAACTTTCCATAATAATGTACAGAGTTATTAATACTAGATTGCCACTGCTGTAGCTTTAAAATTATCGCTGAAATGTAATTTTTCCTGTTCATGATGATGTAATTGCTGAGAAGCCATGTGGTTTGTAAATACACAATGCAGCGTATAGAACTGAGCTAATGCCCTAAAATCTATTTATTGTTTGACTTTTTTCTTCCTTTTTATTAATTCCACTGCCTGATGTGCATTATATGGCTTAAATAAAATAATCCTTAGCATTCATATTCCCTTCCTTCGCGTCTGGAGAGTGGGGAAGTGTGGGAATGGAGGTGAGGGGATATAACTGCTCCAGATTATTCTGAGTTATGGGGGCGCACACACTGAAGTGCTGCTACACTGCACCATTTGTCGTTTCTTCATTCCCACTACCAGCAAGCCATAAGCACTAAGTGCTTGTGTGTGTATGTGTGTAAGTGTGTGTGTATTTTTTTTAAGGTAGAATGGCTATTACCACACTTATTTGACAGATTCTAAAGAGATTCTCATTATAATCCACATGGATTACATGGAAAGAATCCATTTCTTTCCACAGCTGGAAAGAAAAATAAAAAAAAAATATTTAGAAAATACCTGGAATAAACAACCATTAATTACTCTATTTTTCTGTATTTGATTTCATATGCAAGTAAAGGCACATGTCTGCATGTCAAAAAGGTTATAGTTGTAAGAGTTGACAAAAGGCCTCAGAGCTTTCACGTGGCACTAGCCCCCTTGCTTGCCAAGGGGTAATTCACACTTACAGCTTTGTCTCCACTGGAATGTGCCAGTCAGCCAACGGCAGTGCAGAGAGTGAAGGCCTAGGATGGAGCCAGGCTGCCTGGGCTTGCGTCTGGCACAGCCACTTACTGTCTGTGTGATTCAGGGAATGTCATTTAACTTCTATCATATTTTCCCCATATGTTAAAAAAGCATTATAATAGTATCTTTCTCAAGGCATTGTTGGGAGTATTCAATGAATTAATATATGTACAGTGCCTAGAACAGTGCCTGGCACACAGTAAGCACGATTCACTTGTTGGCTATTGTTGCTTGTAAACAATAGAAATGATCTCTGACTAACTTAGGTAGGAAAGAAATATATTCCCCAATTACCCTGATTTGATTATTACACATTGTATGCCTGTGTCAAAATATGTCTTCCATAAATAAATACAGCTATTACGTGGTCATGACAATTAAAAATAAATAATAAAAGAAAAGAAATATATCAAAAGGAAATCACGTAGCTTGCAGAATCAATAGGAAAGCTGGAGAGAACACATAAAATGGCCAGGAATGAAGACAGCACTATGGAGCACCCTACTGCCACCAGCACTGGCCGGTCACCCTTGGACAATGCCATTGCTGGGCACTGTGCTTGAACCCCATGACACTGGACACCTTATGTGGCCACAAATAAGTCCCAACTGATCCTTCCTCTGCACATCACCAACTCCAGAGTCAAAGACCCAGGCAGGGCATTGGGTTGGCCCAGCCTCAGTCACCCAGCTATATCTAGAAATCACCACTGAGAAGGAGTATCTGTTCCCTTTAGCTCCCAAAATGGGAGATAGGGCTCTATGTCCTATCAAGATTCAACACTATGGGGATCTCCCCAAAAAGAAAGGGAGTTTGGATGTGGGGCAGAAAAAAACAAACAGAAGTCTACTCTGTGTAAAATTCTCTAGAAGAGAACTTGCCCAGGTCTCCTGATGCATCAAGGAAAAGAAAGTAGATTGACTGTGAAATCCAGAAAATAGAGATCAACCCAAGTCACAGTGTTCAGGCAGAAAGCACAGAAAAGCCAGGGGGAAAAAAGAAGGAAACTAGAAGCTGGCTATTAGGTAGGCACTGTCAGTATGGTGGACAAAGAAATTCAGCCTAGAAAGCAGGAGAAATAGGGAGCATAGTGCTTCTCATAGATCCAGAAAAACAGAGCCTCATCTAGATTAGTGGTTCTCAAACATTTTGGTCATAGGACCCATTTATAATCCTAAAGATTCTTGTAGACTTCAAAGATCTTTTATTAATGTGGGTTATATCTATGGATACTTACTACATTAGAAATTAAACCAAGCAATTTTGAAAATTATATTAATTCATTTTAAAATAACTGAAATAAACCCACTACATGTTAACATAATTGACATATTTTTATGAAAAACTACTATATTTTCCTCCCAAAAACTGTAATGAGAAGAATGGCATTGCTCTATATTATTGTGAATCTGTCTTATTAGGAGTCTCATGTCTGTTTCTGTATTTAATCTGTTTTATATCACAAATCACGGAGCCTCTAGAAAACTCCAACTGTGAGAAAATGAGTGAAAATAGCAAATAACAGGTTAGTATCATTATGAAAACAATTTTGACCTTAAAGATTCTCTGAAAGCATCTTGGGAACTCTGCTAGAGTTAAGGATAAAAACAAATTATAGATAAAAAGACAATACAGGCTACATAAGAAACTACAAAAGATAGGCTATGATGATAATTATTAATATAACAATATACTCTAACCTTACATTTATACATCACTTTGTTATTTACAAAAGCACTTTCACATACAAATCATATTTGATGCTCACCAGAGTCCTGTGAGGTATTGTTTCCAGTTTATAAACAAGAACTCCAAAGTTCAGAGAGGTTAGCTAGCATGCCCAGGATCACACAGCCTGTGAGTAGAAAAGATGGATACAACATTCTCACCACTATCCCATATAGAAAAAGTAGTTTTTATCATCAGGTAATAAGTGTGGAAACACTGATGTAACCTTCTCCATTTCCTAGACAGAGACCCAAGGCCTAGAGTTTATAAGATGACCTTCCCTTGATCTGCAAGCAGGAGCAGAGTTAGGTCTGGATTCCAGATTTTCTGGCTCTGGATTAGGTTTTAGTAATTAAGGAAGCATAAGCCAGAGTTGAAAAACCTCTGTGAATTTTTTTTTTTTTTTTTTTTACATAAAGATCTGGATTCTAAATCTCCTCAGTAGATAAGTAGCTACTCTGTAGATACAGGCAGTAGATTCATTTGTCCTTTGCTCGTTAATCTTATTCACACATTAAAAAAAATTCTTCAACAACTTACCTAAAAATAGACAATGGGGTAGGAATCTCTAGCTCCTAGGTGGCAGCAGGAGGTAGAAAGTTTAATAAGAGTCTCACTTTTGTAGATACCTTGCAGATGTTTCTAGATACCTTTATGAATAGTCATGATTCATGCCTTCGGTTGCAAGTGGAAATAGAATAAGAAAATGGATAATGATTGAGCTGGCTTAAATAATAATGACATTTTATTATCGTAGAAATTATGATGTACCAAGGTGAGGCATCCCCAGGATAGGCTAATTCAGAAGTCAAATAACATAATAGAGATTCAAGTTCCTTCTCTCTTTCCACTCTGCCATCTTCAACATGTCAACTCTCCTCATAACCTCAAAATGGCTGCCAGAGTTCCAGCTGTCATATGTAAACACAACAAATTCAAAAAGTAGAAGAGAGACTATTTCTTCTTATGCCTCTTTATAACAGCAAAATAAATTTTCCCAAAAGCACACACGTAGACTCTAATTGCACATTGTACTGCCTTTGTGTAAACATTACTGCTGAGAAAAATGTGACCCAAAGATGAAAGAAGACAACGAACATTTACTTCTGCAACTGGGGACAGATCAGTTTTCACTGACACCATTTGGAAAGGATCTGAAAGGAAGAAGGGAGAAATGAATAGTAATGGTTGCTACATTTTAGAGTTTCTCACCAAGAATTCATTCACTACATTCTTTGGGTTTTTTTTTTTTTTAAGAAAATATGATGCTGACATAAACAATGTCTCACAGAAACAGAGAGACCTGTTTATGCTGCTGAAGCCTAGCATAAAATCCATGCATTTTGAATATAATATTAATAAATGTAGTTGACTGGTTTTGATATACTGGAGCTAAGTAATTGCTAATTTACTAAATGTAACATGTTAATTTTTTTAGTATCTTCCACATAAAAGTTGTCACTAAACAACACTCCAGAGCCCCATTAAAATCAGCGAATGCAAGCAAATTCAATTAGTGTTTGCTTTCAAGGCAGAGCATGCTATTCATATTAGGTCTGTAGATGTGGTAACACAAGCATTAAGGAGTGCCCAAAAGCAATTTGGAGAATAAATGACTGGGGATGGGGCAACTAAGAATGGGGAGAAAAAAATAGATTAATCATTATGAAAGGAAAACCATCAAAACAAAGTTAACAGTGGAATTCTATAAGCCAGCTCCTCTGTGGGCAATAAGCCACTCTCAGATCCTTAATAAGCTAAATAATCACCATCTTGACCATAAATCACCAGCTCTAAACATCTTTCAGTAAAAAGCTTCCTTGTTTCTAGGGTCAATGAATTTAGTACCTTTGATTACAACTAATTACCTCTGTTTTTAAGCAAATATAGAGGGAGAGAGATACAGCAGGTTTTGCAAAAATGTTATCCTGTGTGGCAGTGAATATATCTGAGGAGATCTTTGTACACCATTTCTTCTCTATAACTGAGTAAAAATGATACTATATGCTAGAAAATACCAAAGCCACTTTGATATAACTCAAAAAAAAAATACCTATTCTCCTTCCTCTAAGAAAATCTCAAATAGATGGAAGCAGTCTAAGGCAGTTTTTAGTTCATTACAACTCTCTCATCCAACAAAACCTCTAAAGATAAACATAGCAATCAAAAATGAAAATGTTAGATATTAAAACAAAAATCCAAGGAGTAGCCACCTCCTCTACCACCCACACAGGGTTCACTGATACTCTGCCCAGGTGACTGCAAGTAGATCACCATCTTGGAGTCACTTTCATGCCCTGTAAAGGGGGTGATGTCCACTGCATGACTCAAATGTCCTGACCAAACGTGGAAGACAGATTTTAAGGCGGCCCTGTGATCCTGCCTCCTGGGTTTCTTGCCCTTGTGAGATCCCCTCCCCTTGAGCATGGGTGGGACCTATGACTTTCTTTTAACCAAGAGAAGATGGCAAAGATGATGGGATGCCACACCTAAGATTAGTTTATGTCCACATTGCGCCTTGCTAACAGACTTTCTATAGAGTCTTGCTTCCTTCTTCCATGCTGGTTTTGAAGATGCAAACTGCCATGTTGTGAGAGGCCTTACAGAGAGAGTTGCATGGCAATGGACTAAGGGCAGCCTCTGGGAGCCGTAGTCAGCCTCTGTAGCAAGCATCCAGGGCCCTCAGTCTCCCAGCTGCAAGGAAATGAAATTTGTCAGTTACATGAGTGGATTTGGAAGCTGACCCATTGCCCCAACCAACACCTTGACCATATCATTTCAGAGGACCCAGCTGAGTCTTGCTTGGACTCCTAACACACAGAAACTGTGAGATGATAAGTGCATACTGTTCAGCCACCACATTTGGGATAATTTGTTACAGAGCAATAGAAAACTAATACACTAACCAAACCTAGAAAAACAGGACTTCAGGTTGTAGAGAATGCCAAATCAGCACAATCAGACAAGCTCTGCCCCAGACTCCGCCAGTAATTCATGGCCTTCTACCCCATGTTTCCTCTTCCTCAGAACCTTACTGACTGTTGGGTTGGTGAGTTAATCTAGTCTGTGTATTTTGTGATTTACTCTTGTCGCTTTCTTCCTTCTCAGAGACACTGCCACTCTTCCCAGCTAATGGGAAACCATTTCATGCAATGAAACAAAATTTATTAAACTGTGTCCAAATGCCCTGATAGAATTTATGCACCACCAAAGTGAACCAATTTATTCCTCATTCAGCCTCATCATTTTCGTTGTCCCTACATCCATTAATATAGCACCCTTCACTGATGTTTCACTTGCTCTAAGCTGGATCATCTCCTCACGATATTTTGTGATAAGAGAATTCTGAGAAAAGAATATCACAGATGACTTCTTATAAATTTTTTTTGCTGTCTTTGTGCAGTTATTCTTTAAATATATAGCTATAGAACCATTAACAATGGCATTATTACAGATGTAGAGAAATGACACATTGTTGGCATTTATACTATATGTCCCTTTTATTCAAAGTGCCTTTAGAAATGATAAATGAGTTTGACTTTTAGGCTCAAAAAATTGGAAGTAGAGATAGAAAAATATGTGAATGTCTTGTCTCTTACTCTGTAAATAAAATAGCATATGTGTGAATTTTAAGTTAAAAGGACAAATACAGAACCAAGGACAGGGGTGGGGGATGGAAATAAAAATTTGTGGAAAGTGGAAAGCAAAATTTTGATAACCTATGCATTCAGAATCTACATAATTTCTTATATAAGAAGGCTAAAGTAAAATTCACAACAAATCAATACATCTGCTTAATTGATCTATGACTGAAATTTACTTTCTTCATCAGTAAAGAGTCAGAGCAGTTCATTACATTAGCATAACTATATCACAGCGCTCACAGAAGAGCTAACAAAACCAGAATAACCCAGGGACTTTTAATAAAGCAGCAATGTTTCAGAAAACATCAGCTGCAAATACATCAACACCTACGTGTTTTAGAGTAACTGGGAGGAGGAAATTTAGCTTCCAGAATAGACACTAGGAAAGCACCACAAAAATATAAGATTACAGCGTCTTAAACAACAGAGACCAAAGTTAGATTCAATTAGAAAGTTGGATTCCTACAGAGGACCTCTAAGGGTGAGAAACAGTAGAGGCTCAGGAATTTCTTTACAGAAGGGACTTGGGGGAATTATCTCATTGGGAGGGAGGTTAGAAACTTGTTTTCAATTGTGTTTTCCTAGACTTTAGACTTTACATAAGAATTTAAAATCATCAATTATCCATTTTAAAGACTAGGATATGGAAGAAGCTGATAGCTAAAGTCATCTCGTGGCACTACCACTGATGAGAAAAGAAAAAAATTTCACCTCTGATGCCCAGGTTTTAGGTGCATAATAGGATGAGAGGAACTGCTGAGTAAGTAGCTGTCTTAGTCTGTTTTGTGTTGCTATAACAGAATACCTGAGACTGGGTGATTTATAAAGAAAAGAAGCTTCTTCTGCAGGCTGGGATGTTCAAGGGCATGGCCCCGGCTTCTGGTGAGGGCTTCCAAGCAGCATCATAACATGGTGGAGGAGGTCCAAGGAGAAGCAGGCACGTACAAAGAGGCAAAACCTGAGGGGCCTCTCGGGAACCAATCCATTCCTGCAAGAACTAACCCAGTCTCGAGAGGGTGAGAACAAACTCACTACCTCAAGAATGGCACCAAGCCATTTGTGAGTGACCCGCTCCTATGACCCACACACTTCCCACCAGCCTCACCATCAAACACTGTCACATTGGGGATCAGATTTCAGCATGAGTTTTTGTGGGGACAGACTCAAACCAAAGCAGTAGTCTTACGTATACTAGGTAGCGGCAAAAATCTCCAATGTATATGTATTGTTTTACATAACCTCACTTCCCTCTGCTTCCCTGAGGATAGAGCTGTGCCTTGATCATTTAGCATCTGCACTTTGAGAACACTGCAACTTTTGGTGTATTAATGAGTTACTTTTTCCAGTTTTCTAATTTGCTGTGTGAATTTAATATAATTTAACTTGTCCTCAAAGCTGCAAACACTTCCTCTCCAATTCCTTCATCAAACAGAAACTGACAAAGACTGGCACCTTCTTTCTTAGCCCTTCCCTAAAATTCTGGCACAGAAATACAAAGTTTTAAATAACACACTACTCTCATTAAATATGCTCAGAAAAAGTAAAAATAAATGATGCAAGTAAGAATGATAAATACCAATCTGCCCCCCCACAAAAGATTTATTGTTTAGTGATGAAAATTTTAATTTTTGATGGCAGGAGCCCATACAACCAAGTTCTAAAAATAGTAACAATAGTAATAATAAAAACTCAGGCTTGACTTCAAATAGATCAAGTGATAGGCTAGTAAAAGTACTATAGACTAACCCTTTCATGAAAGTAATAATTTTTCAGGCTAACAAGCCAAAAAGGAATCAAATGTGGGCTAAAAGATAAAACACTTAGAGAATTCCAAAACATGCCATGATTGCCGGAATGGCAGCACTGCCAATGCAGAAAGCATGGGGCTTCGGAAGCAGGAGTGTGACAGTTCAAGTTGTGACTCTAGCACTTTTAAGCCATGTGTCTGGACAAGTCACTTTATCTTCCTCATCTATAAAATGTTGGCAATACCCAATTGTTTTTCTGAGGATTAGCAATAGAACAAGTAAACATTTAAAAATGACAAACACTTGTGTTATATGCCAGGCATTGTTTTAAACACATTTAATCCTTATAACAGTGTCGTGGTGTAGACAGTATTATTATTCCCATTTCACACATAAGGAAACTCTCTAGCCATGGCATCAATACCTTACACACTTTCCAGTCTCCATCTTTTGTGTTAAAAATTAGGGAGAGATTGTGAGAAACTATTGCAATGGAGGCAAACAATGAATAAATGGAAAAATTCTCTGCTTGGTTCACTAGGAAAATTCCATTTTTAACATTTAGCCTTGTGCTACTGCACCCACTGCAGAGCTACAAATACATTTGGGAGGGTAGATTTTAGGAATGTGGTTTCTTGCATCGCAGCCAAAACAATCTGAAGCAGAGGAGGGATGTGGGAAGACGGGTCAGGGTGATAACACAGCAGCGAATGCAAGACATGGCCCCTGGGGCGCTAATCCACCTTCACATAGGGCAGGCGGGCCTGCTTCCTGGGGCTGAGGAGAGGCAGCGGAGCCCCCTCTGCGGCAAAGGGAGATGGAGGTTTCACAAGATGAGCAATGTTAAAATCTCCCAGGGAGCAGAGGGAAGTGTATGATCCAAATGTAAGACAGACTCTGACCTAGCAATGAATTTCTGTACAATTCTTGGCAGCACAATTGCTAAATTAGCTTGCGCTCATTTTAGAAATAGTTCGCATTTTTAAGTACAAATGTCAATTAGCGACAAAAAAAAAAAAAAAAAGCAGCAGAAAGAAATTGGCTGGGATTAACATCTGGCCATGGAGAGCAGACTTACTTTAGTTGCCTTTCTCTGATAATAAAAGAAAAAAAGAGTGGTTTTCATTTTTTTTATTCTTATAAATTTAGGGGGTACAAGTGCAGTTTTGTTACATGGATATATTATGTAATGGTGAAGTCTCCGCTTTTAGTGTACCCATCATCTGAATATTGTACCCAGCAGGTAATTTTTTATCCCTCACTCTCCCACCTTTTAAAGTCTCCAGTGTCTATTATTTCTCTGTATGGCCATGAATATGCTTCCATTTATATGTGAGAGTATGTAGCATTGGTTTTCCATCTCTGAGTTATTTCACTCAGAATAATGGCCTCCAGTTCCATCCAAGTTGCTGCAAAGGACATTATCTCAAATTTTTTATGGCTGAGTAGTATTCCATGGTGTATATATTTACCACATGAAGAGTGATTTTCAAATACAATGTGCATAAGAATCACCTGGGCAGTTTTTCAAATGCAAATATCCAAGCCTCACTCCTGATGTCTCTGATTACACTGGCTTGGTGACCTCAGGCTAGGTAATTCTAATGACGTTTGTCTGTGGACCAGTGCTGAGATGCACTATTAAGTGCCTCTTGAGCACAGGTTGTAGCGAACCTATGAGTGAATTAACAGAACTGACAACAGAAGAAGCTTGCACCACATACTTACCTGGGCCTTTGTACCTGGAATTTATCCCAAACCCTGTAGAGGAGCCCATGGCTGCCCTCTCCAGGATTCTCCACTCCTCCATTCTACTCTCTGATTTTTTCCTTACAATTGTTTTAGATTTTAATATATCATCTAACATTATCCCAACCCAGAAAATGAGGAGACAGATTCAGAAAGGGGTTATAGTATTTCCCTACATTCATATAAAAGATATATAATAACAGGAGTCACACTCAAGGTCACTGTGTACCTCCCATCTTCACCCCCCTCCAGCACCACCTCCCCCTTGTTTGGATTATCATATCTAATAACAGGTGACAATTATTGAGCCGCTTTGTACTCCCTGTACTGAATATATTGTATAGATTATCATGTTTAATTCTAGTAAATGTTAATGAATCTACAAGAATTAATTAGGAGTCTAAAAGTTATTGAAAAAAAGATTTGAAAATGCTTTGTGAAGAATCTTAATATGGCAAAAGAAAATATTTCAAATGAAAAGCAGTATGCTTATTCTGCACAAATAAGCATTCCTGATGGAATAAGACCAACAGGAATCTCCCTTAGATAGCTTTAGCCTTATTCTGGGTTTATGATATAATGTATTAAGTAGCCATCAAGCAATGAAAGCATCTACTGGAACATAGCTTCTGCCCCTACCTCCACCCTCCACTTCTAAGCGAGCCTCCCTCAACATCAATAAAGAAGAGAGGAAGAAAGGAAGAATTCAGAGCAGGTGTTAAGGCTTGGAGGCAGATGACTGGAGAAAGAATCAAAGGCTCAATCAAAGATACTCAGAAGTGAAATGTAGGAATTTTCAACATTAGTTCTCCATGATATTTTATAAAATTTATACACCAAATATAATAACTAATGTGTTATTGTTTAAATAGTCACTTTTTTATCTTTGAAAATGTACAAGAAAATATAAACTGACCTCTCTAGGTTTTCTCAGAGGGGTAGAAAAGATATTACATTAAAACACATAGAAAAGTGCCCAGCACATTGGGAGTCATCAGCACAGGTTAGATGTTCTTACTCTCTATGTCACCCTCCCACAGTGACACCAACAGCTGTGCCGTGGCTACTTTAATAAAACTCCACTAATCACCCAATGACAACTGTCTAAAAGGAAGGCATTAGGGAAATAAAATTAAAAACAAAATTTTCTGCCAATGCAGAAAATCTCTCCACAAATATAGAAAAGAAAGAAAAGTTTTATTATTGAGTAAGCATTAAACCAGAATGTGGTGCCCATCACAGCCAATCTGCTAAGAAACTGAAAAGACAGACAGCAATCTCCCCCTTTTATACAGCCAAGCAGATACAAGCCATTACATACATGTTCTCAAGATGAACAATAACTGGTCCTCAAGTAAGAGGACTTGACAGCACCATTGGTCACACAAAGTCCCTCTCAAATTCATTTGGTAATTGGAGTAACTGGCTAGTTGGCTTTACCCAAAGAAAAAATAAATTTCTTGTATCTTTTAAGTAGCAGTTTTGGAGCCAGACTCCCTCTGATGTTAGGCTCCTACTCTCCCAAGAGGCTGAAAAAAAGGGGCACTATCTCTCTTTATAATTATCTTTCAAAAAGATAGTTCCCAGGTCCTTAAGAAAAACATTCTTGGGTCATAAATCTGGTAAGAGCCTAATTTAGCTTTTAAAAATGTTTACATATATTTTGAAGAGACAGAGAAAGACCTAAAAGTTATAAGTTTTCTAAAACAAATCCTCTAAGAAAAGAGAGAGGTTGAGTCTCTTCCTTTATTTATTTTTTTTTTAATTTCTAATGTTGTTTTATTTTTTTTTTTGTTTTTGTTTTTGTTTTTTATTATTTTGTTTTGTTTTTTTTTTTTTTTTATTTCAGCTCATCATGGGGGTACATAAGTTCAGGTCATATACATTGTCCATGTCCCACCCATCCCCCCGAGTCAGAGTCCCAAGCGCGTCCATTCTCATTCTCCAGACAGTGCACCTGGCACTCATCATGTAGTCATACCTCCATCCCCTCCCCCCCCCACCTCCCCGGGTCTGCACCTTCAAGCATGACCATTTCCCAGAGGGTGTGCAACGCACTCGTCATGTAGGCATACACCCATCCCCTCCCCCCACCCCCCATCCCAGTCTGATATCCAATTGGTATCCTTCCCTGATGTACATTTAGGTGATGATCAGGGAAACCAGTTTTCTGGTGAGTACATGTGATGCTTGTTTTTCCATTCTTTGGATACTTCACTTAATATAATGTGTTCCAGCTCTCTCTAGGAGAACCAAAGAGATGTCGTATCACTGTTATTTCTTATAGCTGAGTAGTACCCCATGGTATACATATACTACAGTTTACTAATCCATTCGTGGATTGATGGGCACTTGGGTTGTTTCCACATCTTTGCAGTTGTGAATTGTGCTGCTATAAACATTCGGGTACAGGTGTCTTTGTTAAAGAATGACTTTTGTTCTTCTGGGTATATGCCCAATAATGGGATTGCTGGATCAAATGGTAGGTCTACTTGAATCTGTTTAAGGTATCTCCATATTGCTTTCCATAGGGGTTGCACTAGTTTGCATTCCCACCAGCAGTGTATGAGTGTTCCTGTCTCTCCGCATCCACGCCAACATGTGCTGTTTTGGGATTTTTTGATAAAGGCCATTCTTACCAGAGTTAAGTGGTATCTCATTGTGGTTTTGATTTGCATTTCCCTGATGATTAGGGATGTTGAGCATTTTTTGATACGTTTTTTGGCCATTCTTATGTCTTCTTTTGAAAAATTTCTATTCATGTCCTTTGCCCATTTTTTGATAGGATTGTTTGATTTTTTTCTTGCTGATTTTCCTGAATTCTAAATAGATTCTTGTTATCAGTCTTTTATCTGATGTGTAGTATGCGAAAATTTTTTCCCATTCTGTAGGCTGTCTGTTTATTTTCATGACTGTTTCTTTGGCTGTGCAGAAGCTTTTTAATTTAATCAGGTCCCAGTCGTTTATTTTTGTTGTTGCTGCGATTGCCTTAGGGGTTTTCTTCATAAATTCTTTGCCTAGACCAATGTCTGTAAGAGTCTTTCCTACATTTTCTTCTAGAATTCTAATCGTTTCCCATTTAAGGTTTAAATCTGTTATCCACCGTGATTTGATTTTTGTGAGAGGTGAAATCTGTGGGTCCTGTTTCAGTCTTCTACATGTGGCTATCCAGTTTTCCCAGCACCATTTATTGAATAGGGACTCTTGTCCCCAGAGTACGTTTTTGTCTATTTTGTCAAAGATTAGATGGTTATATGAGGATGGTCTTATATTTGGGTTTTCTGTTCTGTTCCACTGGTCTGTGTCCCTGCCCTTGTGCCAATACCAAGCAGTTTTTTTTTTTTTTTTTTTTTTATATATTATTTTTTTTATTTCAGCTCATCATGGGGGTACATAAGTTTAGGTTATATACATTTTCCATGTCCCACCCATCCCCCCGAGTCAGAGTCCCAAGCGCGTCCGTTCTCATTCTCCCGACAGTGCACCTGGCACTCATCATGTAGTCATACCTCCATCCCCTCCCCCCCCCACCTCCCCGGGTCTGCACCTTCAAGCATGACCATTCCCCAGAGGGTGTGCAACGCACTCATCATGTAGGCATACACCCATCCCCTCCCCCCACCCCCCATCCCAGTCTGATATCCAATTGGTATCCTTCCCTGATGTACATTTAGGTGATGATCAGGGAAACCAGTTTTCTGGTGAGTACATGTGATGCTTGTTTTTCCATTCTTTGGATACTTCACTTAGTATAATAATACCAAGCAGTTTTAAGAACCACAGCTTTGTAGTATAGTTTGAAGTCTGGCAAATCAATACCTCCCATTTTGTTTTTATTGCTTAAGATTGCTTTTGCTATACAGGGTCTTCTCTGATTCCATACAAAGTGTATAATTATTTTTTCTAAATCTGTGAAAAATGATGTTGGTAATTTAATAGGAATTGCATTGAATCTATAGATTACTTTGGGTAGTATAGACATTTTAACGATGTTAATTCTTCCAATCCATGAGCATAGTATGGATTTCCACTTATTTACGTGTTCTGCAATTTCCTTCCTTAGCGTTTCATAGTTCTCTTTATAGAGGTCCTTTACCTCTTTAGTTAAATATATTCCTAGATATTTTATTTTCTTTGTTGCTATTTTGAAAGGTATTGAGTCCTTAATTTGGTTCTCTGATTGAATGGTATTGGCATATATGAATGCCTCTGATTTGTGTGTACTGACTTTGTAACCTGAGACATTACTGAATTCATTAATTAATTCCAGGAGTCTCTTGGTTGGGTCCTTGGGGTTTTCCAGATACAACATCATGTCATCAGCAAAGAGTGAGAGTTTGATCTCTTCTGTCCCTATTTGGACACCTTTGATTCTGCTCTCTTGTCTGATAGCTCTCGCAAGGACTTCCAATACTATGTTGAAAAGTAATGGGGACAGTGGGCAGCCTTGTCTCTTCCTTTATTTTCATCAGGGAGAATTAAGCCTCTTATTTTTACATTGTATTTCCCCTTACAAAGGGAGATATCTGGGAGGAATTTAAAAATCTCTCTGTTACCCTTCCCTGACTATCAATTATTTCCTAATGAGGAAAACCTACACAGACATAAACAAAGGAATTAGAGAAATTAGAAATTTCCAAGGAACATATGGATAGTGGACATAAAGCATCTATTTTTTATTCAGTCAGAAGAGAACTATTACCACTGAAAATAAAAATACTAAGTTGACATGATGTTAAGAGACAGCGTTCTATCAAAGGCCATATAAAAGTCAAGCTCTGACTTCATAGTCTTCACAGGCTTTCTGAAGATATTTTGAAGGACATTGATATTGGTGTGTTAATCAAATTTGGTAAGTAAATTTTGTTGCTTTAAAACTAAAGCCTAACTGTCTTCATCGCCCTTGTCCTCAGTGGGTATCACAGTGCTGTGATGACACTACCAGTGTGTGGCGGTGTCATTCTCCTAAGAAATGGCTGCATCACAGAGAGTAGTTATTCCTGTAGAAAAATGCTCAGAGGGAACTCTGAGATCCTTCATGATGAAAGTGCCTTGTAAATGTGAGATATCACCACCATTATGAGTGAGATCTAACCCTGGACAACGTCATAAACTTAATAGTGAGAGTTAAACCACCATCATCGCCAAGTACTCCAACCAATCTGTATTCTCATCATAGCTCAAAAATCATGGGCTATCATAAGCAGGATATCTGCCTACGATCCCAAGCTATGCTTTTCGGATCATTAAAACCACAGGATACTCTAGGCCTAGCTTATCCCTATCAAGTAGTAGATTTAAAGTATTATCCTTTAAAATATATATCAATCAAAATGATTTCACAATCATTACTAAAAATCTGCAAATAATGCTGATGCAGTGACATGTTCTAACACAATACTTTGGTTTTTCTTAATGTCAACTATAATAAAGTGAAATTCACTTCCCCTTAATAAACTTTATTTTTTTACTTCAAAAGATAAACATTTTAAGGTTAGCAAGATGCTGTTCCCAAAGCAATACTATGCCTAAAACAAAGAGATGATATATAAGATAATATTTCTACATTTTTTAGGACTTTAAACAGATCAGCAGGCTTCCAGTCACCAGAAAGCAAAAACTACAACAAACAAAGGTTATCTAATAAAAGTGTACACTGGCAGAATTACCAAGCTGCCCAGTGACCTACAAAGTTCTGTACCTAGAACATTACTTTACTGCCTTTCCCAGCTTCCGAGCTCAACTCCTACCCAAGATTACAGGGTTAATAACTTCGTTCATAGGTTCTAGGAGCTTCAATACCAGTAAGAGTCCAGTGAGCAAGTGCATTCTTTAGTTCCTTCTGCCTGATTAGAAGAGAATGATTCAAGCAAGGGCTAGATGAACATGTATTTCACTGGGAGAAAGTTACTTTGTTTCTGGGACAAGCTGTGATCTCTACCATGCACTCCTCTTTCTAACCCTTGCCAGCCACACCCAGCCTACATCTCAGATCCTGTTCTATACAACTACACTCACTGTTTATCTATGCCTGTACCTATCCCTCCACATTTCCACTCCAGATCAATTGGCACAAGCCATTTACAACGAAAGCCATTGTATCCACAGTAATCATCAGCTCCATATCATCCCAAAGAAACACAAAGACAGCTTTCTGCCTCCATGTGCATGGTTTTTTAAAATTAAAAATGGACTAAAACAAGATTTCTCAGGTAGAGAAAACCTTCCTGGTCAACAAAGTTCCATTCAAGATCCATATTGGTGTCTACCTATAGAATAGAAAATGACAGTCTGACCATTCAAACTCAAAATTCTATTCCTCAAAATTCCATTTCCTCCTGAGACAGTATAGCATTCTGATTAAGAAGATGCACTTGGGAATCTGACTGGTATGGGTTTGAAAGCCACTCCCAAACAGCATTACCTATATGGGCCGGAGCAAGACACTACCTCACCAGCCTCAATCCACTCATTTGGTAGAACGGGGATAATGATCCGTGTCATTCCCACAGGGTGTAAAGATTCAAAGAAAGCACTTAGCATGAGGCCCTGCATAATATTAAGTGCTCTATAAATGTTAGCTGCTATTAGTAATATTACCATCAAGTGGCTCAGCTAGTGCCAGGTATGATGGATGATCTCTTTTGTGAAATTTAACTTATAAATCTTAAAAGCCAGAAGGCCTCAAGGAATACCTGACTAGGATAGAGCCACACACATGAATTCACCTTCCGCCCCCAGCTTGAATCTCATTACCTTCAGCTGACAGAAGCAATGAAATACCCCAATTTCTTAACCAAACTTCACTATTCTTTATGAAAACCCAGTCTCAGACCTGACTAGCGCCTCTCTAATCAAAGGGCCTCTATGTACACATTTTTTTAGGGTATAGCCATCAGGCAAACCCAGGTACACACAATCCCATTATGCCATGTTCTCCCAGTGGTGCAATGAGGTCTATATAAGGTCTTCTTCTAAGTTTTTAGTGGACTTCAGATCCACCACTGTAGGTCAACTCCTTGACTGTAAGAACCATCTTGAGACCTTGCTTTAGGGCCACAGGTTGATTATAAAACTCTTATCAATAAGCACCCAATGCCCAGGAGGGAGTTTGGTGCAGTGGAAACTCCTGCTCAGCATACCAGTCAACCTATTAAATTAAAAAGCTTCTGCACAGCAAAGGAAATAAACAACAGAGCAAATAGACAACCTACAGAATGGGAGGAAATATTCACAAACTATACATCCAATAAATGGCTAATATCCAGACTCTACAAAGAACTCAAACAAATTAGCAAGAAAAAAACAGCCCCGGCCGGGTGCAGTGGCTCACGCCTGTAATCCTAGCACTCTGGGAGGCCGAGGCGGGTGGATCACTCAAGGTCAGGAGTTCAAGACCAGCCTGAGCAAGAGCGAGACCCCGTCTCTACTAAAAATAGAAAGAAATGATCTGGCCAACTAAAATATATACATATAAAAAATTAGCCGGGCATGGTGGCACATGCCTGTAGTCCCAGCTACTCAGGAGGCTGAGGCAGTAGGTTCGCTTAAGCCCAGGAGTTTGAGGTTGCTGTGAGCTAGGCTGATGCCACGGCACTCACTCTAGCCAGGGCAACAAAGCGAGACTCTGTCTCAAAATAAATAAATAAATAAATAAATAAATAAATAAATAAATAAATAAATAAATAAATAAATAAATAATTTTTAAAAAACCAGCCCCATTAGAAAGTGGGCAAAAGACATGAACAGAAGATTTTCAAAAGAAGATAGACAAATGGCCAACAAATGTATGAATAAATGCTCAGCATCATTAATCATCAGGAAAATGAAAATTAAAACCATAATGAGATATCACCTTACCCCAGTTAGAATGGCTTTTACTTAAAAATCCAAAAACAGTAGATGCTAGTGTGCATGCAAAGAGAAAGAAATGCTTATACACTGTTGGTAGGACTGCAAATTAGTACAACCTCTATGGAAAACATTATGGATATGTCTCAAAGAACTAAAAGTAGACCTACCATTCGAATCTGCAATCCCACTACTGGTATATACCCAAAGGAAAAGAAGTCCATTTTATCAAAAAGACACCTGCACTCAAATGTTTATTGCAACATAATTCACAATTGCAAAGATGTGGAATCAACCCAAGTGCCCATCAATGCATGGGGGATTAACAAAATGCAGTATATGTATACCATGGAGTGCTACTCAGCCATAAAAAGAAATGAATTAATGTCTTTTGCAGCAATTTGGATGGAACTAGAGACTGTGATCCTAAGTGCTATATCTCCAGTATTTCCATTATTTTCCAATAATGGAAAAACAAACACCACATGCACTCTGTAATAATTTGGAACTAATTGATGTGTACACATGGGCACAGAAAGAAGTAAAAATCATTGGAAATCAAGAAGGGGAAAGTGGGGAGGAGGGGAGGGACAAAAATTTACCTAACAGGTACAATGAACACTATTCAGGTGATGAGCACACTTACAACGCTGACTAAAGGATTATAAAAGCTTTCCATGTAACAAAAATATTTGTACCCCTGAATATTTTGAAATAAAAAAATTACTCAAAGAAGGTAATTCAAATACATTAACCTGGTTACAAAAGCAGAGTCAAGGAGAACACAAAGCTTTACAACCAGTCTCATACCAAAGAGCTTCAGAATAGAATGTCAGAAACTGAACCAATGTCATCTGAGTGACTATAATCCCCGAAATGCCTATTTAGTGGGAGAAGGGATTATAAGGATCAAAGTGGGATATCTCCATTGCCTTGGACACAGCCTGCAGAGCCCTTAGTGAACTGAGTACACATTTTCTCACTAGCTTCACCACTACTATTTTGTCCCCTACACCTTAAGGTCCAGCCTTACCGAATTAGTGAGTTTCCCTCTAATACCTTCAAGACTTCCCGAACAAACTTTTCCTATTGAAATTCACCAAATTCATATTTTTCCTTTAAAACTCAGCTGGAGCATCCCCATCCCACATGTTGCCTTTATCACAGCACTTTACATACTCTATTGTGATTGCAGGTTTGTATATTAATGTCACCCAGTAGAATTTAAGCCCTTAAAGGCAGGGATATCATAGTTCAATGCAGGTACACAGGGGATTCTCAAAAATTTTTTTTAATATTATGGATATTGCTATTCTTAATGGGAACTTCACAGCACTTTTTAGCTCTTGTATTTTAATTAGTTATTACTTGTTTAAGAGAAAACTATTAGCTTAACTTTTTTTCCTATCTTCTTTATAACTAGTTTAAAGAAATTTCTTACTAGTCATATAGTTTCAACTGGTTCTATTAGGTTTTTTAGACAAAAATTCATATCTGGATATAATATTTTAATCTCTTATTTTCAAATATTGATATCTCTTACTTCTATTCCATAATTCATTTAATTGCCCATAAATTCAAGAATATGGTCAAATAATAATGGTGATTTCAGGACACTGTTTTATTTCTGATTTTAGGATAGCCACTCATATTTTCCAGTTAAATGTGATGTTGGCTATTCATCTTAAATAGTTAATTCAATTAAAAGATAAAATTTCTCAAAATAAAAAGCCAAAGACAATCTCTTTAGAACAAAATTAAACATATGGGCAAGATGAATCAAGAAAATAGGAACAAAGAAAGCAGAAGGATAATATTAATATCAAAGTGGACACCGAGACAAAAAGTCTTAGCTTGTTTGTGTATATCTTCAGTGGTTTAAGATACTGAGATCCAAGCTAGGCTTCAAGGTCGTAATTTCTTAGTGAAGGATTTTTATGGAAGCATTGTTCTGTTCCTTCCAAGCAGATAGTTAAAGCCCAAACCTGTGTTTTTTTCTTCCTTGTATGACAAGGCCAAGATAGGGCGGGTCTTGAGTTGTATTACTAGACTCCCCCCTCCTCTTGCCTTAGCCCATTATGTCCCATGCCCAAGAAGGAGTGGGCAGATTGATAAAAAAAAAGTCTGGCTATAGCTACAATTGTTACACAGTTATCATATACTAATCCTATCCTGCTACAACTCCCAACCTCTAAGTCTAAATTTTGATTCATCTCTTTGTTATCTACGAAGGATGTCCAGGTAGTAAATGTATTTATATTTAGAATACTTAAGCAAATATACAAGGGTGCATAAAATAAGATGAAATTAAAATAGAAATAGAGAAAGGAAAACGATGATAAAAACATAAATTGGAGCTAGAACTGAGAAATAGAAATGTATTAGATACTATATACTCTTTTTACCTATATTAATTAAAATTCAGCTGATATACCAGAGAAAAAAACAGCAATGAATTTAAAAGATAGAATATTATTTTCATTAGAGAACATTACAAGCAGAGAAAGTGGGTCTGCTCTACACAGTCTTCAGAGGCCCGCACTACTTTGTCTACCTAGCGGTTCCATCATCCCAAAGGCATGTACATAGTTCAAGATAGCACCTTACTACACTTGCATTCCCATTGCACGTATCAATTCCACTCTATCTCATTAGTCATAATGCATTCACATTGCCACACCTAGTTGCAAGGAGGATTGGGAAACATAATCTTTACCTAGGTATCCATGTCCTCTGCTAAAAGTTCTATCATTGTATAAGAAGGGAAAGGAAGAACAAATAGAGTGTACAACTGGCTGCTTTGATCTCATTACAGTAAGCCTCAAATATATTTGACTCTTAACATTCTTACAATCAACATAAAAAGAAAATCTATTAATGATACTCTTTAAATGTAGAATTGTAAGGATGATAATAGAAAGCTATTAAAATAATTTTTTATAAAAGAGAAGCCATTGTAGTTGTATAATTCATGGTGAATGTAAGATAGAAAATGGATAATTTTCTTAGAGGAATTAACAAGGCTTTTTGTAGGAAGACCAAACTAGAATTTTTCTAAAGTACTACATGTCCTGAAATTTTGTGTATTAGTCATAGTCTCCCTGTTTCCCTTATTCATGAACTCCAACTTGGAAAAAGAAGGAATTCAGAGGCTATGATTTTTTTTCCCAAAATACTCTTTAAATACCACTACATGGTATTTGGTGTTCTGAAAAAAAATTTGATGCCAAACTCATTTTTATTCCTTTGGTTATGTGCTTGGATAGGCAAAGAAATTTGATTGTATTTTTTACTGGAATAAGTCTAAATACAGGATTTATTTTCTTTAATTACACATAGATTATAGCGAAACTTCATTCCCAAACTCAAATCTTCTTTTAGTTCACAAAAGTTTCTTCTGTTACTTGATTATTTACTCCACATTAATTTTTGTCTTATTCTTCAAGAATACTTATTATGTATCCATGGCTTGAATTTCCATACCTGTTTTATTATCTTTTATCATAGTTATCTCTTTAATTTTTTCCTTTGCATTAGGATGGTATTTCTCTAGTTTGTCCTCCATACCCTGGTGTCAATTTTTCACTGAGTGGAAAGTTACTTAGTACAAAGTTATTTATGTTTATAGTTATATCTCTTATGATTTCCAACTTTTAGCATTATAAAGAACCAGCTTTATGTCATGTAATATTATCTGGCCTAAATTTCACTTTGTCCATTATAAAAATCACAATCCATGCTTTTCTCTTGATTTCTGTAATCATTTTGAGTTTTTTCTTCAACCTCTTTCCTAGGATAGGTAGAGAAGTTCTCAGATCTTTCTCTTATTGGAAATGCTACCAAAGGTGTTTACTAACTGCTAATCTTTCATTCCTATATGTTTAGAGATAATCAACCAACCCACCAACGAATCAGTATTTTTTGGGTATCTGCTATCTCTCAGGGACTGTGCATTTATCACTCAGTGTGAAACAATAAAGACATGGTCTCTTCTTCCATGGAGTTTACAATCTAGTAGCAAGCAAGATGTATCAGAATCTCATGCCAAAGAGAAAGCATAGGGTGTTTGTTATTGGAAGTCACATGGCAAGGGACTTGATCTAGGCTAGATGTTGGGAAGATACCTGCCATAGGAAGTGGCACTTAGGTTAAGACTTGAAAACTAAATAGGAGTTAAGAGTTAGGTTGAAATAAAAAAAGTAATAATAATTTAAAAAAGGAGTTAGGGAGTCATTTGGGGCCAGGGATGGAAGGTGAAAGGGGAGGAGAAAGAGGTAACTGGATTAGGGAGATTCCCATACAGAAGCTGGCCCTGAGAGGAGAGAGCATGGTACCCTGAAGGCACTTCTTCCAGCTGGCTAGAGCTTGGAGTGTGAATGGTCAAGAACAAATTGTTTCTGGGAATAAGCTATGCCTACCTTTGTAAATGTGTGGTGGAGGTCAGAGAGCAGCAATATGATATGACAGTGAACAGGTGGCTCTTAGGCCATCCATCTCAGAGATCTTATAATATGTTCTTACCCTAGTTAAGTCAGCCAGTGCCAACTGACGAAGGCTAAGTCATAATCCCAAAATTTTCTACAGGGATAGTCAATCCCCGAGACAAAGATATCACAACAATTACCTGAGAAAATCTGTGGCCAAATTATGCAACACAAATGAATTTTGATCTATAGGTGCTCAGGAAATACTAGTTGGTTGAGTAGTTGGTTTATTGTCTCCAAATACATAGACATGAAAAGGCTAGCAATTAAAATATATCATGGGTTAAATTTCAATTTAATTGCCAGACCCATCTAAGACCTTTAACATTAACATGAAAAATAAAGTTGGTTACAACTGTAATATATGCATATTTTACAAAAGATTAAGAGAAGCTGTAGTCCTTTCAACAGTCACAATACTTTATCTTCAACAGCTCACAAGGATCATTAAGGATTAAAAAGAAAGATGGTGGTCAAATGTCAGTGCTTTCTTTCCAAATATGAACAGAGGGTGCAACAGTGTGATCCATTACAAGTGAAATCAAAGACGTTGAGGACTGAATGCACCATATGAATATCAGACTAATCCTCTTTGTGCCACTGAGGGATGCTGATGGCCTCACTTAACCTCACTGTGTCTCCATTTCCCAATCTGTTAAATAGGGTTAATAATTTTAACCCACTTCTCAGAGATAGTAGGTGGATTAACTATAATAACAATAAACTGATTAAAAACACAAATCATGAGAATGTTTTAACAAGTGCTATAATTACTCATAGTAAGAAATGTGAATTTCTTCTCTAGAATTGTTCCAAATGCTTCAGCTAATAATTTATTAGAAGAAAAATACATTGTGACCTTCCCTTTCAGTGACTAAAGATATTCTCTGGAATGAGTCTTTTTTTTTTTTTTTAATAAAAACTTAACTTTTTTTAGGTGTAAAAAATGACTTTGATCCTATCTCAGCCCAGTGATTCAATGGATGGCAACTCCGCCAGGAAGATTTAAGAGCTCTGTCCTCAACTTACAAGGCTCCACTGAAAAATACTCATTTAGCGGTTTGAGAGTTACCTTGACCTAGAATTTATGCCAGAAACAACAAGGGCATAAAGATAAAACCACTTTAGCTCACTAATCAAAATAAACTTATCCTAGACAAATTTACTGAACAAACATAATGCAAACCAATTCAATTGTCTGCCCAAACTTCACAATTATAAGACTATAAGTACCATGTACCTAAATATTGTTCTTAAGATAATTAAGTATATTATTTCTTCAGAGATTGGAATAACAGGAAAACACTAAAGGTCATTGTCAGGTACTCACCTTGACAGTTACTAGTCAACATGCATTTGCATTTTACAGAAATATTCACCTTTCTGTAGCATCCAGAATGCTGAAATTCTGGAACAGAGAGTCAGTTAAGCAAACATTAAGTGAATCCAAAGCTGTACAATAGATAGCAGTGTTAAATCCTGGCAGACTACAATTTATTAACACCCACAAATAGATTACTTCTGTTGAAGTCAAACAGACTGGAAAAAAATGGATTTTCTATAATCCAGCTACCCAGTTTCCTTTCAATTTTTGAAAAAGTACAACTTCCACTTTATGACATGACCACATTTTTTCAACTAGAGGGCAAGAAATAAATCACACTGTATATTATGAGGGTAGAATCCCAAGATGAGGGGATCATAAATCCCACCTCCAAAAAGGTTGTAAACCCTCCCATCCCATAATACAAGTATGCAGAACAAGGCTTCTGCCTATATATGTGGCCACATGACATACACGAAGTAGATCAGAGAGTTCCCAACATAGCAGTTAGCTAAACAGTGTTTCCAAGGTCACAAAATAACACTACTTTCTATTTCCCTCCTTTCCAATCCAGAGAGAGAGACAACTACCTAATTATACTAATGTAGTACTTCCTTCTGGAGATATTCCAACCTATTTTGGTGAGGGATTTTTCAATGAGAACTTGAAATTTGGAGAGGGAAATAGAAAATGAACTAAAGCACAAAGCAAAAGTACTGGATTATTTTCAAGGTGCAACATTTATTATTTTTTAAGTTTTTACCTTTAAAAATATGTCAAAATAAAGCTTTTAAGTTATAAATAGGTAGGTAATATTACCAAAAAATGCTAGATTACTCTATTTAGGTATAATTATTGTTTCTAGAATAACTAGAGTCAAATCAGGTGAAATTTTGAATAAGAGTCACATCAATCATGAAATAAAATTGTATTCTTGCTGTTCAGGCTAGATATCCTAGAATAATGAAAATTTGAAGAGAAATGGAAAGGTTTAGATTAGTTTGAACTACTCATAAAATTTAAGGAAGTAAAGATAAGTCTTTTTAATAAAAATAGAACAACTTTTCCACTCGTACTCAAACAATACCAGATGGTCTAACATTGGTACTAACCTATCCTCCACATACATTTTGGAGAGGAATTTTTACATTCCCTGGGCCAATTTAAATAATATAAATGGATATAGGCAGTGAAAGCAGAACATAGATCAGAAAAACATCCAGGTCCAATATCAAAGATGGAATTAGCATAATATTAGACTGTCTCTGTGCTTCAGACTTTCTATTCTGTCCTCAGAATGCTTAGCCAGTGTTCATTCTGAAGTTCATGCTATAAGATCTATCAGAAAAAAAAAAATATCCGAAATGAAAAACCTTATAATTTTCCTAGGGGAATGTTTGACTGTAGTTTTCCACTACGTAAGTGTGAAAGTGTGTTAGCAAATATGATAGAAATGCTAATTAGAACAGTAAGGCAATTTTTTCAATGCAAAATGAACATAAAAATAAGCATTATAGGCATTGTAACACTGAAAATTCTTAAATCAGACTTTGCAAATTTGAAAAAAAATGTGATGTGTTATTTCCTTTATTTGTAACTAGGCTAAATGCATTATTAATTTGGTATTCAGGCTAGATATCCAAGAATAATAAATTGGATATTCATTCCATTGCTCACCAATGAGTAACCAAAAACCACTGGGAATACTAAACAAGAAGTAACCCCATGGTAAATGATTTCTATCTTCTAATTTTGATTTCTATAATAATATGCAACAGCAAGAAGTATTATCCATGAAAATCAAAATCTGAGTCTCCCTCTGTCCTGTCCAATGTAAAATATTACATTTCCATGTCCAGTTCTCAGCGTGGTAGAAATGCACAAGCTAAGCCTCTCCTGCCCTACCCCCACATACAAACTTGGTGAAGTTTAAAAACTAGAATTTCAAAAGAAAACAGAAATGCTTTGTGCCAGAGGAAGGATTAGTATAAATTTTAAATTCTGGTTCTTAAAAGTTTATTATAGATACTGCTGTTTTCACTATTTCAACTAAAGGAATTCATAAAAGACCCTAATTTTGAGTATCCTTATCGGTTAGCTGTGAGTTCAATGTGATTGTTGTAGGGGTTATAATTTGATTCCAAAATTTACTCTAAAGTTTAAGTAAGCCATTGTTTGTGGACATAGTAAATATAATCATGTATTTCAGTCAGTGAAAACCAAAAAGAAAACACACTCTCTTGCCTCCCTCCTTTTGACAAGTTCACACCCTTCTATCAACTATCAATGAAACTTATTTAATTCTTTTTAAAAAAATCAATGTACTTCTTTTAAAGTACTAATATTATATAAGTTAATATTCTGTTTTCCTCCTGTAACATATTTATGGAATAAGTTCCAATTCATTATGAATTTTTATAACCTCATCATTACATTGCCAGTTGCTACAAATATATGCCAATTATTTCCTCCATGAAAATAAATGTGCTAGAGGTAGCTCATTATTATAGTCCTGCTCACACACACACACAAAAATGACCAGTCCTTTCTCTCACCCACCTAATCAGAACCACTTACAATGTTGACAGGGGAGGCCAGTCCTTCACACTTCTAGACTTATAAATATGCTCAAAAACCAGAGATCCCTTAATAACTACCATTTCTTGAGCAGTATGATGGCTATTTGCCACGTTAGGTAAATTCACTGTCCCGCTCTGCCCTTCTGGGGCCTAGGAAGTTGACCTCTATGGGCTGCATGATCCAGGCTCTGAGCCTTTGGTTTCTGGTTCATTTTGGCCCATGGGAGGCATTCACAGAAGATCAGAAGGCAGGAAGAGAGACATAGGAGATTTCTTCTCTGTTCTCTCCCTGCTTCCGTGCAAGACTCTGGCAGTGGATACTTTCCTCCAGGGCCACAGCTTTGTCCTACAGTCCAAACTCTCAGCAGGTTCTAATAATGACATCCTACTGTTGCTAGTCTCTGACTGTTTCACCATCCCCTCTTTGCTCCCTTAACCTTGCCCACACCTCTACACTTGGTCTCTTTGTTAATATTTATCTAGACCACTTCTCATAGGCATGACTCTAAGATGGCCCAAAGACTCCTGACCACTTTTTTTTTTTTTTTTTTTTTTTTGAGACAGAGTCTCACTCTGTTGCCCGGGCTAGAGTGCTGTGGCATCAGCCTAGCTCACAGCAACCTCAAACTCCTGGGCTCGAGCAATCCTCCTGCCTCAGCCTCCTGAGTAGCTGGGACTACAGGCATGTACCACCATGCCCAGCTAATATATATATATATATGTATATATATATATGTGTGTGTGTGTGTGTGTGTGTGTGTGTGTGTGTGTGTGTGTGTTTAGCTGTCCATATAATTTCTTTTTCTATTTTTAGTAGAGACAGGGTCTCGCTCTTGCTCAGGCTGGTCTCGAACTCCTGAGCTCAAACAATCCGCCCGCCTCGGCCTCACAGAGTGCTAGGATTACAGGTGTGAGCCACCGCGCCCGGCCTACTGACCACTTTTTTGCACACTTTATATAATCCTCTCCCCTCATGTGGCTGAACCTGGCCTAATCAGGTGAGCTAGCTGTTTCAAAAGAGGATCTATGTATCGGTCAGAGAAGGAACAAGTCAGAGATACTCAAACCATAGCAGATATTCTCCTGTCAGCCCTGAAGGTGCAAACTGCCAGATTGTGGGAAAGGCCACCTGGCAGGGAATAGCAGGCAGTGTTGAGAAGCTAAGAGTGGTCCCAACTGATGGCCAGCAACAAAATGGCACCTCAGTCCTACAACGACAACCCAAAGCTTGGAAGGGGATCCAAGCTCCAGATGAGATTGCAGCTGGTCAACACCTTGATTTCGATTTTGTAAGACCCAGAGCAGCAGACCTAGCTGACTCATGCCCAGAATTCTGTGCTACAGAAACTATGAGGTAGTAAATGTGTGTACACCATTATTACACAACTATGTTTGTGGTAATCTATTACACAGCAACAGAACATAAATACGACACCTACCGTGAATTCTGCTTAAGCTCTGACGTGAGCATTAAGTGTTTACAGTAAGAACCCATTTCTTTAAATTCTCATAAAAACTCTGTGAAAATTACTATAAGTCCCATTTTAAAGATAAGGAAAATGAAGCTTAGGTCACTTGTCCAAGATCATACAGAAAGCAAAGAACAGAGCCCAACTAAAACTTATGCTTCTTTGAAGCCAAAGTCCCTTCTATAACTTCTATTACACACCACCTCTACCCTTAGAAGGAAAGAAGTCCAACATGGTTTTTTTTTTCTTATTTTGTTTTGCTGTTTTTCTGTAAGTTTCTATGGCATGTATCATGTGTGTTGATACCTTAGCTACCTTAGCTAAAAATATGAGAATGGTAGGGGCTCAGGCCAACGGCTAAACCTGTGGGTTATCAAGATGACATTCAGGGGTCTCCACCCTGTAGAAATACTCATGTAAAAAATATCAAATAGACCAGTAGGACTTTATTGGATAGTATGCAAGCCAGGTGAACAAAGAAAAGACAGACCATAAAAGCTTAAGTTGAACTTTAAAATTATAAATGATTGTATATCTTGGAATATTAAAAGTAAACCTTTATCAAATAAAATAAATTCTCTTCCTCACAAACTTAAAGTGATTTATATACCCTTAATTAGCAACCATACCAAGAGCTGTTCTAAGGGTTACATATATTAATGCATAACATATTTATGCAGAAATCAAAAGTTTTATCATTTATATGAAACTTGAAAATACAAAATATATCCATGCTTACTGCTCATTCATCCTGGAATTCCATGGTCCTTGCCACACATATAAAAGATAATATATAAGATAATGTCTGTATTCCTATGACTTTCATGGAAGTGCAATATTTTCCTCAGATTATACTTGGAACCAGTCATTGGACTTAAATTTGCTTTTCAACTTACCAACAATTTAACTCTTTTTTTTCTGAGGCAAATACAATGATCATTACTCCTAAGGATTTGTAATTGTATCTGGATAGCTTTAGCAACAGAGGGGGAAGGAAGGGCTAGCTTACTCCTGCTAGGAAACATTCACCTCACAATTTACAAGGGTGGTCTAAAACTTATAAGTCTCTAAAACTTGCATGTCTACAAAATTTTACCCAAATTATCTTATTTCAGCAACTGACATATTAGTAATACACTATTAAGCAGTTGCTATTGGACTATTTCTTTTAGAATCTTTATTTAAAGTAATAATTTTTGGAATAGAGTGGGACATAAAATTAGAGACTGGATTACATTCATCATGTTGGGACAGGGCAGGATAAGAAGAGGTGGATTCCCAAATGTCAATATTCTGTCCATTGTAACCAGCGGGACCAGGAATCTACAGCACAGGTAGTCTAGCCTAATGCCCATATAATTCATCTTAGACCTATCAGAGCCCTGCTTGAAAATAATAATATAATCATATTTATGTCTACCAATATTAACCACAAGAATCATCCAGTACATTCATATAAGTCATATTCCAAGACATTGTGACTCGTTTCTCTTAAGTTCTTTTGATGTAAATATTCAAATATGTCACCTTCATAAATACATGACATAAAATCACCCAAATGTGTTAACTTTATGAGGATCGTATTTGGTACTTTCAAATATAAGGATCTAGATAGAGTCGACTTTTGTTTAGTTTTTGTTCTCATAGTGTATGGCACTGTGAATGTTTTTTAAAGCAGTCAAAGTTTAGTTTCTCTTGCTATGACACCTCATTCTGGGGTGAAATCTATTTTTATATTTATCTATTTTAGAAGTTTGTTATGCAAATCGATTATAGAGTAAAGTTGCAGAGGGCATGCTTAACTAACTGAAGGGAACCAAATGTTTAAGGGATTTAGCACTTTGTTATCATCTTTTCTGTGAAAATAATAGAGTTACCAGTTTATTAAATACAAACGCTAATGCTTTGCTTTAGTAGTTAATTTCATGTGCTTAAAAGAAATCATTCTTTTTCTCTTTTCCATTCCAGAAAGGAATGAGAACTAATTTTCCATATATTCTACAGTTCAAACATTTTAAAAGATATCCACTCCTTAAAGTTTGTCTGCATTAGTGAGTTTGTATTGTCTTGAAAATTGATTTCTTAACTTTATTTGAATGAGTTATGACTCTAAATATTAAAAAATCTTTGTCTTCCTCAGGCATCTCGATAACTTGCAAGTTGTACAGTTCTGGTTCAATATCCTTTTTCTTTCCTCCTATTCCTGTCACTGTTTCAAAATTAGGTGAATGGCTGGCTAACTCCTTTCATAAATCAAATAACATTCTTCCCGTGGTTTCAATGGAGTAAGTCAAGCTTCAGAAACTGGTGCAGATACTTACAGTAGCACTGTTCTGGGGACCCCAAGGAATGAAAGACTTTATGAAATTGGTCTATAAAAGTCACATCTCTACTCAGCATAATCACAAGCTCTGCTGCAGTTGCAAACAATGGTACGTTTGAATTCTAAATCAGTCCTTCAGTTATCAGAGCTGTCACTCCCTCTCCTTGATGGTTTTTCTACCCCAGCAAAATCCCCGTTGCTATTGCTATTGCTGCAAAGTTCCTAAATTCTTACTCTTAGAATTTTTTCAGAGAACAGAAAGTTTTCATGAAGCAATGACTCTTGGTGAATGCCCTCTCTCTGCAATATATTCGACTTCTCCCTCTCTCCTGGCTCTGCCTCTATAGAAATTTAAACATCCTAAAGGCACTCTAAGTTAAAAAAAAATTCTTCCTCACACATACATAGACCTTCATCTCATTTTCATTTTCCAGCCAAATTTCACTTTATCCTTTTCTTCTTGACCCATTAACTTTGTCCCCTTCCTCCACTGCTTTCCTGAAACAATACTTGCTAAGGTTACCACTGATCTCCACCTTGTTCAAGCCACAGATATGTCTCAGTCCTCATTTTATTTACTCTCTCCAGAACATTCTTCTTGAAATTGGCCTTCCTTTGGCCTCTGGATCACACTCTCCTGGTTTCCTTCCTCCCCTTCTATCTTCATCCCATACTTACTTGTGGGATCATTCTGGTCTGCCAGCCATAAAATGCTGACAAAGGACAAAAGACAGAAGTCCTAGGGCTGATCCTTGAGAATCATCTTCGCAATCTCCCTCTTCAGGTCTGCTTAATTTTGCCTCCTGAACAGTTTTGAAATCCATCGGCTTCTCCCCTCTCCATTATCACCAGCCTCTCATCCAAGCTACAGTCATCCTTCCCTGGACTGCACAAGTCCCCCACTGGGTCTCCACGTGTGCCCTGGTCTCCTCTCTGATGTTTCCCACCATGAGGCCAGAAGTGTCCTTTAAATATACAAATCTGACCATGGCATCTTGCCCCCTTTACTTAGGCTTTTCCATGGCTTGTTATTGCTTTTAGGATAAGGGCCTTTCAGTGACCTCCAAGTTCTTTATAATTGTGGTCTCCAACCCCTGGTCTGCGGCCTGTTAGGAACTGGGCTGCATAGCAGGTGGTGAGCAGAGCAGGAGGCTACTGAGCAAGGCTTTCTCTGTGTTTACAGCCACTCCCCACTGCTTGCATCACCGCTTGAGCTCTGCCTCCTGTCAGGTCAGCAGCAGCATTGGATTCTCATAGAAGCATGAACCCTACTGCAAACTGTGCATGTGAGGGATCTAGGTTGCACACTCCTTATGAGAATCTAATGCCTGATGATCTAAGGTGGAGCTGAGATGGTGATGCCAGCGCTGGGGAGCAGCTGCAAATACAGATTGTCATTAGCAGAGAGGGTTGCATAATTATTTTATTATATATTACAATGTAATAATAAAGTGCACAATCAATGTAATGCACTTGAATCATCCTGAAACCATCCCCACCCTCCTCAGCACCCTCCCACCCCTGTCCATGGAAAAATTATCTTCCATGAAACTGGTCCCTGGTGCCAAAAAGGTTGGGGATTTAATGATTTAAATGATCTCCATGTTCTGTCTGCTGCTTACCCACTCTCATCCTGTACCATTCTCTCCTTCTTTACACTCCTGTGGTTCCTTGAAAAGAAAATATCCTTCTATGTTCTTAGCAACCGCTCTGTGCTCTATAAAGAAATGTTCACCCCTCAACTCATTCAATACTCACTTCCTCAAGGAAGCCTTCTCTGACCCCTCAGTCTATATCACGTCCTTTAGCTGTGTCTTTTGTAATTATGCACATTTTCATTAATTACATTAATTAGTAAAATTACATTAACTTGTGTGATCTTTTGAGTACTTAAGATCGCCTCCCCTGCTAGACTGTAGGTTCCCTGAAAAGGGAGCTGTGTGCATTGTGTTTATGGTTGTAAGATCTGCCCTTATCACGCAATCTGAAAGATGCTGTGTAAAAAAGGTGCTCAATAAATCCTTGAAAAAAATGAAAAAAAAAAAAGATTAGAGACCTGCAGGGAAAATTGGCAAGGCTTGACCTTACCTCTATGCTCCTCCCCTTTTAGGGAAACCATAAGAAATTATGTAGGGAGTTCAGTAAAAATAAGGAACTACTCCCTCAATCCCAAAAAGTGTTTCTCATGAAGATATACCAAAGGTTTTGTAAAAGCTATTTAGAAGAATGAAATGGTAGGTCAAGATGCCCATGTATCTTAATGCACCCAGGTTCCAAGTGTGCTAATGAGTAGCATCTCACCTAGAGCTGGTCAGCTGGGGCCTTTAACGTGGGCCCCTGCCTACAGGACCCCGTTCTGGCGCTCAGTCAGTCAGGCCTCTTCCCACAGGCTGAAGAAGGCGTGAGGCCAAGGGGTGAGCCCTCCTGGAGCTGAGGCCCCCCTTCTAGACCTTACCCCAGATGCCCAAACATCCCTGCACTGAAGCCTACACGTCTCCTCCTGGTCAAGTCTCCCAAGGGCAGCCAGCACCTCAGGTGACCATGTCCATAGCTCTAACTCACGCCCACAGTGTAGTTGTGTAGGGGTAGAGTAGAGGTGGCTGGCAGAGTTTGGATTTGCAAACTGAGATGTCCACAGGCACACATCAGAAGCCCCCTCCAGGACAGAGCTGGCGTCAGGCAACAGGCCAGGGGCCTCCGTGTATATTAAATAAGTGAAAGAGAAAATAGATTTAAAGCTGTGCAAATGTTGGGGCAGGGCTGCTAACTGGGTGTCTATCTTTACAATAAAACTGATTTCTGTCTCTCTCCACCTGCTCTAACCATTAGAACAAAACATGTCCTCCTCTTCCTCCTTCAGTGTATAATCTACAGCCTGATGTTTTGCCTATCTTGCTGAATACAAACTTCTCTTGGGAGCCTCAAAATCCTCTACGGTAGAACCCCAACCTCTGTATTTGCTGGAAACCCTCTCTGGCTGTCAAGTCTGTTGACACATGTGCGCAAACACATGCACATACATACCCCCCCACCCCCACTTCCCTCACAATTCCAGCTCTGTGCCTTCACCTCTGTGCTCTCTCTCCCTGCCATGTTTGCACCCTCTCAGTCTACCCAAAAACCTGTGCCCAAATTCCACAACCTGGCTGACATCTATCTCATCAAGCCTGTGTGAGTGCCCAAAACACACCCTATGTGTTCTTAGCCCTGAACTTCTATAGCAGAGATGTCACACAATTTCAATTAAAAGAAATCCAACTGTGTAGGCCCCATTACTTTTTTTATAACAATGGCAAGAAACTTACCTTATTAGCTATTCAGACATATGGATCTAAAAGCAATCCCAGAAAGAGTCAGCTTTATTCAGATGTAAGTGTTAATCTAGGCTTAAGATTAATTATTGATCATATTTTTACTTGGTGAAAACACTGGCATTTAACAAACTGAACTATTCTTTAGAACAGTGAGATAGTTTCTTTAGATATTTTCTTGAGATATATTCTTTAGAACAGTGAGCCAAGAAGTATCTAAATTCCAACTCCAGATTTTCCTCACCCGGGGATGCTTTTCGGTTTCTTTTTCAATAGCTTCATAAAAGAGAATGTATTTTTGCAGAGTTTCATGGAGACAAACACGAACATTGTCCAGGGATTTGCATAGCAGGGATTTTCAGGAGAGTTCTAAGACTGATATTCTCTTCTTTAAAACTTCAGAATACTTCTGGGTGAACGCAGTTTGTTTTCAACTCATTCAATATTTTCGAAACTAAGTATCCCTCGCCACCCTCTTCCACACCCAAGGCTTTTCTAAGCTGAGCATCCAAAGCTCATAAAATACTTGCTCCTTGGTCAATTGAGGAATTTCTGAAATTACAGTGGTATTTCAATGCTGCCAATAAGTGCAATCACCTGCCAAGATGTGGGTAGCTGAAATACTCAGCTCTTAATAGACTTACAAATAGGCAAAAGGCAAACCATGAAAATATCTTAGGGTTATTTTCTTCCCAAAAAAAAGAACTAATAAACATAGATTCTCTTTTAATAAATGTTTCCTGACATGCTATTTCCTATATCTTTCAGTGATAAATATATGCATCAAGTCACTTATTGACAAGTGCACATAACAATTTACTGCATAACATCTAACAAGGAAAATCCAATAACTCACAAAACCATCAGAAGAAAAAATACAATTAATTCTGTTGCAGAGTGAAAATCTTGTGTTTTTTTATTATTATTCATCCGTCACTACTTGCCTGGCATATTATGCACATCATAACTTTCTGGACTTGCACTTTTGTTTTTGATTGGCTGAGTCATGGTCAAAAGAAGAAACAATAAGAAAAATTCCCTAGAAAAATCTGCACAAAAATTTTCATATTTTCCATTTATTATGAAATAGGCAAATAAAAGAATATTGAGAAGCTATTTGATTTTTTATATCTTATTTTCATAAAAAGCTGCCTATATTCCTCACTGAAGCTAACACTATTCACCAACTGGAAATTGACTTAATTTTGCTTTATTTCTACTCTGACAAGATATTCTACTATATTAAAGAGACTTTGAGTTTTTATACCGTAGTATTAAAAAATTATACACGCACGCACAGACACTTGCCATGCTCTGACCCAAATGGCTAGAAATTGTGAGCTGGTGCTATTATATTTTAAAAAAAACAAGACTATCCGCTAGACTTAGAGTATATATTGTATATACTATATATACACTACATATATGCCATATATAGCATATGGTATATGCTATAGTATATATGATATATACATAACATATATGTATATACACATACCCACACACATAAATGAGTTCAGTAATTTTTTCTTTTTCTGTATATGACATTTTAAAGATCCTATCAATTTCTCAGCAATGAAAGTTTTCTTTTCTTAGAGAAGCTCCCCTTCATATTGTTTTTTTTTTTTTTTTCCCCAAGTCTCTTAGGTGAGTTTAGACAATGAAGAGGGTAAGACAAGACAAGCCATGGTGCCGGGACTTATTAAGTGTTTTCAAGTATATGAAGATTATGAGAATGGCCCTATCTTCACAAGGATCAAGTAAGATAAAGGAATTTACATCACTTTTTTAAGAGTGTTTCAAAATGGCTAGAAGAGAGGATTTTGAATGTTCTCACCACAAAGAAATGATAAACGTTTGAGGTGATGAATATACTAATTACCCTAATTTGATCATTACAGTGTATACATGTATCCGAACATCACACTGTGCCCCATAAATATGTACAATTATTATGTAGCAATTAAAAACAAAACTTAAAAGTGTTTTAATGACTATATTTCAAACTAGAGAAAAATTTTCCTATGTATAAACACACATGCCTCTTCTTTTTATTTGTATTTTGATAGATTAAAGAAAACAAGTGGGCTTTGGTTACATGAATGAACTGTATAGTGGTGATATCTGGTTTTTTGCACCCGTCACCTGAACAGTGTACACTGTAGCCAATAGGCAGTTTTTCTTCCCTCAGCCTCTTCTCACTCTTCCCTTTCTGAGTATCCACTGTGTCACTCTGTATGTCCCTGTGTACCCTGTAGCTTAGCTCCCAATTATAAGTGACAACATGCAGTATTTGGTTTTCCAGTGCTGCAATACTTCACTTAGGATAATGGCCTCCAGTTCCATCCAAGTTGCTGTGGAAGACATTATTTCATTCTTTATTGTGGCTGAGTAGTATTCTCTGGTATATACATATTATGTTTTCTTTATCCACCTCTCAATTGATGAACACTTAGGTTGATTACATGTATTTGCAGTTGTGAATTGTGCTGCGATAAATGTATAATTGCAGGTGTCTTTTTGATATAATGATTTCTTTTCCTTTAGGTAGATACCCAGTAGTGGGATTGCTGGATCAAATAGTATGTCTACTTTTAATTTTTTGAGGAAGCTCCATACTGCTTTCCATAGAGGTTGTACTACTGTTCTCCCCAACAGTGTATAAGCTTTCCCTTTTTACCACACCTGTGCACCTGCACCAACATCTGTTGTTTTTTGACTTTTAATAAAGGCCATTCTGACTGGGGTAAGGTGGTGTGTCACTGTGGTTTTAATTTGCATTTCCCTGATGATTAGTGATGCTGAGCATTTTTTCATATGCTTGCTGGCCATTTGTATACCTTCTCTTTAAAAAATGTCTGTTCATGTTGTTTGCCCACTTTTTAATGGGATTTTGGGGGGTTTTTTCCTGGCTGATTTGTTTGAATTCCGTATAGATTCTGGATATTCATCCTTTGTCAGATGTATAGTTGGCAAACATTTTTCCCATTCTGTAGGCTGCCTATTTACTCTGTTCATTGTTTCTTTCACAGTGCAGAAGATTTTTAGTTTAATTAAGTCCCATTTGTTTATTTTTGTTTTTGTTGCATTTGCTTTTGGGATCTTAAGTATGAATTCTTTGCCTAAGCCAATGTCCAGAAGAGTTTTCTCTACATTTTCTTCAGTAATTTTTATTATTTCAGGTCGTACATATAAGTCTTTGATCCATCTTGGTTAATTTTTGTATATGGTGAGAGATAAGGATCCAGTTTCATTCTTCTGCATGTGGCTATCCAATTTTCTCAGCATCATTGAGTAGGGTGTCTTTTCCCCAGTGTATGTTTTTGTCTGCTTTGTCAAAGGTCAGTTGTTTGAAGGTATTTGACTTTGTTTCTGGGTTGTCTATTCTGTCCCATTGATCTATGTGTATAGTGTTATACCAGTACCGTGATTTGGTTACTATAGCCTTGTAGTATAATTTGAAGTCGGGTAATGTGATCGCTCTGGATTTATTCTTTTTGTTTAGGATTGCTTTGGCTATTTGGGCTCTTTTTTGGTTCCATATGAATTTTAGGATTGTTTTTTCTAATTCTGTGAATAATGAAGTTGGTATTTTAATAGGAATTGTATTGACTCTGTAGATTGCATTGGACAATATGGTCATCTTCTCAAAATCGATTCTTCCAATCCATGAGTATGGGATGTTTTTCTATTTGTTTGTGTCTTCTACAATTTCTTTCACCAGTGCTTTGTTGCTCTCCTTATAGAGATCTTTCACCTCCTTTGTTAAGTATATTCCTAGGTTTTTGTTTTTTTTTTTTTTTTGAAGCTATAGTAAATGTTAAATGAGACTGATTTCTTGATTTGATTCTCAGCTTGGTTGTTATTGGTGCATAGAGGTGCTACTGATTTATGCACATTGATTTTGTAACCTGACACTTTACTGAATTCATTTATCAAATCTAGGAGTCTTTTGGAGGAGTCTTTAGGGTTTTCTAGAGATAAGGTCATATCATTGGCAAACAGAGATAGTTTGACTTTCTTTTTTCCAATTCAGATGCCCTTTCTTTCTCTCGCCTGATTGCTCTAAAACCTCCAATACTATGCTGAATATAAGTGGTGAAAGTGGGCATCTCTGTCTTGTTCCAGCTCTTAGCTTTCAACCAACAAAAGCTTTCAGCTTTTCCCCATTCAGTATGATGTTGGCTGTGGGTTTGTCATATATAGCCTTTATTAATTTGAGGTATGTTCTTTCTATGCCTAGTTTGTTGAGGGTTTTTATCATGAAGGGATGCTGGATTTTAATGAATGCTTTTTCTGGATCTATTGAAATGATATGGCTTTTGTTTTTAATTCATTTTATGTGGTGAATCACATTTATTGACTTGTCTATGTTGAAACATTCTTGCATCCCTGAGATGAAACCCACTTGATTGTGATGAATTATCTTTTTGATGTGCTGTTGGATTCTGTTCGCTAGCATTTTGTTGAGAATTTTTACATCTCTGTTCATCAGGAATATTGGTCTGTAGTTACGTTTTTTGTTGTGACTTTTCCTGGCTTTGGTATCAGGGTGACACTGGCATCATAAAATGAGTTAGGGAGGATTCCCTCCCTTGATCTTTTGTAACAGTTTCAGTAGAATTGGTATCAGTTCTTTGAATGTCGAATAAAATTCCACTGTGAATCCATCTGATCCTGGGGTTTTTTTGGTTTTAGGGGGAGGTTTTTTCATTACTGATTCAATCTCACTACTCATTATTGTCACCTCATGACCTACCTTAAAGTACCTGTAAGCATTGTTCCTATGCACTCACTATTATTAAATCTTATTAAAGAATAATTTTTCCTCAAAAACACTAGAAACAATCTGCTGCAACTGAATAGAAAAACAGCAAATAAGAAATGTCCCAGAATATTAAAGCAAGGCCAGAAAGTTTTTTATGCTTTGAACTGATTTTTTAAAAAGTCACCCACCCCCAGAAGAAAGTTTATTTAAATTAGATTTTAATATTTCTCAAATTTAGTAAGGTGGTCAGGGTTGACATTAGGCAAACAAAGGTAACTTATGAAACAAATCAATGAGGGGTTATCTACTGACTTGGACTTTACCTTGACAATGTGAGACACAGGTAAGTCACACATAGAGCAGGGGTCTGCATAGAGAGGAGAAAAAGAGATCCTGAGGTAAGAATCTGTCACAGTTTCACAGATGCACAAGACAGAGGGTACTCTTTTAATAGAAACATTCCTGGTGAGAAGAAGAGCCATCCTTCCTACTGGCTGAGATTGAGGTAAATATGCCTCCCATCATTCAATCTCCTTGGTTTAGAATCATTCGTTCATTCATTCAACAGTTCTCTATTAAATGCTGACTCTATGCCAGGCACTGCAGTACCTCAGATGAGGAAGATGCCAGAAATAAAAGGCTTAAAGTGAATTCAGCCTAGTAAGAGAAGCAGACTAACACAGAGACCATTACAAACCAGACTGATAACTCTTCATTCATTTAGTCACTCTAAGGAGGCCACCAGTGTGGTCTTGGTCCTTGAGTCAGGCATAACTTCTACCACAAATTAATGAAGGAGTAATACGGTTTATCAGTAAGTCTCTCCTGAATTTATTAGCATGGGTCAGACTCCCTGTAGGCAAATCCATATAATTTAATTTCCACAGATGCAAAGTTGAGGTCTAGGCCCCAAAACCACAAAGACTCCAGCCCACGTGGCTCTGCCTAAAGAAACCAATTGATACCTTCTTGACAACTCTTAGATGCAAGAAAAACCATTCCTTATCAACACTCAGCCCTCACACAACAGGGTTTCTATTATATGATAACATTTCCCTAAGTCATTTTTAACACAACTGTGTGCAGGCTTTCAGCTTATTTTGTACCAATAATACTCAAACTTTAGTGAGTACTGAGTATAAGAATCTCCTGGAAAGATTATTTAAAATCCAGATTCTTGGGCTCACCCTCAGAGATTCAGGTCTAAAAAGTCTGGGAGATAGCCAGAAACAATGCATTTTTTTCAAGTACCCTGATATGCTTGTATCCAAAAGTACACTTTGAGAACCATTCTTCAATATGACACTAAAAATGGTGTCAATAAATTTTAGGTAACTGTATCAATGTGGAGGTAATATGGCCTCCATAATCTTAATTTTTAATAGCAATTATAGACCCATTACTATCACAGTTTTAAAACTGTAGAGCATTATAAGAGAGGGCCCATGCAGTCCCACTGTTTTGCTCATGCATTACCTATCCCTAGCCCCAACCCATGCCAAGAACATCCAGCCTGCTCTGCCACTCTGTATCTAAGTCATTTAACTGAACTCTTCCAAGAAGCCTCTCCCAAACAATACAAACTCACAATAGCTTTTCCTTATTCTGCCCATCTTTAGCCTTCGGTATAGTTACATAGATTATTCCATGTAATATGTTTGCATAAATGTCATTTTATTGTTGTTTTACTGTTGTACCTGGTGTGGATATTAGAAACGACACACGAAATGATATGATGATTTTTAAATCCATGTAATGGCTGCACACAACAGAAGTAAATCCACTCTTCCTCTGACACTGGGAAAAATGCATTCCAATGATCTCCTTGCTAATGTTTCTCCTCCTCCTAAACTAAATTGATCTTATTCACATCAGTTACATGTTCAGTCTAGATGGGAGCAAGGTTAAAACCACAAAGGGTCATACGTGACTAGAGGAAGTAATGGAACATATAAAGCTCCCAGGCCTGCAAATTGTTGATACTGTATTAGTAGTCTTAGTAGGAATTACAGGAAACCTCAGAGTTTCTGAGTAAGACATGTGAATACAACCAAATGTTGAGGGAAAACTTAACCTATTGTCTCAGAAGTGGTGGCATACAGACAAGGCTGATGACAAAGACATCAAATGCTCCACCTTCCAAAGAAAGCTGTAGAAAATTGAGGGCTAGACACCCCATCCATGGCTTAATAGGAAGAAGTCAAATCAGCCCTGTGACCTCCATTGATCACTCTGTCCCCAGCCCTTGCCACTACCCAATCTTAGGAGCGACAGACTAAGGAGAGGAGGAGCAGTGGAGGACAGTAAGTGTTCTACCTAGAGAGGACGGGCACCTGCTTTCAAGCAACCCACTTGCTAGTTGATTTCCTAATTGCTCTTTGTGTGTTCCTATGGTACTTGATAACTCAATTGAGGACATTTCCTGGCATTATACACAAATGCCACCCAAGAGCCAATAGTTCAACAGTTTCCACCTTTGCCAGTGTAGCATAGCAATAGTTGAATGGTAACTCCCATAGTCTAAAGTACAACTCTCTTTAACACTGATTTTATAACTCTGTGACTATGAGTTAAACATTTAAAAGTTATTTTTACTTTGCATCAATGTATTACTTTAAAACCCTGTCCTGGTAGAGCTTTGTCATGAGAATCAAAACACTCTATTCACTTAGTAAATTAACTTCAGGTCTGATGCCACCAAGGCTAAGCACTCCATTGAGAAGTAGGGTACTCCTCTTCCAAGCTGTACCAGCAGAGTGACCCTTGAGGTTCACGCAACATGAATGCTCAGGTGAACTGGGAAAAGAATCTGATGCTATTACCATTGCCCAGAAATACCTCAAGAGAAGAATAGAAAAGAAGCCCCATATTTCTGCCTTGTGATATTAGAAGGAGAAAAAGTATCCCAGATGTAGTAGCCTGGTGGCTTGGAATGAGCTAAATGATACAATGATTCATTTTGTATCATCTATTAAATGAAAATGATGCTCCTAACCTTTCAGACCCAGTGCCATTCTGTCATCGTCATCCACACGTTAAGATGAGAGCAAGGCTCCATTTATTTCCAGAGCTTCTTCAGTGAAAAATGCTGTGATGTATGATCTGATGTTTCCTGATATATCAAGTCATAGTTGATTGTGATTGTCACAAAAATGTAAAAACTTTAAACAATGTAAAATAGAGATGGATCATTGCCATGAAATACAAAAGATAATCATTTATCTTAGTGCTTCTCTGCCTTTCTACTTTTAGAAACTCAGTATGTAGACATGTCTAGACCGCACTCCAGACCACAGTCTGGACCATGCTTGGCCAAATACTTTACCTTATGGCATCTATAACGTAGGGGAAAACCTCACTGGACTTTGAATAATCTAGACTGGGTTCATGGTCTAGTTTTGCCACTTACCAGCTAGGTGGCTTCAAGCACATAATTTAAAAACTCTTTGCAATTGTGAATTGTGCTCTCTGATCATCACCTAAGAGCACATTTAGGAATAACATTAATCGGGTGTTGGGCAGATGTGGGGGGTAGGGAGGGGATGGGTGTATACAGACATAATGAGTGCGATGCGCAGTCTGGGGGATGGGCATGCTTGAAGCTCTGACTGGGGGGGGGACAAGGGCAATATACGTAACCTAAACTTACATACCCCCATAATATGCTGAAATAATAAAAAAAAATTTAAAACTCTTGGGGCCTCAGTTTCCCCATCTATGAAATTTATGCAATATTTTAACTCTTTGGATTATTAGGGAGTTTTAAGTTAGAAAATATTTGTGGAAACACCTAGTAAAGATGTTCAGTAATTAATCTTTTCAAAAATCTATTAATAATGGTATCTTTGTAAGTTATTCTCTACGTTATATATCCTTTTTCCTTCTCTCCTACCTGCTGTAGCTGTGGCAAAGTTTCCAAGTACAAATGAAGTGACCCTCGTCAAGCAATAAAGAAACAAATCCTCGAACAGCTATTTCCTGTCTGACAGTTGGTATGCATATGCTTCACTGACTTTACTGTTTAGCCATGAAACCTTCATCATAAGTGTCATTTGGCCTTAACTTTGCAATAAGGTAATTATAGTGCTGGGCTTATTAAAAACAGACTCCATCAGAGGAGACATTGACGGATGTTGGTTGAAGTTCTAACTTGACAAGCAAGTGGGATGAGCAAGTGCATGGCAGAGCTAAAGACATTATATTGCAAATGCTGTTTATTTTCTGTCAACTATAAACTATGCAGTAAATAACACATTATAAAAGAGATCCAGAAATAACATTAAGCTAAAATGGAACCATCAATTATTCTCTCTTCTTTAGCTTTCAGAAGATTTTTTTTTCCCCTTCACTATTGGTACTTTTTCCTTTATTCGTTAATTGCTTTTTTTTATTTTTTATACAATTTATTGTATTTAATACATTATAAAATTTGAAAAATTGTAGGAAAGCAGTGGACTCAAACTGGAGCAACTCTAACAAGGAATAATTCTGGCCCCTTTTGCAAAACTGATCAGTTTAAAAACAAAGTAAAGTTCACATCTGTGAGGCAGACAAAATGTGTGACTTCTGTACAAACTACATTTAAAATTTCATGTGTAACGTCTTCCAAAGACAATGTGCTCATGAGAGTTTTCCTGAAGTCCTGCCTGGTCCCCACCTAAAGAGAGACATGTTAAACCTCCATATGCAAAGGAACTCGATTCAAGGTGTTTTTGGTTTTTGTTCTTTGGGGTTTTTTAAAAAAAAAAAATGGACAAAGAAAGACAAGGGAAAAAGAAAGGATGGACAGCTGCTGACAATGGAAACTGTAAGGAGAGTGTGGCCTCACCGCTCATGGCTTGTTGATTGGTCAGAGGCCTTGGGAGGCCCAGGACACTTCACAGCCATCACAGCACCAACTGCAGCTGTCACCTTTCTTTTCTTTTCTTGCACTTCCTACCTTTTGACATATATTTTTCACACCTTGAGGATATCACTATTCCAGTTGTTCCCATATGAATACAGGTGTGGTCTCTATTGGATATAAATGTGTCTTTTATTCAATTTTAGGTTGAAGACTTGGTTTGCTGTCCCAGCTGCACATAAATGTCCCTTTGTTGTTTGTGTTAATTTGTTGTATATGTTTTCCTTTTTGCATAAGAAATATGTCCGTTTTGTCCAGAGGCTCTTGCTTTATCCGGATGAGAGAGGGTACATGGGGCATCCTCCTCAGTTCCCGCTGCAGGACGTATTCGCTGAACTGAGATGAGTCCACTCCTCCCCCACAGGAGCCCACAATTTCAAATCCTCTTTGCTGCAACCTCCCAAGGACCTGGACTGAGTTGAGGTGACAGTAGCCATTGTGTGGAAACCTGATGACGGCCACTGAGTCGTGATTCCAGCCGGCGTTGACAGAGTTACACATCACGTCACCTATCTCTGCAAACACTTTTATCAAGGATTTGTCACCGCTGAATGTGATCCTTTCTCCAAGGTCCAGGGCCATACGCACCACGAGGCACTCACAAGGCCTGGAAAAGCGACCCGTTTCTCTGTCCTCCTTCCATCTTTCCATCTCCAACAACATGGGCTGAAGCTGAAAATATTTTGCCTCTTCATATAACAAAGTGTAGTCCTTGAAATCATCAGGAATGAGGAGTTTTGATGTTCATAAAAAATTCAAGATATATTTGAACATCCATCCATCTCTGTCAATGAAATAGTTCTGTTTGAGACTGTCCAAACAATGGGTTCTGTACCATCAAAAAGACTTGCGATTCTTAATTCAGGGTATTTGGTGAGGGTAGCCAGGCTGCTGGTGTACATGTGGCTGCCCACGTCAATGTGGATGGGCACATTGGATCGTATGAGTTGTGCTGGAGTAGGGATGCCTGGGTTGTTCAGTGGAGATGCAGGGGATCTAGTGACCAGAGGTCTTGACATATTGGGCTGACTGTCCTCAAACATTGAAGTACAAAGTCTCTCTCCAAGTCCCCTTTGCCTTTTCCTCTCCCTCATTTTCTGATTTCTCTCTGTTAATTGTTTTCCCTGACTCCCCTGTTCTGCTTCAGTGCCTATAAATCATTGTAAAAAAGATAAAATGTTACTATTATGAAACGAGTATAAACATGGTATTTAAATAAATTTGCTTTTGCTATCCAGCCAACTTTCTCTAACCTTTAAGTGAAAGTTTAAAGCTTCTACTGTAAATGCTGTAAACTCCTTTGGGCAGAGTACATGTATTTTTAGCACTCACACTATTTTAGGCACTGGGCATAGTCCAAAATTTAAGCAGTCCCTTCAAAGTGAGTTTTGAGATGTAAATTTAAAATATACTATGGCAGGAAGTTCAAGGTTTTACTGTAAGAAGCAACTTTGAAACATATTTGCCTATTGTGTTGAATGACAAAGGATTCTGGATTAGCTGGTTATGACACAAGAATGATAATGAATGGAGCAAATGGAGAGGAAGAGAGGAAATAAAAAGTGAAAACCTACTTCTGACCTAACTCAGTTCCTCTTCCAATGTGATGATCCACAATTCTCTTCTAAATCAGCAAGTAGCCACTGAACATCCATGTCCAGCATCATGCTAAACATTGCTTTTATAAGTGATTCATTCACTCAAACATTCTAGGTACATAATATGTGCCACATATTGGGGATCTAAATGTGAATGAGACATAAATGACCCCTATTCTCTAGGAACTTACAGTTTATTTCTATATGTATTCTTAAGATATTCAGGCTTAATTCTGAAAACTTTTTGATTTTCTCTAGAATAATGCCCATTGGATACACCTAGTGTTGCCACTATGGAATTTCTCTACTACACAATCCTTGAGAAGCATACCATTGTCACAGGTAAAACAATGTGGGCACAGGTACCTTCAGTTGTTTCCAATTAAAGACACCCACATACATGGGTCAAAGCAGAGAATGGATGAAATTGAATGAAATGGAATTGAGGAAAGTTTGATTCTATCAATGGGTTATAGAATTACTATTTAGTCAGCAACTGCATGCATAATGGAAACCCAACAAATACAAAGGCACACATAATAAAACCCATTTAGCACAGCCCTGTATTTCAGGTTCTCTAAGATTCCAGATTCTCATTGAATATATTACAGAGCTGCAGGTATACAGAGGTATAGGTATACAAAGTAGTAGCAACCACTTTGAAGAGCATCCAAAGTTACTTATTGATCAAAGCAAGAAAGGTTACTGGTCTCTCATTCACCATTTACAGTCATACACAGATAATTCATCCTATGTTAAAAATAATAATGAAATAAAATAAATTGTAAGTTTCATTTTAAAATTGTTTTATTTTTTGAGAATTTTAAATTCTTTGCATCCCTGCAGATAACTGAGATCATTCAAAATGTCACAAAATGCCATGATAGGGAATCACTATCTGGTTATCAAAGCATTAATTGAATTATAAGGCCTTGGAGAATGTGAATAGGAAACAACATGTGCCTCAAGAGATTTGGCTAGTACAAAGCACCATGGGCATAACTGGGAAGTATTTGAAACCACGACCCATTACTACAATTCAATAGGAATGATATAAGACCAGAAAAGCTGATACACTTAGATAGGAAGATTAAATTTCATTGACAAAGTGCCTCAAAGAAATCCCGACCATACCAGGCCAGCACAGACACTGTGCCACCATTTCTTTAATTCTCTGAGCACTAGAATTCTCTAAAATCAAATAAAATATTTTTAACTTTATTTACACTACAATAAGGAAAGTGAGCATTATTATAAAGCAGCTGTTTCTGTGCATCAAGGGAAGGCACAGGAAATCTCTATATAGCATTTAGGACGTGGGCAGCAGTCACTGAATCCTCTCCATTCTTGGGAGCGTCTTAAAGCCGCCACCTCCCTAGAGTGTATACATTTACTGCTTGTTGACTTGGACACTCTTCCAGCAGCCTATTTTGGCAAATACATCTCTCATTTTAGAATATAAGGTTACTTATGACACATACCGGTGATGTGGGTAGAATACATGGACAACCAAAATCAGAGAGACTTGTTAAATAATAATATGACTATTTGTTATTTTATTCATAATCCTTTGGTTTCCTCAACTATAAAATTAAGATAATGATAGTACCTTCTGCTTAGGTGTGTCATAAGAAATAAATGAGATAATCCACGCACAGGGTTTGGCACTGTGCCTGGCATGGTGGTTTCTATAATTACTATTATTCGTGTTGTTGATATAGTGATATCTTTACCAATAGTATAACTGATATGTATATATAAATATGTATCTCGATGCAGATAGAGAATTTATGCAGAATGTGTAGGAAATGGGCTTTAAGATAATCAAAGATTGTATTTCAGACCTAAAATCATTTAAGACTATCATCTAAACAATCACTACGTATTCTTCCAGGTTTCCAACGTATAGCATTCCACCCATGTACCCAGGGCTCCACTGACAGCCTGTCACCAGATCAGTCTAGTCATCCTTCAAGATCTTTGTTCCTGCAGTATTTTGGCATACCTCCATGAGAGCACTTACCACATAATTCTGAAATAATCTCTTCCTATAGAAATTGGCACCAAACTGTCAACTCCTAAGAACTGACCTTCTCCATCTCTGAGTCCTGCAGTCCTAACAGTGCCTTGCTCTAAAGTTTGAAAGAGAAAAGAAAGCAGAAGAAAGGGAAAAGGAAAAACTAAAAGGGATAGAGAGCAAAGACAGAATGTACACAGTCAAATCTGCATGTTTCTAGGTTGTCTTCTCGGGTTATTTTGGGATTAATTTCAAAAGCCTCCTCTGGAATGCTTTGCTCTGGCCTGGATCTGCACTCTCAAAGATGGTGAATGTTACTGGCTCAACAAGGACAGCCATGAGGCCACAAAAAATGTGGTGAGAAAGAAAGCATTCATTTAAATATAGTGATATTCTCTGTTTTTATAAACTATATAAAGTATATCTTTATTATTAAAAATCCTAGATCTTTAAGAAACTCTGATGATCTTTTTTAAAGAATTCCTATCATTTTTTGCAACTTACCTGAATCCAAGTTACTTTATTCATGTGAAAAGTATTTGCTGAGCATCTCCTATGTGCCACGCATTCTTTCAGGGATTGGAGCCTGCCTTAATGATGCTCATATTCCAAAGGCAGAGACAGACACCCCTCCCCAAAAAATTCAATAAGTAAATGATCAGGTGAGAAGGTGATAGATGTCAGGGACAGAACATGGGAGCAACAAAAGGGATGAAGGAATCAAGAGTGCCGGGTTCGGTTTTAAATAGGTTGGTCAGGGCGGGTGACACAGCATGACATTCATGCAGAGTGCACGAGCAGTGACCAGGGAGTGTTCCACACAGAGGGAAAAGACAACACAGATGTGCCTGGCACTTCTGAAGGGCAACAAGGAGGCCAGTGTGGATGGAACACAGTGTACTGGCAGGAGATGGGGACAGGGGGATAGATGAAGTCAGAGAAGTCATGGAACAGGGGTGGCAGACCAGGCATAGCCTCACAGCCACTACAAAGACTATGCTTTTACTCTGAGTCACATGGAGACCTATGGGAGAGTTTGCCTCAACTTACCTTTCTCTTCCTAGAGTTGCCAATCTATCCCTCACTGGGCCATTAGGGGCTGTTGCAGTCAACCTTCCTGATCTTACTTTCTGAAAGCTTTTACTATGAAAGGCAATGTCAGTTTGGTATCAAACGTATTTCTTTTAGACCTGGAACCTAGACTCCTGTCTTGGGCCCCACACTTTACAGAGCCTTCCCTGGCCGGGCCTTCTCCTGGTTGCACCGCTTCCCATGGGGCAAGGAGCCCAAGAAGTCAAAGGGACTGCCCACCCAGACCTGTCTCCCTCCTTCTAGACCATACTCCAATGCTCAGTACTGGAAATTTCTTCTCAAACATGGAGACTCTCATTCCCAGGCTCCATCCTCCCTGACCTAGCCATGTTCCCTCCATGTGCAAACTCCCAGGCCAAGACAGCCAGGGGACAGCTACTTGCAGAGGGAAACAGAGCTTGGACTTTCAGGCTGGTGGGATGGGGGGGGTCTATGTGCATTGACTGGTGGCCCCCTGAGGTTGGACAGAGCCAGAGGGGGCAGGCAGGAGCCAGGGCCCTATTTGTACTCCTGCCCCAGCCCTGCAAGTATCCAGGCAGTTTAGGTACCAAAGCCCTTCAAATGGTAAACTAGAATACTAAAACTCTCTTTGCATAAGCAAAACCAAAACCCTCCTCTCAACCTGGTCTAACTGTAACAAGAAGGTGTTTCCCTCTGCAGCTCTGCTTTCTCCGCTCCCCTGGCTTATTCACTTTATCAAAATGTATTTCCAGATCAGGTAGAGATATGAATTCGCATTGTTACCTGAGCACATCTCTCACGGGTCCCTTTGTTCCCAGGCTGCCAGCTTTCTACGAGATAAGCGTCACCGGATCACCCCTGAGCCTCTCTTCTTAGCCACAGGTCATCAGGCAAACCATGGAAATTGATTATTCTGCTCCCTTCAGCTGGGAGGCAATAACTGTCCATCAAAAGGGCTATTGCCAGCAGCAATCACTTTTTAAAGGGATGAAGCACTTCTGAACAATTTTAACTTGAACATAACATATTTCCAACAGTTAAATAGTAGCTTTCTCCATAAGAGTACTTCTTTCTAGAAGTGCTTTCAAATCTATTATCTCCTTTTATTATCTTAACATCTCTGTGAAGCAGGTAAAGTAGATGAAGGCAAAGAATCCCAGAGAGGGTGAAGGATTTGACTACAGCTACTTCCACAGGTAGCTGTTCCTACTACGTCTAAATCCCAGTCTAGACCATTTCCAGTACACCATGCAAATCCTGACCCCTTATATCTGCCTTCTGAGTCCCTCCCTCCCTCCCAGACATCCTCAATTTCCTTGGCCACTTCCAAGTCTCATTTAATATCTCTTCCTTCCTCGATCTACCTCTTCAGTGTTACCTATTTTAGCATAAGATAAATGTAAGAGGCTATATGTTTTTCAGTGAAACTTCATGTCTCTTCATTCACTCAACTAATATCTATTGAGTGCCTATTCCATTCCAGGTACTATTGCAGGGAAACACAATATAGTCAACATCCCTGCTGTCACCAAGCTTACGTTATAGGGGAGTAGAACACACAAGTGAACAAGAGGGCAGTGGATGCCATTTCTGCCCTGCTCATATGACCTTTGCACTCTCCATTCTCATGAATGCCAGGTCCTCCTATAAGCACCTGTGACTTTCCTGCTGCAGCTCTCTCTGGTGTACCTGGTCCTCATGCAGGACAAGCCTGCCTGAAGTGCTGGGGACTTGACAGTCCCAGCAAATGCCCTTGACGAATAACAGATTAGGATTAGTAGATAAATACCCCAGCTTCCTCACCTCTCGGGTGGGACAACGCTGAAGCAAGGTCTTCTACACTGTCACCCAGAGTTTCCCAGTGGCAATGAGCCCCAATCTCCCATAGAAGTCACCCTGCATTGGCTTGCATTGCTTCCACGCTCCCCCAACTATACTTCCTAGGATCACCTCTGAGAAAAACTACTTAAACCCAAATCCTTGTCTTGGGGCATTTCAGAAAGTGATAAAAGTTGTGAAGGAATAAATCAGTATAATATGAAGCAGAAGAGACTCAGAGAAGAAGAGGCAAAGTTAGACTGGGTATTCAGGGAAGGCTAAAGAATGAAGTGATGCTTGAGCTGGGGTGATAGTTCAGCTGTGACTTGAATGATGAAGAGGAACCTCCTGGTGGAACCTGGGACTCTGAGGGGCAGCTTTTGAAGGAGCGAGAATAGCAAGTGAGCAGAAGCTAAGGATGGGGGATGCATGGGTGCTTGAAGAACAGCAAGAAGGCCAGAATGGCTGGAACAGATGAGGTCAGAGAAGCAAGAAGGAGCACGTGGGGGTACAGTAAGGATTTCTACGTTTTACACTAAGCACAATGGCAAGCTGCAGGGCAGCGCGAGCCACAGAGTGGTATGATCCAATCCCCTTTTTTGAAAGGTCATTCTGGCTGCTGTTAGATCCTGTGTCCTCCCTTTTAGCATCATACAGTACAGAAAACCAGTCCCCTTGGATGGTTGATTTAGACAGCATATGAAGTATAGTTAGAGTGAGCATTAGCAAAAATAAAAGGTAATGATTCAAGAATTTTCCTGTGGTTAACAGGGAACTTCCCCAAGTCTCTAGTCCCACACCCCCTCATGTCAAAAATGTGCTCGTTAAACGTGTTATGAGGAAAGTCATGGGAAGTACAACCAGCTCGTTATTACTCCTAAATCTGTTTCAAGTAGCAATGCACTCAAGAGCTCTTCATCACGTATAAAAGTTTAGAGAATTCAGTCATTTTTATGATAAATCATTTTGAATTAAAAAAAATCTTTTTTTGCTAATAGGAGAGAAATGAAGGTCAATGTATCTGACCATCTGGCCCCTGTCCTCAAAAGATCACTGCTTTTAAGTACTCACTGCTATTAATGGTGCTGTACTAATGCATATTCCTCCTGATAGAAACCGCTTTGCCACTTTGTTATTTAATGCAGATGCTGTAGAAGCAAAGGTTAGAATCTTGCACCTTTTAGGGCAAAAAGATGAAGCTAGTTAGGCTGATGCTTGACAAGCAGTCAGAATAAATTAATTTCCTCTCTGTGAAATGTTCCTTTGTCAGCTTCTGGGGGTCAGTCACTATTTTAGCTCAGCTAATGCTGCCAAGAGTAGAATATCAGATGAGATGCAGAGACATTTATTTCAAATCACTGCTTTGAGCTAAAGCGTCCTGATGCCTATTCATACAGTGCCTGCCAGTCCATTATGCTGCCCTCAAAGGTTCATTCTATTGTCCACAGGAGTTACTTGCTGGGAGGCAGATAATCTTATAGAAGAACACACTACTAAATCCTTAATCCCTGTGCTCTTTGAAAGAATTACATAGAGAAAACTTCTCTCAAAATTAAGCAAAAGAAAGCAATCTTCCACATTTTTTAAAGGGAGATTTTATTTGAAGGAATTAAAAGTAGCAGTTTCATCCACTTTTAATTCTGGGTATTTTCAGAAAAAGTTATTTCACCAACAGAATCACTCACTGATTGAGGTTTTGTTGTTTTTTTTTTTCAATTTCAGCTCTCACATCATTATCCCCTACAATTCAAATGTGGCATCACTAGGTAGTGATGGCAAGTAGCACATTTGTAAAAGTTAACAAGCAGTTATGTTTTGCTGGAGAGTGAAGACAGTACCTCTATTCCATGCTCAGGTATGAGGGTTATAACCAGTGCTATAACAAGGAAAGTCTACTGTGAGCCCTACTACGTTCAAAATTATTGTTGGGAGATTACTATAGCTTTGTAATATAATTTGAAGTGAGGGAATGTGATGCCTCCAACTTTGTTCTTTCTCAAGATTGCTTTGGCTATTTTGGATCTTTTGTAGTTCCATACTAATTGTAGAATTGCTTTTTCTATTTCTGTGAAAAATGCCATTGGAATTTCCACAGGAATTTCATTGGGTCTATAGATTATTTGGGGTAATATGGACATTTTAACAATATTAATTCTTTGAATGTATGAATACAGGATATCTTTCCATTTTTTGTATCTTTAATTTCTTTCCTCAATACTTTATCATTTTTAATGTATAAATCTTTCACTTCTTGGTTAAATTTATTTCTAGGTATTATTTTCTTTTTGATGCTTTTATAAATGAGATTGTTTTCTTGATTTCCTTTCTGGGTAGATTGTTAATGGTGTAAATAATGCAACTGATTTTCATATTAATTTTGTGTCCTGCAACCTTTCTGAATTCATTTATTAGCTCTAACAACTTTTGGTAGAGTGTTTAGGGTTTTCTACACATAGGACGGTGTCATCTGCAAACAGGGATAATTTTATTTCTTCCTTTCCTATTTGGATTTTTTTTTGTCGAATTGCTCTTGCTGGTACTTCCAGTTCCATGTTAAATAAAAGTGGTGAGGGTGAGCACCTTTGCCTTGTACTGGATCAAAGCTATAGTAATCAAAACAGTACGATACTGGCATAAAAACATAAGACCAATGAAAACAGTAGAGAGGCCAAAAATAAACCCAAGCATATATAGTCAACTAATGTTTGACAAGGGGACCAAGAATACACAATGAAGAAAATATAATCTCTTCAACAAATGATTTTGGAAAAAAATGATGTTGGGAAAACTAGATAATCACATGAAAAAGAATGAAATTGGACCCTTATCTTATACCATACACAAAAATCAACTCAAGATGGATTAAATACCTAAACAGAAGACCTGAAATCCTAAAACTCCTAAAACAAAACATAGGGAGAAAGCTTCATAACGTTGGCCATGGCAATGATTTGTTGTGTATCATAATAAAAGCTCAAACTACAAAGTAAAAAATAAACAAATGGACTACACATCAAGCCAAAAAGTTTATGTACAGCAAAGGAAACAATAAATAAAATGAAAAGGCAGCCTACAGATTGAGAGAAAATATTTGCAAATCATATCTTATAAAGTATTAATAACCAAAATATATAAGAAGCTCACATAACCCAATAGTAAAAATCAAATAATCCAATTTTTAAAAAATGGGCAGACGACCTGAATACATATTTCTTCAAAGACATAAAAAGCCAACAGGTATATGAAAAGGTGCTCAATGTCACTAATCATCAGGGAAATGCAAATCAAAACCACAATGAGATATCACCTCATATCTATTAGGATGACTATTATCAAAAAGACAAAAAATAACAAGTATTGGTTCGGTTTTGGAGAAAAGAGAACTCTTGTATGCTATTGATGGGAATGTATGGAGACTACTATGAACAATTATACCCAACAAATTGGATAACCTAGAAAAGTGGATATATTTCAAGAGATATACAGCCTGCCACGACTGAATCATGAAAAAATAGAAAGCTTAAGCAAGTCAATAATGAGTAAGGATATTGAATCAGTAAATCAAAACCTTCCAACAAAGAAAAGCCCAGGATCTGATGGCTTTACTGCTATATTCAACAAAACATTTAAAAGAGATTTAATGCCAATCCTTCTCAATCTCTTTCAAAAAATGAAACAGGAGTGAACATTTCCAAACTCATTTTAGAAGCCCAGAATTACCCCAAATTCAACACCAGACAAGGACACTACAAGAAAGTAAGTTACAGGTGAATATCCCTGATGAGCACAGGCACAAAAATCTTCAACAAAATACCAGCAAACCTAGTTCAATAGCACACTGAAAGAATCAAGAATCATTCACCATGATCAAGTGGGATTTATCCCTGGGATGCAAGGATGGTTCAACATACCCAAACCAATGGATGTGCTATACCACATTAACAGAATAAAGGTTAAAAATCATATGGTCATCTTAACAAAAGCAAAAAAAGCAATTGACAAAATTCAACATCTTTCATGATAAAAAAAAAAAAAGCTCTCAACAAATTAGGCATAGAAAAAAAAATACTCAAAATAATGAAGGCCATACATGGCAAGCCCACAGCTAACATGCTCAATGGTGAAAAGCTGAAAGCTCTTCTTCTAAGATCAGGAAAAAGACAAGGATGCCCACTCTTACCACTTCTATTCACCATAGTACTAGAAGTCCTAGCCAGAGCAATTAGGCAAGAGGAAGACTGTTACCAGGGGCTGCAGCAGGCACTGATCCTTTATTGTCCCTAGGTTGACTGGAATACCTTTTGGACCTTGGCTAAGGGCTATTGCTACGATGTGGGTGTGCCTCAGTGTCTGCAGTCAGTAGGCCTGTTACTAGGTGTGCAGATGAGTGTGACTACCTCCAGGTATCCTTTGGAGAGCTCCCACTGGGTAACACACGGGTCCTTTGGAAGGTAGTACTGGCCCCAGACCATAGTTTACAGGGGGCTGGAACTGAATCACAGAGGTGCTTCAAAGTCCACAGCTGAAACAAAGGTCTTTGGGCCTGCCTCTGGAGTTATGAACTGGCATGTTTCCCTCCAGCTTCATATGCAAACAGAACTGCTCTCAGACTGCAGCTGAGAGGGGCTAGAGTTGAGTTGCAGAGCTATTTCAGGATCTGCAGTGGGACACAGGTTGACTGGTCTGCCTGCAAAAGGGATGGACTGGTGTATCTGCCTTTGGGTCCGTGGGTGGGCAGGATTGCTCAGGCCACAGCCGAGAGGGGCAAGAGCCAAGTTACCAGGCCATTTCAGGATCCACAGGTAGGACTGAGGTTGATGGGCCTGTCACCTACGTATCTTGGCAGATGATTCTGGAGGCAGGATCAAGGCCAAATGGGGCTTGAGTCACAAGGCTATTTCTGGGTATGAATCCAGGATCACAGTCAGCAAGCCTGCCATCTGGATGCAGGTCTGCCTTCTTGAAATGGTTCTCTTAGGTCTTGGGTTCTACCACGTTTTCACAACCTCCTGCCTGAATCCCAAAATTCCCACGAAGCCACTTTTGTCCATAGATGGCTGTAAAATTGTTGTTGCTGTGGGGAGTATATGAGTAGGAAACCACCTATTCCCCTATCTTGCTGACCATCACCATCACTCCTTCTGATGTTGTTTTGGTAACAATTAGCATGGCAGGCACAGAAGCACCCATTATCCACCACCCACCATTTAAATGAGCCACCTGAAGAAGGGCAGTCAGCAAACAACCTATGTCTGTGTCACTAGCTCTCTCTAGGGCCTTATGTGTGACTCTCTGGGAACCCAGACCTCCTGGACACCACAGTGCCGTGTGTTCTTCACTGCCAGAGCTTGAATTATCTCATAACCACTCAGACATTTCACAACTCTCAACCCATCCCCCGATACACACAGACACACACACACACACACACACACACACACACACACACACTCACACTCTTATCAGGGCCCTATTGCCATCTACTAGCAGTTAACCAACAACTTAGCTCTGTGGCTTTATTTTATTCCCCTTAAGTGTCTTTTCTCCATAAGCTTTCTGAGTTCATGGCCTGCCTCTTTATCTTTCTCCCTTACTGATTCCAAGACAGAAGAAATGGAGGTGGAGAAGATCAGGAATGGGATTGAGGCAAGCCTGTTCACCACTCCCAAGAGGGACAAAACACTCCCAATAGTGACCATCTACTTTCTAGCCAGGACTCCTCAGTGGCTTTATCTGTGCACAATGACAGAGGTTAATTAATTAACTGCCTCTGGCCTGGTTGCCCTTAGCAACTGGCTTTGGCTCATAACTAAATTCTAGCAAGAGATATTTCTCAGAGATTTTGCTAACTTATACTAGATGCGAAATTTGATAAGAATTCAGATCAGAAAATTAACTGGTTGTAAGAGAAACTTTCTCCATTGATTAAAATTTCTGAAGCTCCATCTTTTAATAGTGGTCATATCCTCATTTCTCAAGGTCACAGTAAGAGAGTTTCTGGTTACATTATGTTCTATCAAATTTAAAAAACAAACACCCAGTTGCCTTTAAACCAACCAAATGCATCCCCAGACTCCCCAGGGCTGTGGAACAGGAATATGAACTAAACCAAGGGATTGGGTGTGGGAATTACAAAGCATTCATAATTCCCACTGGCCAGGCTCAGCCCTGGAGGTTAGCGCACTGATGCACACCCCAAGCAACAAGCCCCAATCCTCTCCTTTATGGAAATCACTCTGTGCCACTGTGGAAACTGTTTGTGCCTTTTCCAGGCCATTAATTTCTCTGTATTTAAGAGGAACAGCATTTCCATCTCTTAGATTAGATTTTGTTCATTAAGCCCTCATCTCACTTCCCAACCTGCCAAATTTTCATCAGTAGAGATCTGGGATTCAGATACCACAACCCATTAAGCACAACATCTTGGAATTTACAATTTTGTTTTACAAAACCCTCTACAGACAACCTATCTTATGTATATTAGCCTAGTAAAAGATTATATATAAAGGGATGCTTTCTAAAGCATTTTGAATGTATTACTGTTGGCTTAACACTTCATACATAAACTATTTCCATTTTGCAGAATACTCTTAATCATACCTAATATGCAAATACTAGAGAGTCCAAGTTTTTGTTTGTTTGCTTTTAATGATAGCTACTTAAAGTTACTATTTGTTGACTTTCTTTTTTAAAAGCTTTTCTTCTAATTAGTGAGGAGTGGGGAGATACACATGATGGTTTGGGAGTATGTTGTTTAAATGACTTAAAGTAGAAAATTTTGATGATCAAATCATGTTATGCCAGATGGAGGAGTTAAGTGGGAAAACCTGTACCCCTGGAAGGGAACAGTACAGCCCCCTCAACCATTCTGTCTGCTTGGGTGTGACCTCTGCAATCAAAGGAAGGTTAGGTGTACAAGGAATGTTAAATAGTTCCAAGGGACAGCTGAACAACATTAAGCCTTATTGGTCAGCCGTCAGACTTTTCTAAGCAACGGGATATCACCTACCTAAGAACTAGGCCAGTGGGACCACATAGGACCAATTGTGCCTATAGGACCAATTGTGCCTATAGACGCCAGAAGTCAGAGAGCCCCCATCACCATGGGGGGAGCAGCAAAGCCTGAGAATAAAGAGTTATGCCCTAGGAGCTGAAAAGACAACCCAGAGGTACGGATCCAGGGAAAAGTCACATGCCTAGACACTTTGATCCAAATAAGGAAGGGTTTAACCATGGGAAGAAGCAGCTTTAGAGGTTTTACAAATAATCTCTCAGCCTCAGGAAACTAAAGCAGGGCTGTCCTCTGAGGAGAGTCATACGCTGGTTTAAATATTTGGGACTTAACATTCTAATGTAGAAGTTAATCATGTCAGAGATGAAAAAACTCATATATAATTTCTCACGTTTCCTGATCAGGCTGTTCTACAATGTGATTAACACTGTGATCACAATAAAAATGTTTTATTTAGTGGATAATTGTCCGTCCCGGTATCTACCAGTTCCAAATGTCTCCTTTTATTACCCTTGTTCAAGAAAGTCTTAATATTTAAGTGATTTAGTGATCACTTAAAATGCCAGCCTCACCATTAGGAGGTACATTCACTATACGTTGCTTAATTTTATAGTACATTATTTCTTTATAAACAGACACATTACCGTAGGACATTAATTAAACCTTTTCCCCATTATGCGCTACATTCCGAAGACAACAGTGTAACCAAGTGTTGCCCTGACGGCTGTGCCTGTGACTCCATTTCTTGCACAAAGGCAGCAGACTCCCCGAGAAGTGGTGCTACTGGGACTCCAGGATTAGGCAACAGACAGCTATGATTTGTGAGAGACATACTTAATGAATAATGCATGGCAGATGCGCTTCAACAACCCAATTTGCTGAACTATTTAGCACCAATAACCTAGCTATAATGGAAACAGAAGGCCTTTTAGAGGTAGATTATGAGAAGAGTTTTAATAAAATGATATCACTCCAATCATGTGTATCACATTTGCATTTAGTAGAACCTGGTATTTAGATTGGTATAAAAAGAAAACTTTTGCAGCCACCTTTTTGTAAAACCCTCACTCAGAAGTATGTTGGCATATGGGTGCTGTGAGAGAATGAGCCATCAGGAAGGGATTCGAGGAAACACTGAGCAAGTTCTTCACTCATACAAAAAAGCCAAAAGTCTGATTTCTGAAAATCCTTCTGATTGAAAAACAATTCTAACAAGGAGCCCAAAACTACAAGCAAATTTCTTATTTGCTTTGAGACTGAGCAAGCATTACCTAAAATTCCTATGGAATAACACATTTTCTAACATTAATGGAAAAGGGAAAAAGTAGTGTTAAGAAACTAATCTTCAGTAAATCATGTGGCAAACACATTTGAATTATCTGTATCATATTTCCCTGCTGGTCCCTACTCTCCACAATCAAGACGCAGGAACAAAGTCCCATGGCCTAATACCTGAGAAACCATGAAAATGCCACGTATGAAGTATCCAATTAACATTATTTAAATTAAAATTTATAATTTGGTACTTTGCCTGTTGTTATGAAAGAGAAAGTTACACCGATGTCCAACCTTCCTAGTACTAACAACATATGTAAAAAACAAAACTAAATTTGACAAGAATAGGATTTTCTGTTCTATCAGCAGCATTTATTGAGTCGACTATAGGTCAACTACACTTTTGTCTGTCTTGGAGAAGGTACCAGGTGAGCAGGTGGACAGGTTCCACTATATCCTAGCATAAAATTTTTCCGAGCAGCACAAAGTCATATATCCCTTTGTGCTGAGGAAGGAAATGAAGAAATAGCCCATAGATATGTTTCTCCTTACCAACCTGACCTACGTAGGTTTATAAAAATGCCCCAAACTTCTGCTAAGCCAAGCATCCAAATTCTTGTCCTGAGGAATCATTATTTCATAGGCAAGGCAGGACTCCTACCATAGGAGTTAACACATAATTCTATCTCAGTGAGTCTTTCACTTTGTGGAAGAGAAAAACCAAGGTTTATAAATGTAAATGTTCCATGTAATAAGCAGCCTTGCAACTCAGGTCTGGCTAACCCCAAAGTCTGAAATATCACCTCTCAGATCAGAACAGGATCTGGGGATTCAGAGTGTGGATGCAACAGGATCCAAACACTGTGACTCAGTCAAAAATTGTCATCTGTGTGGTGAATTCATTTCAATTCCCAGCTTGATGGGGGAAAAAATATTGCAAAGTTCCCTCAAATTCAACACGTCCAGGAACAACTCATGACTTCACACTCCCAGTGAATTCTATTCCTGCTCCCATTTTCCTTTCTCAGTGAGTGGTACTACCACCCATGTACTTCTGATGCCTAAGGAGGTAGAAGTCATTCTAGACCTTTCCATTAACCCTTCCCCTTGCCCCCTCCTGCAACCACACATTAGACCCAGTCCCTCACCAAGTGCTACCAATTTTACATTCTAACTATCTGTTGGAACTATCCACTTCCCTTATGTTTGTTGCTCCCACTCTGGTCCAGGCTACCATCACCTCCCCTGGACAACTGCAGCAGCTTCCCAACCCATCACCCTGTATCAGCCACAGCCTTATCCAGCCCCTTCCCTTCTGCATATTACAGCCACAGTATTCATTTTGAAGTATAAACCTAATCAGGTCACATTTCCACACTACTTCCCCTTTCCCACTTCTTATAGCATGTCAAAGGCTTCCCACTGTTGATAGGATGAGGACAAAATCCTTAACATGGCCCAGCCTGGATTAACCCCTGCTGACTCTCTCTCCAGACTCATGTCGAATTATTCTCCTGTCTTATAGTCTTTGCAGTTCTTCAGATATTCGTGTTTCCTCCTAAGACCCTGACAGATAAAGGGAATCAACCCAAAACATTCCTCCCCACTCCCAACCAACTAGTAACTCCTATCTATGCTTCAAGCCTCACACCAAATGTTGTGTCCTCAGTAAAGCGTTCTCTAAATCCCCAAGTTTGGACATGCCCCCTTGTTAGACACTCACATAGCATCTTATGCCTTCCTTTCATGGCACGTATCAAGGTTTACAATTATACACATATTTATATGATTATTTGATTCTCTCTTTTGCTCAGTTGTAAGCTCTATGAGGGCAGGGACTGCATTTGTGTTTATCTCCTCCGGGTCCCTGATACCAAAACAATTCCTAAAAGGTGCTTAGCAAATGTTTGTAGAAAGAAAGAATAAAGGAGGAGAAGAAGGCAGCAGGGAAGGAACATGGAGAAGATTATTACTTTGCTTCCTTAGTCTCAGGATGGCTTGGGGACAGGGGTGGGGTTAGCCAACCCAGCTGCTAAGAGCAGGAAAAGGTAAACTGGTTATGAGAAGGGCTCACAACATGTCTGCTCCACTTGCCCTGAAAATCCATTTGCTTGGTCACCTTTGAGGCTGCTCTATACACATCAGAATCTGCCCTATTTTTATTTGTGGTAAAAGCAGAAAGGGCAGGTAGGAAAAAACATTAATAATTTGCATTGACATAAAACTCTAATCACATTTATGGGAGCTTTACCTGTCCATGCAAGGTTACCACAAAGGACTTGGTCAGCTTAGCGCTGTGTTGCTTTTCCCCAGTCAGCTGTTCTGCATTAACATTTTCTGTTTGTGCATCACTAGATTTATTATACAACGGTTTCGCTGCTGCCCTAGAATTTCTCCCTGCAGTATCACCTTTCTTCTTCCCTTATTTCTCAGGGAGTCTTCTGTGAGCTAACCTCATCTAGCTCCACTCCTAACTCCTCCTGAGTTGCTTCTGAGCTTCCACACTTCCTCTGTGATATTGGCACCTGCCGCGCGGGGAGAAGGTGGTGATTGTAGATACGCTGACTCGTATACAAGGCTTGACAAGGCTTGTATGTCTGTGATGTCTGCATCATGTCAATCCTGCTTATGTGCTCAAAGGATTCCTACAGCAGGTTAGTTACAGTCCAAAAGCTGAAATCCTGTGTTTACGACAGACAGAAAGGAATGTCCTAGTCACACTCTGGCGTCAGCTGCCTCTGAGCTCTCTCTCCTGCCCAGCGTACAGGGCCAGTTGAAAAACTACTGCCAGTGGTGGCTTCCCTGCCAGGGTGGCTAAGTAGCATGACAGTTTAGATACTCAAAAAAGCCCATGCCATTGGCACAAGGACAATCTTTCTGGGAAACAAAGCAAAAGACAACACTATTGCTGGCAGCTGGCACCCATGGTCCTTCACTTATCTACTGATTGCAGAGCAAATGGGGGCTTAAAAGAGAAGAATATATGCTGGAAAGTCTATTTGATCCACCCTTTAAAGTGAAAATAAAACCTCTTCATGCCAAGTAGATACTGAGCACTGACCCCGTAAGATTATAGTTCCCCATACTCACCAGTGCAACTTGAAAGGGGAGTACTAGAAATTAACAGACCAACTTCGAACTGAACTCTCATTCCAGAAACATTGGTTTGAGTAGACAGAAAAGTGAATTGCAGATGCAACAGCTAAAATGGGTAATGTTTCTCCTTTATCAGAAGCTTGGATATTTTCATCAGAAAGACACTAGGTGGGAGAACTCTCAGGTACGATTTGGGTGGGGACCCTGCTCCGCACTGGAGGTGAAGCTGCCAGGAGAACATACAGACTGAGTACATGTGTCCCCAACTCTGCATCTGGTCTGTAGTCTGGGGTTTGCTCCATATGGTTCCTAGACGTCGCACTAGCACAAAAGGGCAGAAGCTACAAAGAACAGATTTGGGTTCAGTATAAGCAGGAATTGAAGAGCAGCCTAAAGATAGTGTTTGGCACCTACTGGTGGCAAAATCCCCATCAGTGGATGTCAGAGATTTTACTTCTCACATTATTCCAGTTGCTTTTGCTATGGACTAAATGTTTGTGTACACACCACTACCAAATTCATATTTTGAAGCCCTAATCCCCAGTGTGATGATATTTGGAGGTGGGGCCTTTGGGAGGTAATTAAGTTTAGATGAGGTCATGAGGGTGGAACCCCCAAGATGAGATCAAGACCCTTATAAGAAAAGGAAGAGACTTGAGTTCCCTCTCCCTACCATGTGAGGATATAGCAAGAAGGCCGCCATCTGCAAGCCAGGAGGAGGGACTTCACCAGAACCTCAGCATGCTGGCACCCTGACTTGACACTTCACAGCCTCCAGAACTACAAGAAATAAATGCTGGTTGTTTAAACCACCTAGTCTATGGCATTTTGTTACAGCAGCCTGAACTAAGACAACTCTTGAGGTCTAGAAAGGCTAGATGGGGTGTAAACATCTGACATCACTCCTGCCAAGGAAATACATCCAGAGGCTGCACCTTAACAGGAATCATAATCAGAAATCTCAACAAGTTGTCTAAAAGAGTCATCTATCCAGATAAGAAAAATACACTCTAAAGAAACAGACATAGGAGAGAGAAATCTTAAAGACAAAGGAAAAGAAGCAAAAGCCGATATTTAACACAAGGGATGAGAAGCGAAGCCTTGAGAAGCTCCCGAGGTGACGAGCACACAGAGACAGCCATTGTGCCAACTCAGAAGATTTCACCTCTAGACCAGACACTTCTCGCTAGGGTGTTAGAGAAGGGATTCAAGCTTTGGATAAGTGGTTGGACTACATTAGGAGTTTTTGGCTAAGGTTGCTAAACCCTCAAACTATACATCATATTTTGTGAGTCTGTACCCATGTACTTTTTTCTAGAGAGAGTTGACAGCTTTTATCAGATTCTAAAAGTTTACATAGCACTTTTGTACATAAACTCCAAACATCTCCAAATTCAATCTGCATGTTTAATAACAAATATTTGGATATTTAAAAATGATTCACCTTTTTACTTAATATTATAGGATTAAAGGTTAAAAGTGATAACCAGTATTAATCCTTGCTTTGGGGGGACCTGAGAGGAAAAGAATGGATAAATTTTCCTCTTCCTGAATGATTATACTTCAGGTGATATTGAGTTTTGTAGTTTTATGGGGCCCTGAGAGTGCAAACATAATGTAGTACCTATATGTTAAGCCTCATCCAAGGAGGGAAATTCACAAGGTATCCGTAGCATCTATTTGTCCACTGCCTTTCCAACCTCCCTTCCTTCTTCTGGCAGCTGCCTCAATTTTTGTTTGGGGATCCATCCCCTCCCACTCTCAGATGATGTGATCTGGGCAGGGTCCATCCTCAGTTCTGGAGGTGAAGCTCTTTCAGTCAGTGTATCACCTTCCCTGGTCACAGCGATTGGTGTAGGACAGGCAGGTAACCCAATTCAATCTGGTCTGGTGACTCTCAGAACATTTCCTGGAAACATTGGGACAAGGACCCTAACTTTTTTTTTTATTTATTTAAATCTCTGAGTTGCTGACAGGCACCTAGTAACCATGTGAGGTCCTAAAACAGAGCTGACACTGGAGAAAGCAAATCCAGGAAATGGATAAGAGCAACTCAGTTCTTAATAGTGTGGTTTGAGCCATGAATCAAGGTACCCCTGAGGCTATATCACCTATCACTCACATGTGCCAATAAACTCCCTCTTTTAAACAACACAACCCAGTTTGGGTCGGGTTTTCTGTTGCTTGCAAACAAAAGAATTCTGACTAAAATAGTAATTGAAAATGCAACACTACAATTTGAGTTACCATGTAGAATACCCATAAAATAAACCTCTATCAATCAATATGACTTTCCCTGTGCACACCTAATGTGCACCTTTCTTCACAGAACAGGTCCTTTAATCTGCTTTCTCCTCACTTTTATCTTTGCTGCTTCTCTCCTCTTCTAAAATACCTCCAAGATAACACAAATTCCCTTGAGGACTCATATTTCCATTTAAAACATGCTCTGAAATGCAATCAGCTCTTGAAATCATTTCACAGAAACCTTAAAAAGGCAAAGCAGCAAAAGGAATGTAAAATGTAATATGGCCACGGTTTTTGAACAGGGGGTATTAAGGCATAATGAGGAAACAGACCTCCTTCCAGTTTCATTTATACCAAGAAGCTAAAATCAGTATAAAAGGTAATGTCACCCTTTTCACAGAAATAAATTAATTTTTTCATGGAGGAAAATATGGGCTGCAGACCCTGAGACCTAATCTTCTGTTTATAATTTGTGAAATTATAATTTGAATGGTAATTAGCAAGTGACCAAAAACCAAACCTGGATCCCAGAAGACTCGAAGGCTATTTATAACAGAGACAGAAATAAAGGCAGGCAAATTAGCAACTCTCTGCCTGGTATGTTCAATGAGCTCATGGGTACTTGGTAAACCACTGATTAGCGCAGTGGTTTCTATGATATTATGGTGGTGAGCCAAACACACATAGTCACACCTAATTTGAAATTAGACAATTAATCAATCAAACTACCTCCCCAGGAGGAAAAGTTCTTATTGTAAATGATTGAAAGAGCAGCAAAAGCAGCTCATAATTGATATGTACAGAATTCTACATATTGTAAAATTAAAAGCAGGAAGAGGGATTGAGAATGTAGCTGTAAATCCTCAAAGAAGTTTGGACAACCTTTCCAATATGTCTTTAGCCCAAATGTAATAGTTCACAAGAAAGTAAATATATGTAAACCTCTAAGTATCTAAGAATTTGCCTCAGTTGGAATATTTTCTGAGACTGACTTATGTACTGTCATTCTAGAAGTAAATGGAATCATATAATTTGAGTGGGTTCTCAGGTTTTCTCAGGTTTATCTAGAAGCACTTATTTGGATTTAAATTAACCCAAATAAATTAAACTCAAACTTACACAGTTTTCTAAATTTCTTCAGTTGCAAAGGTTTTCTTTTATGCTATCCTTAATTGCAGAACTTTTGCCTCATGAAATTATCTCATCATCACTTTAAAAAGACCAGTTCAGAGGAATAATGGTCAGGCCCAACGGCTTAATGGCTTAAAGGTTTGGCAAATTGTGGTATCAGATTTTTCGTCATCATCCCTCTGCCTGCTTCCTGTAAATTCTGAAGCATCCACGTCAAGTTCAAGCTAATTTAGTTTCCAACATTTTTTATGACAGCTGTTGGGATAATCAGACAGCCATACCTTCTGATAAGTAGACCACCATGTACACAGCCCTCTCAGAGACTGTACTTCCATAGAGATCCATCGGGCTGTCTTGTTTTGGGGGCCAAGTTCTGCCCCATTGAAGGCTCAGTGCCCTTTGAGTCAGCTAAAGTCAAAATACAATGGCTGGAAGTAATCATTCCAAGTCTTTAAAAGACACTTAGTTGTAGCCAGACTAAGTACAAAAGCTTATGGAATATTAGACAAAAATATAAGCTGCTCTTCATGTCGCTTACATATGTATAGTCCATAAAAGAATATAAATTTAACCACTTAAGATTTGATACAGCAATGCAAATGATTTTTTGGGGAAAGACAACACAAAAGCATTCCCCCAAAACTGTAAGCATTTAAAGTACAAACATATGCTAATATACAAAAATAACATTTTATAAATAAGCTTTCATACCTGAAATAAAATGGAAGGAAATACAACAAAAAATAAATTTGAAGCCTAAAACAGTTCAAATAATTTTTTTATTTTTAAATGCCTACCTTCCTTAAGTAGTTTGTTCCATGTAATAACACTCATAAGTGAAACTATCTTTTCTGGAAAATAGTAATAGCTAATTAGAGCTACCAATTCACACAGCTGGAACATAAATTATTAATGAGCTTAAAGGTTGGTAACAAGATAGAATAACAGACAGTTTCACACTGTAAAATACCATAGAAATAGGAGAATCAAGGGAAGGAGAACCAGCTCTCTTGAGGAAGAGAAATAAAGTAGTTTCCACAATTGCATTTCAAATATTCATAAAGCAAGAAAACCAGAGACTCCTGATAAAACAACCAATAATGAAAATTCTATTAATAAACCTTATTGATGGAGTTAACTCCTGAACAGAGTAATTATTCTACGGTCAGTCAGCACAATAGATACTGTTTTTCTTTAAATTGGTATGGCCACCTGCTCATTAAATGTGTATATTAAAAAGACTAATTTTTTTATTTCAGCATATTATGGGGGTACAAAAGTGTAGGTATATTGCCCTTGCCACCCCTATCAGAGCTTCAAGCATGTCCATACCCTAGACGGTGCACATCGCACTCATTATGTATGTATTCACCCATCCCCTCCCCCCCACATCTGCCCGACACCCAATTAATGTTATTCCTAAATGTGCTCTTAGGTGATGATCAGTGAAACCAATTTGATGGTGAGTATATGTGGTGTTTATTTTTTCATTCTTGGGATATTTCACTTAGTAGAATGGGTTCCAGCTCTATCCAGGATAATACAAGAGGTGCCATATCACCATTGTTTCTTATAGCTGAGTAATACTCCATGGTATACATATATCACATTTTATTAACCCACTCATGTATTGATGGGCACTTGGGTTGTTTCCACATCTTTGCAATTGTGAATTGTGCTACCATAAACATTCGGGTGCAGATGTCTTTTTTATAGAATGTCTTTTGTTCTTTTGGGTAGAGGCCATGGGAAAAGACTAATTTTAAAGCATCATACGAAGGTAAGCAGGATGTGAACCAAAAATATTAGGGCCAGCTCTGAGTTACAGTTGCTTAAGCCCCCAAATTCTCATCTGGAATATCTGTTAGGGCATTGATCCCCCAACCTTATTGGCACCAGGGACCGATTTCATGGAAGATAATTTTTCCAGGATGGGAGAGAAGGTGGAGCTCAGGCAGTGATGGGAGCAATGGGGGGTGGCTGTAAATAGAGATGAAGCTTCATTCCCTCACCAGCTGCTCACCTCCTACTGTGGGGCCTGGTTCCTAACAGGCCATAGACTGGTACCAGTCAGCAGCTAGGGGGTTGGGGACCACAGCTTTAGAGCACCAGCACTCCCCAAAAGAAATCTACCATTACTAGCACAGAAAGGGATATGCAAGAGCCAGGAGTGCAGTAAAACAGAACTATTTGGAACCAACAGGCAAAAAACAGCTGTCTTTCATCACTGCCCACCTTCCAGAAAGTTCTCATTTGTATTGATTTGTCAGCAGTTTCCATTTATCAACTCAGCAGTACAGAAGCAGCCAAATTCATCATCCAGGTTCTGACATCTACTCTGTTTCCAAGTGTTCAACCACAGTGTGCTTCTGTGGCTCTCTTAGTTGAAAAAATTTAAATGAGAAAATTGAAACAGTTGACTATAGCTAGAAACGTCTAACAGGTCATTCAAGAAGATACTAGCAGGAGAAAAACAAAATTCAGTACTATTGCATTCTCACACCCCACTTCAGTCAGTCAGTCTTCTTGATGAATCTTGTTTGAGATCCTTAGCTCAGTAAGTTGCTACCCACTGTAGTACCTGAGTATTTTATGAGTGTTAAAATAAAGGATGCTACTATTCCTTTCTTGTGTATGTTTTTTGTTCTAATTAGTGAAAGTCTTTGGGTTCCATAATCTTAGGAATTAAAAATTCAAATATCCTGGAAAACCAAAGCAATTATTATCTGCCTATATGGAAAAAACAGTATTTAACTCAATTGTAAATCAGTTAACATTTAATTAGTGCTTACTATGTGTCAGACATTGTGTTAACAGGAGACATAATAAATGAGAGCACAGAAAACTCTCATCATAGATAATTCCAAAACTTTCTTTTAGCTGAAGTTGCAACCTAATAACCAATGAATTTTCTTTCCCAGATCTATCAATGTTGGTGGGAGTTCTTCCCATCTTCCCTTGCCTCTTCCATTTCTGGTGCTGGATCTCATAGTCTGTGGTATATCTGAAAGTCAGACAAAAGAATGGAAGCAAAGCACCAAGATTCCATGGATCACCACCCAACACCTCTTCCTGGAAACATCTTTTTTTTTTTTTTTTCAGCTCTTCATGGGGGTACAAAAGCTCAGGTTATATACATTGTCCGTGTCCCGCCCATCCCTCTGAGTCAGAGCCTCAGGCGTGTCCATTCTCCAGACAGTGCGCCTGGCATTCACCATGTAGTCATACCTCCATCCCCTCCCCCCCCACCTCCCCGAGTCAGTACCTTCAAGCATGACCATTCCCCAGATGGTGTGCAACGCACTCATCATGTAGGCATACATCCATCCCCTCCCCCCACCCCCCGTCTCAGTCTGATATCCAATTGGTATCCTTCCCCGATGTGCATTTAGGTGATAATCAGGGAAACCAATTTTCTGGTGAGTGCATGTGATGCTTGTTTTTCCATTCTTTGGATACTTCACTTAATATAATGGGTTCCAGCTCTCTCCAGGAGAACCAAAGAGATGTTGTATCATCGTTATTTCTTATAGCTGAATAATACTCCATGGTATACATATTGGAAATATCTTATCTTGAATTTTATCCACTGGTGATAAATATTGTTAAAGAGAAGGTCCAGCTAGCCTGAGGCAAAACTTCCAAAATAATGGGTTTATTTCCATAGCCCTAAACATTTCTCCTTTCAGCATCTCTCTTTAGCCACAGTAGTGGTTGGCTCTACAGCAGCATGTAGCACCATGTCTAGCCCAGAGGAGATGTTCAATATATTGGTGGCATAAACTAATTGATTAGTTGGTTGATTGTATTATTGGACATCATCAGCTAAGTTCTACACCACCAACATGACTCCTATCCTTGAGAGCCTTGTCACAGCCAGTCATCCAAGAAAGTAATCTCAGATTCACTTAAAATGCTCATGGCAGGGAGTAGGCACTCAAATTTGAATATTCCAGTATAGATAAATCATACCAACAGCTATTTACCTGAGAGTGCCTATAAATACAATAAATCCCCAGGGAAAAACAATCAGACATTATCGAAAGCTGAGGCCAGGGGAATTCCTCAGATCATATAACATCTGCCCCTAATCAATGTGGCCATGCTAAAAGTCAAGCCCTATGACCTCTGCTGGATAAAGGGAAGAGTGAATTGTTCCCATCCCTGTGAACTGATCTTTAGTTCTATATATTTTGTTATGTTCCTCATTACTACCAAATGAATCTGAAATAAATTATGACAAAATCATTTTAAAATATTAATATATCATGAAGTCAACCCAAAACAGTGAAAATACTGTAGTCTCTTATTATTAACACGTATACTATTTACATACAGACACACTAGTATACTGGTTGGCAGCACAGACTCTGGAAGTCTCACTAGTTATAGCTTTGGACAAGTTGCTTAACACTCTGTGGCTCAGTTTTCTCATCTTTTAGCAGATAATAAAACATCTTCCTCATAAAGTTGTCATGAAAAAGAACATGTGTGGTACAAAATAAACACTTTATAAGCAAACACTTTTTTTATAGAAGTCAGTTAATATAAATTCTGGTATCAACCAACAAATAGAAATTTTAACAGTCAATGGCCCTCCAGCACCCCTAAAATATACTGCAGAGTAAGTCAATACTTCTACTCAGTTCTGATAATTAAAATATTAAAATGCTTCCCAATAAATTGGTAAACAACCTCTGCCTCACACATTTAGCCAACACCTCCTCTCAATCCCCTTTCTAAGAGCTAGGTCTCCAGATATCTTCACAATCCAGCATAAAAGGGCTGATCCCCGGCACAAGCTCAGTCAGACACCTCCAAGATCTTATCCCAGGGCTATAGCCAGTGTGAGATACCAGCACATACCACTTGTTATGGGTAGAATTGTGTCCCAAAAAATAGTATGTCAAAGCTCTAACCCTTAGTACCTCAGAATGTAAACTTACTTGGAAATAGGATTTCTACAGAGGTAATTATGTTAGAAACAGGTCATTAGGGTGAGCCCTAATCTGACTGCTATCCTTGTATAAAGGGGAAATTTGGACACAGAGACAGGTGTGCACACAAGCAGAACACCATAAGAAGATGAAGGCAGAGAATCGGATGACACATCTATACAGGCCAAGGAACACCAAAGATTGCCAGCAAACCACCAGAAGAGGCATGGAACAGCTTCTCTCTCTCAGCCCTCAGAAGAAACCTATCCTACTGACACTTTGATCTTGAACTTCAGGCATCTAGTACTGTGAGAAAATAAATTTCTGTTCTTTAAAGCATCTGGTTTATGGTATTTTGTTATTAGCAAACTAATGCACTATTTCTGGCTGTTCCTCTCCATGAAGTGGTGTCTACCTCCTGGGATTTTCATAAAACATAAGCAGAGTTTCCTTAAATCTTAGGAAGACAAAAACAAAATTGTTCTTCGGCCCTCTGAGTATATTCTCACAATCAAATCAGGTGTCCAGGGCCTTAATGAACTAGGGAAGATTTGAGAACTAAAGGTTAAAAAAAAAAAAAAAAAAAGCTAGATAACCATGGTTTCTCAAAGCCTGGAGCAGGTTAGATTTTCATGTTCCTGAATGGAATCCAGGTTTCACTATCAAGGATTACTTGCAGTCCTACCTGTTCTTTAACCCTGGTCAACAGCATACGTGATACCTGAAAGACATGAGCAATTCTCCTGAGAAACCCACAAAACTGGATAAGGTTAAAATAAAGATTCCTAAGAAATTCTTTCACCAAACATGCTGAAAGAAAATAGTAAGAATGCCTACATCTGAAACTCAAATAACATTCACATTCTTCATCTTAAAACCTCAGGATGTAAATTAGGAACACTTACAGTAGTGATCTCAGGATATCACGAATTGATCTCACATAACTATACTTGGATTCCACCCCCCCCACTTTTATATGCAAAGGAAAGACCACCAGAGACCCATAGTCAATCCAGGGTGGGACTAAAACCTTGACTCTAACTAGATTTTCCATCAAACTACTCAATCCATTCAATCATTATTAAATACCAATTATGTGCTAAGGATAGAGTCTGAGAGCCAGAGTTAGGGGTGAGGAGTGGGGATATGGACCCCTAAAGAGTTAAAGTAGAGAGAATTAATATGGTGAGAACACTTGTAGTAGCAGTAGAAGGGAGTAAAAGACACACAAAGGAGATGTTCTTTGGGCTGGATCTTTGAAAGTAAATCACTGTTCACTAAGTCAACATAAAGGCCAGGAGAGCAGATAAAGAAAGGCCATTCCTATCATAACAGAAGAAAAATCACAAAGCACAGAGTGGGGTGTCCCCACTGGGAAATAACTAGAGGAGTGCAGGCTGGGCCTTGGACATCAAAAGTTTGTGGCTTTATTTTATAAGCAATGGAGAGTTACTGAGGGGTTATACAGGATTTGAAAAGTTGCATGTTTCAGAATGCTTACCTAGTGACAATGTTCAAACTAAACTAGAGCCGGGGATAGGCTGCATGCAGGGATATTTATTAAAATGTTATTTCAAGAGTTCGGGAAAAATAAGAGGTAGAAAATGATGAGTCATTTCAAAAGGGTACTGACAATCTTGGTGGCCAAACAAAGGGAAAGGCAGAAAAGGCAAAGGTGACTCTGAAGGTCTAAGGTGATATTATTAACTGAAAAAATAAACCCAGGGGGATTTTGGAAGCCTCGGAGAACTTCCAGATTGTCTCTCATCACTTCTTTCCGACTCTAACAGGATCATAAATTTGAGTGAGATGGACATAAAACTTTGTGATGGAAAAAGAAAAACCCTGTCCATTAATTTAAGATAAAGAGAATAAACTTTTTCTTTAGATGTCTGGCATCTGCAATGCACACATTGTAAACACTTCCCTGGGAAGCATCTGTATTTACCCTAATTGTAGCACTGATGATTATTGTAACTTTGAAAGACAATTCTCAAATGGGAGAAACCTCAAATATTCCTCCTTGTAAGATATATTAGTAAAAATGTTGACAGATCAAAAACAAATCATTGATTTTAATAATTCAGGATTTATATTTTAACACAAAGCAGTACAATATAACTCCAAGATAGATTTATGCCTGGGTATGGATAGGTATCCATTCAATCTATGGGATGACATAAGGGGCAATTCAAGGATAAAGGTTATGCTTATATTCAAAGAACATCTGCTCTTATTTACCATTAACTTGAACAAAATACAGGACATACATAGGTTTATGTCCAGTAGTACTTGTAAAAAAGTACATCAAGGGCTCTGTAAGATCAGTCATCAATATAGACTTGATTCTTAAACTTTTATCATTTTAGTTCTTGCATAGACAATTGCAATATCCTTTTAACTTTCCCCCCTGCTTCAAATGTCTACATTTCCAACACAGTGATTTTTCTAAAAGTATAAATCTCTAAAGTGCCACCAGATTCTTTGGCTAAATATACGTCAATAACTTCTCCTTGCCTTCAGGATGAATTCAAACACCTTATGTGGTAAGAAAAACGATGGCCTCCAAAGATGAGCATGTCCTAGGCCCCAGTACTCGCATAATGCAGCCATAAGCTGAAGAATACAGGCAGCCTCTAGAAGCTGAAAAATGCAAGGAACAGACTCTCCCCTGGACCTTCCAAAAGGAATGGAATTCTAGCACCTTAATTTTAGCCGTATAAGACACCTGCAGAACTGTAAGACAATAAATTGTTTCAAACCACTATGATAAATTGTTACAGAAGCAAGAGGAAATTAATACTCCTTTGCATGGCATACAGGGCCATTCGCAAACTGGGCCCTACCTGCTGTCAAGAAGTGCCTCCTCTTCAGCCAAACCACGTATTTATTTTCTCGTGGTCTTTCTACCTTCTCTGTTCATGCTTCAAGATTCCACTAAAGCATCATCTCTTTTGAGAATCCTTCCTAGTCTTTGAGATAGAGTCACATGTCTCATGCTATGCCCTGCCAGCCTCCTACACCCGAATTTGTACTTAGCACAGTCTGCTATGTTGACTGCTTTGTCAGCACCCTCCAGTAGACCATGAACTACTTGAAATCAGATGCTATGTTAATTCATCTCTGCACCCCCAGTACCTAACACAATACCTAGCCCATAAAGGCAAACTGAATTCAATTAAGAGTAAGAAGAAAAATAGGATAGTAGACCAAAGGGAAGTAAGGTTAAAATAAAGAGGTTTCAGGATGATGAGAAATCCTTAATTTATTGTAGATAAATGGCAAAGGAGCCACTGAAGAAATAGGGATTGAATATACAAATTAAAAAAGGGAGAAAAATTTATTTTACTACCCTGAAAGTGGTCCAAATAAATGAGATCATTGGCAAAAATGGAGAAACTATCCTTGAAAAGAAGGAAAGATGTTTTTTCCTCTAACAAAAAAGCAATCATACAGATATTAATTTATTAAAAAATTAACATACAGAGGAGAAAAGGAAAAATGGATCCTTTCACAGAGTTAGGCCTTATTTTAAAGCATTATGTTTATTTAGTTCCCCTATATTATCTTTCTCCAAAATCTCTCAGCATAATTTTGACAATAGCTCAAATAGCTACTAGCTCTTGGGAAATTTTTAGAGTGTCAGACTCTTTTCCAAGTCACAAAGACATCTGAGTATTCCCAGGTGCTTCTTTCCACAAAAGAAAATACCAGCTTGTTTCTAACAAATTCAAGCTCTGCTAACACAGTCCCTAACAAATCTCTGTCAGGCCAGAGTCAAAACCAAAGTTCCTGCACCTTGATCTCTAGGCAACAGCACCTGAGCTATGTTCTCATCAATGTATTTTTCACAAGCAAAACACACAGAAGTTTACTAGAAAATCTCACCCCTACTGAAGTCAGTGCTGATGACTTCAAAATGCTACACAAATAAAAGAACATTGAGGAGGTTTTACAGAGCCACCTGCCTCAAAGAAGAATGATGTGAGGGCACGCTGCTGACACTGCACTCACTAACCCGTTTTGGGGCTCAAAAAAGCCTCCAATGTTGACAGATTTTTGATGGCAAAACAGCCTTACAGAAAAGTGTGCAAAAGGCGGGCAACACAGTTCACCTGGCAGGAAACATGCCATGAAAGCTCTAGTAGAAGAGTTCGCTGGTTTCATATTTCAAAGAGAGCTGTTCTTTCCTGTTACAAACAACCTACCAAAGCAGTGCCTTTAGCTGGAACTGCTGCTGAGTCAGAAAAACCTAGAGACTCCACCAAAAATCTCTTAGTTTTGATAAATGAATTTAGTAAAGTTGGAGGATACAAATGTAATGTATAAAAATCAGTAGTCTGTATACACCAATATGAATCTGCAAAAGAAATCAAGAAGACAACCCATTTGCAATAGCTACCAAAAAAATACCTAGAATAAATTTAACTAAGGAAGTGAAAGATCTCTCAAGAAAAACTACAAAACACTATTGAAAGAATTTGGAGATGACAGAGACAGATGGAAAAAAATCTCATGCTCATGGATCAGAAGAACTAATATCTTCAGAATGACTATATTTCCTAAAACAATCTACAGATTCAATGTAATTCCTACCAAAATGCCAATGTCATTTTTCACAGAATTAAAAAAAACAATCCTAAAATTTATATGGAACCAAAAAAGAGCCCAAATAGCCAAAGCAAGCCTGAGTAAGAAAAACAAAGCTGGAGATATCACATTGCCTGACTTCAAATTATACCACAAGGCTGTAATAACCAAAACAGCATGATATTGGTATAAAATAGACACACAGATCAATGGAACAGAATAGAGAACGCAGAAATAAAGCCACACATTGACAGTCAATTGTTCTTTGACAAAGCTGACAAGAACATACACAGGGGAAAGGATAACCTTTTCAATAAATGGTGCTGGGAAAATTGAATTGCCACATGTAAAAGAATGAAACTGGACCCCATTTCTCACAATATATAAAAACCAACTCAAGATGGATTAAAGACTTAAACATGAGACCTGAAACTATAAAAACATCAGAAGAGAAACTCGGGTAAACTCTTCAGACATTGGTCTAGGCAAAGAATTTAGACCTCAAAATTACAGGCAACAAAACAAAAATAGACAAATGGGATTTAAAAGCTTCTGCACAGCAAAAGAAATAATCAGAGTGACCAGATAACCCATGGAATAGGGTAATATTTGCAAACTGTTCATCTGACAGGGGACTAATATGCAGAATATACAAAGATCTCAAACAAAACAACAACAACAAAATAAGCAATCCCATTAAAAAGTGGACAAAAGGCATGAATAGACACTTTTCAAAAGAAGACACACAAATGGCCAACAGATAATATGAAAAAATGTTCAACATCACTAAGTAGAGAAATGCAAATCAAAACCACAATGATATATCATCTTACCCCAGTCAGAATGACTATTACTGAAAAGGCAAAATATAACTGCTGCATCCTTAGGATGCAGAGAAAAGGGAATTCTTATACACTAATTAGTATACAGCCTCTATGGAAAACAGTATGGAGATTCCTTGAAGATCTAAAAATAGAACTACCATTTAATCTAGCAATCCCACTACTGGCTATCCACCCAGAGGAAAAGAAATCAATATACAAAAAAGATATCTCCACTTACATGTTTATCACAGCACTATTCATAATAGCAAAGATATGGAATCAATCTAAGTGTCCATCAGTGGGTGAATGGATAAAGAAAATGTGGTGTATATACTCAACAAAATACTATGTAGCCATTAAGAAATGAAACCATGTCTTTTGCAGCAACATGGATAGAACATGGAACTGGAAGCCATCTTAAGTGAAACAAACAGGAACAGAAAGACAAGCATGGCATGTTCTCACTCATAAATAGGTGCTAAAAAATGTGAGCACATGGATGTAGAGAGTGGAATGATAGACAGTGGAGACTCAGAAGGATGAGGGGTGGGAGGGGTGGATGATCAGAAATTAGTTAATGGGTACAATGTACATTATTTGGGTGATGGACACCCTAAAAGCCCTGATTTGACTACTATGCAATTTATGCATGTAACAAAATTGCATGTGTACCCTATAAATTTATACAAATAAAATAAATAAAAGATCTCACCTAATTCAACAAACAAAATTTTTTAAAAAGATCACATATCATTATCTCATTCATATATTCAATTAATATTCTTTAAGCTCCTTTTATATACGAACCCGGGGCCTTCCCAAAAGGGAAACCAAAGGCATAAGGAAGGTAATACCGCTATTCACTGGGATCCAGAATTTGCTGGTCCTTGGGATGTTAATCAATAAAAATTGTTTCCTAAGTAGCTATTCTGTTCCCAGCATCACAGGATTACAGGGGACTTATAAGACATGCTTCCTACTCCAACAGAGTTTACACAACAGTCAGAAAATCAAAACACATACATATCAAATAACTAGAGTAAGAACCAAGGGAAAGATCTGCTTTCCAAGCAGATGAGAGTTAACAAAAGGGGAAGGAGTACTTCAATGTGGGCTAAATCAGACAAAATTTAGGAAGTTCAGAAGAGTTGTCTTTTGAGCTGAGCATCTACTTTCTAGTGGAGTTATGTTTTAGATTGCATTACAGGAAAAGGAAATGCTTGAACCATGTGCTGAGTTGAAAATTTGCACAGCATTTTGAAGGCTGCCCAGATCATTTCCTAATTGAATCAAAGAAACTACTGAAGATACTCTCTTCAAATTAAGAAAGTATAGAAAATATCCTGGACAAGAGATGGGGGCAGAAGAAATTATATGAAAAATTATTCATGGGGCAGTATTACTTTCCCTTAAAAGGGGGTTAAACTAATGCTGTCAACTCTCTACAAACTATCATAAGAAAAGGACATTTTCCCTCTTATGAAAAAAATTCTCTTTATATTGATCCTTACAAACGACATTATATGTGGAAATGACAATACAAGTGAGACATCATGGCTTGTATTGAATTGGGCCAATAAGAGACAACAGAGATCAACAAAGGGACAAAACTCCATGGCTCAGATTATTCAAGGCTCATTTTTAGTATTTCCTAAAACTTATCATTTCTAGGAATATTACATAATCTTCACAATTCACAGAATAAAAGTATCCCTGTCCGAGTCTAATGGATGTCAAACTAACAGCAATATCACTGCTAAATTTTCAGTAATGTGTGTCAAATTTATATTTCCCACATTAAGACATAGTTTGGAAAACACAAACATTAACATCACAACAATCAAACAGGGAAAGCAGGACTCACAATCTTAAACAGTGTCATCAGCTAAAAGAATTTTCAGTCTCAAATCACAGCACTTTGCTAACCCAATGAGAATCAAAGGGGGAGAGAGAAGATTGAAAATAAAGTTAATGGTTCTAACAGTCTATCGAAACAAGAACTTCCCCTTAGAGATGCTGTTTCCCCCCTTTCAGATCACTTTGGTGACCTTTTATTAAACCCCTAAATTGATTTTTAATAACCTGGAAGTAGCAAATAAGCAGTTCTCAAGGAAGACACAAGTAACAGCAAAAATAATTTTCATTTTGACAGTGATCTGTTGGAAAAGCCAAATTATTTTATTGGAGGGTTGGATTCAAAATACTGACAACAAATCTGCACCACTACAGCAAAGAAAGCTTGGTACTTTTCTTTGTTGAATAAGGAGGGGGCTTGGCAAGACTTGCTATGTTTTTAAAAGAAAAAGAATTGCATTGTTTAGCTAAAAGTGTTTTGTATATAGAAGGTGCTCCAAAACTACTCAGTCTAAGAATTATGTTAACTGTGATAATTTTAAATTTAAAAAAAACTGAATAATAAGATCAGCCCAGCCTATACAATGAATACAGGTCATTTTTATTTTTTCCACCTTTAAAATTAAAGCTCACAAATTAAAATTGTATATATTAATATTTAGGATGTACAATATGTTTTGATATATGTATACATTGCCAAACAATTACCACAATTAAGCTAATTAACATATCTGTCACTTCACATAGCTACCATTTTTTATGTAGTGAGATGGAATTATTTCTCTCCATGCTTTCCCTGACCACCATCCACCCCCACCTTCAACCAGGTCTGCCAGGCAATCATCTTCCACTCGGTAAACAAGGATGCCTTATTATGTAATTACTTGCTATTGCTCAATAAACACTAACAATTTATTATACAATTGTTTACTATAAATAAACAAAATTTCAAAAAATGGTAGCATTTGGCCTAGATTATTTTTTATGTTCTTCCACTTGGCAGAAACCTAAGAAAAGCAGATGGACAAATAGTGGTAGCTAAAAACAAAAACAACACACTTATAGTTTTTTTATAAAATCTGAATGGTTCTGCATGCAAATATTTAATGTCTTGGTAGACATTATGAATATTCAATAGGCATAGTCAAGAAAAAGATAAATTTGATATAGAAGAATATGAAGTGATATCTGTTATCAAACAAGCTATAATTTGAATACCAGAAAGTTTACCAGCCTCTGAGTAACACATTTTTGGAAAATAAAACTAGAGTCTTTTCAGTTTACACTCACACTTACATTCCTCCTTGATGGATCCAAAAGATGAAAACAGGACTGATAATAGTTTATAGAATTGCCCAATATATCTAGAAAGAGCAATAAATATCTACTAAATTTTTATATTTTTCCAGTGAGGTACTATTACACTGAAATACAAAATTAAGTTTTCCTAAAAATTGTTGAGAATAATAATTACCTTTTACAATGTTTATTAAAGGCTCATCTCAAGTCCCTAAATGTAGAATAAATATATCATTTAAGAAAAATTTTCATCAAGAACCTAGCTCATCATCATTACCACTATTATTATTTAAATGAAGTAAAGATATTAAAAACAAAAAGAAACACTCAACAGGAAGGATGCAGAAAAATCAAAAATTTCATATAATATCAAATGATATTTGGGAAATATATATGTTACTTAAGCATGTTAGCCATGGTAACAATGTGAATATTTTAAAAGTTAAGCATAATTGCTTATTTCATTATAACTTCTGAACTTCTTGCTGATTGAATGTGATATTTCTTTGCTGGCAGGAGATTCACTATAAATGGAACAGCTTAAGAGAGAGCACTAGAGCCAAAAATCAATTCATGGTATTGAGAAACTTGGTATTGAGACTACTTCATAATAAGTAAATCTTCAATTTTTTTAATAGATCTTTAAAAATTTGAAATTTGGAACCCACATGCACACACTCACACAAACACACATAGATTTACTCGGGAAGGGACTGAGGTTTTAACCTACTTGCAAGCTAACAAGTTAGCCTACCATAGCTTCATGGATGCTGGCAGAAGAGACTAGACTTCTAGGTCAGAGACAAAGGACTTTATCACTCACAGAACAGCAAACATGGTCTTCATATTTGCGTTGGTTCCCCTTGCCCCTCAAGGCCCATGGGGTAATCTCAAGAAGCCCAGGTGGAAGTTGAGCATACAGTGAGTTTGCATCACAGCCAAGCAACACCAAGCTAAAAGAAACCTAATCTTTTATAACAGGCAGCAAACAAACCTGCCAATCTGTGCCCCAGAGGGAAATATAATATTATCTTTATCATGCTCGACAGTAAATAAACCTGCCTTTGGTCCAGGGGATGTAAGAATCTATCTCTGTCTTACAAGGCAGTTCACCATACAAACATCCTTGAAAAGATCATCTGCAACAAAAGCTGCCAGTGCTTTGGCTCACAATAGTGCAGAAATACAAGAGACTCATAGAGAATTGTCTCCCAATATATTCATATTACTTATATATTGTTTGTGACCTATGAGTCCCATTGTTCTTACAAAGCCTCCTATCTCTTTAAATATGCTATTTTAATAGAACTCCAATACCCTATCTATTATGAGAGCATCTTTGTTCTCCCAGGGCCCAGCCTTTTGTATCATAATAATTTTGAAACCCTAGAGACACCTCATCAACATAAGACCAATTCTGATTGCTCTTGCATCTTCCCTGGATCTGGAATTTCCAAATTCACCCTGTTTATGCTGGATGTCACTCTCTCTCCCCTAGAGGATAAGTGCTCTAGATTAGCTTGTGTATTAGTTTTCTATTGCTGCCACAACAAACTACTTCATATTTAGCAGCTTAAACCAATACCCATTTCTCACATTATAGTTTCTGTGGGTCAGAGATCTGGGCACCAGACAGCGCAACTGGATACTGTGAGTCTCAGAAGGTTAAAATGAAGGTGTCAGAAGGGGTGAGTTCTTTACTAGATGCTCTGGGAAAGAATCCATTTCCAAGCTCATATGAGATGTTGGCAGAACTCAGTCCCTCCTCATACTTTCCACACAGCCCTTTATCTTCAAGCCACCAACAGTATGTCAAGTCCTTCTCACACATCAAATCTCTCCGACTTCCTCTTCTCCTCTGCTCTCTAAGGATTTATGTAATTATACTGGACCCATCTGATAATCCAGGATAATCTCTCTATTTTAAGGTCAATGGATTAGCAAATTTAATTATGTCTGTAAAGTTCCTTTGCCAGGGATAATGGTATGGGATCTTCTTGGGGGCCATAAGTATATCTACCACACCCTGCTACACAAAATGTGGTCATTGGACCAGCAGCATTAACAGCATCTGAGAATTTGTTAGAAATGTAGAATTTCAGGATTCACCCCATATCCAATGAATTAAAACCTGCATATTAACAAGATTTCCAGGTGATTCATATACATAATAAAGTCTGGGAAACACTGGGCATCTATAAGTCTAGAACATACTTTCAGATGCTGTGGTTACCACTCAACAAGTTAGAGACAGTCAAAATTTGGATAGTCAGAAAAGATCCCTCCATTTATCCCTGCTAATGGTAATGCCAGTCGAGCTAGAGTTTCCACTTGACAACCCCTAGAAAGCTGCAGAGTCTAGTTGGAGCTAAGATTTTTGCCTTAGTCATTGCCACCTGCTGCTGGGTCTAGACCTTGCCCAGGTAGCAAGGGTTCCTTGGGTGCTGAAGGAGGCCATTCCTTCCCTGAAGGTTATCATCTTTCATTGCAAGCACATGCAGCCAGTTTCCTCATGGCATGCTCACAGAAAGGTGGATTGGTAAGAAAAAAGCCTCACATTCTTACCTGCATATTATGACTAAAACCATTCCTCCTCCTCCTCAAGCCCAAGGACCTGGTGGCAATCCCAGGTCACTAGTGCAGAACTGCTTTTACATTATAGTGAGTTTCTCCTTAGGAGCTGGTACCTTCTTGCAGCTGACCTTAGTTGGAGCTATCCATCAAAGATATTTTAATAATCTGAATATCAAAAGGAATGTTCTAATCTCTATGATGGTTGATTTTTGTTGTCAATTTGACTGAATTAAGGGACACCCAGATAGGTGGTAAAGCATTTGTTATTTTCAATCATTGCATTAATTATTCCCAATGCTTCAGTAGGCACTGCTCCCTTTCTTCTTCCACTCACAGGGTAACCCAGCTGGTCTGGCATTTGATTAGAATGATTGGGCTGCCCCAGGTGTGTCTGAGAGGGTGTTTCCTAATGAGATTCATGTGTGAGTTGATGCACTGAATGGGGAAGATCTGCCCTCAATGTAGGCAGGCGTCAACTAATAGGCTGGGGTCCCCAAATGGAACAAAAAGGCAGAGGAAGGGCAAATCCTTGCCCTGTGTTTAACGGAGCCTGGACACTCTTCTTCTCCTACCCTTGGATGTCAGAATTCCAGGTTCTCCCACTTTTGAACTTCGGGATTCACACAAGTGACCCCCCAGGGAGAACTTTGGACTTGCAGACTGCTGATTGTGGGACTTTTCAGCCTCCATGATTGGGTGAGCCAATTCCCCTCCCCCTTTCCGTCTCTTTTATATACACACACAGCCCCACACACATATATATACATATATAAAACATGTATATGTATATGTCTTTATATTAGTATTTCTATCAGTTTTGTCTGTAAAACCTTGACTAAAAAGGTCCTTATGCAATTTTGCAAGACTAAATCGATTCCAATAAATCCAGAACTCTTTCACTGCATGTAATTTCATATCACCCACTCATTACACAATGGGAACAAAAACTAGAGTCAAGGCCCCAAGTCACTTTCAATTGGAAAAAAAAATGACTTTAACGAATATAATAATGTTACTCTTTAAAATATGGAGAATTAGAAGTTGCATTTAAGACTTAAAAAATCATAAATGACACCATCAATTTAGTCATACCTAAATTTTACAAAGTACTTCCAATTCATTTTTAATGTGATCCTTATACTAGCTAAGTAAATAAACAAATATATGATTATCCCCATTGCATGGATGAAAAAACTGAGGCACAAATAAATGAGGCTATTTTCTTTGGTTAAGGCAACTAATTTATAATAGAAGCAGGACTGTAAGGTCCAGAATCTTATTACTCCAAGATTCATGTCATATACTTTATGGTAAATTCTTTGGTAAAGTACGTACCTAATTTATAAATTCATATTTTTAAAAATCATAAATTCCTAAAGCAGGACATATTTTCCAAACTTCAAACTATAATACAAGAGGAGGTGGGCTATACTGGGAGAGAAAAAAATATATTTAAGAAGCAAATAAGATCTTAAGTAAAACAATTGAAACATAGACAAATAACATTCTCACTTACAAGTGAGAGCTAAATAATGGTTACACATGGAAGCAGAGTGCAGAATGATGGACAATGGGGACTCGGAGGGTGGGTGGACAATGGAACGTTGCTCAGTGAGTACAATGTGTGTTGCTTCAGTGATGTACACAGTGAAGGCCCTGACCTCACCACGATGCAATATAGCAGTGCAGCAAAATTTTTCTTGTACACCATAAATATATAAAAATAAAAAAGATATGGAAAAAAAAGAAACAAATAAGATAGTTATCCTTACACACATCCTGAATGCCATGGAAATTCACATTTTCTTGCATAATGTAAAACATTCTCCAGACTACATACATCTTAAAAATGTACTGTGGCTTAAAATATGTTGCAGTTAAAGAAAAAACTATTAGTCTGATACATTTCTGCTGTGAGACATATAAAATTATATTGTTGGTATAGTCATGAATTGTAGAGAGTGCCTTTACTGGAAAGTCATGAAATGCCATTAACCTTTTGGTGAAAAGTGGTTGATATAGACAAATAAAGAAAATTTTGAGCCTATGTAGAAGGGATGCTGCCTTTCTATATCCTTTCAGGTGAATGTGATTTATTAACCATTAAAGTATATTAAATGCCTTAGAAATAAACACTCTATAACAACATTTCAAAATGTTTCCCAAACAGTTCAAATTGTATATCACAAAATTCCTTAGCTTTACTCAGCAATTATTCTTTGGAATGAGGGGAAAGCAAGTACTTCCAATGATTTGCTAGCATGGAGAGAGAGAGAAAGAAAATTAGTCATTAATATCAGAGCTTTCTGCAAATGAAACACCAGCCACTGAAAGTCATCCCATAGATGTCATCCGGCCAACCACCTCTCCACATCCTGCTGCTCCTCTGTAAGCAAAGAAATGTTATCTTGTCTCTTTCCATTCCAATGACACTGTTTTACTCAGTTATGTGTAGTTTGATTAGCAGGCAACACTTTTACTCCCAATTTAATTCCATGTCTCCAAATTTAAGATAAAGTCACCAAAACAATAATTATGGCCTGTTATTTGAAATTGGCTTGTGTATTTCATGTAAAATGCTATTCATAGTTGTGATGGGCCAAAAAAGATTACCTGGACTATCTTCAGGAAAATGAGTAAATCTAAATAACTCATGTCACCAATTATTTATTTTCTTCTTGAATATGTCCAGGTAGATGTTCTCCAGAATCCTCAGCTAAATACTAGTTACCATTTGTTGAACATTTGTTGACCATTTGTTCCACATAAGGTAATGTGCACCGTATTAGGCACTAAACTGGGCGATTTACTTATATATTCTCAAACTTATAATAGTCCTTCAAACACAGATATTCCCCATTTTGCAGATGAAAAAGCTGAGAAACAAAAATCCAAGGCCATAGAGAAAGTAAATGGCAGATCAGAATCCCAACCAGCACTATATGCTTCCAAAGTCATGCTTTCCCACTGAAGTCATCTTTACAGTTTCTTCATTCCATAAATATTCATTCCCTAAGTATCAGTTTTTAAAAAGCACCGTAATACTGTGCTTGGAATTTTTTAATCTGCCCGTCCTAGAACTCTAAACCACTTAGTTCACCAATTACATTATCTTTCTTCACTTGCTATGCCAAACACTGTGCCTAGCTAAGCCATTTCTTTATTTATTTAACAAACTTTGATTCCAAGTCTACCGGGACCATTTCTCTTTGGTTGGCCATATGCCAAATTTTTAAATTCATCCAGATTCATGTAACTTTACTATCAACAAAACCAAATGAGGTTCTGCAATTGCAATTTTACAAGGGAAAATAATCCGAGTATATATTCAGTTTACCCCAGAACCTATTTGCTGCAACCAGCCTCCCCATGCCCACAGACCTTCCCTTTTACCTGGTACTCGTGAAGTATATGTTCATGTACTTTTCTGGAAGTTTTGCATTTATGTTTATAGACCATCCTCTATACATACAAATGCATTCCCTAAGGTATTATCTTAATTCCATTCCTACAATACTTCCCCTTCCCATTCTCAATAAAATAGATTCTAGAGAAGAGTCTGAATATGAAGGTAGAATTCTAGCTTATATTACTAATTTCTCACAATTAGAGTTGATAATGATCATTTAGCCTTTAGACTATATTTGCCAAAGTCCCTGTCTCAGAAATAACAACTCTTCATCAAAATTAACTAGAAGTTACACAATTGGTCCTGTGCCATGAAGCTCTTGATATACAGAATGTGTGAATGGAGGACTAATGGGGGAAGTAATAGAAAAACGATTTGACACTAAAGTGTAGAAGACCTTCAATGACCACCTAAGGGGTCTGGACTAATTTTTTTCCTACAGTAAAGTTTTTTGAGAAGCTTTGCTTTAAAAAAAAAAATTCTGGTAGTTATTCATAGCAGGGATTGCTTAGTGAAAGGAGTAAGGACAGAGACCATTTAGAAAATGATTGCAATAATCTCAGCAATCAGTAATAAGGGCTGAAATAAAGTGTGGAGATGGAAATTCAGAGAATCAGAGATTGGAGACATCCCAGAGGAATAATCAACAAGATTCTGTCCTTCATTCATTGGGCAGACACTTAGTGAGAACTACCATATACCAAGCATTATGCCACGAGCTGGAGATACAATGCAAAGTAAGGTAGATGCAGTCCCTAATCTCACAAATCTATATTCTGGCAAGAGAATAAGTACACAAGCAAATAAATAAAATATTTACAAATTGTGAATGAAACAAGCAAGACACTGGGAAAAGAACACCAGAAAGAATGACGAGATCAGATGATTGGGGTGGGTAGGTTTTAGAGATAAAACCAAAAGATGGAATCAAAAGTCCCACTAAGGATTAAAGCCTGGATGCCTGGACAAATGGAAGCATCATTAACAGAAACAAAGGTGAGCTGATATGAGAAGAGGGCATGAGAGATAGTGTTTTAACCTCAGATGTGTTAAGTTGGAGATACTTACAGAAATGGTCAGCAAACAGTTGGAAATGTTGGCCTGAGTTTAGAGAAAAGTCAGAGCCTTGGATACAAACCTTGGAGCTGTGAATACAAATCATGGTAGCAAACAACTAAAGACATTAAATTAGATTTATTCATCAAGCAGGGAGAAAGAGACCACAAGTAGAACATTAAAGAATGGGTACTCTTACGGGGTGAGAGCAGAAGAAGATGGTGAAGGAAAATAAGAAACCACAGAAAGAGGGATAGCTGAGATGGTTCTCCATCAACTACCCCCACCAAGAGAGAAGATATTAAGAAGGAACACCAATTGTAAATTTTCACGGTGTTCAAGAGCAATGAAATAAGAAAAATATTTTGGAGTCAATACTAAAAGGCTGTAACCACACCTGAAAAAAAAGAAAAAAAATAGTAGAAGGCTATTGGGGACTATTTAGGGAGTAATTTCAGTAAAATTACAGAGGGGTCCAGTTCATAAGAAGGAAGCAGGATAACAAAATCCTAGATTTTCTGGAACACTTCCAATTACTATTTATTCTGTCCCATTACATACCATGTGCTTTGATTTTCCACTTGAAACTATGGTAACCTAATGGTAAAGACGTGGAAACAATGCAGTTACACTTTCAAGATGCTTGTCAATGAAAAAAAAAGAAAGTGAGCAGTAAGTTCCCATATGGAAGGAGAATCCAGAGAAGGTGTTTCAGGAGTGGGGAGTACTGAGCACATCTGTAAGCAGTAGGGAAGTGGGTAGCTAGTGAAGCAGGAGGCTGAAGATTTGACAAATGAAAGGGGAATTAGTGATGGCATCAGATTCCAGAGAAAGGCAGAAGAAACTGGGATCAATAGTACAAATGGATGGAAATGGGTAAGTTGCTTCTTTTAAATAGCAGTAATTAATAGAGAAAGATGGAGACATTCCCAAGAAGAGAGCAATTAAGTGGGAGTGGGGAATGTAAGGTCACTAAAACATAAGCTAAGGGAGATCAGGATTATTTTATTCTTCTGTGCAACTAACTGGCTTTCAATAAATATGAGCAGAATAAATTGTCAGGTAAAGGAGGAAGCATGTTGATCTCAAGGTAAAGAGTTGGCAGGGGTGACATAGAGGCTTAAAGAAGGGAACTTGAGAAAGTTCTATGGTATGCAACATGGGGTCAAAGCATGATGGATAAAATCATTGCTGCTCATAAATGAAGGCCCAGCTGAGATTACAGCAATAATCTGTTCTTCACCTCCCACCACTCTTAACTCAAATGCCACATTCCCAGTGAGGCCTTCCCTGGCCATTCTACCTAAAACCACAGCTCCCTGTCCACCTGCCCTTGCCTCTCATTCCTGGTCCCTGCTTTATTCTTCTCCTTAGCACTTACCACTCTTTGCCACTCTTTGTCATGCTATAGATTGTACCTTGTCATATTGTTTATTGTCTACCTAGAATGTAGACTGGGGAAGGAATTTTTTGTCTGTTCATTCCGTCTCTCTCTCTCTCTCTCTCTCTCTCTCTCTCTCTCTCTCGTGCCCAGAATGAGGCACCTTGAATGAGCAGCTTCCTCTATATGAGATAGCATCACCAGAGTTAAATGACTTTCTTCAATAGCAGTGAGTCATTTGTAAAAAGAAGCTGAAGACAAAAATAGGTAATGAAGGAGTTCCAGAGTGAAGAAGTGGCAGAAATCCAAGGGAAAGAGATTCTAGAATGTTAACAACTAGAGTAGAAAGTGAGGTAATTGGAGTTGGTGAGGTGAAAGGATGAAGTACAGCATTATCACCATCATGACAGTCGTAGCTACGAGTACCACCTCCCTGTCAGGCTGGCTGTAGGAGGAGGTGGTGAGGTGGGTGTCAAGCTATAAGATCTGTGTGAAAAACATTTCCTGGCACACAGTTAAGTGAAATAGTTGTTTGCTGGTGTGGGCTTTTTATATTGTTCACATTGCTCTGGTCCAGAGCCACTGGGGTTAAGGCAACTTCATGATTCCTAAGTCCATATTACATTATTACCTGGTCAGGGGAGTGAGCCTAAAGATGACAAGGAAATCCTCATCTCACCTGTGGAGAATTATCAAGCACAGAAATGCTACATGCTTCCACCTGGAAAACCTAGATTTGCCAGGCTTGTCAAGATATAAGTCAGTCACGCCCATCTAACCTTTGCTGAGCCATGCCATCCTGGCCAATATCATCTTCCTTGCAAGGACTTATTAGCAGCCTTTTAAATAATCTCCCTCTCCCACCATGAGGCAAAGAGGCACCATGCCTCTACCCAACACACACACTCTTTCTGAATAAAATCATGTTTATCTCTAACCTCAAAATTATATGACTAAACCTAGATGGGGTGTACACCTTAAAATATGCCTTAAAATATGCAAAGAACGATTGAACACTGCTTTGCCCTTTTATACCATACCACTACCGATGCTTTTGGATAACAGCCAAAGCTAACTTCAAGATTGTGTTGGGCCCACTTAGCCTTCTCCATATCGTATTTATACTATTGAGTTATTGGGCTGTAATTGAAACCATGCTCTTTTGACCCTATAATCTCATTTTGGCAGGAGTAGAAATGGAATTATTTTTCCAATTTAAACATAACTTTAAGTATCAAGCTAACAACCCACCCCCATGTGAATTGGCCTCAAATATAGAACATTATCATCATCACCATCATCCACTGAATTGTTATAGTGAGAGAGGTGCTACAGATGGGAAAGCCAAGCAGCCACAAGGCTAAATCATTTGCCCAAGGTCACATAACTTGTAAATGATGAGACCCAGATTGCTCTGACCCCAAAGCCAACATCACTACTCAGGTTGAAGATACAGGACTTCACTGGTGTTTTCCATTTCTGATTCCTGAGAAAGAGATCATGGCATAACAAGTTCTTATAAAGGGATTAAACACTTTCCCTTCAAAAATCTAAGAGATTCTTTTCCAGGTTTATAAACAATATCTGATATCATTCAATATTTTGCATTCAAATTTTAAAATGTCTTCTTGGTTAGTTAAAAGAAAACATGTTTTTGCACCAAATACTTCTGACCAGAAGTTAATCCCCTTTAGATAAGGATTGTGTTTTCAATTAATTTTTAAGAAAAAAACAAATTGATCTTGAAGCTGTTTGCTTCTGTTTTTGTATGTATTTTCAAGTTGTGCACATGTGTGTGTTTGAAAAGAAGCTATGACATGGTTGTTAGAGGTTGTTCGTTTTCACACACACACACACACAGAATGTTTCTTCATTCCCCAGATATGACAAATTTTGATCTACATAAATGGAATTGAATAGAAAAAGGAAAGGACATCTTGATATAGAAACTGCCTTATATCCTATCGAAGAACTTTATCACAAAAATGTAAAGCTTATCATCATTTATTAGTATTAGTCATTGATAACATGCAGGATTCTGGGCATTGCAGGGTATTATAAAAATATATAGTCTTCTCTTAAAAAAAGACAAAAGGAAAAAAATATGTAGAAATAGATGTGTACGTTTCCATCCATGCAATTTTTCTTTAATCTCCCAGGTGATAGTTTTATTAATTATTTCTGGGTGTTAGATTTCTGGCTATTGTAGTTATCTGTTGCTGCATAACAAATTACCCTCAAACTCAGTGGCTTAAAACAGCAAAAATGTATAATCTCAGTTTTGTGGGTCAAAGATTCAGAGGCACGTTAGGTGGGTAGTTCTGGGTCAGGGTCTCTCATGAAGTCACAGACAAGTCATCAGCAGGGACTGCAGTCAGCAGACAGCTTCACTGGTGCTAGAGGACCTACTTCCAAGCTCATTCGTGTGTGTGCTGGCAGAAGCCTTAGTTCTCACTGGCTGTCAGCTGGAGGCCATGGTTCCTTGCCACCTGGGCCTCTCCGGAGGGCTGCCTGAGTATCCTCAGGACATGGCAGTCAGCTTCCCCGAGGGTAAGTAAACAGACTGTGAACCAGGGAAAGAGAATAAGGAAAAAGCCATAATGTCTTTGACAGCCCACACTCAAGAAAAGAGGAATTAGGATTTTGAAGGGAGGAGTATCAAATAATTTGTGGGCATCTTTATAAACCACCATACCCACTAAACACATTTCTCTGTACCTCCTTCAGTTTTTCCCAAGACCCCTGTGAATATTGGACTTACAAGACCAGCATTAACTACAATTATATAAAAATGCATTTATTTCAGTATCTACTATATGTCAGGTATCATTCAGCACACATAAATGACACCAAAAAAAAGAAATCCCTGCTTTTCCAAAGGTAGTAGAAAGAGACTGATGGTAAACAGATAAATACATAAAATGGTGCATGATAAGTGCTATGTTAAAAAAAAAACAGACTAAGGAGTTAGAAAATTGTAAGTGCTTAAGTAGCTGCAAATACTACACATCAGCATATTATACCTTACGTGGGTACAGTGCTTCTTAGCCTTGAGAATTCAAGTGACCTCAATCTGCAAAAACCATTATCTCTGTCCTTGACCGCATGCTTTTTCTTTTTCCCTACATTTATGCAAGACCCCGCAGCAAGACTCACTTGTATGTTCTTTCTCTCAGCTTTGCCAGGACTCCACTGTATATGCCAAGCCTTAAAAAATAACCAGAAATTCTCTCTCAGCTCCTCTTCAAGAGCCATTTCTTTTTTCTTTTGTTGCTGGCTCTCCTCCATGAAAACTTGGCATGGAGTGCTTTCCCTTCTGGAAAACCACAGGCCGTCCTGAAGCTGGGGTCTATAGTCTTGTCTGCTCTCCACCTGAGACACATCAATAACCAACCCTCTCCACTCCCAGGAAAAAGGAAAACATTCTTTCTGTTGGTAGTTGCCACCTTGGTTCTCATTGTCTCACTACGAGTTTCTCTATCCTGGCCCATCATCACCGGGTCCTCAAAGTTTCCACAACCCAGTCAGGACTCCAACATTGATCTAAACAACATGTAACAAAAGCAATAGACAAACCTCCCTAAACACCAAATAATACAAAGGATCTTCACATCACGTAACTTGGAGGTGCTATGTTTCTGGTACTTATCACCATTTGCACATCTAACAACTCTTGTATTTGCTAAACCATTCCAACTGGGAGGAAACTAATTACTTGTAATTGCAGATTTTAAATATTGGGCTACAATTGAAATTTGATTTCCAAAAAAAATAGGTTAATTTCCTAAAAAGCCCAAAACCTCTTCCCTATGTTTTATTTATTATTTCTTTTCCCCATTCCATCTGTGCCCTAGATATTTATCTATTTAATAGCACCCAAGTGGTGAGGTGTTGATGTAGTATATTTAGAAAATCAACTAGGTCTCTCTTTTATCTGCCATATTACTCCAGATGGAAATACACATTGGCATATCGCATAAGCTGTCTTGGTTACCTTCTGTTCACAGTTGCTATGCCAGTGAAGACTATGAAAACTGGAACTTTCCACCAATGGCAGACAATATAATTGAATTAGTGTTCCAAGTTTTCTGAATGGCATTGAGTTGCACTTTCCATTTTACTGTTTTTTACTCTGGCCTGAATCTGCCATACTAATGTCTTCACGTGAAAAGGTACTCATCACCCTCCTTATGGTGTAAATAAAGGAAGTTGCATTTCCTAGTGTCCTTGCTGCTTTTTACTTCTGGTATTTCTTTTTCTGGTTAAGCATATCCTAATCCTGTAACTTCGTTGCACTAGTCTAGTTATAAAGGCTATCATGTTGCTTAAAATAGTGTAGTATCCAGTAGACAATAGAGATAAATCCACAAATATGCTGACAACATATCCTAGTTTAACCACTGACTAGGGAAATGTAGTAATGGAATCATCACATGGGTCCCCAAACGCTTCTACCCAGAGTGCTATCACGGGCTTTTACATCAACACCTGAGCACACACACAAAGAGGGAAAGTAAAGGATGGCTCCTTCAAGCACCCGTCTTTTAAAGGTACGAAAACATCACTGGAATAAATTGAAAGTACTGTACCAACGATCTCAAATTTCCACATACAACTTCTTACGTAATTGATGGAATGGAAATTGGCCTCTCTCCTGACAAAATAGTACCCTAAGTGAAAATTTTTAAATAATTTTTTAAAAAAGCTTCTCATCAGTAGCAACTGACCTCCACTGAGGATTTTCGCAGCAGACAGGTACAGGACTCATGGTGCGACCACAGCCACGTCAGCAAGCCTGACACCTGCCAGTGGGCGGTAGCTTGGAGCCAGTGTTCTCAGCTGAAAGTCGGAGGAAACACTGAATGACACAGCAGTTTCCTGGGAACACACCACTCATTTTATTATCCAAATTTTAAATGTTTTAATATACCTCCTACTATACTGTCTTGCTTGAAAAATTACCCCAAAAAAAACCAAAAACTTGGAGGGTGAGAAAAGAACTACAGAAAAAAAGTATGAGAAAATACTTTCTAACACTTAATCCAGAGAAAAACCATCATTTTTAAGCATTTTCAATGATAGGAATACTTTCAAAATCATTACTGTGATTTTCCTTCTGCATTTTAGTATGAAATCATCACTTTCACTGGCATCTGACTGGGGGCAGAAAAGGGTTTCTACGGACATAATGCAAGGAGAAAGAATGAAGTACTCTGGCTTCTAATCTGCAAAATAAAATTATGCAGCATAAAATAACCTTGTATGTCAGGCTTACACCTTAAGAGAATATAAACTCCAAAAGAACAGGTATTCTTTCTGTTTTGTTTCCTGCTGCATCCCCTAAGAACAGTGAATATAGTGAATGAATGAATGTACACAGTGAGTGAATCAATGAGAGTAGTATAAATTGTCTCCTCCTCTAAAATATCAGAAATCAAGCCTAAAGTTTCCAATTCAGCCTGGAGTTGTCAAACACACAGAATTCTCCCAAAGGGTAGAAAACACAACTTTCTGTAATAATGAAAGCATGTAACTTGCTGTTCTATCAAAGAAAGATAATGGGATGTGGGAGGGTGGGAGAGGGGCTCCACCACGGCCTCCCCAAGGAAACCATAGAGGAAGAGAAAAGAGGGGACAAGACAACCAGGATCATGTGCCCTGGTTTCTGTGCATATTTTTTTGTGCAGCTTTCAAACCGAGGGAATCACCACATCAATTTGTCAGTGTAGTTTGGTCAGATAAAGAGAGATGCCGAAGTTCTGAATTTCTGAGCAGCTCTACCCAGTCCGTCTATGGCACAGATTAGACAACAAAAGTAGCTGAAGGACTCACCTAGGAGACTGGCAGAAGGAGGAACCATGGTGGGCCAGGGTAGTCCTATAGTAAGGGCCGCGGAGCACAAGGTCAGGTCCCGGCTGAATGAGAGCGACAGCTAACCTCAGTTACATAGAACTGCTGGTGGGAATGTAGGTCTTTCCAGGTATACTTTGTATTTCTGTGTAACAGATTATCATAAATTTAGCTTAAAACACCCATTTTTTTAATCTCTCAGTCTCTATGGTCAGGCATCCAGGCACAACTTAACTGGGTCCTCCACTTAGGGTCTCACAAGACTGCAGTCAAGGTGTTGGCAGGAGGCATTCTCATTTGGAGACTCGAAGTATCCGCTTCCAAGCTCATTCAAGCTGTTGGCGGAATTTATCTCGTGGCTGTAGGACCAAAGGCACCGAATTTTCACTGGCTGCTGGCTTGAGACCAGCCTGCAGTTCTAGGAGCACCCACAGTTCCTTGGCACACGGGCATCCTCATCAAATCCACAAGGAGAACCTCTCTGCTTGCAGCTTTAGCCTCAGGGAAAGCCGGTCCTTTTAAGCACCTTCACCTGACAAAATCAGGCCTACCCAGAATAATCTTCCTTTTGATTTACTCAAAATCACCTGATTTGGGACCTTGATTATATCTGCAAAATCACTTCACCTTTGCCATATGATGTAACTTAGTCACGGGTGTGACGTCCCATCACCTTTGCCACATTCTGTTGGTTAGAAGCAATTCACAGGTCTCCCCCCAGCTCGAGAGGAGGGATTACCCAGAGGTATGAACTCTGGAACGCTGGGTCACCCTAGGGTCTGTTCTCCATGCTGGGCTCTGACCGGCAGAGGGAAAAAGCCACCTGTGAGTCACGTGGGGCAAACAACAACCAGGGCGACCCTGCTGGTCATCGTCCCAGAGCCCACAGACCCCAGACACCTTGCGCACACCACAGAGTCGCACCTCGTATTCATCTCCTCAAACACCCAGACACAACCCAGGAACCGCACAAGGAAGGGGAAACAGACTCAAAATCTGAGAGATTGACCATTTCTAAATCATGAGAGCTGGCAGTTTAAAAGCATCTCATAGAGTCAACAGCTAATTTTTTTTTGATAAATCAAGCAAAATGTAATTCTTTAAAGGATACAGGAGAAATTAAGTGAATAATGATATATTACAGATAATTCAGCAACAATATATACAGGCAGAGATGCAGATCTTTGATTCTCCCCCACTCACCAAAAAGTAAAAGGGGGCTTGGGGGTGGGTAAACACAACTAAGGGACGTGGTGAGCGTTGTAGGGGGGGAAGGGCACGTCTCAAATCATGGTTGGGATGTGACAAAGTCATAACATGTAACCAAAATGTTTCTACCCCCATAATTTTCTGAAATAAAAAAAATTAAAAAATTTAAAACACAGCTAATTTTTTAACCTATTAAAAAAAAAAGGTTGGTAGGGGAGCATGAGAGAGACCAGATTCATTAGAGATAAAATAAAGGGCACACATTTCTGTCCACACATTCTCAAGAGATGTGTAATGAAAAATCAATTTGATCTTCTGCACATATTTTTATAAAGATTTTGTAACTAAAGCCATGTAAGGTATCTTTATCTGTGGTGGCTATGATTAATGCTGTCCACTTATAAAATGGAACACTGTAAAATAAGACAATTTAAATTTTAAATGTTTTAAAATGTTCAATACAAATAATCCTCTTATTTTGGACATAAAGAACAAGGTATATAATTTTTGCTAAGCGAGAGTCAGATTTTCCTTGTCCCTACTAACTATATGTTCAGTAAATTATGTCCATTGAAATGGTTGTCAAAGTGTAAGCCAGTCCTAGACATCTACATGCCTCAATCTAGTCCTTCACCCATTGTGAGTAGATGTGTCTCATAACAGAAGTCCCTGTCAGTCATGTTAGAATTTAGAGTATGTTTTACCACATTAACTACTATATTAACTATTATAGCATAGCTAGACACTATGCTTAGTGCTTCATACAAATAATCTCAGCAAATCATTGAAACACTATGAGGATTATGTGATAATGCCCATTTTATAGAAGAGAGAGCTGAGGCATTGAAAGGTTAAGTAATTTGCCCAAGATCGCACAATGAGTAAGTGCAAGAATTTAAACTCAGATCCATGTGATTTCGAAGGCCATATTTGGAATCCTGATACCTTATCTATCAGACTGCTCTACAAAAGCCTATTAAACCCAGAATGTCACTGAACACAGTATTGTGTTGTACCTGTAGATTTTTTTAAATGGTATAATGGGATAATGGGTTCCACATTTCACCTTGGGGCAGAAGCCCTCCTCCCCCTTCTCCCGCCCTGCAAGGAGTAAGGGCAGAGCTTCCCCCAGCCCATCATGGCTTCCTACCTCCAGAACAGAGAGAGACTCCTCTAGCTCCAAGTTTGTGCTGGTTGCTGTTCCCAAAAGCTGAAGCAGGGCTAATGAGAGACACTTTCAGGGCTCAGAGTGGGTGACCCTGAGGGTCCACAGCCTGCTGCTACATTAAAGCCCCAGGTCATGGCTCCATCTGGGATGGTCCTTATCACCCTCTTACTGCTCCTCCTCAGGCTCCAGGGTTTGACCTGTCTCCTTCCTTTCTACTGCCACTGTTTGTTGCTTCCAATCACGTTTTTTCTCTTCTCTAACCTTCCGCAAAACAAGTTGGTCTCAAGTGTTCTGAATTTTAACCTTCTTATCACACAAAAAGCAAATCAGAAGTTCCCCATTCATCCCATCCTTTCCATAAAATGTGGAAGCTCACATTTGCTTGTAATTTTCAGTGACCAGACTGAGAGATTCAAGTGAAAGGGAGGTGAATATACTGTTGCTATGACAACAGCAAGATATAAAATGGCATAGCAACTCATAAGACAAGCTTTTAAAATTACATAAATTTGAATTATTACAAGAAACCATTCAGAACTACATATATAAAAATAACTGGCCAACTGAAAGAATGAAGTATACCACACAAATAAACCACCTTGAATTAATCAGGCAATTAAAGAGACACATACAATTCTAATCTTCAAGAGGCTATGAGAAAGAGAGGGGATTACTCACGATTCTCGTGCCTCTGTAAAGTTACTTGTCAATCATACTGATCCAGCTGCATTAATGTTAAAATTTTCCATGTCTATCACAACACTAAGAACTAAGACATAGCGAAATTACAAGGCCAACAAGCATGAAACAGAAGTGTTTACCTTCACCAGTTGACACTGTTGACTATTCTCTCTCTTAAAATTTTCTCTTTCTTCGTTTCCTGACACTGCACTCATTTACTACCTTCTTTCCTCTCAAATCATGCCTCTCTTTCTCCACCTGGTCTTCCGGAGGTTTTGTAGATGCTACTTACCCTTTTACTATCTAACCACGTGTCCTCAATTGTTACCTCTTGACTGATGACTCACAAATCTATGCCTCCACTCCCAAACCTTCAGGCTTGCAAAGCCAACATTCCAAATGCACAAAAAAATCTTTACTTGCATCTTCAAAGGCATCTCAAAATCAGCACTCCTATATTCAAGCTGAAAGACTATTTATTTCTCCTCTTCCTGGATTTCCTAATGAGGTTAATGTTCCCAACACCTTCCAGAAATTCAGGCAATAATCTTTTTAGTCATTGCCTTTCCTTATTCACTGACATCCAGGCACTAATCCCTATTAACTCTACCTCTGTAACAGCTATAAAATCTATCTGCTCTAAGACAGTCCATGTGGGACCACCACATCCAGAACTGTCCATCACCTCTCACAAACCATGGCAAGTGATTCCCAGCTGCTCTCCCTGCTTTCAAGCTTTCCTTATTTCAGGATTGTCCATACAATCCTAATCACAAGAATTGCATTGGTTTCTTTTGATTTTTGTTTTAAACACATGTTTCCAGGCCTTGCTCCAAACCTACTGAATCAGAATCTATAGCAGAGGGACATGGGAACTTATATTTTTCTAGGTATTCCCAGATGATTCCTGTAACCAGACAAAAATAGCCTACTCAGTTCTACAGATTGACTTAATTCATAGCCCTTGGCCAAATTTTTTATGGCCCCCATTGTTGGTAAAATCAAGTTCAAATTCCTGGCTTGACATTTAAGGCCCTCCACAACTAGTGTACACACATCCTTCCAGTCATCTTCCCCATTATTACTTCTCACATCCCTTATGCCACAAACACACTATTTGTCATTTCCAGAACGTTTTCTGCATTTTCCCACCATAATGTTTTTGTTCACATACCTTTAGTCTGGACTGTCCTACACCCATGTCTCTCTGTGTTCAGACCCCATCTGTCCTTCAAAGTTCACCTTAGCTTTACTCGTGACCTTTTTGGGTAGCAACAACATAGCAAATAGATACATCTAGTGCTGTGCTTGTTATATTGCTATTTTTGTATGTGCATGTCTACCTCTCCTCTGTGACAAGAACCTCCCTGAGGAAGATGACTATGCTGTTATTCATCTTTGTATTCTCAGAGTGCTTATAGTAAGTGACATACTGTTGGTGCTCAAAAATGTTTGGATGAAGAAGTGAAATAGCAACAATAATCGGAACCGATTGCTTGGAGCAAATGGGCTTGTCCATTCTTCCCCTCTACTCATGTTATGCTTTTCATCTCCCTGGCATGACTCACGTCATCACCATGGCCTGAATGCCCTCCTTTTTCTCCCCCTTTACTAATCAAGTCCTACACAGTCTTTAAGACAGTGTCTCTCAAAATATGGGCCACTTGCCACTTGAATCAGAATAACCTGGGTTGTCAAAATGAACATTTCTCCCCGATGTGAATTACAATCTAGGGAGATAGAGCCCAAGAATCTGCATTTTTGACCAGCACTTCAAAATGATTCTTTTGCACAGGGATATTGAGAACATCTGTTGTTAAACCTGGCTCCAGCGCTACTCCTCCTAGAAACCCAACAATATGAGTCTTACTATGGCTTAATGCCGCTGCTTTGTGACCTTGTTTACATTTGTCAGTTTATTTCATTTTGTAAGCTCTAAAATAATTATGATCTGTGTGAGTTATAGATATGAAACAGCATTATAGGAAAAATATCATCTAAACACATACAGCTTAATAGCTACAAATATGCCCCTGGAATCAACCTGCCTCCATTCACGTCCCTGCTCTAGGACTCACTAGCTACATGACATGGACTACTTACCCCCTCCATGTCACCACCATCCCGCTGTAACATGGATTATGCACATCATAGGGCTGCTGTGAGGATTAATGAGACAATTCATGGCAACTACAAGCAGAGTGCCCCAAGAAATGTTATTCATCATTACTACTACATGATTATCACTATCCAAAAAGTTCTTTTATTCTAGTTTGGGTAAACAGGACACAAAACTAAGAAAGACTAACCATAAGCTCTTTGCGGTTCTTTGTCTTTTCCATCTGTTTCCCTCACAGTGGAGAGTTGCTGTGCACATGAAATAGTGAACAAAAAATTATTAGAGACATAGGAAAGGGCCCCAAATTTATAAGGATCCAATTCTGAAGCATCGTATAAAACTTCAATGTTCAGGGGCTTATTCCTGGAAGCACAGTCTATCCTAGGGTTCTAGATCTAAATTATACGGGGGAAATTCCTATTTAACCCACAACAAATGTCAAGAACTGAGATGCTCCCTCTGTTTGGAGATTTCACTAGCCAATCTCATGCTAGGCCTTGTCATTGTCTGAAAATAAGAATAGTAACCTATCAGTCTGTCATTTTCATACTAAGGTATTTTGACCAATGCATCTTTTCAGAAGTCTAGACCCTCATCCCCCACCCAGTTTGTTTCTTTTTTTCAGTCTAATCATCTTGGTTATTAATTATTCTACTGCAGAGAATGACAATATATATTCTCTGAAAGATTTAACTGACCCCTTTATGACCTTACAAGAAACAGTTTGGTGGGGGTTACCTCTTCCCAGTATAGTATTTGTTCTTCTTGTGGAAAGATGAAAGAAAGTGAACTCGGTTACACTCATTTTTAAATTTATGGGAGATAGATCCTAGTGCAGTTTTGTTACATGAATATATTATATGACAGTGAGTTCTGGACTTTAGTGGACCTATCACCAGAATTGTGAACACTGTAGCCAATAGGTAATTTTTCATCCCTCAGCTCCTCCTACCCTCTTACCTCTTCACTGTCTGTTATTCCACTCTGTAGGGCCACGCCCATTACACTCTTAATTGGGTGTTAAGGCTCCACTATTTCCTATAATCATTTGTCATGTTATTTTCATCTAAAACATGATTTCTGGATTCAGTTTCTTTGTTTTTCAGTCATTACTTTAGATCATGGCTTACATGCTGGCAAAGACTCTACAGGGACCAGGGCTTGTTGTGTATAATGCTGACGAATGCTCCCTGCAATGCTGCATATTTTAAAAACTTTTTAATTAAATAAATGAAAATTAAATAAAAGGTAACCAAAATCCAAGATGACATGTTGTCTTATAATTCATTCTCAAAGGCTATATGTTTGCTTTTCTATACATATAACAGGCAAGTTTTCTTTTCCAGAATCTATTTTTTTAATCTTTCTATTCTAATAACAGCTTTATTGAGATATGATTCACATATAATAAAATTCATACTTTTAGGTTATAGTCAATTTTTTAATATATTCAATGTTTTAATATATTCACAGAGTTGTGCAAAGAATACTATGTAATTTTAGAACATTTTTATCACCCCAAAAAGAAAGACTATACAATTAATTGTCACTCCCTACCCACTCCCCCAAGCCTCTGGAAACCACTAATCTAATTTCTGTCTATATGGATTTGCCTCTTCTAGAGGTTTAATACAAGGAAAAATATACAATATGTGGTCTTTTCTGGCTAGTTTCTTTTGGTTAGCATATTTTCAAGATTCACCCATGTTGTAGCATGTATCAGCACTTCATTCCTTTTTATTGTTGAATACTATTTCATTGTATAGATACGGCACATTTAGTTTACCCATTTATCAGTTGATTCCATTCATCATTCATCAGTAGTTTCCACTTTTTGGCTATCACGAATAATGCTACTATAAACATGCGGCATGTGTACAAGTTTTTGAATGGTAAATGTCTTCATTTCTCTTACCTATACAGATAGGACTGAAATTGCTGGCTCATATGGTAACTGTATGTTTAACATTTTGAGGAACTGCAAAACTGTTTTCCAAAGTTGACGTACCAGTTTACAATCCCACCAGCCATAAAGGTTTTAATTTCTCCACATCTTCATCAACATTTGTTATTAATTTCCTTTTTCAAAAATTATAGCCGTCCTAGTGGGTGTGTCATGGTATCTCACAGTGGCTTTGATTGGTTATGCGTATTAGCCAGTTGTATATCATCTTTGAAGAAATGTCTATTTAAATCTTTGCCCATATTTTAATTGGATTTCTTGTCTTTTTACTGTTGAGTTGTAAGAGCTCTTTATATATTCTAGATATAAGCAAGTCCCTAATCAGATATATAACTTACAAATATTATTTTCCAATTCTTTGGGTTATCTCTACACTTTTTTGATGATGTTCTTTGAAGCAAAAAAAAGTTTTTTTATTTTGAAGCAATCCAATATATCTAATTTTTTTGTTTTGTCATTTTTCATATCTAAAAAATAATTTCCTAATAAACAATCATGAAGATTTCTCCCTATGCTTTCTACTAAGAGTTTTAAACTTTTAGCTCTTATGTTTAAGTCTATGATTCATTTTGAGTTAATTTTTGCCTATGGTATTAGTTAGGGGTCCAGCTTCATTGTGTTTATGAACACCCAATTGTTCCAGCACCATATGTAGAAGACTATTCTTTACTCATTGAGTTATCTTCACACACTTGTCAAAAATCAATTCACCATAAACGTAAGGGTTAATTTCTGGACTCTTAATCCCATTCCATTGATCTATATGTCTGTCCTTATGCCAGTACTACACTGTCTTGATTACTGTAGCTCTGTAGTAAGTTTTGAAGTAGGGACATATGAGTCATCCCAATTTGTTCTTCTTTTTCGCGATTATTTTGGCTATTCTGGGCAACTTATATTTCTGTATGACTTTAAGGACCTGCTTATCAATTTTTACAGTAAAGATAGCTAGGTTTTGAAAGGGATTGCATTGAATCTATAGGTCAATTTGAGCAGTATTTTCATCATAACAATATTAAGTGTTCTAATCAAGGAACATAGGATGTCATTTCATTTATTTAAGTGTTCTCTAGTTTCTTTTAATAATATTTTGTGGTTTTGTGTGTACAAGGTTTGTGCTTCTTTTGTTAAATTTATTACTAAGCAATTTATTCTTACTTGAAGCTATTATAAATGAGATTCTTTCATTTTTGGGTTGTTTGTTGCTAATGAATATATAGAAATGTAATTTGTTTGTGTACATTGTTCTCATATCCTATAACCTTGCTGAACTCAGTTATTAGTCCTAAATTTTTGTATATGCATTCATCAGGATTTTCTATATAGAAGACTATGTCATCTATGTTATCTGCGAATGAAGATAGTTTTACTTCTTCCTTTTCAATTGGGATGTCTTTTATTTATTTTACTTGGCTAATTGCCCCGACTAGAACTTCCAGTACAATGTGGAATAGAAGTGGTAAGAGTGGAGATCCTTGAAATGTTCCTGGTGTTAGGGGAAATCTTTCAGTCTTTCACTATTAACTATGATATTATCTATGAGTTTTTCATAGATTCTCTTTATAAGGCTGAGGAAGTTCCTTTCTACTCCTAGTTTTTCAGTGTTTTTACCATAAAATGGTGTTTGATTTTGTCAAATGTGTTTTCTGTATCTACTGAGATGAAATGGTGGGGTGTTTTTCCTTTATTCTATTAATATTATACATGACACTGATTTTCATGTGTTGAACAGCCTTGCACTCTTAAGATAAATCCCATTTGGTCATGGTATATTATGCTTTTTATATGTTGTTGGGTTTTGTTTGCTAGCATTTGTTGAGAATTTTTACATTGATATTCATAAAAATATTTATAGTTTTCTTGTGATGCCTTTGTCTGATTTTGAAATCAGGGTAACACTGTCTTCATAAAATAAGGTGGGAAGTGATCCTTTTTCTATTTTTTGGAAGAGTTTGTGAAATATAGGTATTAATTTTTCTTTAATATTTGTAGACTTCACCAGTGAAAACTTCTGGGACTATTGAGAGGTGTTTTATGGCCAAACATATGGTCTATCCTGGAAATGTTCTTTGTGCACTTGAGTAGAATTTGTATTCTGCAGTTTTGGGGTGGAGTGCTTTGCATGTCTTGTAGGTCTAGTTGGTTTATAGTGGTGTTCAAATTTTCTTTGGGGACAATTTCTATTGACTGCTTTTCCCTGTGTGTAGGCCATAGTTTCCTGTTTCTTGTGTGTCTCATAATTTTTTGTTGAAAACTAGATATTTTCAATAACATAATGTGGCAACTCTGTAAATAAGATATGCCTCCTCCCAGGGTATTTTGTTTTTGCTGTTTGTTGGTGGTGGTGTTGCTGCTGTTATTTGTTTAATGACTTCCCTGAACTAATTCTGTAAAGTCTGTATTCTTTGTCACATGCAGCCACTGAAGTCTCTGCTCAGTTTGCTCAGTGGTCAGCTAATGATTGAACAAAGATTTCCCTGAATGCCTTTAACCAGTAAGTCTCCAACATTTGCCGAGGGGCTCTCTGTATATGTTGGGCATGATTTCAACACTTTGGCAATTTAAAAATCAGCTTCAGCCTTCACTTCCTGCTTGCACAGAAGCTCAAAGTCAGCCAGAGATGAGAGATTAGGATGGCCCCAGGTCTTTCCTGGGTATTGCACAGTTCTGCGCATGCATATAGCCTTCTACAACCCCAATGTCAGAGTTTTCCAAAGCCCTCATGCACATCTCATTTCCCCAATTTTACTAGTAAGTTTTTTGGCCAGCAATTTTGTTTGCCCCAATTGGTATTATTGCCTCAAGCAGCTGGGCATTAAACAATTGCTGCTGATTGTTTTGTTTTCAACAAACATCCTAGTGGGACAGGGCTTTTCCCACTAAGTGAGCTCTAAGTTAGGTCAAATAGAGACAACACCTGTGTGGTGGTCTTTTCCAGGGAGCTTCCAGACAGGTCAAATACTGATGATTCTCTGGGGATGGGGCTTTTCAGGGAGCTCCAGATCTGTTCTTCACCTTCAGTGGCTGCTAGGCTATTGGTCTCTCTAATGACCATGTTTGCGAGGCTGCTGGTTGTCAAGGCTACTGGAAAGCTTGGGAAACGGGATGGAAACAGGGCAAGTTAAAATGCCACAAAGCTTGCTCTTGTTCTTACAGATATCCAGTCATTTTTCTTGAATAAATGACCAATAGATTGTTGCAAATTTTTAGTTAATTTTCAGAGTTCTAAAAATGTTTATTTTTATAATTTTTTCCAGTATTTTTGTTGCTTTTATAAAAGAGAAGATTGTCAGAGGTCTTATTTCACCATTCCCATAGTACTTCTGTCTAATAATCTTTTTAATAAGTGGTGCTTGAAAGAACTTGTAACTCAAATACATAAATAAGTCTCACAACTCAGTAATTTTTAAAAATGGGGAAAAAAATTTGAATAGACACTATCAAGGAAGATATGTAGAGGGCAAAAAAGTACATGAAAAGATGCTCAACCTCTTTAGTTATTAGGGAAGTGCAAATTTAAACCACAATAAAATACCACTATACACCTACTAGAATATCTCAAATGTTTAAAGAAAGGAAAAATAAATCGCTAAGTCCTGGTGAGGATGCAGAGTGACTGGAGTGCTCATACATTGCTGGTGGTTGTACAAAATGGTACAACCACAAGTCTGGTGCACAGCAAAAGTTCAGTAGTTTCTTATAAAATTAAACATACCCTTACCATACAACCCAGAAATCCTACTCCTAAGTATTTGTCCAAGAGAAATAAGAATATATACCCATCCAATGGCCTGTATGTAGTTTTTATAACAGCTTTATTTATAATCATCAAAAACTCAAAACAACTCAATGTCTATCAACTGGTGAGTAAAACAGAAAAAAAAACTACTGATGCCAGCAGTAATATAGATGAACATCAAATGCAGCAGGCTTAGTAAAAGAAGCCAGATTCAAAAGGCTTCATACTATATGATTCCATTGAAATGACATTCTGAAAAAGGCACAACTATCTGAACAGAAAATAGGTTAATAGTTGCCAGGGCCTGGGGGTTGGGGGAAAGGACTGACCACAAAGAGATACGAGGGAATATTTTGGGGTGTGGGAAATGTTCAAGAAGTAGTTACCTAACAATGTTCATTTATCAATGTCATAGAACCACACACGGTTAATTTTACTGTATGCAAATTAACCTCAACAAACTTGACTAAAAGGGGGAAAAAAATCTTCCCTGCTCTAAACATCATTTTTCTTTGTTAAACTAGTTTAGTCTAAGGCCACTTTAGCCAATTTCTAACTATTATTTGTTTAGCAGACTATCCAGAGTTAAAACTTATCCTTAATGAGGAATCTAAAAATGTCAATACATCATGAATTGTTTCCATACAAAATGTGTAAGGGCATTTAATAGGTAAGAGGAAAAAAATTAATTTGACAATATATCTAACTAAAAGATGTAATTACAAAGAGATTCGCTGCAGCATGTTTATCATAACAAAAAGAAACAACATAAATGCTGGTCAATAGTTGACCTGCTAAATAAAGAATCATAAAACCAAATTATAGAATGTTATATAGCCATTATAGTAATTATACAATTATAGATCAATAGTTACTAATATGAAAAGGTATCTATAGTATTTTCTTAAGGTAAAAGCAAAACAGTAAATAGTGTCCTAGTATGATTTAGTTTGGGAAATGCCTGGAAAAATATCCTCTAAAATATAAATGCTGAATATCTGTTGGTAAAGTGACTATAAGTGGTTTATATTTTCCTCTTGGCTTTTTTTCCTGTATTTTCTGAATTTCCTTTGATGGACATGTGCAGGATAGCCCTACTCCTCATCTCATGGCTTGTTAGCCTGAATCCTGGAGTTGTCTGGGTAACTGACCACTGTCTTGTTCTGCAGCTTTCAGTTCAGGAAGGCAGAAGGATCAGAATGTGAGGGCCTCAGAAGACCAAGGGTAATAAATGAACACCATGTTCAAGTCTAAGGGTGTTTTACTGAATCACACACAGGAGACCTTTTGTATATTTTTTTAACACTGAGATGGATGTGATACACCTGGCTCAGATGAGTGTTCTCAGCTCATACTTGCAAAACTGCTCCAGCCTCATTAGGTAAGGCAAGGCGTGGAGGGGAGCACTGAGCTCCCAGAAGCTTTGATGTAACCAGTAGTCACTCAGACTTCTCACCCACAACAGTGTAACTGTTGGTAACCTTTGGGGCTGACTTGGAAACACACCTCCATCTGTCATTGGATAACGTTGCTACGACCGCTTTTTGTAAACCTGGTTTGATTTACCCAAATGTGATCTGGGTCTGGTCATCCTGAATCTACTACAATTGACATTTGTTAAGTCAGTCAATTTTCATTTGTTAAAAAAAAAAAAAATTAAAGCCTATTTAGTGAAACTGTAATATCATTCATAACAAAGAAAAGGGAAAATCTTTTGGTTATAAGATAGAAAGTCCTTATTAAATTAAAATTGATGCTGCTCTTTGAACTATGGATTCTGAGTTCTTTCAAAGATATGCCCCAGGCTCATTACCTATCTTGTATAATTCATTGTGTTTTTCTATTATAGAATGTATTGCTATACAATATTTGTTTAATGAAAATACTTCTGTATAATACAATCTCTGGAGAAAATAATTTTTTAAATAATATTCTTTCTAAGCCACCCTAAAAGCAAAACATGATTTAAAAAATGGATGTGGAAGTCTGGTTATAAAATAAACAACCAAAAAGCTATCGAAAAAAACCACAATAAATCAGTTGAGAAACAGGAGAAATCCTAGTTGTAGCAACTGCTTACATCCATACACTGAGCCTTCATGGTGGAATGGAAGTTATCTTTTTATAGTGTCTGCTTACACACTAAGTATTGGGAGAAAAACTGAAAACACACAAACATCCACATAAAAACACGTGCACCAAAACAAACACAAAGCCAAATTACAGATGCCTACCCAATTACATTTCCTAGTGGGACGGAAAAGTAATCAACTCTAATCAGATAAATAAGAACATAGGACGTAAAACATGCCAAATTTGTCTTGATCTCAGATCCAGCACCTTTTAAAGTGCAGATATGATTACTACCTCATTTACATATTATGACTCATATCCTGACTGTACACAAGCCCTGAAAAACAGGGTGATTACTCCAATGAAGTTTGAGTACATGCAGTGTTAAACAAAGGCAGCCCAGACACCTGATCCTTGCACATAGACTAATTCTTGAAAAGAGCCTTTGCCTCAAACAATCAAAGATAATCTTGAGCTTTTATTACATTTGCCTGGCATTCATGATACATAACACTTTAGCCATGGCAATCCTCCCAGATTTCCAAAACATGTCTGATTTTAAATGTTCCACTGCTACATACCTTGTCTTGCTTTTTAGACTGAAAAATACGGTCTTCCTAACAATAACGAACATAAAAAAGAGGCCTGTTGCTGTCAAGGAAGCCTCTTGGGAAGACCAGAAACACACAGCTAAACAGAATAAACTGGTAGAGAAGTAAAATGTAGGTGATACAGTACTTCAGGGCTCAGAGGAGTGGTAATCATCCGAGCTCCCTTGTAGTCAAGGATTCATAACACATGGGGAACTTCTTTAACCGTACTCAGAGTTATATATCTAAGTATCTTAATAACCTTAAATAGTTACAAAGATTGACAAACACGCCTGTAGAATTACTGCAACAGAAATAATCCAGAGCAACAGTCTTCAAACTTTCACATATCCCCTCGATAAAAAATTTTGAGCACTCACCCCCAATATGTGTATATTTATTTGTTTATAACTATTTCTATGTACTACTGTCCTTAGTTATTTGGTACAATATGAGATTGATCATTAACAATGGTAGATTAGGGGTTTATTTTTTAAAGTCTCCATGATGGCAATTGTTTTGTGATGTGACTGATAAAGAGTAAAAAAATTAGGACTAGGAGTATCCACTTTGCAATTTCCTTATAGTTTTTCTGCATTATTAGTTTCTCTTGAAGCCAAAACTCTTTGGCTAGAATCTTTTTAAACCAGATGTCAATTTGGTGAGGGTTGTTATTTAAATCTAGATTATAACCCATAGATCCACCTAACCAGGTGCATAAGAACTGTAAAATATTGCAACATGCTGAAAGTGAACACAAAAGTGAGGGCACTGAATTGTTGAGGCCCCAGATCACTCAGCTCATCTGTTCTGTGACATATGACATGTGACATATTTACAAAGGAAAAGTGTCAGCGCCAATCTGCATATTAAGTATGAGTAAAGCTTATTCCTCATATATATAACATAGGCAATGTGCTAATTAATTAACATTAATTAATATTGAGTTCCATGTAAGGAAAGGGCAGGTTGCAAGACTACTTTAGACCAAAACAAAAATGCTTAAGTACATGAAAAACAACCTCCATATGAGTTCAGTCCAAAGGGTTCATCTAATCTTTATATTTTGCAGAAACATTCTATTAAAAACATAGAATAATAACCCATGGTATTGCCCTCGGCTACATTTCAGTATTTCTTGTTTACCTTCATTACTTTCTTTCCTTCCCATTGGTACTATCTTCTTCCCAAACAGTAAATATTTAGAAAATCCATTTCTCAGAATCCGAACTTACTACACTTGGGGACACTCTCCAAGATCACTCTAACAGGCTCTTCATCACGCTCTCCATCAGCCTACCCACTAAGTCCTTGGTCATCTGCTCTAACACAAGGGCCCTGTCCAAAGTAATCACCTAAATTTAGATCCATCAAACTCCTCTGTATTTTCCCATTTGCCTCAGTCCCTCATACTCTTCAGTCTATAAGACATCTCAGACAGGACACTTCAATCGCTTAAACAAATTCAGAAAGACACGGAGAGCCACTCAGCCTTACCTTCACATCCCTTTCCGGTGCCCTCAGGGCCTCACCACGCGCGTCTGTCGTCAGGAAGAATCATTTCTAGCACATCACTGTCTGCACACGTTGCGCGGAGTGCTGCCGGCGCCTGCAGTCGCTAACTTGAAACAGCTGAACCTGCCCTGCAGCCACTGACATTTCTGGTCTGTGCTTTGAAGCCTCCTTGACCGTCTCCATCACTGCCACACTTCAGTCAAGCCTTCTGGAAACTTCCTGAGGAGCCCCCACCAAAAAAAGAAAAAATATAGATAAATAAAGCAAAACCCCATCAAAAGGAATAATTGGTTCCTAATGAGTAAAAAAGCAAGAAAAAAAAAAGTTTAACTTTATATAGCTGAAAATACCAGCATAAAACAAATGTCCTCATACACTAAATAGAAAAAAAAATGCTGGTTACATCTTTTTTCCACAAGAAACAAACCAAAAAAAAAATAATAATTTTTAAAGCCCGCCTAATATAGGATGTGATATAATTACAATAATTTGTGGGTGTTTCTGTTTGGAGAAGTCTTTCTGGGGATTTATAAAACATCTCAGTGGTATCCAAAGTGGGACAGATCCGTTTCCAGGAAAGGAAATGACCCTTCTCACCAACGAAGATTTCTATTCATCCCTTTCAGTCCCTCAGCATAGGAAAGTTTCATTCTCCACAAAGGGAACAAAGACCCCAGAGAGAATGCAGACACGACATGCAGAACCTCAATTACCCAGTTTTGTTAACAAGTAAAGCAGCAAGTGGGTTCCATAGCCTATTTGTGAGAAGTAAAAATCGTATGTAGGAAACAATTAATAAATTATTAATTAGCATTTAAGGAAAGTCCAGGACGTAAGGAAAGTTCAGGGCCCATAGTGACAAGAGCCCTGAAGCCAGAAGTGGACAGCAGGGCAGGTGGCCCAGGACACAAGCAGTAGAACACAAAGAAAAGGATCTGAGCAACATAATAGTAACTGTCTTTTTAACTATATTATTTGGAGTATCGTTGCTACTTTATGAAGTAGGAGCTAGAAGTGTGTTCCAAAAATACTAACTAACCCTATACTGTCATCTATAAAGATAAATTATAAAGTGTTTAGAGATTGCACTCCTTCAGTAAATCCCTACAAATGTTTTATCATCTGATTTAAAGAACCCTTCCAGATATCATGATCCATGGAGTTTTAAAGTAAATAGAGCCTTCCTAACTATTATCTTTCAAGTCTGGGCAAGTCCAGTTAAGGAGAACCCTTAATGAACACTGTCATAACCAGGTTAAACTTTGTCTGAATGTGCTACAGCTTACACTTACAAAAATAATTTTCATCAAATAAACTGTAGGTGTAAGTAAAAAACCAGTACAGAAATATTTAACACTAAATATTAACAACTTAATAACATTAATTAAGAGCATTTTTAAAAGTCTTTTGACACTAGTTTAATGTGTTGGTAGTATATGACAGAACTATTATGTTTATACTCATTTTCTGATAAAGGTCTAAATACTAATAAAATATGTGCTATCTTTAAAGAGTAACTGTCAGGTGTGGATGCGGAGAGACAGGAACACTCATACACTTCTGGTGGGACTGCAAACTAGTGCAACCCCTGTGGAAAGCAATATGGAGATACCTCAAAGAGATACAAGTAGAACTACTACTTGATCCAGCAATCCCATTTCTGGGCATGTACTCAAAAGAACAAAAGACATTCTATAAAAAGGACACCTGCACTCAAATGTTTATAGCAGCACAATTCACAATTGCAAAGATGTGGAAACAACCCAAGTGCCCATCAATACATGAGTGGATTAATAAAATGTGGTATATGTATACCATGGAGTACTACTCAGCTATAAGAAACAATGGTGATCTAGACCTCTTGTATTATCCTGGATAGAGCTGAAGCCCATTCTACTAAGTAAAGTATCACAAGAATGGAAAAACAAGCACCACACATACTCACCATCAAAGTGGTATTAACTGATCAACACTTAAGTGCACATATAGTAATAACATTCATCAGGTGTCAGGCAGGTGGGAGGGGAGAGGATGGGATGGGTATATACACACCTAATGGTTGCGGTGCGCACTGTCTGGGGGACGGACACACTTGAAGCTCTGACTTGGGTGGGGCAAAGGCAATATATGTAACCTAAACATCTGTACCCCTGTAATATGCTGAAATAAAAAAAATAAAATAAAGAGTAATTGTCCTTCACCCCCAGGAAGTTGCAGCAGAAAAATTTGCTTTGGATATTATAAATTATATATTGCTCATCTTGGTTTCAGTCAAACTAATCATGTTTGCTTCACTTGAAATAAAGACATTTTTTAAAATTTGGTACCAGAGCCATTTTCTTTCAGAAGAAATAAAATCAAGAAACAAAGCAGATGCAGCTTGTCCATTAGCTACCGCAGGTCCTTAGTCATCTAAACTGGCAGGTACCCATCAGAATTGCAGGATTCATTTTATCTGCTAGGTCATCAAGGTGATGAGTTCAAGGTTTTTGGGTCCAGAAATACAACCTCTTCTGGGAGTCTCTTCTTCTCTGAGGCTTTACTTAGACATCATTCTCTACTACTACACTCCACTACAGCAATGCTAGAACATTCCACCACGCTACCTGCATCAAACTTCAACAGAATGCTTCAGAAAATAACACTTTCTCATTTCAATAAAAAGGATAAAACCAATCTGAATCCATCTAAATTATTAAGGCCAGTCATAAAATTGGGCTTTGTATGCAAGATATTTTCCATCTACACTAGTTAGCACTGCATACCAAATGCCACACCAAAACATATACAAGAGAGTATTTTCTAAACATATTATGTTAAAGTGAGACACATGAGTACCAGAAATTGTTCCCAAAGAAAGTTAAATTAGCAAGTCTTTTATACTAATATATAAGCAGTTTGAAAGATATGTTGTTAAATCCCTACTGTCTTCTGAAAATTACTTTAAAGTCTGTGTATGATTCAGGGCTCTCTAGCTGCAAGACAAAAAAAAATTCAAACCAGACTACGTAGAACAGCTCATAAAATCCAAGGAGATCATCCAACCAAACAAGAGGATCAGTGGGGTAAGCAGGGCTATAACCAACCAGACAGCTTGATCACTCCCTCCAGTCTCTCTCTCCCTCTTGCTCTCTCTCTCTCTCTCTCCTTAATTCTCTCTCACTTTACCCAAATGGCAAATTCTGAGCAGCAATCATATTTTACATCTTATGACTTCCTATGACTTCCACCACCAGAGAGAGATCACCTCTCCAGTTTTGTTTGCAAATTTAAAAATCCCAGGAAGGACTAAATGGCCAAACTGAGGTCAGGAGGCCAACTCAAGGCAGGGATTTTGAAAGGACATCACAGCAGCCACATGATTCTGGCCTGAGAAAAAAGGAGTTCCCAGACGAAGGGAGGGTGACGAGAAGACTAAAAAACACTTCTACCATCTCATTCCATCATTTAGTCAAGATCAAAAGAGCGTCTGGGATAAAGTGTAGATTATTTTTCTCAGTCTTGTGATATGTTTTAATTGCTTTGTTTAAATTTTCTCAGACTTGATTCCAAATCTTTGACATCTCTTTGTTCTTTGTTTTATGGGTCAAATCAAATTAATGACTGACATTTTTTGAAACAGAATTTATTCTCTTTTGGCCTAATGGAAATCACAATTCCTGCTTTGGGAATATTTTAAAAAGTTGTTTTTTCAAGGTAAAAAAACGAATAAAGCAAATATACTTCCAGAGACTGACTTGTTTTGTTCTTTTTAAATAAAGCATCAGAAGAAGAAAAGCACAATTAAAACACATAATAAAAAGTCAGTATCTTTTTTACATGGAATGTTGTTGTAAGGCAACAGTGGGTGAACAGATGCTCTAAAATCCACAACGAGCTCACAAATCAGGGGGCTCATCTGCTTGCTTGAGTTATTCTCTCTGTCACACTTGCTCTCTCACTCTTTGTTCTGAAGCAGGATAAATAAATATATATAAAGGAAAATCTCTGCAACTAGAAACCCTTGGTACACTCTCTATTACAATAATAATAATAATACTCAGGGAATACATTAGAACAGGTAAAATCTCTCCTCATTCACTTGTTAAATATACCTGTATTGATTTCCTATATCTTCACTTTTAATAATTCAATAAGTACATTTCCACATATATTTTTTATAGAATTGATTCTACATCACTAATGATATCTAGATGATGGTATAGTCATTCTTCCCCAAAATCACTTAACACTACACAGATCTTCAAAGAGGACATATACTTCAAAGCTTTAACATGTATATAAATGTGTGTGTGTGTTTGTGAAAGTGACTTAGAATATGGTGTCTTTGAAGTAGTCATTTTAGAAGTTTGTAGCAACCCAGAATATTTTACTTTTATAATGAAGGAAGTTCTTTCCTCTGAGATCACTCTTTTCTCCTCCAGAGCTGGGTTCTACTTACCCACCAACACCTCAATCTACAAAAAGCTGCTATAGGGCTCCCTCTCTACTCAGACACATGGAGAACAATGGCCTAATGAGTCCCAACAGGTGCCATTGAACCCTGAAGTGTCTAAATGACAAAGTGACATTTATTTTCTTGAATCCCCAATGACAAGTGGGATGTATGGTGAGGGGCTTGCAAGACCCCTCTTCAGTTGGCTCTTCACACTGTGACAACCTAGATGGGTAGTGAGTCTGGGACACAACAAGAAAGACCAATAAACCGAAAGCATTGGCCTGTGCCTCACCTGGGCAGCACGCAGGAGACATGGACAGTAAGGTTCCCCAGGGAAACAGCCGACCCAGCTAGAACAACACTTGCAAAGTTAAAAGCCACTCAAACGGATTCTCATGTATGTACTACAAGAGGCCAAGGGACCTGAAAAGAAGTCTCTTTTACAACATTTGGGGCTCAGAAGCCACACTGACCGTGATCTCTTCTGATGGCCTCCTGCCTGCAACAGTCCCAGAAGGAGACAACTTGATTATCTGTTGGCTTTGATCTCCTGAAGGTTGAAAATGTAGGCCTTGTAACAGAGGGCAATTAATAGGGAACAAGGATGACTTTTTTTGAACATAGAGTGAAAATGCCAACATTATTGATAAGCCTAATCTGAAATTGCTGGACACAAACACGAAGCCAGAAGACACTGGGATAGAATAGTCTGATTTATTTCTCTTATGTAATGCCTCCCATACCAGGTAAAGCCAATCCAGCACTGTGTGCAATGTCAAAGACTGATAGTGTATTGAATCTGAGCATAAATTCCTTGAAGACAGAAGCCAAAGCAGTTCTTTGTATTTTGTGAATGGTATATAGCATCCATAGTGCCAAAATATATAAAATGCCAACATAGAGGTAACAAATAACTGGGAAATTATACTTTTTTTCTCAAACGTTCAAATTAAGTCAAGTCATTGGACTGTTTTATTAAGAAAAAAATATATGGCAAATATGTTCAAACTAGACCACTTGCACAGAAGCAGCAAAGACAAAAACAATAGGATCTGTTGAATAAATTTAAAGTGTTCCAACAGAGATTTCACATTTTTAAGGGAAAGTAGAGAAAATAAAACAGATATTATTTGTTCAAGTAACTCTTTTTAAAATCTAAGCAGTGAGATGGGTGGGGGAGGGGAGCAGGGTTCATTATCAGATGCCAAAACCATTCCCAGGAGGCTTGTGGGAGAAGAATACAGTCATACTGGGAGGAAGAAATGTTTCAAGGACAAACACCAACTCTTATTTCTCACTCACATACCAATTACATGGTTTTTAGACCAGTGAATCCAGAGATCCCTTGACAAGTGGCACTATCACTGCACCAAGGGCAAATTTTCCCCACGGTCAGTGTTAAGGGGACTGCCAATTACAGATCTTTCTCCAGCACCCTTGTGACCCCAGAGAAATGAGCAGCTGAGCAGGGAGGTACAAAACAGGGAGATTGATGACCCTGCGAGTCTAGTAACTAGGCTTCTGGAAAGGGAAAGGGTGAGGTTGCAGTATGAACAATGCAAAAAGTTTTTAAATGAAGGTTTTTAACATTCTAATACAAGAGAGCTTAAAAGCTTTGACGGTCACTTTCAGTTCAAAGTGATACTCTGTAACAGTGCTGCCCAACTGTATAATGCAAGCCACACGTGAAATTTAAATTTTCTAGAAGCCACGTTTAAAAAGCTAGAAAGAAACAGGTGAAATTAATTTTATTTAACCCAATATATCCAACATATTATCCTTTCAACATGTGGTAAATAGAAAAATTTATTAATGAGATATTTTACATTTTTTTCATATGAAGTCTTTGAAATTTAACAGGTATTTCATACTTAACAGCACATCTCAATTTGGACTAGTGACATTTCAAGTGCTCAATAGCCACACGTGGCTGGTGGCTACTGTAGTAGACATTATATACAGTTCTGTAGGCACCCCAAGAACATTCATTTGTTCATTCAATTAATACATAATAAGCACCTATTTTGTGTCAGCCACTGCCTAAGGTACTAAGGATATAGCAGTGAAAAGAATTAATGCATCTCTAATAGAGCTTGGAACTTGTCATCTTGGCAGAAACACAGATATTAAGCAAATAATTATCCAAATGTTCGTGATAAAGTGTGATAAAGGAAAGTGCTGCAAGAATATACAGTAGTGTGAGCCTGACAGTGAGGGAGGGAGAGATCAAGGGAATAGCCATGAAGGAAGAGACACCTAATGTGAGGTTGGAAGGATGGATAGAAGTTGATCACTGGGGGGCTGGGAGAGGAGTGGGAACAGGGGAAAAAGTGGTGGCTCTGGCAGCCCTTGAGCAGAGAGCAGGCTGATAACGACAAGAGGCTGAAAGAAAGCTCATGAGCTCCATGCATAATAGACATGGGGGGAGTAGCAAAAAGTGAGATCACACAGGTAGGCAGGAATCAGGGTCCATCAAGGATTTGGGATTTTATGCTAAGAACAAATGGCAGCTTGGGGAAAATGTTAGGGGGAGGTTTGACATGATCAGACTGCATATTAAGAGGATAAATCTGGCTGCTGCATGGAAAATATATCTGAAGCTATAGAGTGAATGTTTAGAGAACAAATAATAGCCAACGATAGCAGCTCAGGGGAAAGATGGTGGTGGTTCAAAATAGGGTGGTGGAGAGAAATGAAAGAGGTACCTGGGAGGCAGACTTGATAGGACGTAGATACAACCATGACTCAGTTTGATGTGAGTAGTGAAGAGAGGGAGTTGTCAATGATGCCAGCTAGGTTTCTGACATCAGCAACCTGGTAAGTGGTGCCGGCATTTGATGAACTGCAGATATAATGGAGGAGCAAGAAGAACATGAGCTCCTCTTTGAACACATTCATTCTGAGATGCCTGCAATCTATGCAAGAAGGAATATTATTACTTAGACAGAGATGTGGCCCTGGAACTGAGAAGACAGGGTGGGGCTAAAATTTTAACTTTAGGGGTCATTGGCAGAAAGAAGTTACCTTAAGCCACAGGAGCGGATGACATCACCTAGGGTGCAAATGTCAAGGGAAAAGAATAGAGGGCACAGGGCTGAGTCCTGACCATCCTCATCATGTAAAGACCTAGCAGTGGAGAAAGACCCCAAGATGGCTGAGAAGGGGCCAGGGATTTCAGTGGACAAAAATATAGACGAATGATGGGACAGGGAAGCCAAGAAAAGAGTTTCTTCTAATAAGACAGAGTGAGTGGTGAATGTGTGGAAAGCTCATAAGAAGTAAAGTAAGATAAGAAGTGAGGATTGTCCACTGGATGTATAAACAAGACAGCTTTGTAAGAGCAGTTTCAAGGGAGTGAATCAGGAAGTGGAGGTAGCACATATAGACAATTCTGGAAATCTGGTTATGACGTGAAGGTGAGAGTCAGGGAGAGTAACCTCACCTCCATTCTCCATTCTCCACTCTCCTGCTTCTATCTGTCAATGTGTGACTCGCCACAAAATCAGCCCTGACACACGCAGAGTTACAGCCACACATAAAGGGTCTGTTTGTAGCTACAGCCAAGCAAACATAATACCCACAGCAGGGATGCAGACTAAACATCACGAGGTGATTGTTTGTCATCCAGTGAAGCTTTCTTTTTGAGGAACTCCCAAGTGAAAACAGAATTGGCAGTGGGGTTAGGAGATTTTCCTGAGACATCCTTCTGTTACTAAGGAACTTGCAGTCTACACAATTGCACGCACACAAGTCTATTCCTGGCCTGTGGTGATCTTCATTATTTCCCTATTTTCCTACATTCAGAATCACTGAGGAGAAAAATATCCATGGGCAGGCCAGTGAGTTGCAGATAATAGAGAAATAGAGATGGAATAAAACTGAATCATCAGGTTTGTGAACCAAAGGCCAAGCTGTCAACTCATTTCTAAGGTTCTTAGCAGATTGTCTGTGGTCAGAAAATATATAGTTTTCATGGATTTCAAAACCTCAAAAGGTTTTGGCATGGTGGAAAAAAGAAGCTGGACCTCAGACCCGCCTGGATTAAAGTCCTGCTGTCCTTACTTACTGCTGTTGTCCTTGGTCAAGTCACTTCCACAGACTGAGCCTCAGCATTTACATTCAAAAAACAAAAATGATCTAATGATATCTCCCTTACAGTTTGTGGTGGAAATTAAATGAGATAACTCATAGAGTGTTTGTTGGGCTGTCTGGCATTTAATAAATGTTCATTTCTTTGTATAAGAAGCTTCTGATTCTCCTGACTGGGGTTAAAATGCCCTTTAAACGTGCATTAAATGGCATGCAAAGGAGGGGTGTGCTAGCACTTAATATATCAGCAAAAAGAATCTGTGTGGAAATTAGAAGAAACGCAGTAACCAAGCAAGTCAGTGTGTCAACATATTCTGAAAGAGTTAGGGAAATCCTGCAATTATACCAGTGATGATCATCTGACAGATGGGTGAATAAAACAGACAGCCCATGACATCACCATTGCAGTCTTTCCAGAAGAGATTGAGGTACAGTACCCTTTAGTGTAGTGTTCTTTCTCCCTACACAAGGACATTTTGTCATTAATATCCTCTTAACACAAGAAGCACCAATGGGATTTTCCTACTTCTGCATGCCCAATTTCAGAACCACAGTTAAATGATTGTTTTTTTTTAAAGGAAAAAAGTGTCTGGCATTACAGGAAACATTTTTCAATATCATTTCATTTTATAAATTTGGAGATTAATAGGCCTGTGTTATGCTTCCTTATCCATTATCCTAGATTGAGCTGCAGATCATTTCTCTAAATTTCAGGGTCAGCTGGACCACCCTGAAACAAAACTCTCAGATATTTAAAGGAGGCATTTCCTAAGACAATGCTCATCTCCATCCTCCCCCAGCACAGACAACCAGTGACAGTCACTGGGCTTATGCAAGATTTTGAAACCCTTCCCCCCACCCACCCGGAAAGTATGTAAAATGCTATGAATGAGAAGGACGTTCTCTCGGGGTTAAGTGTTTCATCAAAGCTAATGTAATTTTTTGAAGTAAATAAGTTAGTACTTCAATATTCTTCACAAATTATTGACTCTGCTCCCAACCAAGCCAGACTCAGTACCAAGAGCAAGCAGAGACTTGGCCTTTCAAAGGGCCCTTTTGTCATGATCTCTACCAGTTAGAAATCTGGGTGATGACTAATGAGTTAAGAATAAATCCTTACACATTGAAGTCAAGATTTCGCCACCATCTGGCCCATCTCATCTTCCACATCTCCCTCCTATAAACATTAAACTCTAATTGACTTTAGCTACTAGCCATTTCCCAAACACATCACTTACTCTTTCTCATCTTGCATTTTGCTAATAATACTATCACCTTCATCCAGACTGACTTCCTTCCATCTTCACCTATTTAAACCTACCTATCCTTCAAGGTCCAGTTCAAATTCCCCTCCTCTATGAAACATGCAGACCAACACAGCCGGAGATGAGTTCTCTCTCAGCCACAGCACTTGGACTATACCCCTTCCCTGTGGCTTCGCACCTCCTGAATTTAACTATACTCCATCTGTATAATCCATCTGTCCTACTGGCCTGTAAGTTTCTTGATGGCAAATATTGTAATAATTCTTCATAAATAATGTGCTCAACAAATAGTAATCTTTGTTTTTAAAAGTCTTAGCAAATGCTCCACATCACTAATCACATATTTCTCCATTTCCAATTTGCCTAGCGCTCAAGTGCTGTGTGAAAAGGATGGGCAACCAAGGTCCTTTTAATTAATTTCCAAACTTCTTCGCACCACTCACCCCATTGTAGCTTTCCTTACAGTCATCACCATGGATGAGCCCCTCAGAGAAGTCAATTCTTCTTTGAACCTACACTTCATAATCAGGATTCACAATTGGAACAGAAATTTGTTTTTTGCCCTATAGCCTGATCCCTTAGGTTTTGAAATGTTTATTATGATGATGTAGGAAACATTTTCATCATGTGAGAAAACATCCTTCCTCCTACATAACAGATATAGAGGTCACGGAGCACATCGCCTGCCAACCACCATCTCATCAGAAAGACAGAGTTCATCATTCGGATGGTGGGTGCTTTCCACAACTCTATCCACACAGGCGCTCCTGAAGAACCACCCACTGAGGAGGACCCAATTGTAATAGCTCAAACACTGACACGATTTATAATCATTTCTCGGTTTGAACCTATGTCACACTCACCCTGGAAGAGATTTTTCTTCCTGTCTGGGACGCACTTTCTTCTATCACTTTTGAAGGTTACTAAAGCAAAATACTCTCCTCTTGCCTCTTTTTTGGGGAGTTGATGCTTTTAAGAGTAGAGGGGACTCTGTACCCCTCCTCTGGAAGAATTTAAACCAATCAGATTGTTTTCCTGGATTTTTCTGACAGCTCATCCTTTACCACATCGGAGGCAGAGCCTCAGCCACCTTGCGAAAAGGCAAACGATACGCAGAGAGACACAGCTGGAGCCTCTACTAAGGAGCTTTTCTATGAACACCAGCTGCTGCTGTTGGACAGATTCCAGAGAAAAGTGGCCAACCCTGGAGAGGTCAAAGTTCAGGGATACCGGGTTGATTTTCAATTAAATTTTACAATTTAGGAAATCTATCTTTCTAATTTTGAAAAAAACAGATAACAGTCCAAAAAAAGTAGGTCCTTAGAACATAAAATATTGCCAAAACGTAAGTAGCTTTCAGGTTCAAATTTTAATTACAAATTGAATCTACGATGATTATGTTTACACCAAAGCAGTGTCCACATGGCAGTGGTAGTAACATTTACTGAAGCCAAAGCAACAAAACCACATCAGGTAGAAGATACACCTCTGGAAAGAAGACAAACTGCACAAAGATGACTATGTCCCTTCTTCCCTGTCATTCCTAATGAAGAGAACAGCAGAGCAGTACGATTTAAAATGTTCCAAAGCACCACTACTCCCTTTCAACTTTTACCTGTTCCGTTATTCTTCAATCAATTGAAAAAAGGCAGAGTTGGGACAGGCTTTTGTGCCCCACACCTCTAAAAGAATTCACGGAGCTTAGCCAGAAAGCAATGTTGCTGCTTAAATGATAAAGGGATAATTCTAACTTAATTTATTAATAAAAGGATAAACCATTAGGGAGCTGAGCACCTCAGGGCTTATCCATAAGAGCTAAAACATTTTATTACTAGATTTACATACCCCCATAACACCCAGAACAAAAGTGAGTAAAAGTCATTTCCATATAATGACTATCTGGTAGCCCAAGGATAATGAGTTTATCTCTATCCATCTCTCATTAGGAAGAGACTGGCCCCTTCACAAACACAGTACAGACTGGCTAAACTTTATTTATTTTTTTATTTCAGCATATTTATTATGGAGGTACAAATGTTTAGGTTATGTATATTGCCCTTGCCCTACCCAAGTCAGAGCTTCAAATATGTCCATCCTCTAGATGGTGCGTACCACACCCATTAGGTGTGTATATCTCCATCCCCTCCTTCCCCCTCCCATCTGCCCGACACCCGATGAATGTTATTACTATATGTGCACCTAAGCATTGATCAGTTAATACCAATTTGATGGTGAGTACATGTGGTTGCTTGTTTTTCCTTTCTTGGGATACTTCACTTAGTAAAATGTGCTCCAGCTCCATCCAGGATAAGACAAGAGGTACTAGATAACCATTGTTTTTTGTGGCTGAGTAGAACTCCATGGTATACATATACCACATTTTATTAATCCACTCATGTATTGATGGGCACTTGGGTTGTTTCCACACCTTTGCAATTATGAATTGTGCTGCTATACATATTCGAGTGCAGATGTCTTTTTTAACGAATATCTTTTGTTCTTTTGGGTAGATGCCCAGTAATGGTCCCCACACATCCATAATTTTCACATTAAAATGGTCATTTTTTGTTGTTGTTGCTGTGATTGCCTTTGGGGTCTTCTTCATAAATTCTTTGCCTAGGCCAATGTTTATAAGAGTGTTCCAACATTTTCTTCTAGAATTCTTATAGTTTCATGCCTTAGGTTTAAGTCTGTTATCCACTGTGAGTTGATTTTTGTGAGTGGTGAAAGGTGCGGATCCTGTTTCAGTCTTCTACATGTGGCTATCCAGTTTCCCAGCACCATTTATTGAATAAGAATTCTGTTCTCCAGTGTTCTCCCAGGCAAGCAGTACCTGGGAGAGCTGGCCAATAGGGAGCTCACAGTCTGAGGACCCTCAGTCCATGATAGGGCCCCAAAGGAAAGGTCCTGTTCCTTGCAGATGCATCCAGGTGGTGGCTAAATTGTCTCTCTCGGCAGCCATGGGTGGGAGAGGAGAAGGGGAGAATGAAGCAATATGGCGCCTGCCGATAGGCTCGGGTCTGCAGGCCAGGAGGTGCCCCGAGGGAGCCGGGAGCCTGGTGCCCTGTCTGCAGAGGCTCACTGCTCACTGGCGGCAGCCGTCTCTGGGCTGGTGTTGGCTGGTCTCTCCAACCACTCAGGAGCCCACCAGCAGTCCGGGATGCAAGGGAGGGGAAATGTAGCTGCTCCACCTACCCTCGTCCTTGGTCTCCAAGCCTCTGGGGTGGGGGGTCTTTCTCCTTCCAGTTTCCTCCACAACTGCTTCCTGTGGAGTCTCCTGTAGTTTCATGCACCCTTCCTTCTGACCCTCTTCCAATCTATGTTTGTCTGCCTATTCATTTTTTTTCACTTTCTTCTGAAATCTATCTTTCTTGCAGAGACACGCTGGCTGGAGGTTTTTCCCGTCAGCCATCTTGCCCCTCCCCCATCACAGTGTTTCCAGAGTGGCTAAATTTTATATAAAGCTTTCATGAAGAAAGAGCTGGAAAGAATTTCCCAGAGCATCAGGAAAACCAGATTCTAACCTCATCTGCACTGGCTGGGCTTGGCGAATTTAACCTTGACATGCTTCCACTTCTGAAGTGGTAAAATGGAAACACCCTTGACAACAACTCACCTTCCTCAGAGAGTCTTTGCCAGGATTAATGATATTAGTGTCTGTTACAAGAAAAATGTACAAACAGAATCCACAGCTGTATTTTTTTGTTGTTCTAACTGTGGCCATGATCAAGCCTAGTAAAGATAAGGAAGGATTCAGTAAGAAAAAATGCAGAAGTCTGTTACTGAGGATCAGCAGTAATATTCTTACATGTTAGGTGGACTTTCAGTGTTGAGCCGGTTGTTCATTTAGCCTCATGGCACCCAAGGTGGCTTACCCACAGCTCTGAGCTCTTCTGATCAGAATTTCCCAGTCCACCAGGGCCATATGGACCATGTTAAGATGGCTCCCTAGAGGAACACATGAGGAGTTGCTAAACTATGTCCACTCCTCCATCTCCTGATCTGGAGTATAGCTTTTGACTGCTTGTTCATTAGTTTGGTAATAAACAACAGCAAAAGTAAAAGCAAGTTTTAATGTAGTCCAAGTCCTCATTCTCATCAATCTTCAAACCCAAACTTTGTCTTCAGGCCTATCTCACCAAGTCAGGACAATTTGCATCTTGCCAAAGCCATGAGAAACAACATTGTCCTGCAATGAGCATTGCCTGACATGAGTGGTTCTCAACCCTGGATACACAGTAGGATCACCTGAGGAACTCTTAAAACCCAGCTGCCTACACAGCATCCTAAGTCAGATTCTCTGGGGTGTGTTACTGCTGTTGAAGTCTTCCCATGTGACTCCAAATTATACTCAAGGTTGAGAATCACTGCTATAGAGTATCTTCCTCTCATACTAGTTCAGTGCTAGGATGACCAGTTCATCCCAGTTTGCCCAGAACTTGTCTCAGTTTCAGCACTGAAACTCCTACATCCCAGGAACCTCTTCAGTCCAAGCAAACCAGGACAGTTGGTCAGCCAACTGCTGAACTCTGTTTTATCAATAACAGGGTTTCAACACTATTTTTATTCTTCTTACACTTTCCATTAACAAACCATCTCAAATCAAAATCCACTATTTTTCACCTACACCATAAATGCTTGTTATTCTGCATTTCATTCCCCATCCAAAGAATTCAGGGATAAAATGTCTAAGACCCAAGGAACATTGACTCATGAGCAAAAAAATTACCTGAAAAAGTTAAAATGGATTTCAATGAATATTTACTACGAGCCTACTATGTGCCAAGCACAGTTTCAAATGCTGTGGATCAAAGAATAAGACGACAAGCTTACATTCAGAGTGTTCGCAATCTGCTAGCACTGTAACAGCCAAGGGAGAAAAAGGAGAAGACCAAGGGAAACAAAGAAAATGAAGGGGTAGATTCAAAAGTAGGAGAAGCAAAAAAATTTGCAGGTTTTATACTATAATCTTAAACTTTACCCTTTACAAGAAAATATAGTACATATCTGCTCAAAATAAAATATTAATGCTAGGAGAACAAAGACAGGAAATTCCACAGAAGATTTTTAAAAGCACTTTTCTTCATATATCACTTCAGAAAATATTTTATTTCTAAAATTTAAAAATCAGGGCAGATGAGCTGATTCAGAACCACTTAAAGCTTCTAGAAAATCCAAGGTCAATGACCATTACAAAGTGCACAGTACATCTGAGCTAAGGGAGTCTCACATTGGTAATTGGCCTCCATTTTGGAATTGTGCTCATTATACTATGAATAACCCTCTCTTGTGTAATTCATTTAACAAAAGCAAGAAGTAAGAACAGCACTGCACTGATAGGTCAAGGTACATTAAATAAGATATGGAAACAAACACTGAAAAGGTAATCTCAGAACCTTATAAGAAAATACAATACAGTCCACTCTTAATAAAATCAAACACTGAAAAATAACTGGGCTGGGTTCAGTGGCTCAGACCTGTAATCCCAGTGACTCAGGAGGCTGAGACAGGAGTGTGGCTTGAAATCAGGAGTTTGAGACCAGCCTGGGCAACATAGCAAGACCCTGTCTCTAGAAAAATGAAAAAAGTTAGGCAAGCTTGGTGGCACATGCCTGTAGTCCTAGCTACTGGGGAGGCTGAGGTGGGAGGATCACCTGACCCTAGGAGTTAGAGACTGCAATGTGAGCAATTATCATGCCACTGCACTCCAGCCTGGGTGACAGAGTAAGACCCTGTCTCTTTAGAAAAAAAAGAAAGAAAGAAAAGCAAGTGAGGTTGAAAATAAGTAAAGCCAAAAAGTCGAATGAATTAAATTATATTATATTTTCAATAATAATTCAAAATGAGGTAATTGTCACACTTGATGGAAAGCTCTGGTGTCAGGATTTGAATCTCAGCTTTTTCACTTACTTGAGCAAATTACTTAGTATCACCATTCCTTAAGTTTCTCATCTATAAAATGAGTTAAAGACACAACTATAGGGTTATTTTATTAAAAATAGGTTAATTATGTTATTATAGGTTGGTTAAATAAGATAATACATTGAGAAAGTGAAGAGTATTGTGCTTTGCTCATATTAAGTATATAAAATTAATGTTAACTTATAACCATTGATGTTATTACAGAGCAAGAGCCTATCTCTAAAAGAAAAAACAAAAACTGGAAGAAAATTTCAGCATTCATTCTAGAGCATTCTCAGCCACCAGAAAGACTTGATATGGTCAATTTTGAGTAGGTTTAAATTTGTTATTTTATATTTCTACAGAAAAAGTAATTATAGGTTCGTTCCACTATTTCTAAATCTAATCAGAAAGTTGCCTGTAACAGCTCTCTCTTTTCCCCTGTTTTCATTTCACTCCAGAAAAAAAAAGTACAACTAATCACCACATCAACCTTCAAAATATCTAAGAACACTTAAGTTCTATTTCTCTTTTTTTTCTCACTGAGAAATGGATAAAAAAAAAAGTGAAGTAAAAAGTTTTTTTTTCAATTTTGCTACATTGATATATTCCATTGTGGTGAAATCAGACCTTCAGTGTATACATCACTGAAGCAACAACATTGTACCCACCAAACACCCTCCCACATTCCACTCCTCTCCCAACTCCCAACCCCTCCAAGTCTCCATCGGCCATTGTTCCACACTCTGCTTCCATGTATACACATTATTTACCTCCCACTTATAAATGAGAGGTTTAAGTATTTCTTTGTGTCTAAGTTGTCTCACTTAAGATAATAGCCTCCAGTTCCATCCATGTTGCTGCAAAAGACATGATTTCATTCTTTTCTATGGCTGAATAGTATTCCATAGTGTATTTACACCACATTTTCTGTATCCAATCATCTGTTGTTGGGCACTTAGGTTGATTCCATATTTTGTTATTGTGAATAGTGCTGCAATAAACATACAACTGCAGGTATCTTTTTGATATATTGATTTCTTTTCCTTTGGGTAGATACCACAAGTGGGATTGCTGGATGATATGGTAGTTACAGTTTTAGTTCTTTGAGAAATCTCCATACTGTTTTCCATAGATGTTGCATTAATTTACATTCCCACCAACAGTGTATAGGAGTTTCCTTTTCAAAGTAAAAAGTTTTTACTATTTCATATTACAACTCAAATGACCAATTACATAGGTTATAGTTCCTACGTGATCCTATAGGATCATGTCTAAAATTATCTCAGTTTAAATAGGAAGCATTTCTGGGTGAAGGCTCCAGGGGTGTGCTGGAGCTGGCTTGCACCAGCTTGCAATGGCTGATTGCTGAATTTGGGGAGCTTGTTAAGTTACACTGGTAGCTTAAAATCAGCCTTGGGGGGACTATTTATACCACAGTAACTGGCAAGAGCTACCAGAAATCAGGACCTTTTTAAAAAATTGACAAATAATAATTGTATTTATTTATAGGGCACAATGTGATAGTTTGATATATGTTTACATTGTGAAGTGATTAAATCAAGCTTATTAACATGCCATCACCTCACATATTTATTTTTCATGCAATATATCTCAAAACTAATTCTTCCTGTGTAAGTGGAATTTTGTATCCTTTTTACCAATATCTCCCCATTTTATGCTCACCCCTCACTCCCACCTCTGATAACCACTATTCTACCCTCTACTTTTATGTGTTCGACTTGTTAGATTCCACATGTAAGTGAGACTGTACACCGTTTGTCTTTCTGTGCCTGGCTTATTTCATTTAGCATAATTGCCTCCAGGTTCATCTATATATGTTACAAATGAAAGGATCTCCTTTTTTTTAAGGCTGAATAGTATTCCATTGTGTATATATACCACATTGTCTTTATCCAGTTGTCCATTGTTAGGCACTTAGGTTGATTCCATAACTGGGCTATTGTGAATAAAGCTGCAATGACCATGGGAATGCAAATATCTCTTTGATATACTGATTTCATTTTCATTGTATTATATATATATATATGCAGAAGTGGGATTGCTAGATCATATGGTAGTTCTATTTTCAGGTTTTTGAGGAACCTTCCTACTGTTTCCCATAATGGCTGTGCCAATTTACATTTCCAACAGTGTACAAGTTTCCCTTTTTCTCCATCCTCAACAACATTTCTTAACTTTCATCTTTTTTATAATGGCCATTCTCACAGGTATGAGCCGATATCTCAGTACAGTTTTTATTTGAATTTCCCTGATGATTAATGATACTGAGCATCTTTTTTTCATATATCTCTTGGCCATTTGTATGTCTTCTTTTGAGAAATGTCTATTCAAGTCTTTTGCCCATTGTAATAGGGTTATTTATTTCCTTGCTATTGAATTGTTTGAGTTTCTTATATATTTTGGATATTAACTACTTCTCAGATGTATGGTTTGCAAATATTTTCACCCAGTCCTTGGGTTATCTCCTCACCCTTAATTGTTTCCTTTGCTGTGCAGAAGCTGATTGTTAAACATTTACCAGCGTACCACTTGTTCTAGGTCATCGCCTATCTTCAATGTGTTCAGTCACATGCAATTTTTTAAAAAAGATTAAAAAGGTGAATTCTGGAGCAGAAAAATAAGAGTCTCAATGATAGCCATCAGTGAAATGGCCAAAGGAACACAGGGAATAAAAAATTTTTCCTACCACGGTGATAGAATATGATGGAAAAAAGAAACTGCTCTGTATCTCAGCTCAAAATAGATCCAGCTCTAAAGAGGAAAGGCACAAAGAAAGCTACAGTGTAGAAAGAGGTTGATGAGGCACCCAGGGAAATTGTGGTGAGGGTGTGACAGACCCTCACCCTCTCTAGCTGCACCATTTCCCCACTGCGGCATTCATAAGTGGGCCTGTTGGGAAGCTCAAATATGGGGTTTCTAAGAGGGACCTGAATCTTTTTATATAAGATTTACCCCGGTTTCACAGATAAGGATGCCTTTCCTTTCCACAGCCCCACTATGATGCCCTTCATGAAGTTTAAATACAAAATTTGATTCCAAAGCCTTTCTTCTCTGTCATATCAAAGTAATGCCAAGGAAGAAGAAAAAAAGATAGTTTTTTATCTCCCATTCTGAAGGTGATGTTCAAGGTGAGAGAGATTTTACTTTTGTTCATGCTTTGTAAGCAAGAACAGAAAATTACTTTGAGTTCTGACTGGTAGGTTTCTATTTATGTTTGTATCCAAACATGTTAGAACACTGGTTTCCTGCTTCTTTCCCAGGAATGTGCTTTATGTGTCCACTGTGTCCCTCCTAATCTCTCACATCCCTTTTTGTGACAGTCTAAAGTGAAGGTGCAGCAGGTCAAACTTTCATTGATTTAGCAATGCCTCCCTTGGCTTAGAGAGGTGGAGAAATGTTTCCTGTCCCTTAAGAGGCATAAAGGTAGAAAATCAGGTTTTTCAAAAGGCAGTCACACTCTGCCCACGTGAATACTTTTCTTAGCCTGCTTGAGCTCTGACACCCTACACCGACTGCTCACATACCTGGATGCACTCTAGAACCCCAATCAGGCTCTGACACCTGGCATCAGGACACCAGCACCTCCCACCTCTCCCAGACCCCCACCCCCTACTGTCTCCACCCCAGTGGATGCCCACTAAACCTTCTCTGGCTTCAATGCCCCATGCTGGGCTAACCCTTCTCACCTCGCTCAGGCTCGGAAACCTCTTGGCTTCTGGGGTTCCTTTAAACTCTTCATATCTGGAATAATTTATCTCTTTCTTTTTTCCCCAGCAGAATTTTCTATAAATGGTTCTATGTTCCATAGAAAGAAAATAGGGAAAAGAGGGAGAGAGGGAGGAAAGAACAAAAGAAGGAAATATCCAGAGACATTTTCTAACCACACACCTCTGCATGTTCATAAAACTAGATCCTTTTCCTTCTACTCCCTTTTCATGTTCCTTGGATTGCCAACATTATTCAGCTGTGGCAACACCCATTAACACTGCAGCCACACATCATTTGCAATTCCTCTACATCTTAGCAGTTTACTCTTTTCCCAAGATATTTTGCAGGAAAGAGAAAAAAGAAAAGGATAAGAAAATTTTTGCTCTGCAGCAGCTCTGGGAATTTTTAAACAGAGAGGTGCATTCACACCATTAAGCTAGCAAAAAAACAAAAAAAAAGGATTTCTTTTCCCAGAGCTATTAAAAAACTAAAAACAAAACAAAACAAACAAAAAAAAAACCTTAAAAGGAAAAACAAAATCATCACAAAATTTAGATGTCATTAGATGTCACTAAAAATATTTCATTAACTCAAGATGAGCAGTACATTGGGCTCCAACCACTTTCCTTCCTGAGGTAACACTGATAACTTGATACCAAAAGTGAGGAAGGAACAGATGAAGTCACCCTCTCCCTGGACAATAGCATACCCAATCTGAGAAAAGCAAAAGGAGAGGCAGTACAGACACTAGCTGGAAAACAAAACTTATAACAGGCTTACTGGAATCCATCATGCCTAGCTATTAGAAAGCATAGATTACAGGGTACTTTTTGGACAGCTGTAGACACTCATTTGCATTTGAAGGTAAACAATGAGCAGCTAAAGGAGGTTTAATTAACTTTGCTTTTAATTAGTACTGTGATGTAATTAATAATTATCCCTGTCCCCAAAACTATTTTTTTTTTTTTGGTTAATCTTTTGTTGATGAGATCTGACAAAGGATGGAGTGGCAACATTTTTTAATCCTTTGTGACTCATGAGAACTTTCAAGCCCCCCAATAGAAAATTTTAGCATCTAATATAATAGTCTCCCAAGCGAGGTGCACAAATCCCTAGGGGAGTGCAAGATGATCCTTTGGAATGCTGAAAAAATATTAGGACATCTATATTTATATTTTAATCTATAAAAAAGAAATAAACCAAGCTCTACTAATATCTAATCTATGGATCAGCTCCAGCACCCTCACTTGGCCTGTGTGTCCCAAGGCCAGGGAGTCAGGTGTCACCAATCCAGATGCATCTTACAAGGGAGTGAGGAGCTAACAGACTGCCCTTGCTTGGCCCTTGGTTTTCAGCATTTTGCTCTACATGGCAGTTTGTGCATGTGCAAGGAAATAGAGTCATAGATCATATTAACTAACTTTAATCAGACTAATTCTAACCAAATGCTCTGATAGCTTTAAGATATTTCTACAATGAAACTAACATACTAATAATGCAAATACAAGTGAAAAATAAAAATAAGAGAGGAATGGCAAAGCTGACATTTCTACTTCCACCCAGTACAAGCTCTTTGTCAGCTACCTACTTAGTCCCTTCAAGGTAAATTAGATGCCTTAACAATAAGCAAGAAAGCAACTTCTTTTCAAAAGAAATCCATGCTATAGAAAGAGCATTGTGAAAATGAGTGTTTGGAAATGTTTCCATCATTATATGATTTTGTTGAAGAAAACACTGTAACTATATCACTATAAACACTCCTCTCTGAACGCTGTTTTTAAATCTTCCAAATGGAGAGTTTCAGTGGGTTTTGAATGCCTTTGTTAAAAACATTAAAATGCATTATCTTCAAATTAGTTTTGCAAGAACATCTGATTGAGATCACAGAAGATGGAAATTTGCTAGCCATATTTCAACAAAAAAAAACATTGCAAGATGAATTTTAGATTGAAAATTGACTTATGTGATTAAGTGAAGTCCCTGATGCACTCCTCCTTCTACTTGGATTGTTTCTAAGGAATATTTTTCCACTATAATAATAATGGAAAACCAAGTCTAAAAAATAAATTTGAATTAGAAAAACACCTTCTAATTGTTTCACTGCAAAATTTTAAACTAACAGTCTAAAAATTAATAAACCATATTAAAGTACATTGTTCTCATTTTAGAATGGTAATAATATTCTGATGAGAGCAAAAATTTTGTCACCATAAACAAATAAAATAAAATATCATTGTAAAATGTTTATTTTATATTTATATCATCCTTTTTAAATCCTTTGTGTTTTTATAATAAATATATATGGCCATTATAGTACATTTATATAAATGATATGTAGATTATGGGTGAATGTCACAAGACCCAAAAAGTTTTGTGACCATTGGTCTACAAGGGCTTCTGGCCTGGTGAGAGTTTACTTTCAACATATTATGGTACCTATTGTATACAACAGACAGCTAAAGCTCTTTGGTGGGTAAGTGAGGGAGCAATAGAAACATATTCAGAGTACCACATCAGGAAAGCGTCAATTAAGAAAAATAAGATGCACTAAAATGTAGGCCACAAAATATAGCTTTCAAGTATCATATTCACTCAGAATCACAATAGCATGCCGGCCCTTGTTCCAGTACTCCACTTTAAATGCATTTAGAAATACTGGATATATGCCTAAGTATGCTTTTAGCTCAAAGTTTCCTGAAACCAGGAAACTGTCTTCCACCTTAGAGTGAAATTTCATGTTCCCTGATGTCAAAATTTCTGGTAATCGAAACCCAGCTTTCATCACTGACAAACTTTCCTTAGTCCTGTATGTCAGATCATGTCACTTCTATATTCGGCAGTCTCCAGTGGGCTTTCTACCTCAGAGGAAAAGCCCAGATTCTCAGAATTGCCTACAAGGTCCTCTCTGATCTCACCCCTTGCTACCTCTCTGGCCTCAACTCCTACACCTTCCACCATTAGTCACCGGGCTGCAGCTACATACTAGTCCTCTTGCTCTTTCTGGAACATTCCAGGCCCACTCTTGCCTCAGGCTTCTCTTGCTGTTCCCTTAGCCTAGGAGAGTGGGAGGATTGCTTGAGGCCAGGAGTTTGAGGTCAATCTGAGCAAGGACCAGATCCCATCTCTATAAAAAATGTAAAAGTTAGCTGGGTGTCGTAGCATATGCCTGTAGTCCCAGCTACTCAGGAGGCTGAGGCAGGAGGATCGCTTGAGCCCAGGAGTTTGAGGTTGCAGTGAGCTGTGATGATGCCACTGCACTCTAGCCCCCAGCAACAGAGCAAGACCTTGTCTCAGAAAAATATATATATATTTATATATATAAACACAAATCATTATAATATCTGACAGGCTATACCTGCTAAGCATTGTTGAAGGTTTGCTGGTCTAGGGGAGAATTGGGGAGGGGGAACCCACTTCTGTTTGGTTAGAAAAGGAAAGTCAGGGAAGTAGAAAATCAGAAATGACTTCAGAGAAGTATTTGAACTAACCCTTGAAGGTAAAATTGTATTTATAACTTTAAGCACATCACACATTATATAGTATGATTCATTACTCTCTAAGATTATTTTCAGGGAGTGGAGAGGAGGGGATGGGTATATTCACACCTAATGGGTGCGTTGCACAGTCTAGGGGTTGGGCACGCTTGTAGTTCTGACTCGGGCGGTGCAAAGGCAGTATGTGCAACCTAAACATTTGTACCCCCATAATATTCTGAAATTTAAAAAAAAGAATAGTAAAATTCATAGGAACAAAAAATAGAATAGTGCTTACTGGAGGATGGAAAGAGGGGGACATATGGTATTATTGTTTAGTGGGTACAGAGTTTCAATTTGGGATGATGACCAAGTTCTGGAGATAAATAGTGGTGATGGTTGCACAACAATTTCAAGGGTTCTTAATGCCACTAAATTGTACACTTAAAAACCTAAAATGGTTAATTTTATGTATATTTTACCACAATAAAAAAATCTCTAAAAAATAAGATTGTTTTCAATTTTTTTCCCTCTCCCCACTTCACAGAGAGGTAAAGAACATGAATTTATAAATCTATTGGCACTCGAGGATCTTAGAGCTTCTTATCAATCTACATTATTAGAATTTTAACAAAAATTCTTGAATTCAGAAGCAGAGAAACTTGGTCCACCATAGGCAGGAGACCTTGCCACATCAGAGGGGAGTAGGTGTGAGTTAGAGGAACTGTGATGCCCCTGGTCTGGATGGGAGAAGGGAATGCGTTTGATTAATTTTAACACCAAGAGTCTCTTTCAGCAAACACCACATTCTTGGCAGGTGTGTGTTTCTTATCATGCCATTTTACTACTTAAAGAGAATAACAGGGAAAAGTCAAATTCCCACGAATCTCTATTAATCTTTGCTTCAAACATCACCTCAAGGACATCAGATGTAACATTTTTCATGTTTTTCTCCCTGAGTACTCAAGTGCTCTTATGTCAAATGAGAAGAAGAAATACAAACCCAGTATTACCAGATTTATACTCACTAGCATTTTTATCTCATTCTACTACGATATAACTGTGATCATAGCACCTGCTGGTTCAGAAGCACCAGAAGACCATGTTCAAGAGCCCTTGCAACTATTTAGTAACTGGACTAAAATAGGTATCTGGATAAAAGGGACTTCTGCTTAAAAGAATAGAGCAAAAATAGCTTCCATGCCATTAGAAATGCACAACCTTCCAGCAACCAGGTGGTGATGGGCCAGTGGTAGAGAGCCTGGCAACCTATGGGTATCCTGAGGTTATAACTAGAGTGTGTCCTTCGCTGTTGATGGTTGATACCAAACATGGCATCAATAGAGGACTTCCTAGGAGGCCTAATGGGGTCGTTTTCTTTACAACAGTACAAGCAGTTGTTTTGTTTTGTTTTGTTTTTTGAGACAGAGTCTCACTCTGTTGCCCGGGCTAGAGTGCTGTGGTGTCAGCCTAGCCCACAGCAACCTCAAACTCCTGGGCTCAAGCAATCCTACTGCTTCAGCCTCCCGAGTAGCTGGGACTACAGGCATGCACCACCATGCCCGGCTAATTTTTTCTATATATTTTTAGTTGTCCAGCTAATTTCTTTCTATTTTTAGTAGAGATGGGGTCTTGCTCTTGCTCAGGCTGGTCTCAAACTCCTGAGCTCAAACGATCTGCCCACCTCGGCCTCCCAGAGTGCTAGGATTACAGGCGTGAGCCACTGCACCCGGCCAACAAGCAGTTGTTTGATGATGAGTGGGTTCTAAGAATAAAGAACTCCAGCACTATTTCCATGTTGACTAAAGAGATAGGGATGAATATTAGACCCCACACACAAATATGTTATTTATAAATAAAAGTTTGGAAAGGCATATAAATGCAAAACAATTAAAGATTTAAAAAACTCTTTCCATTATAAATATCCACAGCTTTTAATCAAATATAAAATATCTACTGCTTTAATAATTTTCTTAAGAAATTAGAATATTCAAATCAATGAAGGAAAGTGTGTTGGGGTAATGCTTTGATTATATGACAAGGATCTTTTATCAGCAAAGACAAATGTCACATACATTAATACAAATATCCTTCAGAAGAAAGGGCAGGGATAGTTGCTATACAGACCACCTCAAAGCTCAAAAGAAATTAATTTGCCTTGCCAATACTTTTTGTAACTAGGCTCGTGTTTGTAATTTCTTGTTGATTCAGAATCAATGAACAGTTTATTGCTCAGTTCAGGATTTTTTTGGACAAACTCTGATTTCCAGAGCCAAGGAGTTCATTCTCACATGTTTCACATGACACTCTAGAGGTTAATTATTAAGCAGGTAGTGTGCATTTCATTTCCAGGAAGAGATAGGCATCTCCCCCAACGGTCCACAGGAATAATGGAAGGCAGAAGAAAGATCTAATCTTCATTTCACTGTTGATGAAGTGAATATCCTGAATGGATATTCTGTGGCTGTCTAATGAGACAACACAGCCCACAGCGGAAATTTGAAATATTCTGAGTTGCTATAGAAGAGGAGATTCAAACCTGCTTTTATTTTCTCGTTTCCATGAGCTCTTATACCATTTCTCCAAACATGAAAACTTTCCTTGTCTCTCTCCTACCACTCCTTTTTTGTTTGTGTGTGTTACTCAATACATAGAAGTAATTTCAACCAGGAACAGTCATTCTCACCCCAAACAAACATCTGAATTCAGTTTCTGCCCACAAACAGTGTCCATGGAAACACTCTTGATCTTCTTGCCATCTCATCAAAATGGCCTTGACGCATCCCAAGGCACAGACCGCAGGGACTGGGGCACACAGACCCAAGTGAATTGCTTAGTGTCTCTTGTGCGATTAATTCCATTCTGTAAAGCAGATTTCAGCCACACTTTAGAATCAAATGTGCAACATAGCTCTAATAGAAGTCTGTTGCCCAAGGAAATATTACAGTCAATTTTTATTGAACTCCTTTATTGGCTAGAGTCTAGCTTCTTTTAGGTTTAGACTGATGCCTTTCAAGTCCTATGGCCTATGAACATTTGCCACTGTTATGACTGATCTACTCCATAGGTAAACAAAAATTTCCAACCTTCACAATTATCAATCCAAAAATTTTCATCACAAGCCCTCAAAAGCTTTTCAGAACTCCCAAAGTGTTCCTGAAAAACAATGCAATACTTATTATCTCAGATTTCTCTACACTTGCCTTGGAGCAAATTCTCCCTTTTCACCATCCTATTCCTAACCCTTTCCATATGCAAAAGTCAAAAAGCTAGTTCGTATTAAATTTTGAGATCTGTAAGAAAAAAAACAAGAACTTTCTGTTGGCTAGAGCAAAACAGCATAAAAATTTTCTTCCCTAAGTGAAGGCACAAGAAAAGAAAGAAAATTTGAGCCAAACAAAATAGCATTCCCTTCACTCAGTCAAGATTTTTGTTAGAATCCATTCTTTATAAGCAACCCATATTCATGGTTCTTACCTGATGCCAGAGAAGCATAAGGTATTTTAAGTTTTGATCTTGTATATTTTCCTTAAGAAATGATACCTGCTGACCAGAGAGAAGAAGTAGCTACGAATAGCCAATAAATATTATTTTATGAATGTTAGGACCTCAGGAGGACCATGATTTTACCAATGAGCTAGCTTTTTAAATAGGATGGATGAGCGCATGGGCACATTAGAGATGTGATCCTGTGGCTATTACCTCTCTGTACACCTCACTCTGAGATGCCAGGGAGCAAAACAAACTGCACCGTGTAACAGGAGGCCTTAAATGGTGAAAATTAGTTTCAAGTGTCACAGTTAACTATGTCCTGTTTCATTCCACCCCTAAAGACCCATAGCATCTTCTTTCTTTTGCCTTTCTTTCTAAGTAACTTTTCTCTGGGTCTCTGCCTCTCGTTCAGCCTCTATCTGTGGAGGAAGAGGACTCAGAGAATGAGGAAGAGTTCTCTCTTTTGCATTCTGTCTCCTTCCCCTAGTCTCTCTCCCCCTGTTTCTATCTCTCAGAATCTCTTCCTCAAACCTCTCTCCCTCTTTCTCCCTCTCCCTCTCCCTCTCCCTCTCCCTCTCTCCCTGTCTCACTTCAGTATTTCAATTTGGGTTTTCTTGTTTTGCAGGAAACCGTACTGATTTTACACTCTTGGATATGAGAGAATACAGCTGGGCAGGAACTTCTTTGGGAGTGAATCACTATTGTTCCCAGTGGTTTTATTTGTCTTCTTTACAAGTCTCCCTGCTGCCCACAAAAGTGCCAAGCTCCTGATAAATGGGACAGCGAGGTGTCACATTTTTCCCCTCTAAATGCAGAGTAAACTTTCACAGCCTTGCTTCACTGCACTGAAAAATGAAATTATAACTACATGCCGGAAGGTCCTTAAAGAATTGCTTTCTAGGCATAGCCCCTGAGTGCCTTCCGCACAGCTAAACAAGTGTTTCAAGGGAAGAATATTTATCCTTATAAAATAATTTCCCATAAGAAAACTTTGGTTCTACAACTACCTTTCCCAGGAATCCTAGTTACACCACCGACACTAAAACACACACCTGCCATAGGAAGCAGATCAAAAGAAAAAGACAAGAAGCCTTTCCTGGCAAGGACTGAACCCTGTGAACCCTATTCCCTATGGCTAGCAAGTGTAAGCAATAAATGCATATCAGTAATGACAAGGCCTGTGTTTTATGACCTAAAGTCCTGAGAAGACTAGAATCCTGACCTATCCTTTTTTTTCCCAGAATTTTACTGGTTCTGAAAATAATAACAAGTTCTCCTACCACTACCAATAATAAGAGCCTTGCTCCACAACTGTATTAATTCACACTTGTAGCTCCTATTGCTCTGAGCCAGATGCTGACAAACTATGGGCCATATCCAGCTCCCCACCTGTTTTTGTAAAAGTTTTATTGTGACACAGCCACACTGACTTGCTTACGCACAGTCTATGGCTGTTTTCACACTACAACGGCAGAGTTGAGTAGTTGCCATAGAGACTGCAGGACCCTTTATGGAAACAGTAGATATACCTGCTCCAAGCAACAGAAACACCTGGTGATTGCCATCACACACTGAGTATTTACCATGAGAAAGTGCTAGGTGCTTTACCTGGATTGTTAATTGTCACAACAACCTTATGAGTTGGGCACTTTTATTATCACTGCTACAGACTGAATGTTTGTGTCCCCTCTCCCTCCAAATCACATGTTGAACTCCTTATCCTCAATATGATGGTATTAGGAGGAGGACTTTTGGGAGGTAATTAGGTCATGAGGGTGGAGCCTTCATGAATGGGATTGGTGTCATTATAAAAGAGATCCTAGAGAGCTCCCTTGCCCCTTCTACTGTGTGAAGACACAGCAAGAAAACAGCCATCTGTAAACCAGCACGCCCTCACCAGACACTGAATCTGCCAGAGCCTTGATATTAGATTTCCCAGCCTCCAGAACTGTGAGAAATAAATTTCTGTTGCTTATAAGCCACCCAGTCTATGGTATTCTGTTATGGCAGCCTGAGAGGACAAAGGGAATCACCATTCTAAGAAAGAAGCCAGGTATCTTGTAAGAGGAGCCAGAAGTCAAACCTGGACAGCCTGGCTTGAGAGCCCATGCTGGTAATCACTTATCCAAACTGGCTGTAGATTTTGGGATGCTAATGCTCTGGCAGGAAAGAAATCAAACAATAGTAGGACACAATGCAAAACAAAACAATGAATGTCTTTTTTAAAAGCGGAAGAAAGTAGGACCAAAGAATGAGAAAAGATTTGGGGTTATCAATACAAAATCTGGGATAATAGGCTATAAAATTTTATTCAAGTCAAACTTTCAAACCACCTTCATAGATTCCTTATATGAAATCCAGGAAAGACAGAGCAGCTGGCTGGGTACTGAACAAATGTTTGTCGAGTGGATGGATGGATGGTTGAGTATTAGGGTATCTCATAGAATCAACGGGAGCACTGAATGACCAAGAGGTGGCAAGGATTCAGACCAGGATGAATCCAGAGACTTCAACAGGAAAATTTAGAGGTCCTCTTTACAGGTGACGATCACCTGCATGACTCAGCCCTGGCAACATTCAGTTTCTGGGTATCCCATTCCAGATTTCAAATTTCAAGAAGACAAAATCTTATTGGGCCTCTGTGGCCTAGGTATATACCTCTAGAGCAGTGGTTCTAAGCCCTGGCTGTACATTAGAATCCCCTGGGGAGCTTTTAAACAATACCAACTCCTGAGCCTCACATAAGATCCACTGAAACTGAATCTCTTGGGGTGAAGACTTTGGTGAACTTGGGACTCTATTCAGTGATTGAAGGTGGCAGCCATCTTATAAAACCAACTGGAGGTAGCATAGAGACACTCACAGCACTAGAGCCCTTGCTGAGCCTTCTTAGCTGCTGGAGCTAATAAAATCATTATTCTCTAAGCTAATTTGTGTTCTTGTGTTAGGTCATTTCTTAGGTGCAAAATATAGCACCCTAACCAATAGACTCCTGATGTCCAAGAATGAGGCATTCCCACTAATCTAAATCATTGCCATGAAATCAGATCTAACTAATCAACATATCCTGAGTGTGCACTCTGTAGTCAGACCTGTCCTGAGTGCTATAGAGAATATCAATTACTGTTAGACTCCCTGTGTCCTCAAGAAACTTATAAAATAATTTTCATAGCTCTGACCTATGGTAATCTAGAAGAGACAGAGCATGAGAGATTTGAACTGAGTTAGTATACAAGTAATATATTTCCCCTTTTTTGTCTGGTTTCTTTTTTTTAAAAAAATGGGTTTTCAAACAAAGATGTAGAAACTGCATTTGGGGAAAATTTTAAGAATAGTTATCTTGGGGATTGGCTTCGATTTTGGCCTCCTGATAGAAGAAGAAAACTAGTAATGTTTCTAGAACTATTTATGGGACGAGAGGGCAATCAAAAGAACTCTTATAAGATTCTCTACAGCTTCAAAGCCATGATTTCTGAAGCTAATCAAATTTTTCATGCAAAATCCCATCTCCTCAAGGGAAGCAGTGCAACCTGGAGAGGTGGGGAGTGGTGGGGAGAGAGGCAGGGGGAACAAAGAACTGATTCCAAAAAAAAAGAGCTGCTTACCAAACTCAGCCAAGTCTCCAGCGACCACTTGCTTCTGATTGAACCACCTGATTTCTGAGAAGAGAAATAAATCTTCTCCTCAGTGGTTTCACTGTTAGTACCTCGGAGAGCGCTTCCAAGATGCAAAAAGAAAAAATTTTAAATAATTAAGAGAATAAGCAACTGCAGCCTCTCTCCTTCAGCACAAGGGACTTAGGTTATTAGAAGATTTTCAACCTCCCTGACTCTGAAGCAGCCACCTGGTGCACACTAAAACTGCAACCATTTAGGGCTGGACTCACTCTGTTCGGGCCTTGCACAGACTATCCACCGTATAGTTGACAGTACAGTTGAACAGGGAGCCACAGGAATTGTAACCAGGGTTTATTGCTATGAGAATATCTGCAGAGGCCTCTCCAACATGTTAAGTGAGCCTGAAAAAAAGGCAAATTCTGAGAAAATTTATAAACAGAGACGCAAATGGGTTGTGATGGTCAAGATGATGATGAGTTGAAATTAAAATGTAATGTTGACTCATTTTGCTTTGGAATTCAAAAGTGATTTTCTTTTTAGCTTTTATTCCTCAAACTATTCCAGAGACTAGCTATGGATATTACTTGGTAGTAATGTATTGTAGAATATTCATTTTGGTTGCAAAACCAAAATTCTTTCAGTCCCAAAGAACACAACTGCTCAAGTCAACAAAAAAAGAAACACAAAGGTTTCAAAATAAGAATGGCATTTTTTTAAAATATGGTTCTCCTAAAACAAGAATATTAGAGCTGTTATTGTGATACTCTTATCAAAAAGACAGACGTCTGGTCAACTCCCTACTGTTCCAAATGAGAAGACCCTATAAAGGATCAGCAGAAACCTGTTCAGCAAAGTGGAGAGCCAATTTTTTTCAAAAAGCCTTTTTGTGTTTATAGCTGTCATGCCTTAACACATTTCTTGTATAACTAGCAAGAGGATTTCTGCAGCTTGGAAACCAAAGATAAAATTAATATATTGGTTGATACCCACAACAACCTCTCAGGTGTCATCATTGAGAATTATTATTTTCAGCAGTTCATGGCTCATTTCTTTAAAATTAAAATTAGTGTTGTGGCACCCAAGGATAATTTTCCAGCTGTCTCTACAGAGAATAATATAAGCTTGGTGAGTTTAATGAATGGGAGTTTACTGCCATTCAGTATCAATGCAGTGAATGGTTTTGGATTTAACAGGAACTGGAATCACAGCCTTACCACTGTGTCCTCATTAATATGAAATCCTAATATAGCCATGATGGCTGATAAATTATGCCCAGCATCTCAATTATCTTATCAAAGAAAATTATTCCTAATGACCAAGGAGGGGAGAAGGAAATGCAGAGAAATCAGGGCCAAATTAGTTGGGATGAAATTGAACCTTCTGCAGATTGGCAGATCAGATCTGAACTAGTTAGCAGGAAGATGTGAAGGCAGCGTCGAAAACAAGAATAAACAGGAATTAGAACATGAAGGTCATCGAAGGCAACCAGGGGAGATGACAGACCCTGCCACTTCTCTAAGCAAGCAACCAAGAAGATCTCACTCAGCCATTCCTGTTGGGTTTGCAAAAGCATACAAGGAAGCATGGCACATAATCCAGAGTGCTGGAGCCACTTAGGGACTTTGGGGAGACCCTCTGGGTAAGGCCCATGTTGGTGGTATGCCCTGGGCTCCCTTGATCCTAAATTCTTCCCAGGCTTTCCCTGCTTTACTTGGTAATACAGAGGGATCAGCCCCTGCAAAATGTTTCCCATGCTCCCTCCTCCACTGGCTTCTAGCTGAATTTGTCCAACAGGAGCACGAATAAAAGACTGCAGGGAGGAAAGGAGAAGCTGAGTGTTTCTGCTGCTCTCTGTCTGTCTTGGGGAACATCTCCAGCAGAGGCTCTCTCTCCTCCTTCACCCCAGCTCCCACTGGACAGACAGCTCTGGTGACCCCAACCCATGGGCTTCAGTAACACCACCTTCCTTCTTTGTCCCTCCAGACAGGGATGGTAGCAGTTTCTTGTTGTCTCCACTGTCTGTACTGTTGTACCTATTGTCCTCTGCTTGACTATTCAGCTCTTCCCTGATCCATAATAACCAATTCCTTGCATTGAATTCACTTTGTTTTCAATACTTACAGTGATTCTGTTTCTCTGGTTGGACTTTGAGTGACACAGGAAAGAGACAGAGTGGCCACAACCAAAAGCCCTCAGGAATCTGTATGACAGTCCTGGTCACTCTCACCACTGAATTCAGAGGGAGGTAATTCATTATCAGAAAGTGCCTGCAGAGCCAGGCTTACATGCATTCACTACATTCTTCTCCAACAAGTAGCCTAGAAATTGAGGAAAACAAGAAGCAATACCCTTCCCAGCAGGCCCTGAGGGAAGAAAAAAGCTATAAAATCAAGGCACTTACTCTTTGCCTCCCCTCTGGAGGAGACTTGAGAAAACAACTAGGAGAGGAGACAGAGAAAGGGCGAGCGCGCGCTCTATCTTGTGGACAGAAAGATAAGCGGGCAGCAGAACCTCTCCTCCTGTTCAACGATGCATCACTGGGACTTTCACACAATCTAAAGGAGATGAACACAGTGCAACACAGTGAAAAAAGCAGACCGAGATTTCCACCAACAATGTGGACCCATCACCCAAGCAGCAAAACTCTAATCGAAAGAAAATGTCAATTAAAATTAGCTCGTGCTCTGTCTTCCAAGTCAAATAGGTAGGCAATCCTGGGCTGCGAGTGCCTCGAGAGCAAAGGCCATGTCCTACCATCCTTGCAAGGGTTTGGGAAATGTTTATGAAGGGAAGCGCTCCAGTTTCTTCCCCAGGGGAGCCCCATGAATCACCAGATTACCAGGAACTGAAATAATTCCATCTTCCCCACAGAAGAACTGAGGCAACAGAATGGGATCAAGATCACACAACCCATCAGTGGAAGAACAGAGACAAATAATAAGATTTAAAAACAAGCAAAAGTCCCTGACATTAAGAATGAGTCCGCTGGTTTGCTGCTGCCTCTCAGGGATCATTACCATATTGCTTTCCATAATCTCCTTAGAGTGAAATTAAAAGTCACCACTGCTCTTCATCTCCTTGCCTATTTGCTCAATGGAATGAAATCATTCTTCCTTATGCTGCAAATGAGCTGCCTACTTCAAAAAACCCTTAGACACTCATGGCATTTCCTTGAAGAAAGTCCTCCTCCAAGCCACCCTTAATTAAACCAAGGTGACAGGAGAGGCTCCCCTATGGCCCCTCTCAGCATGTGCCATGGGAGTGAGGGCTTCATTCCGCTTACCTTACGTCTTATGTTAGGCTCCCAGCACACAGGCCAGCTGCAAGCCAGCCTGGCCATACAGAAATTTCTCATGCAACACAGGGAGCCTTTTCCCTGGGTGTTTTAAAGAACATCTGCATCAGCATTCTTTGCCTCAGGGGCACAGGGTTGGGGAGCTGTTTGAGCTCTGGCAAGAGGGGTGGGGGTGAGGGAGCGCTCCTCTCTGCAAGCATTGCCCGTCTCCATGGAAAGCTTCCCCTGGGAGCCTCCAAGGCTTGAAGCCAGGTCATGTCTTCAACCCACCCCACTCCCCCTGGGGCTTGGACCCAGGTCATTTCTGCCCACATCAGCCACTGCAAACATCTGACCAGGAGGTCGTGAACCTGATCTCCAGAGCCAGTGCAAAGAGGTCCCAGCAGCAATTGCATTAGTGTTGCTTTGGCCTGAATGATTTTCCATCTCAGAAAATCTAATACTTAAAAGTAGAGCAATAGCTCCTGAAATTAAGCCATTTAAAGGGAAGGTAATAAAATGCATAGGCATAGGCAGTCAAGATAGCCTATGCATAGGCACTGCATACAGGCAATCAAGATAGCTAGTGTATATGATTTTAAAGATACTAGGAGAGGTCCCGTGAGCCCCCACCCTCCTCCAAGAGATGATACAGACCAGTGGCCTAGAATCACTTAGAGCCAGAGGACCTAAAGTTCATTCCGAGTTCCACCAAATACTGGGAGATAGAGCAAATTACTTCTCTGTGTTTTCACTTTCTCATCTGTACAATGGAAGTGGTGATTATGAAATCACCCACCTCAAGGCTATTGTGAGAATTGAGCAGGTTAGCCTATGTAAAAAGTTGATGGTCTTGGCACAAGTGAAACTTGCTATATTAGTAGTCTGTTTCTTAAATAACCAAATACTAACTTTCTGATGGCTGCAATTCAAGGATGAGAATTTCATTGTTGTTATTTGTTTGTTTTTAAGGCATCAACCCCTATTCTACTGCTAGTACCCCTGAGAGGAGGCAAATGTTGGACATATTTTCTCCCCATGGGAATAAGTTGGTAAGAGTTTATCAAAGTTTGGAGAATTGCTAGATAAGCCTTGCCCCGGAACAGATGTCAGCACTTCACCCAATCAATCTCTTGGATCCCTTTACCACAGCTCTTCTCAAACCTCACTGCTTTTTCAAAATCACCTAGGGGGGTCTGTTATATTGTATCTTATGATTTTGTAACTCCAGAGTGGGGCTTGATGCCCCCCAGTGTTAACACACTCCCAGGTGGTGCTAATGCTGCTAATCCATGGACCATTCTTTAAGCATCAAGGCTTTTGTATACACCAAGCCCCAGCCCACGTTCACTCCCAACACCCAGCACCTGTGTCTCTTCATCAGCAGGCTCCCCTCAGGCTGCAGGAGCAGCTCTGCCAGCACATACCAAAGCTGGAGGCTTGGGAATTGATGCCCCTGGGGGTAGCTCTTAATCAGTGCTGAATGGTACAGGGTACAAATACCTCAGTGACCTCACCCCTGATCTGAACGACTCTAAAGTATGATCAATGCAATCTTGAGAGCGCTTCTGTGGGATGGAGCCAAAGTGAGCCTAGGTGAGACTTTGCTTTTTTTTGCACACTTGTTCAGCTTCCTTCCCTTCCCTATTTAACTCCTCCACTATTGCCTTCCCAGTTTTTTTTTTTCAAGAACGTTTCTTAATAAATCCTAATGAATGATGTTTGTCATTCATTATTGATTCATTCATTCAATAAATATTTAAGAGTCTCCCTGACTCCTGTATGTGCCTGAAAATGACTCAGACACTGTGGACACAGAAACAAGTCTCAGTCCCTACCCAGGAGAGTCCTGCAACAACCGAGAACAAAGACCACAAAGTTAGGAATTGGAGAGAGCAGACGTGGTGGCAAATGCAGCATTGAAACCATCTCACCTGGGGGAATATGTATGGCTCTAAACATAGTCATCCCTTGTGGTCTTTTCCATACAGTATCCCAAACAGAAGTGACAAGACCAAAATTGGTTAGGACATCAGTTCTCTCTCTTCCCATCCTTCCCTCTCCGGGGAGCTCTAGCGGCAGGATGCCGTGGCAATGGAGAGCCCGCAGCTGCTTGCAGCCTGGTGGATCTGGAGGCAGACCGGCTGAGCCCATCCTGACTGCCCCACCTCGTCAAGGGCTTCATCCTTTCAAGAGCTGCAGGTGCAAGCTGGTTTTCCACAGCACCAGCGTGATACAGGAAGAAGCAGTGTTGGGGGGAGCAGCTACAGGGGAAGTCCCAGCTAGTCATAGAATAACACATGCTGGACCCCCTCATGCCACCCTCCCTGCACCTCTGGGAGATGACTGATGTTTCTGAGGTCATCTCTCTTCAGAGGCCACTAAGAGGTTCTGCCAAGGGGGTACTTCCAACAGCCAGGTGACTGCTCTCCCTGGAATCTAAATGAGAAGCAACATGAGCCAGGTTGGCCGAAATCTGCATCACGATGAAAAGAAATTAGGAAAGTGCCCCAGGAACAGCCCATAGATAAGGATACCTGGTCTCCATGTACAACCATCTTGAGGGAGAAACATGCAGGAGAGAAAAGCATCCTTCAGAAAAGCAATCAAGTTAAGGAAAGGAAATCTTTCTAGGACTGTTCACGTTAAGAATCAACAGAACTTTGGATTTTAAATCAAGGGCTAAAGAGCAGGGCCTTTAAAATCTGTGTCAGAATTTTAACTCTGAAGCATCCCAGCTGTGTGGCCTCCAGCAGGTTTTGACCTCTCCTTGTGTCCCCCGGTTCCCCCGCATGTAAATTGGGGTGATCACACCTGCCTCTTGAGGATGCTGTGAGAGATAAACGGTGGCCCGATGCTGAGTGTCTAGCACAGTGCTCCTCAGTGGGGTCCTCCCTGTGCCTCAAAGGCTGGCCCACCTTCTCCACCCCCATGGCTCTGCTTCTCTTCCCTTCTTGCAAAGCTGTGCCTCACTTTCCCACATCTGCCTTCCTTTCAACATCCACTCCCGTCCTTGGTCTTCTCCATAGCTGCACCTAAACTGGCATGCACTCACTTTTGTTTCCTTGAAGAACCCTCAGAAACCTACTTCTCCTGCATAAAACTGAGGCAGCCCCTGGCACTCTCTAAACCTCTGAACTTCTATGTCTACCTACTTTCCAGAGCAGTTTCCCAAACACCACATAAATGTATTATAACTAATCTGGGCAAATACATCTCTAAAATAGTTTTCCATTGATAGAATGTATTTTAACTTGAATAATACAAATAAATATTCCACTTCACTTCCACTGTGTAGCCACTGCTGTGCCGATGCTAGATCTTCTCCAGGACCATTGGGCATAGTCAGAACAAAGTGTAATCAGAGACTGTGTGTTCTAACAACACCCTTCCTATTGCACGGTGAGACCCAGGCATGTTACTTTGCCTCAGGTCACTTAAAAACTTCTTTAGCACTAAAATGAGGAAATCTTGACATAGCTTCCTGGAATCTAATGAGAAATCACTTTAAAATTTTTGTACATATGTATATAATATATTGCAAAAGATAAAGCACTTCACAACTGTCCAGTAACAGTTAAAAAACACAAGAATATTTTTTAGGAAGAGTTGCTTTAGTATAAGCATCTTTGAGGGGTTATATATTTTAATCACAAACACATGATAAATATTTGATTTGCATTCATCAGATAATTGGGAATAAAAGTACAATCTCAGGAAAGATATTTAGCACTTCTAAATGCTGAACATTTCAATAACAGTGTTGAGGGACTGAAATAGCACTAAAATGTACCCAAGAGGAAAATTCAGAGACTTCAAAACATCTTTTTGGAAAAATAAATAAAAAATAGAATAATAAAAGGCAACACAGCTTAAAAGATGAGGAGGGGGCAAAGATTTTAAAAATTAATGAACTGAGACCTTCTCTCCAGAAACATCTTTTCCATATCATTTAATTAGGCTTCAGCTTTCTTAAATTGCCTTTGAAACAAGTTAATAAACAATGTGTGCCTGTCCTATTATGGCATTTTTTACAAGTAAATGTACTCTGAGATCTGTTCTTCAGTTAACATAGGGGAAACACCAGTAGGTCCTGCAGGCCTTATTAGAGGTCAACAGTGAAGGAAAAATGAAGGCAAAGCTCTTCCTCAAAGGTTTTGGAATGCACGGGAAAAGACCGCCTGCCCCTTACTGTGTGACTGTACTATCCACTGCTAAGATCAAGGTCACTCCTAGGCGCTAATACCTTGCCTACAAAGGGTTGTTAAAAATAAACAAGTGCTCTCTGTCTCCATGAGATCAATTGTCTTAACATTTGGCTCCCACACATGAGTGAAAACATGCAAGATTTGTCTTTCTGTGCTTGGCTTATTTCACTTAACATAATGTTCTCCAGTTCCATCCATGTTGTTGCAAATGGCAGGATTTCATAACATTACATGCACCCTATAAATATATACAACTATTATACACCTACAATAATTTTATTATTTTTTTATTTCAGCTTATTATGGGAGTACAAAAGCTCAGGTTATATATATTGCCCATGTCCCGCCCATCCCCCTGAGTCAGAGCCTCAAGCATGTCCATTCCCCAGACAGTGCGCCTGGCACTCACCATGTAGTCATACCTCCATCCCCTCCCCACCAACCCCCACCTCCCCGAGTCAGCACCTTCAAACATGGCCATTCCCCAGACGGTGCGCAACACACTCATCATGTAGGCATACACCCATCCCCTCCCCCCTCCCCCCCGCCTCAGTCTGATATCCAGTTGGTATCATTCCCCAATGTGCATTTAGGTGATGATCAGGGAAACCAATTTTCTGGTGAGTACATGTGATGCTTGTTTTTCCATTCTTGGGATACTTCACTTAATATGATGGGTTCCAACTCTCTCCAGGAGAACCAAACAGATGTCGTATCACCATTATTTCTTATAGCTGAGTAATACTCCATGGTATACATATACCACAGTTTACTAATCCATTCGTGAATTGATGGGCATTTGGGTTGTTTCCACATCTTTGCAATTGTGAATTGTGCTGCTATAAATATTTGGGTACAGGTGTCTTTGTTATAGAATGACTTTTGTTCCTCTGGGTAGATGCCCAATAATGGGATTGCTGGATAGAATGGTAGGTCTACTTGAGTCTGTTTAAGGTATCTCCATATTGTTTTCCATAGGGGTTGCACTAGTTTACAGTCCCACCAGCAGTGTATGAGTGTTCCTGTCTCTCCGCATCCACGCCAACATGTATTGTTTTGGGACTTTTTGATAAAGGCCATTCTCACTGGAGTTAAGTGATATCTCATTGTGGTTTTGATTTGCATTTCCCTGATGATTAGAGATGTTGAACATTTTTTCATATGTTTGTTAGCCATTTTTATATCTTCTTTTGAAAAATTTCTATTCATGTCCAGTGGAGCTTGGTACAGTGGTGCATGTCTGCAGTCTCAGCTACACGGGAGGCTGAGGCAGGAGGATAGCCAGAGCCCAGGAGTTTGAGTCTGCAGAGCACTATGATTGCACATGTGAATAGCCACTGCATTCCAGCCTGGTCAACACAGTGAGATCCAGTCTCTGAAAATAAATGAATAAATAAACATTTGGGCTCGGACAGGCTATAGTTTAACCTATTATTATTCATCAATTCATTAACAGGAATCAGAGCCCCAGAAGGTGAGCATGGAAAAGACTAAGATGATTGTAGCACAGAGAAGATGGAGAGGCCGTATTGAGAAAACAAGGGGGATATCTTTGAGTACTAGGAATAGTTAAATGGATCATCAAGGATGGAAGGGAAGAAAACTCAGGGGTGGAAACACCTCAAAGGCATCCTCATCTATGTTACAATTTTACCAAAGCTAGTACTATCTCTACGAGAGACCTAGGTATGTCTTAACATACCAGGTGGAGATAAGCTGCAAAGAGATAATTTTTTTTTTAAAAAGTCAGGGATACATGCCTCAAAGCCCAATGAGAAACAAGCCCCTTAGTTCCAAAGTCCATGGGAATCTAGTTTTCACACCATGTAGAGCTAAGTGGAAATCTTAAACTCAAGGGAGACAAACTTAAAACTGAGATCAAAATGTTTAGTAATGTGCAACCAAAGAAAACCTCACCTACTTGCCTACACTTGGATTCCCGGGTGCTGTATAAACAACTCTATACTACTGATGTTTGACAAACTGCAAAAAGAAAAAAAAGCTCTTATTTTTAGAGAAATACATAATTATTCAGCAGTTTGGGAAATGGAGTATGTTTTTTATCAAAACTGTTATGGATTGTGACCTTTTCTGTTTCTGGAAGAACTGAAAATACAAAGGGAATCAAGGTTTGAAATTGAGAGATTAGATCACTGCAGAGTTTGTTGCAACTCTAGGCTTGGTTAAATATTGGCTGGAAATGTGCACAAAATACCCAAACTAGGTAAAGGAGGGCCAGAGATTTCCCAGAGGAAAAGAGTGATAAGGAAACTTGCTGCCTATTTGTTGGAGAGTTCCCCTCAGATACAGAGCCCCTGATTGAAATTCTATTGCCCAGCAATTTCAGATTCTTCTATATTAAGCAGGCACCAAACCATTCTAAACCAAGTGCTAAGAGACGTGAAATGTTCTAACAATTTCAAATTGCTCTCTCCTCCACTCATGAAATGACTCCCAATCAACCTCCCATTCCGGAGCACATTAAGATGGCAGAAATTTTTTGAATATTAAATCACTGTGAATCATGCATGGTAATTTAAAACTATTACAGACTAATGTTTGGTTAAGAACAGTATTCTAATTGGAAAAATGGTAGAAAAGTTAGTCTTGTTCAATGCTCCAGGACATATTGAAAGAAAATGTGGCTAAAAAACACTACCCAATCACACATTCTTTTTTTTTTAATTTCAAAATATTGATTCAGGGACTACAAGTACTTTTGTTACATGGATATCTTGTATAATGCTTAAGTTGGGGCTTTTGGTGAGCCCATCATCAGAAGAATGTTCATTGACACAATAAGTAAGTTTTTATCCCACACCCACGCTTCCCTTTTGTTGGTTTCTCATGTCTTTATGTTGCTTTGTACCTGTGGTGATCACACAGTCATTTTTGCCTCTGTGTCTACCTCCTTGTTGAGATAGCAGGACCCACCTTTAGCCCTCTTCATGGGGATTAGCCAATCCGGAAGGGATGTTACTGGGAGTGAGCCCATGCACGGACTTTTAAATACTAATTTAAAACCAAAGCTTGGACAGCAGGTTCTGGAGCCACAGAGCATGGGGCTCCTGAGGCTCTCTGAAAGACTGTTTGTGAGGACATTCCCTCTGTTCCGCCAAGCGTCCCCAGTTTTAATGGCCTTGTAGAAATTGAACAGAGGAATTGCCTCAGGACAAATGCTTGTCTTTTGCAATACCACACATAGCTCCCTGTACATTTGAGATTCACAAAGCATGTGAATAGGGATCTCTAGCTAACACTGTGTGGAACTGCCAGTTTTCACTTTGTGGGGTTTCTAAAACCTGAAATAGTTACACAGTTAAATAGTTCTTGACATGCAAGTGTTAAATTCATGAAACAGTTCCCTGCTTTTACTAAGTTGTTTCTAGCAATACCATGTAAGAAAATAATAACATAGAAACTAATTTCCTCAGCTAGAGATTCATCCCCCAAGAATGAAGGGGAGGAAGACAAGCAAGGATGCTCCAGGTAAATCCCTAAGAAAAGGCCATCTCTTTTCAAATCTCTGAGCTGGTGGGGTGGTGGAGAAAAGCAGAAACATGAGGAAAAACTAGAGCTGTGTCAGAAGAAAGCCAGTTTCTATTCTTGTTCTCTAAGTCAGTGAGAGCAGGCACCTCAAAACCACACACCAAGAGTCAAAAAGTGACCACTTCCATCTACGTAATCCAGGAGCCCTGTGGAAGCTTAGTTCTATGTACCCAGTGTGGAGAAATATGAGATCTCTAAAGCTGATCCCAGGTTTCATGACCTAGTGAGGAGCCATAGGAAGAGGAATTTCAGCTCAGGTATTGCCTGGAGGAAATTATAGGTAGATATCAGCAGAGTTGGAGCTAAGGAATTCTGAGGGCCTATGTCCTGCCTCAGAGATTCAGAACTGCTGGAAGGAAAGCTTAGAGTAGATCCGTTTCCAAGCTCACTTGCCTGGTGAATCTATCTTCCTTCACAAACCTGCCCCTGAAGAACTCTATGGGGAAAGTGCTGTGAGCTGTCCTCCACTCCTGGTGCTGAAATATGAAGGCTGCCTGCCAAGACACAAAAACAATGTTGAAAGAGATGGGAGACAACAAGGAGTAGCTGTTGTTATAGTCCACAGAGGTTTCCAGAAAGAGTCATCATCAGTCTTTTATCTGATGGGTAGTATGAGAAAATTTTTTCTCATTCTGTAGGCTGTCTGTTTATTTTCGTGACTGTTTCTTTGGCTGTGCAGAAGCTTTTTAATTTAATCAGGTCCCATTCGTTTATTTTTGTTGTTGCTGTGATTCCCTTAGGGGTGTTCTTCATAAATTCTTTGCCTAGACCAATGTCTGTAAGAGTTTTTCCTACATTTTCTTCTAGAATTCTAATCGTTTCCCATTTAAGGTTTAAATCTGTTATCCACCGTGATTTGATTTTTGTGAGAGGTGAAATCTGTGGGTCCTGTTTCAGTCTTCTACATGTGGCTATCCAGTTTTCCCAGCACCATTTATTTAATAGGGATTCTTGTCCCCAGAGTATGTTTTTGTCTATTTTGTCAAAGATTAGATGAGGATGGTTTTATATTTGGATTTTCTGTTCTGTTCCACTGGTCTGTGTCCCTGCACTTGTGCCAATACCAGGCGGTTTTAAGAACCACAGCCTTGTAGTATAGTTTGAAGTCTGGCAAATTAATACCTCCCATTTTGTTTTTATTGCTTAAAATTGATTTTGCTATACGGGGTCTTCTCTGATTCCATACAAAGAATCTATTTAGAACTCAGGAAAATCAGCAAGAAAAAAACAAGCAATCCTATAAAAAAGTGGGCAAATAACATGAATAGAAATTTTTCAAAAGAAGATATAAGAATGGCTAACAAACATATGAAAAAATGCTCAACATCCCTAATCATCAGGGAAATGCAAATCAAAACCACAACGAGATACCACTTAACTCCGGTGAGAATGGCCTTTATCAAAAAATCCCAAAACAACACATGTTGGCGTGGATGCGGAGAGACAGGAACACTCATACACTGCTGGTGGGACTGCAAACTAGTGCAACCCCTGTGGAAAGCATTATGGAGATACCTTAAACAGATTCAAGTAGACCTACCATTCGATCCAGCAATCCCATTATTGGGCATCTACCCAGAAGAACAAAAGTCATTCTATAACAAAGACACCTGTACCTGAATGTTTATAGCAGCACAATTCACAATCACAAAGATGTGGAAACAACCCAAATGCCCATCAATCCACGAATGGATTAGTAAACTGTGGTATATGTATACCATGGAGTATTACTCAGCTATAAGAAATAACGATGATACGACATCTCTTTGGTTCTCCTGGAGAGAGTTGGAACCCATTATATTAAGTGAAGTATCCAAAGAATGGAAAAACAAGCATCACATGTACTCACCAGAAAACTGGTTTCCCTGATCATCACCTAAATGCACATCGGGGAAGGATACCAATTGGATATCAGACTGAGACGGGGGGGGGGGGGGGGGGGGGATGGGTGTATGCCTATATGATGAGTGCGTTGCGCACCGTCTGGGGAATGGTCATGATTGAAGGTGCTGACTCGGGGAGGTGGGGGTGGGGAGGGGATGGAGGTATGACTACATGGTGAATGCCAGGCGCACTGTCTGGAGAATGAACACGCCTGAGGCTCTGACTCAGCGGGATGGGCGGGACACGGACAACGTATATAACCTGAGCTTTTGTACCCCCATGAAGAGCTGAAATAAAAAAAAAAAAAGTCATCATCAAAGAGTGCTACCACTGCTCTCCTCTGAGCTGCTGTCGCTGAGAACAAGTGCCAATGAATCAGCTGACAGTCCCCTCAGCTGGGAGCTTGCATGAACAGTACTGTCCCTGGAAACAGTAGGTTCAGGCTAAGCAGAAAGAGGAGGAAATTTATTCCTGAGGGATTTTTGCAGCCACCCCGCCCCGCCCCTCAGCCACACCAGGGCAATGACATGCTTGCATCATCCAAAAGGAAAAAGTCTTTTGATATGTTTATTGACAGCCTTCTGATAAATTCAATGAAGGAAAAGAATAATTTTACATTAAATAATTTCATTGAGATTAGAAACCCCAAAACTTTGGCCAGGCCGTACTATAGTTTAAGTATATTTACTCAGGCCTCTGACTCCCTAGGTCCCAGTATGTGACACTGAAAAAGAATATTACAGATAACAAAATGTGATCAATGGGCCGTGGCTTTTCTAGCTGCTCCAAACCTCACCTATAAAGTATGGATAATAACATTCTCCTTAGAGCTAGTTGTCAAGATTAAATTAAATTATTTGAAAAAAATCTCTGGCATATTGGCATATTATTAAATAGGGAAGAGCATATAAAAAAACAAGGATCAGGGAAATAAATGAATTGCACTTTATATATGCCTTTATTATAACACTTATTACAATATTTTACAATAATATTATAATTATCCATTTGTATGTCTCTTTCACAAAAACAAAATCCATGTTTATTAAAATCCCTGTGCCCTACTTCTAATATTGTTTATTGAGTGATTAGTAACTATCTTTTGAATTAAGTTTACTTGTATTTCCTACTACTAGACTTGAAGCATGATGAGTGGACAATAGCAACACAATTATTAGGGTGGTCTCCAGTCTTCTGGCCTAATACCTAGAAACTTCAGTGGATTATGACAGCAGCTATACTTCATTATCTACCATCTCCATAAACATCTCTTGGGCATTAGCAGACAGCCTAGTGCCGCTGGTCCACCATACTCTGATACTGCATTTCCACTGTCCACTTGCCATGTTTCAAAGCTAATGGTAGAAAAATACTACATACTTTAGATGTGTTTTCTATATTGCCCACAAGTTAAATAGCAACAATGGAGGGAAAATAAAACAGGACAAATTTTAAAAGAATGTATTTTCTTTCTGCTTTCACACCTGTGAGCACAGCTGCTAGACACTGCAACTAAATTTTTTTTATTTCTGCACAAAACTAATGATTCACTAGGGGAACAATACTATAACTTTTCTGTAGATATCCATAAGTAGAATTTCAAGTTTTTTAATGTTTACTAATAAATTAGTCCAAACTATACTCCAAAGTATAGCAGAGATCACATGATATTTCCTAAAGCAAATACATTATTAACTTTTTCAAAAAAGTGAAATCCTGCTAAGTCCTTGAATTGGCTCATAATTTCATGGATGTCCACTTTACAATTCAGCCTACTGCCTCTAAAGTGACCATCTCTAGACACTTCCTCCTTTTAATTCTGTTTCCTATGTATAATTCCTAGATGATGAAGAGACCTGTAGACATGGCACTAAATGGATTATCCAGACCCAAAAGAGCACTCCTGCTTTCTGCATATTTATTATCAAATACATTTGCAACTTCTAAGCCCTACATTTAAAATTGCTAATATACAGGAGGTGTGCAGCAACACAGACTCTACGACAGCCAAGTCATTGTTATGCATGACTAGAATTGAGATCAAAATATGCAGTATTTGATCTTGAGCCTGGACATGGCTCCATAGTCAAAGCAGGTTTTGGGGTCTTTGATGCAGATAATCAAAGGAAGAAGAAGAAAAAAAAAAAAAACCTATGGTGTTTGATCAGATCTCAAAAGGAAATTAACCATGGCTGTTCCATTAAACATCTTGAGAAAAAAACTCATTTTACAGAAATATATAACCTATATTTGATGCTAATTTCAGCATGAAATCTAAATTGTAAGTAAGTATCTATTCTAAGTTATGACTGAGCTATTGTAGAAAAGAAAGGTGAAAAAGGAGTCCTCACTTTGGTATAAACTGAAGAAACATTGAGAAAGAGCTCCACCTACTGGAATCTGTTTCCCGGCAACCAGCTAAAAATAGAAAAACACATCAGACTGGAGAACCACAGAGTAGCCTCCAACTTTTCTGAAGTAAAACTTCCATAGAGTCATAGGACAAACAACAGGTAATATTCTTTGAATCTGGTTGACCCTCTGATTTCAGGTTTCACATACAGGCAGAGAATTTCTCAGGTATGACAAAGTAAAGTTTTTTAATTAATTGACTTAACCACTGGCTCATAGAGTTGTATTGTAGCAACCAGGATCAATATTACATAGAAAAATAGGGAATTTTATTGCATTTATATGTGGCCAAGAGAGCTAATATTTAATAATAGTAATGCCTAGCATTTGTGTAAGTCTTTAGTTCACAAAGGCCTTTCATATATACTATCATATAATAATATCTAGCAACTACATACTGTTTCTGTCCTTAATAACCAGCCAGTACCAGTATTACAGATTTAAAGCTTGATTCTGACTGGTGAGTGCCTATTCAGTACAAGCTGTTAGATATTTTTAATATTGCCCTTGACATTATTACATCCTGGTTCAAATAAAACTGAATTGAAAAGAGAATATTTGAGTAACTTCCAATCAATAAATAAGCATTTTTTTAAATCTGTTCTCCCACCACCACCCACCACCACTTGCACCCATAAATGGATTGTTTGAGATGAGGTGGGGAGGAGGATTCTTCCCACCAGTTAAAGACAGGAAGGGAGAAAATTGGCATGGGATGACAGAAGGAGTCCAGGACCATAGCAGAGCACAAGCAAGGATTTGCCAGGAAGAGAGGCTGTCGTGGGGAGTGGTATCAACATATTTACGACAGCCGTCTGAAACCAATATAAGCTACTCCCATTCTGTTCTGGGCTGGCCCCCCAGGACCTTCCCCCACAGTGCTCCAGGAGAGTCTGCCTACTTCACAGCCAGGCCTCAGTGGCCTTGCTGACCCATACCCTCCTCTGTCCACATTCCCCACCAGGCCACAGTAGCATCAGGCAGGGCCTGTGAGGCAACATGGACACACCGTATTCAGTTTATTCCACAGCCAAATCTGGCAGGATCATTTTCCCCTTTTTATATATACAATCAATATCCTTTCCCTCATGATTTCATTTGTCTGCTGCTCAGACTCCTCCAAGATTCTTTCCCAGACATTACCTCTGGATGGAGCTAGCTAAGCCATGGGCTACTCCTCCTCTAATTATTATTTACTTTATTTACTTGTGGCTTTCCTTACCATAATTTTATTATCATGGTGGAAAGAGGGGGACCACGCAGCCAAGGCAACCCAAAGGCACGTGTGCTCAATTCAATCTCACTAAATGCCCTGGTCCATTTGGTTCATTTGATCTGAAGTAAGGGGGAAACCAGAGAAGCCTTCCTGGAGGAGGTGATGCCTGAACCTAATCTTTAAGGTTAAGTAGTAATTTAGCAGGTAGAGAAAGGGGAGCAGGGCATCCAGACAGAAGAAAGGAGCAGGGGTACAGAAGGAGGAATGACAAGTGCACATGTGAGGTAAAGGGAGTGTGGAGTGACTGGACACCGAGGAAAAGGCAGGGCTTGGTGGGACAAAGGACTGAAGAGGGCCCTGAGTAGTGTGCTCTATATCCTTAGAGTGAGCAGTGTTAAACTACAGAGTGGCAGGATCTGGTTTGTGCCTTACTTAGCCTGACAAGGGATTGCCTGTTGAAAACCCTGACAGGAATTTTCTGAATTTTTTAATCCATTGATACAATAATATTTACAAAGATTTTTTTAAATAAGTCCCATTTAATCATTTCTTTCTCAAGTCATTAAGGATATTCCAAAAGATCTATGATACAGATGCCACACTAATTTCTGGAATATGACTATAGAAAGACAGCTCTTGTTCCAAGAGACATAAATTTAATTTTAAAAAGGACATGGGAGTAAAACTTCACATCAAGGAGACAAGATCATCTGCAGAAATTCAGGAGGCCAGAACACGACGCTGAAGACAGGATGCCAGGGTACAGAAAGAAGTCTAACTAGGCGGGCTGAGTCTCCTGTGGTTGTGGCCTCCAGTGCTGTGGGAACAACATGAGAAACTGAGCAGAGATGTTAGTGTCTCAGAAAAGCTCTTTTTCCCTATAGTCTACATTTATAGGGATAAATATAGGACCACGGATCCAGTTGCACAAACTATATGCTGTGACACTCTTGCATCCACCCTAAAAGAATCCCCTCCAAGCGGTTTTTATCCATGCTCCTCACATGGCATTACCAGCTCTGTCCTCTTTCTCCTACCCTCCCATAAATCCTGGTACAAAACCTTCTCTCAGTTGCACATGCTCGGCTGGGTGTGTACCTATTTCCTGGTGTATGGAAATCTGCACACACACACACACACACACACACACACACACCAGCAACAATGCACCTGAGCATCTGTCAAGCATGTTGTCACCACTTCCACATTTCCAAGTTCCTGCAGTATGCTTGGCTCCCAGTCACCCTTGTTATCATCAGAATCTATCAGGAGCCCCACACTGGTGAATTCTTAATGGTTAACTGACTCACAACCCTTCAGCAACATCAACTCAAACATAAGCTCAGACGGTGAAACATAAATGTGAAAAACACTCCTGTGACATCTTCTTCTCTTATTCTGTTATATCGGACATTTCTATCACAAAAGTTAATGCTTCCTCATTCCCCTTACCACGTCCTAACATCATGCAGACAAACAGGTGACACCTAGTTACAGTAAACACACAAAGTAAGGATATAGGGAGAGTAAATCAAGTGGACAGTCCAGCCTCAGAGTGCTCTGCCAGCAGGTATCCAGGCCCCAGTACTACTGGGGTTGAGAAGCAGGGCTCCAACTCTTGAGGATGAGGATGAAGGCAAAATGAGCCCAAATAATTGGTGAATTAAGGTAGTAGACCAGTAATTAAAGCAGGAAATCAAGTGTGAGGAAATAAGACAGAAGATGGGAAATGATACCCTGGGGTACCAGGTCAGAGCAAGACTATCATCAAAGCTGACTTCATGTTGCATCCCCAAATCTCCTTAAATGCCCTAGGACATGACGCTAGAGCCAGCAGAATACTACCTGCGCTGTAAGGGAAGGTCACGCGGCCGAGTTGTGAGGATCAGAGACTTCAGAAGCAAAGAGACAAGCAAGTACCCACAATGAGAAAGAAGCTGGTTAAACCAAACAAACTCAGTTCAGGTTCAGACAAAACAGGTCCCAGGCTACTGAACACATTTTCAGTTATAATCACAAACCACCATCAGAAATCTTGGAAAGTTCACAATGAGTACTCAAGGGACCAGAAGAGGTGGGCAAATTTGTTGTGAATATTAAAGGACAGAGAGGGGGTGAAATCCCATGTCCATGTACTTGTGATTGGACTATAGACATTATTCAATCTCTGGTAAAATTCTAAAGTATATTAATAAATAGCTGATTACAAACTGTTAGGAAAGACACTATTCTTAGGAATCTGCCGATGTTCACTAAGAATCAGTCCTATAGAACTATATTATCTAGGGAGGGATTATTTAACTCTTAAAGACTGCTTCTTCAGCTGAAAAGGAGATGATCATATCCACTTCAGAGACTCAGGTGAGGATTAAACAATACATACAGTACACCTGACACACGGACAGTTTACAAATGTTAATGTACCCCTCACCCTCCATCGGGTCTTATTCATTTGTCTGTTGACAAAATTTTTAGTTGTCACAGTCAGTTGGCTTCAGATAGATTATATAATATGTAACTCCCTAAAGCTTTCCTATTTTTTGAAAAAGGAAATAATTTTGGAAGAAATGAAGCAATGAAGAAAGAAAGGAAAGAGGGAATGGAAATATTTATTTAGTTCTTATAATATGGCATCATCAGTGACAGACATTTTCATTTATATTGTCTTGCTTAATATTCAAAACAATCTATCTTGATATGACCTAATAAAAGAAAAGTCATATAAACCTCACCTTGCCCTACTTTTAATGGCTACTAAACTGATGGTGTAGTACAGGTTCTCCGCTATGGATCTGATTACTACAATGCATTTGTGAAAATCTTCTATGAAGTCCTCATGGAAAAAAACGGAGAAATATGTGCCAATTAAATATTGATTATTGGACTAATGCCAGCCTAGATAGAGGACTTTTTTAGCACACCACAGCAGTAGCATCCTTCAGCCCACCTCTGATCTTGGCCACAGCTGCAGGATATTCTGGGCAAGCTCAGTTTCATAGAGACAGCATTGTGCCCCAAGCTGGTGGGAACTATGAGTCCTTCTTTTCTTTCTCAGGGACTTCTCTGAAGCTGAGGGAGCCCACTGGCCCTACACACAAGCACAGGCTGGAAGTGCAGGAAGTACACATAACCCCAGGCACAACACATTACCAAGTGGAGATGAATACCAGTGGACACTTGCCACACAGATCCATCCTTCTAGATAATTCTAGGAAACGTGCTGTGTGTCTCTCTGGAGGTCTCTATGAAATCGAGCCCCCAATGTCTATAATAGTCTCATGTGGGTTTTTCTCCTTCTCTGTCTCACTCTCCCCTTCCTGCTTCCTGGAATCACCTCCCTGATAAACACCCACACTCCAGTCCTTGAGTTGTCTCTGCTCATGGGAAACCATACTAAGATAGTCATGAACTTCTTCCCATTGTGCTAGAGACATTTTTTTATCAACAATTTGAAGACAGAAAGGGCATGTCTGGTAAATTTGTGCCTGACAAAAAAATGGGATAAAATACCTGAGGTTAGAAAGAAGGAGGAGGATTCAAAAAGATAGTGATAGGTTGGAAGGATGGGCTAAAACTAAAAGTATGAAATGTTATATAAATAAATTGATTATTCTAAACTCAAGTGTAAAATATCAACTACTCAACTACAGGTGGAAGAGACCTGCCTTAAAAGCTGTTTGTGTTAAAAAGGCTCTTGATGCAGATGATCTCATGTGCTGCTAGAGGAAGTGTAAATTGGTTAACACTTTTTGAAGCTGTACATAATCCGATTTATCCTATCTGGAGCTGTGCATATTTTGACATAAATCCCTGACAGGAATTTGTCAAATAAGTATGCAAATGTATATGTACAAGAATATTCATCCAGCATATAGGAAAAGAAATTTTTAACAACTTAAATAACCACCAATAGAGAAATTGTTAAATAAGCCATGGTACATCCACACAATGGAATATTATAAAGGCATTAAATAAAGTCATCCTGTATTTACTAGCATGGAAAGATTTTTTATGACATAAAAAATTTGAAAAAGCAGATTGCAAAGTAGTACGTCTGATATTATTCACCTTTGCAAACATACAAGTATGTGTGTGTATATGTATTTAAGTATATACATTTTTAAAGTATGAAGGGTTTACCTAGGTGATTTTTTCTTATCTTTTTCTAAAGTTTCTAAAATAACGATATTCTATTTCTGTTATAAGAAAAGGGTGATTTTTTAAAGACAATAACCCATGGGTTTTATTTGCCATCATAATATGCATCAATAATGTGATGTAAGTGATGCGAATATAAATTTGGCAGAAGTGTAGTATTCAATAGTTCTATTAATAGTTAATAGAAGTATAGTGCCCAGGACTTGGAAGGCACAAGTCATTGTCTGCAGCGCTAGTCAGACCACATCCAGGCCCTTCTTTCCAGTCTGAATTCCAAGTGTTGAGAGTAGCATTGATAAACTAAAGCTTATCAGAGAAGTGTTCCAAGGATAGTGATGGGCCAAGAAACATGTTGTTGAGGAATGGCTGATGAAACTGGAATGGTTACCCCTGACACAAGACACCCTGGGGCTAGCATGAGAGTTGGTGTCAATCACAAAAAGGGCTAATGTGCAGAAGAAAGATCTGGAACATTCTATATAGCTTTGGAGGACCAGTGGTCAGATTTTCACTTATAACAGAAGGAAAAGGAGAAAAAGAAGAAGAAAAGAAGGAAAAGAACCTTCTCACAATTCAAACTGTTTGAAAACTGAATAGGCCAAAGTGGTAAGTTGGTTGATCATTGAGCTTTTTTAGAAGAAATTTTCTAGAAGAAAATGTGGGAAAAACTCTTATAGACATTGGCCTAGGCAAAGAATTTATGAACAAGTCCCCAAAGGCAATCACAGCAACAACAAATATAAATAAATGGGACCTGATTAAATTAAAAAGCTTCTGCACAGCCAAAGAAACTGTCATGAGAGCAAACAGACAGCCTACAGAATGGGAAAAAATTTTTGCATGCTACACATCAGATAAAGGACTGATAACTAGAATCTATTTAGAACTCAGGAAAATCAGCAAGAAAAAATCAAACAACCCTATCAAAAAGTGGGACATGAATAGAAATTTTTCAAAAGAAGATATAAGAATGGCCAATAAACATATGAAAAAGTGCTCAACATCTCTAATCATCAGGGAAATGCAAATTAAAACCACAATGAGATGTCACTTATCTCCAGTGAGAATGGCCTTTATCAAAAAGTCCCAAAATAATAAATGTTGGTGTGGATGTGGAGAGACAGGAACACTCACATACTGCTGGTGGGACTGCAAACTAGTACAACCTCTGTAGAAAGCAATATGGAGATACCTTAAATAGATACAAGTAGACCTACCATTTGATCCAGCAATCCCATTATTGGGCATATACCCAAAAGAATAAAAGACATTCTATAACAAAGACATCTGCACCCAAATGTTTATAGCAGCACAATTCACAATTGCAAAGATGTGGAAACAACCCAAGTGCCCATCAATACATGAGTGGATTAATAAAATGTGGTATATGTATACCATGGAGTACTACTCAGCTATAAGAAATAATGGTGATATAGCACCTCTTGTATTTTCCTGGATAGAGCTGGAACCCATTCTACTAAGTGAGGTATCCCAAGAATGGAAAACTAAGCACCACGTGTACTCACCATCACATTGGTTTCACTGATCATCACCTAAAAGCACATTTAGGAATAACATTGATTGGGTGTCAGGCAGATGTGGGGGGGGAGGGGATGGGTGTATACATACATAATGAGTGCAATGCGCACCATCTGGGGGATGGAAACGCTTGAAGCTCTGATTTCGGGGGCAGGGCAAGGGCAATATATGCAACCTAAACTTTTGTACCCCCGTAATATGCTGAAATAAAAAAAAGTTCATCATTGAAAATGCACATCTACCTGTCAGAAATAGCATAGTGGGGCTTCTTGTATTGGAGATTATCCCTAATGTTCTTTCTAACTCTAAGGCGTTATGAAATTGTACTCACCCCATTGCATCCTCCAATATGCAGTGTACAAAACAGATGACAGGAAATAAATCAAGTGCATGGGTGCAATAGCCCATAGACATAAGGATAACGTAATTCCCTTGAGTGCAGAATGACTCATTCAGAGCATTCACTTTCAGCACTTTTTTCTGTAGAGTTTGGAGAAATTGTTATGAAAATGTTAAGTGTATAAAAGGTGAATGTCACTTAAAGTTAGAATTGTCTCTTGTTTCCGCACTGCAGCAGTAACAGCCTCTTGTCCATGTTCCAGGCCTAGTTTATCAAAATGAAAGTTGGCTTGGAAATTTGGATAACTGTATGGTCCTTCAAATGAGAAGACCCAGAATTTTATTCCTTTTATAAGAAGTTTTTCTCACACAAAAATTTACCTCACTACCATGAATCTGTTTCATCTTTTCAAAATGGCTTGAATGGTCCCCTATCTCACATACATGTAATGATGAATAACAATAAATTATATTATTTATCTAAAATAAATATCAACTATAGGAGATGCATTTAGTTAGCATAACAAATAACATTACAAAATAGGTCACAGCATATAAAATAAGACATATTTGCCCATATGAATGACCTCATGGTTGTTTCTTGTGAATGAGTAACAGTGCCTCATGAAAATGAACACCATCTGCACATTTTAGCACCCCCTAGAGAAGTAGAGTGTAGTTTTCTGTCAAGAATAATTCCCCATGTCCCCTGAGTTCTTCTGAGCAGGATTGGGAGGACAAGTAGGATAGAATGGCTCAGGGTCACAGTCCCATGATCCCAACAGATACACAAACACGTGCTGAACAGCCTTTAACATCCACAAAGAAGATGGTTAGTCCCAGATTCTCATTGAGTTCATCATATTATATGTTTTAAAAATAGTTTGGTATATTGGCTCAGCTAACTCTTCTTAGAAACTCAGTTGACCTCAGGAAAACAACCAGAAATATATTAACTTGACACAAAAGTGATGCTTGTAGAAGACCCCATTTGGTTCTTAAAAGACAGCTCATTTTGACAATAGGTTTCACCCACATTAAGAACAGACACAGTTCTTAATGCTAGATCGATATGCCCAAGGAAACATGGAGGCCGGCACCTCAAGCTCGTTACCAAAACATGGGACATAACGAAGAGTCTCAGCATAGGTAAGTTCAATGCCAGAGCCTAAATAGAACATAAGAGTAAAAACTATCCGATACGATGATGCTTCTGGCTCTATGAAAGTTCTGTACAAATAGTAGTCTTACCCAAATGTCTTAGTCCTTCAACTGAGCCAGAAATCTGTCTGCCCTGCACAATAGAACCAGGCCGGGGTGGGGAATCTGTGGCCCTCCAGATCCCCAAGTGTGGCTCCTCTACTGAATCTAAACTTCACAGAACAAATCCCTTTTAGGGGATTTGTTCTGTAAAATTTGGATTTAGTCAAAAGGCTGCACTCAAGAATCTAGAAGGTCACATGCAGCCCCAAGGCCACAGGTTCCTCACTCTAAGGACACTAGACACCGAGGATATAATGATGAACAAGATAGATAGTTCCCTCTTTCATGGTTGTAGCCTAGCAGGGAAATGACGTTGAGCACCTGTTCTGCTTTGATGTGCTAAAAAGTGTGGGTGTAGTTAGTTGAAGAGACATGGAAGGAAGGAAGGAAGGAAGGAACGAAGGAAGGAAGGAAGGAGGGAGGGAGGGAGGGAGGGAGAGAAGAAAATATACACCATGATATTGTCCTGTCCCTTAAGACTTTTTAAATCTAATTGGAGACACAAAACATAAAATCAACAAAAGTGAAACATTACAAATTTAGGAATGAAAATTTTAGCTTCAAAGGGTGTCAAAGGGATCACACACACACTCACACACACATACAAGGCTTGAACTCTAGTATCACCTCAGTAATGCGTCAGCAGTTTTTACTGTCAGCGAGAGAACTTGTCAGAAAAAGTCCTAATTAATGAGTCTTCCTATGAAATCTGAGTTGAGATGCTAAAAGGGCTCTCCATGCTGGCACAAAGCAATTTGTACACATTTGAGAAATGATTCTGTAAAGAAAAGCTTCAAGAACATCATTACATTTGGAGGGCACCTGCTGGGAGCCAATTGTTAGACATTACTAGATGATACCTCAGCAGCTGATGAGGTTTGAAAGTGTAATTATTGTATTTATGTTCCTATACTCTGCCAAAGTTCTACATTGTAAAATACTGTCATTTTACACATGGTTTTTGACTTGCTCTTTAGGCCCAGGTCTGTTTGCTTTTCTAGCGCAATAATGACTTTAAGTTTGGGATTGTGCTAAAGCACAAGGTCAAGAAGATAAACAGGAGATTTACTTCCGCCCCAAGGCAACATGAGCTCTGATGATACATGTGTACTGAGTGAAGCACAGAAAAGTGAGGTGGAGAGAGGTTACCTGTTGACATCAATTTGGGCCAAAGCAGATTTTCCACAAAGTAGTTATGACTCTTATACCACAATTTGAAGTGTGAAATAATACACCAATTCTTTATTGTCTTTAAATGAATTTATTTAAACTGGGAGCACCTTCGGGCCCCCTTAGCAGGAGAGTGAACCTCAGTCATGACTGGACCTTGCTACACAATTCCCGCTCCCGGGGTCACGGAAAATTCTTGAGGCTTTGTGATGAAAAGAAAAGCACATTTGAGGAGACCCCTCTCCTCTTGAGTTCATAGCAGTTATTGCTGAGACAGCCACGCTCCACACCCACCTCCCTTGAGTTCTGGCAGCTCTCTGCTTCCAGGCTTTTACTGGGGCATAGGTGTCCTTGCAGGGAGGCCATCTTGGCTTAGAATCCCGGCCACCTCCATGAGGTAAGAGCCATGAGAGCGGTGGTGTGCAAGATTGATGGAGCCAAGTTCCTGTCTTTAAAATGTGAGTGTAAATGACACACTGGAAAGACATTTGTGCAATCTTCATGGACAGATTCATCTTAGTAGTTGGCACTCTCACATACATCTTCAATTCCTCTCTCCCCTAACCCCTGACTAGCATAATCCCCCTCAGGAGCTCATGATTCCAGGGAGGAAAAAAAAATTCAGGGAAGGAAAATTGTTCTTTTTTTTTTTCCCCCAACCATCAACAAACCCTCCTCTATGGCAAATGAGCTTAAGAGCCCAGCTACCTGGAAGGAAAGTGGAAGCAAAAACTACAGGAAGAACCAAAACACAATCAGTGTCTCCATACATCATTCTGCCACATAAAATAACTTCAGGAGAGCTAGAAATGGATAACAAGTTTCAATAATGTCAGGGTTTGGGAAATATTTCTCATATTATTTTCCCTCTAAACAGTGTAGAGTGGAATGTGAAAATAGGAAGTATGAAAGCAGAGAATAGAGAGGATCAAAAGCATTGCAATCAATGCACACCAGACAGGCCTGGAGTTGTCCTTCTCAGTGAACAGCCATGCAAGGTGTTTGCATTTTGTTAAGATCTATATCCATACTGGTGATGACACAAAGTACAGAGCTACTTTGCCTCTGGAGTAGAACTCCAACTGATGTGATTAGTTAGTAGGGTGTCCCGGAATAACCATTTGTGAGTTCACACTAGATATTCAAATCTTTGAGAAGAGTGGGAAAGAAACAGGGCCAACACTTCTGAATTCAAACTAGGAAGTATGCTTGTCAAGTATAGCAAAAAATAAGGACCATTGTAATGTGAAAAAAAATGACCATTTTAATGTGAAAATTATGGATGTGTGACCTAGGTAACACTTTAAGTACCTACACTTCACTTCTGAACCTTCTTTTGAGTAGAAGAATGAAATAATACCAAAAATATATGATAATTAAAAGCTGCCTGAAGCAAGATGAGTGGTTGGCAATTACCTGGTCTCTCTCTCTCAGTCATTCAGCAACAACCTCCAGGGAAATTTTGTCTTGGCTGGTACGCAAGGCTGATGGAGCCAAGGTCCTGCCTTTAAAATGTGAGTATAAATGACATGCTGGAAAGACATTTGTGCAATCTTCATGGACGAATTAATCTCAGTAGTTGGCATTCTTAGTTGGGGCTTAGTAAATATTTGTTGCATGAATGGATGATTGTGTGAATGAATAAGAACACAAATGGTTGCAGAGGCCCTGTAAATGAAAGGAGCTTCAGGGGTCCTTTTTCCCAAGAGCAGAGTGAGCAAGGGAGAGCATGCTGTGAGACAAAGATGACAATGAAGGCGAGGACCAGACAACTCAGCATCCTGCACGCCATGGTAAGGAGTTGGAATGTATTCTTAGAAAAGGGGGAAGCTTCTGTTGGATTTTTAGCAGTTCAGTGATTTGATTTGTGCTTTAACTCTGACTACATTTAGACTAGAGTTAGAGAGGCATTTAAGGGACAAGTAGGGAGCTACCACAATAGTCCGGGAGAAGATGGTGGATGCTTGACCCAAAGTGGGGTTGCTAAAGGAAAAGACAAGCATGGGGTGGGGAACCTTTTCATGTTGGAAGGCCGCATTAATTTAACTGTAATCAAATAAGGCCACACTCAAGAAACTTCAATTAGACATACTTTAAAACGTATCTTATTGTGTAAAAATCTAACTACTATGCACTTAATAATTTCAAAAAAAGAAAACTATTTGTTAATTTTAAAGTCAACTTTTTTTTCTCAAAGTATTATGGGGGTACAAATGTTTTTGATTACATGAATCACTTTTGTTATGCTCAAGTCAGAGTTAAAAGTGTGCCCATCACCCAGATAGTGTTCATTGTACTGGTTAGGTAGGTTTTCACCTATCTTCTCCTCCCCCTACCCGCCTCCTTGATTTCCTTTGAGATTTACTTCCCTCTATGCATATGTGTGCTCATCAGTTAGTTCTAGTTTAATAGTGAGTACATGTGGTATTTGTTTTTCCATTATCTACATACTGTTGTGTCTGCTTTTTGTTGGAAAGCATTTGAATATTTGGTTGCAGCTTGTAGCTCCACAGTTTCAGTTGATCCTCCAGATGGGTATCAGTCATTTGTGACCTTAAGGGCATCTTGATTTGGGTTAGGTAGGAGAAGGTAGAGTCACAGCAATAAGTCATTGAAAAGAAAGGGCAGGACATGGACATTGTATATAACCTGGACTTATGTACCCCCATGATGCGCTGAAATAAAAAAAAAAAAAAAGAAAGAAAGAAAGAAAGCATTTTTCAGGCATGTTTCCAAAGGTGTGGGTATTCTACTGCACTTTTCCATAGTTCAACTGGATCTTTCTTAGCATCAAACAATGACCTTAAAATGTCATTTACTGAGAGCTCAGTCAATTCTATCCATAGTTCTTTAAGTGCCTTGGTGATATCAACTAGATGAGGCTGAAATGCTAATTGAGTATAATGTCATGAATCTCAAAGTCAGTGAACCTTTCATTGAATTCTCCAATTAATAGGCCTGTAATAGCTGCGTATTCTTCAAGTGATTCTCATATATAATCCTGCTCATCAATGACCTTTGCCAACTGGGGAAAAAGTTCACCTGAAATTTCCGTTTGAGGAAGTGTTTTGAAAAAAGATAGCTTTTTCCTTGAAATGCTTGGATTTGGGGCCTCGTATCATATATAGACTTAGTTTTATCTTGCAAAGAAATATTTTATATTCAAGTCATTTTGACTTGACATGATTATCACACAGAAATGCTGCATTCCTATAGAAATCTTCTGTCAATAATTCACATTGCTGATTCTGTTATTCTGTTATCTCTTCTCACAGAGATAACATTTTGGCTAACACCCATCCCTGCCATAACCACCGCACTTTAGAATGACACAGCAAATCTATACTAATACTTCATCATTCAACTTTAGCATGTTACTAAACTGATGATGCTGTATTGCATTTGCAGGAATATAGTTAACAATACTTATAACTTGTTGCAAAGTATCACTTAAAATAGTAGCTTTAGCACAGAGATTTTGCTGATGCAAGATACAATGAAAAGAAATGAGAGCGTCTGGACCTATTGATATGTTTTTTATCTGCGCAATAAAACCTTCATGTTTTCCTGTCATGGAAGGTGCACTGTCTGTGCATACAGTCACTAACTTTACCAAATTCAGTCTACCTTCATGACATTTATCTTGAAAATTGTTGAAGATATCTATTCTCCACATTCTATTTGCAAGAGTGCCCAAAGCAAGCAACTCTTCATAGCAAAGAAAATCTGTTATGATCTGACTGAAATATAAAACCTGCCCTGAGTCAGTAGTATGGGTTGATTCATCCAAGTAATTGAATAATATATGTTTTCTGTTGAAGTATTGCACAAAGATGTTCTGTTAAGTTGAAGGCTAATGCATACTGCCAATCAGTTATAGTTCTCCTTGAAAGAGGCAAGTTGTTTGTACCCCTTATTGGGGTCTAAGCATCCTACAATTTTGACAATGCATTCGTTCAAAATTTCTACATCAGTGAATGGCTTCCCTTTTTTCCCCCAGTATATAATCTACTTTGTAAGTTTCTTTCAGTGGCATTATTTCCAGGTCTTATTGCTGCTTAAAAGATTTGTGTTTACTTTTGGTTTTCACCTTTTAATTTCTGCAATATAACCTTTCATGCCTCTTCCTCTAATTTAAAATATTTGTGGTCTTTATAAGTGTTAAAATGCTAATGAGCATTGAATTTCTTTAATGTTGATATTGCAGTAATACAAAGCAGGCAAATCATCTTATCTTTAGCAGAAACAAGATAATATTGCAATTCCCAATCCTCATTAAAAAATCTGTTTGCTCCCTTCAGCATTCTCTTGGTCATCTTTGACATGATGGGCTGTTAAGCAGACAGAGTTAAAAACTACTGTCAAGCTGTGCAACTATTCACAAACTCCACTTCAAACAGAAACACAGTGAACCATTGTCAAAAGCTGGTAACAGACTGGCGTACTCAACCCCCATAAACTTTCACCAACCAGCCTCTTGTGTGGTGGTGGCCAATCAGGTGCTTAATCATGAGCGTAGCAGCTGCTCATTTAGCTCTTCTGGCTTACCAATGTTCTAATTGTGCTGGTCAATCTGAGAGGATTATTTTTGTTGAAACTTATTTTATTCTTTGGTATTATAAACACAATCATTTTAAAAATAAAATAAAAATATAAAAGACAAACAAAAATGTATTCATAAAAATAAAAAGATTTGTTCTGTAAAATTTGGATTCAGTCAAAAGGCTACTTTTGAGGACCTAGAAGTCCACATGTGGCCTTAAGGCTGCAGGTTCCCCACCTCTGGACAATGAGATGGATCCAAGATGTTTTAGAGAGAGGAGTCAAGGATGAGTACCATGTGTTTACTTCAGTAACTAGGTGAACAGTGAAATCATTTGCCAGGATGGAGAGGACTGGACAGGGCCAGGCTTAGAGAAGAACAGCAAGAGCTCAGTTTTGATGCTAAGTTTAAGATGCATGGGCAGCATCCAAAGGGAGCTGACAAGAGGCAGTTAGGTATGAAATGAAAAGCTTGAAGTCATCAGCATAGATATGGTACTTAAAACCATGGGAAGGATCAGATCACCAAGTGAGAAAGTACAGACATGAAAGAGGGTCCAGAATCTCCAATATGAAGGGGTTGGGTAGAGAGAGGCCAGGAAAGAAGAAAACCAGGAGAGGATGGTGGTATCACAGAAGCCAGAGGAGGAGAATACTACAAGAAGTAAGGAGCAAATAACAACGTGGAGTCAAGTAAGAAGGTAAAAAATGTTTCATTGGATACAGCAAGAGTAAATCATTGTTGACTTTGATGAGCAATTGTAGCAGAAGCCAGATGGCAACACAGAGGGTTGTGAGAAAATAAAGATTACATTGTAGACTACTCTTTCAGGAAGTATATTTATACCTTCATTATTTCCATAAATTCTCTCACCTACTTTACCCTAAAAAGTACACAAAAAATGTCTTTATATTTGCCAGAAAATTAACCACTTACAATGAAAAAAGAATAAGGGTATCAGATATACATATATAACACATGTATATATATAATACATGGAAAGGTAACAATGTAACAAGATACATAGTTAAAGGGGAAAAGTCGAGGGTCAAAAAAAAAAATAAAACAAACATATGTTAAAAAACAGTAAATGTTGAAGGAATACACAATAAATTATGAAGGAATACATAGCAAATTGATAATAGTAATTATTTCTGAGGGTGGGATTATGAAACATTTTCACTCCCTGCATTTATGTCTTCATATAATACAAATCTTATATAAGTATAAAATATTTTTATAATTAGGAAAAAAAATTTTTTTGTTTTTTAGTGAATACAAGGACTGTACAAAACACTATATCCAGAAAAAAGTGCTTGTAACCCAATCATGACAGGAGCCCAAATTTAACTGGTTTATAAAGTGTGGATCAAAAGGGCTTAAACATTCTAACAGCTCTGCAGAGGGAAAGACCATCCATCTTTGCCAGAGAATAGCAAGCTTTTGGTTAATGCTCACCATAAAACATCCTGCAACAGAAAGCTTCCAAAAGTCAATCATAAACTTCCAAACTTTCCAACAAAGAAATATTCTCCAGTGCAAAGTAGAAAGTGACTTGAGAAGTATCACTGATGTCTTCAAACTTAAGTTTAAATTATCTTCCTTCTGTCTTCTTTTTACTAATAAATAACCAATAAGTAATTAAAGGAATGCAATGTTTTCAAAGCACAGACAATTTAAAACTGATAAATCAAAAGATCTGAAACTGTGATATGTTAAAGTCAATATTAGTCATGTTTCTACATCTAAAGTGTAGATCCGGCCAATTGAACCATACTGCGTAGGGAATTTTTTTTTTACTTAACTTTAAGGGAAACAGCTGGTTTCCAAGAAGGAAATTTCATTAGTCTGTGTTATATGCTCAACTACAGATCCTGCTTTGTTGTAAACCTGTCATTTTGAGTCTGGGTTCTATGTCTGTTGCTGAAATACAGGGGCAGTGAATCCATGGTTTCCTTTCATTAGTTCTGACTCACCATCCAATCAGTGTCAGTGACCTACTGAAAAATGTGAGGGAACACACGTAAAAAGGAAGATGCTCAATTAGCTCTGTGCCCTTCATAGTCTTAAATTTGTCAGGCAGGCCACCCTCCAATTCATATCTATTCCTGGATACATAATTTTTCTGTGCCAGGAAACATTGTCTGTTTTCTCTTTACAACCCCAAATAGAATTGGCTGTTTTTTGTTTTATCAATTTGCCAAGTGTCTCTAATTTGCTGTTATCCATTTCCACCTTTCTCCTGCCTACCAAACATCTGTGCACTTTACATTTTTTTCTTGTCATTCTAGTCTAACATTTATATAATTTCCTGGCACTCTCAGAAACAAACAAACAAGGCCGGGCACTGTGGCTCATGCCTGTAATCCCAGCATTTTGGGAGGCTGAGACGGGAGAATTACCTGAGCTCAGGAGTTCGAGACCAGCGTGAGCAAGAGCGAGACCCCACCTCTATTAAAAATAGAAAAATCAGCTGGGTGTGGGGGCACACACCTGTAGTCCCAGCTACTCAGGAGGCTGAGGCAGAAGGATTGCTTGAGCCTGGGAGTTTGAGGTTGCTGTGAGCTGTGATGATGCCACTGCACTCTAGCTTGGGCAAAGAGTGAGACCGTGTCTCAAAAAAATAAGAAACAATCACGAAAATAAACAGACAGCCTACAGAATGGGAAAAAATTTTCGCATACTACACATCAGATAAAGGTCTGATAACAAGAATCTATTTAGAACTCAGGAAAATCAGCAAGAAAAAATCAAACAACCCTATCAAAAAATGGGCAAAGGACATGAATAGAAATTTTTCAAAAGAAGATATAAGAATGGCCAACAAACGTATGAAAAAATGCTCAGCATCCCTAATCATCAGGGAAATGCAAATCAAAACCACAATGAGATATCACTTAACTCCGGTGAGAATGGCCTTTATCAAAAAATCCCAAAACAACACATGTTGGCGTGGATGCGGAGAGACAGGAACACTCATACACTGCTGGTGGGACTGCAAACTAGTGCAACCCCTGTGGAAAGCATTATGGAGACACCTTAAACAAATTCAGATAGACCTACCATTCGATCCAGCAATTCCATTATTGGGCATCTACCCAGAATAAAAGTCATTCTACAACAAAGACACCTGTACCCGAATGTTTATAGCAGCACAATTCATAATTGCAAAGATGTGGAAACAACCCAAATGCCCATCAATCCACGAATGGATTAGTAAACTGTGGTATATGTATACCATGGAGTATTACTCAGCTATAAAAAATAACAGTGATACAACATCTCTTTGGTTCTCCTGGAGAGAGTTGGAACCCATTATATTAAGTGATGTATCCAAAGAATGGATAAACAAGCATCACATGTACTCACCAGAAAATTGGTTTCCTGGACCATCACCTAAATGCACATCGGGGAAGGATACCAATTAGATATCAGATTGAGATGGGGGGTGGGGGGAGGGGTTGGGTGTATGCCTACATGATGAGTGCGTTGCGCACTGTCTAGGGAATGGTCATGCTTGAGGGTGCAGACTCGGGGAGGTGGGGGAGGAGGGGATGGAGGTATGACTACATGGTGAGTGCCAGGCGCACTGTCTGGAGAATGGACACGCTTGAGGCTCTGACTCAGGGGGATGGGCAGGACATGGACATTGTATATAACCTGAACTTATGTACCCCCATGATGAGCTGAAATAAAAAAAAAAAAGAAATTAAATGGTCCCAATAGAACAGAAAAAATAAATAAATAAATAAAATAAAAAATAAAAATGGAACACTCTTGGGAGCCATTCATTCAATTGTTCACATCTAAGGTTATTATTACTCAGTTTGGGAGAAATATAAAATATAATTCTATTAATAATTAGAAGAGAGTTGGAGCTCAAAAATTCCAACCTCCTAATTCTATAAATAAAGAAAGGACTAAGCCAGTGATATACGGTGGCCTGATCAAAGCATACTAAGAGATGGCTCAAACCTAGGACTGCTAGGATAAACATTAGAGTTTACTGACATGCACAGGTCAGTAATAACTGTGGGAAAGGAAGCATCACATTGGATTTCTGTTATAATTATTTGGGGCTATTTGTCTTCCCCAGTAGCTTGTAATATTCTGGAGAGCAAGGACTATGGTGTGTTCATTTTACTCATAGCAGCACATTGTGCACATGGCAGTGCTTAATAAATACTTGCTATCTTCAGGGTGTTTTCTGGCTTTGTAGTTGACCTCATGGTAACAAGATGGTTGCTGAGTGACTAGCATCACTTTGCAAATACTACTATATCCAGCAGAAGAAGAAATGGTTCTTCTGGATCATCTACACACCTCTGAACCAATCATTATGAAGGAGAATGGAGTCACCACATCTAATTTTACATAGTCTCCAACATCTACGCAACACTATATAGCAAACTGGGAGCTTGTATGCACAGGCATGTAAATAAAAATGCAAACGGCAAAATTGTGTATATTTTACAATTCAACTTTGTAAAATGTTTGCACATATGGCAAAAAAAAACCTGGAATATACACTTATGAAAATAGATTTGTTTGGCAAGATAAGGTCTCTTTTTATTCTGTTGCCTATTTCTTCCTTAATATTGTCAGATTATTTTAGAATTTTTTTTAAAATAAAATGAACTTTACTATTCACATATGTAGCCCAGTTTAAGTAGACAAAAGACTTTGACCTTTGAATTCCACTTTCAGAACTGACTGCTCAGGAGATGGATGCCCCTCCCCAGGGCCAAACTACTCTAGGAGCACCTGGAGGCAGGGACCCCAGACAGTGAGCACTGACAGCAGTTTCTTTCCTTGCCTATGTTCAATGAGAGTGAACAGAGGGTGGCTGAGATTAGCGGTGACACATATTTGTGGGAAGTTGGGAAGGATGGCATCATTAGGGAGAGGTCTCAGTCATCCTCTGGCCCTTCTGTGGGCTCCTCAGAAGCTGAATTTCAAAGGAGGGTGGTGACACCCTGGAAGATGCCACAGCAGCCTCATCCACAGTGTGAGGTGGTATGAGAGGGGCAGGAACCTGAACACCCACGGAGCAGGTCAGATCAGCAAACCATGCCCGCTGGGACATGTCATGGAGGACAAACAAGCAAAGGAAAAGAGACCAAAACAGTGAAACTTTATAATATTGACTGCTGGATGATTTTCAGGGGTGGGAGGTTTTATTGTTTATTTGTTTCTTTTGTAAAACTTCCTTCTTATAGGTTGTAACCAGGAAACTTGCAGTGAAAATTAGGATGGCAGCCTACCAACACAGGACAGATATTTCCTAAGGCTTAGGGGGAGGCTTACATTCAAGTGAGCGCTCCTGGAGAGACAGGAGACAATCTATTTGCCATTTTTAAAGTCCTCCAACAAGCGCACAGGACTGAGTATTGAATCTACTGAACTAGTTTACTTTGTAATAAATAAACACTCCCATTTTGGCTTTCTAGAGTTAAGAAATTTTTTATATTGTATGTAAAAAATAAATCATAAGCATTAAATAATCACTATAGGTGGCAAATGAAAATTTTTTAAAACACCTCACTGACCTAATAATCAAAGAAACATGAATTAAAACAATACAAAATGTTTTTCATCCATTACATTAGAAAAATATTTAACAATATTAAATGCCAGAGAAGGAGAAGTGAAACTAAAATGGATACTGTGGTGCTAGTAGCCATGGTAAATTGGAATTGCTTTTTATGGAGAGCAATTTGGCATAAAAACAAAATGATCATTTTGTTAGAATCAGCAAACCCATTGCAGAAATCTAATTCAAGAAATGATCCAAAATGCAGAAAAATCTGGATGCCCAAAGAATGATGTTTGTCATGGTATTATTTATGCTAACCTAAACATACAATGGTATTAAACATTAAACTAAACATCTCTCTCTCTTTCTCTCTTTATCCATATCTCTATCTCTCTATCTCTCTTCACCCCTCCTATCCCTCCCACAATCCCCCACAATCCCCTGGGCCCAGATAGGTTGAGTTTTCCCTTTACTGACCCCAAGATACATTTTCTTTCTTCCAGAGCCCAGTTAGGTCTTAAGGATTTGGCTGGAGTATCTCTACTACACAACTGGAGAACACTGTGAGCTAAGTCTTCTAGATTTGGTTGCCAATATGCTGAGGAGGGTGGGGGGCAGGGAGAGGATAGAGAATGTAGAAAGTCTCCTCTCAAGCCTGATTTGCAATGCTCTTGACTTACTGCATAATCCCATCTTGAACTTCAAAACAAAATATGTCCTTGGTCTTTTAGTTAGGATCCATTATCCACGAATACAGAAAACCCAACTCCACTGTGTTTAAACAGTCAAGAAATCCAGAGCCTTCAGAGTTAGTTGATTTAGTAGCTCATCAATATCATCCTAGGTTCCTTTTGTAACTTGGTTCTTCCATCCACAGGCACAACCCTGGACATGGTGCAAAAGGACCATCTCTTCTAGTGTCTTCTTAAGAACAAGGAAAGACTTGCCACCCTCATATCTTATTGGCCAGAAGGATCAACCTTTACACAACAGATAGGGCATATAGGGGAGGAAAATACCTGCACAGAATCAGGGTTCTGTTGGCAAAGAAGACTGGTGAAATAGATATGTAGTAAGATATATGGTAAGTGTCTGGCCTTCTGGTTCGGGGCTTGGCATTTATTCTATACCAATATCACGTTTTTGTGAGCCTAGAAAAGTTAGTCACAAAAATTGGATACCCATTAAATGAAAAAAAAATGTTAAACATTTTAAAATTACAATTCTTCTTGCATGTTTATAATAGGATGTTGAATGACAAAAGCCAGTTGAAAAATATGCATTGACTACAACTAAAACCATGTTTTAAAATGCATTTTAATACAAGAAAGAAAACAGACCAAAATAACAATAGTGATTGTGATTGAGGTCTTGGGACCATTGCTGATTTTTCTCCTAATTTCTAAGTCTTTTACAATATGAATACATTCCTTATGTAATTTTTTAATTATAAAAATTTCAAACTCTATTCTATTTTATAAGTTCTTCTTTTAAAATTCTCATCATTTTCCTCCAATTTTATTTTAACATCCTATAAAAGGAAATAACCTGTGTAGCCTACCTGTATTCATCCTACATTTGAGGCACAAATACTCTTCATGAATAGGATAATTAAACAAAATATCCCTCTGTCATAAATGCATGCTCAATGTATCTAAACTTGCTTTTAAATGTACTCCCTCATTAAATCTGGAGAGGTTATTTCTACTATTTTTCCCACAACCGCTGTAAAATTTTAATGGGCTCTGTAATTATTTCCTATTTTTCAAGGCACTTTCTAATGTGTACATTAGTGACACTGAAACACTTAAGCTACTATTTTTGAGATATTATTCACCCCTAAAGCACCTTTAAAAGGGAACTTCTAATTCTACTCTCCCTTTATCTCCTAATTTCTTCAAGCCCAAGAGTTAGCTTAGCTTCTAGAATAGTTAATATTTTGTTTGAAATATGCCAACTCCCATTTAAGCAGGAGCTGATTCTGAATATAATGTGCTCACCTGCCCTGCAGCCATCTCCCCACCCGACCTGCGGGCTTCACTGCCGACGCTGCTCTTGCAGGCCTTTTCCCGGTTGGTTTGTGGGTGCTGCCAAATGTGTTTAAATCAGCCTGTCATTTGATTTCTTCTGCCATATCCAGCCCCTATAATTTCTTGTCACAGAAAACAGTGACCCTAATGATGGCTAATACACTTTCAGGTTTGTCTTAGTCCATTCCAGGTTGCTATTACAAAATACCATAGACTGGGTGGCTTATAAACAACAGAAATTTATTTCTCACAATTTGGGAGGCCGGGAAGTCCAAGATCAAGGCTCTGGCAGATTTGGTGTCTGGTGAGGGCCCACTCTCTGGTTCATAGACAGAGCCTTCTAGCTGTGTCCTCACCTGGTGGAGGCACAAGGCAGCTCTCTAGGGCCTTTTTTATAAGGGCACTAATCCCAGTCTGGCAGAGCCCTCATGACCTCATCACTTCCCAAAAGGCCCACCTTCTAATACCATCTCATTGGTAATTGGGTTTCAACATACGAATTTGAGAGGATACAAACATTCAGACCATACCAATTCTCATCTTCCTGTCTACAATTCTGGAGTAGAAAAGCCTGGGAAGAGGTGGAAGCAAATGCTTTTTGTCTAATAAGCATTTGCTAATTTCTCCATTAAAAGACATCTTCATGATGAAGTGAAATTTATTTTCAATTCTGTTTTTTTTTTCTTTCCAATTAACCTTCTAACCCAAGGCTTATTTTTTAAATTGCTCTTCTGATTTACCTCCTCTCCAGACTATATTTTTGCAAGACTGTGTGCTTACTGCTTTTCATTCCTCTTCAACCACCTCGCCCTGCTGCTTTCTTTTTTTTCTTTTTCATTTAGACATCACCACTATGAGTTTCTCCTCTGAGATTTTTAATGGATCAGTATAAAAGTTGGAAGTTGCTTTTAGTTTTTTAAGTAGTCAAAGCTATTACTTTTAATACCACAAAGCATCTTTAAATGCAAATGTGAAAGCATCTTAAAACTTTTTTTAGAGCCAAAAAAGTTTTCATGTTAACAGAATATCGCTAGCAAAGCTTTCAAAGAACTGAAAGCCTACTCTTTGTGGAAAAGGAATAAAAATATGCACAATTCCTCACAAATATGATCTTTACAAAAAACTGGGGAAAGAAACATTTTAGTCACATCATATTTATTTTCTCATCTGTACAGATAAGAAATTTCCTTTTGTTGTTCAAGAATATTGTATGCACGACTTTTCTGGTCCCACTCCGTGGGTCCCGTGAAGCTCACCTGGGTCCCTCTTGTGGGACTCGTTACCCCCACCCGGGAGCACCCCAATAAAGCCTCTTTACTTATCCCTTTCAACTCTGCTCATGTTTCTGTCTCTGGCGCCAGCCACTCCAAAAACCTTACATTTGGTGCCGAAACCTGGGAGGGGTGTCTCGATCTCGCCAGGTCATTTTGGCCTGCAGCTGCGCCGGCCCCTCGGGCAACCTCTACACCTAAAACGGGACTACAAGGGACTGCCAGAGGGGTCCCTCTTCAGTTCCCCGTCAACGGCAACTTCTCCATGACAGCCCAAGGACTCGTTTCTCCAATGCTGCCTGCAGGAATTATCCAGAGTGGCAGTAAATCAGATGCTTCTTCATCCCTACTCTCCTCTTCCAGTCACCCCTCCACCAGCCAACTCTGGCCCACAGCCCCCACTACACCCCTCAAAAGCAGGAAGTAGCCAGAAAGACCGTGGTGCCCTATAATCACTAAAAGGCCAGAATGTAAGGCTGGTGGCAGGCACCCCTCCCCTCCCTAATGAAAAAGAAGAGGCCCCTCCTATTCCTCAATACCCGCCCTAAAGCTGAAACAAAGAAATTCCTCACTCTTCCCGCAGAATCCTTCCCTCCGGAGAAACTCCCATCCCCCCCGCCCTAAAAACGTATATAAGCCCACCCAGACTTCCAAGCGGGCGACTTCTCTGGTCCCACTCCGTGGGTCCTGTGAAGCTCACCCAGGTCCCTCTCATGGGACTCGTTACTCCCACCCGGGAGCGCCCCAATAAAGTTTCTTTACTTATCCCTTTCAAAAAAAAAAAGAATATTGTATGTACACATTAATTTGGGAAGTGTTAGGAAAGATAAAACATCATATGCTACTTCTTGGGAACTTCAATCTGTGGAATGGAATAAATACTGAGCAGAAATAAAAATCCTAAAAAGGATACTGGCCATACCATAGGTACAGATTTTTGCCACGCTGGCCGTTCTAGTTCTCCTTCCTATCCACACCCTCAGATAGTATTATCCCACGCTGATTCTGGGTTCTGCCATTTGACTTGCTCTGAACAATGGGACAATAGCAAACCTGGTACAAGCTGAAACACAAAAGGTGCTTGTCTTTTTTTGCTACTTTTAGGAACCTGCAATCACCACAATGTAAGAAACTGAGGCCAGCCCACAGGTAGTGAGAGACACTTAGTCATCTCCATCAGCCCATAGGCATCTCGGCAACCGCCAGACATGTGAGTGAGGCAATCCTACACCTTCCAGCCCAGCCTAGCCAGCCCAAATCAGAAAACTATACAACTTACCAATGGATTGTGAAAAATAACAAATGTTTGTTGTTGTAAACCAACAGGTTTGGGAGTATTTTGTGACAAAGCAAAATCTAGCTGAGAAAGAAATTGCTTCCAAAATTAGAGTGCTGCAATAGCAAAAATATGGAACTAACCTATGTGTGTATCAACAGATGACTAGATAAAGAAAATGTGGTATATACAGTCAATGGAATACAGTTCAGTCATAAAAAGGACTGAAATCGTGTTTTGTAGCAATGTGGATGGAACTGGAGGCCCTTATCTTAAGTGAAACAAGTCAGACAGAGAAAAACAAATACCGCATGTTCTCACTTATAAGTGGGAGCTAAATAATGTGTACACATGGATGTAGAGAGTGGAATGATAGACAATGGACACTCAGAAGGGTGAGAGGGTGGGAGGTGGATAATGAGAAATGATTTCCTGGGTACAATGTATGTTAGTCAGGTGATGGGGACCTTAAAGGCCCTGACTTTACCACTATGTAATCTATGTACGTAAGAAAATTGCACTTGTACGCCATAAGTTTGTACAAATTTTTTTAAAAATTAGAGTGCTGATATAACAAAATAGAAAATAAGTAGCACTGGCTCGAAGACCAGGTAGTAAGCAAAGCATGGAGAAGCAGCAAAGAAAACTTTAGCTGACTCTAAAAAAATGGCAAGCAAATGGTTAGCAGAGGCTGGAAAAGCAACAAAGAACCTGCTCTAGCAGGCTGGGAAAATGACACCCCATATTATATAATAAAGAGACAATTGGCAAAACTATCACGTATGGTAAACTTACAATATAACCTAATCAAATTGTGGGCCTTGGCAAGATGGTTTCCAGGCAGAATACTGAAAGTGTCAATTGACTTATTTTAGCTAATTATGATAAGGTATAGGAAGAGAAAGACGAGCTAGTGGAACAACTCTCCGGTTTGCAAGCAGAATTTAGAAGATACATGGAGGACCAGAATTTATTGGGTTCGACAATAAAGCTGTTTCTCATTTCCAGTCTCTCAAGCCAGTAAAAGATTCTCAAGTAAGAAACAGCTTCAGGATAAAGATCAAATCAAGATGCCCCTGCAAGCCCATTTGTTAATACCTTGAAAGTTTTAAGGCAGTGACTAATAGATCCTCTCAGCTATACAAAGTGCTTTCATGAAAACAATTGTCCCATAGTAGCCTGACATAACTCCCAAAGGAGAACGAGGCCTGTCTCAGAATAGTACATGGTTACTTTTATTAAATGGAGTAGACCTAAATCAGATTCTTAGAGAACCCACAGAGATTTCAGGAGAGTTGTGCTGATTAAAGTGAAGCCAATTGGACTAAAATGGACTGAGACACCTAAAAATGAAGAAAAGCCTCTGGGCTCCCAGCTTTCTGTGAGGAAGGAACAGGCTGGGAAAGTTACTCAGCTGCAAATACCAGCCATTTCTTATGGAAATCAAAGATGTCTTAGGAAGAGGAGCTAAGAGCCACAAAGAACAGTAGACCAGAGAGCTGCTCCCAGGGAGCAGAACCCAGCCTCGATCCCAAAGGCAATGCTCCCTGGCAGCACGTGTTCTGTTGGATTTCAGAATTGCTGTGGACTAGTACATATTATGGGATCCCTGTTATTTTTCTTTTCCCTTTTGAACAGAAATATCTATTGTGATTATCCTGGCCCTATCTTACCAGAAGGCCATGTAATCTGTCTTTTTAACTCATAGGTCTTTGGATCAAGAGGCTCTCCCCAAAAGGAGCCCCATGTGGACCTGACACAGATCACAAGATCCTAGACTTTAAGCCTCATGCCATAATTAGGATGAGATTTCTGGGGTCCTGGGTTGAGAATATTTTGCATGTGAGAAGAATGTGAATAATTGATGGTCAGAAGGCAGGCTATGCACTGATTGTAATAATGGCCACAATTTCTTTCCCTCCCAGTATGCATGCTCCTTTGCAATGTGACTTTGCAGCTATTCCCATTAACAGGTAGAATCTACTTCATCCCTCGAATCTGGGATTGGCCATGTCACTTGCTTTGGCAAATAGGACATTAGCAAATGCGACACAGCAGAGACTTGAAAAAGCACCTGTGCACTGGGGCTTGCCCTCTTTCTTGTTCTGCTTAGAATTCTGAGACTGTCATGTGAACAAACCCAAGCTAGCCTTCCGGAGGATTAGAAGCCATGTGGAGGGGAAACACAGTCATCTACCCCCAGCTGATAGCCTGCCAGCCAGCAGACACGTGAGTGAACCCATCTAGAACATCAGCCACCAGCCACTCTACCAGCTACTACAGAACTGACTGGCTGAGCTCAGTCCGTAGGTCAATCCTTGGCACAATATGCATTGAGAGCTAAAAACTGTGGGGTTTAAACCACTGATTTAAGAGGGTTATTATGCAACAAAGGCTAAATTATACACCAAACAAGAAATGCATATTGAGCATTTGCTATATGGAGGTCACTATTTTAGGGGAAGGAAAGTAGAAAATATAAGACATGATCTCTATTCTCAATAATTGGCAATTTAGGTTTAGAAAAAATATTTAAAAGAAAATTAATAGTATATGGCAGAAGTAGAAGGGTCTTATCAATTGAATAGGCATCAGATGCTTTAAGAAAATAGAAGGGCAAAAGGGAGGTTGAGGGAGACTTTACAGAGGAAGTGAGATTTTAGCTGTTTGAACAAAAAGGCATTGTGAATTGTGGAAGCAAGGCAAGGAAGGAGGAATGCACAAAGCAGGTGAGAGGCAAAACGTAGAGCCTCTTTAGAGGACCTAACCTCTGCCCCAACAGTCAGCAGAACCCTGCCGTATTCGGGGGACTAGTAAATACAGCCAACCTTTATCTGCCCTCCCTTCTTTAAGCTAAAACTCAAGACTGCTGGGAGCACACCCAGATGGTGCTACCAGATGAGTGAGACCACCTGTCAACCCATCCCAGATCCCAAAACCCCTTCTCAGGCTTTTTCACTGAGCCCCACCCCTACCCATTTCCTGGTGCCCAGCTTCAACCTTGGCCCTTACTCCTGCCTGATCCTCTTTGCCCTCCATGGCCATTCAGAAGCTATTGTCTCAGCAGATGCCTCAATATGCCTTAGGCCTCTATCCTCTGAACCTATCCTATGTCCCCTGATTTGGCCTCATGTCCAGATACCCAGCTTTTGCCTTCCTGTGGGACTTATGGTAACTCCATCACTTCCTCTACATGTGAGTTCAGTGCAAGCAATAACTATCAAACACTTGCTTTGTGAAAGGCTCTAGTCCCTGTGGTATGGGAGGATCAAGTAAGAGTTCCTGCTCTCTAGAAGCTTAGGTACAAAGCCATGCGTGTGCTATAGAAGCTGTAGTAGAATGTTTGCAAATATGGCTACAATGGTTCCTCCCATCTGTGCAGGCATTCATCCTTTGGAATGAGACCTTACAGGTCCTCTCATCAAGAGAATGTATTTTTCCATCTCTTTAATTTTGGACGACCTGTGACTTACTTTGACCGACAGAATGCAACAGAAATGGTGTTGCATGATATCTGAGCCACAGTGTCAAGAAGTCATGAAGGTTCTGCTCTCACCTCTCAGAAGGTGATGCTACCATATGAGGAAGCTCAGGTTAGCCTACGAGAGGATAAGTACACATGCAACAGAAGTGAGCCAGTCCAACCTAAGGCCCCCAGATAACTGCAGAGACATGAGAAACCCCAAGCAAGACCAACAGAAGACCACCCATCTGATACCAGCTCAAATTGCTGACACACAGAACCATAAGCAGATAAAATCATGGTTCTTTCTAAACCACTAAATTTTAGGTGGTTTTTTATACACAAGAGGTAACTAGTACAGAAGCACAGGGAAGAAGAGATTAATTCTACCTGTGAGAATACTACTTACGGTTTCCACAGATAATTGCATGCTTTCAACAGGTGTTTATTTGGCTAAATAAGGTTCTGACTTGTTAGGATTTCAGGCTGGATTACAAAGTGAGATAATGGGGTCTGGACAATCAGCGTTAAATAGCCCAGTCCTACTTGGCTGCCAGCCTGGGTGAGGAAGGAGTAGTCTTCCTCTCAGCTGCATCTGATTTTCACCCATCTCATCCTTAGTTCTGGACCCATAAATTATTTTCAAGCACTAGTGTGTTGCCAATGACTCCCATGTCAGTGATAGCCAAACAAAGAAAGAACCTGACTTGAATGAAGACTTTCTGCATAGAAGTATATCCATTGATGTGCATAAAGGAGACCAGCATTATTCTAGCCAGGTAATAAGACTTGGAATCAAAAACTTACCCCTCTCATTCCTTTACTTTCCAAATAAAGATGTTTTTCTCTTCTCTGCTGAAACTTTGTTTTCTATCTTAAGCACACAAAAGAGAAACTATCTGTCATCTCCATCAAACAAATATGAAATGAATGTTTTAAAGTTCATAAAGCAAGAAAAAGTCATTATTCTAGTCTATTCTTATAGCAGGGTATCAAACAATAAGCCCATTCTCCCCAGAAGTGACAGAAGAACTACTGCTGAAGACAACTAACACTAGAAATAGCCTACGAAGATATACAGGGTAAGATAAAAGCCCCAAAGAGGAGTCATAGCCCAAAATCTAGGAAGGGACCACCACCACTCTTTATAACCAAAAATAACTGTAGCTGTGCCTCCCAGAAAGTGCTAGTCAGGATCTGGGGATCATAAATTTTGCATGAGCCACCTATAATCTTCCCAAAGCAGGAAAGGATAGTAAACCCATAGAGTAAATTCTAGGAAAAGGGAAAATAAACTACGAACTGTGGGCAATTCCCTTCTACCCTCTAAGGAGGGAGCTTTCTTTGGCTTTTCCGAGAAAGGTGTGTGAGCTGAGAGGGGGGCTGAAATGGTCAGGGTAAGGGAAAGATTGGAGATACGGAGAGGGAATAGAAGTGAGACAAGGCAGACTGAGAACAGAGATGCCCAGCAGAGAATTTTAAGGCCATGTGACTTACACAGCCCATCTCCCCTTAAAGCCTTCAGCAAACTACCTTACTGTCTGATGCTTTGAGTGCTGGATTTGAATTTTTTCACTGAAATTCCTCAAAAAAGGTATGGGGCAAGGGCATAGGCTGCCCAATTCCACCTGGGTTGTACTAATTAGGGCTTTACCTATAAATCCCTCTTTAGTCTCCTGTGACTCTGGGTTAGTACCTAGGTCAGAAGCAGGTCCCCGTCACCCGACCACTACCTTCTTTGCCTCACTTCCACTTGGCCTCCCAAGGGAGGGAGGCGGGGTGAGGCTCCTCCTCCAGAGCAGGAGCCCACCTTTCTCATTGCATGAGTGGGAGGAATGAAAAGAAGGAAGTAAAGCAATGCAAATAGAAAGCAGACAGATGGAGAAAGGAAGGAAGAACTTTAAACTTCACACCTTTCTTTCCCCCATTTATTTGTGATGCTAACTTCATCAAAAGCCCAGCCTCCTTATACATCTAGATCTTCTTGGAATTCTTTTTCCTGTTCCATTAGGTCTACTCTGTTCTTGTGCCAGAAACTTACTGTTTTTATTATTATGCCATTATAATATGCTTTCACTTCAGATGGGCAAACCCCCTCCAATTTTGCTCTTCTTTTCAGAATTGACTTAGCTTTTCTTAGACTTTCATTCATTCTTCCATACAAATTTATTTTAAAATTGAATATATAATCTACTCCATTCCTGTTTATTAAGCATGTGGTCTCCCAAGAGAACTTTCTTCACAGAAGGGAATGCCCTGTGCAGAACAACGCAAACCAGCACATTCAAGCAGATAAATCAGAAACATAGAATTTTGGCTGCCACCCAACAAAAGAGAAATAAAATTGCTTTTACGAACCTGAAAATCCAATTTTAGAGCTTGATGAGTCCACTGAGGTGCAGCTGCCCCGTGAGATCCTTCCATGAACAGCTTACCTTATTGTACTGCAGTTCCCGGTATTCTGAACTATAAACTCCTCAGAGACCATGAGGTTTGAAGGGGAGCTTAGTACCAGTCACCACCAGGCCAGCTCCATGGTGGTGGCAGTGTTAATGCACCTTATTTGAGCACACATTTTGGACTTGATTACCCACCCTCAAAGAAGGGAGGTGTTGATGAGCTTAATCTAAAACATTTGATTTTGTGTTACATGTATTGTAACTGCTTTTACAGCAAATTTTCCTTCCTAGTTCTGCTTTGCTTAGGGTAATTTGAAGTAACCTGGGTTCAAGCCTACCTAAGAGTAAAATTTTCTTTCAGACTCTGAGATTCAAGATGGTGATTTGAGCCCACAGATTGACTTTTCACTCCCTAGATACCATTAAAAGGGTCAAGGAAATCTATTATAAAAAAGTAAGACCTCTGTCGCAAAGCTGGAATGCAGGGAAGGGACTCCACAGAGAGTTAAAATGAAACTTTTAAATTATGCAGCAGAACAAGATCATATTGAAATCGAAGTCAGTCAATGTGGAAGAGGCAGCCCCTTACACAGGCAAAGCAGAAGCCCCTGAGGAGAAATGAGCCAACAAACCCTGACAGGGGCTTGGGAATCAAGTAGAAACCACAGCAACTGGGTTCTCTGACAGAACATTTTTCTCCTCTCTTCTTTGGTCCCCCTTTTCCCTCCCCCAACTACTATCATCATTTACTTATTTGTTTACGCAACAAATATTTGTTGAGCACCTCTTCTGAGCCAGGAGCTGCTCTAAGGACTGACATACAGAAATGAACAAAGCAGACAGGTCTAGGCTCTCAGGGAACAAATATTCTAATGAAGAGACAAATGATGAAAACACCAGATAATGATAAAAAGCTCTAAAACAATGAAAGAGTGATTTGGTAGAGATTGTCTGTGAGACTTCCTTACATGGGCTGGGTCAAGAAAGATCAGTTTGAGGAGGTAATCTTTAAACTGAATGCCAAGGAGTCAGCTCTGTAGCAGTCAGAAGGAATAGCATTCCAAGCAGGGGAAACAGGTGGTGCAAAGGCCCTGTGACACAAACCAGCTTGGCATGTTTGCAGTCTCGGTTTAGACATCACTTCCTGCAGTGCATGTACCCAATCTAATACACACACACACACACACACACACACACACACACACACACACACGGCTGGATTCTGCATTCTCAAAGCACTCTGTTCTTTCTTTACTGCGGTATTATCACTGTGTGTTAAAATTGCTTGCCAACTTGCCCATAACTTCCCCTGAAGTTACTCTCTAAGGGAAGAGACTATGTTATATTCTCAGCACCAAATAAGGTCTAGATATGAAAGATAACTAATCAACATTGTCTAGTGAATGAACTAACCATTACTCAAGTGCTGTTCTTCTGATTCCAAGTCCAGTACTCTTTTCATTGTAAAACATCAACTCTCCAATAAATGGGGACTATTACTGAAGTAAAACCTTACCTTATTTTTATTATTTTATTTTTACTTCTTCCATCTTAAAGTTTCCATCAGTTCATATCTGGCTGATAATTAAATTTTTATTCTCCTTACTAAGCTCTTACATATTGTTGGGAACAACGGAGAGAGAAAGATATTGCCCAATCTGGTTCTATTTTTTTAAATTTTTAAGAAACAACCTTTTGAGTTTTCTTAATACAGTTTCCCCTTATCATCACTTCTGTAAACAGAAGCCAAAAATATCTCCATACACTTGTTTCTATCAACTGAAGGACATCATTCCCTAATGCCTCCTTCTGCTTTTTTGCCTTCTTTTGATAAAGCCCAGTGTCTGGCTTTATTATCATGATTAGTCTGATTTTTAAATCCCCAGTCACTTTCCTCAGATATGCACGCTTTTATCACTTCACTCTGCTAGCAAGTTGTCTATGTGTTGACTTTTCCTTCGGTACACTAAATTCAAACTCATTCATTCTGTAGTCTCCAAACCAAGTAATTCCACATTCAAACGCAGCAACCAGAGTGCTCCCAGGTGCCTGCTGCAATAAACACTGCAATCAAGTCATTTGATTTTACTTTCCCAGGTTCCTAAGCTTATAACTCTCTTCTGCATATCCAAGAGTCTAATAAAAGAGAGAAATTTGCAATGCCTACAGCACAGACACGCAGAAATGAGAAAGAGCAGTTATCAAGCCACAATCTCAGAGCTTGCGCTATCTGGAGCTTGCTGCATTCTCACGCACCTCCACACACATTATTTCATCTGACATTCACAGTATGGCGTTGTACATCTAAAAAGTATTGCTTGATCCCTGTTTGAAAAATGAAAAAAACTGGGAAGCTCAGAGAGGTTAAGAGAATGGCCAAATACAGCTAGTATTTATTTGGTGGTGTTTATTCAATTATTCAGCAAACATTCAATTATTCAATTATTCAGCAAACCTACTATATGCCAGATCCTAGTCTAATGCTGGAGATAATTACATTGCACAAGGCAAACACCCCCACTCTCATAAAACTTACATTCTAGTGTGGTGAGACTATAAAAATGTAGTCAATCAATCTCTAAGAAATTTTCACAAAATACTCAGTGCTATACTTAAATATATATACTATGACAGGACAGGAGTTGGGGGAGTGGTGCTACTTAGGTGGTCGGAGAAGACCTCCTTGAGGATCCTTTTGAGCAGAAACCTGGTTGAAGAGGAGCCAATCATGCAAAGATACGAGAGAAAAGAGTTCCACGCAGAGGGAGAACAAGTGCACAGGCCTGGCCTGTGAATAGAGGTGGCATAGAGCTTGGTGGTTAAGGGGCAGAGAGAAGAGGCTGGTTCAGAGGCCCAATCATTTGAGTCAACTTCTCTATGATTCTCTAGGTCTTTTCTTCGTGGTCACAAGGTGGCCATGATAGTTCCAGACATTACATCCACATTCATGGCAGAAAGAACGGAGAAGGGTCCAGTGCTAGCTCCATCATCTCCTTCCAACAGGAAAGGAAAAGAAAAATGTTCTCAGAAACACTCTAGCAAAATTCTGTTTGGTATGATTGGCCTGAAGTGGTTCATAAACACTCTTCACCCACCCGTCCAGCAGTGAAGTAGGCTGGGAAAGCAGGGCTTTGTTATAACTGGCTTAGATTAGTCTTGTTCCATCACCTGGGAATATTGGCACCCTGGGAAAAAAATGAAACTTCTGCTGGTAAGAAGGGGAGGAAATTACTGTTAGGTCATAACAGTGACTGTCAGGGTGGAAGGAGAAGTAAAGATGAGGTCAGAGAAATCGAGAGGGATCGAAGAACATCGGGCCTTGTAAACCACGGTAAAGAGTTTGTGATACGGTAAATAGAAGTTTGTGACATGGTCCAATTTATATGCTTAAGAGGTCATTGTGGTTACCATATAAAAAATAAATTATAGACACCAAGAGTAGAAGCAAGGACTTTAATTGGAGGCAACTGCAGTAGTGCAGGCACGAGATGATGGTGGCTCAACTAGGTGGCAGTAAAGACACAGAGAAGTGGGTGGACTCTATGTTTTTGAACCTATGGCTGGGAAGACTTGCTGACATAGCAGGTGGGGGTCAAGGCAGGAAAGAAACAAACGAAAAGCTATGGTCTAAACCTCACAGATCCATTATAACACCATTTACAAAGAAAGACTGAAAAACAAGCTCAGTGAGAGAAGAAAATAAGGGCCAGCCCACCCCCACCACCAGGATTCACCCCAGCACCGTCCTTTCTAGTCAGTGACTATGATCAGTAATGAAGTCAAAATATACCCATCCAGAAAGTACGGGGCCTGTTAAAAGGAAAGGAATCACACCTTAAGGAGTCACAGGACTTAGACAACATTTACTAGCAGGAGCCAGAAGTGCATGTATGGGACTGGACCCAGAGGGAACTTGATTGCAGTGGCGGGGAGGGTGGAACATAAATTTGTAAATGAGAAACAGGATTTAACAGCCTCTCAGGTACCCAAGGATATGGGACAAACATGTCACTGAGCTAGCTCTTCGATGCTTGGAAAAACTGATGACCCACACACTCAGTTACAGAAATGTCATAATTGGCACAATAGATGAGAGACAAGGGGGTAAAAAGACTCAAAGAAATGGATATGCTAGAGTGGATATTGTATTAAATCCAGGAAACCTGTTAGCCAACTATATTCTACTGAAGCACCAGAAGGACACTCTGTTTAAAGCAATAAGGAAAGCAGTAAAAACGCTGCTGAGGAAAGAACCAGCATTGTTGCGAAGCCCACTGATGGCTGTCCTTCATAAGCCGGAAATAACGGAAAGAGATACCATCATGGACCCTGGCTCCCTAATGGCACAGAGGATTAAAGAATCCCACAATAATCGAGGCCAGGGGACACACTTAGCCATCAGAAGCGAGGTAGGTGGTATGGTCAGAGTGGGACCCACAGGAGCCTGATCCGCAGGGAACAGTGGAGGTGGTTAATAGAACACAGAGTCCACAGGTGCAAGGTAGGTAAGCAGATAGTCTATTAAATCAAATTCATCCTTTGGGCTCTCTTCTTTCTCTCCAGTTGGACCACACATCTTCCTAGCACTGAAGCTTCTACCTCTGCGGCTCTAGTTCACCCACCACCCTCCCACCCAGACTCCAAAGCCTCTAACTCCTCTCTTCCCCAGGCTTGCTCCCCGCAAATCTACTCCCCACACACAGCCACAGGTGACTCCCTTCAGGGGCTCCTCGGTGACCTCCCCTGCCTTCCTCGCCAACATCACCCCCAGCCCTCTCCAGACCCAACAGCTTGCAGCTCCGCACTGCAAAGCACGCTGCTGCTCCCACGTGTTAACGGTGGGTCTATTGATCTGTCAGTTTGTATAAGTGTGTATTCTAAAAAGAACTTAAGCTGGGCACTTATTCCTTCACACACAATCAGAAAAACAATCAGGGGCGATGCAGTCAAGCCCTGAAGAGAAAGAAGGAAGAAAGGAGGGGATGGGAAGGGAGGAACTCCTGGGAGTGAGAATGGTAAGAACAGAGTCCCTGCCCCAAAGGCTTGCAGGCCTTTCAAGAAGACAGTTCTTTGGGTAGGAATTCATATAGCTAAGCATTAAGTCTGGCTGTCAGCTAGACAGAATTGGGATGCAAATACAGCTTGTTTTAAATGCCCACCACCTATTGCACTTCATTCCAAGCACCAAGTTAGCTTGAAATTTCTCAGACTCTCCTCCACAGAACAGTACAGTGTTGGGAGCTCTTAGGAAGTTTGTGAGAAAATGGTTCTGTGTTAAAGTGTGGGAAACGCTGCCTACCACAGCCATGCTCCTAGAAAAACACCTGACCCTATTAAGAGCTCTGAAGAAATTACTTCATTGTCCAATATGCAAAAGTATAGTTGAGCATAGCTAGCCTTGGATCTCGTAAGTCTTTAAAATATTTATATTCTTTGACCCAGCAATTTCAAACATAAGACTTTACCCTAAAAAAAGAAGTCAGAGATGTGCACAAATTTTGCTACAAGGATGTTTATCCCACAGTGTTGTATATTTAATAGATTAAGCAAAGAATTACATAAAAGCCCAACAGTAAGGGATTGGTTATATAAAGTGTGGCATGTCCATATAATAAGACATTATGCCAGAAAAAGCAATGTTATAGAACATTTAATGGCATAGGAAAACATTTCCAAAATAATAAGAAGAACTTTTAACTGAATATGAAAGGATAACTCTCTTTTTAAAACTAAATATTATGATAGAAGGAAAAGACCAGAATGGCTTATAACTGGGGTTTCAAACCCAAATACCTCAGGGTATCGGCAGATAGACCAGGACGACGAGCTGTCTTTCCTAACAAGAGTAGCTCCCACTAAGCTTTGAGCCCTGACATGCTGAAAGGCAGGTTACGTGACGCCGACCTTCAATATTTCAGAAGCAGCTAGAAATATGCACGTTTGTGAGAAATCATTCAATTTTTAAATGTTGGCATTCTAATTCAAAAAATGTAACTATTGCACAACCAAATAAAACACATTTGTAAACTGCTGTTAGCAGCTCTGATTTATGCCAGATGTCAACAGGGGTTATCTCTGCATATCAGGATTTCGAGTGGTTTTTATTTCTTTCGTTTTGTTTTTATGTTTTTCTATAATAAAAAATAAAGCATTTTTTAATAAAAATGCACTTTGAGTTTTTAAGAGTTCAATTGTTTCCTTGTCATTGCCACTGAAAATAGAAGAGGAAAGTTGTAATTTAAGAAATTAAGCTAGAAATAAAGTATAAACCAAACTATATAGTGGCAATATGAAGCATGACATTCACAGGAAGTCTTAGAAAATTAATGTGCTTCCTTTTTATCCCTGGAGCTATCTGAAAAAAAAAAATCTTCCCTGATATTTTTGCAAATTCTTTGCTTTTATTCAAAACATTGGCAATATTACAAATATAAACAGCCTAAGGTTATGAAAACTTATGATAAAGTAATTTTTCTGTAAAAACCTTCCGTAAGGAAAATAGAGCCATTTATCCAGAATATTGTTTCCCAGACTAGGTTCCTTGGAAACTCCATGGTCAAATCAGTTTGGCAAGCACTGCACCACTAACTCCCTCAAGAGTCCAATGTATATTGACAAGATACTGACAAGGCAAGGTTCTGACATGTCTTGCTGTTTAGGCACACACCCATGCGCACACAGGCAAAACCAGGTGGCTTTCTTTAGCCGGAGAGTCTCAAATTGATTTGTCCACAGAACTCTTTTATGGAGCACCTAACTGACATCCCTCACACACTAGTATTCTTTAGAACAGGAACAGAAAATTTTTTTTCCTTAGAAATCTGAGTATTAAAAATTATTTGTCTTTTGTTGGAAGCACTGATTTAACTGGGCATCCTGTTTTTTGCTTTTGTTTTGCGAAATCTGGCAACCCTAGTGACAAGACAACATGCTAAGTGAACCTCAACATTTTTGAAGATGGCATTAAAGTAGTAGGGGCTCACTATGTCTCTGCAGAGGTGACAACTTCCACAAATAGTAGTGAGTCCTCCAGGCTCTGGGGTTTGGTTACAGATTCCCAGGTGACAGTCACCTCTCCAAGCACTGAGTTCCTCTTTCCCCTAGGAGCTGTGGGTCAAAAAGAGAAAATAAATAATCTATAAATGCAAGTGTGATTGGCAAGCCAAAAGCAATAGGCAATATGGCTCAGGGGTTTCAAACAGCAGAGCTCAGCTCTTCATAGGTTATGAAACCAGATCATGCCAGTATTTGGGAGTAGGGTAGAAAAGAGTCATATAGGCAGTAGGGTGAGGTGGGGTAGGGAATCAATGTATTGCCTGTATTTTGTCTCATAAAACTTTTGTATGCCTGTGAGCAGCTGTGTGTGTATGCTGACTAACAATACTACTTACTGCAGTCATGGTCCCAGATGTTTGAAAACCACTGATAGGATAGTGGTTTGCAGAGCATTATTGTGAAAACTATGTTGGAGCAACAGTGAGAATGTTAGTTTTAAACTCACAGGTAAAGCTTTGCCTTGTTCTGGAAATATCACCCTTCTGAAACCACCTTATCTTTTCGTGCATTCTGCAATCCCTGCAGGTGGATGGCAATACTTGATTTAAATCGGAGTTCCCAGTTTTGCTTCATTTTGTTGTAATCACTTTCTAGAAACATACATTGGAAAACACTGTTGCATCTAATCTCAGGCAATAAATATAAGTGATAATGTGGGACCAAAAAAAAAAAAAAGGAAATCCATTCTGTGTAATTGATCATCTACAGTGAATTTACAAATTGTGTACTCTCAACATTTTTTAAAAAAGGAAGACAGATTTCTGGTATTTAGAAACTCAAGGAACAAAGGAACTGGCTCTCACAACTCAGAAGATTAACCCAGCCATTCACAGTAAGGTGTATCTCGAAAATCCATGCATTAAAAGGTCCCTTGGGGTCATATTTTTGAGTTTAATAACAAAATGATACTGAACTAAAAACCAGCGGGGGTCAGCCATAGGGCAAAAACGAAAGACTGCCTGAAAACGGCTTTCCTTTTTCAACAATTTTACTTAGACCTCAGTTAACAGGACTTCTGCTCCGTGTCATGGTAAAAAATAAATGGCATCATTTTATTTTAAAAGAAAACAACTACTGAAGCTCCATGTCAGTCCCAGGTACTCCAGCTAAACATCAAAACTGTATCTCTTGAGTCATTTGTTTTAAAATAGACTCACCTTCCAAAAACAACTGATATTTGACTATTAATTTTTTCACCCACCACATCTGCATCGAGACCCCTTGGGGTGATTAGAGAGTAATATCACTTCATCCCTCCTCCTGCTCCATCCTCTTCCTCATCCTCACAGGAGACGGAGAAGCGTGGCCGACTAACCTGTTTGTGAGGTTTGTGCTTGCATGTGTCAACTTGTGTCATGGCATCTTAACGTTGATTGCTATTTATCTGTACATGTATTGTTTTGTCTGCAAAGGACAATGTATCATGTCACTGTCTGACAGCTCCTTCCAAATGAGACCCTGCGGCATGCATCCCGCCCACTTTCCCTCTCAGCTAGGCTCCCGTCGTTCCTCCTCTGCCACTGAAAATTGGCAGCAGCCTCCACACAGCAGAAATTTTTTTTTTTTTTATTGTTTGGGATTTTATTTTTGGTTTTTCCTGTTTTTAACTTTTCCAGGAGATATATTATTCCCAGCTGATTCAGCACTGGCTTGCAAAATTCAGAAAGTGGCCTCTGAAGGAGAACTCTGCCTCTTTGCTTTGGTTTGTTTGTTCACTAACTCTAAAGAAAATGAAGTTCTGATCAATACCCACTTGCTCCAAGGAGAGCACAGCCACTAGAATATACCAAAAATCCAAAAGACATTAAAAATGTTTCAGGGCCATGGAAAAAAACTACCTTTTTCAAGGATCCCAGCACACACGGGAGGAAAAGATAAGAACCCTACAGTCTTTGTCTGATAATAAGCTTAAGTGAAAGCAATTTTCCAACCCGGAGCCCTCTTCCGTGGTTTACCTCAGAAAAAGCCCGTGGTGGGATTTTTTTTTCCTTTGAATCATGTTCCCCTTCACATTCAGTTGATAAAAAGCCTTCTTTTGTGAGAGCCATTTGATGTTCAAAGGGCTCTTCAAACTGCATGTGAACAGGCTTTGGAGAATTCTTGGAACGCCAGTCTAAAATGTTGATCTTAATAACAGAAAAGTTTCATTAGCTGTAAACAACCTCCAATGCCAAATTCCAACTGATGTCATCGCTCCCTGAAGTCAAGGGCAGGTTAGAGTTTGACAGTTCACTTACTTCTATCCCTCACTATTTAAATGACAGAAACAGCTAGTACTGGACAAAAGATACTGTCAGGCTGTCACAGCTAAATCCAATTCTCTGCTGCTGCTGTCCAATCATAACACAAAAGTGCAGAAATATCCACATTCCCCACCTTTCAAAAAATTTCTACAATTAAAACACGGCTCTGGGCTGGGCACAGTGGCTCATGCCTGTAATCCTAGCACTCTGGGAGGCCAAGGAGGGAGGTGTGCTTGAGCTCAGGAGTTTGAGACCAGCCTGAGCAAGAGTGAGACCCCATCTCTACTAAAAATAGAAAAACTTAGCTGGGCATGGTATCGAGCACCTGTATTCCCAGATACTCGGGAGGCCGATGCAGGAGGATCACTTGAGCCCAGGAGTTTGAGGTTGCTGTGAGCTGGGCTGATGTCATGGCACTCTAGCGTGGGCAACAGAGTGAAACTCTGCCTCAAAAAATAAATAAAATAAAACACTGCTCTGGGCTTCCCATATGCATATGAAGCACACAGGGGAAGATGTAATCAAGACTGGCATCCTTTTTCACCATTTACTTTTTTAAAAATTTTCCAGCAAAATAATAGACCTTACAACCCTAGGAAAAGTAGGCAGGAAATGGGTGAAAAAACAGGCCAATTGGTGTTTTCCATTTTTCACCATTTGGTGAATGTCTGAAAACAAACCACTTTTGGTTTGGGTTTTATTTTGGGTTATTTCTTTTGTTTTGACTTTTCAGGGAGATTCCCTATCCTTGGTTGACTGCAGAATTGTCTTGCAAAAATTCAGAAAGTGAACTCCAGAGAAAGCTGCCTCTCTGCATTTTTTGTTGGTTTTTTGTTTTTGTTTGCTAATTCTAAGGAAAACAAATTTCTGGTAAATAACCGCTTGTCCCTGGGAGGTCACAGCCACTGGAATACACTGAAAATTAAAGTTTTACAGTAACACTCACCAGCTGACCATTTGACTTCCCTGTTCTGACTTACCTTAGCCTCTTGTTAACCATAATAATAGAAGTAACCAAATGTATTGGGCACTTAGTAGATGCATCTTACTGTTTCATGAAATTTCATTTAACCCATATAAATTCTCTCTCACCTTGGGGTGGAAGAGTCAAGGCTAGTTCCACTGAAACATAAGTAGTCCAATGAGCTAAGATGGATGCTGCTACTTATTCTATATATCAATCAAGCCCAAACCTACCTCCCAACCCTCACCTCTCCTGAGTCACAGACCCATACGTCCAACTCAACTTAGATCTGCTTCAAGCACCACAAACTCAGTTTCTCCAAAACTTAGTCTTTTTTTACCAACCTTTTATTCTTCCTGTGTTCTTTATGATGGTAGTGAATGGCATCAACATCCACCCAAGACCAAAGCCAGAATCCAAAGAATTATTCTAAACTCTTCCCTTCCCCTCAACCCCCTCATCCAAGGCCAAGATGGCGTTAACATTCCCCTCAGCTTGACAGAACTTTAGACCTGCTTCCTCCTGACTCTAGGCCCTGACCTCCCTTTTCTTAGAACATTTACTTTAGAAAATATGTAAATTCTTTATCTGCCCTTTTGAGATGTATGTAAATCTTTTTAAAAGTCTCTTGCCAGTTTTTCAACATAGGGCTGTATTTCCCAAGGACTTGAGCACCATCTCTTTGAAATGTAAATATCAAGGAAGATACCACCCCCACCTCCCAGCCTCTACAGGAGGGTAGGAGCCTAACTTCAACTAGCACCTTGCTCCAAGTTGTAAAAACTACCTGCTGTCACAAAGATAAGATAAAGTTTACTTTTCCTTTGGGTAAAGCCAATTAGCAAACACAAATGAAGTCTGGTCTCCCTCTCACCCCAGCTGTTAAAAATCCTCCCACCCTTTGTGTCAATGGAGTTGAATTCAGAGCTTTGCTCTCTCTCCCCTATTAAAATACCCTTGAAGTCTTCCTTGCTTGTTTAACTTTGGTGCAGTTTTTGCTATGACACCAGACAAACTAACTCCCTAACACCTCTCATTGTCTCTCCTTCTCCTCTCATCCCAGAGCTAAATCTTCAGTTAGGCCTGTCATCTCGCTCACCTGGATGATTACAATGATTTCCTAACCAGCCTTCCCAGTTTCACTCGTCCCCCATTCCAGTCCCTTCTTTACACTATTGTAGCCAAAATAGTTCAGAAAACAATGTTTAGTCACACACTGCCCCCTACTTAAAAACCGTCAAAAGTTCCCCATAGCTCATATGATGGTGTGACCATACGTCCAGGTCTCCCTGAGACAGTCCTGGTTTATTCCTGCCATCCTAAATTAATTATTATCAGTTTCCTTTTACTTTAAAAGTGTCCCTGTTTAGAATATAATGACACCCTAATGTGGTATCTAAGGGCTAACCTCAAACATCATCTGCCATTGCTCTTCTACATAGCACCATACTTCAAACCCAACTACTTATGGCAATGGACCTGGACCCTGATTGCACATTAAAATCATCTGGAAAGCTTTGTAAAAGCATCTGTGATCAGGCTCAATCTCGGGCTAATTAAATCTGACTCTCTGGGTGTGGGCCTTAAGCAATGATAGTTTTTTAAAAGTTTCCCAGGTGACTGTAATGTGAAACCAACTGAGAACCACTGACATACAGTTGCCAGATCAACCATATCATGTTATTCTGTTTCTTCAGCTTATAAGTTCTTAATACCTGGTGAACCTCTACTTTTCATAAACATCCCCTCAACTGTGAAGCTTTCTCTGATCTCTCACAGTACCCTGTATGTGCTTTTATTACAGAACTAACACTGAATTACAATTGTTTGATTATACGTCTATCAATAGCTAAGTCCTATTGATTCTGTATCCAATCTTTTGAGTCTGTCTCTCCTCTTCATTGCTCCATCATCTGTCACCCAGGTGACTGCATAAGCTCCTATTAGTTTTTCTACTTCCACCCTCCCCACCCAAATTGCTCCCAGTTATCTTTTTTTAAACTAATTGAATGGTGTCATTACACTGTTTAAGTTCCTGATGGCTCATCACCTACTATAGAATAATGTCCAAAGCCTCCATTGTAGAACTCAAAAACATTCCCAAGTGATCCCAACATGCCCTAGATTCCTCTTCCCCGACTTCTGACCCTACCCACCTCCAACCCCACGGGGTGATTCATCCATCTCTGAGCCACCATGCTTCTACCTGAAATGACTTACTCTACTTTTCCATCAGACAAACTCCTTATTTTTTTATTTTATCTTTTTTCAGAATATTATGAGAGTACAAATGTTTTGGCTACATGGATTGCATTTGTACTACTTGAGCCAAAATTATTAATATAAATGTGCCCATCACCCAGATAGTGCACATTGTACCCGTTAGGTATGATTTTACCCATCCCCTCTCTCCCCTGCCCCCCTACCCATGGTTTCCGTTGAGTTTTACGTCCATCTGTGCACATGAGTACTGATAGGTTAGTTCCAATTTAATAGTACAAACTTTATTTTGAAAAGTTCCACTAAAGTATTACTCCTGTAAAGCTGTCCCCCACTGAGAATTAATCATTTCCTCCTCTTTCTCACATTTTCCCACTTTAAAAAGCTATAGATCACTTATCACAACTTGGTTTGCATTATGTAAACAGCTGCCCCCCTCACTGGACAGTGAACATCCCCAGGGCAAAGGCCAAGTAATACTAGTGTCACCCCAGTGAGTGATTTTGCTTTAATTCATTTGAGAAAGCATTTTTAAATCCCTGGCTGGTAAGTTAAAGATAAGCATCTTTAATCATTTCTGTTCCTTCATCCATTGGAGGAAGTGGCAGTGGAAATAGCTTAGATCTCTAAGTTCCAACATTATAAGAATTGTAAAGCTCAAAGGAACCTTTGGAAACTGAGTCCAACATACATTTTATTGGTAGAAAAAAAATTGAGGCTCTTCCCAGACTAAAATACTTCCAAACATGAAATCTATTAAGCCAATGCCTTCTAGCTTTTAGATTTTGATTCTGTGTTTAAATCATGTTCACTGGAAGGTCATTTATTGACAGAAATGACAAAGCCAAGTGATTTCTTATAGGATCTTAAGAGAGTTCAAGGAGGGTTTCTCATTTCTAACCTTTATGGTACAGTTTCAAAGCCCCTGCTTTTATACTAAGAGCACAATGAGCTGCAAATTGGAGAGTTTTGAAGCCTTTCTGTCCCCTCAAAAGACTGAGATCACTCTAGAAAATTTGCTAACTCCTAATTCTGGGCTAGTAATGGTTAATTTGTATAGATAGTAAAAAGTAATATCCAATGACAGGATCTCTCAGGCACTTCCAGGAATCACTTCCACTGCTTTAGCAAATATCCACGTGGAATCTGCCTCTGCATTTAGGATAAATACAGTCTAGAAGAAATGCATTAGGGCTGGGGTCCAGAATTTTGTTTTTTCTGAAATATCCTTAAACAATACTGTTCTCCAAAGTTTCTCAAATGTAAAATACCTTGTGCCGCAGATGAAATTTTTGTAATAGTTCCTTAAATCAACCCTCTTCTACAAACAGATTGTTACCTGGGCCAAATGTATGTGGGCCCCTTCCCTCATGGGCAGTATGATGAGGTGGCACTCACTGAGTTATGAGTTATACCAGCAAACATTTTTTAATAATTGTGTATTTATTTTATAATATCTTATAAAATATATATAACTAGTATAACACACCCAAGGATATTATGGCCATGAGATAAAAGCTTACTGTGCTTTACTGTGACTGCAGTAAACCAGCTTATTCAGATTGAATGAGTCATTGTGCCCTGGCATAGGCATGGATGTTTCAAATCTTCAGGAACTGAACTTCGTAACTGTTTGGAAGCATTACTAATAACGATGGGCCAGATCTCTAATATGGATCCTCGTATTCCATATTCCACACACGTCACTGAGCTACTCTTAGGTATCTATAAGCATACATAATTTCATCAGAGAAGGCAACCAATTTTCCTTGGCCCTTTCTGACCATATACATATGTGAGTGAGATTCTCAGTACTAAATAGCACCAGAATCAAAAAATACTATTGAAATAAAACTTCCTCTTTGTCTAAAACTAAGTGATACTAAACCTACTATTCCCTTATTATGAACTGCTCAAAAAATTCATTATTCCCCTCAAGTAACTTATTTTTAGGTACACATGTTATAAATCAATAACTTTCATAATTATAATGTTTATAATTTGATAGTATATATAATTTGAACGTTATAATTATACTATTTATAATTTGATATTATATAATTATAATATTTATAATTTGATATTGTTTTTCTTTACACTTTAATAACAACATGGGTTTTTTTAATTTTATTTATTATTACAGTCATCTATTTGTGGTAAGAAACTGGCTTTTACTTGTAGCAATAATATCACGTTTCCTTTTTAAATGAATTTAAGGTTAAAAAGGACCAGGCACAGTGGCTCACGCTTGTAATTCTAGCACTCTGGGAGGCCAAGACTAGCCTGAACAAGAGTGAGACCCCATCTCTATTAAAAATAGAAAAATTAGCTGGGTGCCTGTAGTCCCAGCTACTAGGGAGGCTGAGGCAGGAGGATCGCTTAAACCCGGGAGTTTGAGGTTAGAGTCACATGACACCACTGCACTCTACCCAGGGTGACAGAGTGAGACTCTGTCTCAAAAAAAGTGGGGAGGAGACTGTATTTAAAGAAAAATAGTAAGTAAATAAGAGCACGGGTGACAGAAAAATCATGAAGATGGCATGAAAGACATGTTTCAGAAACATTGTCCTAGGGAAAAGCCTTTTATAGAGGTGAACACTCTTCCACAGAAGATAAACAACTCACACTTTTGTCACTGCCAATTCTAAAAGCTGAGACTGCATAAGCAGACAACCACAAATAATATCCAGAAAACATGTATAGAACTGAAAATATTTTTAAAGAATTTGGGATTTTGATAGCACAGGAAAACTCTAACAGAGATGAGTAATTTCTTTGAATCAACACAAAGGTAACAGAGACTAGTTTCGTCCCTTTTTAAACCTTTCACTCATTCAACCTTTATGTCATGTACAGTCTTAAGCTTCCCAGTGAGACTCACTGCTAGGAGAAAAAGAAACACTATCTCCCAAGTATGCTCACCAACCAAAGAAAAATTGTGCTGTGCATTATCTTTCAGTGTTGGTATTTTTAAAATATTTGAAGCTGCATTCTGGGGAATATGCTTTCACAAACTCACCTCTTAGTTTTAGAGATTTCCCAAGACACACCCTTTACAGAGTCCTGTGCTATGAGTTGGGGATTACTGTCTCCTTTTTATTACCACCAGGAAAAGCAGAAGCTGCTCCCAGTACCACAGACATTATTTGTTACTCCCTACATGGGCATGCGATAATTACTGCAGACTGCTTCAATTTTCTCAATGATAGTGAAATGCAGTTAGAAACATAGTTAACTTGCTACAATAAAGGCAAATTATAGAGAAGTACAATTAAACTAAGTTATTTCCATTCTTATTTTAATAACATGAGAAGAGTGAGCTTGAGGTAACATAGCAACTCTATAGTTTGTAATAGAAAGTTAAGTAGTAACATTATTTTTATAATAAAAAAAATTGGTATGAGGGCAATGCAAGCCTATCTTTATTAGCATTCCTAACCTTGCAAAACACAGGAAAAAAAAATTTTTCTACAATGTTAAATTCCAAGACTAAAAATGGTTCAACTATTATTTGACATATTACATCTACACTATGTATTGTTAAACAAAGGGTACAAACAGGCTATAAAATAAAATCACAAAGCAGAAAATGCAAGAACGCAATGCCATAAGGTACACATGGAAATTTCAGTGTCCTTCTAGTATGTGCTTTTTAAGTAGCAGAGTAGTCATAAAGAATTTCTAATGCACCCTAAACTGTTTGTATAAAAAATAAAGGACACTGCTAAAAAGATGATGGTAAATATGCAGTATGGCACTTACCACTTATTGTCCTTTAACAACCATTCTCAACTTCTTTTATAGTTACAGAACCCCCTATTTTTAATGGGTACATGGGAACTCAGAATAAAGACATTTCCCAGCCACCACTGAAGAGAGATGCACCAATATGACTTGACTTGTAAACAATAAGACATAAGGGAAAATATTAGATAAAACTTCCAGGAAGTGTCCTTAAGGAAAGGAGGAGACATGACCTTTCACTTCCCTGTCCTCCTTCCTGCCGGCTGGAGGACAAATGTGACGACTGGAACAGGAGCGCTGGCATAGGCCACGAGACACCTTAACAAGGGAGGCCAAATGCACAGCACAGAAACAAGATATAAGAAGCCTGGGTGTCCAGACTCATGGAGCACAGCCCTTAAACCACTTTCCTTTAGACATTAACACAAAAAGGAAACAAATTTCTATCTTGTTTATGCCACTATTATATGAGGTTTGCTGTTACTCTCAGCCAACCTTAAACCTAACGTGTGCATGTATATGTTTTCAACCACCTGGGACATTTTTTTCTTCCAATAACTCTTTAAATTGCTTGAGTTTCACTGTTTCAAATCTATATCTTTTTAGAACACATTCATTGTGGATTCTTTAAAGGATGAATTGTTATGAATGAATTACATCAAATATATACACAAGTAATACAAAATTAGTTCAGCCTTTAACATTTAATACCAATGTTTCCAATGCTTTTAAAATTCTTGCATTTCAATGATGAGTAAAGGAAAGCACAAAAAAAATAAGTAATTTGTTCACATTCGCACTCAAAAAATATTTGTTAAATAAATGATAAATCTAAGTGAAGCTTTGATTCTATTGGAGGAGGTGGACAAAAAATAAGTAAACAGGTAAATAAATATGAATGGAGACACAATGAAAGAAATACAAGATCAAGGTAGACACTCACAGGCAGAAGGAAGAGAATGGCAAACCAGCTTCAGATCAGGGCTCATGGAAGGCTGAACCCTACAGGATAAGACGGAGCTAGCCCAGGAAAGGCTGCAAAAAAAGACATCATAGGCAGGGGGTTCAAGTGCCTTCACGTAGACAATGCTTTACCTTTCAGTAACTGAAAGTGCCTCTTCCACATTCCTAGCAATATCCTGGATTGTGTAATGCTTTCACACTCCCCCAGGCTTCATTAAAGCATTTGTGAGTAACACAACTACATGTTCCCCAACAGAGCAAATCAATGGAGACGCCTACACTGAGACACGAATCGGCTAACGTCCATGCTACTGTGTGAGCAATGGATTGGGAAGAAGGCACCAAGAGCTGCATTGATCCTAGCTGCTACCACAGGACAATGGAAGAAGAGCTGATCTGAAACACAGCGGCAAGGCCAGTAAGCTGGCACGAGCATCAGAGGAGCCCACCAGGCTTCTGACCTGGCACATTCCCCAAAATGCTCTCATCTTCTGCTGCTCTCTCCCTCAGTTCCTATCGCACATTCCTCTTGCTCCATGTCTACAGCAAAAAGAAAAAGGAAAAAAAAAAGCTGAAGGAGCACAGAAAGAGACTAAATGAAAAGTAGCAGTTTCTGGCCCTTTTCTGACCTACCAATCTCTCTTCTCAGATACATGCACTTTATCAGTTTCTGCTTTTTGTTCCTTTGATAGTTACCACCATATATCTAAATGGTAAATTATGCCTATTTTCTCATTTATCAGTTTTAAACAGTTTCTGTTTACTCCTTGCTATTTTGTAATTTAACAAAGTATCTTGCAGATCCTTCCAGTATCCATACAAAGAGGCTCTACATTCCTTTTTTCAAAGCTGCAATGATTTTTCTCCTATATACCCATGGCTTACTCCATTCACTTTCTTCAAGTCTCTGTTCAACTTACCATCAGGTCCAGTGGGCCCAGCAACAATTCGTAATAAAAGGAAGTGGCACATTTATGGTCAGACTCCAGCTGAGCCACAGGTCACACGTCAGCTGCACGAGCAGGTGCCCAAATCCCCGTGTCCCCCACCACTGTTGCTCCGATGCCTTCCCTTCGCCTCATGGGGGGGTCCTATGGCCAGCTGACAGAGGACAAAAGTGCCCAAGCTTGAGTTCCAGGGGCATCAGCTCAGTGTGGGGGTGCAAGCTGGGGGCTGCTGCACTCAGCCCCACCCAGGTGGACCCGAGAGATCACAGGAAGGGGAAATTCTCCCAATGGGAAGGACACCCAGTCGACTACTTTGTGTAGAGAGAGGGGGCCAAAGGTAATGATATATGTAGACACATAGGGGGTTGGTCAGGACCGAGAATAGCAAGAGTGGATCAGAGGACACATCAGACTGAGCACAAAGTGTGAGGATCTCCAAATCACACATTAACGTCCACTGGGTAGAACACACTTTAGAAAAGGTAGACAGACGACTCAGCCAATGGGTGTCAGCCAGCCTCTGTCTTCAGCCACCATAGGGGTACACAATGTTCTCATGAACAGAGGAGTCTCTTGGCAGAGCTGGCAGCTATGCATTGGCACAAAGGACAGGCTCCCTCTCACCAAGACTGATCCAGCTACTGACTACTACTACAAGTTTCTGACCTCCCAGTCACAGAAACCAATACTGAGCCCTTAAGATGGTACCATCCCCCTCATCAACCAGCCTCCTGGTGGCAAATGGATTACATCAGAGCCTTTCCATTCTAACAAAGGGCAACATTTCATGTTGACTGGAAATGATATTGAGGGGAAAAAACAAACTTTTTTCTCTACTCTCTTACACAATCACTCAACACAGCATTTCTGATACCAGAGGTGGTGTGGCTTTCCCCATTACCAAGCAATTCTCCAGCATCCACCGACTGGATGTCCTATAATTTAACTCAATTCTGATACTGGATATAGTGTCAGATCCTACAGGTTAATGACTCAGTCCCACAAGACTGTCCCCTCCTTCAGACGCCAATCACAAGTAGTAAGTTGTCACCCATACTTCTGACTGACCAGCTATAAATTGGGGTTCCCCCCCTCAGGTCTGATTAATTTGCTAGAGTGGCTCACAGACCTCAGGGAAACACTTCGCTTAGATTCACCTATTTATCATAAAGAATGTTACAATGTATATAGATGAACAGCCAGATGGCAGAAATGAGAGAGCTTCCATGTCCTCTCTGGGATCACCACCCTCCAGGGACCTCCATGTATTCAGCAGTTTGAAAGCTCTCCAAACCCTGTCTTTGGGGGTTTTTATGGAAGCTTCATTACATATTCATGATTGATTATATCATTGGCCATTGATGATCAACTCAAATTTCAGCCCCTCATCCTTCCCTTCTCCCAGGAGTTTGGAGGGTGGGGCTAAAAATTTCAACCCTCTAATCATACCTTGGTTTTTCTAGTGACTATCCCTATCTTGGCTATCTAGGGGCCCCCAGCTGCCAGTCATTGTATTAGCATACAAAAGACACTCATCACTCAGGGAATTCCAAGGGTTTTAGCATCTGTGTGCCAGGACACAGGGGCAGAGATCAAATATTGTATCTCTTATCATATCACAATATCACAGATACATACATATTCCAGGTATAGGTTTGCCTTTACTACCCACAGTACCTCCGACAAGATACCAAAATCCACAGACACTCAAGTCTCTGATATAAAATGATGTAGTATTCTCATATAACCTATGCATATCCTCCTGTATGCTTTTGATCATCTCTAGATGATACCTAATATAATGTAAATGCTATGTAAATAGTTGTTATACTGTATTGTTTAGGAAATAACAAGAAAAAAGTCCGTACAGTAGAGACATAATTTTTTTTTTAATATCTTTGATCCACAGATGCAGAACTGACAAATAGGGAGGGCCAACGGTATGGACTGAAGACCACTCAACATTGTCCCCTTCTAGAATGGACCTTGGCCAATGGGAGTTGCCTTGCCCAGGAAGCCACCACAGGGAGACAGATTTTGGCTACTGACTGAATAGAATGTGCTTCAAGATGGGATCAACTCTATAATATGATTTCCGCTCCAGGGCTTCCTTGTGGGGCCAGAGTGAGCTAGTCTGCAGCTGAAGTCACATTCTTATTTACCTTTTTCTCCTGCCTTATCCTACTCTTCTCCCTCCCCTTCTCTCGAAGCACTCCCCCAGTAAATCACTGGATACCCTAAGGCCCCATCTCAAGCCCTGCTTCTATGGAACCCACTCTAAAAACCACCAAACTGAATTGACCCTACAAAAAATAAAATTCACTCACTACTGTTTCATAATTTATATTGTATTTTTTCTTAACTAATAAAAATAGAAAACTTTAAATATTTAAATAGGAAACAGCACACTTTCTATATTGAATCTAGAAGGGTGTATCCACTTAAATTATTTTTCAGAGTGGCTTTTTCAAAGCACAACCCCCTAAATAAAACATTAGAGTGCTCTGCTTTTTCTGTAATCATATTGTATAACCAATGTAACAGGAGCGTTTAAACTTACAGCTAAGATAGCCACAGTAGGAAACTGGTTACTCTGATACAACTCTGATTATTTGAAGGGGGCCCTATCACCAGCTCCATGGGAAGATTACAGACGAAAACCCCTCTCACTCTCCCTGGAAGATAAGCAGCCAGTCAAACAGCTTCGCCTACCGACCTAAGGCTTCATAGATGAATTTTAATCTTCCTAAAACAAAATTGAAACCTTTGACTGTGGAAGACACTGCTTTTATTTTACTACCAGCAGAAGTGAATCTTATATAATCTATTCTTAAATCTTAAATCTAGTGTTTTAAAACTACCAGAAGTTTCTTCCTTATGACTACCCTAAATTTCTTTTTTTTTTTTTTTTTTTTTGAGACAGAGTCTCACTTTGTTGCCCGGGCTAGAGTGAGTGCCATGGCGTCAGCCTAGTTCACAGCAACCTCAAACTCCTGGGCTTAAGTGATCCTACTGCCTCAGCCTCCCGAGTAGCTGGGACTACAGGCATGCACCACCATGCCCGGCTAATTTTTTGCTATATATATTTTTAGTTGTCCAGATAATTTCTTTCTATTTTTAATAGAGACGGGGTCTCACTCAGGCTGGTCTCGAACTCCTGACCTCGAGCGATCCACCCACCTCGGCCTCCCAGAGGGCTAGGATTACAGGCGTGAGCCACCGCGCCCGGCCTACCCTAAATTTCTTATACCAACGGTTTTGTTGTAGACTTTGCCAATAGGTAACAGACTCTATTTCTTATCTAAAATACTTTAAATGTCTACAGATTTCCTTATGGGCCCTAACTTTCTGAGAAACCAGTATATCAGCCTATTTGCTAACTTTTAGGGCATCTCATCATGTCTATTCTCTCTTCAAAATTAGAAAACAGAAACAAATTGGATATTGCTCATCAGTGTCCAAATAATAGTAGAGATCAGGCTTAAGAAATAAAGTCATTCTATAAGCAAAATGTGGTATATACATACACTGGAATGTTCTTCAGCTTTAAAAGGAAGGAAATACTGACATATGCTACAACATAGATGAACTTTGAGAGCGTTATATTAAGTGAAGTAGGCCAGTCACCAAGAGACGAATACTGTATTATTCCACTTATGTAAAGCACTTAAAATAGTCAAAATCATAGAGACAGAAAGTAGAATGGTGGCTGCTAGAGGCTTGGAGAAGGGAGCAATGGTAAATTATCATTTAATGGGTACAGAGTTTCAGTTTTACAAGGTGAAAGATGTGATGGAGATGGTGGTGATGGTTGCATGACATTATGAATGTGTTTAATACCACTGAACTGTACACTAAAAAATGGTTAAGATGGCAAATTTTGTGTTATGTGTATGTTACCACAATAGAAAAAAATAAAATCACTATAAAGATAAATCATTCAGCATTACTGGTATTGTTCTCTTGCTCTAATGGTTTATCTTTTATGCAGATTGCATTTTGGCTCTCTATTTTTTTCTTCCTCTCTACTTTCTCCATTGAACTTCACCACTTTTTGTCTGTCTACCTCACCAAAGTCACATCTACCACTCCAAAAGCACTAACGATCACTTTCAATTAGGCATCACATTCAAGTTTAAATAAGAAACTTTCCCTCCTTCAACATGACCCTTGAGAACAGTTACCAAGTGACTCCATCCAGTGTCCACTTGGACCAGCGTCTCTTAGGTAGAGTTACACATCATAATCACCTGTGGATCTTTGTGAAAATACGCATGCCTGGGACACAGCCCTGTAGCTTGTGAATCTAAACAGGGTGGAACCTGGCCAGTTTATTCCGAAACACCACGGGTAGTAATAAGAATTAAAATTATTGAGTGTTTATCAAATGCCAAGCTCTATACTTAATGCTTGATTGTGATTCTGATGATCACTTCTACTTAACAACTATTTTCTTAACTATCCACAAGCCCTAAATTACCTTCGCGATAAAGATTATTAACTTGGGAGTTCATGATCAAGTTTAGCAGTCCATCAATCTCTTCCTGTTGTAGGCAATATTGTGTGTGTGTGTGTGTGTGTGTGTGTGTGTGTGTGTGTGTGTGAGAGAGAGAGAGAGAGAGAGAGAGAGAGAGAGAGAGAGAGAGAGAGAGAGAAAGAAATTTTCCTGGAAAGTAGATCCATCATAATTTCCATTGTTTCCTCAAAAATTTCTCTGACACAAAAATAGATGAACTGCTTAGAATAAAATTCTCCTAACACTATATATTTGCCCAACATTTATTCATTCATTCCCCAAATATTTATTGAGCATCTATTACATGCAAATGCACTTTCAAAGTTTGAGAATATCAGTGAACAAAACCAAGCCCTTGTCTTCATGAAAACTTACATTTAGAGGAATAAACAACAAATATATAGTATATAAAACAATTCTTTAGCTGAAAGCATAATTTCTTAAATTACTGATACAAATTGCACAATCTACTTTGTGGCAATTGAGACTCAAACCCAAAGCTAACTCTAAAACCCATACTATTTCCACCATTTCTTACTGTTTTCAAATACAACACATTTTATTATGACAAAATTTTACCTATCATCTGTTACTGCTCACAGCAAATAGTCAAATAAATAAATAGCATTTTCAGTTTTATAAAATGTTATGTAGTGTTTGGTAATCCAAAATGTTTCCCAAAAGGTCCAAATAGTCATGTTTTATTTCTCTAAATTCCATAAGAAAATATGGAAGCTAGTAGGTATTGAAAGCTTTGTGGTATTGTCATGCATTTTACCTCTACATATGCTATAAACTCCAGAAGACATTACCATTAGCTTTGCTTTAGACAGCCAAGTATCTTTGAAAAAGAATTAAATAATATTTTTAAATGTCTCTGTCTAATCACATAGTTACAATTTCTGGTGACATACATTTCTCTATGTAGATCCAGATTGCCATCTAGTTTCATTTTCCTTTTGTCTGGAGAACTTCCTTTAACATCTTTTAGTGGCAGTAGGTCTGTTTGTGATTAATTCTTTCGTTCAGCTTTAGCATGTCTGAAAAATCTTTATTTCCTGTCATTTTTAAAAGAGTTTGTTATGAAATTCCAGTTTAACTGTTTTTTGCTTTACTTTGTATTGTCGTTTGCCTTTCCACAGTGTAACGGTATTGCTGCACTGTATTATGGTTTGCATTGTTTCCTATGAGAAGTCTGCTGTAATTCTTTGTTGCTCTTTCTGAAATGCAGATCTTTTTCCTCTGGCTGCTTTTTTAATTTTCTTTTTTCACTGGTTTATAAAAATCTGTTTTTGATATGCATTTTAAAAATTTTTGATTTGTTATGGTGTGGTTTTCTTTGTGCTTCTTGTGTTGGGCATCTTAGACCAATAAGTTTATACTTTTCATAAATTTGAAGAATTTTCACCTATCAATAATCACTTTAAATCTAAATGGATTAAATTCTCCAATCAAATGACACAGAATAACTGAATGGATCTTTAAAAAAAGATCCAACAAAAAGCTGCCTACAAAAGACTCACTTTAGCCTTAAGAACACATATAGACTGAGCATGAAGTGATGGGAAAAGATATGTCAGGAAAATGATAACTAAAAAAGAGTAGGGATGGCTATACTTAGACAAAATAGATTATAAGCCAAAAATGGTAAAAAGAGACACAGAAGGTCATTATATAATGATAAAGGGGTCAATTCATCAAGAGGCCATAACAATTGTAAATATATCCACCCAACATTGGAGCACCTAAATATATAAAGCAAATATTAATAGATCTATTAATCAGATTAATAGACCTGATTAATAGATTACAATACAATAATATTTAACACTCTACTTTCAACAATGGGTAGATCATCCAGACAGAAAATCAACAGGGAAACAGTGTACTTAACTAACACTTTAGACTAAATGGACCTAGCAGATATATACAGACTATTCCACACAACAGCAGCAGAATACTCATTTTTCTCAAGCGCACATGGAACATTCTCCAGGATAGATCACGTATTAGGCCACAAGACCAAGTCTTAGCAAATTTAAGAAAACTGAAATCATGTCAAGCACCTTTCCTGACCATAATGGAATGAAACTAGAACTCGATAACAGGAGGAATTTTAGTAAATTCACAATTACATAGAAATTAAACAACATGCTCCTGAAAAATCAATGAGTCAAAGAACAAATTAAAAGAAAAATTTAAAAATATTTTGAGACAAATGAAAATGCAAATACAATATACCAAAACTTATGGGATGCAGTAAAAGCATTTCTAAGAGGCAAGTTTACAGTAATAAATGTCTACATCACAAAGAATAAAGATATTAAATAAACAGCAATATACCTTAAGAAACTAGAAAAAGAACAAACTAATCCCAAAGTTAAGTATAAGGAAGGAAATAATAAATATCAGAGTAGAAATAAATGAAATAGAGACTAGAAAGATAATAGAAAAGATAATTGAAACTAAGAGTTGGTTCTTTGAAAAGGTAAACTTGGCAAAGCTTTAGCCAGACTAAGACAAAAAGAGAAGATTCAAATAAATAAAACTTTCAATCATTACTTCTTTAAATATTTTTCTGCTCCTTTGTTTTAGATGAACCTCAATAACACATATTTGGCCAAGTGAAGTCATCCCACAATTCAGTAATGTTCTGTCCATTGATTTTTTTGTAGCCTTTTTTAATCTCTGTATTTCATTTTGGATAATTTATATTGCTTTGTCCCCAAGTTCACTAATCTTTTCTTTTCTAATGTTTAATTTGCTATTAGTCCCATCCAGTTTTCATCTCTAACATTTTGATTTAGGTCTTTTACATGTCTCTCATATCTCTATTCAACATATTCGAGCTTTCCACCTGCTTTGTGAACATATGAAATGCAATTATAACGACTGTAATAATGTTCTTTTCTTTTAATTCTACCATCTGTGTCATTTCTGAATCAGTTTCAATTGATTGAATTTTCTCTTCACTACAAATCATTGTTCCTACTTCATTGTATGCCTAGTAATTTTTTATTGGAGTGCAGGTATTACGACTTTTACCTTATTGGGTTCTGGATTTTTGTGTATTTCTATAAATATTCTTGAGCTGTACTCAGAGTTAAATTCCTTGGAAACAGTTCTTGCTTTTAAGTTTCATTAGGCTGGAACAGAGCAACTTTTAGTCTAGGGATAATTACTCCCCACTACTGAGGCAAGAACGTTCTGAGTACCTGATCCCCCATGTATTATGAGGTTTCCCGTCTGGCTGGTGGGAGCCAGACTTATTTCCAGTTTAGTGTGAGCTCCACCTTTTGGGTGGTTTTCTTTCTGCCCTCATATGGTTTCTGTTTCTGCAGATGTATGGGCTGGTCAGTACCCAACTGCAGGCTTGAGAGGAACCTCTGCACATCTCTGGAACATTCTCTCTCTCTCTCCCCCCACCCCCACCCACTCTGTGCAGTCCCTTCCTCTCCAATACTCTGTCCTGTGAACTCCAGCTATCTTGACTTCTCAGACTCCCAGCTCCATATCCTCAACTGAAACTACTAATCTATGCCTGGACGTTCTCTCATGGCAGTAAGCCAAGTAACCACAGGGGCTCCCCTCATTTGTTTCCCATCTCTCTGGGGTTAATCTCTTTTGCTGCTGTCTGATGTTCAATGTCTTGAAAACTGTTGTTTCATATACTTCATACATGTTTGGGGTTTAATGTTTGTTGTTTCAGCAAGTGGGTAAATCCAGTTCTTGTAATTCCATCTTGATCAGAAGCAAAAGTCTCTTTAACTATAATCCAAATATTTTTTAAATTAAAAGTTATGATAGGCTGGGCATGGTGGCTCACACCTGTAATCCTAGCACTCTGGGAGGCCGAGGTGGGTGGATCGTTTGAGCTCAAAAGTTTGAGACCAGCCTGAGCAAGAGCGAGACCCTGTCTCTACTAAAAAACATAGAAATTATCTGGCCAACTAAAAATATATATATATAAAAAATTAACCAAGCATAGTGGCGCATGCTTGTAGTCCCAGCTACTTCGGAGGCTGAGGCAGTAGGATTGCTTGAGCCCAGGAGTTTGAGCTTGCCGTGAGCTAAGCTGATGCCATGGCACTCTAGCCTATGCAACAGAGTGAGACTCTGTCTCAAAAAAAAAAAAGTTATGATAAAATTTATCCAGATGAGCAATTTTGAAGAACACAAATTCAATATAGAAGAAATGTCTACTAATGTAAACAAAGTCAGTGATAAAATGCTCCTCCCTGTTGGTGGACCACTCCCATAGCCCCGCCACCTTGATATATCCCTGCTAATAAGGTTAAACAGGCCCCTGGTGGCCTTGGCATCAGATGGACGTTAGTCCAATCCAAACTCTGTCACTTACTAACAAGTTACATGTAGCCCGAGTAAATGACTTAACCTCTATATGCCTCATTTTTCATACGTAAAATGGAAATACTCATAGTATATAAGACATAGGGTCGCTGTATTAAAAGAGAAATGCACAACTACTCACCAAACTAGTTTCCGTGTATGGGCTCCATAAATAGTAGGTTCCATTAACATCATATGACCTGCATATCTACCACACATTTAATCCACTGAGTTAAATGTCAATTATTAATGTATACATTAGTCCCTTTATCATGCAGAAAGAAAATGTGATTAAAATTAGCACAATTATTCATATCCTTCAAAGCATTTAGTTTATTACAATCTGTTCCCTAAAATAAAATGTGAAAGTCACCAGATATCTCAAAGTTATAACCTTTTCAATATTTATTCATCTCATCTCTAATTTTCCATCCCCTCTTCTTTCTCTTTCATCTTCAACTTTATCATTTTCCAGTCCCACTGAATTCCTGATGGGGCCTGCTGAGTCCTATGTACAGTCCATAATGAGGGTTTCATCGCAAAAGAGAAATGGATTTTCATAGCAACCCGCTAAGGCCGCTACATTCCCTGATTTTGAATTTCTTTGGCTCTTAAGATTTTAAACATCCTTTCATTTAGCTTGAAATATCTTTAAATATGACAGTATTTTTAATATTATTCCTATCTGATTGGATCTTATAGCTCATAAATATATTAAAATGATATTCAATTAAATTCCACTTATTTCTCACGGCCTTTTCTGGCATTACCATCCCAGCTTTTAAGGTCATCCCACTAACAAGCACTTTGTATCTGCTATAAAGCTGCCCGGAATAAAGGATAGAAATATTTGCTCTGGAGTCAAACCATGGCTACATGCCAATCGCTACTTGTGTCAGCTTGGGCAAGTCATTTATACTTTCTGGGGTTCAATTTCCTTATGATACTATGAAGAAGAAATAACAGTTCCTATAATGGTATCTTATGGCATTGTTGCAGAGATTAAATGAGAAAAGCGCCTAAAATGCTGCCTGGCACATAACATGTGCTCAATAATTTTAAGCGACTAGTATTATTACTACTACTATTATTATGATTTTCAACTTATATAGTTTTTATATACATTTGCTATTTGTGCTCCTTGACAGCAAATTTTTTTATATCAACCAATAACTGGTTGGTCACTTTCAGGCCCATGTGACTTCCACATGCATTCCATAAATACAAGTTGAATTAAGCACTTAGGTTGATTCTTTGACTTACATAGTTTCAATGCTCCACTTTTCAGCTTGCTTCACTAGTGAAGTTTACCAACATGACATCTAATGGGCAAAGGAGTTCCCCCTTTGGTTTCCCGCAGGCTGATAGGATCTCCCCTCGCTGCAGCTCTCTAACTCTCCTACCCACTGGGTGCTGTAACCCACCTTCTCTCAGGTGCAGCCCCTCTACTCTGTGTCCTACCTCTTGACACGGCTGATGGAGCCCCATTCTTCAGTACCAAGTGTCCCAATTACTGATGCCTCGTGCCAACTTGCCTGGCTGCCTCAGTTGGGCATGTGACCTGCTTTATCAGTCTGGACTTGAACCCTACGTTTATATGGAACCATCTAGACCCATGGCCTCAGTCCTAGAATTATAATTGCCTGAAACAGCAATAGTATATGGCTTTGTATTTTATAAAGTGCTTTCAAGAACATTTACTTATTTGATCCTTCTGGAAGATAGAAAGGACTCATGTTATTATTCTTAATATGGACTAGGAGAGATTAGAAAAGGTCAGAGAGGTAGTAACTATTAGAACTGAGACTAGAGCAAGAATTTATAGGGTGAGTGTGTTGCATTAACACTGAGACAAAGAAAATAAAGGCCTGAGACTGTGCTGAATCCAAGAGAAACAAACCGAAGGTGAGCAGCCAACCTCGCCTGGCTGGTGTGAGGGATAACCCTCTTAAGGAGTTAGAACCTCGAGTATGAATACGGAAGCCTTCATCTCTAACACTGGCCTTTGAGGGCCTCTCAAAGCACTAATTCCATAAAGCCTTGATGCTAAAGTAGACATTAGATTTCCAAGAATCTTCCTCAATCAGGGTTTCACTAGAGAAGTGAGCTCTACAGAAAATTATTTGAGTGATTATTTTCTCAATTCTTCCAAGAATTGGACAAAGCTAGTATCAGTCTAGATGCGTAGGCAAGAAGTTAGTTTATTATATACAACGAATGTCTTAGAACATTAGGCTTAATTCTTCTGTGGAACCATGTTTGAGAAGAGCTAAATGAGTATGAGAGAGTTTACTACTTGGAATAAGAAACTCTACCTGAAATAACTATTTCCTTTTAAGATTTAGAACAAAATACATAATCCTAGCATTCTGGGAGGCCAAGGCGGGAGGATCACTCAAGGTCAGGAGTTCGAGACCAGCCTGAGCAAGAGCGAGACCCCATCTCTACTAAAAATAGAAAGAAATTAGCTGGACAACTAAAATAAAAATATATAGAAAAAAAAATTAGCTGGGCATGGTGGTGCATGCCTGTAGTCCCAGCTACTCGGGAGGCTGAGGCAGGAGGATTGCTTGAGTCCAGGAGTTTGAGGTTGCTGTGAGCTAGGCTGACGCCACAGCACTCTACCCTGGGCAACAGAGTGAGACTCTGTCTCAAAAAAAAAAAAAATACAGAGTGGAATAAAGGAATCCTCTAAGGAATAGGTAACCAATAGCCAATTATAGCTCCTTATCCAGCAGTAACCCTCCATTTGGGGTGTCAGTCTTTTTTTTTTTTTTTTTTTTTTTTTTTGAGAGGGATCTCACTCTGTTGACCAGGCTATAGTGCAATGGCGTCAGCCTAGCTCACAGCAAACTCAAACTCCTGGGTTCAAGCAATCCTCCTGCCTCAGCCTTCCAAATAGGCACATATCACCCTGGCTAATTTTTTTTTCTTTTGTGGAGATGTGGTCTAGGATTCTCACTATGTTGCTCAGGCTTCTCTTGAACTTCTGGCCTCAAGCAATCTCCCACCCTGGCCTTCCAAAGGGTATAAGTCTTAATAAGGGCAATGCCTTAAGGTTAAATCCTGTATGTACCAATGTGGAAAAAAATAATTTAAAAAATAATAACCTCAAACTACATGCCTGTTGAAGCCATATGGTTCATTGTGTGGAAACTGGGGAACAGAATGTGAATGGATTAGCAGCTTCCAGCCCTCCCTGGTGGGAGAACATCTCCAGGGCATGTTCTCCAGGCAGCAGGCTGGCCAGAATGGCTCGGTGTATGAACAAGAGTACCTCCAGGTGTCAAGGCAGATGACTAACTTTGGAACCAGGCTGATTAAATCAGGCCAGAGAGCTTTTCCTGCAAAGCATTTTCAGAGATTTGTGGAAGATGTTTCCAGAGGCCAGGAAACTGCTCCCTATTGACTCCAGCAGGGAAACTAGGACTTACAAGCCCTGTTTTGACTATAGATTGGTGATCCAGGGCCATCTGGCAGTAAGAACATACCAAGCAGGACTTTTCTGAACAACAAACCACCGCCAAGCCAAGGAAACAAGTCTGTCTTTGCCATTAACACATCTGTTAGTTAAAATTAAAAGCAAAAGGTAATACAACCAGCTTGATTCAAGAGAACCAATTCAGGGGAATTTTGCCTCTCATTTATTTCCTTCCATAACCTCTTTTAGTACTTTAAACATTTACTTGTGGGTAAGGTAAGGAAGGAAATGCCCTTTGAGAGGAAAAAAAAAATTGAACTTAGAAAGGAAGCATAAAAGCCTCAGGAAACAGACCTCTAAGGAAACAGAATAGAATATTATTTGAATAAATTGGCTTGATCAAGATTAATTCTATTAACAAGCAGAATTGTTATAAAAGCTAAATAAGCAGTGGTCTGTGTCTAATTAGAACAAATAACACTCTGGGAAAAGATGGAACCAGGAACCAGAGTGAAAGTTGCCCTCAAAGTAAGGAGGGGGAGAAAGTCCCTCTGGCAGAGCTGTTCAACGCAAAGACTTGAGTGGGACTGATAGAGTTTGGACATTTGTCCCCTCCAAATCCCATGTTGAAATTTGATCCCCAGTGTTGGAGGGGGGCCTCATGGGAGGTGTTTGGGTCATGGGGGAGGATCTCTCCTGGCTTGGTGCACTCCCCATGGTAATGAGTGACTCTTGCTCTGTTGGTTCACATGAGAGCTGGTTGTTTAAAAGAGCCTGGCACTCGCTCTTGCGTCCCCTCTCACCATATGACACGCCTGCTGCCCCTCCACCTTCCACCATGAAAGCTCCCTGGGGTCCTCACCAGAAGCAAATGCCGGTGAAATGCTTCTTGTACAGCCTGCAGAACCGTGAGCCCAATAAACCTCTTTTCACTGTAAATTACCCAGTCTGAGGTATTCCTTTCTAACAACACAAAACAAACTAAGACAAGGGATTAAACACAGTTTTATTTGAGACAAATTCTCCATTTGTTCTCCCTTTTAAAAAAAAACTAAAATATATTTGAAAGAGCAAAATGAGTGTGGAATTTCACGTGTAAACACTACCTAATCCATTTATGAAAGTAACAATAGCTGACACTTCATCTCCACTGGGTGCCATGGGAAGTGCGTTGTCAATTCTCTCTCCTTTAGTCCACACTACAACCCCAGAGGAAAGGACTGATGTTGTCTCGTTTGACTGAATTAATTAATGGTCCAAAAATTAGAAGATCAGAAAACCAGGCCACATTGTGTTAATCAATATTTCCAGTCCTACCATCTGATACCAATCTTACCTCCCTATCTCCAGCCTGGCTGCCTCTCCACCCATCCTACATGTAGCCAAAAAGAAATCTTTTGGAGGGAAGCGAATTGTCCACTGTGACAATGTTTGGGCTGGGAACATCCCTCAGAATTTCAATTTTTATGACCAAATTGCTATTTCCCTTTTTCTTTTTCATTAGAATATCAGAAGAACAATCAAGCATGTGATTTTTTATTTGTATCACAGGTTCTAAACCATCAGCTTTTATCATATGAGGTAAAACCTTAAAGAAATATTTTTACTACAGCAACATTTTTTAAGAGTTTACTTTCTTTAATACTGTAAATTAAGTGAGAATTTATTGCCATCCTCCTCCCCATTCATGATTAAACCAATCTTATAAAAACCAGATTGTTCCTGGAATGTCCGTGACTTACGAAGCTAAAGATGTCACCGTCTTCATGAGAAACATTTCATCTGCAATTTATCGAGAGCAAGGCTCTGTTTATTCCAGTCAGGTCTCACCAATCCATTTAAAACTTCCTAATTTCGCTTCTTGGTAATTATTCTCCCAGCATTTCCTGTAACTGTGCCTTATCTGATTCTTTCACCCCAGAATGTTATTTTTATTACAGTGTAAAACAGAAAACATTTTTGAATTATAATTGGAAGTCCTGACTGGTTTCCCATTTGATGCTGAATAATTTAATCCTGGCTAATTAGGCGTGTGGAACCCTCAGCACACCCTGCAGAAAGGCTTGCCCTGACTTCTGGTGGTGTTTCTGGAGTACAGCTAATTGTCAGAAGCCGTGTGCAGGGATAATGAGCACATCCTTGCCTCTCGTGCCCTCAGGAGGGAAACTGGAGATTTCTGAAGTGGTATTCAGATGAGCTATGATGCTTTTTCATGTTCCAAATTATAAAATGGAACATCCTGAAAGCAACTAGACCATCAATCTTACCCACTCTCAATTCAAAGGAAACGTGGCTGCCTCCAGACTCTTACTTTGGGATTTCCCAGGAAACAGAACGCTAACCCTAAGTCACTTTTCACTTTTTTTTTATTTAAGAAAAATGGGCAATTACCTTTGTTCTGCAGCATTCCCAAACTCGAGTTTACTCTTTTGCAGATTTAAGCAGAGTTACAAGGTGAAGATCTGTACCTGTGCTAATTAGCCATTTCTGCTTCAGTTTGAGGGCTTAAGCTACAAAAAGACAAAGGAGACCGATAGAAGCAGAGTACTTCTGGAATCCTTATAGAAGTGCTTCTTTGACAAATGTAAATTTTCAGCCTGCAAAATCACAACCATCCTTAAATATATTTTCATCAGAATCTGACAGCACTGAAAGTGCTTTCTGCCTATATTCATTTTATTAAACGTTGACTTCATATCACCAACCGTTTTCATCTTTTAGAAAAGTTTCATCTGTTCCTAAAAGGAAAAAGAAAGCTGTCAACATAATTTTAATTCTTTTTCTGACACATCTTTTTATGTTTTCATATTTGCATTTTTTTCTTTTTCACATTATTTGGTCTATTATATGAATCTCCTTTCAAGTACTGATAACAGAAAATTCAGGAGGACATCAAATTCAATTCGTTTTATTTTATTTTATTTTTAAGGATGAAATGTATCCAGGGAATCAGATTTATAGAGCTGAAAAGGAGCTTTAAGATCCTTCTATATCTGAGAGCACAAACTGAAAGTCCTGCTCAAAATGCATCCCCCAGAAGGAGTTTTGTTTGGCTGCTCTGCAAAGCCAGCACAGTCTCTTTAAAGGCAGTGTCAGGGCAGGTACCAGCCTTGACCACAATCCAGGCAATTTTGCACCTGTTGTATTACACTCCTGCAACCTCACCCATTTACACTAACCTCTTTGCACACAGGTAGGTTTGACCAACAGCTTCATTTCTTAGCAAATGGCACTGAAGCCCAAAGAGACAAAGAATCCACCCATCACCCTGGTTCGGGGCAGTACCAAAGGCTAGAACCAAAGACTGTCAACCACCAAGTCACTCTTCTCTCCACTATACTATATCCTTTGCCACATTTAAGGAACCGAAAGATAAGCTGAATTTTTATTATGCATTTCAGTGCTGCTTCTTATATTAGGGACCCTGACATCCACTCCTACACACAAAGAAGTAGCCAGATAGTTGGCAGTTGAATAAAAACTGGAAAATTTAGAGGGTGTCAAAGGCCAAAGATTTATTTCTTCATATAAGCTCTAGTGATTGAGGCTCTCTTACTAAACCTTCCTTCAGTCTTTGGCTGAGAGTTATTATTTGTAGAGCAATTAGTATGTGCCAGCATCCAGCAAAGCATTTTACACTTAATCTTTCATATTATCTCACTTAATCCTCACTCTCCTATGAAGCAGGTCTTGCTTTACACATAAGGAAACTGAGGCACGTAGACCAATATATCTCCTAGGGTCACATAGCCAGTAAATGACAACAGCAGAACTTTATTTGAAAACAGAACCCATTACACTATTACCACCAGTGAGCAACATCTCCTCCACATAGTCAAATCAAGAAAAATACATTGAAAATAATTTTTACCCTATTCGTGCCTTTTATCTTGGCCTATCCTTGATCAAACAAAGAAAATATGTTACTAGCGTTCCTCCAAAGCTTGAAACTTTATCATCCAACCAGGTTATGACTTTCCTTAAAAGTTCCTCAAAGAAAAGACAGATGGTACATCCCAATAGTTGAACTCTTTAGGATTCTGGCCTAAATTCATTACACTGATTCTTATTATGTTTTCAGTAGAATAGAGAGTAACTACTCACCACCCACCAGACTATATCCTTTCGTATTCCCTTCCCTTTTCTTACATTTCGCACAAGTTAAATAACTCCAAATCCTTCAGGTTTTAGTCAAAGAGCTCATTTCCATTAGCGTAAGCACATCTCCTTATCTTTCCTAAATAAGTGGTCTTCTAACTAGGGTATGTGTGTGCAAAAACTTCCCCTTAGGCTCTCTGACAGTCCTATGGGAGTCAATTTCCAGATTCTCAGATACCATATATTCTCTTTCCTAAAAATGATCTTCCTGAGGACAAATGTACTCGGGGTGCCATGCTGCTTCTCTGTTCCTTGCTCCTCTTTCACAATAGCCTTTCTCCTATTTTGTGAAAGAAAGGCAGACCTCACCCATGCTGGGTCTTACAGCCCTGTATCACCCAGCAATGTAGAAACCTTGGGGGCAACAAAGGGGCAATTCAAAACATTGCTGCTGGCCTTGCTGTTGAGAAAGTGACTCTCTAATTGGGTTATGTACCCTTTGTAAGTCAATTTATTGCTTTTAATCTAGTTAGATAAAGACTGAGTCAAATGATCTGCTGATTCAAAAAAAAAAAAAAACTATTTTTTTCCTGTTCTAATGAAAGAGCACAAGTTGATTTTTTTTTTTTTTTTTTTGGCATCTAACTTGAAATGAGTCTAGAGAATTAACTGGCACTGAAATAACAAAACTTTCCATTTATTCATTTATGAACAAGGTTTCTCAGTGTTAATAAATATAAAAATGATAGATATAACATTGATGTTAACTCTTTCTTTCTAACAATATTCATCCACAGATATAAGAACTAACTTTAAAAACTTCTATCTCATTAAGAGATGCATTTCCAATTAATTTTACTTTTTATATTTAATGATTACCCCAACCTGTAATGATAATCTATACAGAAAAAAAAATTTAACACTTTGAAACTTATGGTAAGAGAAATATATTAAGATAAATTCAACTTCAATGTGAATTGCTATGGTATTGAGATCTTAAATTGTATTAGATATATTTAAGAAGAATGTGGCAAAATAAAATAAAGAGGAATTCAATAGTTATATTTTGAAATGTCCATATTTACAATATGTGGTAAGTTACACTGCTATGGACTGAACTTGGCGTCACCCCAAAATTCATATGTTGAAGCTCTAATCTCTAATGTGAATGCATATGGAGGTGAGGCCTTTGGGAAGTAATTAAGGTTAGGTGAGGTTATGAGAGTAGAGCCCCTGATAGGATTAGCGCCCTTATAAGAAGAGAAAGAAACCAGAACCCTCTCTTTCCTCCATGTGAGGATACAGCAAGAAAGTAGCCATTTGCAAAACCAGGAAGAGAGCCCTTGGACACTGAATCTCCCAGCACCTTGATCTCGGACCTCCTAGCTTCCAGAACTGTGGGAATAAATGTTTCTTATTTAAGCCACCCAGTCCATGATATTTTCTTATAGTAGCCCAAACTGAATAAGACATATACCATTTGCATCTACTTAAACTTATGTTGAAACTTTCAGAAGTTAGCTTAAAAATGTGGGAATACTTCATTTCTCAAAATTCTTTGGAGTTACACAAGGAGAAAAATTAAAGACAATCTCTGTCACCGACTTCAAAGCTCTTTTACCCTTCTTTGTATTTACTCATATAGCCTTGTATTTATTCCTACGGCCTAGATTAATGGTCTTTAGTAGAATTTCTTAAAAGTTCACAATGTCTTGATTAACTCTTAGCCCAGTGCTGCATCTAAAAGAATTACTTTGTGATTTCTATATCTTTTTTTTACTTCCTGTTTCAACATCTCAAATTCATACTTTTTAAGACCAGAGTTCGAATTCCTCACTGGCTCACAAATCCTTTTCTATCATAGGTGTGCTTTAACCAGTGTGGAAGTGTGATATTATTTACCATATGAAGATAAAATAAGCAGAGAACCTAGAGGGAACAGAAAACTTTCACTCTTTGGTCCTCTCCCCATTCGCTGCTAATGAACACTTTAAGGCAGGATGGCTTGGAGTAACCAGATATCCATGAATAGCTTTCCTTTGTGCCTTTTCTTCCTAGTGTCAAACAAATATGTCTGCAAACCTTGAGCCCAGTGAAATCTCTCTGTAACCAAGGGATAAGCGGGAAAGGAAAAGAATGTCAGTCTCTCCCATCTGGTATATAAAATCAATATTTTAATATTTTTTAGATTTGACATGGGGAGCCAAAGAGTCTAGTCATGGCATGACTCTGGACTCTTCAAAAATAAGATTAGAAGCTCAAAGTACCAAGAGTCAAGGTTGCCACCCATATATCCTGCCACAAGAGTATGGACAGTGACTGTATTCCAGCAATTCTATAAGAATGGATCTGTTGATTGTTGGAGAGGACTTGGGGAAATATTTTAAATCTGGAGCTTAGATCTTTCTCAAAGCCTCTCTCTCTCTGAACCACCTCCAACCTCTGGGAGTTGGTCGACCTCATGTGGTCAAAAAAATCTCCTAAGATCCTGTCTGACAAATGATGTTTCTCTTTCCTCACCCAGGACAGTGTGGGCCACAGCCTGCAGAGAGGATGGGCCTTGTTGCCCCAATGCCCACTCTTTTTACCAGCTGTCCCACTCAGGTGAGAGTATATCTAATCACAAAGCCATTGAAAGAAATGTTCTTCTAAAGATATTGATGAGAGACACTCAATAGGCATTTGGGAGCCTCCAGGTTCAAGAGCTTCAGTGAAAAATATAAAAGGAAGAAGAAAAAGAATAAGAAGAGGAGGAGGATGAAGAAGAAGAAGAGAAGGAGGAAAAAATGTCCCCAGTCTCAAAGAGCATACTATCTAGCTGAGAAAGCAAGAAAATAGTAGACAGCATGTTCAAGCAAAAGATACTATCCAGATGCTTAGTCATGACTTAAAACCAGATAGAGTCTCTAGACATAGCAGGGAATGACAATCAGCAAATATCTTAATTAGGATACTTCTTAACCTTCTCAAGTCAATTTTAATTTTGTTCATACAATCAAGAATTCTTGCTACTTGCTAAATACAGAAATACCTATGAACAAATGTTAGTGAATTTCTCCCCAACATGTTTGCATTTCACCATCTCACATTTCACCACAGGGACCCAGGTTCAGTCAATGGCATGTTGTGATTCCCACAATTAAGGTATAGGGTAGAAGTGAAGCTAGAATTTTTCCTTCCAGATAAATGTGTAATTAAAATCCTGATCCATGGATTTGCTAATTGAACTTCCTGCTGTGGACATAGGACATTCTTGGCAGGAAGAATAAGGAACTGTTTCAGAGCGCTCAAATTACCTTATTTTTTTTAAGTACTTCAATATGCCTGTCTTTGAAGAGTGATTGGACATAAAAGAATGTGAGTGGGAGCTAATTCAAGAAGGAAGTAAAGGAGAAAATGGTTATAGAAATGTGATAGGTGTTCCTTAAATGAGAATAAATTGGAAGGGGAGTTTATCTACTATAATGGATTTCTCTGCTCCTGAAACCCAAGAAGTCCTTAAACAGCAAGGAGTTTGCTCCTTGTTTCCATCATGGCATGGACAGTAATGTCAGCCCTGGCCAACTCTAGCTGTTTGTGCTCTGACTGATTTGCCAGCCCACATCCTGCTAAGCAGTGGGGTTTGGAAATTGCAGAGATTGTCTCTGGCCCCAGGGCAGAAGCACAGGGCTGCTCTGGAGCAAAGCCACTCTGGCAGGCCACTTCCTCTCTACCCTTCCCAGTGTTTGCACAAATGTCTTAAATATCCATTCTCTTCCTCACCACTCCAAACTCTGAACTTCAGCTAGCTGGCTGTGTCCCGCTTCGTGACCTAATTCCTATAAACCCTATCTGTAGTACAAAGTAAATGCTCAATAAACATTTGTTGAATTTATAAGTAATTAGTCCCATTTCCATCTCTTTCCCATATTGGTTTTCTGACAATTTAGCACAGCACTTTCAAAGCTACTTCCCCATTCCACACCTACTGCATCTGTTACCCTTTCTACTAGACTCTCAATGTCTGCTGGAACTTGACCAGATTTGCTGCCCAGTTGGTCTTGATTTCCCATGGCTGGCCCCTTCTTAGGAATGCTCCCTTACTGATACCCCACTAACACTGTCATTCTCCACCTCTAAACTCAGTTTCCCCTTTCATTCCCAGCATGTCCACAGTGAGCATCATCTAGTCATATCATGCTGACTTAGCATTTCCAAAGTCTATTCTGCTGTATGGCATGCTAATTCTGTGAGGCGTTGATAGATGTTACCAGGAAAAAAAAAAGTCTGTAAGCAAGTAATGTGTGGAAACACCATATATTACTTTCCCATCTTAGAGAGTCACATCATTAAGAAGGTCTGACAAGGGGGGCTGGGGTGAGGGATGGCAACAATTTATCTACACAGGATTTCCAAACACTTTTCAACATGGGCCCCTTTGCAACGTGATGTCTATAAACATCGCATAGAACTTTATCTCCTGCAACACACTTTGGAATACACTGGTATAACTGCATTCTGGGGGAAAATTCTGAAATTAAAAGTGGAGGCCACACCAGCAAGAGAGTCATCAGTATGCTGATGAGTATACGTTAAGGAAGACTGGGAACAAGGACAGTCTAGTGCTTGATCTTGAGAAAACAATGCATACAACTGGGGAAGAGAGAGCAAGGGCTGCTTTCAGGGTGGTGAGATCCAGGAACAGTAAGTCTGAAACCTCTTCAAATTGGCACTAAACACTGGAAAGGAGAAGACTCTTATGGGACATGTTGTGTCCAAAAGTACTGTTTCGAGGTAAGTATTCTCAAGAGCAGGGTCCCCACGGACAGTGAACATGATCAGGAAAGAGAGGAGCCATACTACACTTGGTGGAGTTCTTTTAAAAAAAAAAATTCTTTTCTTAGGTTAAAAAAAACTGGTCTATTCTAGAGTCAGCAAAGTTTATTGCCTAAAAAAAATAAGCTTCTTTTTAAATTCCTGGTTCCCTCTGAGCCTAATTTTTCACATTCTGATTAAATACTTCTCTATCTTAAGAAATCATCCTACGACTAAAATACTACTTAAAAGAAAATAGTGTCCAGACTTGATATTTACCTTCCTGATTTTACCTATAATATAAGCACATTTATCTCTCCAGGGATTTGTAGTGTAAACTGAATAAATCTCTCACTTTAATAATACAGCCCCATGGTAACTTAAATCTCAGCTATTTCTGAAACATCATATTGGTGAAGTAATCCTACCACACATGGTTTTCCTTTTCACACATATGCCAAAATGAGATGTACCCACTAAATTGTACCCCAGGCACAGAACAGCAGTCTGTTATTATTAAGAAAGGCTGCAAAGATACCTGCTCTGCCAAGTGTTTGCATATTTAAATTTCTAAAAGCCCAAGATGACAGCCTATCTGTTGTGTGTCTGGAGATAAAAGCACCTACGTTCCTCATAACCAGGCGATAAGCAGCATGGAACAGGAGTGATGCTAATCCCCGGCTAGCCTTTTCGCCTTCATAATTGGGTTGCTATTGTGTCTGAGAAAGGAAGTAGGATTAATTTCCTATAAGACATGAATAACAATCTTTCTGTAATTCCTTCCTCAATTCTGACATGCATACATACAAGACTTACCCCTCCTCCTCAAAGAATATAGAATCTCTTCTCTTGCCCAGTGTGGAACCTTCACCCCTACTAAGGAACCTTCATGTTGGAAGCCCTCACCTGTCAAGGGAAAAACTCCTTTCACTGTAGAAAGGTCTTGTGAGGCAGCAGATCCGTGATAGCATTTGCAGCTTTATTAGCATGGGGGATTTCAATTAACCTCTTCATCCTTCTCCACTCTTGCAAATCCCTCAAGCACCAAACTCTGGGAGCATAACATTGGCAGAACTCTACAATTGACTCATGCCCTACAGGAATTATATTCTTTGGCATGTAAATTATTTATTTTGTTGTTCCTTTTCTAAATGTTCTTCCCAAACCAACTTTTGTTAATCACCACTCTGGTTGAGTGACCGAATTCAGAATTTCATTAGAATTGCTCATAACAGTAATTAGTTTGAGCATTCACCCATATACATTGCATACCTACAAAAGGGCAGGGAAGGAGAAAACGTTTTTAAAAAAAACTCATTTGTTTCCCTTCACTTCCCCCTTTAAGATGAACTTCAGCCCACAGACAAAATATAAATAAAATTCACTACTTTAATTCCTTCAATCAGAAAATATCTACTAAGTACCTTCTCTGCTAAGTCCTGGGGAAAGCAAAGGTAATAGCTCAGTCCATTCACTATATCGGTGGTTCTCAACTGTGCATGATTTTGTTCCCCTGGGGCATTTGGCAACGTCTGGAGACATTTGAGGTTATCACAACTGGAGGAAGAATGCTAGTGGCATGAGGCTAGGAATGTTGCTAAACAACCTACAATGCACAGGACAGCCCCTCACAACAAAGATTTATCCAGCCCCAAGTGTCAATAGTGCTGAGGTTGAGAAACCCTGCCCTAAACTAGAAATGTGGTTAGATAATCATTTGAAATACTAACTTATTTTTGTTCCTTGATTTTTCCCTTTCCTTTCCATCACAGCCAAGTTGGTACAGTCAGTTCTATGTTCCTTGCTTTGGGGCAAACAGGTACACAGCAAGAAAACAGAACCCTACAAGTCTTTCCAACTTTTGTGGGAAGAGGATTTGAAAATAAAAACCAAATTTCTTGTAGAAACTTTAAAGGGTGGCCAGGCATGGTGGCTCACGCCTGTAATCCCAGCACTTTAGGAGGCTGAGGTGGGAGGATCACTTGAGGCCAGGAATTTGAGACCAGCTTAAGCAATACAGTGAGACCCAGTTTCTACAAAAAAATAAAATAAAATAATTTGCTGGGTGTGCATGCCTGTACTCCTAGCTACGTGGGAGGCTGAGCCAGGAGGATCACTTGGGCCCAGTATACAGTGTGCTAAGATGGCACAACTGCACTCCAATCTAGGTGACAGAACATGATCCTATCTCAACAGAAAGAAACAAACAAACTTGAGAGGGGAATGATTTTTTCAAGATTTGAAAGAAGTGCTTCCGGATTAAAGGGAAATAGGAGAGAGGGAAAGGATCTGTGTGTCCTAAGGACAGAAGGAACCTAGGCCTTGCCTCCTGGCAATATCCCCAGGGAGCTGAAAAGAGAGGAGTGGCCATGGATTGCAGCTGGGACCACAGGCAGCCCTGCTGAAGACTCCCATGCATGGCCACAGAGAGCCACCAGCCCTGGAGGGGTCATGTCCACAAACATGATGGCCATCTGAACAAAATCCACTACCCCAGGGCCTTGGGCTCCCATAATAACTGTAGTATGTGGGGCAAGGGGATCCCAAGAGCAGAATGGAGGCTTGGAAGCAGAATCATTATAGAAATAAGCCTGTTAACTTTCTTGAACACCTTAGTTTCTGAACTAAAGGAATTTAAATTGACTTTGGGAAACAACACTTACACAGAGAAAATAGGAGTTTATTGGTACATCTTCAGCAGGAACAATCTCCATAATTTCACAGTTTTACAACAATAAACATTTGTTTTGTACTCATGTTCCAGGTCAATTACTATAGCACCATGTGTTTTTTTTCATCTAGGACTCAAGCTAAAAAGGAGCAGCCCCAGTTTCCAACAAGCCATTCTTGTGGCAGAAGGGATGAGAGAGAGAGTGGGCAGAAACTCACAATTTCTCTAAGAAGAGTATGGTATGTGTCACATTTGTTCACATCCATTGGCCAAAGCAAGTCACATGATCAAGCCCTACATCAATGAGGTTGAGAAGAATAATCCCCTTACAGGGAAGGAAGAGGAAATTGAAGACAACCCTGATAACTACCATAAAGAGCTAACATCAGAATACATAATACAATTATGGGCTGAATTGAGAGACTGTGGGAATCTTGAGGAGGTGAAAGATAGGATGACTGCAAAAAGTGCCATGGACTATGTGGACATTGCCACAGTTAATCCAATCATCCTTTGATGAAACAGACTCATTAACTTGCTCATGATCATTCAAGGAGAAGTTGATTAAATACTTCCTCCTAAAATCCACATGGCAGAAATAAGTAAAACTTGGACAGTTAAAAGGAAGAGAGGATAGTATTTTAGGCAACAGAAAGGCAAAGACTATAGGCACAGAGGCAGGATTTTAACTTTCACATGACAGTAAAAGTCATGTGATTAGAACAGCAGGCCAAGTTGGAGAGTTGCAAGAACTAAAGATTGGCAGAAGAGAAGATTGCAGAGGGCCGCTATAGCCCAAAAGAGTAATAAGAAGAGAGATAATGGATTAGGGTCGACTCCTGTTGCCATTACTAGCTGGGTGAACTCAGGCCAGTGTCTAGTGGAATTGAGCTCACTCATTTATGGAATGGAAAGGTGTGAGGAAGAAAATGCAGGGGGAGATGATTTCTGAGCTCCCATGGAGCAATGCATGGAGGTCCAATAGATTTTAGGTGAACACTACAAAACCTCTTGCTTTCTTGTTCCTTCCCAATACCTGGGTTTCCCAGCCCTGGCTGCAAGAGATGTTGGGAAGGAAATGAGGCCCACCACCCTCACAAAAACCCAACTTTGAGGGTAGGGAGAGCAGAGATGCTTCTCAGACCCTGTTCTAGAAGGCCATAAATTCTGACTTTCTGTAGGAAGCCACTGTCACTGACATGATGAACCAGGTGTTTAAGACGGCTGAATACAGCAGGGATTGCTACATGGAGTGGGGCGGGGGGCCACAGTCAGGAAAGTCAACGGGAGGGATTTTGTAACCATTTTGGAAAAGAAGGAAGAAAGCAGAGGGAATGAAGAGGAAGGGGCATTTAAGGGGCATTTCCAAGATGACAATGGAAATATACAGGTCTGGGAATGTAGGGTGTAGCATATAAACCAGAATTCCTTCTGAAATGAATTCTTGAAATAATTTGTAAGTGACCAAATCCTGCCTCCTTCATCTCCTCAAGGTAAAAACTGTTCCACGCTTCTTAGCAAGTGAAATAAATCCAAACATTGGCCACTTTAAAGTGCTCTAATACCACACAGATGGGAATTATCACTCCAGTAAATTAGCTAAGTATATTTTAGGTACAATTGTAAAGGACTCACTATTTACAGCCTCATTGGCAGTGCCAAGCACCCTGCGGTTGTGCATTGAATATGGAATAATAGTGATTGCCTACTAAACATTTTAAGTCTGAGTCCCACACATTTACCTCCTGGCTCAATAGGAAAAAAAAAAAAATATATATATATATAACTTTTCTACAGGAAAATAGATAGGTACTACATAGCCAGCTCAAACATGACACATTTCCAAAACCTTAAATGACCTTCATTCTATAAAGTCCAAATATCAGAAACAGGACAGATGAGATACTAGTTTAATTGCCACCTGGGCTATTTCTCCAAACTAAAAGGCAGACAGCTGATGGAATTCAGCCACTCTGGAGGGAGGTGAGAGAGTGCCAGTCCTCTGAATAGAAATGTGTAAATAAGACAACACTCAAAAATCACTTTTAACTGGAATATTTGAGATTGAAAAAATGCTAGAAATGGGAACTGTAAGGAAAAAAAACTATTTCCAGAGCCAGTATCAACCATGGCTGGCCTTTAGTGAAGGTTTGCTCCCTCCTTCACAGCTTGTGTTTTCACTCAGAGATGCCACGTAAGTACCATCATGCACCACATAACAATGTTTCAGTCAATAATGGACCACATATATGACAGTGGTCCCATACGATTAAATGGAGCTGAAAAATTCCTGTCAGCTGGTGACATCATAGCTGTCATAGCATTGTAGTGCAACCTTTTCCATGTTGAGGTATGTTTAGATACACAAGTAATTACCATTTTGTTGAAGTTGCCTACAGCAGTGGTCCCCAAAATTTTTGGCACCAGGGACGGGTTTCGTGGAAGACAATTTTTCCACAGGGGTAAGGGAGGTTGTGGGGCAGGGAGGCAGAGCTCAGGCGGTGATGCGAGCAATGTGGAGCAGCTGTAAATACAGATGAAGCTTCGCTGGCTCACCCGCAGCTCACCTCCTGCTGTGCATCCCCCAGTTCCTAAGTTTCATGGAAGACAATTTTTCTATGGATGGGGATTGGGGGTAGGGGGACAGAGCTCTGTGACTGGTCCCTAACAGCCCACAGATTGGTACTGGTCTGCACCCTGGGGATTGGGGACCGCAGGCCTACAGTATTCAGTCCAGTAACGTGCTGTACAGTTTTGTAGCCTAGGAGCCATAGGCTACACCATACAGCCTAGGTGTATAGTAGGCTGCCATCTAGGTTTGCATGAGTACATTCTATTATGTTCACATGGTGACAAAATCACCCAACTGTGTATCTCTCAGAATGTATCCCCATGTTAAGCAATACCTGACTGTATAAAAGCCTTCAGAAAACTACATCAATTTAGCTGACAATAGTTGATCTGTTATGACTTGGGGTTTAGGGAGATACAGATGAAAAGAAAAAGGCAATGCTTACCCTTGAAGAATTTTTAAGATCATTGAATAATTAGACTAAAGAATTATTAAATAACCACACAAGAGAGAAAGCTACCCAGTGGTGTGAACAAGAGTTATACTGTGAAGAACACTGACTAGGAAAACCCCGAAGCCCCGGTGCAGGTCTGCCAATAATGACCGGGCCTCAGTTTCTTATTATTTCATCACTGCGCCAGACACAGTGTGCCAGGTACAGGAATAGTGATGCTGGCCCCAAGTCTAGTGGGGGGAAACCATAAGAGGAATATGAACTACAAGATCTTCAGAAAGAGCCAATGAACTCAGCAACCTGTCTGACCTCTGGCAGTTCCCACATTCTACAGAGCCTCTGAGCTCAGAGAAGGGCCCAGCCAATATGAGCTGAAACGGACAAGGAGGACTTCATCACAGGGTGAAATTTGAATTGTGCCTTGAGGTAGGACTTGAATAACAGGAAATGGGGCAGGGAGAATTGGGGACAATGGGAGCAGAAGTGAAAGAAGAGAACAGGAAAGAAATCACCTTCCTGGAAATTGGATCCATGCAGAGGAGTAGGAGATAAATTTGGGTCAGATTAGACAATCTTAAAAGCTAGATCAAGAAGTTTGTAGTTTTCCTATGAGAAACCGGTGGAGTATTTTTATAGGTGGGATCATAGAAGTTGATGAAAACAATACATTGGGAGGACTGAACCCATTGATAACGTTGAACACAAGATGAATTTAAGCTGTAGGGACCGCAGCAAGGCAGATGAGGCAGATGGTTATTACAATAATCCGACAGGCCTTGAATCAGGGGTGTGGAAGTGAGAACTGAAAAGGTCCTCTGCCAGGATAAGAAAGATTTTTAACAGAAAGATGGACAATACCTGGCAAGTGACCAGAATTATAGGACAAATAATAGAGGATCCAAAGTGACTCAGAGATCTTAAGCCTAGGTAAGTTGGTTATTGGTCAGGTTGTTTATAAAAATAAAAAACTCAGGAGAAGGAACATGTACGTGTGGACAGGTGACAAGCTTGTCCTTGGCTAAAAGACAAACTGGTCCATTTTTAACTGCTTGTGTGTTTAAATTAACCCTCAACCTAGTCATGTACAGCAACATTTGTATCCTTGCTATAGTTAATTGTAGCCATGGTACAAGGTCACTCTTGGCAAGAATAGAAGTTCAATTAGAATATGTATTCTGTTGTTTTAACCACAATTCTGTACTATACAAAGACAGACACCAACAAGAAGATTGAAAGAGTAATTGCAATGGCTTACCCCTAAACAAAGAAAAATCTATTTACCTAAAGCAGATCACACAAATTATCATCATAGTGACAGCCCTGGAAGGAGAGACTGGATGACAGGCTATAGAAGCAAAATCCTTAAGCACTCCCAGTCTCAGGAAATAAGCAGTACAATAGCAAGAAATGGGTCTTGACACAAAGGACAGCATTTTCAATAAACAAAAGGGAGAAAGGAAATATAATAAAATGAACTAACAAAAGGAGGAAAACCCAGTGGCTAGAGCTGTTCCTGAACAGTAACTACTGAAACCCAGTATTTTTCTGAGTACTTTAGGAAAGATTAAGAAATAAAACAAGCATGAGTCAGATAAAACCCTTTGGGATGTGAACATTTAAAATAGGACATGAACACTTTCAAACCTCAGACTCTGGTAGAAATTATCAAAGGCACTTTTCCCAAGTAGAGGCCATTTTGTTTAACCTATTTAATGTATTTTTACAACATAAAGAATATGGTTTAGAGTTCAGCTTTTATTGTAAATACTTAGAGAGCTTTTCTTCAGGGGCTAGCACATTAAAGTATTAAAAGCACTGGCTTAATTTCTTTTCTTATGGAAATTTCTGAGACCCTCTTCTTTTAGGTTTGCATCAATGTTTAATAGCTTCTTGCAACCAATCAAAACAGGAGTGCCACTGAATTGGAACGAAATTACAACCTTTATTTTTAATAAATTCCTGCTGGAAATGGACTCCCTAATTTAAAGGCACCTTCCTATTTCATCTTTGATGTATCCACACCTATGCTGCAGGCACCGACTGCTCCTCCAGCTAAATGGTTCAGCATCAGAATGACTGGAGTCTCCACTGGGATTCCAGTGTCCTCTTGGATTCACCATTCTCCATTTCTCAATTTACACACGGCTTCACATGTGAAAAATTCTCACACTCAAATGATAAAAATAATATGAAATTCTTAAATAACCTGGAGATTATCCAGCAGTCATTTTCTTCCAGAAAAAGAAAAGGGGGAAATGCAAATACTCAGGAGAGGAACATTCACACAGCTCCTGTGCGTTTCCCATGTCACCTGACTATGTGTCATATCTCAGGGTGTGGCAGTTCCCTGTTCATGAAGAAAGGTAACCTTCCCAGGTCAAGGAGTTTGACAGCTGGAGCCTTTCTACTCCATCCCTAGTCTTGCAGAGTGGCAAACTCAGATGGGTTCCACTGCTCTCCAAAAAACAAAACTCGCTCGAATCAGGTAAAATTCTAACCTGACCGACTCTCAAACCTAAAAATACTCATTCCAGAACAGAACTGTAACAGCACTTCCCTTACACCAACTGCCAGCTGACTCACAGACACCTCCATGTGGATCCAAGCTCAGAAATTTAGCAAAAACCACAAGACAATAATCAAAAATAAAAATATAAATGCATACTGATTATGGCAATCATTACATGCTATATGCCTGTATCAAAACATCACATATATACTATAAATATGTATAGCTATTATGTATCCATAATAATAAAAATAAAAAATTTGAAATATATATAATAATGATTATTATTTCCCAATGGCTTTTTATATTTCAACAGATAAAAAAATGTTTAGGAACATGGATTCAAGGTGACTAATTGCTTCCCATCAAGACTCAGCTGGAGACGACACTTACCCTTTTCGTCAGCTCATATTTGAGTTCAGCCTGGAGTCATTGTCTGCAGGACAGACCACTAATTGTCTCACAATATCCATTATCGCTTCCACTCTCATTGTCACAGAGCCTCAGAGTTTCAGCTAGGTGCATGGCCACCCAGCACAGGTAATACATTTCCCTGTTGGTCATTTGACTGATTGCTGACCGACAGGATGGAAGCAAAGTGATGTGTACCTGCAGCTTCGTCCAGGATCCCACGTGAGTGTGTCGGTGCTCCCAACTCTGGTATCTTGAATTTAGCAAAATCAGTCTTTGGTGTTTTCACTCTACAGTGATTGGGGTATTATCCCGGCAACATAGTGCTGAGCCTGGTTCTTTATTCTTCCCAGAATTCTGTGAAATGTCTGACATCCTTTTTATGAGCTCTTTTCCTCCTTAAATTAGCTAAAGCTGGTTTACATTGCTTGCAGCTGAGAACTGTGAGACTCAGACACCACTCTAGTCTCCATGTATGAATAAATACATGTGGTCCCTGCACCTATGGAATCCTCAAGGTCTAAAGATTACGGTTTTTTCTTCAGCACACCCTCCCCATGGGGAATCTCCCTACCGTATGGGATAAAGTAAAGACATATTTCTGTAACAAACACGTCAGAACATATACATCTAAGCAACTTATACACCTTAGGCCCCCTCCAAGTAGTAAATCTTGGCTCATAACACACTTATTACACTGGACTGCCACTGTTTAAAACTTTTAGAAATTGCTTGAGAATCACCTTGTGCCTGGAACATTTTTTTTATTTGTTTCATGAAAGCATGTCTTTAAAAATCCAAATATCTCAAGATAAAAAATCATCTCCTTCTCAATATTTGCCCTTGGTTTCCTAGTTTCCCACCCTAGAATTACTGTGCTACTCATTCCTTCCAGAGATAGCGTAGGGGTGTGTGTGTGTGTATAAATTAATATGTATCTATATCCTCTTTTTTTAAACAAAAGTAGTAGTACACTCTTCTGTACCTAGTTATTTTACTTAATATATAACCCTGCCTCATTCTTCCTAATGATGGAATAGTGTTCTAATTTATGGATGGTCCTTAATTACTTAACCTGTCTCCTATTGTTGGATATTTATGTTTTCTCTAATCTTTTCTTGTTGCAGTAAATATTCTGTGCAAGATTCTTTCTTGACTTTTATAAATGTATCTGTGGGATAAATTCTAAGATGTGTAATTGCTGGGTCAAAGAGCAAGTTCATTTATAATTGATAAATATTTCTAAATTACCCTCAAAAGACATTGTATAAATTACACTCTTAAACAATATATGAGAGTATCTGGTCTCCTTCTCCCTATCCCCCTTTTTTTTTAAAACTATCTTTGGTGATGGCAAATTTCTATTATGCCATTTGGAGAATAGGTTTAACTTCTGAAAACTGCCCCCAAGTATGGTGAATTAAAGCATGATCTTGTTAGGTAACACCATTCTGAGAACAAGATGAGTCGTAACTCTAATGTAATTAGATGAGTTTTCTTATTTGGTTTGTAAAGTGATTATGAAGCCAGTTCCAAAAGGAGGTCCAAATATATTTTGAGCGATACTAGTATCACTCAAATAAGTGCACTGCCTCCCAAAGGGATACTGTTGAAGGGGACAATGTTCAGTAAAAGGTAGAAGATCTGGCCTAAGTATTAAACAATTCTTTTTGCATCATAGTCACACTACATGTGAGGTGTAACGATCAAATAATGAGGCCTCTTGCTGTCTGGCTTATGCAAATATAAATCATTACTTTATAGCCAGATTTTTTTCTTTTATCCTTGTGAATTCTCACAACTTTCTTAGTTTGAAGATAGCAAGTATATTTCTTCTCTGCTGAGCATAAGCATTCTAGAGAATCTAAGTGCCTTGTACACAATTGCACTCACAATGTGACAGAATACAATGTGTCACCTGGGAAGTCCTGGAAGTAATCAATTTGCTTTTCTACTGACCTAAGAAAACCCTTAGTTTTCATTATGTGTTTCCAAGAGTCCTTGGTAGAAAGATGAAGCATTACTCTGAAAATTATGCATATTCCAAAGGCATTCTAATTAATTGAAATTTCCCTGAACAGAGAATAAAGGTAAGTAAAACTTGAGCAGACATATAAGTAATAGTGTTCTAGAAATGTTAAACAACCAACTCTCAGGGAGGGGGAAGAAAATCACTCTTTGCAGCATTTGCCAATTTTCATGGTATAAATGCTCCTACTGTGGCTGATTTCAAACTCCCTATATGACAGCTAGCTCACAAAATTCCTGAAAATTTAACAGTAGGCTCTCATGAGCCTGTACAAGCAGGCTGCAGTACACCACTGCATGGCAACCATGGCACTTCTGGAGGTGTTACAGCATGAAGTGTTTATCTGAAAGAAAAAACTCAAACTCTTCTGGGCTTCAATATACTACACCTCTGACTTTTGTAATACTGTGGATTATTGTGTTCTTATTTCATATATTTCTGAACTCAAACTTTGCTTTAAGCTTCATTATCCTCAATGTACTGTGCTTCAAAGCATGTAACTTCAATTTTCATAAAAATATATTTTTTACATAGGTTGATATGTGACTCTATTAAAGTTCACTCACTCAGCACTTCCTTTCTAACTTTCTCTATCTCATAAATATGAAATGAGAAGAGAGCAGGAAGCATGTACAAGATCATTTTTCTATATTTATGTAATGAAAAAGTTACAAGTAATGTGAACAAAGGAGTCAAAAGGGAATTCAATACATGGCAATTCAGGACATCTTGATAGATAAGATATTTTGCAAGGAATCTGCTTAAATAGTTGTTGAAACAACACATTGCTCTTGAAAGGATGATTTTTTTAAAACCATAAATAACATTTAAAGATGATTTAACACGCTCTTCAACTCATTCAGTACATGTGTATATGCAAAGTGTGAGAATCAAGAAATAAGACTCTATGTGGACTTCCTGACATAATATCCTTCAAAATAATCACCTCAAAAGGATGCATATGTTCAGTCACAATTGCCCAAAATGTTTCTGAAACTGCCTTCAGAAAAGTATATAAACCATACAAGAAAATTTAATTCATACATTTCTTTATAATCACACCTTATTTAGATGAGAAATTAGAACCGTCCAACATCATGACCTACCTTATTCATCAGACTTAATTCCAAGTGACTTTTAGACCTTTCCAAAGATCAAATCCACTCTCAAAGGATAAAGGTTTGTCAATATTCAAAAGGATTCCCAAAAAGAATTTTCAAAAATGTTTTGGACAATAGCTGCTTCACTGAAACAAAAGTGTGGCCTTCCAAGGTAATGATTTAGGACACAATCACAATTTGGATATATTCACTATTTGGATGCACATTTTCTTTGAAATTTCATTACATTATGGGAGGTCACATCAGGTAGTGGTCAAAAGCACATATCTAGGAGTTATTTCTGGGTTCAAATTCTGTCTCCAACATAATACCACCCCATGGTGTTGTTCTGAGGTTGAAACATGAAGGATACATGTAAAATGCTTAGCTCTATGCCTACAATGTGATAACTATTTGATCAATGGTAATTATTGTATTTTTTCTCTTTAATACCAGTCACATCTTACAAAATTCTACATGTGCTTCTTTTCAAATGACATTCTTTATTCTTTTATCTCACTTATTAAAAATCTAGAGGCACTGCCATACTTTTACTTGGTTGAGGGGGTTAAACTGGGCACATTTTAGTACCTCAAGCCGGAAAGTAGAGAAATTACATTATTAATAACTATTCACATGTGGTAGAGAAGTGGAGAGAAGTAGCACCTAGACAGCAAAACCGTATTCCAGGAGAGAAATCATGATTCAAATGAAGGACTAATGGAATATAATCAATTCTCATCTTAGCTGAAGATAAAGTAGTGGTTTTCATTAACTAAAAGTTTCACATGGAAGAAATATTCTTAACCTCTGCATCCTTACATAATATCATGAGTGCCAACTCTTGTCGCTGTTCACGTAACATTACAAGCCCCACCAGCCATTCCATGGCCCCATGCATTGTGTTCAACAATGGAGAAATATGCAAGAGGAGGAATAGAGCCCAGCCAGGCACACCCTAAGAACAAGCTCTTGGTCCAGTGTACCAAGAGGAGAGGGGGCATCTATCTGCAGGAGACTGTGTTACTCTCCCAGACACCCCAGAGACAGGGCTGGAGGAAGACAACTCAAAAAAGCAAGGAGAGACTATAAGGTCTCTTCACCTAACTCTAAGGCCAGATTGGCCCCCTTCTTTAATATTGCCTCTTTGAGGGTCCTTTAATATCTGCCATAAGTGGTAGACACAGCCTAGACCTAAAAAGAACATTCCCTTCCCACTAAAAATATTTCTGGACATTAAACTTCTGGGAAATGATAAAGTACATACATTGCAAATATAAAGGGTTATATAAATACTTAACAATCGAAGCATTTCTACTGTTCTGCCCACAAAAAGCCATTACCTCTGTCTTTATGACAGAAGGTTTAATGTCGCTGAATCTTGCTCAAGTGTAATATTCACTTGAACACTAAGGTCCAATTTTATAGTAGCAATTTTTTATTCCAAATTACAGTCACAACCCAATCCAATTCAAGTATTCTGATGCCACATCTTCCATGAAATGGCTCTTCTTCAGCCATCCCTACTTTCCAGCTCACTGCCTTCCTACGTCCCCAGAGCCTAGCCTGTGCTCAACTCATAGCACATACTCAATAAATTACAAGTGGATGGATGAACACGTCAAAATCATAATTTGTGTCTCCTTATTTAGAGAGGTGCCCTAAATAAGAGAAATAATAGTGATAACTACCATATGTGGCGGGTCCTTTAAGTACATTATCTCTAATCCTTACCACCACCTTGCAAGGCAGTTAAAATGATTATCCACTTTACATACAGGAGACTGAGACTGAGGACCAATGAGTAACTATCTTGCCTAAGAACTCAAAATTATTAAATGGCAGAGCTGGGATATAAACCCAGTCTGTTGGTCTCTGAAATCAGAATTCTTAAGCACTTAAATTGCCTCTAACAAAACTCAACCACTTTAGTAAATTGCCTCCAAAGCCCTTCCACATATGGTTGTTATTACTACCATAAGTTGGGACATGCTCTCAAGGAGATCCCTTACCTACCATATATTAATAACAGCCGTCAATTTCCTCATCGCCTGTCATAGATCACTATGATGTTGTGTCTACTTGTTGCCAAAAATACTTCCACAGCTTCCAATACTACCTGACCATAACATCCTCCTCTTCTTCCTCCCCATTTGCAGAAGTAAGTAGGTGCAGCCCAATGCTCAGCCTTCATCATTTCCATTCTGGGTTCCCACAGATTCAAAAAGAAAAAGTGAATAAGAAAGTACCCTCAATTCCCCCTCATTCTGTTCCCTTCAGTACTATAGGGCTAGGCTGTGTGAAGAACACCTTGCTGGACTCAAAACTGCCCCTTCCTCTCCCACACCAAACTCAGTCTCCCCGGGATGCTCTTTAGTCCCTCGCACAAGTGGCTCCTGGAGGATGTGAAGGTCTACAGTGGAGTCATGTTTTATAGGGACTTAGGTTATAAAATCAGTGAGTAAAATAAATAATATATATCAATAAAATTGTCGCTAATATCATTCACAAAGTACAGTGTTTATGATTTTTTTATACGTTCAAGTTTACAGTCAGAATTCTTACCCCAATTTAATTTTGAGAACCCTTAATCTAGAAGGAAAGTTTAGATGCACACATTCCAATCATTCTGCCTATTTTCAGAATGATAAAACGTTCTTGAGAGCCTGCAGGATTTACACCATTCTTTTTAAATGTGTGATGCCTTTATAATATGTTAAAAGATGTGTTTGCTATTGTGACATCTTACTCTAGGGTAGGTTCTGAAGTCAGAGAGTAGGTCAAGTCCTTGAATAGTGCCAGTGTCTCCCAATTACCTGCCCAGACAGAACAAATAAATCCAGGGATAAACTCAGCTCAAATTGTCAAACTGTGATCTGGGTTATACTAGGAAGGAAAGACGAGAAAGCAACTCATCAGAAAAGTAACCTCCAATGATTTGCCTCTATCTCTCATGGCCATGTCTGTTTTTTTCTCTTCTTTATTTGTCATTTCTCTCTGCATGTATCTTTTTGTTTAATGACCATTTCTTGGACACCTTTACATAGTCCTTAGAACTGGGCTTAGTTATTATGCAGATCTCCAAATTTCCCTAGCCATTGTCTTTTCCTTGGAAGTTTCTTGCCTGTTTCCATCTCCATTCACTCCTAAGCAGTCAAACCTGTAAAGGAGAAACAGCACATTCTGATCCTTCGACTATTTGCTCCATTTTCAGATTCACATCTCCCAGCTCTTCTTATTGGCCACAGTTGTGAATGTTGCAGAGCTGCCATCTGGTTGAATCCTGAATTGTGTGTTCTAAATAGGAAAGAAGACAGCCCAGCATAGCCAATAAAGCTGGGAAGAACGTGCTCCGCCTGGAGCTCACAGATGCCCTAACAGCGTCACGTGAGGGTATCGTTCCCTGTACATCTATCCATAAGTAAAGATAATTTTCAATCTATTGCTATCTTTTCTGAATAATTTTCAGAAGTTTTGGAAAATGTTCACAATAGCCATTTTTGCAAGCAAAATCACTTTTGGGGGCATACAAAAGGAAATCAACCTAAACTGGTAAAGGGCCAACACAAAATAAAGCAAGGGTCTTCTTAAGATGAATAAGGAAGCAAGAAACTCTCTCAGGCTAGAAGTTAACTTGGTCAGGCAGTCAAAGTCTCGAAAAATAAAAAGCTGTAAAGCTTTGATTAAAATTCCCATTGCTAGTTATATTTATATGCCCATTCAGGTGCTCATAAAGGAAGGGCATTTTATTAAGAACACTGTAGATCACTTTGAATACATTTCCCTATACATTTCTTCGCTCCTTCCTCCATCTTTCTATAACTACATAAATTAAAGGGCAGAGGCATCGGGTGATAATGATGGATTTTCTCAGCTATTTGGCCTGTGCCGCAACAAACCTTAATATTATTTTAGCGATGTGAGTTATTTGACCTAGAAGGATCAGCCTGTTCAATACATGCAGTGGTAGTGCTGAGGAATTAGCTTGCTTAGCCTGGGGCAATCAATAGATTGACAAACTAGCCTTTTTTAAGTCCAAGGCCTATTTTATAGGAATATTAAGCTTGTGGTGTTCGTACAACAAAAGAACCTGAAGGCTGCACAAAAGGTTTCACAGCTGAAAGCATTTGCAGGGCACTTTTATATCTTTAAAGGGGTTCTCATATACACAGAACCAGCCAAAGGTGTGGGGGTTGGGGAACTAATAGACACAGCCATTCATCTGAAATAACTATGGACAGGTTTTAAAATACACAAACACAGCCTTGAACATCTGAGGGGAAAAAAAAGGTACTTTGTGTGAATTATCCTGTGGCTGTTGCAACTTCAAACAATGCTCCTACAGCTATTCTGAAAACATTATGTGAGGAGCAAAATAAGAAGTAAAAGATGAAAAGCTGTGATAATGGGAAGAAGTGATATTCACGCCATTTCCCCGGATCTCACACCAAGCTCTCATGACCCAACCATATTCCCCTGTGTCCAAAGGTGGAAAATATTTTAAAGTTCATAAGAAGCCAGCCCTGAGACTGCATAGAACCTCCTGACAAATCATCCTATTATGCTCCTCTGGCCGACAGCAGATGGGTTAGAAGGGAAGTGTCAGAGGAAAAAAACGCCTGGGATGCAGATTTTCGGGGGTTTCAGCTTTCTCAGAGAGATGCCGCCATTAGCCTCGTGATCAGTCACCGGGAACTGTTTCAAAGCATTTCCCCTACAGAAAGCTAATTTAGAACGTCAGCCTCTTCAGTCATTAGAGGCTACAGGGGGCCTTGCATTGGAAAAATGGGCTGCTTTTTCAAGGAAAAAAATATATATATTTCTCCAGTGGACTTCTTCACTATTATCCTGGACTGGCCCATTAAGGAGATGTTTATTGCTTCTCCCCTCTCCCAGGTTTTTTTAAATGTCCCCTTATCGAAAAGACAAAACCTCATGCCGTGAATTTTGATTAGAAGCTCATATCATCACTCTCCTAATACCAAGCTGGTATTCAAAGGGTACTGTTATAGAGGTCTGTAATTCCTAGCTGGAGAACTATAATATTTCAAACAAAGAGTATAATAAGTTACAAAATAGGCAAGAAATTTATTTGATTTAAAAAGACAGTGTGAGCCATTTCCCTCTAGTACGCATTAACAGCCCCCACCCCGAAGGATCCCTCTGGTAGATTGCAGGTTGAAATCGAGCTTTTCCAAGCAACGCACTGCAACGCCAAAGCCAGAGAGGGGCTCTGGAGGAGGAAAGTCAGCACGGGGGAAGAGCAGGCACGCTGGTAACGAGAAACATTGATTACACTCCAAATCAATGCGAGATGCTGACAGGGCTGTGCGGTAGGAAAAGCTGGCAACCAAATTGCGTCTCCCGAGCCCTGCCCGTCAGTAGGTGTTACTATTCATACATGCAAATCAACAAGCACTGAGCAGAGATTAAAAGTGAGAGAGAGGCAGAAGATGGCAGGAAGAAAAAGACTTCAGCTCAGGCTTCGGATCGTAGTGGCAAGCATTATCATAAATATAAAAACTCTGAAATTCTCACTCCATTCCAGTTCACAGGTGTTTTGCTTTAAAAAAAAAAAAAAAGGTAAACTACAGATTTCTTTTCTCAAAAAACTGCCTAAATTTTGTTTTAACATTGAACAGCTGTTCTTTCAAGTTCTGGTTAAGCCCCCTAAATCTGTCTTGATTAGTCTAATTATGCAGTGGGGGCATCTACTTAAAATCTAATGCCAACCTTGAATTTAGGTCAGCAGTATTCACACAAGACATTATTCATTCTATTCCATGGATCTTGTCCCAGAAGTGCCTGGGAACATGTCTGAGGATAAATCAATCTAAGGGCATTATGTGATTTCAAATGCTTTGAAATCATGACTCAGATGCCCTGGTGATATGTAGCAGAGAAAACTCCGTAGGTAGATTCCTACTGGCATAGGATTTACCATGATGAAGCTTCTGCTTTCTCTTCCGGGATGCTTCCCCTGAGATGTTAAAATTCTGACTTCTCACTATGATTACGCACATACAGCATCACTGTGGACTGACTTAACAGCTAATGGCAACAACGTGAAGCTCCATGGCTAACATTAAAAGGGAAATCCTCTATGCTGGGGAAGTCAGTGACAGGCCAGGAACAGGGCCTGGGCATGAACACTTCAGAAATCACTGGACACACTAGTATGAAAAACACGTTATCATCAGCCTGGATTAACTGAAGGACCATTACCGATCCCCAGCCCTGAAGCTCAAGCAGAGATGTGTCAAAGAGCCAGAAGGTTTGTGCTGCCCTGACACAGCCATGCCTGGTTTCCCCTAGAATGAAAATAGGCCCCACATGGGATCCAGGTTCAATGGATCAGCGTCTCTCCTTTCCACCTGAAGAAAAGTATTGCTTCATTAAAATTGTATCAATAAAGGTGATAAGAAAAATCTTTGCCAGCTTTGAGGCATTCTGGAGTGTTGAGTAATAGCCCTTTACATTTTCACAATGTATTCGCACACACTGATTCATTTCATGTCATCCTACCATTTAGAAACTCTCCCATTGCCATGACTAAGTCACCACCCATAAAACACCCTCCATAATAATTACCATCTTCTGCTTGGCTTTAAATGCACTAATCATTTTTCCATAGGATGTTAAAGTATCCTGATTGCTATCAGACCCCTCTTTAGAGCTGAAAAAGGAGGGTCCCAAATAGCTGGTATAAAGCCTTCATGTTCCCAAAGTTCAGAATTAGTCTTTGATCAAAATCAGATTTGGAATTTTGGGGAAAAACAACTTTTTAAACTGAAAGAATACCCACATCACAGAAGAAACAAAGTAGAGTCTTTCAGCCAACCTTCCGACAAGGTACCCACATTTTACATTTCCAGTCACATTTGTATCTCAGCATCAGGTCTGAAGAAGACTAAGTCTCATGTTCTGTAGTAAAAGCAGAGACTTTTTTAAAAAAGAAGAAGGTTTGAAATAAGATGAGAGGGAGAGATGATTCAAATTGGGATTCTGATATTAAAGCAGGGAGCAAATAAAGAGGACAAAGTTCCATACCCAAACATCTTTACCAATGAAATACAGTGCCTCAAACTTGTCTCCTACTCAATGCAAAATAAAAGTTGTCATTGAATCATATGAGTCTCACCAATATATGACTTGGATGATATTTAGATGGAACTTTGGGCTTCAGACTTTTGAGTTAATGCTGGAATGAGTTAAGACTTCAGGGATATTGGGATGAAATTAATGTACCTTGTATGAAAAAAGACATGAATTCTGGGGATCAGGGACAGAATGCTATGGACTGAATGTTTGTGTACCCCTAAAATTCATGTGTTGTAAGACTAACCCCCAAGGTGATGGTATTAGGAGGCAGGGGTCTTTGGGAGTTGAATAGGTCATTAAGGCAGAACCCTCATAATTGGGATTAGTGCCCCTATAAAAGAGACCCCAGAGAGCAAGCTTGCTTCTTCCACTATGTGAAGACCCAACTAGAAGGCACTACCTATGAACTTGAAGGTGGGTCTCTACCAGACACTAAATCTGCTGGCACCATGATCTTAAACTTCCCAGCCTCTGGAACTCGGAAAAATACATTTCTGTTGTTCATAAAATACCAGTTTATGGTATTTTATTATAGCAGACTGAATGGACTAAGACAACCATCATTCAAAACTTGAAGAATTACTTCTTCTCACATTTAACATTAGAAAGTTAGTTTTTCTTCTGATCTATTTCCATGAAAAGATAATTTTCTGTGCATCATTATTCTTACTGACTTTTCTATTAGAATGACAATCTTTCTGGATTGATGTCAGAGACATTTTCATCCTTTGGCATTTATCCCTTTGGCACAAAGATCATTGTGATTGTTTTCATATATGTCCATCTAAGCCCCTCCTGGATTCCTAGTCCACAGAAACTGTGTAAGATAGTAAATATTATTGTTTTAAGCTACAAAGTTTTGGGGTAATTTCTTACACAGAAATAGATAACTATTATAGTTGCCATTATCAATACAAAGTTATTGGGCACCTGCCCTGTGCAAGACATATACATGTGGTCCATGTATGTATGTACAGCATCCTTTCTGAATAGGTCATGCGTTTTCTTCAATGACATTTGTGAATCTTGGGGGAAAGTTTTGAAACAGGAGATTTCATTCAGACTATCAGCCAAGCTCATTTAAAGAAACAGGTTTCCCCACCCACTCTTTTCTTCACTCTCAAAAGGGTTTTGTTTGTCATCTAAAAACAAGCCATGCTGTTATCATGTGTGTCTTCAGAATCTGACACCATGCTATATTTATGTTTTGTCCTATTTGTTGACTTCCAAGTGCAGCTGAGATACAGCAACATTTTCAAATAACAGGCAAAGAAAACAAATTCTTGGAAGAAAGCTGTCACCCAGTTTTATTGGCAGCACAAAACTGAATTTTTAGCTAACAGGACACGCATAAATATTCCTGATGCCTGCTTATTCTGAATGTTATGTTTCCCCACCTCGTCATTAACAATACAGATCAACACCCAAGACTCAAGAATAGGGACGGAACGCTAATGCCAACAGAATGACAGTGCCTGTAGATGGCACAGATGATCTGGCAGCTATTTAGAAAATCTCATCTCGGGTACTAACTCTCAGGCAGTGAACGAAACAGGCTCTTTCATCTAATTTACCCTTTATGGCTGTTTCACTTTTAAGGAGGCCTGAGAAATGTCTGCCTGCCTCCCAACAAATGTTTCTTCTTCCACACTTGTTCTCCAAAAGACTCTCTAGGCCAGTGCCCTTCCTCCCTCCCCAGGAGACTGGCCAAACAGCACCCAGCCAGAGCCTCTCCCCAGGTCACCAATCAGTAGCACCAAGAAGATGCCATTCCGTGAATGACACACGTCAGTGTTAACACCTTTGACAAGAAGTAGAAGCAATATAGTTCAGCCATTAGACAGCCTGGCTTTGAATCCCAGCTTAACCATTTCTCAGGTTTGTGACTCTCAGCAAGTTACTTAATCTCTTTAAGCTTCAGGTTCCCAGCTATAAAATGGGATGATAGACTAGTCCCCATCTCCCAAGGATATAAGGAGATTTAAATGGGGCAATATGGGTAAAGCACTAAGTAGTGCCTGGCTTACAGCCTGGGCTCAAGAGATGTCAGCTGTTATTATTTTATCATAATTGCATGACTACATGGCCAGTAGGAAGCTGTCCTCTATTAGTCATTCCTCAAGAATGACTGCCTCCCTGGGAATGAGGGACACATCTCCCTGTTCTCCCTGCTTTCCTGCTCTGAAGTGCTTTGTAGTCTTCTACTTACTGTCTTCAGAAGCAATCATGCCACTTTGCTGATACCCAGGAGTCAAACGGATTCTGGGGTAAGACAAATCACAGTTAGAGAAGAGCTTTGAGTATGGAGCGCCTATAGCTGGTACCACTCCAGGTGGGTCCAGGCAGCTGGGTGAAAGTAAGAGAACTCCCTAAACTCTGGTCCAAAGTAGGCTGAGGCTCAGCTACAGAAAACAGCAATAGTCTTGCTTTCCCATAAATATTTTGTATGGGGCAGGCTTTCAAAACCACAGACAGCCCAGTGAGAGGAACCACCTCCAGGGCCAGTCTTACATACAAGCACATTAGGCAGTAACCTGCAAGATGTAGGCTCTGGGGCTCCAAAAATGCTTTAGAAAGTCTGAGGTTTATTTATCAAGGACAAAGACTTTTATTCCACAAATAGAGATATTTCATTATGCAACTAGGACTGGAAGAAGTAACCCCAAATAGCTGATCTTGGATAATCTTTCCTGAGAGTAATTTTAAGGAAGTGGATGGAAACAGGAGTGGTCAGCAGACAGAGGGTGGGAAATGCCTGGTTGATAGGAGATTCTCTAGGAAGTAGAGCCAAACCAGAATCAACATGCTAGAAATTATTAGGGAAAATGCCTGTGAGAGAAAATGGGGAGGGAGCCAGAAGGGACTTGAACAGTCAGAGTACGATGAAAATCTGGCCCCACATGAAGGAGGGAGTGAAGGAGGGGAGATTGGACGGAAGCCCCTCAGACTGCAGCACGGATATGCGTTCAACAAGGCTACCCGACGTCACTGAGCCAAAGCCACCCATCAGAGGTGACCCACGTCTCCCAGAAACAGGCCTGCTTTAGTGTCCCTGCCTCATTCAGTCATTGGCTAGGAGCAGCCCATGGGAAGCATGGCCTCAGTAGATACGTGTAGATGGATTTCAGAGCTCAGTAGCTGGGATCTTTGTCATCTGTGCTTCCCACAGTCAGAGACCACAGGTGAATCCCGTGGCTGCCACATACATGGAGGTTGGGAGTTGATGGAAACCAACATTGTCTCGTGTTGCTCTAGAACTGGCCCTGCCAGCATCAACATTGGACAGATGTATTTAGCACCCTCCCCAGTTCACAGAGAACCATTGTAACTTGCTTTTTTTTAATTTCAAAATATTAAGGGGGTACAACTGTTTTAGGTTACATGGATCATTTTTGTAATGCTTGAGTCCAGGCTATAGGTGTGCCCATCACCCAAATAATGTCCATAGTACCCATTAGGTTGGTTTATTCCCCTCGTCCCTCCCCCTCCTCCCTCCTGGTTGTTCTCCGCTGAGTCTTACTTCCCTCTGTGCACTTGTGTGCTCATCAGTTAGTTCCAACTTACTAGTGAGTACCTGTGGTCTTTGTTTTTCCAATCTTGCGAAACTTCACTTGAGAATGGTGTCCAGTTCCATCAAGACCCCAATGGCAATCATGGCAACAAAAATTAATAAATGGGATTTGAAACTTGCTTTTGACCCCACAACAATCCACGAGGGCACGCTGGGCCAAACAACCTTCCTCAACCCTTAGTTGTTTTTTATTTGGCTCCTGTCTTGGAATTCTCACCCAGGGCCCCTAAAGCATATGATCTAGAACAGGAAAGGTTCCATGAGGGCAGCCCCTATTCTCTCCTTTCTCTGCACTCCCTTGGGAGCAGCAATAAGCCCTGGGCAGAGGAAGAGGGAATGGTCTCTGGAGCCATTGGTTAGCAGGGAGACCAAGATTAGGATGGGCCTCCTGGTGCAGGCAAGGCAGATGAGTCAGAGAAGCTGAAAACAATTTTTTTTCCATTTCACAACTTTGCCAGGTATGTACCTAGACATGGGGGACAAGAGGATGACATCTTTCATGATGGTATTCACTTAGACTGCACTTTCCAAGGAGAACTGGCTCTTTTGAGTTTCTCCTGGCCTTCAGCACTTCCGGGGAGGGTCAGAGTGGTCAGAGAGAGTCCTTCCTCCCTTGACCCTGAATTGAGCCTCATTTCCTATTTTTAAAAAAAAGGGAGGGTCTCCCTCTGACAAAGCTAGCGAAAAGAGCTATTTGTTGGCAAATAACTGTTTTCAGCTCCCTAACCGCCAGCATGAGATTCCACAGGTACCTGGTAAGAGATGTGGTTGGCTGAAGAGGTGCATTAACAGAATCTGAAGAAAGGTAATGCAGGTAATCCTACAAAACTCGTTTTGACAAAGAGCATCTCTGCAGGCTTTATTTCATTTAAAACATCCTTGAAGAGATTTGCTATATGCTCTATAGTGTTTCTAAATTATAACAGGAAGTATATTCATAAATTTTATCCAGAACATATAGAACATTCAGAAGATTAATGTGGCCAGATAGAAAACAAATAGAATAAGTAACTCTACCTAGAAAGTAAAATAATTAAAATAATATTACCCCAAACAGAAGAGGAAAATAGGAGGCACATAATTATGCTATATCAATATTAATGTCTTCTTTTAAAAATAAGATTTTACATATAGATAAATAGATAGATATTATCTGTAAATAAAATAATTTGTTCTAAAAATATGCATAGGGATTTGTCTGGGGTATTTTTTTTTTCCATACTCTATAGAGCTGTACTTGTTTTGAATTTTTCCTGGGACTCAAGAGATGTGTTACACTTACTGCAGAAATTATTTATCCCATGTATTTGTTAGTTTTAAATATTCATCTATTCTTGAATAGCAGACTGATTGTGACATTGAAATCTTGCATAATTTTTTCAAAGATTTCTCTTAATAACTAAGCTAAATGTGCATTTGAAACAGCATCTGAGCAGCAGTAGTTCATTTGCTCCCTGCCTTGCTTCCTGCTCCACTGCGGGTGGAGTGGCTGGATCAGCTCTCTGCCTCTCCGCCCACTGGTATTAAACTCAGACAGCAGCACCTCCTCGGGCTGGGGAACATTTCTAGGGAACACTTCGACCTCACCAACCCAGCCACTTTCCATTTCTCAAATGGCTAAGAAGAGGAAGGAGAATTTATAAACAGCCTGCTGTTGCCCAGCATTGCTCTAGATCTGGGGTCCCCAACCCAGGGACACCAACTGGGTACTGGCCCATGGCCTGTTAGGAATTGGACCACACAGCAGGAGGTAAGTAGCAGGCGAGCAAGTAAGTGAAACTTCATCTGTATTTACAGCCACTCCCAATCATTCACATCACTGCATAAGCTCCACCTCCTGTCAGATCAGTGGCAACATTAGATTCTCATAGGAGCATGAACCCTACTGTAAACTGTGCATGTGAGGGATCTAGGTTGTGCGCTCCTTATTAGAATCTAATGCCTGATGATCTGAGGTGGAGCTGAGGCAGTGATGCTACCACTGGGGAGCGGGTGCAAATACAGATTATCATGAGCAGAGAGGTTTGATTGCACAATAAATGCAATGTGTTTGAATGATCTCAAAACCATCCCCCCAGCCCTATCCATAGAAAAATTGTCTCCATGAAACTGGTCCCTGGTGCCAAAAAGATTGGGGACTGGCTGATCTAGATCACTGTTTCTCAGCCTTTTTTTTCATTATTGGCCTCCTATGGACCCTTTGGAGACATTTTTTCCTAATCACTCCCTCCATTAATTTTTAATACCACAGATATACTGTTTGTGTGTGTATATATATATATGTGTGTGTGTACTGTATAAATATCTGTACTTTATACATAAAAAGTATTAAACATTTTCCCCCCCAAGAACCAGTTTTCACTGCCCGAAGGGCAACATGACACTTACTGAGAATGTAGGTACTAGATGCTTTACATTTTCCATTGCATTTGATTTGAGGCAGCATAGTGTTGTGATTGAAGTATGAATCTGAGCCAGACTACCAGGATTGAAATCCAAGTGCTGCCATTTCCTAGCAGGTTGATCCTGGACAATTAACTTCAATGTGCTTTAGTTTCCTCATATGTAAAATGAGGATAATAATAACATGTACCTAATAAGGTCATTGTGCAGATGAAATTAGTTCATATAAGCAAATTGTTTAAAATGGTGCCTAGCACATAGCAAGCACTATATAAGCAGTTGCTGTTTTAGTAGCAAATCCAAAACTCTATAAGTATTATAAAGCATATCTTAACAAAAAGAAAATATACCTTCAGAGAGAGAGAAAACAATTTACCCAAATCCACACAGTTGATAAAGGCAGAAACTGGGACTGAAGGCCAGGTATTCAAGACACCAAAATATGCATTTTCTGTCTATATCACCTCCATTATACCACGAAGCTCACAAAATATACCTTGAATAACTCCAATCGGTGTTTCCCATTGAATGCAAACTACTAACAGAATACTCTCCTGACTTCCACTTTCAAAAAGCACATAGATCACTCTTTCAAATGCCAGGAAACAGTGCCTTAAGCAGTCTCCCCAGAAAGAAAGTAGTGCTTTTCCCAGCAAAGGGCACTGAGTTCCTTCCTCTCATTTCATAATGAGGAAGTCCATTTGGCATCATGCAAATATCCTGGTCTAACAATCAAGAAGCTGATCCCAGCCCTACAGCACAGTCTGCCAGGCTGTGATCTCGGGCCATCACCCCCCTCTCTGGTTCTCATTTTCTTCATTTGTTCTTTGAGCCAAGCCAGCTATAGAAATTCCACAATTCTGGGATGACAAAGCTAAAGTGAGAGGTAGCAGCCATGACAGGCCTAAGTCCAGGACTATGTGTGTCTCCATTTTACCCACACTTGCTCAGCAAGCCAACCCAAAGCCAAGATGAGCAAGCACAAGCCTTCTGCCACAGCCCCAGGAAGGCAGTACTCTGTCCCTGAGCCCCTGACCCCTCCAGCCAGGTCATCTAAGCAGAGGGACAGTCTGTACCCATCCCAGGCCCACCAGAAGAGGAGAATGGGTGGGTAAGAGAAGCTGAGAGTAAAACTCATTAGCACAGCCAGCCTGTTTCCTTAACTTGATGCCATATTTCCTTAACTTAAAAAGATTGAATAGTGATTAATGTCATTAGATAATGACAAAGATGATGGTTTTATGTATGTTTGATGTGATGCAAAAAAGTGTTTATGGCCTACAAGGTCTTAGAATGACAGCCCCATGTTCTATGTTAATATTTTGTAATATTAGAGTAATTCTGCACATGTGGTTTCGAGCGCTTTTTTTTTAACTTAATGTTCTATTGTGAACACATTCCCATGGCTTTAAATAATTTTTAAAACCATAATTTTGAATGGCTGCTTTTGTTCTATCCTAGAAGTGAGCCATCAATTATTTAGTCCTTTCTTTCTTGTTGGATGGTTAGATTATTTCCAATTTTCTTATTCTACGTAAAGCTACATCCTCATAAACAGATTTTTATGTGACTTTCTAGTTGTTTCCATATAATAAATTCCTAGAAGTGAAATTACAGAGTCAAAGCAGGTGAATGTTTTTAAGGCTCTTAAACATATTGCCAAATTCCAATGAAAGGATACTATCAATTTTTACTCCCACCAGCAGTGCATGAGACGTTCTATGTCACCCCATGCCCCAGTTTTCTCATCTATAAAATGGGTATAATAGTACGTACCTAATAAGGACATTGTGCAGATTAAATTAGTTAATATAAGTAAAGTGTTTAAAATGGTGCTTATCTTCTTGTCACCTTCAATCTTATTTGTCATTTTTCAAAATATTTGCCAATTTATTAGGTTAAAAAATATACTGTTGCTTTAATTTCTATTTCTTTGGTTATCTTTGGAGTTGAAGATGCTTCCAAATGTGTTTCTTCTGTTTTGAAGTCTCTGTTGATGTTCTTTGCTCAGAAAAGGACTTTCAGAAATCCCCCTAATAATGTCCTTTATGATTCATTCTAGCTAATAATTCTTAAAACAGCTAGAAAAAAATTAAATGCATCTTTGAGCCTCAAGAATTCAAACAAGCTCTAATTTTTCATTACTGGACTTTTGTTTTATGGTAATTATCACTTACTTTCCTTCAAGGCTGATAGGAAAAAAAAAAACTAGCACAGATTGGAATTTTTTTTTCTTTAATGCCTTTCACATTAGCCACTCCTGAATCAGCCTATACTGTTTTAGGAAGGCTCATCCTCTGTTATTTAACTGAAAAAACTGGAATAGTGAAAAGTTTTGTGCAAAGGAACAAATTCTGCTCCCAAGAGCCTCAAAAAGTCAGATTCTCAATGTTTCTTACCGTGGTCCCCCAATCACCCCGTACCCCATGAGAATCCTTGGGAGAATTTATTCAGAAGACAGATTCCTAGGCTCCTCCTCAGACCTCCTTACTTAGAATCTTGGATGACTGGGCCCTAGAATCTGAGCATTTTGCAAGCTTCCTAAGTGATTATCTGAGAATATAATGCTAAAGTACATGTTGTTTACCAAAGCATGTGGTTTATGATATGATTTATATACAATAATTAAACCAAAGGTAGAAATCCTTTGTCAGAACTATGGTAGATTTGAAGCATGATAATTTTCATTAACCATGGATCTCCCAGTAATTTATTAACTCATCAACACAGATAGTCAGAGAAACTTCTTCTCCCGACCCCCTTTTCTAATTGTGTGACTTTAACAAATGGCTCGCTAAGCCTTGATTTTCTCATTTGTAAAGGGGGGAAATTGTGGTACCTGTCTCACAGAATCATTCCATGAATCAAAGACTATATATGTTAAGTGTGTAACACAATTTCTGGCACAAAAAAAAATGGAAGCTGTTACATCAGTGGGATGAAAATCTATACGGTTGAGGAAGAGGAGAAATAGATCCACAGTAACAGTTAATAATTTTGAAACACCACAGTTTACAAACCATTTTCACAGACAGTATCTTATTTGATCCTCTGAACATTTCAGCAAGATGGGAAGAAAACATATTGTTATATTCCTTTTACAGACTGAGGCAACTGAAGCTTCACCAACACTGCAAAGCGTTGGTTAGTAAGTGGCATTGCTTGAACCTCTGACTCTAGAACTCAGTATTCTCAACACTTCTTGAAAACATAAAAGCCCAAAGTCTCCTAGAGACCACCTATAGTCATCTGAAGATTGGAAATGTTCTCTAGCATGATTCAGCCTAAAGAATACTTTTTCTAGGCTTAGCAAGTACAATAAACAACAGCTAATGAAACTGGTGGTGATTATCATTTTTCTAGAATCTTAACTTGCTCTACATTACCTTCAAGTTTACTTGAAATTTAAGAGAAACCATCATGGCAATTTTGTCCCCCCACCCCCACCCCCGACCCCCAGCCTCCCATCATGGCAATTTTCAAAACCTCCATACTGTAAAAATTATTCAAAACCATTTTAAAGGGCAACTCAAAATGTCCTGTCCTTCTCTAAGAGTTCCCAGCCTCTCACACTCAGAGCTGTTAGTTCTTTCCTGGTCCTCTTATGGCTGCCAAGCATCCTCTTCCTTTGCTTTAAAGAGTATTTGCGTAATATTCATGGGAAGATTTAAGTCAAAATTATCAAAATGAAAATCATCTGTCCTCAGGTATAAGCTAACAAAAATAGATATTATTTTTATTCAATTCCCTATACTTCTCATGTGGAAGATGCTCTGGTCTGTACCCTTTTTCTTGAAGTTTCTGTGTAACAGGCTCTATGAATAAATTTCAGTGACCCTTATATGTTTTTTTAGAATCCTCTCCCTTAACTAACTACTTGACCTTTTGAGTTGTTTCCCAGAAATGGCAGATTCGCTGCAAGACAAAGGAGCTGAGATTCTGAAGACTCCTGGGCAGACATCCTGATGCCAAGTTTCACCATCAGCCACGACCTGCCCCCAGTGCATGCAGCCCATTGTCAGCTACACCATGACCTGTGCCAAGGCACGTGGCCCATGCTTTAAGAGCCCCTGATCTCCGTTAGTTGGAGAGATGGATTTGAGGCAATTTCTCCCAATAAGATATCTGTCATACTGAAAGTTTCTTTCTTCCTTGGCAATCCTCGTTGTCTCAATAATTGGATCTTTGTGTGATGAGAAACTAGACCTAGCCTGAAATCCCCTTGCAGTTTCCACAGCATCTCCACAACTAAAAATATGATCTGAAGAATCATAAAACTATGGGGGAAACAACTCATTGAGACTGTAAACAGCATATCGTTTTTCACAGATAAATGCATCATTTGAACACATCCTCATTCTGTGTTCCCAGCTTCAAGTCAGGACCATTCATAGTTCAGCACTTCATAATTACATACAGTTAACAGCTTGGAGGCTGAGCAGCAGAAAGCTACAAATCTGTTTTGCAGTAGTGTCTATTTTTTTCTCCCGTGGTTTTCTTTATTGTTGTTTTGCTTGTTGCCTATTAGCATACCTCTGGGGAATATTTCAAAGATGTAATATTAATGAGCAAACACTTGTGAGATTTCCAGGCCTCTTCCAGATGACTTTCTTTCCAGGGCACAGAAAGGAGGGAAATGAACTCATGCATTGTTATATAGCAAAATAGAAATATGCAGAAAATGCAAAATTATACAAAATATTTTTTATGCAGGGCACATTAATGAAGAATACAGAGCATCATTGATTAAGAAAATAGGAATAGATCTAAATATTACTGTCTACTAATGAATCTTGTTAATATAACAACATAAGTATTTTAATGCAGGAGATGGGTATTTTTCTATGTCCCTAAACTTATAGGCCAAATGATAGGGCAATGAGCTAGAAGATAAAGGAAGTAGAGATTTGCAAGGGGAATAGGTGTACAAAGGTCTGTCAGAGACTTCAGCCTCACTACATAATAATAATAAAATAACAAAAACAACAGCAATAACGTGAACACAACTGACATTTATTGAATGCTTATATATCACAGGCATTGTTCTAAAGCACCTCACATGTGCTGATTCAATTAATTCTCATAACCATTCTGTGACATAGGTAATGTTATCATCCCATTTTACAGTTAAAGACAGTAAGGCTCAGAGAAGATAAATAACTTGCCCAAGGTCACACAGTGAGTAAATGAACAAAGACAGAATTTGAACCCAAAAGCCTGTCTCTGAAGCTTCTTCTCTTCATGGTTGATAAGAATGGAACTCCACCATTGGGGGATTCTAGAGCATGCTTCTAAATTTTCAGGTTCATAGACTCTTTCAAACCTGATGAAAACAATGGGAATTTCCTCAGGAAAATGTATATAAGCTCATGCCAAATTCTGTAAATAATTTCAAGGGCACAGGGATCCCTTGAGGTATATCTTGGATCCCTGTGAAGACTCCTCTTCTAGATAAATCAGGTAATAAAATTGACACAAGATTGACTCTAGACACTCAGGGGTACAAAAAATCTCTCCTAAGTCATAAGCCATCATGCTGTAGGTGTGGGGACACAGGACACATGTACCATCACCCTCTTTTCAAGGCCTGAGACCATGGCCCTTCCTGCCCTTCCTTCGGCTTTCTGCACTAAGATTTCAAATTTACAATTATATTTTTTGTCCTTGCGGTTCTAGTTGGCTCAAGTAGTGCTCATTAATGCTTCCTCTTGGTGCCCTTCCTACCCAAGAGCAGTTACTATTACAGTTTATGACAAATGGAAGGAAAAGAAGGAAGGAAAGAGGGAGGGAAGGAGAGAAGTTGGTTCTGTAAATGTTGAACTCCTCCATTCCCTAGGTTCTCTAGAAAACTCAGGTCCCATCATGTCCTTTTTCTCAGAAACCAGGTGGAATGGGAACCAAACTAACAGAACAATTCTGTTTTCTTTGCTAAAAATTAATAATTATATTGGCAATTTACCAATATTTCCAGCATACTGATACTACTGGGGTTGGTAGTAACCATTATGATGGGATTTGAGGGGTGATGTCCGATGTGCCATAAGCCAGTCCCTACCCCAAGGGGGTCACAGTTAGGAAAAACCTGGAGGAAGACAGGGCCGAGTGAGAAACTCTTCCAGACTCAAGGACAGGCTTCACCAAGACACTGCCACTGAAGCAAGGTCTTGGAGGACAAATTGGAACCAGTCAGTAGAGAAAGGAGAGAGGGCATGAGAGGCGGAAGAAGAGCAGGAGCAGCAGCATCCAGTGGTGGGAGGAGACTTGGAAAAGTTCTGAGCCCTGGAAAAGGGGCCAGAAAGATGGGCTGGGGCCAGGCTACGAAAGGACACCTACCTTGGGCAGGAATCTGAATTTTATCCTCTAAGCCATTGGTTCCCAAACTTAAGGGTGCATACAAGTGACTGCAGTTCTTTTCAAGAGTTCAGATCCCTAGGCCCTGCTCCGAAAGCTTCTGATTTAATAGGTATGTATTTACCAAGCAGGTGATTCTAAGGCAAGTAGTCTGGAGCTCACACTTGGGGGGGGGGGGCGGGGAAACTACTCTGCTGAAAGCAGTGAGAAGGCTGGTATCAAACTAAATGGTTTGCCGACAGAGGAGCTGTCATTCTGCCTGTTGCACAGAGGATAGTGTGCACACAGGAATTCAGACCTCCCTTGGGCCATACCCATAGTGATCCCTGGTGTTATAATCCTAAAAAGACCCTGTCCTTCCACCAAGAGACAGGGGCCAGAAATAATCATCACCATTCAAGACAACTACATGCATGGCCCACACCGGGAAGCACTCGCCTATGGAATAGTGCCAGTCATTATGCCTGGCCTTAGTAGATGCTCAATAAATGTTGTGAATAGAATCTCCTCTCCAGAAAGCAGAGGAAATCTAACATCCTCATTTCAGCAATTCAGAAATCTCATGGACTATAACTGATACCCAGCTGGCATTTCTGTCACCAAAGATTACCATTTCCCTTGGGTACAATGCAGGTGAAAGAATAGTCCCCTATAATGGGGTTTTTCACCCTTGCTTCATAAAGGGAGTTTTGAAAGTTCTTTGGAGAGACATTGCATAATGGCAGGATCTTTGCAGGCTTCTAGTAGGGAGTTTCTGGCTGCTGCTGGCTCATATTGCCCAGATCTTCATACTTAGCTGTGATTACTCTGCCCACATATGTTAGTGAGAGTCTGAGCTGAATATCTAGGAGGGATTGAATTTACTCTTCCAGATACCAGCAGATCAGAAACATTCATTTAGCTCTTGCAGAGAGCTGTTGAAAATCTTTATGCCCCACTGAGCAGAGGACCCACTTAAATTCCCAGAGGCACCAAACAGCCTTTGAGTGTGCAAAGCATGACGCACTCCTGAGCTCTCTGAGACCCGCTCCCATCAAAAAAGTTTCACTGATGATTGGGCTTTTCATCTTTGCAAAGGGAGGATTCAGCACACGGGAACACCTAATGCAGCCCACTCTATGCTTGACTCCCTGGCTTTGGGATCCATCCCATGCCGAGGTTTGACTCTCTCAGCCTCACCAGCTGGAAAGAATGTGTGATGTCCCTTGATCAGCTGTTGGGCCCTAACAGCATAAATACTTGCCTGGGATCACTCCAACAATCAACTGGTTTCTATTGAAATGGATCAGGCTTCCTACAAGACGTCATGGAAAACAGTAAATACCTTCCCTCTCAGACTCTGTGTAGTGTTTACTTCGCTAAAACACTCCATTATTCCACACTGAGTGAGAGAAGGGACGCAGGGAGGACCTGACTTTGTGATGATTAAATGCAGAGTAATTGTTGAAATTGTTTGCATTTGTCTGAATAATACTAACTTTTAAGACTATGTCATTGAAAGCAAATTGTTGGATATTATTTTTCTGGCAGCAATAATTAGGCATTTTTCATAAAATGGCTTCCTTGCAAGAAAATCACCAAATAATGGCAGAAAAACACCCAGTTCTAAATACAATGAAACATGAGGAGGCAAAGTCAAGATTAAAACAGCTGTCACGCTGTGGACACAAACTGGAGTCGCTGAAAGGATGTCTTGCTGTTCCCGGGCTCGCCGGGAGCCGCTGCTGAGGCTCTAATGGGCCCCACACGGGTCTTTACAGTGACTGCCTTGCAGGGTGTCTGTCATATCTGGGCCGAGGGGCATACCGGATGAAAGAAACATGGGCCCGGCGCTCATGGAAGAACAAAAGTGTCTCTGCCCCAGAGGAGGTGTGCAGGATTCTACACAGGTCCTGGGCCAGTTCCGCCAGCCTATTTGCCCCCTTGCTCCATGAGGCTGGCAAAACACATCTCATGAAAGCCGCCAAGAGGCCCCCACACAGGCCCATGCTGAGGTTTGGGGAACTCCTAAACCCCAAAGTGACTTATTTTCCTATTGCCACCGTGCCTCCCACCAGAACAAGGGAGACGGGCAAGGCCCTCTGGAAGAGCATCACCTCTTTAGAAGCGGTTCTTATGTTACACCTCTCCCCGCAACCCTGGTCCCCAGAAAAACCTCCCTCTGATTTTCAGTAATACTATCAGAGTTAATATTTTCAAATAAGAACTATAGATTTAAAACTCTTTTTCATTCATTTTATATACTGCTTCCAGATTGGTCTTCAATTCAATTCCACGAGGGTGAACTGAATGTCTTTGTGAATCTATGCCTTCTCAGTACGACCCAGATCAAGAACAAGCCTCTTCCTCTGGCGGTCAAGGCCATCTGTGTGCCAGCCCCAGCCTGAGGACTGCACCCAACAGCGCCCTCTCCTCTTCCGCAGGGGCAGCTCCCGTGGGAAGCTTGTGCTCCATCAGCTCCATATCAGGCTTCCGCCAGCTTGGGGACTGCCTTGCAGTTCCTCTGCAGTTCCTACTGTCCTTCCTGCCATGTGTCAGAGTCACCCCCAGCTCTACACCTTCCCAGATATCTCTGTCTAGAATGGGCCCCCTCCTACTCTCTCCCAATTTACTCCTACATTTTCCTCCAAGGGTTCCCCCAGCTTTAACCACATTCACCAGATCTTTGCTGATGGATGCTACTCTACAATGTTCTGTCCCTTCCAGTGTTTGTTCCATTTACAAATACAATTTGTTTTTTCTCTGGTTTCATGTATGCATAGTTTCCTCCAGCTGGGATTTGAGATCTGTGGAAACCATGTCCTTTACTTCTCTTACATGGCTTCATCTCACACCCACCCAATGCTTACTATGCACCATTCACGCTGTTTCTCCACGGATCCAAACCAGCACTTATCATAGAATGTGCACTGAATAAATAAATAAACATTTGTTGGCTTGATAAATAAACTCAGAACCCAACAGATTCATTTGGGTTCCATAGGTCCCCTTTATTTCTGTTGGGCAGGAAAAGCCTAATAAATACATACACATCCACTCTGTGTATATTCTTACATGCAGGATGCCATCTCTGCATGAGCAGGGATGGCCTCAGCTTAAGCAATGAGTTTGATACTCCCCGCCATGGTGGGGAGAATAGTCCCACCCCACGAAAGTCACCCCCTGTGGGGAGAGGATGGGCCTCAGCCTCTCGCTCCGGACATGCCCTTTGCACGTGGTGGGATGTGGAGCCAGCTTGAGATCCTGGCGTGAAAGGAGCATGGTCACAACCTGCTCAGCCTCTGCAGGCCCCGACAGCTCCTCTGTCAGCACAGCTGAAAGCGGGAACCAGACAGGGAGGCTCTCCTCTGGCTCCCCAGCCCCAAGCTTGTGCTTTGCACGCACTGGTGCTCACACCCAAACGTTGATACACACCCGCAGTCCACTGCGGGGACTGCAATCCCCAAAGGGGCCACATCGGGGCAACTCCAGGACAGCACCACCCCCCAGGACAACCCTAGGAGGCTAGCCCCACAGCAGATGTTTGCCACTGAGATGCTATCTTCCCACCCGACCCAAGCCATTCTGGAGGTGACAAGGGACAATAAATAAACCAAATGGAATTTTAAATCCTGGCTCCAATAGCTGTGTGACCTCAAGCAAGTTTCTTAATTTCTCACTGTCCCAATTTCCTTATCTGTAAAATGGGCATCAGGATAATATCTACCCACCAAATGCGGAGAACTGAATGAGCTAGACAAGTGACATATTAACATGGTACTTGTCATTTTACAAGGCATCATGATTCTTATCATTAACTATTATCACTGAAATTCAAGATTGAACATTTTCTCCCTTATCCTAAATGGCCATAGGATATGTTTTTGTAAGAATCTATTCTCGGTTCCCTTCCTCCTCTCCCTCCTCCCCCTTTAAATTTTCTCTTTTGTTTCCCTTTTCCCTCCTTGCCTATCCCTACCTACAACCAGGAACTCACAGGGCTTGTTCTGAAATCACTTTTGAAACAAAAGGAAGTGATGGCCCACGGTAAGCCTGACACCGTAGCCCCATGCCCCACACTGCCACCCATCCCTCTTCCTTTCTCAGGGTCAAAACTTCACTTATCCATGTGCCACCGTGTTGTCTGGGCACTAGAAATCCTTTAGCATCTCAGAAAACAGGGTGTTATTTTAGACATTTTCCTTGTGTACCAATTAAGAAACTATAATAAGAAACTTCCTCGTCCAGTTTGCTCCAGGATAATGAAGCATTCCAGTATCTTGTATTTTGATGAAGATTCAGCTAGAAAATACATTATTTAGAAAAAAATAAAATGTATATATGTGTGCTGGAAAAAATAGAAACCTGTCTTTGTTCATGTGAAACTTTCTGTGTTCAGTTAAGTAGTTTGGGTTTTGTCTTTTAAGAAGCAAAATATTAATACAATACAGAACATGAGTCTAGGTTTTCCTGGAATTTGGCATGCCTGCAGATCTTGTTTTATTCCCCATTTACTGAATCTATGGTTATTAATATTTTAGTCTCTCAGTATGTTTCTGTTGTAGTAATTGAAAAGCATTTGGCACTCTAGGAGCCAAATACTACATTGTTTTTTTTTTTTTTTTTTTTGAGACAGAGTGTCACTTTGTTGCCCGGGCTAGAGTGAGTGCCGTGGCGTCAGCCTAGCTCACAGCAACCTCAGACTCCTGGGCTTAAGCGATCCTACTGCCTCAGCCTCCCGAGTAGCTGGGACTACAGGCATGAGCCACCATGCCCGGCTAATTTTTTTGTATATATATTTTTAGTTGGCCAGATAATTTCTTTCTATTTTTAGTAGAGACGGGGTCTCACTCTTGCTCAGGCTGGTCTCGAACTCCTGACCTCGAGCGATCCACCCGCCTCGGCCTCCCAGAGCTAGGATTACAGGCGTGAGCCACCGCGCCCGGCCCCAAATACTACATTGAATAGATTTGTTAACATGCCCTTCAGTAAATTAGCAAAGAAGGTAGCTTTATCATTTATTTATTAAATACTGAGACTACTTTCATAAGTAGCACTCTTTTATTTAAAATGTACTTGAAAAGATTGTATTACATAAGGGTTGAATAAACTCTCCCTACCCTACTGTGGTAGGCAAAATAATGGCCCCAAAGATAACCACAACCTATTCCCCGGAACCTGTACATATGTTACCTTACATGGAAAAAAAGTCATTAAGGTTAAGGACCTTGCATTGAGGAGATTATCTTGAATTATTCGTGTGGGCTTAATCTAATCACATAAGTCCCAGCTGTGGTCAGAGGCGAGAAAGAGATGCAATGACGAAAGAAAGGTCAGAGAGAGGCAACACGAGGACTTGACCTGCCATTGCTGGCTTTAAAGATGGAGAAAGGGACATGAGCGAAGTGATGCAGGCAAACTCCAGAAGCTGAAAAAGGCACAAAACAGATTCTCTCCTAGAATTCCCAGAAACGAACGAAGTCCTGCCCATTCTTTGATGTTATTCCAGTGAGACCCATGTTGCATTTCTGAACTGCTGAAAGATCATAAATTTACATGGTTTTGTCCACTAAGTTTGTGGTCATTTGTTACAGCAGTAATAGAAAATAAATACATTGTCCCAGAACTAACCCTTTGACTTCAAAGCCAATCAGAATGCGAGGTTCTTCAAGCAAGCTAGAACATAGCCATTAGGCATGGATTGGGTGATAATTGCAGCTCTTTTTGCATATACTATTCAGTTGCTAGTATTCAATGAATGAATGAATGAATGTCTAGTGGTTGGGAAATCCAAATAGCTACACAAAAAGGGTTGGAGGTTATAGAAATACACTGTACTGGTTTATGGATTATACGTGGTATGAATTGTATGATGATTAAGAATTATTAAGCCACGAGCAAACCAATCTCTTAAAAAAGAGAGTCTCAATTCCTTTATTTGGAAAGCTTGTGACCAATAACTAGGAAGGCAATATTTGGGCTGATATTGTTTTTCTAAGGATATCAAATAATTACATAATTTGATGGCCTACCATGGTAGAATATTGTTACTTCTATTCATGAAGAGAGTAAGCTCCTAAGCACAATGCTTTGTCAGAAATTTGGTTGAAACAGGAGGTAGAGGATTCCCTAATTAAAAAAGAAAAGGCTTAACATACAAATGCTTAGTTGAGATAGCACCATAATGAAAATACAGAATAGTGAACCGACAGAAGTGATTGATATCAGATCTCCTCCAGCTTTCGAAGGAGGAAAGTAGGGTGTTGAGGCACGGTGGGAAAGATTAAAAGGCTGAGGATACTAAAGTCCAACCTCACAAAGGTAGTTACCATTAGTTAGGAATATACAAACCTGAAAACTGGGTTTGTCTATTTCTCAAAATGGTACAAATTCAAGCCCAGCATAGCACAATGTACATAGCCTTGAGGTTCATTCTTTTTAACACTGTTGTGCGATGCATCTTCCTTTCCAGAAAATTCCTTAATCAAACTATCAGCATATGTTGTAAATTCCCAAAACTGTATGCTTGCATGGTAGAAGAGCAAACAGAAGTAGCCACAGATTTTAGATTCAGTCTCTGCATAATTGGCTATGTAATGTGAAAATTGCCGGCTGCATTTGTTCCCCTCAAAACCCAACTGAACTCACAGAACTGCAGTAGCAGCTCCCCCTGAGGTTTCATGATACAGATGAAAATGTTACAAATTTGAGGAGAATTCAATTTTTTCCATTAGGGACGACGCTAGTCACATTTTATTTTTTCATGTTTGTCAAACTGACAGATGACAGAGCCCAGGATGATAATAATACTAGATCTGTCCACTGCCATGCGAAGCAAATTAATACGTTCCTACCCTTAGCCTTCCTTCAACAAGAACAGCCAAGCAGTCTCGTTAAACTTGTGCAAAACAGAAAGGTGCCTTCTGGGGAGTTTTGACTAAATATAATCAGAATACGCATCAGAGAAATCAGACTATGTGCACATCTGGAGATTTCAGAGTCTGTGCTATTTGATTGCATGCTTACTCCACTTATCTAGGGCAAAATAGAAGTTCAGTGGTACCTGAATTGTCTCAATAAGCTGCATTTTTATTAAGACACTAATGTCAGAGGAAACTTCTACTCAGTCCATCTGACTTCTTCTTCTCAAATCAAATTGAAAGAAAGTTCTCTGAGTATAGCTACTGTAAGACTCAGACACTCAAGGACCATTTCAACTTCCAAACTTTCTGTTTTACTATCCCCAAAGTCAATAAAATGTCCCAAGGCTATAGTATTTCTATATCTAAAAACACCTACTGCACAATTTCACCCTCCCAAAGCAACACAAAAGTCTCACTACAAGTGCTGGATTTTCTTCACGCCTTACAACCCAAATGCTAATTTTTTTTTAAATTAAGAAAATAGTATCACCGTATTTCATATTAACTTGTCTCCTTCAGTATGTGAAGCCCCTTCAAAACAGATTTTCAAATCAAAGATAATCCATACAATATTCAGATTAGCTAAAAATTAAAATAGATACAAATGGGAAAAATTCTGTACTGGAAAATACAGCTCTCAAATTATACAAAATCTATTTTTGAAGATTTTTCAAAAGATATTAAACTATTGCTATGCTTTGATGTGTCCGCTCCAAAATTCATGTGTTGAAAACTTAATTCCCAATGCAACAGTGCTGGGAAGTGGGGCCTAATGGGAGGTGTTCAGGTCAGGAGGGCTCCACCCTCATGAATGGATTAAGGCCATTATAAAAGCCTTACAGGAGTGTAAGGAGAAGAAGAACTCTCTTCTGCAATGTGAGGACACAGAGTTCACCCCTCTCTTGCCCTTCCAGCTTCCTCCATGGGAGGATGTAGTGAGAAAGTCTACACCAGATGTCAGTGCTTTAATCTTGGATTTCCCAGCTTCCAAAACTGTGTGAGAACAAATTTTTCTTGTTCTCTATAAATTGCCCAGTCTCAGGTATGAATTATGTTATAGTAGCTAAAAACAGACTGAGACAACCATTTTTCCTAGATTGTCACTGAAACTTGAATATGTTGTTTCCCATCGTAAGCAAAGGTGGAATGGAATATTAAGATCTTCATACTTCTTCATACTTCATACTTATCCATCCCCTTCCCTATGTGAAGAACCGTATTTACCAAAGAGACAATGGAATCAGAGGAACCAAAAGGAAAATAATAGCCTAGTATAGTTCAGTACCAAAGATGTTTACCAAAAAAATGGGAATGCAAAGGCAAGGTGAAAATTATGTAAAAGATTTTAAAAATATGAGCATTCAGCAATAATGCCAACTTCCTTGCTGTTCCTGCCTTGGTTTGGGTACTAATTAATAGTCACTGAAAAATGGCAGAATTTTGTACTTTACTTAACAGCAAGACTCAAGATGCTAAAACCAGTTTAAGGTGGGTAGGACTGGTATAGTTTACTAGTTGAAAGCCTAGGGTCTAAATCCCACATCTGCCACTTAGTAGCAATAATTTAATCTCTTAAATCTCAGTTCTTCATCAACAAAATGGACATAATAATAGGGTCTATCTCAAGAAATGTTATGCAAATAAATGCATTGCACGAGTCCTCTGATTTATATTGGAAAGTTAAAATGGAGTTTATGTAAAACATGATTTTTGTGGAGAAAAAAAGGGAGTAATGGGACGGAAAGAAAAACCTCAGTATCATCACCTAGGTATGATGAAGGGTGCCCAATAGGGTGAGAGGAAGACAAAATGGGATGCTTCTGGTGTGAGTCTTTGAGAATGGCCACAGAAAGTTAAATGTAAGTGGCCTAGAGTGACCTAGAGTCATCTCTGCTATTTGAGCCCAATCCAAATGTCAGTTACACTGACTATAGAAATAGAAAACTAAAAAGGGGTTTGCTAACATGTGGCTTACTCACCCTCCATATTTGAGAGGTTAAAAGAGAGGTAAAAAGCTGTTAAACTGAATCAATAAAGCTTCATTGTCTAGCCTTGCATGTCCCAGAGAACCCTTGAGCTGTGAAAGACATGAGGAGGTCCTAAGGTTGGCAGAATCCCAGGGGTCAGCCCACGTGAGGAGGGCCACTAGGACCAAGGGACTCTCAGTGGGTAGATGTGACTGGGACATTTATAGAAGCAGGTAACTGACAACGTCCCAGCCACCCCTACCACAAAGCCTGGCCCTGGTGTGACATACGTCAGGAGAGACAGACACCAGCTTGTACCCACTCACAAGGGCTCCTCTCAGTGGAGGAAAGAAGCTGAAGATCTCACCCCCTTGACACTCTACATGTACAAGACCTCTCCCAAAACTGAATTTTTTTTATATAATAGCCCAAAAGTTTCATAGTGTTCAAAGATGGCATTGCTATTATACCATCTAGGTGCACAGGTATTGATGAATAAACTCAACTGTTTCTATGCAGATGTGATGAATGTCCATCAGTCATACTGAGTGCATAAAGCCCACCGTGCACCAAGCAGTGCAACCACTCTTTATCAAAGGATGAGTATGCGTAGGTATAAACCCAAAAACAGGACACGTGCCTCCATAACAGCAGGAAACTGAGGGCAGAGAAGCCCCTGGTTCTCGCTCTGCCCTAACACATCAGGTAGCTTGAGTAGGTCAGTTCAACTTCTGGGCCGTAGGTTTCTCATCTGTAAAAGGAGGTAGTGGAACTAAATAATCACTAAGATTCTTTCCAGCATTTTTACTGTTATGAATCAGGGTTTTGGGGTTTAAAGCTTTGGCCACTATCTCCTGCTAAGCCAAGATTCAGAACTACATCTAGGACCACAGCAAGTATCAGGGAAAATTTGGTTCTGTACCCAGAAATAGTCCTGAGTTGACCAGCGGGCTCCTTGACGCTGGAGGTGGGAGGAGAAGGAAGACCTTTCCCCTAGCTTAGGGTAGTGTGGAGAGACATCTGGCAGCAAAATGAAGGACGTGGTTCTATTTATTCCTTGTACTTCTTCCCCCTCTAGTCCAAAGCTGTCTGAGGTAGTTATGGACAGAAGACGAAATTGCTAAAAGCCAAAGCTATTTCAATTAAAATTATTACCAAATCTCATTGTGAGGAATGTTTGTGAAAAGAAAAAATAAATTCTGCGGTGTGCCTGAACTGCAGATTGTTTGCAAAGTGCCCATGTGGTACAGCTATGTAAATTTTATTACACAGTAAAATTTGTGTCTTAAAACTCTTGGCAAGAGCCTTCATTTGACTACCCCAGACTTTTTTTTTTCCCTTGGCCCAGAGATAGAAGAATTAGTGCTCTTGAATAACATATTAGGCACTTGCTTTTTGTAGGAGATACACTGTCCTTTTAATGTTTTGTCATATAACTTAACTGCCACCTGAACAAGAAAGTAACTGTTCAAATTTTTTTGTATATCTTAACTGAAAATTCAAACTAAATTCAGTATCATTTGATTCCTAAAGGGTCATTTCTTCCTTTGGATCTTTGATTCTCTGCCCTCTTTGATATATGTGTTGATATAATCAGCACAGAAATGATTATTTAAAGTTTGGGGGGTTTTTTTCTGAAATGCATTATCTCTTGTGTTCAAATGAAAGGCAGAGCAGTATATTTCAACATCTCTCTGCTTTTGGAATTTGGATTCTGGATGGCAAATCTTACATTTCTTTTCATTTTCTTTGAATTGTTAAGAAACTCTGCGTGTTCTTTTAAGTTTACAGTCAGCTCTGAAATTACAATGCAATAGCTTTAAAATGGTCCAAAGTGCCTCTAATGGGAATGAATTATAATGGAACAATCAAGAATGGCACTGAGCATTATTTGGAATATAGTTTTGTTTCTATCCTGGTTTATCCTTTGCCAAAGGCTCCATTAGGGTATCACTCAATCAGTCTCTCTGCTGGAGAGCAGGTTACACTCATCCATGCACTAATCAGTCAAAAAGAGTAGAAAGCTCTAGACAGGAGCTGTGGCCTCTTGAGAAAAGAGAAGCTTTCTATAAAATGGTTTCTAATTCCCCCTATGGTGGAAATACCATATGAGACACTTTCACCATCTTTTCACAAAAAGTATTTCATGCCTCTTCCCTTGCACTTTTGTGAAGGCTTCATTGAACTGCAAGACTAATCGCCTCTTCTAAATAAATAAGAAGATACTTCATACCACAAGGTTCGATGACTCAAGGTGTTACTTAATCCTTCAGCCTTCCAGAAGCACCTGTGCTAGCTCTTGATTATTAAAAAATGTAACAGTAAAACTAACATAATAGTTAATAATCACTAACAGTTATGAAGTACTTATTACATGCCAGACTCTGTACTAAGTGCTTTACATACCTTAGCTCATTTAATGCTCACACACACAAACTCTAGGGGGCAGGGTTGTCCCCATTGTGTAGATGAAGAAATTGAGTCTTAGAGAAGCTAATTGTACTGTATATGGGATTCATGCTAAATGAGTAGATTTTACCTGCTCTTGCCACAAAAACAAAAAACGGGTGATATGAGATGACTAACATGCTAATTTCCTTTTACTATAGTAACCTTTTTACTATCTATATGTTAATTGCTCTGTATATAGGATTCATGCTAAATGAGATTTTACCTGCTCTTGCCACAAAAACAAAAAACAATGGGTGACGCGAAATGACTAACATGCTAATTTGCTTTCACTATAGTAAACTTTTTACTATCTATATGTATCCTATAACACATGTTGTATACCTTAAATATAATTTATTTTTTTAAGAAAGAAGTTAATTAATTTCCCAAGATCACATAGGGAAACCAGGTGGAACAAATCACTAAGCCCAGTCTGCTCCTAAACTGGCCTTAGCTGAAAATAGACAGAAGACATCTTAGAAAGCCAATAGGTGACTTGGAATTAGTGTAAGGGGAAAAAAATAACTGTTACTTAAATATCTTTTTGAAAAATTCCTCTCAGAGAGAAAGCATCTTTATTACGCAAGCACCCTAATAACAAAAATAGTTAAGATTCAGTGGGTGCTTACTACATGCTGGGCGATTTTCTAAGTATTTCACATGTATTAACTCATTTGATCCTCATCACAATCACCACTTTACATCATTACAATGACCATCCTACAAGGCAGGTACCTGAAGCAGGTAGATGTTATGTGACACGGGAAAGCTTCACAGCTGGTGAAGGTGGAGACTCAATCTGGAACCAGGTTTGTGGCTCTAGAGCCCACCCTCTAACACAACTCTATGCTGCCTTCTCTTAGTGACTACCAACGTGTTTGATTATGACAAAAATCCTAGGGACCAAGCCTGGATGAGTAAATGCCAGGCAATAAAACAGCTAAACTGGGTCTTCCTAAGAGATTAACAGGAATTAGGGGATTTGTAAGCAGAAAAGAAGAAAAAGAGGGGCTCAGAATGATCATAGGAACCTGCTGTCCAAATCCAGAAGATGAACAAGAAAAATCTCAGGGGTGGGAATAGATGTAGGACCATCCAAAAAGGGGATGTGTCATAGTTTATTTAAGCTGCTTATTGTGCGCACTGCTAAATCACCACTCCATGGCACACAGAGCCTTGAGATGGGGCACTTTGGGGAATGATGGAATTGGGATGGCACCCAGCAGAGAGCTGCATTATAGAAAAAGGCCAGCAGGCACAGGAAGGAAATTGCAAAAAATCAGCAGAGATGTCTGGGAGTAATGTAACTATTCTCCAGTGATCTACAGAGATTAGACTGCCCACCATAAATGGATGGAGGCTCAAGCCAGTATCTCTCAGTCTTAATAGACAATCTCATTGCAATAAGCTGGTGGACTTGGGGACACCCAGACAGTTGAAATCCAGGTTGGGTTAGAGTTTAAAGTTTCTGATTTCTAAAATTAAACACTCAGAAGGGGTCTATTTAGCAAGATAGCTAAATAGAAACCTCCAACGATTGTCCCTCCACACAAACACCTAATTTAACAACTATCCACACAAGTAAGCACCTTCAGAAGATCCAAAAGTCAGGTGATAATCACCGTATCTAGGTTTAACATTGTATCAAGGAAAGAGGCACTGAAGAGGGCAGAAAAGACAATCTTTCATTGCCTTTACCACCCACCCTGTCCCCCGGCAGAGTGAAGAGAGAATCTGTGTGCTCCAGGGAGGGAGAGCGAAGTGATTGTGGAGCTTTACATTGAAACTCGGGGCCACCCTGGCACAGGGGAACACAGCACAGGGAAGGATTCTGCCAGTGCCCACCGGGGAGCACTTTGACCAGCCCACCCAGAGGGAACTAGCCCCACCACTGGCTGACAGAAAGCAGCCTGGAACCTGGACTAAATTCCTAAGCCAGTTGAGCCACAAAGGCTATAATCCTTGGGCAATTCCTGTAGCTGTGCTGGCTCAGAGCAAGTTGTCTTGGGGTGCACATGACCCAGGGAGACACCAGCAGCTGCAGCCAAGCCAGTGCCTGTGTCACTCCTCCCCTAACTACAGGCAGTGCAGCTCAGGGAGAGTCTTCTTCCACTTGGGGAAAGCAAAGGGAAGAGCTCAGAGAACTGTTTTGCAACTTGGCTACATGCTCAGTCACAGTAAAATAAAGTACGAAGCAGTCTTCTGAGGCCCCGGAGTCCAGGCTTAATTCCTGGATGGCATTTCTGGACATACTCTGGGCCAGAAGGAAATACACTGCCTTGAAGGGACGGACCTTCAGGCCTGGAAGGATTCACCACCTGCTGACTAAAGAGCCCTTGGGCTTTGAATAAACATCAGGTAGCAAGGCAACAATCACCACAGCACAGAGAATGAGGGAAGAGAGTGAGAGACTTTGCCTGGTGATCCAGGGAATTCTCCTGTATCTTACCCGAGTTCACCAAGGCAGTATCACGAGGAATCTGCAAGAGTCACAACATTACTAGGCTTGGGACATCCCCAGTGCTGATATGACTGCAGTGACCACAAAAGACCTAGACCATACACTCAATTCCCTTCGAATATCTGGAAAGCCTGCTCAAGAAGAAGAGGTTCAAACAAGCCCAGACTGTGAAGATCCAAATAAATACTTAACCCTTCAATGCCCAGACATCAATGAACAACCACAAGCATAAAGAAAATCCAGGAAGATGTGACCTCACCAAATGAACTATATAAGGTGCCAGTGACCAATCCTGGAGTGATATAGATACGTGACCTTTCAGACAGAAAATTCAAAATAGCTGTCCTGAAGGAGCTCAATGAACTTCAAGACAACACAGAGAAAGAATTCAGAAGCGTATCAGAGAAATTTACCAAAGAGATTGAAATAATTTTTAAAAATCAAGCAGAAATTCTAGAGCTTAAAAATTCAATTGACAAACTGAGAAATGCATTAGAGTCTCTCAATAGCAGAATTGTTGAAACAGAAGAAAGAATTAGTGAGCTTAAAGATAGGCTATTTGAAAATGCAGTCACAAGAGAAAAAAGAAAAATGAAGCATGCCTACAAGATATAGAAAATAGCCCCAAAAGAGCAAATCTAAAAGTTATTGGCCTTAAAGAGGAGGATGAGAAAGAGATTGTGGTAGAAAGTTTATTCAAAAAAATAATGACAGAGAACTATCCAAATCTGGAGAAAGATACCAATATTCAGGTACAAGAAGGCCATAGAACTCCAAGCAGGTTTACCCCAAACAAGGCTACCTCAAGGCATTTAATAATCAAGCTCCCAAAGGTCATGGATAAAGAAAAGATCCTAAGAGAAGCAAGAAAAAAGAAAAAAAATATAAAGGAGCTCCAATACATCTGGCAACAGACTTCTCAGTGGAAACCTTAAGGGCTAGGAGAGAGTGATATGACATATTAAAAGTGCTGAAAGAAAAAAACCTTAACCCTAGAATATTATATCCTGCAGAAATATCCTTAGAATATGAAGAAGAAATAAAGACTTTCCCAAAACTGGACAAATGGGCTCACACCAAGCTAAAAAGCTTCTGCACAATAAAGCAAACAATCAACAAAGTGAAGAGACAACCCCACAGAATGGGAGAAAATATTTACAAACTACCCATCTGACAAGGGATTAATAACTAGAATATACAAGGAGCTGCAACAACTCAATAGGAAAAAATCAAATAATCTGATTTAAAAATGGGCAAAAGATCTAAATAGACATTTCTCAAAAGAAGACATACAAATGGCCAACAGGTATATGAAAAAATGCTTAACATCATTAGTCATCAAAAAAATGCAAATCAAAACTATAATGAGATCTCACCCCAGTTAAAATGGCTTTTATCAAAAAGACAGGCAATAATGAATGCTGGTAAAAATGTGGAGAAAGGGAAACCCTCACACACTGTTGGTGGGAATGTAGATTAGTGCAACCACTATGAAGAATAGCATGGAGGTTTCTCAAAAAACTTAAAACTACCATATGACACAGCAATCCCATTGCTAGGTATATATCCAATAGAAAGGAAATCCGTTCATCAAAAAGATATCTGCATTCCCATGTATGTTTAAGCATTATTCACAATAGCCAAGATTTGGAATCAGCCTAAGTGTTCATCAACAGATGAATGGATGAAGAAAATGTGTTACATATACACAATGGAATATTATTCGGCCATAAAAAAGAATGAAATCCTGTCATTTGCAACAACATGGATGGAACTAGAGAACATTATGGTAAGTCAAATAAGCCAAGCACAGAAAGACAAATCTCACGTCTTTCTGTGGGAGCTTAACATTAAAACAACTGATCTCATGGAGACAGAGTGTAGAATGATGGTTACCAGAGCCTAGGAAGGGTAGCAGGGAGGGGGGATAGATTGGGGATGATTAATGGATACAAAAATATTGTTAGACAGTTAGATAAAATGAACAATATTTGATAGCAAAACAAAGTGACTATAGTTAAAAATAAGTCACAGTATACTTTAAAATAACTAAACAGTGGAATTGGAATGTTCTTAACACAAAGAAATGATAAATGCTTAAGGTGATAGAAACCCAATTACTCTGATTTGATCAATACATATTGTATACCTGTATCAAAACATCACATGTACCCTATAAATATATACAACTATCACATACCTATAATAATTAAAAATAAAAAATATATTTGAAAAATTTAAACAGATATTATGTTTCCTTTAACATGCAAGTAAAACAATTAAGAACGAAATGCTCCTTTTTAAATATTAAAGCGGGACTTTTTTGCTCTTTTCTTCCCCTACGGCGGCTTTCCGGCTGGGGAGCCACTGTGGGCCCTGGCACCTGCCGAGCTCTGAACACTCTCCCCCAGCGCCTGCGACCGGCGGACGCGCGGTCGCCATCTTGGTTCCCACAGCTAAGCGGAAAGGAGCTTGGACTCTGGCGGGTCTCCGCGGTGCCCTATCTCTTAAAGGGACAGACGCGGACCTGCACCGAGGCAAGGGGTCACGAGCGTGAAATATTAAAGCGCCCAGGAGCTACTGTATACTCCTGAGTGCTCCAGACCCCAGCTCTGATTCGTATCAGACCCTGAAAATTGCCCCCCAGTGCCAGTGATCTGCGGGTGGGCAGCAGCAATTGTGCGGGCCAAGGTCTAACTGCTGCAGAGCCATAGGGTGCCAGGCGGCTCCCCAGGAGACTCCATCCCTGATCCATAGACCCTCTCCAGGTCCCCTTCCCAGGTGTGAACACTGAGTGCTTCCCCAGACGCAAGAGTGTGGAGCCCAGACCTTGGGAACACTGGGACAGTGTAGACCTTTGCCCATGGGAGCTGCAGCAGATGGGGCACTGAGTGAGTGAGGGCACTGCCTCCTCCGCCTAGCCAGTGTCTTTCCTGCAGAAAGAGACAGAAACCACACATCCAGAGGAAGAACCAAAAGTCAGGGGGAAAAAAAAAAAAAAAAAGAAAAAGAGAGGGAGAAGAGGCTTTCTGCTTGCAAATAGTGTGAATCCTGCCTACTAACTGAAAGTCCACAACACAGTGATTTAACTTGCCAAACTGGTCTTAGGTCAAGCCAACCCTCTGGGGCTGGACCCATCAGAAGCAGTCCCCCAACTAAGATAGAAAAAAAAAACTCTAAACAACACACAACAGTCTCCCCCTCTAGATAAAGGAAGCAACATACCTAGACTGTTTCACAGCCTAAGAACAGAGTACAAGATGTGCTGTTAACTAGACTAAAGCTGTGAGAAAAGATCTAATGATAGAGCCAGATGGGAAGGGTTCAGCAGAAAAATATGGGGAGCACAAAAAACCAAACGGAAACCTCGCCCCCAAAGAGAAATACCAACTCTCCTCCAATTGGCACAAGCCAGTTTCAGAATACCAACATGTTACCAGAAGAATTTCAGTCTTGGGTTATAAATAAGCTGAATGCTATACAAGAAAAAATTGATATCCAACGCAAAGAAACCGCAAAAAAATTCCAGGATTTGGAAGAAAAATTCACTAAAGAAATAGACATATTGAAGAAAAACCAAACTGAACTCCTAGAAATGTGGGATTTATTCAGGGAGCTACAAAACACAGTGGAAAGTCTCAAGAACAGGGTAGATCAAATAGAAGACAGAATCTCAGAGATCGAAGATAACTCTTTCCAATTAAATAAGACAGTCACAGAGATAGAGCAAAGAAATAAGAAAAAAGATCAGAGTCTTCAAGAAATGTGGGATTATGTGAAGAAACCTAACGTGAGAGTTATAGGCATCCCTGAAGGTGAAGAAGATAATAAGCAAGGGCTGGATAAACTATCTGAAGACATAATAGAAGAAAATTTCCCAGGCCTTGCTAAAACTTTAGATATACAGGTTCAAGAAGCTCAAAGAACCCCTGGTAGATTCATAGCAAATAGGAAAACACCACGCCACGTAGTCGTCAGACTGACCAAAATATCCACTAAAGAGACCCTTCTTCGAGCTCTAAGGAGAAAGAAACAAGTAACATACAAAGGGAGACCCTTTAGAATTACGCCAGATTTCTCAACTGAAACTTTACAAGCAAGAAGAAGTTGGGGCCCCATTCTCACTCTTCTGAAACAGAATAATGCCCAGCCTAGAATCTTGTACCCAGCTAAGCTAAGCTTTCTATATGAAGGAAAAATTAAGACATTCTCAGATAAACAAGGACTGAGGGAATTCACCAAGACAAGACCACTCCTCCAAGAAGTACTCAAAAGAGAGTTACACACGGATCATCACAACAAAGACCCACGAATGTAAAACCACCCAAGAGCTAAAGATCAAATTCTAGCCACCACAATGGCTCAAGAGAGAAAACATAGCAATGAAGTTCTACCCAATAAGATAAACAGAAATCTGTCCCAATTATCAGTTCTCTCACTAAATGTCAATGGCCTGAATTCCCCACTCAAGAGACATAGACTGGCCCAATGGATAAAAAAACACAAACCAAGTACCTGCTGCCTTCAGGAAACTCACTTAACTGGCAAAGATGCATTTAGACTGAAAATAAAAGGATGGAAATTGATATTTCAAGCAAATGGTAGCCAAAAGAAAGCTGGTGTGGCAGTTTTAATTTCCAATAACTTAGTCTTTAAACCAACAAAAGTAATAAAAGACAAAGACGGTTACTACATACTGGTGAAAGGCACAATTCAACAAGAAGACATAACCATACTTAATATATATGCACCCAATCTAGGCACACCCAGATTCATAAAACAAATCCTACTCAATCTAAACCAAATGATAGACAACAACACTTTAATAGTTGGAGACTTTAACAACCCACTGACAGCACAGGACAGATCCTCCAAGTAGAAAATAAGCAAAGACATAGTAGACTTAAACAGAATGCTAGAACAAATGGGCCTGACTGACATCTACAGGACATTCTACCCGAAATCCACTGAATATACATTCTTCTCATCAGCTCATGGGACATTCTCTAAGATTGACCATATCCTAGGTCATAAAGCAAGTCTTAAAAAAATTAAAAAAATAGAAATCATACCCTGCATCTTCTCAGATCACAATGGAATAAAAATAATAATGAACCCTAACAGGAACTCTCATTCCTACTCAAAGTCATGGAAGCTAAACAACCTTCTCCTGAATAACAATTTTGTAAAGGAAGAAATTAAGTCAGAAATCAAAACATTCTTTGAATTAAATGACAAAGGTGACACAACTTATCAAAATCTATGGGATGCAGCTAAAGCAGTCCTGAGAGGAAAATTCATTTCCATAAATGCCTATTTCAAAAAGACAGACAACTTACAAATAGACAACTTAATGAATAGACTCAAAGAGCTGGAGAAAGAAGAACAGACTTACCCCAAACCCAGCAGAAGGCGAGAAATTATTAAGATCAAATCAGAATTAAATGAAAAAGACAACAAAAATACTATAAGGGAAATTAATAAAACAAAAAGTTGGTTCTTTGAAAAGATAAATAAAATAGACACACCACTGGCTAGACTAACCAAGAGCAGAAAAGAAAAATCTTTAATAACTTCCATCAGGAACATGAAAGGAGAAATCACAACCGAAGCCACAGAGATACATGACATTATCTATGAATATTACAAAAATCTTTATGCACACAAATTGGAAAATGAGAAGGAAATGGACAAATTTTTAGAAACACACAGCCTTCCCAAGCTCAATCAGGAAGAAATAGAATTCCTGAATAGACCAATATCAAGAACTGAAATTGAAACAGCAGTAAAAAACCTTCCCAAAAAGAAAAGCCCTGGTCCAGATGGGTTCACACCTGAATTTTACCAGACATACAAAGATGAACTGGTGCCCATCCTACATAAACTATTCTTCAATATTGAGAAGGATGGAATTCTCCCCAACACATTCTACCAAGCCAATATAATATTGACACCAAAACCAGGAAAGGATGCAACAAAAAAAGAAAACTACAGACCAATTTCTCTCATGAACGTAGATGCAAAAATTCTCAATAAAATCCTAGCAAATCGTATCCAAGTGCTGATTAAAAAAATAATTCATCACGACCAAGTAGGCTTCATCCCAGAGATGCAGGGGTGGTTCAACATATGAAAATCTGTAAATGTAATTAACCACGTAAATAGAAGCAATAATAAAGACCATATGATCCTCTCAATAGATGCAGAAAAAGCATTTGACAAAATTCAACACCCTTTTATGATAAAAACACTTAACAACATAGGCATAAATGGGACCTACCTAAAAATAATACAAGCCATATATGACAAACCCACAGCCAACATCATACTGAATGGGGAAAAATTGAAAGCATTCCCACTCAGAACTGGAACCAGACAAGGCTGCCCACTGTCCCCATTACTTTTCAACATAGTATTAGACGTCCTTGCGAGAGCTATCAGACAAGAGAGCAGAATCAAAGGTGTCCAAATAGGGACAGAAGAGATCAAACTCTCACTCTTCGCTGATGACATGATGTTGTATCTGGAAAACCCCAAGGACTCAACCAAGAGACTCTTGGAATTAATTAACAAATTCAGTAATGTCTCAGGTTACAAAGTCAATACACACAAATCAGAGGCATTCATATATGCCAATACCATTCAATCGGAGAACCAAATTAAGGACTCAATACCTTTCAAAATAGCAACAAAGAAAATAAAATATCTAGGAATATATTTAACTAAAGAGGTAAAGGACCTCTATAAAGAGAACTATGAAACGCTAAGGAAGGAAATTGCAGAACACGTAAATAAGTGGAAATCCATACCATGCTCATGGATTGGAAGAATTAACATCGTTAAAATGTCTATACTACCCAAAGTAATCTATAGATTCAATGCAATTCCTATTAAATTACCAACATCATTTTTCACAGATTTAGAAAAAATAATTATACACTTTGTATGGAATCAGAGAAGACCCCGTATAGCAAAAGCAATTTTAAGCAATAAAAACAAAATGGGAGGTATTGATCTGCCAGACTTCAAACTATACTACAAAGCTATGGTGCTTAAAACTGCTTGGTATTGGCACAAGGGCAGGGACACAGACTAGTGGAACAGAACAGAAAACCCAAATATAAAACCATCCTCATATAACCATCTAATCTTTGACAAAATAGACAAAAACATACTCTGGGGACAAGAGTCCCTATTCAATAAATGGTGCTGGGAAAACTGGATAGCCACATGTAGAAGACTGAAACAGGACCCACAGATTTCACCTCTCACAAAAATCAAATCACGGTGGATAACAGATTTAAACCTTAAATGGGAAACGATTAGAATTCTAGAAGAAAATGTAGGAAAGACTCTTACAGACATTGGTCTAGGCAAAGAATTTATGAAGAAAACCCCTAAGGCAATCGCAGCAACAACAAAAATAAACGAATGGGACCTGATTAAATTAAAAAGCTTCTGCACAGCCAAAGAAACAGTCATGAAAATAAACAGACAGCCTACAGAATGGGAAAAAATTTTCGCATACTACACATCAGATAAAAGACTGATAACAGGAATCTAAAAAGACTGATAACAGGAATCTATTTAGAACTCAGGAAAATCAGCAAGAAAAAATCAAACAATCCTATCAAAAAATGGGCAAAGGACATGAATAGAAATTTTTCAAAAGAAGACATAAGAATGGCCAAAAAACGTATCAAAAAATGCTCAACATCCCTAATCATCAGGGAAATGCAAATCAAAACCACAATGAGATACCACTTAACTCTGGTGAGAATGGCCTTTATCAAAAAATCCCAAAACAACACATGTTGGCGTGGATGCGGAGAGACAGGAACACTCATACACTGCTGGTGGGAATGCAAACTAGTGCAACCCCTGTGGAAAGCAATATGGAGATACCTTAAACAGATTCAAGTAGACCTACCATTTGATCCAGCAATCCCATTATTGGGCATATACCCAGAAGAACAAAAGTCATTCTTTAACAAAGACACCTGTACCCGAATGTTTATAGCAGCACAATTCACAACTGCAAAGATGTGGAAACAACCCAAGTGCCCATCAATCCACGAATGGATTAGTAAACTGTGGTATATGTATACCATGGAGTACTACTCAGCTATAAGAAATAACGATGATACGACATCTCTTTGGTTATCCTGGAGAGAGCTGGAACCCATTATACTAAGTGAAGTATCCAAAGAATGGAAAAACAAGCATCACATGTACTCACCAGAAAACTGGTTTCCCTGATCATCACCTAAATGTACATCAGGGAAGGATACCAATTGGATATCAGACTGGGATGGGGGGTGGGGGGAGGGGATGGGTGTATGCCTACATGACGAGTGCGTTGCACACCCTCTGGGGAATGGTCATGCTTGAAGGTGCAGACCCGGGGGGGGGGGGAGGGGATGGAGGTATGACTACATGATGAGTGCCAGGCGCACTGTCTGGAGAATGAGAACGGACGCGCTTGGGACTCTGACTCGGGGGGATGGGCGGGACATGGACAATGTATATGACCTAAACTTATGTACCCCCATGATGAGCTGAAATAAAAAAAAAAAAAGAAAGAAATGCTCCTTTTTGTTGTTGTTGTTGTTGACTTTAGTAATGTAACTTCACATTAGCAGTCATGTTCTAGTTTAAACCACTGTAATAAAATAGCACAAATTTTGGTGGTCATATGAACAACGTACAAGAAAAACTCCAAATATGCCAAATACAGGTCAAATATAGAAAATTACCTCAGTTTCACCATATTAAAGATGGAAACATAAATGAAAATATTCCTATTAAATAATAGAGCTCCTTTCAAATTGCATTACTATATATCCTTAGCTATGAGTTTTACCTAATATCTGTCTTGTCCATCATTTTAAAAGAACAGAAAGAAATAAATTGCAAATTTAAACATGAGAGTACATTCCATTTTATCTAAAGAAATGTTCAACCCATCAAGAACTGCCTGATGGTCCTCTTTAGTTTCATATATTCATTAATAACTTACTACATACAAGGTCCCATGCTAGGTGGGTGAGACTCAAAGAGTTCCTGCTCTCAAGAAACTCATTCCCCAAACTTCTGCCAAGCAATGAAATATGCCTCCCATTTAGGTGCCTAAATGGGTTAGTGACTTGTTTTAATCAAGTAACTCAATCTGTTCTGGAGTAGAATTTATCCAAGAAAATGAACATGAGAAAGGCCAGCCAACCACCTAAAAATACATGAAGCCTCACCACAGGTCACCTCCACGCAGTTGTCCACACATCTTTATGACATCTACCAACTGCCATTGAAGATTATGGGTTTTGTCCCTTCTTTTCAAAAACGGAATTGCTTCCATCTGCCAAAAAGGAGATATTCCTGGTTTCTTGTCCCTTCTTTCTTGGGAATTCTTTGTTGTTCAGGGTTTCAAATTTTTTTAAATGACAGAACATTTCTAACCCATAAATTAAAAAAAAAAAAAAAGTGACAACTACTCCACCACCTTCACTTCACCCAGACTCACCCTCTAGGTCCAGGGCAGTTTTCAACTTTCAAACACCTGACTTCAAAACAATTCACTTACAGAAAGGGTGGAGCAGACTCCCCCTTTAATCCTATGTTCTCCCTAGGGAAGGAGTGAACAAGAGTCAAACCAGATCCTGTTCTCTTTACTTGCTAAGTAGCCTCGAGCGAGTCATTTAACCACTCACAGTTTCCACACCTAAAAAGTGGGGAAAATAAACATACTTCACAGTATTACTATATATCACTTTTAAAAAAGACATAATGTGTGGAAATCTAGCACAATGTCTAGCTCAAAGTAGGCACTTCATAAATGTTCCTGAGGATGCAAAGCTGTTAGGAGCTTGACCTGAACTATAATCCAGCTTCTAAAATGCCCAATCCCATGCCCTGGAACCAAAATCATCCCAGAATTCACTGTTTTCAGAATTACAGGTTGGCCTAAGTAAAGTTGACACTCTCTCTGTATTTTTACCTTCACACAGGCTGCCCTAAGGACAAAACAAGCAAAGAACAGTGGTTGAGACTGGAGAACACTGATTCACTAGTGCCTGCTGCTCTAGCAGTGCCTACGCTGTAGGACAGCCAGCAAAAGAAAGCCACCTGCCCATTCTCTGAAATGCTGCTTATGTTGCCCTCAACAAAGAGAGTAAAGAAGCCTCCAAACCAAAGCTCAACCTCTGCAATAGAAGTGGCCTTGACCACATGCCACTCCCTCCGTCCGTAGTCCCTAAGAACCCATACAATTCCTCTGAAAACTCTTTCTCCAGTCTAGGGCAAGCACGTTCACATACATGCCTTTGTAGTCACATCGAACCTCACCATTAACCAAAAGAACTACAGTGCATCTATGTGCCCCCAAAGAGCTGCAGGTTTTATTTACGTAAAACAATTATACGGCACCTATTCTTTTCTACGCACAATTCTAAGCGTTTTTACAAATAATAGCTCATTTAATCCTCATACACGATTAGATGGGTAAGGTATTATTCTTATCCCCCATTTTGCAGACGAGGAAACTGAGGCTGGCAGAAGTTCAGTAACCATCAAACAGGCTGATTCCAAAGTCTGTGCTGTTAACCACCAAGTCATGCTTCCTCCTCATGTAGCTCAATCAGAGTTGTGATGGTCAGGAAAATCTTCCATGTGTATATATTATTATTAAGAGCAACAATATTGGCAAATCTACAGGTCTATATAGATTTTAAAAGTAGTTGCTACCCTACAGAATCAATTTAGGTGCATGGAAGCTGCAAAGTTCAGTGGATAGAGGCTGGGATGTGGAGTCAAATGACTTGGATCAAATCCTGGCTCCATAAATTGTATGCTCCTCGGTTAGTTGATTAAGCACTATAAGTCTCTGTTTCCACATCTGTAAAACAGGGATCATGATATCTATCTCATAGAATTACTGGGGAGATTAAATGAGAGAATTTACGTAAAGTACCTAGTAATATGTCTCTCACATAGTAAGTGTTCAGTAAGCTATAGCTTTTATGATTCTTTAAGGTCTTAATTGTTTTGTTATACAAGCAGGGTTTTTTCCTGGGAGAAACTCATAAGTATTGAAAAACAATTTTTAATTCTAGAAGAAATCTAATGAGCAAAGAGTAATTCAGTTTCTAGAAATTATACAACTAACAATTCAATATTTAAGTTTTCTGGGCATGACATAAATAAATTAAATGGTTATGGGCTCAAGGGCCATATACTTTAACTACACAGAAGCAATAAATGAGGGTGTTTTAAAATAACCTACTCTGCCTTTTAAATAAAAATCAATCTTTTATCACTGGAAAATATCACACTCTTATTTCATTTATTGAAAATGCCAAGAGGAGAGAAAAGTATTACAGATTATATCTTAGCAATTCAATGTGTTCCTATAGTATAATTGCATCATTGGTGGTTTTCTTCTTTCAAGACCCTTGGTAGGACAGTATTTCTCTGATCCTTGAACTGGGTGTGGACACATAATTTGCTTCAGCCAACGAAATGCAAGAAGTGATATGTGTCTCTTCCAGGCAGAAGCATTCAATTACCAAGATGAAACTCTGCAGAATTCCATTCACCCTTCTTGGTGATCAAAGAAGCTCATATGGAGTTGAAATTCCTATTAGTCTGAATTTCTGAGGTACTATGATGAACAGAGCCTTCCTGCCAATTCTCATTGCTCTTTTGGCATAAGGAAAAAATAAACTTTTGTTACATTAAGCCAATAAAATGTGAGGGGTTTTTTTGTTACTGTTGCTTCACCTGGCCTATTCTGACTGAATAATGAATAATGGAATAACTTATAGAAAATGCAAGTTAATGCCATAGACTGACACATCTCACTAATCTCACAAAATGGGGATTCATTGATTCAACTGCAGATATCAGAAAGAACAAATATGACTGATTTTGTCACTGCAATCTTACTCTTCAGTCAGTAGCTGCCTTTGATCCATGCCATTCTAATTTTAAGGGATTTCTGTTTCTTTGATGACAAATAATATTCAAATCTATTTTTCAAACATTTTTAAAACATCACTTGGTTTTTACAGGCTTGAAAAATTGCTGGCCATACCTAATAAACTTTTAGTTAAAACACTTAATGTTATTTAGGCATTAAGATTTTCCCATTGCTCTGTTAACACAGGCCTAAGTTGTCTGGATAGACCACGAAACTTTATCTTTTTCATTGTCCAAGAACAATAGATTATGGTGGCTTCTCACCACTTACCTACTTATCACAGCATCATAAAGAGTTAAAATTCTAAGACATATAGGAGCCTACTGAAGAGATAAGTAGATACCAGGACTTGAAAAGCCGTAATGATCACAGAATAGGTCCCGGCCTAAAGATTCAAAGCAACCTTTCATAAGAAAAGCTCACCAGAGTGCTTTAATGACAGAACAAGCCATATCTACTCTCACCCACAAAACAGAAGCATCTCCTATTTCCTACCCAAGTCCCATGTTTGCTGGCTCAGTCACATACTCAGCTGGAACTCTACAGGATAAACCATAATTGACTTGCCACAAATTGCTGCAGAGTCCAGCATGAAAATCAAAAAACTTTCATTGAGCCTTTTAACACAGCTAGAGTGAGTTATAAAATCCTGGTCTGTGAATAGGCTTCATTTGATGCATTAGGTTCCTGCAAAAGTTTCACATAAATCTTAGATGGATAGATAGAAAGACAGGTAGCTATTCATATATAGATACATAGATACAGATATATTTATATTTTGTATACATATTCTATGTGTGTACGTATGTATATTTTTTCCTAACAAATTAAAGGAATACCTATAGCAAAATACTTTGCACAATGACTAATCATTTTCTAATATTCCTATATTAATCTCAGGATTTATACCATTTGTACTATTTTATTACTTTGCGTAAATGGCTAGGGATCAATTGCTTTAACAAAAACATCCAACTGCCTAAGTGTGTTCTGAACAAGTAGTCACATCAAGTGAAAACCCACAGAATCTGAGACTGCTGCTTTTCATCATTTGATTTCTGCCTTTGGTGAGAGTCAACAGATGAAGGGAACAGAACCTCAACTCCAAGTCAGAAGACCCGGGTTCTAGTCTGAGGGCTCACCTAGGCTCTGCAGTAGACTGGCCATGTGCCCTTAGGCAAGATCTTTAACCTCTCTGAGGCCATTCCCTCATTAGTAGATGGGATTTTGGGTAGGTTGGGGAACAATAATGCAGACACTCTCTAAATTGTTTCTAGATGCAAAATCTCTTTAGGAATAAATGAGTGATTTAACATCTACTCTCAGCCAGGTACCGTGGCTCACGCCTATAATCCTAGCACTCTGGGAGGCCGAGGCAGGAGGATCACTTGAGCCACTTGAGCTCAGGAGTTCGAGACCAGCCTGAGCAAGAGTGAGATCCCATCTCTACTAAAAGAAATAAAAAGAAATTAACCGGACAACTAAAAATATACAGAAAAAATTAGCCGGGCACAGTGGTGCATGCCTATAGTCCCAGCTACTTGGGAGGCTGAGGCAGAAAGATTGCTTGAGCCCAGGAGTTTGAGGTTGCTGTGAGCTAGGCTGACTCCACAGCACTCTAGCCTGGGCAACAGAGCGAGACTCTGTCTCAAAAAAAAAAAAAAAAAATCTACTCTCACTGCAGGGTAGCAAGAGAATGGATCTGAAAGACAAGATGAGGCTGACTCAGCACAAAAGCACAAACTGGAGTATTTCTGGAGAGGGGGGTCAGAGAATGTATTTTTGTAGTTGTTGTAAAATATTCCTCTTCAAACAGAAGCTTTTACTGAAGTTTGCATTCTCCCTTCATCTGGAGTCTCTATCCCTTTATCAAGTCTTTATGGGCAGACTCTATGGGTTTCCAGGGCTGACATGAGGCATAGTTCCTGCCCTGGTCATCAGAGGAGACATCCATAATAAAATCCATCACTTTATTATTAATAATAAAACAATGGAAATAAAAGACCAGAAAGAAAACAGACTCAACAAGAATATGTGTAAATGTGTCTTGTTTTCATGTTATCTACTACAAGCTGGAAGCTGCAGTGGCAGGGCCTTTGTTCCTTTGATATCTTTACATGTTCACAAACAATAAACAACAGAGGCAAACACTAAAGTCGGCAAGTTAAGAATGGAAGTTGTTAAGATCAGTAATAAATCTGCACTGGTTGATACTGAATTCTGATTCATTCTTGATTCAATTTTAACATACTTATTGATAGAAAATAGGAAAATCCACACAGCTCAAACAAAACAAAACAGGCCAGGGGACAGGAACTTGATGGAGGTCTTACACGGGGGAAGTCTTGTGGCTCATCAGGGCCTGTCACCTAATCTGGTCTCATCTTTCATCACCTCCCAGCACCCTTTATTTGAGGCACTTTGGATTTATCTCTTCCTCATCTCCCAAATCTTTGCAAGTTCTGTTTTCTTAGCCTGAAATACTATCTTCTTACTCCTTCATTTTTGCCTAAGTAATTCCTACTCATCTTCCTGGACTTCTTTCTCCAGGAAGCCCTCTCTGTCATTCCAAAGCTGAGTGAGATGCTCGTCCCATGTGCACCCAAGGCCCTGTATTAAAACTGCTTTTATTAAAACATGCTCACCTCTATGATCACAGACTGCAAGCGTTGAGGGCTCTTACTCGTACTGTTGTCTTTGTAGCCCCAGCACCCGCAGTATACCTGGCACACGGTGCTAACAAATATTAGTCAGTGCATGGCACGGCCCACTCTCCTGGCCTAATCAGGAAAACCTTACAGCAGAGTCTGCCAAACTACTCCTGTTTCTTTTTCCAGGACAAAACCAAATAAGCTGAATAATAAAGCAATACTCTTGGCAAGATGTTCTATTTTCCTTGACTAATAGCATAGGCAAAATGCCTAGATCCAAGTCTGGCACAAACCAGACACTCAGTAATGTCTATCTTTCCCTTTTTTCCCCTTCACTTTATCCTCACCTCACTCTCTTCCTCCTCTTCTTGTTTATCAAGTGTAAACCTCAAGGATCCTTCATATAACAGAGATTGTTCAACATACTCTCCTAAAATATGATAAAAAAAAAAAACCTTGTAAAGAAAGTTCCTTCAAAGAACCAAGGGAAAAGATGATACCATTTATGTGATAAGCCTTGAAAATAATTTTGATCAAAGCATTAAAAGCTCATCAGAGAAGATGGAAACTGTGGGCTTTCCCATCAAAGTATGTCCAGGATCTAAGCACTTCTCATCAGCTTTCCAGCTACCTGCAGCCCTCTCTCCCGCGCTGCAACATCTTCTGCCTGGGCTCCCAGCTTCTGCCCTTACTCCACATCTCAGGGGTAAAGCCAATTTTCAAGGCAACTCCCATGGGATCTGTTTGAAATCTGAAGTCAGGTCATTTCACTCTTCTGCTGAAAACTCTCCACTGACTTCCCAAATCGCTTGGAGGAAAGACCCAGTCCATATATGGACTGCAGGTCTGATGATCTGCACCCACCTGCACCCCTACCACTCACTCCCAACTCCCTTCTGGTCTTCGCTCAGATGTCACCTTCTCGGTGAGGCCATCTCTGGCCATCTTGTTGAAAACTGCAACAATTTAAAATTATTTGTCATATCCTAGTTCCTTGCTTTATATTTCTCTTTAGTACTTCTTATTAATATACTTTATGTTTTTCTAATTTATCTTGGTTTACTTTCTGTTCCCGCTCACAAAAATGTAAGCCCCACAAAAGCTGTCTTTTCTGTTTGGATCACTGACATAGTTTCCATACTTAGAATAGTATCTGACACAAGAGTAGGTATGCAACAAATATTTATTGAATCACTGGGTAAATTAATAAAAGTAAAAATTAGCTGGATGTGGTGGTACACACCGGTAGTCTCAGCTACTCAGGAGGGTGAGGCAAGAGGATCCCTTGAGCCTAAGAGTTTGAGCCCAGCCTGGGCAAGATAGTAAGATTCTGTCTCAAAAAAGAAAAAGAAGGTAAAAATTGTTGGTCTAATACTTGGAAATAAAATAGCTTGAATTTAATTCAAAATCTCCCACCAAGTCATTTTACATTAATCAATAAATAATGCTACAAGAGTCAACTCTCGTCTTTGCCAGCATTCTACAAGTGTGTACTGAGAAAAGCTATTACAGTCATGGTGATGCAAGTAAATCTTTGTTGTGAATTTCAGTCAACAGGGGAGAAAAACAGCCCAAATATGATGTTTGGTTTCCACTGTACGGTCTCAAATCAATGCATGGTTTTCTTTCACAACTTGGACCCTCCATCATTTTTTTTGGAGAGGGGGCAGCCATTCATTTTGCTTGATCGTGTCCCATTCTATTCTTTACAGTTTGACCTTCCAAACATTTCTCACTTTCCTTGAGCTTTCTACCTCATTCTTCATTTGCAGAGAAGAGAAGCCATCTGTATCTTTCTTTTCCATTTTCACATATACTGTAGTAAACAGCAAAAAGGGTAACAGCTATTCACACCTCCCTGAATCCACACTCTTTGCAATGCAAATTTTGAGCTCCTCCCATCAAGAAGTAGAGTCTATGTCCCTCCCCAGCCCATAAATCTGGGCTAGCCTTGTGACTTGCAATGTCCAATAAAATGCCACCGAAGTCATGCTGTGCAAGTTCTGGTTATAGGCCTCAGAAGAGTTGACCCCACTTCTGCTCACCCTCTTGACATCCTGCACAGTGACTCTATGAATGAGCCAGGGCCAGCCTACTGGATGATGGGATACCACAAAGAGCAGAAGAGAGTCATCCCAGCCAAGGCCATCATAGAACAGCCATCACCTAGCCGCCTTGGGAACAATGGCAGGTATGTGAGTTCAGCTAAGACCATAAGAACCACCCATCTGAGCCCAGCCCAAATTGCTGGTCCCCACAATCATGAGATAAACAAATAGTTGTTGTTTTAAGTTACTAAGTTTTGGGGTGGTATGTTGTAAGGCAAAAACTAAATGATAAACTTATCTAAATAGTTTCCTATGTTTATTATTTTCATTTTTATCTCAGGTAGTGATGACTCAACTTTTCCAGAGCCTCCTTTGCCCTCAAGCACATTCTCCTCTCCTGAGATGCCCTCCCCCCCCCACCCCCAGTCCATCTGGGAAACACATTAAGATTCAGCTCAGTACCACCTGGATAATCTCCCCTCCTGCCCCCTTCCACTTCACTCTCCTTTAGCTCACAGCATGTCTACATCCCTCTATCTTGGTACTAACTTTTGTGTCCATCTACCACAGAAGACTGAGACTATGTTTCATTCCTCTCTATTATTCAGTACTTAGTCTAATGCTTGTTGTATAGGAGCTGCTCAATGATTTGAGTGTAAATAAATATTAAGTGCTTTGACATCTTCCATTTCTGTCCCCTCTTCTCTATACCTATGACATCTGCCTTAATGACAGCCCCTATTACAACTGACCTGAATAATTCAATCAGAGGCTTTTGTTGTTCCCCAGCCAGCCTTGTCTAGTACTCCCATAGCACATTGTAAACACCTTTAACACGCAATCATGAGTGTTCTTCCCATAAAACTTTTAGTTCTTTCAAGGCAGAAATCAGATACCCTTCATTTTTTATATCTAATACCCAGGCTAATAACTTATTAGTAATAGGGGGTTAATTAATGAAACTAATGTTAATACTTTTTAAAAACTGTTTTCCGAAGAAAAAAAAGAAAATCTATAATTCCATAAATCTGACTTTCCAGCCAGATGTTGATAACAGTCAATACAATGAAGAGTACTGTCTAGACTCAGCCACATGTGGGAGGAGAAGGGATCAACTCTTGCCTTGTAGGGATTTTTCTGCAGCAGACATTGCTGTCCTGTATTGTTCACTCACAGCCCTAAGTGACACCTCTTCTACCAATTCATCTACTTTGAAGCTTTCAATATTCAAAAAATGTGGAGACATTGGTATGAGATTAATCACTCCATTAACTATTCTCAAGAGATGTCAGTTAGTGGATTGATGTTGACCTGCTCAAAGATTCTGCCTTTGATGTTCAATGGCATTATCAGCAACTAGTATTAAGATACAGAAAGTAAGTTTATCAAATTCGGAGAGAACCCAAAGCTGAAATGAAGACCAGCTAGCTCAAATCCATTGATTCATTCAACAAATATTTATTGCATGCTTATCTACTATGTGCCTGGACATTGTTCTAAGTATCAGGATACAGCAGAAAACAAAAAATGTCAAGCCTTTTCTTCCATAGAGCTTTCATTCTAAAGGCAGAGATAGACATTAAACAAATAAACAAAAAACTAATAAACATGATGAATAAGCAAAACTAATACCTGCCCTGCCACCACTGTGACCAAACATACCACATACCACAGTTGGAGGAGGTGGAGGGAAAGCACTTTACATCCTGAGATAAACTTTAAAAACAGGAATATCCTGTCCAGCGTTAATCCTCAAAATGAATGAGACCTTGAGCCCTTTCCCAGAAATTGCTAACTCACTAGTGAACGTGTTTACCCTTGACTTTCGCAATACCAGCATCTGCAGATATGTGATGACCCTAGAGATGCAATAATTACGTGAGAAAACTGCTATGGTTTCCCATCATGGACAGCTAACTTCGTAACCTTGAAGGGATTTTTTCCTTGAACACTTGTTGTGTCCTTTACTTGGAGAACAAATTCTGAAGGCTCATCTTTCTTGCAAAACATTGCAGGTAAAACTCCTCTTGTTTTCTTATTGCTTTTATCTCTGAGTCTTTCACCCACTGGAGCTAAATAAGCTCTGTTACTTGAGCAATATACCATTCAGACCTCTTTTACCCAGGTTTGCCTTTCTCAACTTCTGCAATAAAAAAGCTGTGGAGATGTAGCTTTTACTCTACGACTCGGTTTCCATTTCTGTTTGTCTTTAGGTTTCTGGATTAAGGCTGGTTCTTGGCCAGGTCTGGTTCTATCTTACACATGACCACTGTTTTGTTTCTCCTGTAAGTGGCAATGATATTCAAGAGATAAGTTCCAATTATATACTCTGACCATCTGGTTTCCATGGGGTGACAGAAGACAGGAAGTCTAGTATTCTTCTTCTATTTTTCCTTTTTATTTAACAGTTGTCTTTCTGATGTGTCCCGGTACTTGAACACTTGTCTCTTTGCCACCAAGTCATGAAAATACAGTCATATCATTGTGTGCTATCAATCACAGTGTTGAGAACTCACTCAGATCACATCCTCAACCCCTGATTATATATTTTTATTTCCAACCATCAGCAAAAATTGTTGTGCTATTTGAATTGAAATCACTCAAAATAAAAAAAAAAAAAAAGTCCTATGCCCTCTGAAACAGAAAGCCATGCCTGGATCAAGGAACATCACAATGAGTACAACCTTGGCATGCATGCGGTCCCTCCCCTTCCTGACCTGGTGCTGCCGCAACTGACTGGTGAGTTTTTGCTGAGACCCTGCAAATGGGGCTTTGTACTTAACATCTGACCCGTGACTGAGGCTGCTAGTTCTTTGTGTGTCTGTGCCCTTTCCCCCCTCTCAGAAGGAAAGTACTTAACCTATATCAATGGAGGAGAAAAGACTAGACGGCAACAGGATGGAAGCAGAAAGGCTAGGTAGGGCTGTTAACACATCAGCTCAGGCAAGAGATGGCAGTGGCTTAGACTATAGTGATAACAGGAAATGCATGGGAAGTAATCACATTCAATGTACTTTAAAGGCTAAGGTGACAAAGAATGAGTATAAGATGGGAGAAGAAGCAAGGAGCCAAGAATGACCCCAAGATTTTTGATAGATGACAGCACAGGAATTCAAAATTACCTTTACTGTTCAGGAAAATGAAATGTAACAAGGATATATAAATACAGCTCTTGGGTTTAAAATTTCAACTGCAAAACTGCAGGATAAGGGAAAACTGGCTTTACAGTAGTCTATGAGAAAATGAGCTAGGGGTCTTGGTGGATCTCAAGTTCAGTGTAATTCACATGACAATTTAAAGAGCCTACAATTTAAAATGTAATAGTAGAAGTAAAATGCCTGAGTTGAGGGATATGATACTTTCATTATATTTCACACTGGTCAGTTTACAGGTAAACTCCCTTCCATTGCTAAGATTCATACATCTTTAAATCCATTACCTAAGAGGAGAAACATGTACTTATAGAGGTCTCTGTGTGTGATGTGCATACAGTGCAATTGTCCATCTAAAAGGAATTGCAGAGAAATTCCACATTTTTAAAATATCAGATTATAAACTACAATACCATCTACTGTGTGCTGTGTACCTCACTAGCATGCTTTACATACGTGACACTGGGCATTCTCTGTGATTCTTTCCTAAAAAAGAGTAAGCCCTCCATGCATCCGTATTGAGCAACTTATTTGTTTTTGGAGCTTCTTTTTTTAGATAAACATGGGAGTCAGTAGAAGAGTTGCATTACCCAACATAAGAGTGTGTGTGTGTGTGTGTGTGTGTGTGCGCGTGTTCATTGCAGAAGCAATATAAACATGAAAGCAATCAACCGAGTCAAAAGACTTGAGTTCTGGGTGGGTCTCAGGCTTCAACTCTCCACATGACTTCAGGCTAGCGTTCTCTGCCTGCATTTCAGTGTCCTAGGCTGTAATGGAGTGAATAATGGCCATCTCTGTGCCTACCCAAAAGAGAAGCTCTCAAGACAAATGGTGTGTCCTACAATCAGCAGCCACCTATGGAGCAGTCGTGGAGTACAAGACAGTATAATTAAGCCCTTAGGAGAAAAATGTGCTCTGAGCTCTTCAGAGAAAGAAAGGAAAAAGAAAAAGGAAATGAGAAAGTGAAAAAGGACTTTGGGCAGGAGAAAAAGCCCCTCCCTGGGAGCTAGTTTAAGAAGTGTATCTCTCTAGAACCATCCATCCAAGGTACCAGAGCTTTTAAACACACCAGCTGGTAATGGAGTGCAAGAGAGGTCACTGCCAAAGATGAATGCAGTATTCGTCAAACAGCAGAAATGGATGGTTTGTGTAACAAGAACAGATGGCTCTGCCAGGGCAGTCTCTCCCCTGTCCTTCCCGCCCACGTTTATAATGCTGCACATAATGTCATGGGACAAAGATCAAAGAAGGAAATGCCAACCACATGGGTAGCACATCACAACTATTAGGAAAAAAAGTACATCGGGCCACTTCAGGCAAATTAGTGTTAAATCTGACACCCATTCCAGACCATTCCAGACTACACCTCACCAGATGAAAAACGCTTTCTTTTGTCTCTTTTCTCTGCAGTCTGTGGGCATTTAATTCCCACATAAGAAGAAAAGAAAGAGCCTTAAAACATAAGAACCCAAAAAATCCAAAACCACTCTTTCTTTTAAGCCATTCCAAGCTAGATCTACTAAAAACTATTTGGTCCACTGGTTTTATACTGAAAAGTTTAACTGGCTGAAAACTATACTATTTTACAACTAAAAGGAACACAAGAATTCAGAAATCTGGCGGAGTTTAAGGTCCCTGCATTTCCATTTTAAAGCAACATTACTTTTCTTTAAGATGGATATTTTATTTCTAAATGGCTGGACGTGACGTTTGCAAGTGTGTGGTTTCCAACTGCAGTTTAAAAAAAAATTCATTCCTACTGCTCATTCTCTTGTTTCTATTAATCACTTTTTCTCTTTCCACACCACCTAATGAAGAGGGACATGTCCGTTGCCCTTTTAGCTGATTTCCATTATTCCTCATTACAGACTTTGTTCCATTTCCCTGCTTCCCGCCATGTATTAAATATTTAGACACTGAGTCTAAACTGTCCTGTCCCTGCCTCTGCCAGGGTGACTATCCTGTAGTTGTGTAATCAATTAGCCTGGCATCTGATCTCTGTTTCAACTGTCTTCTTAGAGGAAATTTAATTATGATTAATATCTTTTCATGACTTTGAAATTATATAGGCATGATTCCTTATTCAGCCATCCTTGTTAAAAATCATAAATCAATTTATTTTATTCCCTCTAGATGTGAGGAGACCTTTCCAATTCTGACTGAATTTTAACAACATAAAAAATCCAGCAGACATTAGATGAATACACTTTTTTTTTTCCTTTCACTGGGAAACCCTTTCCATAAGATCTTTGAGGTTAGGAAATTAGTGGAGGTTTCAAAGCAAGCCTTACAAATACAATTTAAAGAAAGCTTTCTATAATTATGACAGAAAGAAAGATGTTTTCAGACAATAATAAAATTCAGAGGGCAAGCATACTCTGCTTCATGCACAAAATGTATTCCTGGAAAGCTGAAGTAAATCAAATTTTTTATAACTCAAATATTTTAAATAAATTCAGAGAAGCGTGGTTATTAATAGATCTCTATCTATTGGTAGCAAATCCTTCTGTGAGGTGCAGGATCCATTTCTAACAAAATTATATGCTTCTCAGTTTAATGATTTTAAGTTCTGATTTTCGTGCTCAGTTTGCCAAAAGTGGGACACCCTTATATATGGATCTTTGGAAGCACTGGGATTTCTGTTCTACCTTATCAAAAACCTTTCATGACCCAAAATTAATCATAAAATCCCAACAGCAAACTGTAATCTTCACCAGGCCTCCTGTACAAGTATTCCTGCAGCAATACAATAAGTTGATGAACCCAACACCGATTCCCTTATCTGTCTTAAGGAAACTTTTCCAAAACTTAGAAATGAGAGCTGAGCACCATGGCTCATGCCTATAGTCCCAGCTACTTAGGAGGCTGAGGCAGGAGGATCCCTTGAACCCAGGAGTTTGAAGCTACAGTGAGCTATGATTGCGCCACTGTACTTTAGCGTAAGTGACAGAGTGAGACACCCTCTCTAAAAAACAAAAACAAAAAACTTAGAAATAAGGCAAAAGGATGACTGCATGTTCTTAAAAAGTCATACTATATTGTCTAATGGGCCCACCCATGGATTCTATTAATTAGGGCCCATGTTTTATGATATTACATGTTAATATATATTTTTGTCTAATAGAGATGCCAATGATTTTGTACGTTGGAGAAGAAAACACCAAAGGTTATGATTTTATTTTCCCATTGGACATTAACCAGTTTTGTATCTAATCTAGAAAACTAACTTCAGCAAATTTGTCCTCAAATGTTCCTTTGAACCACCTTTACCTATCCTGTTGGCTCTTCATTAATAGATTGAATATATGTTGACACATACTCATTGTTTATCTGTATGAGAGTCATGTTTCAATTTCTTTGAAACCTATACTTTGACTCCTGCCTCTACTTCCTTTCCCAGCCTCTTCTGTAGTTAGAGATAGCCACGTAGCACAGTTCCAGTCAATCAGATACATGCAGAATTACGACTGGAGTTTCCAGAAAAGCTTTTGCTCACCTGGTAAAGCAGACAGTTATAGCTCACACTACCCCTTTTCCCTCCTTTCAGCTTAATGGTTGACAGGATTTCTGGAGTTGAGACAGCCAATCTTGCTAGTAAGAGGCAACAGGAACAAAGAAAAGGCTTAGAGACCCTCAGAGATGCCAGCGCTGATACCACTGAGCCCACGAACAAGAGCAACAGCCATCAACCTCTAAACTCAAGTGGGAAAAATTTGTTCAAGCCACTATAAACCGGGGTCTTTTCTTGCCTTCAACCAAACACATTTTCATTCTCTAGCCTTCTCTATGTTCCCCATTTTGTAAGTTTCCAGGTTTTCAACCAGACAGGCAAATTCTGCTCAGCCTAAAGTCTACACTACAAAGGTGTATACTTTTCAAGGAGAACATAGAAGAGGCTTTGTAACAGTTTCTAAAAAACAAATTGATATTGTCTCCATCCATGACAAAAACAGTAATGAGCTGTCTCAAGCATTCATCTTCCCCTCTAAACACCAAAGCTGGTGAATGATAAACCAAGGTGGCTGTCGCCTTCTAAGAATGTTCCATCCTAAAGGTTCAAAGACAGAGGAGTTCCCTGGTGTAGGACAGCAAATGGGGGTGGTCCACAGTGGCCCTGCAATGCCTGGGGCTCATCACTCCCATCCCTCCCCTCCAGGGCTGACCTAGACTGAGACCTGGCCTTGCCTTTGCCCAAGTCTAGTTCACATGGCCAGAGAGTGAAGTCCCAGGTGAACACGAGTTGACAAGCAAAAATAACTCAATCCTAAAGAGTACTAAGCACATAATTAACTCAAATCAAACTTCTTGGCCTAAGCTTTGCTTTATTCTCACACTCAGATAATCAAGAATATTTGTCCACAGCTGCCTGTTGCGTGCTCAAGGCCTATCCCTGGCTTCTCATCAAAAGGAGAGTACCAATTCTCTTTTATGTATCTCTTCTAAAAAAGGAACGTTTGCTTTATATATATCCAATAAAAAGTCTTACTTGGCCAACTACATGAGATCTGAGCCGGTCTGCTCTTCGCTATGTGCTGACAGAAAGAGAGAGAGAGAAAAGAAGGAGGGAAGGAAGGAGGAGGAAAGAGAAGAAGGAAGAGAAGGAGGAAGAAAAGAAGACAGGAAGACAAGTAGAATGGATCCCTAGGTGAGAAAAGGAAAAGAAGGGAACACACACACAAAGACACACACATATTTGTCAGATCTGTGAAACTGTGGAGCTGTGGTCCCCAACCCTTGGGCCACAGCCTGGTACCGGTCCATGGCCTGTTAGGAACTGGGCTTCCCGTCACTGCCTGAGTTCTTTCCCCTCCCCCTGCACCACGGCCACCACCAAGCCATGGAAAATCTGTCTTCCGTGAAACTTAGGAACTGGGTCAAACAGCACGAGGTAAGCAAGCGAAGTTTCATCTGTATTTACAGCCACTCCCCAGGGCTCACATCACCGCCTGAGCTATCCCCAATCCATCTGTGGAAAAATGGTCTTCCATGAAACTGGTCCCTGGTGCCAAAAAGGTTGGGGACCACTGGTATAGAGTACTTTAAGTGTCTTATTAAATCTTCACAATGTCCTGTGCAAGGTAGATATCTATTATTAGTCCCATTTTATATGTAGAAGAATTGAGACTTAGATTATACAGTAAAAAAAATAGTAAAACTAGGACTTGAACCCAGGCCTATTCTTCCTGCTGCCTTGTCCTTGTATTACAGTGTGTTTGTTATGTCCTCTCCTCTGCCTCATCCTTTGCTCCCAAGACACCCACACACACATACACACACCGCACATACACACCTATTTCCTTATTAGTACTGTCCCTCTCACTCTACTCAAAAAAAAGAAAGCTAATTCTTTTCCATGTAAAAACTCATAATTCAGAGAAACAAAATGGCCTGTAAAAATTGCCTGTTTCTGAAGATTTCCCTGAAGATTCTGCAGGCCCTCAATAATCCCCTCTGAGACCGCTCCTTAGAACTATCTCGAGATAGGACATAAGCCTATTATGTCCTGTTATGTGGATTTGTAATACTCTTTTTGCCACTTAAAATGAATGGTTATATCTTCTTTGTTTTCTTTTTTATTTTTCTATCTTTGCTTTCTTTCTTTTTGACCCAAAGGTTGTGTGGTCACTGCCATTCTCTTACCCTTCCAATTCCCAGCTCCCCCCTCACCCTCATTTTGATTTTTTCTTTCTCCCCAACTCTTTCTACCTTACGCGTGAAAGAGAGTGGGTGGCAGGGGGCACATGGAGAAAGAAAATGGCACAGAACACTAGGGAAGCCATAATATAATAACATGATAATGGCCTAAGAAGAGCCTTCAGAGTCTTTAGGCACATTCAGGTTATCTGTAAACTGAGAGCAAGTTCACTTGAGGCCTTGTCAATTTTGCATTTGAGCCTGGACAGCTGAGCCGGCCACCATTTTAGACCCTGTGGGAAATGAGGCAGCACAAAGACCTCGTCTTCTCCGGTAAGTTTATCTCCCCCAGCACCGAGTCCCCAAGTCACCTGGATACTTTTTAATTGTCTCCTGCTCTGGGTAACTAAACCCCTAAATGGACCTAAACAGAATCTTTCCTTAATTGATCAAGCAGAAAGGCTGAAGAATAGCCTCGAAACCAAAGCAACAAATCCTGTGCTCTGGAAAAAGCAAGAATGTAAAGGGACACACCTTTTCTGATGAGCTTATCTCTCTGACAGTCACTACTCAGAATGGCAGAGGCAGCCGAGGAGTGTCTGGTGCTGAGACCTGGGACAAAGCGGCCAGGCGCCCTGCTCCCCCTAACAGGAACCCTCCAAAGGGCTCCAACCTAAAGGAGCACAAAAACATCAAACACTTTCTCAAAAATGAAAACAGAAATCTAAAACACTCTTTTTTTTAAGTTCCTTTCTTATACTTTTCTGTGTTGATGAGCTGTTTTTTTATAGAGAACACTGACCATTCTTACCTAAATAAAAAAAAAATAAAATCTTTATTCTAAAAGTGACTGCAAAACACGTCCCAGTGCTAAATGGAACTGCTGCTTGGGTTCTCTGCCGTTTGCATGGTCCATGCTGCTGATCCCTCCATCAAGTGGATGAGTAGAGGCAAGGTTGCTTGTGACGCCAACCCCAGCCCCAACCCTTTCATGGCTTCTTGTTTTGGGAATTTACGGGCTTTCAGGAATACGGATCCTATTTAAGCAAAAAGCAAAACTCTTTTTCAAGAATAATTCTTTTGTCCAACTCTCATTTTGCACAAGTCTTTCACAGAATTGACATTTCCCTGAAAGTGGCAAAGTCTTCAGCTCAATGTCATGTGCAGTGAAGCCTTCTATTTTCCTTAAAGCAAAAAGGCTTCAAATATGTTTTACCATCCTGACAGCAGTGACAAATGGGACTTTTACTCAGATGGATTACAGATGGGCTTTCTGAACCACGTAAAGCTCCATGCAAATAAGGAACTACCAACATTTTTTTTTTGAAATGTCAGAAATACTCATAGGGTTTTTTGACATTTGTTTAAAAACATTACCAGCTCCCATTTCTTCTTCATTACCTAATTCATTTATTATCAGCAGCAAAGTAATGTAGGACTCATGGCCAGAAGGGGTCAAGGGAGAAGCCAGTCAGGAAAACAGGAGGTTCTGTGACCGGGGCAGGGGTACCATGTTCACAGAATGGTCAGCTAATGCCTCAGACCTGTTGCTGCCCTGAGGATTGGTCAGCAAACTTCATCTGCAAAGGGCCAGAGGAATAAATCAATACTTTAGGCTTTGGGGCAATAGGGATCTCTGTTGCAGGTTCCCAACTCTGCCTCTGTAACATGAACGCAGCCGTAACACTCTGTAAGTGAGTGAGTGTGGCTGTGTTCAAATAAATCTTTTTTACAAAAATAAGGAGGGGGCCAGATTTGTCCCACAGACCAGATTTGCAGACCCTTAGATGATGATGTGGATGGCATTTAAATAATAGCATTTGGCAAGGAAAGGGGGACATCACAACACATTATCCCCCAGAAGCCCTCTAGGGCCAAGGGCTAGACCAGGCTGGGCAGCCTCTGTGGTGCCAGACATTAATCCTTTGATTACTGGACTGTGGGGAGGTGGGAGCTTCCAGGGAAGGGGCTGGTGGGGCTTTCAGAAGCTTCAGGGCAGCAGCTAAGTCCAGCCGATACAAAAAGTTCATCAATATCTTAAAAACTGGTAAAGCCATGCTGGTGGGCACCAGCTAATAACAGCCTTCCACAGCCTGGATTCCTGAATTAAGGTACCATCCCAAGGAAGAGATTAAGAAAAAAATTAAAATCTTTCATAGATACGAGAGTTTTCTCTACCCTCCTCCCAAAAAGGCTCCAAAAAAAAAAAAATTGATTCATTTATACATCCAGAAAAAAAAACGATTGCCATGAGAAGACAATACAATCAGCAAGCTGAAAGGCCATTTTAAAGTAAGAAGAGAGAATGGGCACAATGAAATGCTTCTGATTGGGACTCTCTCTAATTACTCAGCTACATTGCTCAATAGTTGGGTTGGCATTAAGGGCAGGGAGATCATAATGGCTTGTGCCCCTCTGAGGGGTGAGAGAGCTACAGAAATAGTGCTCCGAGGAAAACTGCAACAGAGGAAGAAATTGTCTTAGGAGCATCCCACCCCCCAACCCAGGTGCTCAGGACCCTCTGGATCCGCTAGCCCCCCCTCCCCAACACACACACACACACACACACACACACACGCACGCACACACACACACACCACTAACCTATAATTTTCTCTCCTTCTATAAGCCCTCAGCTAGCTACCATTAGAAGTTATTAGCCAAACTAATTTAGACTAAAGTGTTAATGAATATCAGCAGCTGCATGTCTATTACCTATTAGAGGTTTAAGAATTTTTTAAAGGGGCCCTGGAATGAGCAATGAGCAACTCCTTTGCCCAAATGAAAGATGTTATAATGGGAGGAGTATTAACACATACTTTTACATAGTTAGTCAGGGAGCCCTCTCCTTCTGAAAACATGTTACATTGACAGCTGACAATTCTTTCCTTGAAAAAAGCAGACCCTAACTGCAGCACATGATGATAGAAAATTTGAATTTCTTTTAAATGAAGGTCTTGTCGTGATATCTGGATATGCAGAACATCAGGAACTTCAGAACAAACTATATCCTGCTCACACATCCCCACACACTTCTCACTTTTTACAAAGGACTGTATGATCAGGTAACAGAACTGGGCAGGCTCACTACACCATGAACATGAAGACGTGCTACAGAACTGGATTGTGCAGCTGTGGGGGATACAAAAGGGAAGCGAGAGATCTTATCTCAGTGGCCCTGGCCCTTTGGGGGCTGCACTCAGGGATCCCTGGCCCTGTCAGCCCCCTTCCTACCTCTGGTGCAGGAAGAATGCATGTTTGGAAGATAAAATGCTCTTTGAGGAGTTCAACTGGGGCCAATGGGCAGCCAGGCAACTTCTTTTGCAGCAATACTGTCCGTGGCCTTAAAAAAAAAAAAAGAAAAAGAAAAAGGGCCAAAGCCAGAGCACATGGCCTCCAAGGTACAGAAGCAAGATTGAGGCAAGACCTGTGACGTCTAGTTAGTTCCCAGACTCACAGACATTATGCTCTATCCTGTTCAGCCCAACCTTACTCTTTAAACATATAAGCTGCATCTCTTAAAAATGTTTCGCCTTCAGCTAACTACATTAAATCAGAAGAAGGAATTCTAAGCCTCTGGCTCTGTGCACTTCAACAGCTGTGACCTTAGCGGTACCCAGAGAGGATGTGCTTCTAGGACCCTCTTTCCTGGTAAATGCAATGAAAGCCTCAAAGTTTGTGCTAATAAAATCCTCACTAAAAACTCTCTCTCTGCCCTTACCACACTGTGGAGTGGTTTTAAAGCCTCGTGCAAAGTCTTTTCCCAGTAACATTTAGTTTAGCTAAAGGGACAGAGGAGGGGAGAGGTGCTTTTCCATTTCAAACCACGGAACAGCAGTAAGAAATCCTCTATTGGCAGTGGGAGTTTGATGACTGGCTTCTTCCACAAAGCACTAAAAATGGGGTCAAGACTGCGCCCCTTGATAAAGTATGATAATCACCACCATAGGCAAGAGATCTTTTTCTAATTAAACTCTCCCTTACCTCCCAGGAGAAGTCTTGCCCAGCCAAGAGCCCCAGGACCAAATGAGTTGCAGAGCTGTGAAAGATAGAATTGCAAAAGAAAAATAACTTCGTGAATGGGAGCTTTGGCTCACTGTAGGAAATCGCATGTGAAACAACTCCAGTCGAGAGGCCTGAGAGGAGGCCACAGTGAGTCTGATGTGAGACAAGCACACGCACCCACAGGCATCTCTGGGGTCCCCACGGCTGCCCCGCACAGCTGGGGCGGTCCCTGCCTCAGCTCGGTCTCGGTGTCTAAATCGTGAGGCAGTGTGCACAAAAGCATTCCAAAGTGCTAAGGAACACTGTTATTGCTGGAATTCAAGGGAAGGACCAAAATAAGTGTGAGATTTCTGGGGAACTTGCAGCAGGAAGGGGACCCAGAGGCCCGTGCTGCTGACTGCACACTCGCCCAGCCAAGCCCTGGCCCGACCTGGCCAGGCATCCTGTGGCTGAGCGAGGCAGCCTGTCGGGCAGATATGATTTGTCTTGGACCCCAGACTCTCTCCCTGTCAGCATTTACTGCACCCTGTCCGTGCCCCAGGCCCTCAGTGTTTTCATGCAATTTCCCTTCCGAGTCTGTCCTCGTCCTAAGCAAGACCGAAGCCCAAAAGATTCTACCCTTCTCTGTCAAAACTTACCTTCCAAAGTTGTATTTTCCCCAAGACCTTGTTCTCTGACAGCAAGTGTTTCTGATCAACTAACTTCTATGAACAGATGATGATGAAAATAACTTCCTCAAGTTAGAGATTTGCATATGGACAGGGCCTTCCAGAATCAAAGGCTTGACCGAAGCTGTGGCTCAAATGCTCACAACTGCAAGGACCCCTTCACTTAAACTAAGAGGAGAGAAAACCAACACCATTTTCTTCGGTGTCCAAAACTCATAGGTTAGGCCCGAAGCTGGGTCACACTTTGTCACCTGAACATAACTGAGCCCCACCTCCTCTTGGTAGCTAAAGTACAGCAAACCCTCAAGGAACCCTGACATTAAAGCTAGGTGTGGGTGGAGATGGGGACAGTTAAGAAGCAACGACCAGGAAAGCGATGAAGCTACCCCATTCGCCCCAATCCAAGTCCTGTCTCCTAAGTCATATTTCTTCTCGGAAAGCATGAAAACTCTCCACAGACTCAGATCTAGCTCAGGCAGGGAGGAGGCAGGCAGGGCCAGGTACACATGAGCACTTTAATCCTGCCAAGCTAGAAAAGAGAAGGAATTTGGCCAATGGATTTCAATACTGTTTACATATTCTGAAATTATTCTGTACATGTATACACATCTATTTTTTTTTCCATTTTTTCTTTTGGTTATGAAAAATGAGCATCCTGTGTCTCTTGGCGGTTAACTAAGTGAAGAAGAGACATTTCTCTGTCATACTTAGAAGCTAAGGTGTAAAATTTAAAAAGAGAATATCAGAAGACCCATCTTTGATTCAATAAGATCTCACCTGAAGCAGACTGTATAAGGTGCACTGAGGCATGTTTGCCAGCTGAGAGAAAGAAGCCAGAGTGCGGCAGACGATGGGGGATGGTTAAATAACAATGATGGTAAAAATAGACTCAGCATCCTCGGCAGACTGTGTAAGGTGTGAAGAGAGGGTGAGGAGACAGGATAGAATATGTCCTCCTACCATCAAGGCAAATTGTTTTTGAATATCAAAATTACCCATAACTAAAGGATTCCCAAAGTCTCTCTCAGGCTAAACGAGATCCTACCATAGCAACACTGTTAAAAAACTGAGAACTTCTTTGATTACTTTAGTATGGTTTCCTTCTTCCCCTTTCACATCTTCAGAGCATGTAAAAAATTTTTCATGGGCCAGGCATGGTGGCTCACGCCTGTTATCCTAGCACTCTGGGAGACCAAGGTGGGAGGATTGCTTGAGGTCAAGAGTTCGAGACCAGCCTGAACAAGACCAAGACTCCCGTCTCTACTAAAAATAGAAAAAATTAGCAGGGCATGTTGATGCACACTTGTAGTCCCAGTCAGTCACTCAGGAGGCTGAGGCAGGATGATCGCTTGAGCCCAGGAGTTTGAGGTTGCTGTGAGCTAGGCTGATGCCACGGCACTCTAGCCTGGGTGACAGAGTGAGACTCTGTCTCAAAAAAAAAAAAAAATTCCATTACCATTATTTAAAAAGCAAACAACATCTATTCCTTTTGACCAGAGAAGACAAAGCCTGAGGCACATGTGAAAGGTAGCAGAGAATGAGAGGCAGTAGCCATTGGGCAATGGTTCAGTGACAGAGAGACGGAAAGCAGAAATGAACACCTCCCTCCTCTGCCCAGAGACTCAAGGTCCCTAAGACTCACCACAAGTCAGTAGGAAGGCTGGGCAGGGACCCAGGTCTCCTGAACCTGTGCAGCATTCTGCAACACACAGCACTAACTTAATTCTGCAAATACAGACTGCTGCATGAATTGTGTGGGGGTGAAAATAAAGCTTCCTAGACTGCTCTCCTATGTGTTCTCTCTCCCACTGTTTCTGTACCCACTCTATCTGAATAGCATCAGTAGAATGTGGAAGCACAAAGTGGAAATGAGAAAAATTATTTTAAAGACATAGCTATAAGTGCTGAGCTTAAAATGTTCAAAATAGGATTGAGTACCACCCACTTCCACCAAAGTGCTCGATGATTTCTTGTGTTCTGGGCCCACTCTACAAAAATATGGTGCCCCATTAAGTTGTACATTCATAGGGGTTTCAAGATTGCTCCTTGTAATGTCTGTTTTAGAGTATCTGAATAAATCATTTCTTCTTCATTTCTCATGCTTAGCAGGTTGAACATCTTACTACTAAATGAGAGAATCACCCAGACATATTTTTAGTAGGGAAGCCTGAGTTTGCCTTACAAGAGTACCGCCTAGTGTTTATATGTGGAACTGCACACAATTTTTCTTCACCCAGTTAAGAACATATCATTTGTGTTATGGTACAACTTTGCTTTATGAAATGCTAAAGTACATATGTAGACATATTTTTTCAAATCAAATTGTGTTCTCATGGATTTGTGTTAGTATTTTAAATGTGTGTTCACAATGAAATTGTCTCTGAGACATTATAAAGCCCATACTTTAAAATTCACCCAAACTTCTAGAATTCTAAATTAATAGAAAAATGGTTTCTAACAAAATACTGCCAGACTTTTCAATTGTTAACATACTGTGCTTTAACCATCAGAGACAGTAGTAATTGCTAAAGCTCAATTTCCTGAGAAATATTTGTGAATTTTTCCCAAAACATGTATTTCATAGAGAGCTCATATGAAAAAATAATGACAGATATTTGTTGTATAATTACTATGTTCTTGACACTGTGCTAAACACATTGCATACATTATTCCCATTTAATCCTCACTTAATATTTATAAAACGCTTAGAGCAATTCCTGGCATATAGTAAGTGATATCAAATAAATAAAAGAACCTAAATCATCCTGAGGACTAAGTGTTATCATCCTTATTTGACAATAATAAGCCTGAGTTTGGAGAAGTGAAGTAACAGTACCATAGGTATACACTGGTAAGTGGTTTACCTAGGATTCACTCAAAGTTTATCAGACTCTAAAGGCTGTGCACCATGCCATGCTGCCACTCCTCATACCTCTTCTCTCTATATGGTGGCTGTATTAGTTTGCTAGGGCTGCCGTAGCAAAGTACCGGAGAATGGGTGGCTTAACCAACAGAAATTTATTTTCCCACAATTATGGAGGCTAGAAGTCCAAGATCAAGGTGTCAGCAGGGTTGATGTCTTCTGACAACTTACTCCTTGGCTCGTAGATGGCTGTCACCTCCCTGTGTCTTCACATGGTCTTTCTTCTGTGTGTGTCTGTATCCTAATCTTCTCTTATAAGGATACCAGTTATATTAGATTAGGGACCATGCATATAACCTCATTTAATCTTAATTACCACTTTAAAGGCCCCATCTCCAAATACAGTCATATTCTGAGGTACTGGGGGTTAAGACTTTAACATATGAATGTGGGGTATGCAGTTCAGCCCATAATCATCCCTATCTTTGTTTATTCATATATTAGACTCTTTCCAGATATCTCTAAAAAGCTATGCATGCTGCACGTGCCAGGCACTGATTCAGACACTGAGGACACAAAAATGCATATTCATGAACATCAACAACCATATTTAGTAGGAAAGAAATATGCAAACACAATTATTGCAGCTCAACATGGGGAAAGTGCAATGATAAAAGTAAGTACTCAGTTCAGAGCTGGTTCCGAAGAGAAAGAGATTAATTCTGGGAAGAGAAGGCAAGACTTCAGCAAAGATGGCATCTAAGATGGATTTTGAAGACAAACTACCTAAGTGGACAAGAGAAAGAAGAACCTTCAAAATAAAGACACAGAACATGAAACAATACCCACATCAAGGACATACCAAGTCAGTCATCTCATATACAGGAATATAAAATTCAATGTAGAAGAAAAGGACTAGGAAGAAATGATGCTAGAGAGAGATTGAGAGACCATATTACTAGGGGGGACTATTGAAGAATGGCAAATGTTTCTAGCTCGGGAGCAGAGAGAGCCCTGATTTGTAACATTTACTGAGTTCTGTAATGTAAAGCCTCCTACCATGGCTGACTTTAAGCGATTAATATTAAGTCATTGAACTCTGGGGTTGGGAAGAGATGTACAGTAGCACACCATTCTATAGTATTCCCACCATGCTTGTACAATACTGTAAATAACCTTGTCTTAGTCAATTCAGGCTGCTATAGCAAAGTATCATATACTGTAAGGCTTACAAACAACAGAAATTTATTTCTCACAGTTCTGGAGGCCGGACGTCCCAGATCAGGGTGACAGCATGGTGGGGTTTTGGTGAGGGCCTCTTCCAGGTTGCAGACTGCCGACTCCCCCTTGTATCCTTGCATGTGGAAAGAGAGCTAGCTAGTTATATGGCCTCTTTTTATAAGGGCTCTAATCCCATTCATAAGGGCTCCATCCTCATGACCAAATTACCTCTCAAACACCACCACCTGCAAATATTATCACATTGGGGATTAGATTTCAACATGACTTTTGAGGGATACAAACATTCAGTCTATATTAACCTCATAAGTATAAATAACAGAAAAATATAATAAAATAATTAGAAAGTGATGAGTTTTAAGTATTTATTACCTTTCTTTTTAATATACAGGCTGTCCCTGGGTTATGGACATGAAATGTTCCTGAGAACATCTTTAGGTCAGATTTGTATGTGACTCGGATCCTGGTGAACAGGCATTATTATGTAATAATAATAATTATTATATATAAATGTATATCTATTATAATATTATTATTACAGTAATAATAACAATACTATAATGTCCCATATGTAGTAATAATAATATAGTGTAATACTGTAATAATAACAATACCCCCATACTATAACAATGTTACAGAAACTATCGTGCTCTTTCTTTTAATTCAAACAAACAGAACATAAAAACAAACTCATGCAAAAAGTTTAGATAGGAAAAATTCCAAAAAAGAATATTAAAGATTAACACTCACCTAATGTTGCATCAATACTAGGCTAATAAGAATGTTACGCTTATTTTGATCTTCTAACCCAATCAATAATAATCTTTCCATTTCAATAATTAATCCACTGTGCTGTTTAGTAATAATTGATGCTTTCATTGGAGCACTGCCTTTCACATGTTTCATTATTCTCACTTTATTCTTTATAATTGTTCTGATAGTCAAGCGACTAAAGCCTAATGCCTTCCCAATGAATGATGATGTCGGCCTTTCTCTAAGTGCTTAATTATTTCTATTTCCTTCTCCATCATAATCACCTTTCTCTTCACTGCGGGCTCACCCAGATTTGCAGTAGACTTTCATTTTGGAGACATGGTCATGAGGGTAAACACAGACTCACAAAATCGAATAAAAAAGTTAAGATGAAAGTGGCCGGGTGCGGTGGCTCACGCCTGTAATCCTAGCACGCTGGGAGGCCGAGGCGGGTGGATGGTTTGAGCTCAGGAGTTCAAGACCAGCCTGAGCAAGAGCGAGACCCCGTCTCTACTAAAAATGGAAAGAACTTATCTGGCCAACTAAAATAAATATAGAAAAAATTAGCCGGGCATGGTGGCGCATGACTGTAGTCCCAGCTACTCAGGAGGCTGAGGCAGGAGGATCGTTTAAGCCCAGGAGTTTGAGGTTGCTGTGAGCTAGGCTGATGCCATGGCACTCACTCTAGCCCAGGCAACAAAGCAAGACTCTGTCTCAAAAAAAAAAAAAAAAAAAAGATGAAAGTGATGCTGTAGGTAAGCAACACTATAAACGATGAGACTAGCCACAAGCGTAAAGATGCTGCCCCAACAAACTGCTTATGCCATGCGGGTTTGTTTATATGCACGGAGGAAACTAGTTCTTGAATTATTAATATAACTATTTAATTATAAACTATCCTTATGGGGAACCTCAGGAGCCCGTCCATAAGTACAGACCACCATAAGTCGAGTTGTCCGTAACCTGGGGGCTGCCTATAATTTATTTAACTAGAAATATACATAATTTAATTTTTCATGAAGACTGTGCTTACCAATTGAATTGGCTCCTAAAATTCCTGAAAATTTAGCAATCAGCTCTTGCAACCCAGCGTGAGCTGACTCCAGCACACACATGGTTTTAAGACCTGGAGGAACATGTGGATCACGGCTTAGAAGACTGTGAAAGAAGGCCAGTGGAAGCAGAGACCAGAAGAAAGGAAATTGGGTGGCGGCTCTCCCAGAGGCAGGGTAAGCGATGTCCATCTTAACTGCCAGCTTCCAGCACTACCTGCACTGCACGGCTCCCATGCTTCTCTGGTCTGTCACGTAGGGCCTAGCTCTGGACGACTGCAGTGTGCCATTCTCCAGTGCTTCAGTTCTGTAAGCGCCGTCTCCAACAGATTTGAAGTTAATTGAAAATGAGGCCATTTCTGCCACCTCTCTAGTATTCCTCCACATTACTAAATGCAGTTCTAGTACTGTGATAAGTACTATACTAGTAACATTGCACTAATAATGACTTACTTATAAGCACGTCCACTCACATGCTCACAACAGTTCTTGGTTTGGTCACAATGCCCCATAAAATCTGCTCCAGCCCAGTTCTCCAGCCCGGACCCACCTCTAACTTGCAGCCTCACTGAGCCTCGGCCTCTCCCTGCCCGGCTGCCCCTGCTTGCTCCCCAGCTCTCTGCTGAGCCTCCATGGCACTGTGTTCCCTCCTCACTCGTTTATTGTGTCATAATTTATCTGCTTCCTCCATTAGCCTATGGACCCATCTAGCCAAAAACTGTAGGTCATTACTCTTGGTATCCTCAGCACAATGTCTAGAAAATATTACATATTCAGTAAACATTTTTTAAATGAATGGGGTGAGCAGTATGGCTAGCACACTGGAGCCAGACTTCCCCAGTTTAAATTGACTCTGTGCTCTCCGGCTGTGTGGCATGGGCATGACATTTTATGTCTGCATCTGGGTTTTCATATCTGTAAAACTGGAAGGAGTCCTGACCTCATCGATTCTTGTGAGGATTAAATAAGATAATGCAAGTTAAGTTCCTAGACCTGACTGGCATATAGAGAGTACTCAACAGAGGCTGCCCACAGTCCTTGGTTCCTAGCCCCTTCCGTCTTCAAAGCCCCCCATGGCCAGTAGGGTCTTCTTCACATCACATCACACTGACACTGACTCCCCTGCCTCCCTCTTCCACATTTAAATGCCCTGTGATCACATTGGGCCCACTTTGATAATCCAGGATAATCTCCCTATTTTAAGGTAAACTGATTAGCAACTTTAATTCCATCAGCACCTTAATTCCCATTTGCCATATAAAGTAACATATTCACAGGCTCTGGGAATTAGGACATGGGCATCTTTTTGAAGGCCCATCGTTCTGCCTACCATACCCAGACTTGCCTGACTCCCTCCAGTTCTTCCGTTTCCCACTGCCAACTTTCCTAACTATCCACCCCTGCCTAAGAACCCTTCATAGGTCCTCATATCTTCTATGCCCAACCCCCTCCTCTACCTGGCCTTCAAGGTATCGCATCACTGATTGGGCCACCACTATCCCCTGGCTCTTCCCCCAACCTCCCCACCGCCCCTCCCTCCCTGGGAGGCACCCTCACCTCCAGGTAGGCCAAGATTGACCATGTGTTAGTTCTCAGAAAGAACATGAATTCCTTCCAAACGCACTTCAGAAAATAACCTCTTATCGCAATGCAATAAAATAAGAAATTGATGAAAGTCAAAGGAGCAAGGCATAATGGTTGAAAGCATGGCCTTAGAAATGAGAAAAATCTAGTCCATTTCCTGGTTTGCCAAGTAACCTCAGGCAAGTGACTTAATCTCTAAGCCCTAGTTTTCTCAACTATAAAATCAGTAAAAATAATGCATACCTTACGGAATTTTGAGGAGAATTCAGTGATGGAATGAGTACAGTAAAGTTAGTCCAGTGCCTGGTACATAATAAAGATTCAATGAATGTTGCATAATGTTGTTGTTGTTATTATATTCTAGGCACTTTGCTAAATGTCAAGATACAGTCCCTGCCCTCCTGGAGCTTACAGTCTAATGGGGCCTGTAGAAAAAAGTCAATTACACCATGGTAATTGTCCATGGTGTTATGCAAACACCTGGGAGGGATACCAAACCAGACCACAGGCCGTTTTTCCATGCAATGACCTTTAGGTCTCTTTGCAAATATAACACTTTGTCCATCCCACACAGCCTTGGAAGAGTGATTTGCAGCTTCAGTGGTACTCAGCAGGAGGCAGTTAGAAAACAATGAAAGCAAAGAGGTTGGAATAACTAGACCCAATGAACGCAAACACTCCAATTAAAATGCCCTTCCCCAGACCCAGTACTTAGAGTTCTCAGATACGCATAATGCTAAATAAACACAAAGCCACAGTGTAAATGATTTCTCTTAATAGTATTAGTCATTCAGATTTCACAAGCTAAGAATTAAAAAGTAACAACATCAACAATGTTGTATTGATCTGTAGTGGCCAGGAATTAGGAATGGAAGCGGGAGGGAGGACGGTGGTTATCAAAGGACAACACCACAAGGGATCCTTGTGATGATGGGAACATTCAGTATCTTGACTTCAGTGGTGGATACACAAACCTACAGGAGTGATAAAATTGCAAAGAACTGGAATTAGATAGTGGTGATGGTTGCCCAACATTGTGAATACACTAAAAACCATGAGATTGCATACTTTAAAATGGTTAAAACAGTGAAAAAATGTTTAGAACTGGATACACACCTGACTCAAATGAGTAAAAGCAAAGTTGGGAAAATCAAAGTAAGACCAGGTGAACTGCATCAATGTCAATATCCTAGTTGTGATGCTGCACTACTGTTTTGCAAAATGTTATTATACCTTTGGGAGAAATTGGACAAAGTGCACACTGGGATATTTCTCTCTCTCTTATTCCTTATACTTGCATGTGAATCTATACTACAATTAGTTTAATACAAATTTTAATTTTAAAAAAATGGCTGTGATTCTTCAACAAGAATGGTTTTATTGTATCATTTCCTAATAGTATCTGAAGACAGAGGGAAAATAAATGCTTTTGTTTCATTAATCAGAAATACTAGCTGGGCACAGTGGCTTATGCCTGTAATCCCAGCACTTTGGGAGACCAAGGCAAGAGGATCACTTGAACCCAGGAGTTTGAGACCAACTTGGGCACAGACCCCACCTCTATAAAAATTTTAAAATTAGCCAAGTGCAGTGGTACACACCTGTAGTCCCAACCACTTGGGAGGCTGAGGCAGGAGGATTCTTTGAGCCCAGGAGTTCAAGGTTACAATGAGCTATGATTTTGCCACTGCACTCCAGCCTGGGCAACAGAGCAAGACTCTGTCTCTAAAAAAAAAGAAAGAAAGAAAGAAAGATAAAAATACTTCCTAAATGTGAAGGTTTTCCTCTCAGATTCACTTCATGCCATCCCAAGTGGTCAGCATTCTTTACTAACTAGGAGGGTTTTGAGAAATGACCTATCCTGGGAAGGCTGAACTTACATTTATCTTTGTCAATCCACATACCATGCCTGAGCTTCATTTCTCTTAGAGATTAAGAAATTCAAAACAAATGCATTTATAATAGTAGTTTCTTTAATCAGTTTTGCTGTGGTGCAAAAGAGCCACTCTCATTCAAGTTCTTCAATCAATTTACTAAGTTCAAATAGGGACACTGAACATACACACGAATTTGAAGATCTGGTGGTGAACCACCATAGTTGTACCTAGATAGTCTTAATCCTAAGAGGTAACTGTGTTTCTCTGCCCCATCTCTCTGTGTGTCCCCTCTCTCCCAAAGACAGAGTTACTATAACCAAAGACAGTAATTCCATCCATTGTTCTTAATTCCTGGCCTTGGCACTTTGTGCTGTGACCCTGCACCTCAGATTTATGTTAACACATGCGCATCTTCTCATTTGCAGGAGAGTTGTGTTTTTTTATAAAAAACACATGATCTTTAAATTCACCCCCTTATGTTCCTATATGCTGATTCCAACAATGGTACGTGCTGATGCAGAAAACACTTTGGGACTTCTTCCTTACAATTACCTTCAAGGCTTGTACTATATATATTTTTGTCTGTCCTAAGTAGTGGAAATTTTTTTCTCCTGTGAAGAAAGAATTTGGTCACTGAGAACAGCTGAATAGAATTCACAGTTATAGCTGGTAAATAATGTGGGTAATGAAGCTTATTAAAACTACTTTTTTACCCACAGTGACCGTAAAGCAATGAGACTAAATTTTTTAATATTTGTGGTTCATAGTACTAGCTCTGAAGGCAGACTAAGAAGAATTCCCACCATGTTTTAAGCAATGACAGCAGGAGAATAAATGTGTACCACCAATCCTATGGTGATTTCTTTAGAAGACAACAATTGTTTGGATAGATGATTTCTAGCAAATGCATAACATCAGGGATACAGGTTATATAAAGAGGGAGCTAGGGACCCCAATTTGCCTCCCTAGCCCACCAACAAAGTACTGTCCTGCCCAGACCAGAAGGGGGACATAAATTTTGGAAGCATGAGACATACAATAGGATTGTCAAAACTGAATGAAAATAAATACAAAATTGTGAAATAATTTATGGAGTAACATAATTTATAAAGTACTATATTATATTAAATATATTTAATGTAAATATTATATAAATTCAGAAAATTGAAACAAAGGTCATGCGCACCATGAGCGCCATCTTGAGGCAAAAACTACCATTTTCAACCACTCCAAAAGCATTTGTTGGTCTACACCTGAGTAAAATATTTGTTTAAAAATTCAAAAATCAGGTTTTTTATTCTGTAGATATACGTTGCCTTTAAAATATATGTAAAGTGCATGGCACAACAAAGGTGTTCATTAAATATTATTATTCAATTTCCTATCACCCATGCTGGGCTAGGCTATCTCTCACTCTTAAGTAAAGAGAGATGGAGTATGTCTAAGATTACCAAATTATTAAATCCTAACAGTTGGGTTTAACAAGTTTATTTATAGCTTTCTTTAAATGTAATTCACTTGAAGCCAATCCTGTGTCCTTGTAATGCTCAAAAACACGAACGTGGGAGAGGACTGGTAGCCTTGGTGCTCTTTGCAGAACATGGAAAGAACTAAGGCAAACAACAGAGTAAAGGGTCCCAATCTCTGCTGTCTTTTTTTTTTTCTAACTACCTCTCCCACCCCCATGAGCTTCAACTAGCCAATAAAATCTAAGGCTTATGAAAAAAAAAACCTCAGAAAATACTGAAATACTGTTGCAATGGTTATGCCACAAGTAAAGGCATGAAAACGAGAATGACCCCAAACTGCATGTTTCTGTTAAAATGATTGTCTGTTAAAACCGCAAGTTGTTTGAACAACTCAGCTTTCCCCTACCCAACCAAAACTCTGACTCTGCTTTAGCTGGAAACTCACCTGGTCTTCAGGTGCACCCTGATGCACACCACCTCTATTCCGGTCACCTAAATCCTTTTCTTTTGACACCATGAAATGTACTTGTTCCATCACACAGCTTAGGAACATTTTTATCAACAGGGAAAAAAAATCACTATGTATAGCGGGTGTTTGTGATTCAGCAACATTACAAAGATGAGTACCTGGGTCCACAGAAAAACCAACTCTCATCTCACAGCCAGCTCAGCAGTCTCAAAGTCTCCCACCAACACGCACCTGCTCCTTGGTCAGCCATTTGCTGGGTGCTCGAGTTTGCCTGCAATAGTAGATACTAATGACTTTAAGAGCTATCAGGAGGCTAAATTAAAACAGAGATAATTCTGTCCATTCACTTATTTATTGTGGTCGTTGTCTCCATCAGAGTTGTAAGGCACCAGTGTCTCACGGGATCATAGCCTGAGAGCAGCTGATGTTCATATACCTTCTCAACATCTTCACTGGTTACATTTTCGAATGGAAACTGTGTCCAGGATGCAGTAAGGCAATGATCCAGACCACAATTAACCCAAAAGGGGTACACCTGGGGAGGTGTAGCCATCCCCAGAAGACAACACATCTGCCCTTTGCATAAAGAATCAAGTAGTATTAGCTACAATGTAAGCACAGCCTAGGGCAAGAGATTAAGTGACTTTCATGAGATTCAGGAGAGACGGAGAACCCAGACAGGCTCAAAAAAATATGTATGGAGGATTAAGAGCTACCACAAGACAAGAAGAGGGATGCATTTTATTACTAACTACATTCTTTTGTTAATATATTGACAATTCTCAATGCCACTGTGGTTCATGTTTGGAAAAGGTAAGTCAAGTGAAAATTCTGCACACTAAGAATCAAGTTGATAAATTCAAATTTAAATGCTAATTGGGTACAGGAAAGTTACCTCCTGGGTCCTTAGTTACTCAAACTTTGGATCTAACTACAGCTCTAACCCTCATTCTGAATGTCAAAACCCTGCCTCGTTTGGTGTCAGCAGCCTAATTAAAGAAGCACCAGGAGAGTAAAACCAATAACCTTTGTTAAATTACACCATTTTCCCAAAACCTTATCAATAGCGAACAGCATAGCCAAATCCCAGGGATCATGATGGTGGGGGGGAAATGTTCCCTGAGGCTTTCAACAAGATATGAGGCCTTGAGAAAGACTTCAAAGCCAAGCGAAACTTCCCTCAGTGCCCTACACAGAGCAACACTGAGCTAACAATGTACTGAGCTAGAGCAAGAATGGGGAGGCCTGTCTGTGACTCCCTCTTCCCTTCTATGGCCTCCAGGCAGTGGGACTCCAGGGGTACCAGAACCTTGAAGAAGGGATGTTTCACTCTATTGCTGAGAGATAAAAAGGACTTCATAGTTAGGATGAGGTTTCTGTGAGCCTCCCTGCAAATAGTCAGTGTTCTGCCAACCCTGAGTCCAGGGCAAAAGCCAAGATCTGAAGTCAAGGCAGGGACACAAGGACACCACCACCCTCCCCGCCTCCCCACACACACAAACCCCTCAGTGCACCTCTGTGGGCTGCAGCAATTAACTAAGATTCTCTGGCCTGTCATTTATTCTCTGGCCTGGCACTGTGGCTTTGTTAAAGACCAGACATCTCTGGCAACATGAAGACCAACCTCCACAGTAATCCCTGCTAACACTGGTCAGGGGCCTTCATGATAACAAGAAGAGGATGCTCCTGCTGGGACAGGGGCCTATCCAACAGACAGGCAGCCCGGCATGGAGAGGAGCCCTGACGTCTGAGTGTAGCTGCATGTCTGTCACACATAGTACCTGTGGTTGGCTGAACGATGGCACCCAAAGATATCAGGTCCAAATCCCCGAAACCTGTAAACGACACTGATACAACAAAGACTTTGCAGGTGTGATTAAGTTAAGGTTCTTGAGATAGGGAGATTATCCTGTAATATCCGTGTGGGCCCTAAACACCATCACAGTTATAAGAGAGGCAGAAGAAGATTTGACACATACAGAAAGAGATGACGATGTGACCACAGAAACAGAAATCAAAGCAATATGGCCACAAGCCTAGGAATGCCAGCAGCCACCAGAAGCTGGAAGAAAGAGCCTTTGAGTGAAGGACAGCCTTGCCAACACCTTGATTTGGGTCCAGTGATATTAATTTTGGACTTCTGGACTCTAGAACTGAGACAGAATAAATTTCTCTTGTGTCAAGCCACCAAGTTTGTAGTAATTTGTTACAGTGGCAGTATGTAACAAATATCCAAATTACAGAGGTTTTCTCATGCAAAACTTAATGAAAATTTGCTTCAGGCTTGGAAAAGTACAATTCCTAATGAGAAGCATTACTATGTGTCTGCAAAGCAGAAGGAACTGACTCTTTCCGTGTTATGGGCCAAATTGTGTTCCACCAAAATTCATGTGTTGAAGTCCTACCTCAGTACCTCAGAATGTCACTGTATTTGGAGATCAGGCCTTTAAATTAAAGAGGTACTTAAAATTGAATGAGATCATATAGTGGTTCCTAATCCAATCTGACTGTTGTCCTTATAAGAAGAGCAAATTTGGACACACAGAAAGAGACACCAAGGATGGGCACCCAGGGACCAAAGGCCATGTGAGGGCACAGGGAGAAGGCAGCCATCTCTCTGTGAGCCAAGGAGAGGAAACTCAGGAGAACCCAACACAGCCAGCACCTTCATCTTGGACTTCCAACCTCTTGGACTATTAAAAAAAATTTTCTATTGTTTAAGGCATCCAGTCTGTGATATTTTCTTACAGCAGCTGAAGAAGACTAATACAATCAATGACCAAACCTTCTCACCTCCTCACTCCCACACCCTCCATGGAGTTTACATATGGGCCCAATCAAGGAAGACTGGCCTAGCGAATCCATGTGTAACAGGATGCTAACGTTCAACCTGTTTTTAACATAAACTCACTTTGTCTTTCTCTTTGCTTCATAGAAAGAGTCATTCTGCTCATTCTAGGGGATAAAAGCAGCCTTCTTCAGAATGGACGGAAAACATCTCTCTTCCCCTCTTCTATGGTCTACAGTGTTTCTAAAGGCTAAGACCTTTTTCCAGGAAAAGAGAATGGGCCACAATGGGTCCCAGAGTCTAGGCCTAGTTAGAGGAAAACTCCAGTGCTTCCTGATGAGCTGATAACCCCACTCTGAAAGAAATAAATGTGGGTGTAGGGACAGTGAATATTTTGCTAGGTTGGAGGAGAAAGCAGTGTGTAAGGGAAAAAGTCATTACCCTAGATAGGAGAGAAGCAAACAGAAATCTCAGATGGAGACCAGCCATCTTGCTTCAGAGTAACTCCCCAGAGGTGGCAAAACCTCATTACAAGACTGGACGATGATGACCACGACAGACTTTAAGCCCCAGGGAGCTCCAACCAAGTGGAGGAAGTGGCCGTGAAAAGTGATTTTTTTTTTTTTAAACCTATCACTCTTGATGGGAAGGAAGGTCAGGAGAGACTAAGAAAAGAGAGGCACCACTAGAAGGAGAGGCCTGAATGGAACTTGTAGAGGACCAGGCGCTGGTCCTAACAGGCAGCCAGAATAAAAATGCCAGCAAGGAGAGGGATCCTAAAAGAAAAAGTAAAGCTTTTATGCCATAGGGCCCCAAATTCACCATTTTGTTCCCCAGCTCCAAAATTCTATTAATAGTAAGGGAGCATATGTAAGAGAAATTCTTTCCTGATTATTTCAGGTTATGTTTGGAAAAATCTGTATAAATAGGTATTCTCCAGAGAAACAGAACCAATAGGATGTAGATATAAAGAATGAGATTTATTATGAGGTGTTGGCTCATGTGATCATGGAGGCTGAGAAGTCCCACAATGTGCCATCTGCAAGTTGGAGGCCCAGGAAAGCTGGTGGTGTAGTTCTAGTCCAAACCCAAAGGCCCAAGAACCTGGGGAGACAGTGAGCTAAGTCCCAGTGCAAGTATAAATGCCTGAGAACCAGGAGCACTGATGTCCAAGGGCAGGAGAAGAGAGATGTCCCAGCTCAAGCAGACAGAACAAGTTTGCCCTTCCTCTACCTTTTTGTTCTGTTGGGCCCTCAACAGATCGTATGATGCCCCCCACATTGGTGAGGGCATCTTCTTCACTCAGTCTTTCCATTCAAATGCTAATATGCTAATCTCCTCCAGACACACCCTCACAGACACACCCAGAAATAATATTTTACCAGCTATCTGGGCATCCCTTAGCCCAGTCAAGTTAACCCATAAAATTAATTATGATACCCTGTGTTATGATACCCTGTGTTATGTGTTGAGTTTTATCCCCCTCTGTAGTCCTAACCCTCAAGCACCCAAGAATGTGATCCATTTTGGAAATAGGGTCTTTACATAAGTAATCAAGTCAAAATGAAGTCATTAGGAGTAATCTCTCATCCAATATGAAGGGTGTTCTTACAAAAAGTGGGAAATTTGGGCACAGAGGCAGATACACACAGAGGGAGATGATGTGAAGACACACAGGAAGAATGCTATGTTATGACAGAGGATTGCAGCGATGTACCTACAAGCTATAAAATGCCAGAGATGTCTGGCAAACCACCAGGAGCTAGAAGAGGCGAGGCAGGATCCTCCCCCGCAGGGTTCAGAGGAAGCATGGCCGTGCTGACATCTTGATTCACGATTTCTTGCCTACAGAACTATGTGACAACAAATGACTGTTGTTTTAAGCCATGCCATCTGTCAGTATGGCAGCCCCAGAAACCTAACACACCCTGCCTTTCCAAATATACTATATATGCCAAACTCTTCCAGACATGCTCATGTTAACTCCCACATCATGCTCCAGCAATTCCCACCCCACCCAAACACACTCATGCTATTCTCTCAATGACTCAGGCAGGTAATGGCTCCAGTGGATTAATCTTTTCAAAGTGTAGTATCAAGAACTTTAAAACTTTTTCTAACATGAAAGCAAATGCAACCTGTCAAAAAGTGAAAATGATGTGTTCTCCCACATGCTTTTACTTTGATGAAATATTTATTTTAAACAATATTACATTATTGCTGTTTGACAGGCCCCCTTTCAAACCTGGCACCGGGAGGAAACAAGCTACTCTATAAGCTCCACAGACAACAACCTGACAACAAAGCTTGCTGTGACACTATCTTCCTCCTGGGTGCCTCAGAAAAAGGAGCCCCACATGTTAGAATTTTATATGCAGTTTCTCATAGAACAGAAGGCCAATGCCAAAGACAAAGAAATAAACAAACAAACAAAACTTCTAAGCCAGCACAAATTCTTTCATGATCCCCCAATATATTTTTAATTTTTTGCATACTGGTTCAAAAATAATTACATTAAAGGCTAGCAAGTAAAATGATCAATAAATAAGATTGTTTTATTAGGAAAAAAACTTAGTCTTTGACATAGGACACAACATTTTAAAAGTCAGATAAAAGAATTCTTTAGATAACTCACTCACTTGGGCTGTTATGTTTGTTCAGCAACTAAGACACAACTCTGTTAGAACTGAGTTTGAGTTCATGCAATAAGAACTTGAATACATTGTCTTCACAAATTATGGTTTATTTTTCTTCCAGAACCAGAAATCCAGAGGCAAACAGACCATGACTGGAACAGCTGCTTAAGGAAATCACCAAGGATCCAGGCTTCTTCTAACTTCCTGCTCCTCCATCGTTAGCATATGACTTTTGTCCTCATGGGCACGAGGGGACTGCCTAACTTCCAGTCATTGAGCCTTTCTTCCATGGAAGGAGGAAAGGAAAAGTAAAGCACTCCTAAAGTAAAAGATGTGTGCCTACTGAATCTGTCCCATTTGTCAGAAAAAGTATAGCTTTCCTGGATGTATATCTTACTGACAAGAACTCTATCACTCTAAGAAAGCCTGGGAAATCTAGTTTTACATTGTTCCATTATTGCCCTGAACAAAATATGAGTTGTTAGTAAGGAACATGGAGGAGAATGGTATTGGGTTGAGGGGAGAATTAGCAGTATCTGCCACAGGTATGAAGGAAAAAAATAAAAAAAACTCCTTCTCTCTTAAATCGTAAAATCTTGACTGGGTGAGGTGGCTCATGACTGTAATCCTAGCACTTTGGGAGGCCAAGACAATAGGATCGCTTGAGGCCAGGAGTTTGAGACCAGTCTGAGCAAGAGGAAGACCTTGTCTCTACAAAAAATAGAAAAATTAGCCTGGTGAGGTGGCACGTTCCTGTAGTCCCAGCTCTTCGGGAGGCTGAGGCAGGAGGATCTCTTGAGCCCAGGAGCTTGAGGTTGCAGTGAGCTATTAATATGATGATGCCACTGCACTCTAACCCTAATGGCAGAACAAGAGCTTGTCTCAAAAAAAAAAAAAAGTCTCTCCTAGTAAAATAGTATGTGCCATCAATTAGCCCTATGATGGGAGGTAAAACCACCTGCTGGATAAATGGGCTTAAATTGCTGAAAAGGCATTCTAGACTGAAAACAGGCAAGAACTTCTTAACAAAGAAAACCAACAAACACAAACGCAATTATCAGTTAGCAATGAATATTCCTCCTTAGATAGGATAAGAATCATATCCTACAGAAAATTTTGTACATGCACATCAGAATATATATACAAAGATGTTAAATGCAGCACTGTTTGTAAAAATTAAAAGTTGGAAACAACCTTAAATACCATCAATAGAGAAGCAATTTTTAAAATATATATATAGTACTCCCATATATTGGGAAGTCTAAGCAACTGTTGAAAATGAGGTGGACTTGAATATCTGACATGGTTAAGGTGTTCCAAAATTGGTTAAGTGATAAATCAAATCCCATTTATATGAATACACATATGTGTATCTATGCCTACTTGTATACTTGCATAAAGGCAAAATTAGAAGATACATATCACACTATCAAGGCTGAGTAAGGCACAACAGTGGAGAGGAAAAAGAATGGTGTCAATAGGACAAGAGAATTTATATTTTCCTCTTATACTTCTGTATTACTTAAAATTTTATAGTAAAAATATACTTAACTATGACTTCTGTAACTCTGAAATAATAAAAACAAAAAGGACTAAAATTATGTGTTTTATACGACATGAAACTTTAGTATTCTGAACTAGAAGACTTAGTCTCACTTCTATCACAAACTTTGAATATCAATTCCTTCATCTATAAAAATAGGAGAGATTGGGCTCGATTTATAGGACTGTTTTGAGAAACAAATGAGAAGAAGAACACAAAAGTTCCGTGGAAAACTGACAGAATGGAGGAAAATATTTGCAAACCATATATCTGATAAGGGGTTCATATCCAAAGTATAGAAAGAATTCATACAACTCAATAGCAAAAAACCAAATAACCCTATTTAAAAATGAGGAAAAGACCTGAGTAGACATTTTTGCAACGAATACATACAAATGGCCAATGGGTACAAGAAAAGATTACCCATATCACGAATCATCAGGGAGTCAATGGTGAGCAGAGCAGCACATCCAGGCAGGGGGAGCTGCAGCAAGGTCAGTTTGACCTCTGTCATCAGCCTCCTTAACCTGACACAGACAAACGGGACAAGAGGAGAGCTTAGGATGAGGGTCCTAAGCTCAACAATCAAGGACGTGGACAGGAGCAAAGAAAAGTCAGGCTGAAGACAGGCACTTCACAGCAGATTCAGATCTCGGCTTCCAATCACACACACGACCACTCCTGCCACTTCCTCCACCATCACAAGAATGAAGGGATAGTTGATGATTTCTTTGCCCTTGCAGTGGTCTCACAGTTGTGCCCCTCACTCCCAGAAGAGAAACATGGTGAGTGGCTTAAAGCCATATTGGAGGAGAATGGAAAAATGTGATGGAGCCCATACTTCTCTCCCCACTTTGTTTCCTCCCTGACCCTCCACTAGTGGGTGAGTGCGGGGGCTCAGGGGCAGCCCCATCTGCAGCTACTCTTAGCTGCCTGCCCCCTTTGCATTCCTGCAAGTCACCTAATTTATTTCCTCTTCCTCATTGTCTATTTCGCATTTTTCCCTCATTTTTCACCTATAAGGTTCTTGTACCATCAAGAAGTATTAAAGAAGAGAAAGAGACTCTTAAGAAAAGGATAGTGGAGAGGAAAGCAGTAAGTTTTATAGAGTTGAGTGAACCTCTTACCCTCAAGAATTTAAGGATCATAGAATGGAGTGGGGTGGAGAGGAGGGCTGATTGGGACCTCTGGAGTCAGGCTTCTGAGCCACCTTCCTGGTAAATGTGTGCCTTTTTGCTCCAAACTGGCTCATTCTCAGTCCACCCAATATGTACACTTCAATCGTGGAAACCAAGGCACGGCACTGCTAAGGCTGACACTGAATGGGCACAGGTGTTTAGGGAGGGACAGCGTAACCCTGGAAAATGGGGTCCCCACCTGATTCAAAAACAATAAAATAGTGCTCATAGAGACAACAACAAAGTAATTGGCAAGCCTAGAAAGAGAGGAAGCACTGAAGTCCCTCTCAGCCTTGGGATGCAATGATCAAAATCACATAAAATCACTGGAATCATACATGAGAGAGCCGAAGAGGTCATTATCCAGAAGACAATGGTCCAGGTCTTCATCCTCCCCTGAAGCCCCATTTTACAGATGACAACATCGAGGCTTCCCATCTGGGCCTCCAGACTTCCATACTGCTCATCTTCCTCTAAGCAAATAAGTGCATAGTTGTCCATCAATCAGGGGGTTGATGATCCTTTATAGGTATCAATAAAGTTTCCAAATCTGGTTTCTTAGAACTGTCAGTACAGTCAATAAAACTGTGAGGCACTACATCACTTTGTGTATTGCTTTTTTCACAGTTCAAAATGGCATCTGTTCAGCCCAGTGTTATTTAAGGCCTAATGTTCATGGTGCTGGAGTGTACGGTGAAATAAATGAGGTTTCAGCTAATTAAATCCTGGCACAAAACTGAAGTGTTTGAAAAATCTCAAAATCCATCTATTGGCCTGTCCCAGAGCCAAGAGCCGCTGCTGTTATATGACACAATAAAAGAGATGCTGTGCAAATTTCAAATATTTTATTGAACATAAATAATTAGAATATCCAGCCATTTTTGAAGGCAGAAATATCTAGGAGCTAATACGCAGAAAGCATTGCAGATGTTCACAAACTACAGAAATGTCAATTTGCTTTTAAGTTCCTTTTAAGCAATTTTTTACTCTAAAGAAGTAAACATTTATAACTGTGAATAAATCGTTTGTGGTTTGGGCAAAATGTTTAGGAATATTCAATAAAGCATCCATATAAATATTCAGTTATGGAGATAATTTGATTTAAATAGATGGTACTTTCAATAAATAAACATTGTTCAACATGAATAAACATTTTAAACAACCAGCAAGCATCAAAACCCAGCTGATGTTTCATGCAAATCTTTGGAAAACGTTTTATTTAGCAGTTCTTATATACACCACACATTGTCAATGATTCTTTCATACTCTTTATTATCAGGAATATTTGCATGAAAGCTGTACTCTTTCTTAAAGGAATTTATCTTTTTACAGCACCACATTTTATTATCATCTTTTCTTCTTTCCAGAGTGACTTTGTGGCATCGTGTTGCCCAAGGTTATGAGTACAACAGCAGGAACCCAACTGCCTGAATTTGAATGGTCTCTGCCATTTACTACTCTGTGACCTTGGGCAGTTTAACCTTGTTCAGCCTCAATATCATCATTTGTGAAATGGAAACCATAATACCCTTCTCACAGGAATGAGTATTAGATAAGATCATGTGAGTTAAGTGCCCAGAAAACACTCTATAAACCTACCTATTATCACTCTATATGATTTTGTATAAATTGAACCTTCCATCTGAATCGTTTAAAACAGAGTTTGCGCTTCCATTGTTTTAGACTGTAACTACTTTCCCACACACTGTTAATGGAAATGCACATTGGCATAACATTCTTAGAGAGCAATTTGGTAATAGTCATCAAAATTTGAAATGCACATTTCCTTTGATCCAGTAGCTGTGCTCGTGGGAATTTACCTATCACTAGCTAGTTGACAAATGTGTTGCTAGATTGATGTCCCAGAATGTTCACTGCTGCATTTCTGTAATAGCAAACTAAGAAAACACTTACATGTCCACCAATAAATGATTAAGTAAATTACCATGAACCCTCACTTATGGGACTTGTCACAATGGGAATTTTACCTTTGCATGTTCGGTTATTGGATTATTATTATCTTTCTTCCTTGTGAGGAGAGAACACTTGTTCCCCTTTCTAAAGTTTCTTTTTAATGTGGAGGGAGCCCAGGTAGTGACACACTGTTGACCTCTCTGCCCCTCTATGCACTCAACCCAGGTTGGGTAGAAGGCACTCATGGGACTGGTAAATTGGGGAAGCAAAACTGGACATGCTCTGCTCAGCAATTCCCTTTTACTTCTAGAGAGAGAGAGCAGTCCACAGGGAACAGGGGCTCTCTTCTCTCCAGGTCTTCACCCGGCAGTCCCCCGAGTGGGAAGCTTACTGTGGCCAACCCTGCCTGTGACTAGGTGGGTACAGCTGCCCAACTCTGGATATTGGCATTAGGAAGTTCATGTGGTTTGCACACTACCCTGTACCTTTCAACATAGCCTGTAGCGATAAAAGAGTTAAATGATGGAATCTGTCAATCTTTTCTTTTATATTTCAGTTTGATCAGAACTTGGGCAAGGAAAAAGGATGTTTTTGAAGGGCTTTGTGAAGGCTTCCATCCCCCCCAAAAAATGTAAACTCCATGGAGATAAGAATTATATCTGTCTTGCTCACCACTGCACTCCTAGAACAGAACCTAGGCCCAAAAAAATGAATGAATGAATGATACAAATGGTGTTATTTAAAAAGCGTGTGATGTGTCTGTGTGTGATAACATAAATGTGGTTTTCTTTAGAGAGAAGGACTAGAAAAGAAGGCAGCCTCTTCAGTGTATACTTACTGTTTGGCTTTCCTAATTGTGTTTATGTGTTTGTTATTTGATTAAAGGAGTAGAGGTGGAAACTGTCCAAAAAAGGTTAGTGTGAAGCATAATTATGAACCATTTTGTTTTCTTCTTTTCACCTTTTTGTATCAAAATAAACATTTTTAAGAGAAAAACTCATTAGAAAGAAAAGAAAGAAGGAAAGGAGGGAGTGAGGAAGGAAAAAAATGTTTACCAAATCCTTTTGTAAAATGCATAATCATCCCTCTACGTGTTCTCAATCTTGGTTGAAAAAAACACAGAAACAAATTCTGGCTACAGTACACAGAAGAGGAATGCATCTGAAGGCATAAAATGGCTAAGAAAGTTCATGGAAAGGCTGGAGAACCAGCTAAAAAGTGGGCAGAGTCCAAGGCTGCCCTGCCACCACCATAATGATGTCACGAGAACTGAGAATGAGGACCACACCACAGATGGTCACCACACTGATGCTCTCACTGAGCCATCGTATCCTGACTCTGCTGCCACAGTGAGTCATCTCTGACCCTCCTGTATCTTTATCTCACAACCCCAAGGTTTAAAGTTCAGGGCAGGAGCAGCCAGTTAGCCAAGGTGAGGTCACCTGCCTAAGTGGAGGTTTGGCCTTTGGAGATCAGGGACATCTCACTCTTACAAGAGGGTGGATAGTTTGGGAACAGATGCTGGTAGGGAGGTGGGTTTATAGGAGGGAGAGGAAGGAATCTCTCATTGCTTGCTTCTGTTTTCTCAATGAATTATGACAAAGGACTATAAGGTCCTTTAGAGTGGGAAGTGAGAAAGCAGTGTTAGAGATTTGAGAAAAGAGAAGGTGTGAAACAGCCCTTTTGGAGGTTGGTGGTCCAGTTATCTACTGCCATATAATAAACCATCCCGAAAACAGTGATTTACAAAAATAAAATAATTTCTTTTGTTCGTGAATCTGGAGGTCAAGTATGCCCAGCTAGGCAATTCTTGCTCAGGGTCCCTCAAGAGTGCAGTCAGGGGCCGGGCGTGGTGGCTCACACCTGTAATCCTGGCACTCTGGGAGGCTGAGGCGGGAGGATTGTTCGAGGTCAGGAGTTCGAGACCAGCCTGAGCAAGAGAGAGACCCTGTCTCTACTAAAAAAAATAGAAAGAAATTATATGGACAACTAAAAATATAGAGAGAAAAAATTAGCCGGGCATGGTGGCTCATGCCTGTAGTCCCAGCTACTCGGGAGGCTGAGGCAGTAGGATCACTTGAGCCCAGGAGTTTGAGGTTGCTATGAGCTAGGCTGATGCCACAGCACTCGCCCAGGCAACAGAGTGAGACTCTGTCTCAAAAAAAAAAAAAGAAAAAAAAGAGTGCAATCAGATGGTGGGTGAGGCTGGAGTCATCTTGAAGGCTTGTTCACACACATGGCTGGCTCCTGGGCTGGAAAGACAATAGCTGGGGCTCCTCAGCAATCTCTCTCTCTCTCTCTTTCTCTTTATATATATTTTTTTAATATTTATTTATTTATATGTGTATACACACATTCATAAATATACATACACATACATACATATGTATATGTGTATACATAGATATATAAATAATTTATGTTTATATAGCAATGTATATGTATATTCACATGGCAGCTGAAGGCTCTCAGCATCCCAAGAGAAACCAGCAGAATCTTCATGTTCTTTTCTAAGCTGGCCTCAGAAGTCACATGGTGTCCCTTCTGCCCTGTGCTAGTTATGAAAACAATCACAAAGTCCTACCCAGATTCAAGGGAGTAGAACATAGACCCTATCTCTCAATGGGAGAAATGTCAAAGAATTTGCTGAGATATTTGTTTGCTTGCTTGCTTGCTTGCTTGCTTGCTTGCTTATTTGTTTAGAGATGGGGGCTCACTCTGTTGCCAGGCTGAAATGCAGTGGCATGACCACAGCTCCCCATAACCCCAAACTCCTGGGCTCAAGTGATCCTTCCACCTCAGCCTCCCAAATCCCTGGGATTATAGGCGTGAGCCACCATGCCAGGCTTGCTGAGATATTTTGAAATCACTACAAATGGAACAACAAAAATATTAAGGAAGTATAAGATTGTAGGGCTATATTGAGTGATCATTTGAGATAGTTAGTCATGAATTAGAGAGAGACCAGTGGGCAGAGCTGTATATTTTTGTCCATTGACTTTTGGCTGCTTGGGTACCAGTTCAGGAAGGAGAGTAGTTGGGTGTAAAATGGATTTTGTCAGCTCCTATCATCTCTGTGAGGATGTAGGCACTATGAGAACAGGGACCTGCTCTGTCAGATTTACGGCAAGATCTCAGAGCTTAGAGCTGGGCATGGTACAAAGAGGTCCCTCCATATATCTGTATTGTGGTTGAGAATGGCTCTTTTTCACACTTTGTTCAAGCTGTTCTTTCCAATCAGGATGCCTCCCTGCCTCTGCTGTCACCAACTTCACTGTATGACATTGCACAGATCACTTGACTGTTTGGAGCTTCAGTCTTCACATCTATAAAATGAAGATTATATGATCTTTAAGGTCTCATTCAGATATAAAAATCATCTTGCTATCTTATCCCACTCATCTGATGACTTCCAACAATGATGCCAAAATACATCAGCTCAGATGAAGGCACTAGCACAGATGCCCTCGGGTTTTTACCTTATAACTGATCCACTTAAGACGCAGCCTCTGGAAACACATTGAATCTAAAAGCAAAGCCTCCTACAGTCAATAAATCCTTGTTGGATTTCAGCATGAGACTGCAGAGAGAGAAGTATTGATGCTGGAGCTGTAAAGTACCTAAAAAAAGACAGATCTAGCCCATTCTTTGCCCTCTGGGGTGTTCACATCCTTTCTTAGCTATCACCCAACCCAGTCAGATAAATATATCTCTTTTTATCCTTCCACATACGTCAATCCCTTTCTTTCCTGAATCATTTTTGTTGTTTTACTCTGAACCTTCGCCACTCTATCTCTGCCTTTTCAATGCTTAAAATCCGGACCATCCACAGGGTAGGAGGTCGGAGGGCCACAGAGGGACAGTAGAGACAAATGACACTTGGTCAGGAAAGCAGCAATAGTCACTGAGCATTCGCGGTGGCCTGAAGATGGCAGTACACCCCAGAGTCAGATTTTCAGAGCTATCAACTGCCTACGTGGTGGACTTCAGGGCCAAAAGCAAGGTCTCCTGCTCAAAAGTGGCTAGCCTGGATTCAGACCACGCCTCCATCACTAACCAATGTGTGTGAGACCTTGGGTAAGTTAATCCTTAACCACTCCATTTCTCAGTTTCCTCCTGTAAAAAATTAGAATGATAGGCCGGGCACGGTGGCTCACGCCTGTAATCCTAGCCCTCTGAGAGGCCGAGGTGGGTGGATCGCTCGAGGTCAGGAGTTCGAGATCAGCCTGAGCAAGACCCCATCTCTACTAAAAATAGAAATAAATTATCTTGACAACTAAAAATATATATACAAAAAATTAGCCGGGCGTGGTGGCGCGTGCCTGTAGTCCCAGCTACCCGGGAGGCTGAGGCAGTAGGATTGCTTAAGCCCAGGAGTTTGAGGTTGCTGTGAGCTAGGCTGACGCCACGGCACTCACTCTAGCCCGGGCAACAGAGTGAGACTCTGTCTCAAAATAAAAAAAATTAGAATGATAATACATCTGACTTCATAGGCTTGTTGTGAAGATGAAATAAGACAATACACATCAAGTGCTTAGAACAGTACCAAGCATGTCAGAAGTGCTCTATAAATATGAGATATTATCTATTATCATCCATGGTCCCAGAAATTTTATCATTAAAGATGTATTCCTTGTGATTGAGGCAGGGGCTCTATCCTTACTGCTAGTCTGATTCTACTCATATTCCCAGGTTAAGAATTCCAGTGTGTTCCTGCCTTATTCTGTGATAAATGAGATTCCTACCTGGGCACCTGTAACAGTCCCTGCCTTGATAATCTGCCAATGTCCAATCCCTCTGCCACCAGCTCCATGTCTTTAGTCTCCTTCTTGTGGCTGAAATCCAGCTCCTGCAATTCAGACCCATGGATGGAGTTCTGCCAGGTGTGAAGTAGCTATTCAAGAAATAACTAGTTGATTGACCAGCCGCCTTCCACTGGTCCCCTGATGCAGACTGCAGTGTGCCCCATGTGCACCATCCTCTGTGCTCTCCCCACCTGCAGAGAGCCACTGGTCTCTCAGCGCTGCTTCCTCACTGCCCACACCTGAGCCCCCTGCCATCCTCCATGAGCAGAGAGGTCTAAAACATCAGCCAAACCAGTATGCCTTTTCCATCTTCTTGGCTGATTAAACCAGATCATTAAATCTCTGGGGGCTGTCCTCTAAAACACACGTTCCATGAATCTCCTGCTCCAAAACTTCACCTTTCCAGGGTCAGACAAGTATCTGTTGGGTGCATTTATCAATATGTACCCAGCTTTCTCCCACTTTTTACACCACCCTCTGCAGCTGTCCATGAGTGTCGCAGGGAGAGCCCCCTCCCTCCTCCTTGGTTCCCAGAATCCCTGCCAAGTACAGGAGAAGAGTCAGGGCTGTGACAGAGGGGATCAGGCTACCAGATCCAAGGGTTTGGACGAGAAAGGAGTGAGACTGAGGCTAGAAACATAGGATGGGAGCAGATCAAAGGGCCTTGAAAGGAGGCAAATGAGTTTGAACTGGAGACTGGCATGATAACAGTGATGCTTTATCATCAGGGGGTCCTAGCCCAGGTACACTCATGTGGGGATGAGAAGGTTTGGAAGCAAGGAGACCAGTGAGAGGGGCACAGACTCCTTTGAAAGTCAGTAGAAAGGCAGACCCTTTGTCCAGAAAAAAAAAAAAAAACACTAAATAATTTGTGTAAAATTTCAAGGAGTTGACAGATTTTAAAGACCATCCATAGGACTCTCTGGGGCGTCCCTGAACTTCAGGCTAAAAATCCCTTGAGTAGAATCTTACAACCAATTGTCACCTGTCATGAAGTAGTCACCCAAATAGTAGTTGCTATGGACTAAATGTTTGTGCCCCCTCAAAGTTCATATGTTGAAGCCTACTATGGTTTGAATGTTTGTGTTCCTTCAAAATTCATTTTGAAACTTAATGCCCACTGCAATAATATTAAGAACTAGAACTTTTAGGAAATGATTAGTTTATGAGGGCTCCACCCTCATGAATGGGATTAGTGCCCTTAACAATAGTCCTCAAAGGAACTAGCTCACCCCTTTTGCCCTTCTGCCATGTGAGGACCTAGAAAGAAGGTGCCATCTTGGAAGCAGAGAGTGAGCCCTCACCAGACACCGAATCTCCTGGTGCCTTGATCTTGGACTTCCCAGCCTCCAGAAATGTGAGAAATAAATTTCTATTATTTATAAATTACCCAGTCTAAGGTATTTTGTTAGTGCACCCTGAATTAACTAAAACAAAGCCCTAACCCACAATGTGATGGTGTTAGGAGGTAGGGCCCTTTGGAAGTAATTAATGGGTTTACATGAGGTCATGAGGGTGGATCCGCACTATGGGATTAGTGCCATTATAAAAAGAGGAAGAGACACCAGAGCTCTGTCTGCTCTCTGCCATGTGGGGATACAGCAAGAAGGCAGCCATCTTACAAGGCAGGACGTGGGTCCTCACCAAAATCTGAATATGCTGACACCTGGCACCTTGATCTTGGACTTCTGAGCCTCTAGAAATGTGAGAAATAAATGTCTCCTGTTTAAAACACCCTGTCTATGGTAATTTGTTATAGCAACTCAAGCTAAGACCGTAGTGTTTAATCAAAAAAATCTACTTGATTCCTGGTGAGAGAAAACAGGAACCAGGATAAGCATGGTAGTAAGGGAACGGATGATAGGGGGAAAAAAAAAGCAAGACTTTGACTTTTTGGATTTGGGAAATGAAGAAAATGGAAGTTTGAGCTTTTCTAATGCAAGTGATGAGATGGATAGTGATGTATCCAAATGAGAGAGGGGGCCAGTTTTGTGCTGATTTTTTTTTCCTTGCATTGCTCATGGAGAGGGATGTGAAGTTTGAACTGTTCATTCAAAAAGCTTTTACAAAGTGCTTGGGATGTGCTTGACCCTGGAAACATCAAGAAAAGTCAGGCAAATCCCTACCTTCATGGCACTTACATTGCTGTGGGAAAACACACAGGCAAAAAATGTGACAATGCAGTGGTTGCTGAAGGGCAGGGAAGGTTTGCACAGAGTGTCAGGAGCACAATCTGCCTGGGAAATCACAGAGGCAGTGCCTGAGCTGAAACTTGAAGGGGGCTTAGTGCTTTGCTTCAGGGAATCAGGAGGGCAGGTAGTACAGAGCCCCGCAGTTTGAACAGGAGGAGCTACACATTACACTTTCCCCAGACCCAAGAGCCCACATCTCTTTATGTTCTTGGCCAAGTGCTGCCTATAGGAGGTGGCAGGAAAGGAGTCCAGTTGAATATGGGAAAGATCATACTGACAGCTGAGGGGAGGATGAGAAGCAGGAAAAGATTTGAGACACTAAGAAAACAAGAGTAAAACAATAAGGAAGTAAATTCATGAGCCTAAATCCCAAGTGATTTCCCACATTGATAAGATAGAGGGAAACAACAAAACATGAAAATCTGGACTAGCACAGCCAGACAGACTGGGGTATTTCCCCAGAGGTAGACACCTGGGTCTAGCTCTGGGAAAACAGCCACTAAAATCACCCTGCAGGGAGCTCAAAGAGCCCAAGTCTTTGAATTGGGTTTTAACAACTACACAGCCAGCTTTTTTTTTCTCTGATCTTCAGTTGTATTGGCCTCTGTGATCTCTGGATAAATCAAGTAAGGGATTTTCCCTCAAGTAGGAAGCCTCCCATGGCTGGTTTCTGGAGGGCCTTGAACACCGCTTTGGCAGGCGTGCCGCCCAGCGGGGAAGCCTGCGGGTTTGAGCAGCACTGGCAGCCGCGTGGAGACAGGTCACACAGCTTTAGAGATCTTAAGGAGAAAGCAAGTGGGTCTAAACTTAGAGAGGAGAGGCAATAAGGATGGGGAGGTGATAAGTACCAGAGGTTTTTCAAAAATAGAATTGAAAAGATTGATTAATTGGCAGCGCAGAAGCAAAGTTAAAGGAGGAATTTAGAACAATGCCCATATTGCTTAACCTGGGAACTCGGGCTTCGATAGTGCACTTCACTGAAATATGGAGTAGTGGAATTCCAGGGAGGTGAGGTGGGGATGGCGGTCACTGGAAGGAGAGATCATGAGCTCAGTTGGGTCTGGGAAATGTTGTTTTTGTGTACTTTTGGAGTATACCACCAACAATATATATGTTAAATAGACAAGCCTAGAGTTCCAGAGAATAGACTGGACACAGAGATTTTAAAGTGACAGCACATAATTGGTGAGTGAAGTCATGAGCAGAGATGAGGCTGCCCAAAAAGAAGTTAGACATGAATACAAGGAGGTTGATAGGAGGACCCTGGGGAAAACCAATATTTAAGGACCAATAAAGTTCAAATAAAATGTCAACTGAAACGTGTCTATTGAATTTAACAACTGGGAAGTCGTGGGTAACCTTTTCAAGGTGGGGCAGAAAACAGGTTCCTGAGGATTGAAGAGGAAACAAAGGTAAGGCAGTGTAGACAACCTTTTCCTGAGACTTGACTGGGAGGGGAAGGAGAAAGCCGGGGTTAAGAAGGGGAATATCTAGAAAAGGCACTGGGCCACCAACAGATATCATTTTGTTGTCATTGTTTTCTAATGGGAAAGATTTTTAAATGTTTCTATTCTGCAAGGAAGAAGCCATTGGCGAAGTAGAGGATAAAACTATAGAAAGTAGAAGGGAAACTTGACAGATTAAGGTCCTGGAGGAGACTGGAGAGGTAGCACTTCAGTTCACAGATGAGCCTTGGACAGAAGAGACTCAACCTCAAAGCAGAGCAGTGGGGAGTGAAGGCTGGATCTGATGCAGAAAATATGCACATAGAGCAATTACTATCTTTTCCCTGGAAAATATTAAGTAAGATTGTTCATAGAAAGTGAGGCAGCTAGAGTGGAGATGGGAGCCTGGGAAGAGTGGGAGAGGGTTGAAGAAAATGGTAAAGGACTGCCTGAGTTGTGCACTGCATTGACACTGGATGCTATAAACCTACATCTACACCAGTATTTGTGTGACTGCCTCCAACATCTCTCAGAATCTCAGGTTTTGGAGATGGAGCACCTCAGATATGGAGAAGATATGAGTTGGGGGTTGCAGGACAGGTATAGCAGACAGACAAGGGGACAAAGGACTTAAGGATGCCAGCAAGAGAGAAATTGAAGGATGGATACACCATGAAATTTCTTCTGGAATAATAAAGAAATGAAACCAGCCAGGCATGGTGGTGTGTGCCTGTAGTTCCAGCTACTCAGGTGGCTGGCGCAGGAAAATCGCTGGAGCTGGAGACCAGCCTGGGCAACACAGCAAGACCCCAACTCAAATAAATAAATAAAATGAAACTGGGAAGGGGATGACAGACTTGGGAGAAGAATGAGGGATCAAGAGACTAGAGATTATCACAGAGAGAGAAGGCAGGATTTCAACCCACATTAGGGAAAATGTTAAGGAGCAGAGCTTATGCTTCATAATATAGGATATTACTAAAATGTTCTGATTGTGATTGTCCTACCTTGGAAAATGAGGAAATGAAGGCAAAGGTCAAATGTGTTATGAACCACAAATAACAATTTTTAAAAAGTAAAAGTAACCTTCTACTCATTTAAAACTGCAAATTGCAAAAGACATACCAGTTACCGGCATTATTATATCAAAAAGCCAGAGGCAGGGAAGCCAATCAGAAATAAGGTCCCGCCTCTGACGTGGCAATCCTGGGGAAGACTAATCAATAAGAAGCAAACTCCTCCTTCTGACAATAGTTGAAACCAAGACTATTCCAAGACTGACCAAGGACGTAGCCACTGAGGTGTAGATCTAGCTTTTTTAGGTAGCAGGTTGAAACATTACTCAATTCACAATTTCCTCAGTGACAGCTAAAGCCATGGTCCAAAAGGAGTAATCTTCACTGCCCAGCCATGAGAGCAATCTACTTCCTGATGTCACTGTCCTTTCCTCTGTCCCCTCTCCTAACTGTTCCTCTCATTGGCTGAGCCCAATAGGAAGCCAGACAGAAAGGCTATTGGTGCAGTACATCCCAGGCAGCCTCCCAGGACAGAGATTAGGAAGAAGGGTGAAGCGTGGATGTGGAGGAGTAAACAACAAATGGCCAGCAGAGTTCGTGAGTATTGAGAAAAGCTACGGTAATGTCTTAGTCCATTTGGGCTGCTACAACAGAACACCTCAGACTGGGTGGCTTACACACAACAGAAATTTATTTCTCACAGTTCTGGAGACTGAGAAGTCTAAGACCAAGTTACCAGATTTGGTGGCTGGTGAGGGCACATTTCCTGACTCTAGGTGGCACCTTCTCACTGTGTTCTCACATAGTAAAAGAGATGAGCTAGTTCTCTGGCGCCTCTTTTAAAAGGACACTGACCCATCCATGAGTACCACCTCATGGTCTAATCACTTCCCAATGGCCCCACCTCCTAGTACCATCACATTGGTGATTAGGTTTCAACATATGAATTCGAGGGGGACAGAAAGATTCAGGCCATAGCAGGTAATACCCCAGGGTGTGTCTTCAGCTCAAAGACACTGTTATAAAGAAATACATGAGACTTAGCATGCATCTGGGACTAGAGCAGAAGGCATAAACTGTAAGCCCACATGACAAATTCAGCACGTAGACATGTTTAGTTTGGCACATACAACATAGGTGTAAAAATGTTTTCAAATCAGAGGTAGCAGATGTTTCCAAATGTTTTCAAATCAGGAGATGTCACATAAAAATATGGACTTCTGGCTTCTCTTAAGAACTGGAAGATCTAGCAACACCAGATCCGTTTCCTGTAGGGTAACCCTCAGCTGGAGCTGAGTAACTGTAGCCACGCTAGACAGGCCCACCCTCTCCAGCTTTCCGCAGGCCCCACCACCTTCTCATATGTGCCTAACACTGAGGTCAAGGGTGAGTTTTCACCCTTTAGTTGTCAATCAGCATCAGTCTTGCAGGGTGTTTTCTTATAGCCAAAAAGCACTTTTCTGTACTTAGGCCTCTACTAAATGGGAAAACTAAAGATAGACCAAGAGGGCAGAATTTTTCCTGCAAAATGGAAGAGGATATTTTGCTTAAGAAAGGAAAGAGTATTCTTATATGTTTTAGTATGCACACAAAGTATTTCTGTGTCAAATGATCATAAATCAAGAGATATTTTTTTTTATCCATACCACTTCACTCATTTATGTTACCTGCCTGGAGCTCTGGAGGCATTTCAGCCTGAGGTCTTGGAACAGAGCCATGCAAGTAGACAGCAGAAAAATCATCTAAATTTCATATGATTTACCCATAGTATTCCTTATACTTACTGCTATTCCCTGCCACTGATGTGAAACCTCCATAGACCTCTGAGCCAAGGAGCTCCCCATCATTGCCTTTGTCCTCTGAGTAACTTGGAGCATAAAGGTTTTGCAGCATTGCCAGGTGGGGATGTCTTCTAGGCAGGTAGAGACAAGGACGTGTAAGGCAGAGGTGATGGTTGAAGGCATGGGGGTAGATGAATTCATTCAGTGAAAGGAGTAGGGAGAGAAAAAAAAGCAAGAGGCACAAATAATCAAAAATTGAGGGAAGACAATTGAAGCAGGGAGAATGTAATACTCCCTGCTTTTCACTCCCTTCAATCATTCAGGCAATTGGCTGCCTGAGTGACAGAAGAGCTGAGAAGCTAAATGGACAATGACGCAATATGGAGATTAGCAATACCTGGAAGTTTTTGCCACCTCTGGGGCTGATGGGACAAGAAGAAGAAGCAGGCCGGGCGCGGTGGCTCACGCCTGTAATCCTAGCCCTCTGGGAGGCCGAGGCGGGTGGATCGCTCAAGGTCAGGAGTTCGAGACCAGCCTGAGCGAGACCCTGTCTCTACTAAAAATAGAAATAAATTATCTGGACAACTAAAAATATATATAGAAAAAATTAGCCGGGCATGGTGGCGCATGCCTGTAGTCCCAGCTACTCGGGAGGCTGAGGCAGTAGGATTGCTTAAGCCCAGGAGTTTGAGGTTGCTGTGAGCTAGGCTGACGCCAGGGCACTCACTCTAGCCCGGGCAACAAAGTGAGACTCTGTCTCAAAAAAAAAAAAAAAAAAAAGAAGAAGAAGAAGAAGCAATACCAAAGCCCAGAAGCCAGGGTTGCCAGTGGAAACTAGAACAAGGGTGCAGGCTGCCCACCATGAGCTGGGACTACAGGAAAAGTACACGGTCTGTGAACCTGGAATCACAGGGGAGACTGAGTCACTGCCAAAGAAGCCCCCTGACATCTTCTGCCAGCTCTTCACATTGGCCAAACCTACTCAGAAATGTGGGTTTGCTTCAGACAGAACAGGGAAAAGGTAGAGAATGAATCTGGGAGCAACCGGCAAATGACTAGGTAGAAATCAGATTTTGGAGTACTTAAAGGAATTGGGGAATAAGAAACAAGAGGCAGACGTAGACCACACATTTCAGTGGTTTGTGCTGTTTCAAGGTTTCAGAGCAAACTTTGATTGCATTCTTCTTCCATTCCCAAGATTTTCGAGAAACTAATTTCTAAACGCCTCCTGTTAAAAGCCCTATTTCAAGTTACTTTTCCCCAGATGGAATAGCTTTTTCCCCAAGTTTCTCCTTCCTCCTTTTCTGCTGAAATTTATAACCTCTTCATTAACCTATAATTGCTTTTCTTCCAGAATATTAATGAAGATAATAAATAATTGTATGATTCTCCTCAATAACATACTGAATTCCCTCCCTGTATACAGCTCTCCTTATAAAATTTTTAGCTCTTCGGCAATCAGGAATTCAACGGCAGGATGCTGTTCTTGTTATTATAATACTTTGCAGTTACAAAACAGTAAATCCATTCACTCAAGAGGAAACCAGCCAGTGATTTAAAATAACAGCTGAATAAAAGCTAGGGCCACTCCCCTGTTGACTAGATAAGGTTTTCCATTTCAATCATGTGAATTGTCTTGAGTACAGATACTCTATACATTTCAAATGAAATGTTCCTAAATCAGGTGATTACTATTTTTATCATATATCATTTGGTCAGTGAAACAACCTCTAGCTGATTTAAGAGAGAAAGACATTACAGAGAGACAGAAGAAGACCAGAACCTGGATTTTAAAACAAAAAAACCAAACAAACGAAAAACCTACATCTGATCTAAACCAAAAGGCAAAAAACACAGTTTGAAGAGACAGCAAAAATCAGAACCAAACTCAGATATCACAGGGATGTTGGAATTATCTGGGAACTTAAAACAACTATGATTAATATATAAAGGGCTGTAATAGAAAAAGTAGACAATATGCAAGAATAGATGGGCAATGTAAGGAGAGAGAGGAAACTCTAAGAAAGACCCAAAAAGAAATGATAAAGATCAAAAACACATAACAAAAATTAAGAATACATTTGATGGGCCTATTGCTTAATAGTGGATTGCACACAGCTGAAGAAAGAATTTCTAAGCTTGAGGGTATGTCAATAGAAACTTCCAAAACTGTTTGCCTTTGTTTCATTGGTGTAAAAAAAGAAACAAAGAAAAAAAGGAAATTTCCAAAACAGAAAAGCAAAAAGAAAAAAGACACACAAACCCCTCCCCCAGAATAACCATATCCAAGAACTATGAGACAACTATAAAACCTATAAAACCTCTGGCTTTCCAAGAATTTCAGATTCTTAATTTTTTAAGAGGATGTCAGTTTTCCTCCTCCAGCCCCTGGACTACAGATTAAATGAAAAGTTTCATCTGCTAGGTTAGGCCGTCAGCTGCCATTAATAAGGGATTAGAGAAGAGGTGAGTTTCTGGGATTGGGTCTCCATTTCTGGGCAAAGGAATTAGAAAGGAAACAGAAAAAAGAAAATAGTGTGGCCTCTAGACTCAAACTTTCATGAGGTCAAGGACCTTGCTAAATCCCTAAAGCCAAGCACGCTGTCTACCACATCCCTATAATACTGTAAATAATTATTTAATGTGATGATTGTAAACATGTGTCCATAAATTCTTTGGTACTCCTCCCCTCGAGAGGTAGAGTTTAATTTCCCTCTGATTGAGTGTAGTCTGGACTTACTGACTCACATTTATGGAATAGAATGTGGCAGAAAAGATGTCACTTCCAAGATTAGGTCATATGAAGACTGGGGTTCCAATATGCTGTCCTCTCTCTCTCTCTCTCTCTCCCTCTCTCTTTCCCCTGGACCAATGTGGGGGAAGCCATGTTGTGAGCAGCGCTATGAAAAGCCCCACGTGGCAAGGAACTAAAGCCTCCTGCCAACAGCCGTGTGAGGAGCTGGGAAGTGGACCCTCCAGCCCTTCAGATAACCACAGCCCCATAGTTTAACTGCAACCTCGTGAGAGACCCCGGGACAAGTGTCTGGGTTCCTGACTCACAGAAACTGTGAATAATAAATGTTTGTCGTTTTCAGCTGCCAAATTTTGGGATAATTTGTTATATAGAAATAAATAACTAATAATGTGAAAGATGCTAAATTCAGATATCAGTGGTTTGGTTGAAGAACAAGGGAGAAATACCAAGACTCTGAATAAGAGGGGAAATGACGGACATGGAGCTGCGTGTGTGTATGAAGCGCGGCAGGAGAAGCAAATTGACGAGCACAAATTCAGCATGTCGATAAGGAAAAAGCAGGAGGAAATATCATACGCTATGACACGCTCAACGGCAAAACTGGATTCCTAAACTCACTGAGGTCGCTCTGTTGCTATAGGGAGACCTACCAATCGAAACGCAGTGACATTACACAAATGCAAAATGCTATCATTAAGGAGAGAGTGAACAGAAAGACTTTTCCTTAGCGAAAAAGAGCGAAGGCAAATAATCAGGCCTTTGAAAATAAATCAAGAATTAATTATTACTTTTCCACAGCTAGAACAAGGAGTATCAGATAAAACAAATTCTTTATATTCAGAATCACTTTTTTTCTGGTCACCTGAATATAAATTAATAAGATGTTCCTGTGAATTCAATCTTAACTGGAAGGATTTCAATAAACTTTCCAAAGTCATTATACATTTTGATAGATTCCCCAGAGATTTTCCACAAAGTTCAGCTTTTCCAAGGCAGCTCTGTAGCTTCTTTCACAAAGTTTTAATTACTTTAAAACTATGTGATGATCCTGTTTGTCTTGCTGGCATTATGATGGGGGCAAAGGCCAGTAGGGCTAAGACTTGAGTTCGGGTCTCAGCCCTATCTAACCCGTCATAGGACCTCAATAAGGCCTTTCCTTTCGAAAACCTACCTCCTTACTTGTCAAACGGTGTTGATAATGCCATACTGCACAGCACTGATGTCAGAGTAAATAATAGATGAAAAGCACATGGTAAACTGTAAAGTGCTGTGCAAATAGAAAAAGAGAATTCCTTTTAGCAGCCATGTTTTTCAAAGAAGGCTGCCTCTCAGCTACTGTCATCTCCTCAGTCACTTCAGATCTTTTATTAATAGGGAATGTTTCTCTCCAGCATCCGCTCTCCCTTTGATTATAACAACAATGATATATCTGTGCTTTCACCCACCTGCCCTTCTCCTTTCCTCACCTGCTGTCCACATTATTATTTCTGCCTTCTCTGAGGGTATTCTCAGTTTCCTTTTACTCCCTGTCTTTCTTCGCCTGGGAGACATTTCTCCCCAGGAAATGCTTCAGCGTTGTCCTTGAGGGACCCACAGTGGAGTCATTCTGTTCTCATTTTCCAGACAGAGCTACCTGCCAAGCGAGGTTCGTTCTGCATTGTGCGGCAGCCCTCAAAGTCAGCTCGGAATCACCCAGGCCAGCACAGTCCAGGACTGCCTGCAGACCAGAGATACTTAAATTCTCGCTTTCCTGAGGCACAAAATTCCCCAGTGTTCTAAATTCCAGGAGATCTTATTTCCTGGCCTACATGCCTTTTCTACAAGGAGACAGTTGGTGGTTAAGAACATGGGCTTCAGAATTGAGTGGGTCACCCTAAGCAAGCGATCTAACCTTTGGGGCTTGAGTTTTCCCATGAGGATAACATGACCTGCCTCCCAAGGTCGCAGGTAAGCACATTAGAAAGGACCACGTACACAGAGCGCCCAAAAATGTGTCCGGCACAGAGAAGCGCTCCGTAAATGTTAACTAATAAACTGTCATTACTGTTCACAAGATTTCAAATCCTCTCTCAAGCTATCCTGGCCCCACATCCCCTTCTTCTCCTTCAAGTTTCTCATTCCCTTCCTCCTTGCTGGTCCTAATGGGCCACATCAGGGCGTAGCCCTCTGCAAAACTGTTCTTGCTACACCAGCCTACAATGAGGTCTTCCCAACCAGAACTCTCACAGGCCTTATCTCAAGCTCTCATTTAGAAGTTGTTGTATTCTTCCTTGTGCTGTTCATTATCTTTCTGAATGTGGTGTCATTTAGCCCGAGCAGGTTTTATTTGCTGATTTTGTGATTTGTTGCAAGTACTTTACCAAACAGACCTACATCCAGGCCCAGTCATGTGGATGCTGAATTTTAAAACAACATAAGGATCCACCAGTGAATAACACTGAAAGGAGAAATGTTGGCCACTTTTAGTGTGTCCAACCGTGGGCCAGGCATTCCTTGCAGCTCCCTTTGTATTTTCTAGAGATATTCTTACTAATGAAGATAATCCAGTTCCAACACAGCTTTGTCAGTAAAATTATCAGAAATGGAAATAACGTAAGAGATATAGACTTGTGTTCTGGAATGGTGGTGAGAGGATTCTAGAGTTACAAGGTAATTAGACAAAAGTCATTAGATTCTATTTAAGGTAAGGTCATCTTGCTAGAAATCAAACAATGCGCACCTGGGAGTTTTGATCTTTAAAACAGAAAGATGTTGGGGTACGGCTAGTAAAGCTGAAAAAGAGGGCTGGCAATAGAGAGCAAGGAGGGGTAGCCAGGAGAGTGTTGCCCACCACATAATTGATGCCAGGGCAGGGCTCCCAGGACCCAGGAATGGATTTCCGGCAGCCCCTACAGATTGGGGGTGTCCCAGAGGGAAGATATATCTCTTGGCCTGTCTTCCTGGCCCCAGCCCCAAAGAGATTCAATCAGGGCTATTCCCAAGGCCAATATTAAAAAGAGAGTCCCTACTCAAAGAATCTCTCCCCACCAGTTTGCTGATTCCTAAAAAGCCTTTTCTTCTGCAATTAGAGACTGAGACTTAGAATGTGAATGCAGTTCACACATTGACTGAACAATCAATGAATACAAACAGTGCTGAGCCATCCTTTCTGGGCTTTATTTGGGTAAGAAAGAATCAAAAAGACCAGTGAGAAATGAGACTCCAGAAGTGAGTCAGCCAACTTTGAACTTCAAAGCCAAAGAGAATTTGTGTTCCAGGATAGCTTCCTCCAGCTATGCTGGTGTATACACAGGCAGCTCTGCTAATTAGGATACTTCATGACTCTAGTAAGGCTGAAAACT